>NC_081861.1:75582929-77076596 GCF_963259705.1 Myotis daubentonii | reverse complement strand
TCAGCATTTTAACTGATTCACACAGAAAACGCTAGAGAAATTAGGCCTCAATTTTAAACATAAACAGTTTATTGCACACTTACAGTCTTTCTATACAAATTTTGAGCTGTATAAACCTGAAATCCTAATATTTGAAAGCAAATTCTAGTGAAAACTCTCCCTAAACTACCCGGAGTTGTAAATATTATCAGTTTTCTGGCTATGTCCCACCTTTCCACTGGTAACCTCCGTGATTGAAAACGGCTGGAAATGTAGTAAGAATCTATTTGCTTTTATTTCAAGTGTTTCTTACAAGTTTTTTTTATCATTTCTGGAAACTATAATTGCGTATTTGAAGAGTTTTACCACAATTAGAGAGTGTTCCTACAACTACATACTGGAATCATCAGCATTTTAACTGATTCACACAGGAAACACTGGAGAAATCGGCCTCCAATTGTAAAAATAAACACTATAGTCTTCACGTACAGTCTTTCTACACAACTTTTGAGCTGAATAAACCTGAATTCCTAATATTTGAAAGCGAACTCAAGTGAAAACTCACCCTAAACTAGACGGAGTTGTAAGTATTATCAGTTTTCTGGTCATGACCCAGCTTTCCACTGGTAAACTCCGTGATTGAAAACGGCTGGAAATGTAGTAAGAGTAAATTTCCTTTCATTTCAAGTGTTTCTTACAAGTTTCTTTTTTTCATTTCTGGAAGCTATAATTGCGTATTTGAAGAGTTTTACCACAATTAGAGAGTGTTCCTACAACTATATACTGGAATCGGCAGCATTTTAAGTGATTCACACAGAAAACACCAGAGAAATTCGGCTTCCAATTGTAAACATAAACTGTATAGTCTTCACTTAGAGTCTTTCTACACAAATTTTGAGCTGTATAAACCTGAATTCGTAAAATTTGAAAGCGAACTCAAGTGAAAACTCACCCTAAAATAGACTGAGTTCTAAGTATTATCAGTTTTCTGGTCATGACCCAGCTTTCCACTGGTAACCTCCGTGATTGAAAACGCCCAGAAATGTAGTAAGAATAAATTTCCTTTCATTTCAAGTGTTTCTTACAAGTTTTTTTTATCATTTCTGGAAACTATAATTGCGTATAGGAAGAGTTTTACCACAATTAGAGAGTGTTACTACAACTATATACTGGAATCCTCAGCATTTTAACTGATTCACACAGAAAACGCCAGAGAAATTAGGCCTCAATTTTAAACATAAACAGTATATTGCACACTTACAGTCTTTCTAAACTAATTTTGAGCTGTATAAACCTGAAATCCTAATATTTGAAAGCCAATTCAAGTGAAAACTCTCCCTAAACTACCCGGAGTTGTAAATATTATCAGTTTTCTGGCTATGTCCCACCTTTCCACTGGTAACCTCCGTGATTGAAAACGGCTGGAAATGTAGTAAGAATCTATTTGCTTTTATTTCAAGTGTTTCTTATAAGTTTTTTATCATTACTGGAAACAATAATTGCGTATTTGAAGAGGTTTACCACAATTAGAGAGTGTTCCTACAACTACATACTGGAATCGGCAGCATTTTAACTGATTCACATAGGAAACACCAGAGAAATTCGGCCTCCAATTGTAAACATAAAAAGTATAGTCCTCACTTACAGTCTTTCTACACAAAATTTGAGCTGTATAAACCTGAATTCCTAATATTTGAAAGCGACCTCAAGTGAAAACTCACTCTAAACTAGATGGTGTTGTAAGTATTATCAGTTTTCTGGTCATTACCCAGATTTCCTGTGGTACCCTCCGTGATTGAAAACGGCTGGAAATGTAGTAAGAATCAAGTTCCTTTTATTTCAAGTGTTTCTTACAAGTTATTTATCATTTCTGGAAACTATAATTGCGTATTTGAAGAGTTTTACCACAATTAGAGAGTTTTCCTACAACTACATACTGGAATCGTCAGCATTTTAACTGATTCACAGAGGAAACACCAGAGAAATTCGGCCTCCATTTGTAAACATAAACTGTATAGTCTTCACTTACAGTGTTTCTACACAAATTTTGAGCTGTATAAACCCGAATTCCTAATATTTGAAAGCGAACTCAAGTGACAACTCACCCTCAAATAGACTGAGTTTTAAGTATTATCAGTTTTCTGGTCATGACCCAGCTTTCCCCTGGTAACCTCCGTGATTGAAACCGGCTAGAAATGTAGTAAGAATAAATTTCCTTTCATTTCAAGTGTTTCTTACAAGTTTTTTATCATTTCTGGAAACTATAATTGCGTATTTGAAGAGTTTTACCACAATTAGATAGTGTTCCTACAACTACATACTGGAATCGTCAGCATTTTAACTGATTCACACAGGAAACACCAGAGAAATTCGGCCTCCAATTGTAAACATAAACAGTATAGTCCTCACTTACAGTCTTTCTACACAAATTATGAGCTGTATAAACCTGAATTCGTAAAATTTGAAAGCGAACTCAAGTGAAAACTCACACTAAAATAGACTGAGTTTTAAGTATTATCAGTTTTCTGGTCATGACCCAGCTTTCCACTGGTAACCTCCGTGATTGAAAACGCCCAGAAATGTAGTAAGAATAAATTTCCTTTCATTTCAAGTGTTTCTTACAAATTTTTTTATCATTTCTGGAAACTATAGTGGCGTATTTGAAGAGTTTTACCACAATTAGAGAGTGTTCCTACAACTATATACTGGAATCGTCAGCATTTTAACTGATTCACACAGAAAACGCTAGAGAAATTAGGCCTCAATTTTAAACATAAACAGTTTATTGCACACTTACAGTCTTTCTATACAAATTTTGAGCTGTATAAACCTGAAATCCTAATATTTGAAAGCCAATTCAAGTGAAAACTCTCCCTAAA
This sequence comes from Myotis daubentonii, assembly GCF_963259705.1. Classification (NCBI taxonomy): domain Eukaryota; kingdom Metazoa; phylum Chordata; class Mammalia; order Chiroptera; family Vespertilionidae; genus Myotis; species Myotis daubentonii. The sequence goes on along the minus strand of NC_081861.1, from coordinate 77,073,738 downwards.
CTACCCGGAGTTGTAAATATTATCAGTTTTCTGGCTATGTCCCACCTTTCCACTGGTAACCTCCGTGATTGAAAACGGCTGGAAATGTAGTAATAATCTATTTGCTTTTATTTCAAGTGTTTCTTACAAGTTTTTTTATCATTACTGGAAACAATAATTGCGTATTTGAAGAGGTTTACCACAATTAGAGAGTGTTCCTACAACTACATACTGGAATCGTCAGCATTTTAACTGATTCACACAGGAAACACCGGAGAAATCGGCCTCCAATTGTAAAAATAAACAGTATAGTCTTCACGTACAGTCTTTCTACACAACTTTTGAGCTGAATAAACCTGAATTCCTAATATTTGAAAGCGAACTCAAGTGAAAACTCACCCTAAACTAGACGGAGTTGTAAGTATTATCAGTTTTCTGGCTATGTCCCACCTTTCCACTGGTAACCTCCGTGATTGAAAACGGCTGGAAATGTAGTAAGAATCTATTTGCTTTTATTTCAAGTGTTTCTTACAAGTTTTTTATCATTTCTGGAAACTATAGTTGCGTATTTGAAGAGTTTTACCACAATTAGAGAGTGTTCCTACAACTATATACTGGAATCCGCAGCATTTTAACTGATTCACACAGAAAACGCCAGAGAAATTAGGCCTCAATTTTAAACATAAACAGTTTATTGCACACTTACAGTCTTTCTATACAAATTTTGAGCTGTATAAACCTGAAATCCGAATATTTGAAAGCCAATTCAAGTGAAAACTCTCCCTAAACTAGCCGGATTTGTAAATATTATCAGTTTTCTGGCTATGTCCCACCTTTCCACTGGTAACCTCCGTGATTGAAAACGGCTGGAAATGTAGTAAGAATCTATTTGCTTGTATTTCAAGTGTGTCTTATAAGTTTTTTATCATTTCTGGAAACAATAATTGCGTATTTGAAGAGTTTTACCACAATTAGAGAGTGTTCCTACAACTACATACTGGAATCGGCAGCATTTTGACTGATTCACACAGGAAACACCAGAGAAATTCGGCCTCCAATTGTAAACATAAAAAGTATAGTCCTCACTTACAGTCTTTCTACACAAATTTTGAGCTGTATAAACCTGAATTCCTAATATTTGAAAGCGACCTCAAGTTAAAACTCACTCTAAACTAGATGGTGTTGTAAGTATTATGAGTTTTCTGGTCATTACCCAGATTTCCTGTGGTACCCTCCGTGATTGAAAACGGCTGGAAATGTAGTAAGAAGCAAGTTCATTTTATTTCAAGTGTTTCTTACAAGTTATTTATCATTTCTGGAAACTATAATTGCGTATTTGAAGAGTTTTACCACAATTAGAGAGTTTTCCTACAACTACATACTGGAATCGTCAGCATTTTAACTGATTCACAGAGGAAACACCAGAGAAATTCGGCCTCCATTTGTAAACATAAACTGTATAGTCTTCACTTACAGTATTTCTACACAAATTTTGAGCTGTATAAACCCGAATTCCTAATATTTGAAAGCGAACTCAAGTGACAACTCACCCTAAAATAGACTGAGTTTAAAGTATTATCAGTTTTCTGGTCACGACCCAGCTTTCCCCTGGTAACCTCCGTGATTGAAAACGGCTAGAAATGTAGTAAGAATAAATTTCCTTTCATTTCAAGTGTTTCTTACAAGTTTTTTATCATTTCTGGAAACTATTGTTGCGTATTTGAAGAGTTTTACCACAATTATAGAGTGTTCCTACAACTACATACTGGAATCGTCAGCATTTTAACTGATTCACACAGGAAACACCAGAGAAATTCGGCATCCAATTGTAAACATAAACAGTATAGTCCTCACTTACAGTCTTTCTACACAAATTATGAGCTGTATAAACCTGAATTCGTAAAATTTGAAAGCGAACTCAAGTGAAAACTCACCCGAAAATAGACTGAGTTTTAAGTATTATCAGTTTTCTGGTCATGACCCAGCTTTCCACTGATAACCTCCGTGATTGAAAACGCCCAGAAATGTAGTAAGAATAAATTTCTTTTCATTTCAAGTGTTTCTTACAAATTTTTTATCATTTCTGGAAACTATTGTTGCGTATTTGAAGAGTTTTACCACAATTAGAGAGTGTTCCTACAACTATATACTGGAATCCGCAGCATTTTAACTGATGCACACAGAAAACGCTAGAGAACTTAGGCCTCAATTTTAACCATAAACAGTTTATTGCACACTTACAGTCTTTCTATACAAATTTGGAGCTGTATAAACCTGAAATCCTAATATTTGAAAGCCAATTCAAGTGAAAACTCTCCCTAAACTACCCGGAGTTGTAACTATTATCAGTTTTCTGGCTATGTCCCACCTTTCCACTGGTAACCTCCGTGATTGAAAACGGCTGGAAATGTAGTAAGAATCTATTTGCTTTTATTTCAAGTGTTTCTTACAAGTTTTTTTATCATTTCTGGAAACTATAATTGCGTATTTGAAGAGTTTTACCACAATTAGAGAGTGTTCCTACAACTACATACTGGAATCGTCAGCATTTTAACTGATTCACACAGGAAACACCAGAGAAATCGGCCTCCAATTGTAAAAATAAACAGTATAGTCTTCACGTACAGTCTTTCTACACAACTTTTGAGCTGAATAAACCTGAATTCCTAATATTTGAAAGCGAACTCAAGTGAAAACTCACCCTAAACTAGATGGAGTTGTAAGTATTATCAGTTTTCTGGTCATGACCCAGCTTTCCACTGGTAAACTCAGTGATTGAAAACGGCTGGAAATGTAGTAAGAGTAAATTTCCTTTCATTTCAAGTGTTTCTTACAAGTTTCTTTTTTCATTTCTGGAAGCTATAATTGCGTATTTGAAGAGTTTTACCACAATTAGAGAGTGTTCCTACAACTATATACTGGAATCGGCAGCATTTTAAGTGATTCACACAGAAAACACCAGAGAAATTCGGCTTCCAATTGTAAACATAAACTGTATAGTCTTCACTTAGAGTCTTTCTACACAAATTTTGAGCTGTATAAACCTGAATTCGTAAAATTTGAAAGCGAACTCAAGTGAAAACTCACCCTAAAATAGACTGAGTTTTAAGTATTATCAGTTTTCTGGTCATGACCCAGCTTTCCACTGGTAACCTCCGTGATTGAAAACGCCCAGAAATGTAGTAAGAATAAATTTCCTTTCATTTCAAGTGTTTCTTACAAGTTTTTTTTATCATTTCTGGAAACTATAATTGCGTATATGAAGAGTTTTACCACAATTAGAGAGTGTTCCTACAACTATATGCTGGAATCCGCAGCATTTTAACTGATTCACACAGAAAACGCCAGAAAAATTAGGCCTCAATTTTAAACATAAACAGTATATTGCACACTTACAGTCTTTCTAAACTAATTTTGAGCTGTATAAACCTGAAATCCTAATATTTGAAAGCCAATTCAAGTGAAAACTCTCCCTAAACTAGCCGGAGTTGTAAATATTATCAGTTTTCTGGCTATGTCCCACCTTTCCACTGGTAACCTCCGTGATTGAAAACGGCTGGAAATGTAGTAAGAATCTATTTGCTTTTATTTCAAGTGTTTCTTATAAGTTTTTTATCATTACTGGAAACAATAATTGCGTATTTGAAGAGTTTTACCACAATTAGAGAGTGTTCCTACAAGTACATACTGGAATCGTCAGCATTTTAACTGATTCACACAGGAAACACCAGAGAAATCGGCCTCCAATTGTAAAAATAAACAGTTTAGTCTTCACGTACAGTCTTTCTACACAACTTTTGAGCTGAATAAACCTGAATTCCTAATATTTGAAAGCGAACTCAAGTGAAAACTCACCCTAAACTAGATGGAGTTGTAAGTATTATCAGTTTTCTGGTCATGACCCAGCTTTCCACTGGTAAACTCCGTGATTGAAAACGGCTGGAAATGTAGTAAGAATAAATTTCCTTTCATTTCAAGTGTTTCTTACAAGTTTCTTTTATCATTTCTGGAAGCTATAATTGCATATTTGAAGAGTTTTACCACAATTAGAGAGTGTTCCTACAACTATATACTGGAATCGGCAGCATTTTAAGTGATTCACACAGAAAACACCAGAGAAATTCGGCTTCCAATTGTAAACATAAACTGTATAGTCTTCACTTAGAGTCTTTCTACACAAATTTTGAGCTGTATAAACCTGAATTCGTAAAATTTGAAAGCGAACTCAAGTGAAAACTCACCCTAAAATAGACTGAGTTTTAAGTATTATCAGTTTTCTGGTCATGACCCAGCTTTCCACTGGTAACCTCCGTGATTGAAAACGCCCAGAAATGTAGTAAGAATAAATTTCCTTTCATTTCAAGTGTTTCTTACAAGTTTTTTTTATCATTTCTGGAAACTATAATTGCGTATAGGAAGAGTTTTACCACAATTAGAGAGTGTTCCTACAACTATATACTGGAATCCGCAGCATTTTAACTGATTCACACAGAAAACGCCAGAAAAATTAGGCCTCAATTTTAAACATAAACAGTATATTGCACACTTACAGTCTTTCTAAACTAATTTTGAGCTGTATAAAACTGAAATCCTAATATTTGAAAGCCAATTCAAGTGAAAACTCTCCCTAAACTAGCCGGAGTTGTAAATATTATCAGTTTTCTGGCTATGTCCCACCTTTCCACTGGTAACCTCCGTGATTGAAAACGGCTGGAAATGTAGTAAGAATCTATTTGCTTTTATTTCAAGTGTTTCTTACAAGTTTTTTATCATTTCTGGAAACTATAGTTGCGTATTTGAAGAGTTTTACCACAATTAGAGAGTGTTCCTACAACTATATACTGGAATCGTCAGCATTTTAACTGATTCACACAGAAAACGCCAGAGAAATTAGGCCTCAATTTTAAACATAAACAGTTTATTGCACACTTACAGTCTTTCTATACAAATTTTGAGCTGTATAAACCTGAAATCCTAATATTTGAAAGCCAATTCAAGTGAAAACTCTCCCTAAACTAGCCGGAGTTGTAAATATTATCAGTTTTCTGGCTATGTCCCACCTTTCCACTGGTAACCTCCGTGATTGAAAACGGCTGGAAATGTAGTAAGAATCTATTTGCTTGTATTTCAAGTGTGTCTTATAAGTTTTTTATCATTTCTGGAAACAATAATTGCGTATTTGAAGAGTTTTACCACAATTAGAGAGTGTTCCTACAACTACATACTGGAATCGGCAGCATTTTGACTGATTCACACAGGAAACACCAGAGAAATTCGGCCTCCAATTGTAAACATAAAAAGTATAGTCCTCACTTACAGTCTTTCTACACAAATTTTGAGCTGTATAAACCTGAATTCCTAATATTTGAAAGCGACCTCAAGTGAAAACTCACTCTAAACTAGATGGTGTTGTAAGTATTATCAGTTTTCTGGTCATTACCCAGATTTCCTGTGGTACCCTCCGTGATTGAAAACGGCTGGAAATGTAGTAAGAATCAAGTTCATTTTATTTCAAGTGTTTCTTACAAGTTATTTATCATTTCTGGAAACTATAATTGCGTATTTGAAGAGTTTTACCACAATTAGAGAGTTTTCCTACAAAAACATACTGGAATCGTCAGCATTTTAACTGATTCACAGAGGAAACACCAGAGAAATTCGGCCTCCATTTGTAAACATAAACTGTATAGTCTTCACTTACAGTATTTCTACACAAATTTTGAGCTGTATAAACCCGAATTCCTAATATTTGAAAGCGAACTCAAGTGACAACTCACCCTAAAATAGACTGAGTTTAAAGTATTATCAGTTTTCTGGTCACGACCCAGCTTTCCCCTGGTAACCTCCGTGATTGAAAACGGCTAGAAATGTAGTAAGAATAAATTTCCTTTCATTTCAAGTGTTTCTTACAAGTTTTTTATCATTTCTGGAAACTATAATTGCGTATTTGAAGAGTTTTACCACAATTACAGAGTGTTCCTACAACTACATACTGGAATCGTCAGCATTTTAACTGATTCACACAGGAAACACCAGAGAAATTCGGCATCCAATTGTAAACATAAACAGTATAGTCCTCACTTACAGTCTTTCTACACAAATTATGAGCTGTATAAACCTGAATTCGTAAAATTTGAAAGCGAACTCAAGTGAAAACTCACCCGAAAATAGACTGAGTTTTAAGTATTATCAGTTTTCTGGTCATGACCCAGCTTTCCACTGATAACCTCCGTGATTGAAAACGCCCAGAAATGTAGTAAGAATAAATTTCTTTTCATTTCAAGTGTTTCTTACAAATTTTTTATCATTTCTGGAAACTATTGTTGCGTATTTGAAGAGTTTTACCACAATTAGAGAGTGTTCCTACAACTATATACTGGAATCCGCAGCATTTTAACTGATTCACACAGAAAACGCTAGAGAACTTAGGCCTCAATTTTAACCATAAACAGTTTATTGCACACTTACAGTCTTTCTATAAAAATTTGGAGCTGTATAAACCTGAAATCCTAATATTTGAAAGCCAATTCAAGTGAAAACTCTCCCTAAACTACCCGGAGTTGTAACTATTATCAGTTTTCTGGCTATGTCCCACCTTTCCACTGGTAACCTCCGTGATTGAAAACGGCTGGAAATGTAGTAAGAATCTATTTGCTTTTATTTCAAGTGTTTCTTACAAGTTTTTTTATCATTTCTGGAAACTATAATTGCGTATTTGAAGAGTTTTACCACAATTAGAGAGTGTTCCTACAACTACATACTGGAATCGTCAGCATTTTAACTGATTCACACAGGAAACACCAGAGAAATCGGCCTCCAATTGTAAAAATAAACAGTATAGTCTTCACGTACAGTCTTTCTACACAACTTTTGAGCTGAATAAACCTGAATTCCTAATATTTGAAAGCGAACTCAAGTGAAAACTCACCCTAAACTAGATGGAGTTGTAAGTATTATCAGTTTTCTGGTCATGACCCAGCTTTCCACTGGTAAACTCAGTGATTGAAAACGGCTGGAAATGTAGTAAGAGTAAATTTCCTTTCATTTCAAGTGTTTCTTACAAGTTTCTTTTTTCATTTCTGGAAGCTATAATTGCGTATTTGAAGAGTTTTACCACAATTAGAGAGTGTTCCTACAACTATATACTGGAATCGGCAGCATTTTAAGTGATTCACACAGAAAACACCAGAGAAATTCGGCTTCCAATTGTAAACATAAACTGTATAGTCTTCACTTAGAGTCTTTCTACACAAATTTTGAGCTGTATAAACCTGAATTCGTAAAATTTGAAAGCGAACTCAAGTGAAAACTCACCCTAAAATAGACTGAGTTTTAAGTATTATCAGTTTTCTGGTCATTACCCAGCTTTCCACTGGTAACCTCCGTGATTGAAAACGCCCAGAAATGTATTAAGAATAAATTTCCTTTCATTTCAAGTGTTTCTTACAAGTTTTTTTATCATTTCTGGAAAATATAATTGCGTATATGAAGAGTTTTACCACAATTAGAGAGTGTTCCTACAACTATATACTGGAATCCGCAGCATTTTAACTGATTCACACAGAAAACGCCAGAAAAATTAGGCCTCAATTTTAAACATAAACAGTATATTGCACACTTACAGTCTTTCTAAACTAATTTTGAGCTGTATAAACCTGAAATCCTAATATTTGAAAGCCAATTCAAGTGAAAACTCTCCCTAAACTAGCCGGAGTTGTAAATATTATCAGTTTTCTGGCTATGTCCCACCTTTCCACTGGTAACCTCCGTGATTGAAAACGGCTGGAAATGTAGTAAGAATCTATTTGCTTTTATTTCAAGTGTTTCTTATAAGTTTTTTATCATTACTGGAAACAATAATTGCGTATTTGAAGAGTTTTACCACAATTAGAGAGTGTTCCTACAACTACATACTGGAATCGTCAGCATTTTAACTGATTCACACAGGAAACACCAGAGAAATTCGGCCTCCAATTGTAAACATAAAAAGTATAGTCCTCACTTACAGTCTTTCTACACAAATTCTGAGCATTATAAATCTGAATTCCTAATATTTGAAAGCGACCTCAAGTGAAAACTCACTCTAAACTAGATGGTGTTGTAAGTATTATCAGTTTTCTGGTCATTACCCAGATTTCCTGTGGTACCCTCCGTGATTGAAAACGGCTGGAAATGTAGTAAGAATCAAGTTCCTTTTATTTCAAGTGTTTCTTACAAGTTATTTATCATTTCTGGAAACTATAATTGCGTATTTGAAGAGTTTTACCACAATTAGAGAGTTTTCCTACAACTACATACTGGAATCGTCAGCATTTTAACTGATTCACAGAGGAAACACCAGAGAAATTCGGCCTCCATTTGTAAACATAAACTGTATAGTCTTCACTTACAGTGTTTCTACACAAATTTTGAGCTGTATAAACCCGAATTCCTAATATTTGAAAGCGAACTCAAGTGACAACTCACCCTAAAATAGACTGAGTTTTAAGTATTATCAGTTTTCTGGTCATGACCCAGCATTCCCCTGGTAACCTCCGTGATTGAAACCGGCTAGAAATGTAGTAAGAATAAATTTCCTTTCATTTGAAGTGTTTCTTACAAGTTTTTTTATCATTTCTGGAAACTATAATTGCGTATTTGAAGAGTTTTACCACAATTAGATAGTGTTCCTACAACTACATACTGGAATCGTCAGCATTTTAACTGATTCACACAGGAAACACCAGAGAAATTCGGCCTCCAATTGTAAACATAAACAGTATCGTCCTCACTTACAGTCTTTCTACACAAATTATGAGCTGTATAAACCTGAATTCGTAAAATTTGAAAGCGAACTCAAGTGAAAACTCACCCTAAAATAGACTGAGTTTTAAGTATTATCAGTTTTCTGGTCATGACCCAGCTTTCCACTGGTAACCTCCGTGATTGAAAACGCCCAGAAATGTAGTAAGAATAAATTTCCTTTCATTTCAAGTGTTTCTTACAAATTTTTTATCATTTCTGGAAACTATAGTTGCGTATTTGAAGAGTTTTACCAAGATTAGAGAGTGTTCCTAAAACTATATACTGGAATCGTCAGCATTTTAACTGATTCACACAGAAAATGCTAGAGAAATTAAGCCTCAATTTTAAACATAAACAGTTTATTGCACACTTACAGTCTTTCTATACAAATTTTGAGCTGTATAAACCTGAAATCCTAATATTTGAAAGCCAATTCAAGTGAAAACTCTCCCTAAACTACCCGGAGTTGTAAATATTATCAGTTTTCTGGCTATGTCCCACCTTTCCACTGGTAACCTCCGTGATTGAAAACGGCTGGAAATGTAGTAAGAATCTATTTGCTTTTATTTCAAGTGTTTCTTACAAGTTTTTTTATCATTTCTGGAAACTATAATTGCGTATTTGAAGAGTTTTACCACAATTAGAGAGTGTTCCTACAACTACATACTGGAAACGTCAGCATTTTAACTGATTCACACAGGAAACACCAGAGAAATCGGCCTCCAATTGTAAAAATAAACAGTATAGTCTTCACGTACAGTCTTTCTACACAACTTTTGAGCTGAATAAACCTGAATTCCTAATATTTGAAAGCGAACTCAAGTGAAAACTCACCCTAAACTAGATGGAGTTGTAAGTATTATCAGTTTTCTGGTCATGACCCAGCTTTCCACTGGTAAACTCCGTGATTGAAAACGGCTGGAAATGTAATAAGAGTAAATTTCCTTTCATTTCAAGTGTTTCTTACAAGTTTCTTTTTTCATTTCTGGAAGCTATAATTGCGTATTTGAAGAGTTTTACCACAATTAGAGAGTGTTCCTAAAACTATATACTGGAATCGGCAGCATTTTAAGTGATTCACACAGAAAACACCAGAGAAATTCGGCTTCCAATTGTAAACATAAACTGTATAGTCTTCACTTAGAGTCTTTCTACACAAATTTTGAGCTGTATAAACCTGAATTCGTAAAATTTGAAAGCGAACTCAAGTGAAAACTCACCCTAAAATAGACTGAGTTTTAAGTATTATCAGTTTTCTGGTCATTACCCAGCTTTCCACTGGTAACCTCCGTGATTGAAAACGCCCAGAAATGTATTAAGAATAAATTTCCTTTCATTTCAAGTGTTTCTTACAAGTTTTTTATCATTTCTGGAAACTATAATTGCGTATAGGAAGAGTTTTACCACAATTAGAGAGTGTTCCTACAACTATATACTGGAATCCGCAGCATTTTAACTGATTCACACAGAAAACGCCAGAAAAATTAGGCCTCAATTTTAAACATAAACAGTATATTGCACACTTACAGTCTTTCTAAACTAATTTTGAGCTGTATAAACCTGAAATCCTAATATTTGAAAGCCAATTCAAGTGAAAACTCTCCCTAAACTAGCCGGAGTTGTAAATATTATCAGTTTTCTGGCTATGTCCCACCTTTCCACTGGTAACCTCCGTGATTGAAAACGGCTGGAAATGTAGTAAGAATCTATTTGCTTTTATTTCAAGTGTTTCTTACAAGTTTTTTTTATCATTTCTGGAAACTATAATTGCGTATTTGAAGAGTTTTACCACAATTAGAGAGTGTTCCTACAACTACATACTGGAATCGTCAGCATTTTAACTGATTCACAGAGGAAACACCAGAGAAATTCGGCCTCCAATTGTAAACATAAACAGTATAGTCTTCACGTACAGTCGTTCTACACAACTTTTGAGCTGAATAAACCTGAATTCCAAATATTTGAAAGCCAATTCAAGTGAAAACTCCTCCTAAACTAGCCGGAGTTGTAAATATTATCAGTTTTCTGGTCAGGTGGTAGCTTTACACTGAAAACGTCCGTGATTGAAAACGGCTGGAAATGCAGTACGAATCTATTTCTTTTTATTTCAAGTGTTTCCTACAAGTTTTTAATCATTTCTGGAAACATAATTGCGTATTTGAAGAGTTTTACCACAATTAGAGAGTGTTCCTACAACTATATACTGGAATCGGCAGCATTTTAACTGATTCACACAGAAAACACCAGAGAAATTCGGCTTCCAATTGTAAACATAAACTGTATAGTCTTCACTTAGAGTCTTTCTACACAAATTTTGAGCTGTATAAACCTGAATTCGTAAAATTTGAAAGCGAACTCAAGTGAAAACTCACCATAAAATAGACTGAGTTTTAAGTATTATCAGTTTTCTGGTCATGACCCAGCTTTCCACTGGTAACCTCCATGATTGAAAACGCCCAGAAATGTAGTAAGAATAAATTTCCTTTCATTTCAAGTGTTTCTTACAAGTTTTTTTTATCATTTCTGGAAACTATAATTGCGTATAGGAAGAGTTTTACCACAATTAGAGAGTGTTCCTACAACTATATACTGGAATCCACAGCATTTTAACTGATTCACACAGAAAACGCCAGAAAAATTAGGCCTCAATTTTAAACATAAACAGTATATTGCACACTTACAGTCTTTCTAAACTAATTTTGAGCTGTATAAACCTGAAATCGTAATATTTGAAAGCCAATTCAAGTGAAAACTCTCCCTAAACTAGCCGGAGTTGTAAATATTATCAGTTTTCTGGCTATGTCCCACCTTTCCACTGGTAACCTCCGTGATTGAAAACGGCTGGAAATGTAGTAAGAATCTATTTGCTTTTATTTCAAGTGTTTCTTATAAGTTTTTTATCATTACTGGAAACAATAATTGCGTATTTGAAGAGTTTTACCACAATTAGAGAGTGTTCCTACAACTACATACTGGAATCGTCAGCATTTTAACTGATTCACACAGGAAACACCAGAGAAATTCGGCCTCCAATTGTAAACATAAAAAGTATAGTCCTCACTTACAGTCTTTCTACACAAATTTTGAGCTGTATAATCCTGAATTCCTAATATTTGAAAGCGACCTCAAGTGAAAACTCACTCTAAACTAGATGGTGTTGTAAGTATTATCAGTTTTCTGGTCATTACCCAGATTTCCTGTGGTACCCTCCGGGATTGAAAACGGCTGGAAATGTAGTAAGAATCAAGTTCCTTTTATTTCAAGTGTTTCTTACAAGTTATTTATCATTTCTGGAAACTATAATTGCGTATTTGAAGAGTTTTACCACAATTAGAGAGTTTTCCTACAACTACATACTGGAATCGTCAGCATTTTAACTGATTCACAGAGGAAACACCAGAGAAATTCGGCCTCCATTTGTAAACATAAACTGTATAGTCTTCACTTACAGTCTTTCTACACAAATTTTGAGCTGTATAAACCCGAATTCCTAATATTTGAAAGCGAACTCAAGTGACAACTCACCCTAAAATATACTGAGTTTTAAGTATTATCAGTTTTCTGGTCACGACCCAGCTTTCCCCTGGTAACCTCCGTGATTGAAAACGGCTAGAAATGTAGTAAGAATAAATTTCCTTTCATTTCAAGTGTTTCTTACAAGTTTTTTATCATTTCTGGAAACTATAATTGCGTATTTGAAGAGTTTTACCACAATTAGAGAGTGTTCCTACAACTATATACTGGAATCGTCAGCATTTTAACTGATTCACACAGAAAACGCTAGAGAACTTAGGCCTCAATTTTAAACATAAACAGTTTATTGCACACTTACAGTCTTTCTATACAAATTTTGAGCTGTATAAACCTGAAATCCTAATATTTGAAAGCCAATTCAAGTGAAAACTCTCCCTAAACTACCCGGAGTTGTAAATATTATCAGTTTTCTGGCTATTTCCCACCTTTCCACTGGTAACCTCCGTGATTGAAAACGGCTGGAAATGTAGTAAGAATCTATTTGCTTTTATTTCAAGTGTTTCTTACAAGTTTTTTTATCATTTCTGGAAACTATAATTGCGCATTTGAAGAGTTTTACCACAATTAGAGAGTGTTCCTACAACTATATACTGGAATCGGCAGCATTTTAAGTGATTCACACAGAAAACACCAGAAAAATTCGGCTTCCAATTGTAAACATAAACTGTATAGTCTTCACTTAGAGTCTTTCTACCCAAATTTTGAGCTGTATAAACCTGAATTCGTAAAATTTGAAAGCGAACTCAAGTGAAAACTCACCCTAAAATAGACTGAGTTTTAAGTATTATCAGTTTTCTGGTCATGACCCAGCTTTCCACTGGTAACCTCCGTGATTGAAAACGCCCAGAAATGTAGTAAGAATAAATTTCCTTTCATTTCAAGTGTTTCTTACAAGTTTTTTTTTTATCATTTCTGGAAACTATAATTGCGTATAGGAAGAGTTTTACCACAATTAGAGAGTGTTCCTACAACTATATACTGGAATCCGCGGCATTTAAACTGATTCACACAGAAAACGCCAGAAAAATTAGGCCTCAATTTTAAACATAAACAGTATATTGCACACTTACAGTCTTTCTATACAAATTTTGAGCTGTATAAACCTGAAATCCTAATATTTGAAAGCCAACTCAAGTGAAAACTCTCCCTAAACTACCCGGAGTTGTAAATATTATCAGTTTTCTGGCTATGTCCCACCTTTCCACTGGTAACCTCCGTGATTGAAAACGGCTGGAAATGTACTAAGAATCAAGTTCCTTTTATTTCAAGTGTTTCTTACAAGTTATTTATCATTTCTGGAAACTATAATTGCGTATTTGAAGAGTTTTACCACAATTAGAGAGTTTTCCTACAACTACATACTGGAATCGTCAGCATTTTAACTGATTCACAGAGGAAACACCAGAGAAATTCGGCCTCCATTTGTAAACATAAACTGTATAGTCTTCACTTACAGTCTTTCTACACAAATTTTGAGCTGTATAAACCCGAATTCCTAATATTTGAAAGCGAACTCAAGTGACAACTCACCCTAAAATAGACTCAGTTTTAAGTATTATCAGTTTTCTGGTCATGACCCAGCTTTCCACTGGTAACCTCCGTGATTGAAAATGGCTAGAAATGTAGTAAGAATAAATTTCCTTTCATTTCAAGTGTTTCTTACAAGTTTTTTGTCATTTCTGGAAACTATAATTGCGTATGTGAAGAGTTTTACCACAATTAGAGAGTGTTCCTACAACTACATACTGGAATCGTCAGCATTTTAACTGATTCACACAGGAAACACCAGAGAAATTCGGCCTCCAATTGTAAACATAAACAGTATAGTCTTCACGTATAGTCTTTCTACACAAATTTTGAGCTGAATAAACCTGAATTCCTACTATTTGAAAGCGAACTCAAGTGAAAACTAACCCTAAACTAGACGGAGTTGTAAGTATTATCAGTTTTCTGGTCATGACCCAGCTTTCCACTGGTAACCTCCGTGATTGAAAACGGCTAGAAATGTAGTAAGAATAAATTTCCTTTCATTTCAAGTGTTTCTTACAAGTTTTTTATCATTTCTGGAAACTATAGTTGCGTATTTGAAGAGTTTTACCACAATTAGAGAGTGTTCCTACAACTACATACTGGAATCGTCAGCATTTTAACTGATTCACACAGGAAACACCAGAGAAATTCGGCCTCCAATTGTAAACATAAACAGTATAGTCCTAACATACAGTCTTTCTACACAAATTATGAGCTGTATAAACCTGAATTCCTAATATTTGAAAGCGAACTCAAGTGAAAACTCACTCTAAACTAGATGGAGTTGTAAGTATTATCAGTTTTCTGGTCATGACCCAGCTTTCCACTGGTAAACTCCGTGATTGAAAACGGCTGGAAATGTAGTAAGAATAAATTTCCTTTCATTTCAAGTGTTTCTTACAAGTTTTTTATCATTCCTGGAAACTAAAATTGCGTATTTGAAGAGTTTTACCACAATTAGAGAGTGTTCCTACAACTATATACTGGAATCGGCAGCATTTTAACTGATTCACACAGAAAACACCAGAGAAATTCGGCTTCCAATTGCAAACATAAACTGTATAGTCTTCACTTAGAGTCTTTCAACACAAATTTTGAGCTGTATAAACCTGAATTCGTAAAATTTGAAAGCGAACTCAAGTGAAAACTCACCCTAAAATAGACTGAGTTTTAAGTATTATCAGTTTTCTGGTCATGACCCAGCATTCCACTGGTATCCTCCGTGATTGAAAACGCCCAGAAATGTAGTAAGAATAAATTTCCTTTCATTTCAAGTGTTTCTTACAAGTTTTTTTTATCATTTCTGGAAACTATAAATGCGTATATAAAGAGTTTTACCACAATTAGAGAGTGGTCCTACAACTATATACTGGAATCGTCAGCATTTTAACTGATTCACACAGAAAACGCCAGAAAAATTTGGCCTCAATTTTAAACATAAACAGTATATTGCACACTTACAGTCTTTCTAAACTAATTTTGAGCTGTATAAACCTGAAATCCTAATATTTGAAAGCCAATTCAAGTGAAAACTCTCCCTAAACTAGCCGGAGTTGTAAATATTATCAGTTTTCTGGCTATGTCCCACCTTTCCACTGGTAACCTCCGTGATTGAAAACGGCTGGAAATGTAGTAAGAATCTATTTGCTTTTATTTCAAGTGTTTCTTATAAGTTTTTTATCATTTCTGGAAACAATAATTGCGTATTTGAAGAGTTTTACCACAATTACAGAGTGTTCCTACAACTACATACTGGAATCGTCAGCATTTTAACTGATTCACACAGGAAACACCAGAGAAATTCGGCCTCCAATTGTAAACATAAACAGTATAGTCCTCACTTACAGTCTTTCTACACAAATTTTGAGCTGTATAAACCTGAATTCCTAATATTTGAAAGCGACCTCAAGTGAAAACTCACTCTAAACTAGATGGTGTTGTAAGTATTATCAGTTTTCTGGTCATTACCCAGATTACCTGTGGTAACCTCCGTGATTGAAAACGGCTGGAAATGTACTAAGAATCAAGTTCCTTTTATTTCAAGTGTTTCTTACAAGTTATTTATCATTTCTGGAAACTATAATTGCGTATTTGAAGAGTTTTACCACAATTAGAGAGTTTTCCTACAACTACATACTGGAATCGTCAGCATTTTAACTGATTCACAGAGGAAACACCAGAGAAATTCGGCCTCCATGTATAAACATAAACTGTATAGTCTTCACTTACAGTCTTTCTACACAAATTTTGAGCTGTATAAACCCGAATTCCTAATATTTGAAAGCGAACTCAAGTGACAACTCACCCTAAAATAGACTCAGTTTTAAGTATTATCAGTTTTCTGGTCATGACCCAGCTTTCTCCTGGTAACCTCCGTGATTGAAAATGGCTAGAAATGTAGTAAGAATAAATTTCCTTTCATTTCAAGTGTTTCTTACAAGTTTTTTTATCATTTCTGGAAACTATAATTGCGTATTTGAAGAGTTTTACCACAATTAGGGAGTGTTCCTACAACTACATACTGGAATCGTCAGCATTTTAACTGATTCACACAGGAAACACCAGAGAAATTCGGCCTCCAATTGTAAACATAAACAGTATAGTCCTAACATACAGTCTTTCTACACAAATTATGAGCTGTATAAACCTGAATTCCTAATATTTGAAAGCGAACTCAAGTGAAAACTCACTCTAAACTAGATGGAGTTGTAAGTATTATCAGTTTTCTGGTCATGACCCAGCTTTCCACTGGTAAACTCCGTGATTGAAAACGGCTGGAAATGTAGTAAGAATAAATTTCCTTTCATTTCAAGTGTTTCTTACAAGTTTTTTATCATTCCTGGAAACTATAATTGCGTATTTGAAGAGTTTTACCACAATTAGAGAGTGTTCCTACAACTATATACTGGAATCGTCAGCATTTTAACTGATTCACACAGAAAACGCCAGAGAAATTAGGCCTCAATTTTAAACATAAACAGTATATTGCACACTTACAGTCTTTCGATACAAATTTTGAGCTGTATAAACCTGAAATCCTAATATTTGAAAGCCAATTCAAGTGAAAACTCTCCCTAAACTAGCCGGAGTTGTAAATATTATCAGTTTTCTGGTCATGACCCAGCTTTCCACTGGTAAACTCCGTGATTGAAAACGGCTGGAAATGTAGTAAGAATAAATTTCCTTTCATTTCCGGTGTTTCTTACAAGTTTTTTATCATTCCTGGAAACTATAATTGCGTATTTGAAGAGTTTTACCACAATTAGAGAGTGTTCCTACAACTATATACTGGAATCGTCAGCATTTTAACTGATTCACACAGGAAACACCAGAGAAATTCGGCCTCCAATTGTAAACATAAACAGTATAGTCTTCACGTATAGTCTTTCTACACAAATTTTGAGCTGAATAAACCGGAATTCCTACTATTTGAAAGCGAACTCAAGTGAAAACTCACCCTGAACTAGACGGAGTTGTAAGTATTATCAGTTTTCTGGTCATGACCCAGCTTTCCACTGGTAAGCTCCGTGATTGAAAACGGATGGAAATGTAGTAAGAATAAATTTCCTTTCATTTCAAGTGTTTCTTACAAGTTTTTTTTATCATTTCTGGAAGCTATAATTGCGTATTTGAAGAGTTTTACCACAATTAGAGAGTGTTCCTACAACTATATACTGGAATCGGCAGCATTTTAACTGATTCACACAGAAAACACCAGAGAAATTCGGTTTCCAATGGTAAACATAAACTGTATAGTCTTCACTTAGAGTCTTTCAACACAAATTTTGAGCTGTATAAACCTGAATTCGTAAAATTTGAAAGCGAACTCAAGTGAAAACTCACCCTAAAATAGACTGAGTTTTAAGTATTATCAGTTTTCTGGTCATGACCCAGCTTTCCACTGGTATCCTCCGTGATTGAAAACGCCCAGAAATGTAGTAAGAATAAATTTCCTTTCATTTCAAGTGTTTCTTACAAGTTTTTTTTATCATTTCTGGAAACTATAAATGCGTATATGAAGAGTTTTACCACAATTAGAGAGTGTTCCTACAACTATATACTGCAATCGTCAGCATTTTAACTGATTCACCCAGAAAACGCCAGAAAAATTTGGCCTCAATTTTAAACATAAACAGTATATTGCACACTTACAGTCTTTCTAAACTAATTTTGAGCTGTATAAACCTGAAATCCTAATATTTGAAAGCCAATTCAAGTGAAAACTCTCCCTAAACTAGCCGGAGTTGTAAATATTATCAGTTTTCTGGCTATGTCCCACCTTTCCACTGGTAACCTCCGTGATTGAAAACGGCTGGAAATGTAGTTAGAATCTTTTTGCTTTTATTTCAAGTGTTTCTTATAAGTTTTTTATCATTTCTGGAAACAATAATTGCGTATTTGAAGAGTTTTACCACAATTACAGAGTGTTCCTACAACTACATACTGGAATCGTCAGCATTTTAACTGATTCACACAGGAAACACCAGAGAAATTCGGCCTCCAATTGTAAACATAAACAGTATAGTCCTCACTTACAGTCTTTCTACACAAATTTTGAGCTGTATAAACCTGAATTCCTAATATTTGAAAGCCAATTCAAGTGAAAACTCACTCTAAACTAGATGGTGTTGTAAGTATTATCAGTTTTCTGGTCATTACCCAGATTTCCTGTGGTAACCTCCGTGATTGAAAACGGCTGGAAATGTACTAAGAATCAAGTTCCTTTTATTTCAAGTGTTTCTTACAAGTTATTTATCATTTCTGGAAACTATAATTGCG
Source organism: Myotis daubentonii (assembly GCF_963259705.1). Classification (NCBI taxonomy): domain Eukaryota; kingdom Metazoa; phylum Chordata; class Mammalia; order Chiroptera; family Vespertilionidae; genus Myotis; species Myotis daubentonii. The sequence goes on along the minus strand of NC_081861.1, from coordinate 77,055,132 downwards.
TATTTGAAGAGTTTTACCACAATTAGAGAGTTTTCCTACAACTACATACTGGAATCGTCAGCATTTTAACTGATTCACAGAGGAAACACCAGAGAAATTCGGCCTCCATTTGTAAACATAAACTGTATAGTCTTCACTTACAGTCTTTCTACACAAATTTTGAGCTGTATAAACCCGAATTCCTAATATTTGAAAGCGAACTCAAGTGACAACTCACCCTAAAATAGACTCAGTTTTAAGTATTATCAGTTTTCTGGTCATGACCCAGCTTTCTCCTGGTAACCTCCGTGATTGAAAATGGCTAGAAATGTAGTAAGAATAAATTTCCTTTCATTTCAAGTGTTTCTTACAAGTTTTTTATCATTTCTGGAAACTATAATTGCGTATTTGAAGAGTTTTACCACAATTAGAGAGTGTTCCTACAACTACATACTGGAATCGTCAGCATTTTAACTGATTCACACAGGAAACACCAGAGAAATTCGGCCTCCAATTGTAAACATAAACAGTATAGTCCTAACATACAGTCTTTCTACACAAATTATGAGCTGTATAAACCTGAATTCCTAATATTTGAAAGCGAACTCAAGTGAAAACTCACTCTAAACTAGATGGAGTTGTAAGTATTATCAGTTTTCTGGTCATGACCCAGCTTTCCACTGGTAAACTCCGTGATTGAAAACGGCTGGAAATGTAGTAAGAATAAATTTCCTTTTATTTCAAGTGTTTCTTACAAGTTTTTTATCATTCCTGGAAACTATAATTGCGTATTTGAAGAGTTTTACCACAATTAGAGAGTGTTCCTACAACTATATACTGGAATCCATAGCATTTTAACTGATTCACACAGAAAACGCCAGAGAAATTAGGCCTCAATTTTAAACATAAACAGTATATTGCACACTTACAGTCTTTCGATACAAATTTTGAGCTGTATAAACCTGAAATCCTAATATTTGAAAGCCAATTCAAGTGAAAACTCTCCCTAAACTAGCCGGAGTTGTAAATATTATCAGTTTTCTGGTCATGACCCAGCTTTCCACTGGTAAACTCCGTGATTGAAAACGGCTGGAAATGTAGTAAGAATAAATTTCCTTTCATTTCCGGTGTTTCTTACAAGTTTTTTATCATTCCTGGAAACTATAATTGCGTATTTGAAGAGTTTTACCACAATTAGAGAGTGTTCCTACAACTATATACTGGAATCGTCAGCATTTTAACTGATTCACACAGGAAACACCAGAGAAATTCGGCCTCCAATTGTAAACATAAACAGTATAGTCCTCACTTTCAGTCTTTCTACACAAATTTTGAGCTGTATAAACCTGAATTCCTAATATTTGAAAGCGAACTCAAGTGAAAACTCACTCTAAACTAGATGGAGTTGTAAGTATTATCAGTTTTCTGGTCATTAGCCAGCTTTCCACTGGTAACCTCCGTGATTGAAAACGGCTAGAAATGTAGTAAGAAGAAATTTCCTTTCATTTCAAGTGTTTCTTACAAGTTTTTTTATCATTTCTGGAAACTATAGTTGCGTATTTGAAGAGTTTTACCACAATTAGAGAGTGTTCCTACAACTACATATTGGAATCGTCAGCATTTTAACTGATTCACACAGGAAACACCAGAGAAATTCGGCCTCCAATTGTAAACATAAACAGTATAGTCTTCACGTATAGTCTTTCTACACAAATTTTGAGCTGAATAAACCTGAATTCCTACTATTTGAAAGCGAACTCAAGTGAAAACTCACCCTGAACTAGACGGAGTTGTAAGTATTATCAGTTTTCTGGTCATGACCCAGCTTTCCACTGGTAAGCTCCGTGATTGAAAACGGATGGAAATGTAGTAAGAATAAATTTCCTTTCATTTCAAGTGTTTCTTACAAGTTTTTTTATCATTTCTGGAAGCTATAATTGCGTATTTGAAGAGTTTTACCACAATTAGAGAGTGTTCCTACAACTATATACTGGAATCGGCAGCATTTTAACTGATTCACACAGGAAACACCAGAGAAATTCGGCCTCCAATTGTAAACATAAACAGTATAGTCTTCACGTATAGTCTTTCTACACAAATTTTGAGCTGAATACACCTGAATTCCTACTATTTGAAAGCGAACTCAAGTGAAAACTCACCCTAAACTAGACGGAGTTGTAAGTATTATCAGTTTTCTGGTCATGACCCAGCTTTCCACTGGTAACCTCCGTGATTGAAAACGGCTGGAAATGTAGTAAGAATCTATTTGCTTTTATTTCAAGTGTTTCTTATAAGTTTTTTATCATTTCTGGAAACAATAATTGCGTATTTGAAGAGTTTTACCACAATTAGAGAGTGTTCCTACAACTACATACTGGAATCGTCAGCATTTTAACTGATTCACACAGGAAACACCAGAGAAATTCGGCCTCCAATTGTAAACATAAACAGTATAGTCTTCACGTATAGTCTTTCTACACAAATTTTGAGCTGAATAAACCTGAATTCCTACTATTTGAAAGCGAACTCAAGTGAAAACTCACCCTAAACTAGACGGAGTTGTAAGTATTATCAGTTTTCTGGTCATGACCCAGCTTTCCACTGGTAACCTCCGTGATTGAAAACGGCTAGAAATGTAGTAAGAATAAATTTCCTTTCATTTCAAGTGTTTCTTACAAGTTTTTTATCATTTCTGGAAACAATAATTGCGTATTTGAAGAGTTTTACCACAATTAGAGAGTGTTCCTACAACTACGTACTGGAATCGTCAGCATTTTAACTGATTCACACAGAAAACGCCAGAGAAATTAGGCCTCAATTTTAAACATAAACAGTATATTGCACACTTACAGTCTTTCGATACAAATTTTGAGCTGTATAAACCTGAAATCCTAATATTTGAAAGCCAATTCAAGTGAAAACTCTCCCTAAACTAGCCGGAGTTGTAAATATTATCAGTTTTCTGGTCATGACCCAGCTTTCCACTGGTAAACTCCGTGATTGAAAACGGCTGGAAATGTAGTAAGAATAAATTTCCTTTCATTTCCGGTGTTTCTTACAAGTTTTTTATCATTCCTGGAAACTATAATTGCGTATTTGAAGAGTTTTACCACAATTAGAGAGTGTTCCTACAACTATATACTGGAATCGTCAGCATTTTAACTGATTCACACAGGAAACACCAGAGAAATTCGGCCTCCAATTGTAAACATAAACAGTATAGTCCTCACTTTCAGTCTTTCTACACAAATTTTGAGCTGTATAAACCTGAATTCCTAATATTTGAAAGCGAACTCAAGTGAAAACTCACTCTAAACTAGATGGAGTTGTAAGTATTATCAGTTTTCTGGTCATTACCCAGCTTTCCACTGGTAACCTCCGTGATTGAAAACGGCTAGAAATGTAGTAAGAAGAAATTTCCTTTCATTTCAAGTGTTTCTTACAAGTTTTTTATCATTTCTGGAAACTATAGTTGCGTATTTGAAGAGTTTTACCACAATTAGAGAGTGTTCCTACAACTACATATTGGAATCGTCAGCATTTTAACTGATTCACACAGGAAACACCAGAGAAATTCGGCCTCCAATTGTAAACATAAACAGTATAGTCTTCACGTATAGTCTTTCTACACAAATTTTGAGCTGAATAAACCTGAATTCCTACTATTTGAAAGCGAACTCAAGTGAAAACTCACCCTGAACTAGACGGAGTTGTAAGTATTATCAGTTTTCTGGTCATGACCCAGCTTTCCACTGGTAAGCTCCGTGATTGAAGACGGATGGAAATGTAGTAAGAATAAATTTCCTTTCATTTCAAGTGTTTCTTACAAGTTTTTTTTATCATTTCTGGAAGCTATAATTGCGTATTTGAAGAGTTTTACCACAATTAGAGAGTGTTCCTACAACTATATACTGGAATCGGCAGCATTTTAACTGATTCACACAGAAAACACCAGAGAAATTCGGCTTCCAATGGTAAACATAAACTGTATAGTCTTCACTTAGAGTCTTTCAACACAAATTTTGAGCTGTATAAACCTGAATTCGTAAAATTTGAAAGCGAACTCAAGTGAAAACTCACCCTAAAATAAACTGAGTTTTAAGTATTATCAGTTTTCTGGTCATGACCCAGCTTTCCACTGGTATCCTCCGTGATTGAAAACGCCCAGAAATGTAGTAAGAATAAATTTCCTTTCATTTCAAGTGTTTCTTACAAGTTTTTTTTATCATTTCTGGAAACTATAAATGCGTATATGAAGAGTTTTACCACAATTAGAGAGTGGTCCTACAACTATATACTGGAATCGTCAGCATTTTAACTGATTCACACAGAAAACGCCAGAAAAATTTGGCCTCAATTTTAAACATAAACAGTATATTGCACACTTACAGTCTTTCTAAACTAATTTTGAGCTGTATAAACCTGAAATCCTAATATTTGAAAGCCAATTCAAGTGAAAACTCTCCCTAAACTAGCCGGAGTTGTAAATATTATCAGTTTTCTGGCTATGTCCCACCTTTCCACTGGTAACCTCCGTGATTGAAAACGGCTGGAAATGTAGTAAGAATCTATTTGCTTTTATTTCAAGTGTTTCTTATAAGTTTTTTATCATTTCTGGAAACAATAATTGCGTATTTGAAGAGTTTTACCACAATTAGAGAGTGTTCCTACAACTACATACTGGAATCGTCAGCATTTTAACTGATTCACACAGGAAACACCAGAGAAATTCGGCCTCCAATTGTAAACATAAACAGTATAGTCTTCACGTATAGTCTTTCTACACAAATTTTGAGCTGAATAAACCTGAATTCCTACTATTTGAAAGCGAACTCAAGTGAAAACTCACCCTAAACTAGACGGAGTTGTAAGTATTATCAGTTTTCTGGTCATGACCCAGCTTTCCACTGGTAACCTCCGTGATTGAAAACGGCTAGAAATGTAGTAAGAATAAATTTCCTTTCATTTCAAGTGTTTCTTACAAGTTTTTTATCATTTCTGGAAACAATAATTGCGTATTTGAAGAGTTTTACCACAATTAGAGAGTGTTCCTACAACTACATACTGGAATCATCAGCATTTTAACTGATTCACACAGAAAACGCCAGAGAAATTAGGCCTCAATTTTAAACATAAACAGTATATTGCACACTTACAGTCTTTCGATACAAATTTTGAGCTGTATAAACCTGAAATCCTAATATTTGAAAGCCAATTCAAGTGAAAACTCTCCCTAAACTAGCCGGAGTTGTAAATATTATCAGTTTTCTGGTCATGACCCAGCTTTCCACTGGTAAACTCCGTGATTGAAAACGGCTGGAAATGTAGTAAGAATAAATTTCCTTTCATTTCCGGTGTTTCTTACAAGTTTTTTATCATTCCTGGAAACTATAATTGCGTATTTGAAGAGTTTTACCACAATTAGAGAGTGTTCCTACAACTATATACTGGAATCGTCAGCATTTTAACTGATTCACACAGGAAACACCAGAGAAATTCGGCCTCCAATTGTAAACATAAACAGTATAGTCCTCACTTTCAGTCTTTCTACACAAATTTTGAGCTGTATAAACCTGAATTCCTAATATTTGAAAGCGAACTCAAGTGAAAACTCACTCTAAACTAGATGGAGTTGTAAGTATTATCAGTTTTCTGGTCATTACCCAGCTTTCCACTGGTAACCTCCGTGATTGAAAACGGCTAGAAATGTAGTAAGAAGAAATTTCCTTTCATTTCAAGTGTTTCTTACAAGTTTTTTATCATTTCTGGAAACTATAGTTGCGTATTTGAAGAGTTTTACCACAATTAGAGAGTGTTCCTACAACTACATATTGGAATCGTCAGCATTTTAACTGATTCACACAGGAAACACCAGAGAAATTCGGCCTCCAATTGTAAACATAAACAGTATAGTCTTCACGTATAGTCTTTCTACACAAATTTTGAGCTGAATAAACCTGAATTCCTACTATTTGAAAGCGAACTCAAGTGAAAACTCACCCTGAACTAGACGGAGTTGTAAGTATTATCAGTTTTCTGGTCATGACCCAGCTTTCCACTGGTAAGCTCCGTGATTGAAAACGGATGGAAATGTAGTAAGAATAAATTTCCTTTCATTTCAAGTGTTTCTTACAAGTTTTTTTTATCATTTCTGGAAGCTATAATTGCGTATTTGAAGAGTTTTACCACAATTAGAGAGTGTTCCTACAACTATATACTGGAATCGGCAGCATTTTAACTGATTCACACAGAAAACACCAGAGAAATTCGGCTTCCAATGGTAAACATAAACTGTATAGTCTTCACTTAGAGTCTTTCAACACAAATTTTGAGCTGTATAAACCTGAATTCGTAAAATTTGAAAGCGAACTCAAGTGAAAACTCACCCTAAAATAAACTGAGTTTTAAGTATTATCAGTTTTCTGGTCATGACCCAGCTTTCCACTGGTATCCTCCGTGATTGAAAACGCCCAGAAATGTAGTAAGAATAAATTTCCTTTCATATCAAGTGTTTCTTACAAGTTTTTTTTATCATTTCTGGAAACTATAAATGCGTATATGAAGAGTTTTACCACAATTAGAGAGTGGTCCTACAACTATATACTGGAATCGTCAGCATTTTAACTGATTCACACAGAAAACGCCAGAAAAATTTGGCCTCAATTTTAAACATAAACAGTATATTGCACACTTACAGTCTTTCTAAACTAATTTTGAGCTGTATAAACCTGAAATCCTAATATTTGAAAGCCAATTCAAGTGAAAACTCTCCCTAAACTAGCCGGAGTTGTAAATATTATCAGTTTTCTGGCTATGTCCCACCTTTCCACTGGTAACCTCCGTGATTGAAAACGGCTGGAAATGTAGTAAGAATCTATTTGCTTTTATTTCAAGTGTTTCTTATAAGTTTTTTATCATTTCTGGAAACAATAATTGCGTATTTGAAGAGTTTTACCACAATTAGAGAGTGTTCCTACAACTACATACTGGAATCGTCAGCATTTTAACTGATTCACACAGGAAACACCAGAGAAATTCGGCCTCCAATTGTAAACATAAACAGTATAGTCTTCACGTATAGTCTTTCTACACAAATTTTGAGCTGAATAAACCTGAATTCCTACTATTTGAAAGCGAACTCAAGTGAAAACTCACCCTAAACTAGACGGAGTTGTAAGTATTATCAGTTTTCTGGTCATGACCCAGCTTTCCACTGGTAACCTCCGTGATTGAAAACGGCTAGAAATGTAGTAAGAATAAATTTCCTTTCATTTCAAGTGTTTCTTACAAGTTTTTTATCATTTCTGGAAACAATAATTGCGTATTTGAAGAGTTTTACCACAATTAGAGAGTGTTCCTACAACTACATACTGGAATCGTCAGCATTTTAACTGATTCACACAGAAAACGCCAGAGAAATTAGGCCTCAATTTTAAACATAAACAGTATATTGCACACTTACAGTCTTTCGATACAAATTTTGAGCTGTATAAACCTGAAATCCTAATATTTGAAAGCCAATTCAAGTGAAAACTCTCCCTAAACTAGCCGGAGTTGTAAATATTATCAGTTTTCTGGTCATGACCCAGCTTTCCACTGGTAAACTCCGTGATTGAAAACGGCTGGAAATGTAGTAAGAATAAATTTCCTTTCATTTCCGGTGTTTCTTACAAGTTTTTTATCATTACTGGAAACTATAATTGCGTATTTGAAGAGTTTTACCACAATTAGAGAGTGTTCCTACAACTATATACTGGAATCGTCAGCATTTTAACTGATTCACACAGGAAACACCAGAGAAATTCGGCCTCCAATTGTAAACATAAACAGTATAGTCTTCACTTTCAGTCTTTCTACACAAATTTTGAGCTGTATAAACCTGAATTCCTAATATTTGAAAGCGAACTCAAGTGAAAACTCACTCTAAACTAGATGGAGTTTTAAGTATTATCAGTTTTCTGGTCATTACCCAGATTTCCTGTGGTAACCTCCGTGATTGAAAACGGCTGGAAATGTAGTAAGAATCAAGGTCCTTTTATTTCAAGTGTTTCTTACGAGTTTTTATCATTTCTGGAAACTATAGTTGCTTATTTGAAGAGTATTACCACAATTACAGAGAGTTCCTACAACTACATACTGGAATCGTCAGCATTTTAACTGATTCACACAGGAAACACCAGAGAAATTCGGCCTCCAATTGTAAACATAAACAGTATAGTCTTCACGTATAGTCTTTCTACACAAATTTTGAGCTGAATAAACCTGAATTCCTACTATTTGAAAGCGAACTCAAGTGAAAACTCACCCTAAACTAGACGGAGTTGTAAGTATTATCAGTTTTCTGGTCATGACCCAGCTTTCCACTGGTAACCTCCGTGATTGAAAACGGCTAGAAATGTAGTAAGAATAAATTTCCTTTCATTTCAAGTGTTTCTTACAAGTTTTTTATCATTTCTGGAAACAATAATTGCGTATTTGAAGAGTTTTACCACAATTAGAGAGTGTTCCTACAACTACATACTGGAATCGTCAGCATTTTAACTGATTCACACAGAAAACGCCAGAGAAATTAGGCCTCAATTTTAAACATAAACAGTATATTGCACACTTACAGTCTTTCGATTCAAATTTTGAGCTGTATAAACCTGAAATCCTAATATTTGAAAGCCAATTCAAGTGAAAACTCTCCCTAAACTAGCCGGAGTTGTAAATATTATCAGTTTTCTGGTCATGACCCAGCTTTCCACTGGTAAACTCCGTGATTGAAAACGGCTGGAAATGTAGTAAGAATAAATTTCCTTTCATTTCCGGTGTTTCTTACAAGTTTTTTATCATTCCTGGAAACTATAATTGCGTATATGAAGAGTTTTACCACAATTAGAGAGTGTTCCTACAACTATATACTGGAATCGTCAGCATTTTAACTGATTCACACAGGAAACACCAGAGAAATTCGGCCTCCAATTGTAAAAATAAACAGTATAGTCCTCACTTTCAGTCTTTCTACACAAATTTTGAGCTGTATAAACCTGAATTCCTAATATTTGAAAGCGAACTCAAGTGAAAACTCACTCTAAACTAGATGGAGTTTTAAGTATTATCAGTTTTCTGGTCATTACCCAGATTTCCTGTGGTAACCTCCGTGATTGAAAACGGCTGGAAATGTAGTAAGAATCAAGGTCCTTTTATTTCAAGTGTTTCTTACGAGTTTTTATCATTTCTGGAAACTATAGTTGCTTATTTGAAGAGTATTACCACAATTACAGAGAGTTCCTACAACTACATACTGGAATCGTCAGCATTTTAACTGATTCACACAGGAAACACCAGAGAAATTCGGCCTCCAATTGTAAACATAAACTGTATAGTCTTCACGTATAGTCTTTCTACACAAATTTTGAGCTGAATAAACCTGAATTCCTACTATTTGAAAGCGAACTCAAGTGAAAACTCACCCTAAACTAGACGGAGTTGTAAGTATTATCAGTTTTCTGGTCATGACCCAGCTTTCCACTGGTAACCTCCGTGATTGAATACGGCTAGAAATGTAGTAAGAATAAATTTCCTTTCATTTCAAGTGTTTCTTACAAGTTTTTTATCATTTCTGGAAACTATAGTTGCGTATTTGAAGAGTTTTACCACAATTAGAGAGTGTTCCTACAACTATATACTGGAATCGTCAGCATTTTAACTGATTCACACAGAAAACGCTAGAGAAATTAGGCCTCAATTTTAAACAAAAACAGTTTATTGCACACTTACAGTCTTTCTATACAAATTTTGAGCTATATAAACCTGAAATACTAATATTTGAAAGCCAATTCAAGTGAAAACTCTCCCAAAACTACCCGGAGTTGTAAATATTATCAGTTTTCTGGTCATGACCCAGCTTTCTCCTGGTAACCTCCGTGGTTGAAAATGGCTAGAAATGTAGTAAGAATAAATTTCCTTTCATTTCAAGTGTTTCTTACAAGTTTTTTATCATTTCTGGAAACTATAATTGCGTATTTGAAGAGTTTTACCACAATTAGAGAGTGTTCCTACAACTACATACTGGAATCGTCTTCATTTTAACTGATTCACACAGGAAACACCAGAGAAATTCGGCCTCCAATTGTAAACATAAACAGTATAGTCCTAACATACAGTCTTTCTACACAAATTCTGAGCTGTATAAACCTGAATTCCTAATATTTGAAAGCGAACTCAAGTGAAAACTCACTCTAAACTAGATGGAGTTGTAAGTATTATCAGTTTTCTGGTCATGACCCAGCTTTCCACTGGTAAACTCCGTGATTGAAAACGGCTGGAAATGTAGTAAGAATAAATTTCCTTTCATTTCAAGTGTTTCTTACAAGTTTTTTATCATTCCTGGAAACTATAATTGCGTATTTGAAGAGTTTTACCACAATTAGAGAGTGTTCCTACAACTATATACTGGAATCGTCAGCATTTTAACTGATTCACACAGAAAACGCCAGAGAAATTAGGCCTCAATTTTAAACATAAACAGTATATTGCACACTTACAGTCTTTCGATACAAATTTTGAGCTGTATAAACCTGAAATCCTAATATTTGAAAGCCAATTCAAGTGAAAACTCTCCTTAAACTAGCCGGAGTTGTAAATATTATCAGTTTTCTGGTCATGACCCAGCTTTCCACTGGTAACCTCCGTGATTGAAAACGCCCAGAAATGTAGTAAGAATAAATTTCCTTTCATTTCAAGTGTTTCTTACAAGTTTTTTTTATCGTTTCTGGAAACTATAATTGCGTATATGAAGAGTTTTACCACAATTAGAGAGTGGTCCTACAACTATATACTGGAATCGTCAGCATTTTAACTGATTCACACAGAAAACGCCAGAAAAATTTGGCCTCAATTTTAAACATAAACAGTATACTGCACACTTACAGTCTTTCTAAACTAATTTTGAGCTGTATAAACCTGAAATCCTAATATTTGAAAGCCAATTCAAGTGAAAACTCTCCCTAAACTAGCCGGAGTTGTAAATATTATCAGTTTTCTGGTCATGACCCAGCTTTCCACTGGTAAACTCCGTGATTGAAAACGGCTGGAAATGTAGTAAGAATAAATTTCCTTTCATTTCCGGTGTTTCTTACAAGTTTTTTATCATTCCTGGAAACTATAATTGCGTATTTGAAGAGTTTTACCACAATTAGAGAGTGTTCCTACAACTATATACTGGAATCGTCAGCATTTTAACTGATTCACACAGGAAACACCAGAGAAATTCGGCCTCCAATTGTAAACATAAACAGTATAGTCCTCACTTTCAGTCTTTCTACACAAATTTTGAGCTGTATAAACCTGAATTCCTAATATTTGAAAGCGAACTCAAGTGAAAACTCACTCTAAACTAGATGGAGTTTTAAGTATTATCAGTTTTCTGGTCATTACCCAGATTTCCTGTGGTAACCTCCGTGATTGAAAACGGCTGGAAATGTAGTAAGAATCAAGGTCCTTTTATTTCAAGTGTTTCTTACGAGTTTTTATCATTTCTGGAAACTATAGTTGCTTATTTGAAGAGTATTACCACAATTACAGAGAGTTCCTACAACTACATACTGGAATCGTCAGCATTTTAACTGATTCACACAGGAAACACCAGAGAAATTCGGCCTCCAATTGTAAACATAAACAGTATAGTCTTCACGTATAGTCTTTCTACACAAATTTTGAGCTGAATAAACCTGAATTCCTACTATTTGAAAGCGAACTCAAGTGAAAACTCACCCTAAACTAGACGGAGTTGTAAGTATTATCAGTTTTCTGGTCATGACCCAGCTTTCCACTGGTAACCTCCGTGATTGAATACGGCTAGAAATGTAGTAAGAATAAATTTCCTTTCATTTCAAGTGTTTCTTACAAGTTTTTTATCATTTCTGGAAACTATAGTTGCGTATTTGAAGAGTTTTACCACAATTAGAGAGTGTTCCTACAACTATATACTGGAATCGTCAGCATTTTAACTGATTCACACAGAAAACGCTAGAGAAATTAGGCCTCAATTTTAAACAAAAACAGTTTATTGCACACTTACAGTCTTTCTATACAAATTTTGAGCTGTATAAACCTGAAATCCTAATATTTGAAAGCCAATTCAAGTGAAAACTCTCCCAAAACTACCCGGAGTTGTAAATATTATCAGTTTTCTGGTCATGACCCAGCTTTCTCCTGGTAACCTCCGTGGTTGAAAATGGCTAGAAATGTAGTAAGAATAAATTTCCTTTCATTTCAAGTGTTTCTTACAAGTTTTTTATCATTTCTGGAAACTATAGTTGTGTATTTGAAGAGTTTTACCACAATTAGAGAGTGTTCCTACAACTACATACTGGAATCGTCTTCATTTTAACTGATTCACAAAGGAAACACCAGAGAAATTCGGCCTCCAATTGTAAACATAAACAGTATAGTCCTAACATACAGTCTTTCTACACAAATTATGAGCTGTATAAACCTGAATTCCTAATATTTGAAAGCGAACTCAAGTGAAAACTCACTCTAAACTAGATGGAGTTGTAAGTATTATCAGTTTTCTGGTCATGACCCAGCTTTCCCCTGGTAAACTCCGTGATTGAAAACGGCTGGAAATGTAGTAAGAATAAATTTCCTTTCATTTCAAGTGTTTCTTACAAGTTTTTTTATCATTCCTGGAAACTATAATTGCGTATTTGAAGAGTTTTACCACAATTAGAGAGTGTTCCTACAACTATATACTGGAATCGTCAGCATTTTAACTGATTCACACAGAAAACGCCAGAGAAATTAGGCCTCAATTTTAAACATAAACAGTATATTGCACACTTACAGTCTTTCGATACAAATTTTGAGCTGTATAAACCTGAAATCCTAATATTTGAAAGCCAATTCAAGTGAAAACTCTCCCTAAACTAGCCGGAGTTGTAAGTATTATCAGTTTTCTGGTCATGACCCAGCTTTCCACTGGTATCCTCCGTGATTGAAAACACCCAGAAATGTAGTAAGAATAAATTTCCTTTCATTTCAAGTGTTTCTTACAAGTTTTTTTTATCGTTTCTGGAAACTATAATTGCGTATATGAAGAGTTTTACCACAATTAGAGAGTGGTCCTACAACTATATACTGGAATCGTCAGCATTTTAACTGATTCACACAGAAAACGCCAGAAAAATTTGGCCTCAATTTTAAACATAAACAGTATATTGCACACTTACAGTCTTTCTAAACTAATTTTGAGCTGTATAAACCTGAAATCCTAATATTTGAAAGCCAATTCAAGTGAAAACTCTCCCTAAACTAGCCGGAGTTGTAAATATTATCAGTTTTCTGGCTATGTCCCACCTTTCCACTGGTAACCTCCGTGATTGAAAACGGCTGGAAATGTAGTAAGAATCTATTTGCTTTTATTTCAAGTGTTTCTTATAAGTTTTTTATCATTACTGGAAACAATAATTGCGTATTTGAAGAGTTTTACCACAATTACAGAGTGTTCCTACAACTACATACTGGAATCGTCAGCATTTTAACTGATTCACACAGGAAACACCAGAGAAATTCGGCCTCCAATTGTAAACATAAACAGTATAGTCCTAACATACAGTCTTTCTACACAAATTATGAGCTGTATAAACCTGAATTCCTAATATTTGAAAGCGAATTCAAGTGAAAACTCTCTCTAAACTAGATGGAGTTGTAAGTATTATCAGTTTTCTGGTCATGACCCAGCTTTCCACTGGTAAACTCCGTGATTGAAAACGGCTGGAAATGTAGTAAGAATAAATTTCCTTTCATTTCAAGTGTTTCTTACAAGTTTTTTATCATTCCTGGAAACTATAATTGCGTATTTGAAGAGTTTTACCACAATTACAGAGTGTTCCTACAACTACATACTGGAATCGGCAGCATTTTAAGTGATTCACACAGAAAACACCAGAGAAATTCGGCTTCCAATTGTAATCATAAACTGTATAGTCTTCACTTAGAGTCTTTCTACACAAATTTTGAGCTGTATAAACCTGAAATCCTAATATTGGAAAGCCAATTCAAGTGAAAACTCTCCCTAAACTAGCCGGAGTTGTAAATATTATCAGTTTTCTGGCTATGTCCCACCTTTCCACTGGTAACCTCCGTGATTGAAAACGGCTGGAAATGTAGAAAGAATGTATTTGCTTTTATTTCAAGTGTTTCTTATAAGTTTTTTATCATTACTGGAAACAATAATTGCGTATTTGAAGAGTTTTACCACAATTAGAGAGTGTTCCTACAACTACATACTGGAATCGTCAGCATTTTAACTGATTCACACAGGAAACACCAGAGAAATTCGGCCTCCAATTGTAAACATAAAAAGTATAGTCCTCACTTACAGTCTTTCTACACAAATTATCAGCTGTATAAACCTGAAATCCTAATATTTGAAAGCCAATTCAAGTGAAAACTCTCCCTAAACTACCCGGAGTTGTAAATATTATCAGTTTTCTGGCTATGTCCCACCTTTCCACTGGTAAACTCCGTGATTGAAAACGGCTGGAAATGTAGTAAGAATCAAGGTCCTTTTATTTCAAGTGTTTCTTACGAGTTTTTATCATTTCTGGAAACTATAGTTGCTTATTTGAAGAGTATTACCACAATTACAGAGAGTTCCTACAACTACATACTGGAATCCTCAGCATTTTAACTGATTCACACAGGAAACACCAGAGAAATTCGGCCTCCAATTGTAAACATAAACAGTATAGTCTTCACGTACAGTCTTTCTACACAAATTTTGAGCTGAATAAACCTGAATTCCTACTATTTGAAAGCGAACTCAAGTGAAAACTCGCCCTAAACTAGACGGAGTTGTAAGTATTATCAGTTTTCTGGTCAAGACCCAGCTTTCCACTGGTAACCTCCGTGATTGAAAACGGCTAGAAATGTAGTAAGAATAAATTTCCTTTCATTTCAAGTGTTTCTTACAAGTTTTTTATCATTTCTGGAAACTATAGTTGCGTATTTGAAGAGTTTTACCACAATTAGAGAGTGTTCCTACAACTATATACTGGAATCGTCAGCATTTTAACTGATTCACACAGAAAACGCTAGAGAAATTAGGCCTCAATTTTAAACATAAACAGTTTATTGCACACTTACAGTCTTTCTATACAAATTTTGAGCTGTATAAACCTGAAATCCTAATATTTGAAAGCCAATTCAAGTGAAAACTCTCCCTAAACTACCCGGAGTTGTAAATATTATCAGTTTTCTGGCTATGTCCCACCTTTCCACTGGTAACCTCCGTGATTGAAAACGGCTGGAAATGTAGTAAGAATAAATTTCCTTTCATTTCAAGTGTTTCTTACAAGTTTCTTTATCATTCCTGGAAACTATAATTGCATATTTGAAGAGTTTTACCACAATTAGAGAGTGTTCCTACAACTACATACTGGAATCGGCAGCATTTTAAGGGATTCACACAGAAAACACCAGAGAAATTCGGCTTCCAATTGTAATCATAAACTGTATAGTCTTCACTTAGAGTCTTTCTACACAAATTTTGAGCTGTATAAACCTGAAATCCTAATATTGGAAAGCCAATTCAAGTGAAAACTCTCCCTAAACTAGCCCGAGTTGTAAATATTATCAGTTTTCTGGCTACGTCCCACCTTTCCACTGGTAACCTCCGTGATTGAAAACGGCTGTAAATGTAGTAAGAATCTATTTGCTTTTATTTCAAGTGTTTCTTACAAGTTTCTTTATCATTTCTGGAAACTATAATTGCGTATTTGAAGAGTTTTACCACAATTAGAGAGTGTTCCTACAACTACATACTGGAATCGTCAGCATTTTAACTGATTCACACAGGAAACACCAGAGAAATCGGCCTGCAATTGTAAACATAAACAGTATAGTCTTCACGTACAGTCTTTCTACACAACTTTTGAGCTGAATAAACCTGAATTCCTAATATTTGAAAGCGAACTCAAGTGAAAACTCACCCTGAACTAGATGGAGTTGTAAGTATTATCAGTTTTCTGGTCATGACCGAGCTTTCCACTGGTAAACTCCGTGATTGAAAACGGCTGGAAATGTAGTAAGAATAAATTTCCTTTCATTTCAAGTGTTTCTTACAAGTTTTTTTTATCATTTCTGGAAGCTATAATTGCGTATTTGAAGAGTTTTACCACAATTAGAGAGTGTTCCTACAACTATATACTGGAATCGGCAGGATTTTAACTGATTCACACAGGAAACACCAGAGAAATCGGCCTCCAATTGTAAAAATAAACAGTATAGTCTTCACGTACAGTCTTTCTACACAACTTTTGAGCTGAATAAACCTGAATTCCTAATATTTGAAAGCGAACTCAAGTGAAAATTCACCCTAAACTAGATGGAGTTGTAAGTATTATCAGTTTTCTGGTCATGACCCAGCTTTCCACTGGTAAACTCCGTGATTGAAAACGGATGGAAATGTAGTAAGAATAAATTTCCTTTCATTTCAAGTGTTTCTTACAAGTTTTTTTTATCATTTCTGGAAGCTATAATTGCGTATTTGAAGAGTTTTACCACAATTAGAGAGTGTTCCTACAACTATATCCTGGAATCGGCAGCATTTTAACTGATTCACACAGAAAACACCAGAGAAATTCGGCTTCCAATTGTAAACATAAACTGTATAGTCTTCACTTAGAGTCTTTCTACACAAATTTTGAGCTGTATAAACCTGAATTCGTAAAATTTGAAAGCGAACTCAAGTGAAAACTCACCCTAAAATAGACTGAGTTGTAAGTATTATCAGTTTTCTGGTCATGACCCAGCTTTCCACTGGTAAACTCCGTGATTGAAAACGGCTGGAAATGTAGTAAGAATAAATTTCCTTTCATTTCAAGTGTTTCTTACAAGTTTTTTATCATTCCTGGAAACTATAATTGCGTATTTGAAGAGTTTTACCACAATTAGAGAGTGTTCCTACAACTATATACTGGAATCGTCAGCATTTTAACTGATTCACACAGAAAACGCCAGAGAAATTAGGCCTCAATTTTAAACATAAACAGTATATTGCACACTTACAGTCTTTCGATACAAATTTTGAGCTGTATAAACCTGAAATCCTAATATTTGAAAGCCAATTCAAGTGAAAACTCTCCCTAAACTAGCCGGAGTTGTAAATATTATCAGTTTTCTGGCTATGTCCCACCTTTCCACTGGTAACCTCCGTGATTGAAAACGGCTGGAAATGTAGTAAGAATGTATTTGCTTTTATTTCAAGTGTTTCTTATAAGTTTTTTATCATTACTGGAAACAATAATTGCGTATTTGAAGAGTTTTACCACAATTAGAGAGTGTTCCTACAACTACATACTGGAATCGTCAGCATTTTAACTGATTCACACAGGAAACACCAGAGAAATTCGGCCTCCAATTATAAACATAAAAAGTATAGTCCTCACTTACAGTCTTTCTACACAAATTATCAGCTGTATAAACCTGAAATCCTAATATTTGAAAGCCAATTCAAGTGAAAACTCTCCCTAAACTACCCGGAGTTGTAAATATTATCAGTTTTCTGGCTATGTCCCACCTTTCCACTGGTAAACTCCGTGATTGAAAACGGCTGGAAATGTAGTAAGAATCAAGGTCCTTTTATTTCAAGTGTTTCTTAAGAGTTTTTATCATTTCTGGAAACTATAGTTGCTTATTTGAAGAGTATTACCACAATTACAGAGAGTTCCTACAACTACATACTGGAATCCTCAGCATTTTAACTGATTCACACAGGAAACACCAGAGAAATTCTGCCTCCAATTGTAAACATAAACAGTATAGTCTTCACGTACAGTCTTTCTACACAAATTTTGAGCTGAATAAACCTGAATTCCTACTATTTGAAAGCGAACTCAAGTGAAAACTCGCCCTAAACTAGACGGAGTTGTAAGTATTATCAGTTTTCTGGTCAAGACCCAGCTTTCCACTGGTAACCTCCGTGATTGAAAACGGCTAGAAATGTAGTAAGAATAAATTTCCTTTCATTTCAAGTGTTTCTTACAAGTTTTTTATCATTTCTGGAAACTATAGTTGCGTATTTGAAGAGTTTTACCACAATTAGAGAGTGTTCCTACAACTATATACTGGAATCGTCAGCATTTTAACTGATTCACACAGAAAACGCTAGAGAAATTAGGCCTCAATTTTAAACATAAACAGTTTATTGCACACTTACAGTCTTTCTATACAAATTTTGAGCTGTATAAACCTGAAATCCTAATATTTGAAAGCCAATTCAAGTGAAAACTCTCCCTAAACTACCCGGAGTTGTAAATATTATCAGTTTTCTGGCTATGTCCCACCTTTCCACTGGTAACCTCCGTGATTGAAAACGGCTGGAAATGTAGTAAGAATAAATTTCCTTTCATTTCAAGTGTTTCTTACAAGTTTCTTTATCATTCCTGGAAACTATAATTGCGTATTTGAAGAGTTTTACCACAATTAGAGAGTGTTCCTACAACTACATACTGGAATCGGCAGCATTTTAAGGGATTCACACAGAAAACACCAGAGAAATTCGGCTTCCAATTGTAATCATAAACTGTATAGTCTTCACTTAGAGTCTTTCTACACAAATTTTAGCTGTATAAACCTGAAATCCTAATATTGGAAAGCCAATTCAAGTGAAAACTCTCCCTAAACTAGCCCGAGTTGTAAATATTATCAGTTTTCTGGCTACGTCCCACCTTTCCACTGGTAACCTCCGTGATTGAAAACGGCTGTAAATGTAGTAAGAATCTATTTGCTTTTATTTCAAGTGTTTCTTACAAGTTTCTTTATCATTTCTGGAAACTATAATTGCGTATTGGAAGAGTTTTACCAAAATTAGAGAGTGTTCCTACAACTACATACTGGAATCGTCAGCATTTTAACTGATTCACACAGGAAACACCAGAGAAATCGGCCTGCAATTGTAAACATAAACAGTATAGTCTTCACGTACAGTCTTTCTACACAACTTTTGAGCTGAATAAACCTGAATTCCTAATATTTGAAAGCGAACTCAAGTGAAAACTCACCCTGAACTAGATGGAGTTGTAAGTATTATCAGTTTTCTGGTCATGACCCAGCTTTCCACTGGTAAACTCCGTGATTGAAAACGGCTGGAAATGTAGTAAGAATAAATTTCCTTTCATTTCAAGTGTTTCTTACAAGTTTTTTTTATCATTTCTGGAAGCTATAATTGCGTATTTGAAGAGTTTTACCACAATTAGAGAGTGTTCCTACAACTATATACTGGAATCGGCAGGATTTTAACTGATTCACACAGGAAACACCAGAGAAATCGGCCTCCAATTGTAAAAATAAACAGTATAGTCTTCACGTACAGTCTTTCTACACAACTTTTGAGCTGAATAAACCTGAATTCCTAATATTTGAAAGCGAACTCAAGTGAAAATTCACCCTAAACTAGATGGAGTTGTAAGTATTATCAGTTTTCTGGTCATGACCCAGCTTTCCACTGGTAAACTCCGTGATTGAAAACGGCTGGAAATGTAGTAAGAATAAATTTCCTTTCATTTCAAGTGTTTCTTACAAGTTTTTTTTATCATTTCTGGAAGCTATAATTGCGTATTTGAAGAGTTTTACCACAATTAGAGAGTGTTCCTACAACTATATCCTGGAATCGGCAGCATTTTAACTGATTCACACAGAAAACACCAGAGAAATTCGGCTTCCAATTGTAAACATAAACTGTATAGTCTTCACTTAGAGTCTTTCTACACAAATTTTGAGCTGTATAAACCTGAATTCGTAAAATTTGAAAGCGAACTCAAGTGAAAACTCACCCTAAAATAGACTGAGTTTTAAGTATTATCAGTTTTCTGGTCATGACCCAGCTTTCCACTGGTATCCTCCGTGATTGAAAACGCCCAGAAATGTAGTAAGAATAAATTTCCTTTCATTTCAAGTGTTTCTTACAAGTTTTTTTTATCATTTCTGGAAACTATAATTGCGTATATGAAGAGTTTTACCACAATTAGAGAGTGGTCCTACACCTATATACTGGAATCGTCAGCATTTTAACTGATTCACACAGAAAACGCCAGAAAAATTAGGCCTCAATTTTAAACATAAACAGTATATTGCACACTTACAGTCTTTCTAAACTAATTTTGAGCTGTATAAACCTGAAATCCTAATATTTGAAAGCCAATTCAAGTGAAAACTCTCCCTAAACTAGCCGGAGTTGTAAATATTATCAGTTTTCTGGCTATGTCCCACCTTTCCACTGGTAACCTCCGTGATTGAAAACGGCTGGAAATGTAATAAGAATCTATTTGCTTTTATTTCAAGTGATTCTTATAAGTTTTTTATCATTACTGGAAACAATAATTGCGTATTTGAAGAGTTTTACCAAAATTAGAGAGTGTTCCTACAACTACATACTGGAATCGTCAGCATTTTAACTGATTCACACAGGAAACACCAGAGAAATTCGGCCTCCAATTGTAAACATAAAAAGTATAGTCCTCACTTACAGTCTTTCTACACAAATTTTGAGCTGTATAAACCTGAATTCCTAATATTTGAAAGCGACCTCAAGTGAAAACTCACTCTAAACTAGATGGTGTTGTAAGTATTATCAGTTTTCTGGTCATTACCCAGATTTCCTGTAGTAACCTCCGTGATTGAAAATGGCTGGAAATGTAGTAAGAATAAATTTCTTTTCATTTCAAGTGTTTCTTACAAGTTTCTTATCATTTCTGGAAACTATAGTTGCGTATTTGAAGAGTTTTACCACAATTAGAGAGTGTTCCTACAACTATATACTGGAATCGTCAGCATTTTAACTGATTCACACAGAAAACGCTAGAGAAATTAGGCCTCAATTTTAAACATAAACAGTTTATTGCACACTTACAGTCTTTCTATACAAATTTTGAGCTGTATAAACCTGAAATCCTAATATTTGAAAGCCAATTCAAGTGAAAACTCTCCCTAAACTAGCCGGAGTTGTAAATATTATCAGTTTTCTGGCTATGACCCACCTTTCCACTGGTAACCTCCGTGATTGAAAACGGCTGGAAATGTAGTAAGAATGTATTTGCTTTTATTTCAAGTGTTTCTTACAAGTTTCTTTATCATTTCTCAAAACTATAATTGCGTATTTGAAGAGTTTTACCACAATTACAGAGTGTTCCTACAACTACATACTGGAATCGTCAGCATTTTAACTGATTCACACAGGAAACACCAGAGAAATCGGCCTCCAATTGTAAAAATAAACAGTATAGTCTTCACGTACAGTCTTTCTACACAACTTTTGAGCTGAATAAACCTGAATTCCTAATATTTGAAAGCGAACTCAAGTGAAAACTCACCCTAAACTAGATGGAGTTGTAAGTATTATCAGTTTTCTGGTCATGACCCAGCTTTCCACTGGTAACCTCCGTGATTGAAAACGCCCAGAAATGTAGTAAGAATAAATTTCCTTTCATTTCAAGTGTTTCTTACAAGTTTTTTTTTTATCATTTCTGGAAACTATAATTGCGTATATGAAGAGTTTTATCACAATTAGAGAGTGTTCCTACAACTATACACTGGAATCCGCAGCATTTTAACTGATTCACACAGAAAACGCCAGAAAAATTAGTCCTCAATTTTAAACATAAACAGTATATTGCACATTTACAGTCTTTCTAAACTAATTTTGAGCTGTATGAACCTGAAATCCTAATATTTGAAAGCCAATTCAAGTGAAAACTCTCCCTAAACTAGCCGGAGTTGTAAATATTATCAGTTTTCTGGCTATGTCCCACCTTTCCACTGGTAACCTCCGTGATTGAAAACGGCTGGAAATGTAGTAAGAATCTATTTGCTTTTATTTCAAGTGTTTCTTATAAGTTTTTTATCATTACTGGAAACAATAATTGCGTATTTGAAGAGTTTTACCACAATTAGAGAGTGTTCCTACAACTACATACTGGAATCGTCAGCATTTTAACTGATTCACACAGGAAACACCAGAGAAATTCGGCCTCCAATTGTAAACATAAAAAGTATAGTCCTCACTTACAGTCTTTCTACACAAATTATGAGCTGTATAAACCTGAAATCCTAATATTTGAAAGCCAATTCAAGTGAAACCTCTCCCTAAACTACCCGGAGTTGTAAATATTATCAGTTTTCTGGCTATGTCCCACCTTTCCACTGGTAAACTCCGTGATTGAAAACGGCTGGAAATGTAGTAAGAATAAATTTCCTTTCATTTCAAGTGTTTCTTACAAGTTTTTTATCATTCCTGGAAACTATAATTGCGTATTTGAAGAGTTTTACCACAATTAGAGAGTGTTCCTACAACTATATACTGTAATCGTCAGCATTTTAACTGATTCACACAGAAAACGCCAGAGAAATTAGGCCTCAATTTTAAACATAAACAGTATATTGCACACTTACAGTCTTTCTATACAAATTTTGAGCTGTATAAACCTGAATTCCTAATATTTGAAAGCGACCTCAAGTGAAAACTCACTCTAAACTAGATGGTGTTGTAAGTATTATCAGTTTTCTGGTCATTACCCAGATTTCCTGTGGTAACCTCCGTGATTGAAAACGGCTGGAAATGTAGTAAGAATCAAGATCCTTTTATTTCAAGTGTTTCTTACAAGTTATTTATCATTTCTGGAAACTATCATTGCGTATTTGAAGAGTTTTACCACAATTAGAGAGTTTTCCTACAACTACATACTGGAATCGTCAGCATTTTAACTGATTCACACAGGAAACACCAGAGAAATCGGCCTCCAATTGTAAAAATAAACAGTATAGTCTTCACGTACAGTCTTTCTACACAACTTTTGAGCTGAATAAACCTGAATTCCTAATATTTGAAAGCGAACTCAAGTGAAAACTCACCCTAAACTAGATGGAGTTGTAAGTATTATCAGTTTTCTGGTCTGACCCAGCTTTCCACTGGTAAACTCCGTGATTGAAAACGGATGGAAATGTAGTAAGAATAAATTTCCTTTCATTTCAAGTGTTTCTTACAAGTTTTTTATCATTTCTGGAAACTATAGTTGCGTATTTGAAGAGTTTTACCACAATTAGAGAGTGTTCCTACAACTATATACTGGAATCGTCAGCATTTTAACTGATTCACACAGAAAACGCTAGAGAAATTAGGCCTCAATTTTAAACATAAACAGTTTATTGCACACTTACAGTCTTTCTATACAAATTTTGAGCTGTATAAACCTGAAATCCTAATATTTGAAAGCCAATTCAAGTGAAAACTCTCCCTAAACTACCCGGAGTTGTAAATATTATCAGTTTTCTGGCTATGTCCCACCTTTCCACTGGTAACCTCCGTGATTGAAAACGGCTGGAAATGTAGTAAGAATAAATTTCCTTTCATTTCAAGTGTTTCTTACAAGTTTCTTTATCATTCCTGGAAACTATAATTGCGTATTTGAAGAGTTTTACCACAATTAGAGAGTGTTCCTACAACTACATACTGGAATCGGCAGCATTTTAAGGGATTCACACAGAAAACACCAGAGAAATTCGGCTTCCAATTGTAATCATAAACTGTATAGTCTTCACTTAGAGTCTTTCTACACAAATTTTGAGCTGTATAAACCTGAAATCCTAATATTGGAAAGCCAATTCAAGTGAAAAATCTCCCTAAACTAGCCCGAGTTGTAAATATTATCAGTTTTCTGGCTACGTCCCACCTTTCCACTGGTAACCTCCGTGATTGAAAACGGCTGTAAATGTAGTAAGAATCTATTTGCTTTTATTTCAAGTGTTTCTTACAAGTTTCTTTATCATTTCTGGAAACTATAATTGCGTATTTGAAGAGTTTTACCACAATTAGGGAGTGTTCCTACAACTACATACTGGAATCGTCAGCATTTTAACTGATTCACACAGGAAACACCAGAGAAATCGGCCTGCAATTGTAAACATAAACAGTATAGTCTTCACGTACAGTCTTTCTACACAACTTTTGAGCTGAATAAACCTGAATTCCTAATATTTGAAAGCGAACTCAAGTGAAAACTCACCCTGAACTAGATGGAGTTGTAAGTATTATCAGTTTTCTGGTCATGACCCAGCTTTCCACTGGTAAACTCCGTGATTGAAAACGGCTGGAAATGTAGTAAGAATAAATTTCCTTTCATTTCAAGTGTTTCTTACAAGTTTTTTTTATCATTTCTGGAAGCTATAATTGCGTATTTGAAGAGTTTTACCACAATTAGAGAGTGTTCCTACAACTATATACTGGAATCGGCAGGATTTTAACTGATTCAGACAGGAAACACCAGAGAAATCGGCCTCCAATTGTAAAAATAAACAGTATAGTCTTCACGTACAGTCTTTCTACACAACTTTTGAGCTGAATAAACCTGAATTCCTAATATTTGAAAGCGAACTCAAGTGAAAACTCACCCTAAACTAGATGGAGTTGTAAGTATTATCAGTTTTCTGGTCATGACCCAGCTTTCCACTGGTAAACTCCGTGATTGAAAACGGATGGAAATGTAGTAAGAATAAATTTCCTTTCATTTCAAGTGTTTCTTACAAGTTTTTTTTATCATTTCTGGAAGCTATAATTGCGTATTTGAAGAGTTTTACCACAATTAGAGAGTGTTCCTACAACTATATCCTGGAATCGGCAGCATTTTAACTGATTCACACAGAAAACACCAGAGAAATTCGGCTTCCAATTGTAAACATAAACTGTATAGTCTTCACTTAGAGTCTTTCTACACAAATTTTGAGCTGTATAAACCTGAATTCGTAAAATTTGAAAGCGAACTCAAGTGAAAACTCACCCTAAAATAGACTGAGTTTTAAGTATTATCAGTTTTCTGGTCATGACCCAGCTTTCCACTGGTATCCTCCGTGATTGAAAACGCCCAGAAATGTAGTAAGAATAAATTTCCTTTCATTTCAAGTGTTTCTTACAAGTTTTTTATCATTTCTGGAAACTATAATTGCGTATTTGAAGAGTTTTACCACAATTAGAGAGTGTTCCTACAACTAAATACTGGAATCGTCAGCATTTTAACTGATTCACACAGAAAACGCCAGAAAAATTAGGCCTCAATTTTAAACATAAACAGTATATTGCACACTTACAGTCTTTCTAAACTAATTTTGAGCTGTATAAACCTGAAATCCTAATATTTGAAAGCCAATTCAAGTGAAAACTCTCCCTAAACTAGCCGGAGTTGTAAATATTATCAGTTTTCTGGCTATGTCCCACCTTTCCACTGGTAACCTCCGTGATTGAAAACGGCTGGAAATGTAATAAGAATCTATTTGCTTTTATTTCAAGTGATTCTTATAAGTTTTTTATCATTACTGGAAACAATAATTGCGTATTTGAAGAGTTTTACCAAAATTAGAGAGTGTTCCTACAACTACATACTGGAATCGTCAGCATTTTAACTGATTCACACAGGAAACACCAGAGAAATTCGGCCTCCAATTGTAAACATAAAAAGTATAGTCCTCACTTACAGTCTTTCTACACCAATTTTGAGCTGTATAAACCTGAATTCCTAATATTTGAAAGCGACCTCAAGTGAAAACTCACTCTAAACTAGATGGTGTTGTAAGTATTATCAGTTTTCTGGTCATTACCCAGATTTCCTGTAGTAACCTCCGTGATTGAAAATGGCTGGAAATGTAGTAAGAATAAATTTCTTTTCATTTCAAGTGTTTCTTACAAGTTTCTTATCATTTCTGGAAACTATAGTTGCGTATTTGAAGAGTTTTACCACAATTAGAGAGTGTTCCTACAACTATATACTGGAATCGTCAGCATTTTAACTGATTCACACAGAAAACGCTAGAGAAATTAGGCCTCAATTTTAAACATAAACAGTTTATTGCACACTTACAGTCTTTCTATACAAATTTTGAGCTGTATAAACCTGAAATCCTAATATTTGAAAGCCAATTCAAGTGAAAACTCTCCCTAAACTAGCCGGAGTTGTAAATATTATCAGTTTTCTGGCTATGACCCACCTTTCCACTGGTAACCTCCGTGATTGAAAACGGCTGGAAATGTAGTAAGAATCTATTTGCTTTTATTTCAAGTGTTTCTTACAAGTTTCTTTATCATTTCTCGAAACTATAATTGCGTATTTGAAGAGTTTTACCACAATTACAGAGTGTTCCTACAACTACATACTGGAATCGTCAGCATTTTAACTGATTCACACAGAAAACGACAGAGAAATTAGGCCTCAATTTTAAACATAAACAGTATATTGCACACTTACAGTCTTTCTATACAAATTTTGAGCTGTATAAACCTGAATTCCTAATATTTGAAAGCGACCTCAAGTGAAAACTCACTCTAAACTAGATGGTGTTGTAAGTATTATCAGTTTTCTGGTCATTACCCAGATTTCCTGTGGTAACCTCCGTGATTGAAAACGGCTGGAAATGTAGTAAGAATCAAGTTCCTTTTATTTCAAGTGTTTCTTACAAGTTATTTATCATTTCTGGAAACTATCATTGCGTATTTGAAGAGTTTTACCACAATTAGAGAGTTTTCCTACAACTACATACTGGAATCGTCAGCATTTTAACTGATTCACACAGGAAACACCAGAGAAATCGGCCTCCAATTGTAAAAATAAACAGTATAGTCTTCACGTACAGTCTTTCTACACAACTTTTGAGCTGAATAAACCTGAATTCCTAATATTTGAAAGCGAACTCAAGTGAAAACTCACCCTAAACTAGATGGAGTTGTAAGTATTATCAGTTTTCTGGTCTGACCCAGCTTTCCACTGGTAAACTCCGTGATTGAAAACGGATGGAAATGTAGTAAGAATAAATTTCCTTTCATTTCAAGTGTTTCTTACAAGTTTTTTTTTCATTTCTGGAAGCTATAATTGCGTATTTGAAGAGTTTTACCACAATTAGAGAGTGTTCCTACAACTATATACTGGAATCGGCAGGATTTTAACTGATTCACACAGGAAACCCCAGAGAAATCGGCCTCCAATTGTAAAAATAAACAGTATAGTCTTCACGTACAGTCTTTCTACACAACTTTTGAGCTGAATAAACCTGAATTCCTAATATTTGAAAGCGAACTCAAGTGAAAACTCACCCTAAACTAGATGGAGTTGTAAGTATTATCAGTTTTCTGGTCATGACCCAGCTTTCCACTGGTAAACTCCGTGATTGAAAACGGATGGAAATGTAGTAAGAATAAATTTCCTTTCATTTCAAGTGTTTCTTACAAGTTTTTTTTATCATTTCTGGAAGCTATAATTGCGTATTTGAAGAGTTTTACCACAATTAGAGAGTGTTCCTACAACTATATCCTGGAATCGGCAGCATTTTAACTGATTCACACAGAAAACACCAGAGAAATTCGGCTTCCAATTGTAAACATAAACTGTATAGTCTTCACTTAGAGTCTTTCTACACAAATTTTGAGCTGTATAAACCTGAATTCGTAAAATTTGAAAGCGAACTCAAGTGAAAACTCACCCTAAAATAGACTGAGTTTTAAGTATTATCAGTTTTCTGGTCATGACCCAGCTTTCCACTGGTATCCTCCGTGATTGAAAATGCCCAGTAATGTAGTAAGAATAAATTTCCTTTCATTTCAAGTGTTTCTTACAAGTTGTTTTTATCATTTCTGGAAACTATAATTGCGTATATGAAGAGTTTTACCACAATTAGAGAGTGGTCCTACAACTATATACTGGAATCGTCAGCATTTTAACTGATTCACACAGAAAACGCCAGAGAAATTAGGCCTCAATTTTAAACATAAACAGTATATTGCACACTTACAGTCTTTCTACACAAATTATGAGCTGTATAAACCTGAATTCCTAATATTTGAAAGCGAACTCAAGTGAAAACTCACTCTAAACTAGATGGACTTGTAAGTATTATCAGTTTTCTGGTCATGACCCAGATTTCCACTGGTAAACTCCGTGATTGAAAACGGCTGGAAATGTAGTAAGAATAAATTTCCTTTCATTTCAAGTGTTTCTTACAAGTTTTTTATCATTCCTGGAAACTATAATTGCGTATTTGAAGAGTTTTACCACAATTAGAGAGTGTTCCTACAATTATATGCTGGAATCGGCAGCATTTTAAGTGATTCACACAGAAAACACCAGAGAAATTCAGCTTCCAATTGTAAACATAAACTGTATAGTCTTCACTTAGAGTCTTTCTACACAAATTTTGAGCTGTATAAACCTGAATTCGTAAAATTTGAAAGCGAACTCAAGTGAAAACTCACCCTAAAATAGACTGAGTTTTAAGTATTATCAGTTTTCTGGTCATGACCCAGCTTTCCACTGGTAACCTCCGTGATTGAAAACGCCCAGAAATGTAGTAAGAATAAATTTCCTTTCATTTCAAGTGTTTCTTACAAGTTTTTTTTATCATTTCTGGAAACTATAATTGCGTATTTGGAGAGTTTTGCCACAATTAGAGAATGTTCCTACAACTATATACTGGAATCCATAGCATTTTAACTGATTCACACAGAAAACGCCAGAAAAATTTGGCCTCAATTTTAAACATAAACAGTATATTGCACACTTACAGTCTTTCTAAACTAATTTTGAGCTGTATAAACCTGAAATCCTAATATTTGAAAGCCAATACAAGTGAAAACTCTCCCTAAACTAGCCGGAGTTGTAAATATTATCAGTTTTCTGGCTACGTCCCACCTTTCCACTGGTAACCTCCGTGATTGAAAACGGCTGGAAATGTAGTAAGAATCTATTTGCTTTTATTTCAAGTGTTTCTTACAAGTTTTATTTATCATTTCCGGAAACAATAATTGCGTATTTGAAGAGTTTTACCACAATTAGAGAGTGTTCCTACAACTACATACTGGAATCGTCAGCATTTTAACTGATTCACACAGAAAACACCAGAGAAATTCGGCCTCCAATTGTAAACATAAAAAGTATAGTCTTCACTTACACTCTTTCTACACAAATTTTGAGCTGTATAAACCCGAATTCCTAAAATTTGAAAGCGAACTCAAGTGAAAACTCACCCTAAAATAGACTGAGTTTTAAGTATTATCAGTTTTCTGGTCATGACCCAGCTTTCCCCTGGTAACCTCCGTGATTGAAAACGGCTAGAAATGTAGTAAGAATAAATTTCCTTTCATTTCAAGTGTTTCTTACAAGTTTTTTATCATTTCTGGAAACTATAGTTGCGTATTTGAAGAGTTTTACCACAATTAGAGAGTGTTCCTACAACTATATACTGGAATCGTCAGCATTTAAAACTGATTCACACAGAAAACGCTAGAGAAATTAGGCCTCAATTTTAAACATAAACAGTTTATTGCACACTTACAGTCTTTCTATACAAATTTTGAGCTGTATAAACCTGAAATCCTAATATTTGAAAGCCAATTCAAGTGAAAACTCTCCCAAAACTACCCGGAGTTGTAAATATTATCAGTTTTCTGGTCATGACCCAGCTTTCTCCTGGTAACCTCCGTGATTGAAAATGGCTAGAAATGTAGTAAGAATAAATTTCCTTTCATTTCAAGTGTTTCTTACAAGTTTTTTATCATTTCTGGAAACTATAATTGCGTATTTGAAGAGTTTTACCCCAATTCGAGAGTGTTCCTACAACTACATACTGGAATCCTCAGCATTTTAACTGATTCACATAGAAAACACCAGAGAAATTCGGCTTCCAATTGTAAACATAAACTGTATATTCTTCACTTAGAGTCTTTCTACACAAATTTTGAGCTGTATAAACCTGAATTCCTAAAATTTTAAAGCGAACTCAAGTGAAAACTCACCCTAAAATAGACTGAGTTTTAAGTATTATCAGTTTTCTGGTCATGACCCAGCTTTCCACTGGTAAGCTCCGCGATTGAAAACGCCCTGAAATGTAGTAAGAATAAATTTCCTTTCATTTCAAGTGTTTCTTACAAGTTTTTTATCATTTCTGGAAACTATAATTGCGTATTTGAAGAGTTTTACCACAATTAGAGAGTGTTCCTACAACTATATACTGGAATCGGCAGCATTTTAACTGATTCACACAGAAAACGCCAGAGAAATTAGGCCTTAATTTTAAACATAAACAGTATATTGCACACTTACAGTCTTTCGATACAAATTTTGAGCTGTATAAACCTGAAATCCTAATATTTGAAAGCCAATTCAAGTGAAAACTCTCCCTAAACTACCAGGAGTTGTAAATATTATCAGTTTTCTGGTCATGACCCAGCTTTCCACTGGTAAACTCCGTGATTGAAAACGGCTGGAAATGTAGTAAGAATCTATTTGCTTTTATTTCAAGTGTTTCTTACAAGTTTCTTTATCATTTCTGGAAACTATAATTGCGTATTTGAAGACTTTTACCACAATTAGCGAGTGTTCCTACAACTACATACTGGAATCGTTCAGCATTTTAACTGATTCACACAGGAAACACCAGAGAAATCGGCCTCCAATTGTAAAAATAAACAGTATAGTCTTCACGTACAGTCTTTCTACACAACTTTTGAGCTGAATAAACCTGAATTCCTAATATTTAAAAGCGAACTCAAGTGAAAAATCACCCTAAACTAGATGGAGTTGTAAGTATTATCAGTTTTCTGGTCATGACCCAGCTTTCCACTGGTAAGCTCCGTGATTGAAAACGGACGGAAATGTAGTAAGAATAAATTTCCTTTCATTTCAAGTGTTTCTTACAAGTTTTTTTTATCATTTCTGGAAGCTATAATTGCGTATTTGAAGAGTTTTACCACAATTAGAGAGTGTTCCTACAACTATATACTGGAATCGGCAGCATTTTAACTGATTCACACAGAAAACACCAGAGAAATTCGGCTTCCAATTGTAAACATAAACTGTATAGTCTTCACTTAGAGTCTTTAAACACAAATTTGTATAAACCTGAATTCGTAAAATTTGAAAGCGAACTCAAGTGAAAACTCACCCTAAAATAGACTGAGTTTTAAGTATTATCAGTTTTCTGGTCATGACCCAGCTTTCCACTGGTATCCTCCGTGATTGAAAACGCCCAGAAATGTAGTAAGAATAAATTTCCTTTCATTTCAAGTGTTTCTTACAAGTTTTTTTTTATCATTTCTGGAAACTATAATTGCGTATATGAAGAGTTTTACCACAATTAGAGAGTGGTCCTACAACTATATACTGGAATCGTCAGCATTTTAACTGATTCACACAGAAAACGACAGAGAAATTAGGACTCAATTTTAAACATAAACAGTATATTGCACACTTACAGTCTTTCTAAACTAATTTTGAGCTGTATAAACCTGAAATCCTAATATTTGAAAGCCAATTCAAGTGAAAACTCTCCCTAAACTAGCCGGAGTTGTAAATATTATCAGTTTTCTGGTCATGACCCAGCTTTCCACTGGTAAACTCCGCGATTGAAAACGGCTGGAAATGTAGTAAGAATAAATTTCCTTTCATTTCAGGTGTTTCTTACAAGTTTTTTATCATTCCTGGAAACTATAATTGCGTATTTGAAGAGTTTTCCACAATTAGAGAGTGTTCCTACAACTATATACTGGAATCGTCAGCATTTTAACTGATTCACACAGGAAACACCAGAGAAATTCGGCCTCCAATTGTTAACATAAACAGTATAGTCTTCACGTATAGTCTTTCTACTCAAATTTTGAGCTGAATAAACCTGAATTCCTACTATTTGAAAGCGAACTCAAGTGAAAACTCACCCTAAACTAGACGGAGTTGTAAGTATTATCAGTTTTCTGGTCATGACCCAGCTTTCCACTGGTAACCTCCGTGATTGAAAACGGCTAGAAATGTAGTAAGAATAAATTTCCTTTCATTTCAAGTGTTTCTTACAAGTTTTTTATCATTTCTGGAAACTATAGTTGCGTATTTGAAGAGTTTTACCACAATTAGAGAGTGTTCCTACAACTATATACTGGAATCGTCAGCATTTTAACTGATTCACACAGAAAACGCTAGAGAAATTAGGCCTCAATTTTAAACATAAACAGTTTATTGCACACTTACAGTCTTTCTATACAAATTTTGAGCTGTATAAACCTGAAATCCTAATATTTGAAAGCCAATTCAAGTGAAAACTCTCCCTAAACTACCAGGAGTTGTAAATATTATCAGTTTTCTGGCTATGTCCCACCTTTCAACTGGTAACTTCCGTGATTGAAAACGGCTGGAAATGTAGTAAGAATCTATTTGCTTTTATTTCAAGTGTTTCTTACAAGTTTCTTTATCATTTCTGGAAACTATAATTGCGTATTTGAAGAGTTTTACCACAATTAGAGAGTGTTCCTACAACTACATACTGGAATCGTCAGCATTTTAACTGATTCACACAGGAAACACCAGAGAAATCGGCCTCCAATTGTAAACATAAACAGTATAGTCTTCACCTACAGTCTTTCTACACAACTTTTGAGCTGAATAAACCTGAATTCCTAATATTTGAAAGCGAACTCAAGTGAAAACTCACCCTAAACTAGATGGTGTTGGAAGTATTATCAATTTCCTGGTCATTACCCAGATTTCCTGTGGTAACCTCCGTGATTGAAAACGGCTGGAAATGTAGTAAGAATCAAGGTCCTTTTATTTCAAGTGTTTCTTACGAGTTATTTATCATTTCTGGAAGCTATAGTTGCATATTTGAAGAGTTTTACCACAATTACAGAGAGTTCCTACAACTACATACTGGAATCGTCAGCATTTTAACTGATTCACAAAGGAAACACCAGAGAAATTCGGCCTCCAATTGTTAACATAAACAGTATAGTCTTCACGTATAGTCTTTCTACTCAAATTTTGAGCTGAATAAACCTGAATTCCTACTATTTGAAAGCGAACTCAAGTGAAAACTCACCCTAAACTAGACGGAGTTGTAAGTATTATCAGTTTTCTGGTCATGACCCAGCTTTCCACTGGTAACCTCCGTGATTGAAAACGGCTAGAAATGTAGTAAGAATAAATTTCCTTTCATTTCAAGTGTTTCTTACAAGTTTTTTATCATTTCTGGAAACTATAGTTGCGTATTTGAAGAGTTTTACCACAATTAGAGAGTGTTCCTACAACTATATACTGGAATCGTCAGCATTTTAACTGATTCACACAGAAAACGCTAGAGAAATTAGGCCTCAATTTTAAACATAAACAGTTTATTGCACACTTACAGTCTTTCTATACAAATTTTGAGCTGTATAAACCTGAAATCCTAATATTTGAAAGCCAATTCAAGTGAAAACTCTCCCTAAACTACCAGGAGTTGTAAATATTATCAGTTTTCTGGCTATGTCCCACCTTTCCACTGGTAACCTCCGTGATTGAAAACGGCTGGAAATGTAGTAAGAATCTATTTGCTTTTATTTCAAGTGTTTCTTACAAGTTTCTTTATCATTTCTGGAAACTATAATTGCGTATTTGAAGAGTTTTACCACAATTAGAGAGTGTTCCTACAACTACATACTGGAATCGTCAGCATTTTAACTGATTCACACAGGAAACACCAGAGAAATCGGCCTCCAATTGTAAACATAAACAGTATAGTCGTCACCTACAGTCTTTCTACACAACTTTTGAGCTGAATAAACCTGAATTCCTAATATTTGAAAGCGAACTCAAGTGAAAACTCACCCTAAACTAGATGGAGTTGTAAGTATTATCAGTTTTCTGGTCATGACCCAGCTTTCCACTGGTAAACTCCGTGATTGAAAACGGCTGGAAATGTAGTAAGAATAAATTTCCTTTCATTTCAAGTGTTTCTTACAAGTTTTTTTTATCATTTCTGGAAGCTATAATTGCGTATTTGAAGAGTTTTACCACAATGAGAAAGTGTTCCTACAACTATATACTGGAATAGGCAGCATTTTAAGTGATTCACACAGAAAACACCA
Organism: Myotis daubentonii; assembly: GCF_963259705.1. Lineage (NCBI taxonomy): Eukaryota > Metazoa > Chordata > Mammalia > Chiroptera > Vespertilionidae > Myotis > Myotis daubentonii. Next base: position 77,021,246 of record NC_081861.1, on the reverse strand, counting down.
GAGAAATTCGGCTTCCAATTGTAAACATAAACTGTATATTCTTCACTTAGAGTCTTTCTACACAAATTTTGAGCTGTATAAACCTGAATTCATAAAATTTGAAAGCGAACTCAAGTGAAAACTCACCCTAAAATAGACTGGGTTTTAAGTATTGTCAGTTTTCTGGTCATGACCCAGCTTTCCACTGGTAACCTCCGTGATTGAAAACGGCTGGAAATGTAGTAAGAATAAATTTCCTTTCATTTCAAGTGTTTCTTACAAGTTTTTTATCATTTCTGGAAACTATAATTGCGTATTTGAAGAGTTTTACCCCAATTCGAGAGTGTTCCTACAACTACATACTGGAATCCTCAGCATTTTAACTGATTCACATAGAAAACACCAGAGAAATTCGGCTTCCAATTGTAAACATAAACTGTATATTCTTCACTTAGAGTCTTTCTACACAAATTTTGAGCTGTATAAACCTGAATTCCTAAAATTTGAAAGCGAACTCAAGTGAAAACTCACCCTAAAATTGACTGAGTTTTAAGTATTATCAGTTTTCTGGTCATGACCCAGCTTTCCACTGGTAAGCTCCGTGATTGAAAACGCCCTGAAATGTAGTAAGAATAAATTTCCTTTCATTTCAAGTGTTTCTTACAAGTTTTTTATCATTTCTGGAAACTATAATTGCGTATTTGAAGAGTTTTACCACAATTAGAGAGTGTTCCTACAACTATATACTGGAATCGGCAGCATTTTAACTGATTCACACAGAAAACGCCAGAGAAATTAGGCCTTAATTTTAAACATAAACAGTATATTGCACACTTACAGTCTTTCGATACAAATTTTGAGCTGTATAAACCTGAAATCCTAATATTTGAAAGCCAATTCAAGTGAAAACTCTCCCTAAACTAGCCGGAGTTGTAAATATTATCAGTTTTCTGGTCATGACCCAGCTTTCCACTGGTAAACTCCGTGATTGAAAACGGCTGGAAATGTAGTAAGAATCTATTTGCTTTTATTTCAAGTGTTTCTTACAAGTTTCTTTATCATTTCTGGAAACTATAATTGCGTATTTGAAGACTTTTACCACAATTAGCGAGTGTTCCTACAACTACATACTGGAATCGTTCAGCATTTTAACTGATTCACACAGGAAACACCAGAGAAATCGGCCTCCAATTGTAAAAATAAACAGTATAGTCTTCACGTACAGTCTTTCTACACAACTTTTGAGCTGAATAAACCTGAATTCCTAATATTTAAAAGCGAACTCAAGTGAAAAATCACCCTAAACTAGATGGAGTTGTAAGTATTATCAGTTTTCTGGTCATGACCCAGCTTTCCACTGGTAAGCTCCGTGATTGAAAACGGACGGAAATGTAGTAAGAATAAATTTCCTTTCATTTCAAGTGTTTCTTACAAGTTTTTTTTATCATTTCTGGAAACTATAATTGCGTATATGAAGAGTTTTACCACAATTAGAGAGTGGTCCTACAACTATATACTGGAATCGGCAGCATTTTAACTGATTCACACAGAAAACACCAGAGAAATTCGGCTTCCAATTGTAAACATAAACTGTATAGTCTTCACTTAGAGTCTTTAAACACAAATTTGTATAAACCTGAATTCGTAAAATTTGAAAGCGAACTCAAGTGAAAACTCACCCTAAAATAGACTGAGTTTTAAGTATTATCAGTTTTCTGGTCATGACCCAGCTTTCCACTGGTATCCTCCGTGATTGAAAACGCCCAGAAATGTAGTAAGAATAAATTTCCTTTCATTTCAAGTGTTTCTTACAAGTTTTTTTTATCATTTCTGGAAACTATAATTGCGTATATGAAGAGTTTTACCACAATTAGAGAGTGGTCCTACAACTATATACTGGAATCGTCAGCATTTTAACTGATTCACACAGAAAACGCCAGAGAAATTAGGCCTCAATTTTAAACATAAACAGTATATTGCACACTTACAGTCTTTCTAAACTAATTTTGAGCTGTATAAACCTGAAATCCTAATATTTGAAAGCCAATTCAAGTGAAAACTCTCCCAAAACTAGCCGGAGTTGTAAATATTATCAGTTTTCTGGTCATGACCCAGCTTTCCACTGGTAAACTCCGCGATTGAAAACGGCTGGAAATGTAGTAAGAATAAATTTCCTTTCATTTCAGGTGTTTCTTACAAGTTTTTTATCATTCCTGGAAACTATAATTGCGTATTTGAAGAGTTTTCCACAATTAGAGAGTGTTCCTACAACTATATACTGGAATCGTCAGCATTTTAACTGATTCACACAGGAAACACCAGAGAAATTCGGCCTCCAATTGTTAACATAAACAGTATAGTCTTCACGTATAGTCTTTCTACTCAAATTTTGAGCTGAATAAACCTGAATTCCTACTATTTGAAAGCGAACTCAAGTGAAAACTCACCCTAAACTAGACGGAGTTGTAAGTATTATCAGTTTTCTGGTCATGACCCAGCTTTCCACTGGTAACCTCCGTGATTGAAAACGGCTAGAAATGTAGTAAGAATAAATTTCCTTTCATTTCAAGTGTTTCTTACAAGTTTTTTATCATTTCTGGAAACGATAGTTGCGTATTTGAAGAGTTTTACCACAATTAGAGAGTGTTCCTACAACTATATACTGGAATCGTCAGCATTTTAACTGATTCACACAGAAAACGCTAGAGAAATTAGGCCTCAATTTTAAACATAAACAGTTTATTGCACACTTACAGTCTTTCTATACAAATTTTGAGCTGTATAAACCTGAAATCCTAATATTTGAAAGCCAATTCAAGTGAAAACTCTCCCTAAACTACCAGGAGTTGTAAATATTATCAGTTTTCTGGCTATGTCCCACCTTTCAACTGGTAACTTCCGTGATTGAAAACGGCTGGAAATGTAGTAAGAATCTATTTGCTTTTATTTCAAGTGTTTCTTACAAGTTTCTTTATCATTTCTGGAAACTATAATTGCGTATTTGAAGAGTTTTACCACAATTAGAGAGTGTTCCTACAACTACATACTGGAATCGTCAGCATTTTAACTGATTCACACAGGAAACACCAGAGAAATCGGCCTCCAATTGTAAACATAAACAGTATAGTCTTCACCTACAGTCTTTCTACACAACTTTTGAGCTGAATAAACCTGAATTCCTAATATTTGAAAGCGAACTCAAGTGAAAACTCACCCTAAACTAGATGGTGTTGGAAGTATTATCAATTTTCTGGTCATTACCCAGATTTCCTGTGGTAACCTCCGTGATTGAAAATGGCTGGAAATGTAGTAAGAATCAAGGTCCTTTTATTTCAAGTGTTTCTTACGAGTTATTTATCATTTCTGGAAACTATAGTTGCATATTTGAAGAGTTTTACCACAATTACAGAGAGTTCCTACAACTACATACTGGAATCGTCAGCATTTTAACTGATTCACAAAGGAAACACCAGAGAAATTCGGCCTCCAATTGTTAACATAAACAGTATAGTCTTCACGTATAGTCTTTCTACTCAAATTTTGAGCTGAATAAACCTGAATTCCTACTATTTGAAAGCGAACTCAAGTGAAAACTCACCCTAAACTAGACGGAGTTGTAAGTATTATCAGTTTTCTGGTCATGACCCAGCTTTCCACTGGTAACCTCCGTGATTGAAAACGGCTAGAAATGTAGTAAGAATAAATTTCCTTTCATTTCAAGTGTTTCTTACAAGTTTTTTATCATTTCTGGAAACTATAGTTGCGTATTTGAAGAGTTTTACCACAATTAGAGAGTGTTCCTACAACTATATACTGGAATCGTCAGCATTTTAACTGATTCACACAGAAAACGCTAGAGAAATTAGGCCTCAATTTTAAACATAAACAGTTTATTGCACACTTACAGTCTTTCTATACAAATTTTGAGCTGTATAAACCTGAAATCCTAATATTTGAAAGCCAATTCAAGTGAAAACTCTCCCTAAACTACCAGGAGTTGTAAATATTATCAGTTTTCTGGCTATGTCCCACCTTTCCACTGGTAACCTCCGTGATTGAAAACGGCTGGAAATGTAGTAAGAATCTATTTGCTTTTATTTCAAGTGTTTCTTACAAGTTTCTTTATCATTTCTGGAAACTATAATTGCGTATTTGAAGAGTTTTACCACAATTAGAGAGTGTTCCTACAACTACATACTGGAATCGTCAGCATTTTAACTGATTCACACAGGAAACACCAGAGAAATCGGCCTCCAATTGTAAACATAAACAGTATAGTCTTCACCTACAGTCTTTCTACACAACTTTTGAGCTGAATAAACCTGAATTCCTAATATTTGAAAGCGAACTCAAGTGAAAACTCACCCTAAACTAGATGGAGTTGTAAGTATTATCAGTTTTCTGGTCATGACCCAGCTTTCCACTGTTAAACTCCGTGATTGAAAACGGCTGGAAATGTAGTAAGAATAAATTTCCTTTCATTTCAAGTGTTTCTTACAAGTTTTTTTTATCATTTCTGGAAGCTATAATTGCGTATTTGAAGAGTTTTACCACAATTAGAGAGTGTTCCTACAACTATATACTGGAATCGGCAGCATTTTAAGTGATTCACACAGAAAACACCAGAGAAATTCGGCTTCCAATTGTAAACATAAACTGTATATTCTTCACTTAGAGTCTTTCTACACAAATTTTGAGCTGTATAAACCTGAATTCATAAAATTTGAAAGCGAACTCAAGTGAAAACTCACCCTAAAATAGACTGGGTTTTAAGTATTATCAGTTTTCTGGTCATGACCCAGCTTTCCACTGGTAACCTCCGTGATTGAAAACGGCTGGAAATGTAGTAAGAATAAATTTTCTTTCATTTCAAGTGTTTCTTACAAGTTTTTTATCATTTCTGGAAACTATAGTTGCGTATTTGAAGAGTATTACCAGAATTAGAGAGTGTTCCTACAACTATATACTGGAATCGTCAGCATTTTAACTGATTCACACAGAAAACGCTAGAGAAATTAGGACTCAATTTTAAACATAAACAGTTTATTGCACACTTACAGTCTTTCTATACAAATTTTGAGCTGTATAAACCTGAAATCCTAATATTTGAAAGCCAATTCAAGTGAAAACTCTCCCTAAACTTCCTGTAGTTGTAAATATTATCAGTTATCTGGCTATGTCCCACCTTTCCACTGGTAACCTCCGTGATTGAAAACGGCTGGAAATGTAGTAAGAATCTATTTGCTTTTATTTCAAGTATTTCTTACAAGTTTCTTTATCATTTCTGGAAACTATAATTGCGTATTTGAAGAGTTTTACCACAATTAGAGAGTGTTCCTACAACTACATACTGGAATCGTCAGCATTTTAACTGATTCACACAGGAAACACCAGAGAAATCGGCCTCCAATTGTAAACATAAACAGTATAGTCTTCACGTACAGTCTTTCTACACAACTTTTGAGCTGAATAAACCTGAATTCCTAATATTTGAAAGCGAACTCAAGTGAAAACTCACCCTGAACTAGATGGAGTTGTAAGTATTATCAGTTTTCTGGTCATGACCCAGCTTTCCACTGGTAAACTCCGTGATTGAAAACGGCTGGAAATGTAGTAAGAATAAATTTCCTTTCATTTCAAGTGTTTCTTAGAAGTTTTTGTTATCATTTCTGGAAGCTATAATTGCGTATTTGAAGAGTTTTACCACAATTAGAGAGTGTTCCTACAACTATATACTGGAATCGGCAGGATTTTAACTGATTCACACAGGAAACACCAGAGAAATCGGCCTCCAATTGTAAAAATAAACAGTATAGTCTTCACGTACAGTCTTTCTACACAACTTTTGAGCTGAATAAACCTGAATTCCTAATATTTGAAAGCGAACTCAAGTGAAAACTCACCCTGAACTAGATGGAGTTGTAAGTATTATCAGTTTTCTGGTCATGACCCAGCTTTCCACTGGTAAACTCCGTGATTGAAAACGGCTGGAAATGTAGTAAGAATAAATTTCCTTTCATTTCAAGTGTTTCTTATAAGTTTTTTATCATTACTGGAAACAATAATTGCGTATTTGAAGAGTTTTACCACATTTAGAGAGTGTTCCTACAACTACATACTGGAATCGTCAGCATTTTAACTGATTCACACAGGAAACACCAGAGAAATTCGGCCTCCAATTGTAAACATGAAAAGTATAGTCTTCACTTACACTCTTTCTACACAAATTTTGAGCTGTATAAACCCGAATTCCTAATATTTGAAAGCGAACTCAAGTGACAACTCACCCTAAAATAGACTGAGTTTTAAGTATTATCAGTTTTCTGGTCATGACCCAGGTTTCCCCTGGTAACCTCCGTGATTGAAAACGACTAGAAATGTAGTAAGAATAAATTTCCTTTCATTTCAAGTGTTTCTTACAAGTTTTTTATCATTTCTGGAAACTATAGTTGCGTATTTGAAGAGTTTTACCACAATTAGAGAGTGTTCCTACAACTATATACTGGAATCGTCAGCATTTTAACTGATTCACACAGAAAACGCTAGAGAAATTAGGCCTCAATTTTAAACATAAACAGTTTATTGCACACTTACAGTCTTTCTATACAAATTTTGAGCTGTATAAACCTGAAATCCTAATATTTGAAAGCCAATTCAAGTGAAAACTCTCCCTAAACTACCAGGAGTTTTAAATATTATCAGTTTTCTGGCTATGTCCCACCTTTCCACTGGTAACCTCCGTGATTGAAAACGGCTGGAAATGTAGTAAGAATCTATTTGCTTTTATTTCAAGTGTTTCTTACAAGTTTCTTTATCATTTCTGGAAACTATAATTGCGTATTTGAAGAGTTTTACCACAATTAGAGAGTGTTCCTACAACTACATACTGGAATCGTCAGCATTTTAACTGATTCACACAGGAAACACCAGAGAAATCGGCCTCCAATTGTAAACATAAACAGTATAGTCTTCACCTACAGTCTTTCTACACAACTTTTGAGCTGAATAAACCTGAATTCCTAATATTTGAAAGCGAACTCAAGTGAAAACTCACCCTAAACTAGATGGAGTTGTAAGTATTATCAGTTTTCTGGTCATGACCCAGCTTTCCACTGGTAAACTCCGTGATTGAAAACGGCTGGAAATGTAGTAAGAATAAATTTCCTTTCATTTCAAGTGTTTCTTACAAGTTTTTTTTATCATTTCTGGAAGCTATAATTGCGTATTTGAAGAGTTTTACCACAATTAGAGAGTGTTCCTACAACTATATACTGGAATCGGCAGCATTTTAAGTGATTCACACAGAAAACACCAGAGAAATTCGGCTTCCAATTGTAAACATAAACTATATAGTCTTCACTTAGAGTCTTTCTACACAAATTTTGAGCTGTATAAACCTGAATTCATAAAATTTGAAAGCGAACTCAAGTGAAAACTCACCCTAAAATAGACTGAGTTTTAAGTATTATCAGTTTTCTGGTCATGACCCAGCTTTCCACTGGTAACCTCCGTGATTGAAAACGGCTGGAAATGTAGTAAGAATAAATTTACTTTCATTTCAAGTGTTTCTTACAAGTTTTTTATCATTTCTGGAAACCATAGTTGCGTATTTGAAGAGTTTTACCAGAATTAGAGAGTGTTCCTACAACTATATACTGGAATCGTCAGCATTTTAACTGATTCACACAGAAAACGCTAGAGAAATTAGGACTCAATTTTAAACATAAACAGTTTATTGCACACTTACAGTCTTTCTATACAAATTTTGAGCTGTATAAACCTGAAATCCTAATATTTGAAAGCCAATTCAAGTGAAAACTCTCCCTAAACTTCCTGGAGTTGTAAATATTATCAGTTATCTGGCTATGTCCCACCTTTCCACTGGTAACCTCCGTGATTGAAAACGGCTGGAAATGTAGTAAGAATCTATTTGCTTTTATTTCAAGTGTTTCTTACAAGTTTCTTTATCATTTCTGGAAACTATTATTGCGTATTTGAAGAGTTTTACCACAATTAGAGAGTGTTCCTACAACTACATACTGGAATCGTCAGCATTTTAACTGATTCACACAGGAAACACCAGAGAAATTCGGCCTCCAATTGTAAACATAAACAGTATAGTCCTCACTGACAGTCTTTCTACACAAATTATGAGCTGTATAAACCTGAATTCCTAATATTTGAAAGCGAACTCAAGTGAAAACTCACTCTAAACTAGATGGAGTTGTAAGTATTATCAGTTTTCTGGTCATGACCCAGCTTTCCACTGGTAAATTCCGTGATTGAAAACGGCTGGAAATGTAGTAAGAGTAAATTTCCTTTCATTTCAAGTGTTTCTTACAAGTTTTTGTTATCATTTCTGGAAGCTATAATTGCGTATTTGAAGAGTTTTACCACAATTAGAGAGTGTTCCTACAACTATATACTGGAATCGGCAGGATTTTAACTGATTCACACAGGAAACACCAGAGAAATCGGCCTCCAATTGTAAAAATAAACAGTATAGTCTTCACGTACAGTCTTTCTACACAACTTTTGAGCTGAATAAACCTGAATTCCTAATATTTGAAAGCGAACTCAAGTGAAAACTCACCCTGAACTAGATGGAGTTGTAAGTATTATCAGTTTTTTGGTCATGACCCAGCTTTCCACTGGTAAACTTCGTGATTGAAAACGGCTGGAAATGTAGTAAGAATAAATTTCCTTTCATATCAAGTGTTTCTTATAAGTTTTTTATCATTACTGGAAACAATAATTGCGTATTTGAAGAGTTTTACCACATTTAGAGAGTGTTCCTACAACTACATACTGGAATCGTCAGCATTTTAACTGATTCACACAGGAAATACCAGAGAAATTCGGCCTCCAATTGTAAACATAAACAGTATAGTCCTCACTTTCAGTCTTTCTACACAAATTTTGAGCTGTATAAACCTGAATTCCTAATATTTGAAAGCGAACTCAAGTGAAAACTCACTCTAAACTAGTTGGAGTTCTAAGTATTATCAGTTTTCTGGTCATTACCCAGATTTCCTGTGGTAACCTCCGTGATTGAAAACGGCTGGAAATGTAGTAAGAATCAAGTTTCTTTTATTTCAAGTGTTTCTTACAAGTTTCTTATCATTTCTGGAAACTATAATTGCGTATTTGAAGAGTTTTACCACAATTACAGAGTGTTCCTACAACTACATACTGGAATCGTCAGCATTTTAACTGATTCACACAGGAAACACCAGAGAAATTCGGCCTCCAATTGTAAACTTAAACAGTATAGCCTTCACGTACAGTCTTTCTACACAAATTTTGAGCTGAATAAACCTGAATTCCTTCTATTTGAAAGCGAACTCAAGTGAAAACTCACCCTGAACTAGATGGAGTTGTAAGTATTATCAGTTTTCTGGTCATGACCCAGCTTTCCACTGGTAAACTCCGTGATTGAAAACGGCTGGAAATGTAGTAAGAATAAATTTCCTTTCATTTCAAGTGTTTCTTATAAGTTTTTTATCATTACTGGAAACAATAATTGCGTATTTGAAGAGTTTTACCACATTTAGAGAGTGTTCCTACAACTACATACTGGAATCGTCAGCATTTTAACTGATTCACACAGGAAACACCAGAGAAATTCGGCCTCCAATTGTAAACATGAAAAGTATAGTCTTCACTTACACTCTTTCTACACAAATTTTGAGCTGTATAAACCCGAATTCCTAATATTTGAAAGCGAACTCAAGTGACAACTCACCCTAAAATAGACTGAGTTTTAAGTATTATCAGTTTTCTGGTCATGACCCAGGTTTCCCCTGGTAACCTCCGTGATTGAAAACGGCTAGAAATGTAGTAAGAATAAATTTCCTTTCATTTCAAGTGTTTCTTACAAGTTTTTTATCATTTCTGGAAACTATAGTTGCGTATTTGAAGAGTTTTACCACAATTAGAGAGTGTTCCTACAACTATATACTGGAATCGTCAGCATTTTAACTGATTCACACAGAAAACGCTAGAGAAATTAGGCCTCAATTTTAAACATAAACAGTTTATTGCACACTTACAGTCTTTCTATACAAATTTTGAGCTGTATAAACCTGAAATCCTAATATTTGAAAGCCAATTCAAGTGAAAACTCTCCCTAAACTACCAGGAGTTTTAAATATTATCAGTTTTCTGGCTATGTCCCACCTTTCCACTGGTAACCTCCGTGATTGAAAACGGCTGGAAATGTAGTAAGAATCTATTTGCTTTTATTTCAAGTGTTTCTTACAAGTTTCTTTATCATTTCTGGAAACTATAATTGCGTATTTGAAGAGTTTTACCACAATTAGAGAGTGTTCCTACAACTACATACTGGAATCGTCAGCATTTTAACTGATTCACACAGGAAACACCAGAGAAATCGGCCTCCAATTGTAAACATAAACAGTATAGTCTTCACCTACAGTCTTTCTACACAACTTTTGAGCTGAATAAACCTGAATTCCTAATATTTGAAAGCGAACTCAAGTGAAAACTCACCCTAAACTAGATGGAGTTGTAAGTATTATCAGTTTTCTGGTCATGACCCAGCTTTCCACTGGTAAACTCCGTGATTGAAAACGGCTGGAAATGTAGTAAGAATAAATTTCCTTTCATTTCAAGTGTTTCTTACAAGTTTTTTTTATCATTTCTGGAAGCTATAATTGCGTATTTGAAGAGTTTTACCACAATTAGAGAGTGTTCCTACAACTATATACTGGAATCGGCAGCATTTTAAGTGATTCACACAGAAAACACCAGAGAAATTCGGCTTCCAATTGTAAACATAAACTATATAGTCTTCACTTAGAGTCTTTCTACACAAATTTTGAGCTGTATAAACCTGAATTCATAAAATTTGAAAGCGAACTCAAGTGAAAACTCACCCTAAAATAGACTGAGTTTTAAGTATTATCAGTTTTCTGGTCATGACCCAGCTTTCCACTGGTAAACTCCGTGATTGAAAACGGCTAGAAATGTAGTAAGAATAAATTTCCTTTCATTTCAAGTGTTTCTTACAAGTTTTTTATCATTTCTGGAAACTATAATTGCGTATTTGAAGAGTTTTACCACCATTAGGGAGTGTTCCTACAACTATATACTGGAATCCATAGCATTTTAACTGATTCACACAGAAAACGCCAGAGAAATTAGGCCTCAATTTTAAACATAAACAGTATATTGCACACTTACAGTCTTTCTACAAAAATTTTGAGCTGTATAAACCTGAAATCCTAATATTTGAAAGCCAATTCAAGTGAAAACTCTCCCTAAACTAGCCGGAGTTGTAAATATTATCAGTTTTCTGGCTATGTCCCACCTTTCCACTGGTAACCTCCGTGATTGAAAACGGCTGGAAATGTAGTAAGAATCTATTTGCTTTTATTTCAAGTGTTTCTTATAAGTTTTTTATCATTACTGGAAACAATAATTGCGTATTTGAAGAGTTTTACCACAATTAGAGAGTGTTCCTACAACTACATACTGGAATCGTCAGCATTTTAACTGATTCACACAGGAAACACCAGAGAAATTCGGCCTCCAATTGTAAACATAAACAGTATAGTCTTCACGTACAGTCTTTCTACACAAATTTTGAGCTGAATAAACCTGAATTCCTACTATTTGAAAGCGAACTCAAGTGAAAACTCACCCTAAACAAGACGGAGTTGTAAGTATTATCAGTTTTCTGGTCATGACCCAGCTTTCCACTGGTAAACTCCGTGATTGAAAACGGCTGGAAATGTAGTAAGAATAAATTTTCTTTCATTTCAAATGTTTCTTAAAAGTTTTTATTATCATTTCTCGAAGCTATAATTGCGTATTTGAAGAGTTTTACCACAATTAGAGAGTGTTCCTACAACTACATACTGAAATCGTCAGCATTTTAACTGATTCACACAGCAAACACCAGAGAAATTCGGCCTCCAATTGTAAACATAAACAGTATAGTCTTCACTTACAGTTTTCTACACAACTTTTGAGCTGAATAAACCTGAATTCCTAATATTTGAAAGCGAACTCAAGTGAAAACTCACCCTAAACTAGATGGAGTTGTAAGTATTATCAGTTTTCTGGTCATGACCCAGCTTTCCACTGGTAAAATCCGTGATTGAAAACGGCTGGAAATGTAGTAAGAATAAATTTCCTTTCATTTCAAGAGTTTCTTACAAGTTTTTTTTATCATTTGTGGAAGCTATAATGGCGTATTTGAAGAGTTTTACCACAATTAGAGATTGTTCCTACAACTACATACTGGAATCGTCAGCATTTTAACTGATTCACACAGGAAACACCAGAGAAATCGGCCTCCAATTGTAAAAATAAACAGTATAGTCTTCACGTACAGTCTTTCTACACAACTTTTGAGCTGAATAAACCTGAATTCCTAATATTTGAAAGCGAACTCAAGTGAAAACTCACCCTGAACTAGATGGAGTTGTAAGTATTATCAGTTTTTTGGTCATGACCCAGCTTTCCACTGGTAAACTTCGTGATTGAAAACGGCTGGAAATGTAGTAAGAATAAATTTCCTTTCATATCAAGTGTTTCTTATAAGTTTTTTATCATTACTGGAAACAATAATTGCGTATTTGAAGAGTTTTACCACATTTAGAGAGTGTTCCTACAACTACATACTGGAATCGTCAGCATTTTAACTGATTCACACAGGAAACACCAGAGAAATTCGGCCTCCAATTGTAAACATAAAAAGTATAGTCTTCACTTACACTCTTTCTACACAAATTTTGAGCTGTATAAACCCGAATTCCTAATATTTGAAAGCGAACTCAAGTGACAACTCACCCTAAAATAGACTGAGTTTTAAGTATTATCAGTTTTCTGGTCATGACCCAGGTTTCCCCTGGTAACCTCCGTGATTGAAAACGGCTAGAAATGTAGTAAGAATAAATTTCCTTTCATTTCAAGTGTTTCTTACAAGTTTTTTATCATTTCTGGAAACTATAATTGCTTATTTGAAGAGTTTTACCACAATTAGAGAGTGTTCCTACAACTACATACTGGAATCGTCAGCATTTTAACTGATTCACACAGGAAACACCAGAGAAATTCGGCCTCCAATTGTAAACATAAACAGTATAGTCCTCACTTACAGTCTTTCTACACAAATTATGAGCTGTATAAACCTGAATTCCTAATATTTGAAAGCGAACTCAAGTGAAAACTCACTCTAAACTAGATGGAGTTGTAAGTATTATCAGTTTTCTGGTCATGACCCAGCTTTCCACTGGTAAACTCCGTGATTGAAAACGGCTGGAAATGTAGTAAGAATAAATTTCCTTTCATTTCAAGTGTTTCTTACAAGTTTTTTATCATTACTGGAAACAATAATTGCGTATTTGAAGAGTTTTACCACAATTAGAGATTGTTCCTACAACTACATACTGGAATCGTCAGCATTTTAACTGATTCACACAGGAAACACCAGAGAAATTCGGCCTCCAATTGTAAACATAAACACTATAGTCCTCACTTACAGTCTTTCTACACAAATTTTGAGCTGTATTAATCTGAATTCCTAATATTTGAAAGCGAACTCAAGTGAAAACTCACTCTAAACTAGTTGGAGTTCTAAGTATTATCAGTTTTCTGGTCATTACCCAGATTTCCTGTGGTAACCTCCGTGATTGAAAACGGCTGGAAATGTAGTAAGAATCAAGTTTCTTTTATTTCAAGTGTTTCTTACAAGTTTCTTATCATTTCTGGAAACTATAATTGCGTATTTGAAGAGTTTTACCACAATTACAGAGTGTTCCTACAACTACATACTGGAATCGTCAGCATTTTAACTGATTCACACAGGAAACACCAGAGAAATTCGGCCTCCAATTGTAAACTTAAACAGTATAGCCTTCACGTACAGTCTTTCTACACAAATTTTGAGCTGAATAAACCTGAATTCCTTCTATTTGAAAGCGAACTCAAGTGAAAACTCACGCTAAACTAGACGGAGTTGTAAGCATTATCAGTTTTCTGGTCATGACCCAGCTTTCCACTGGTAAACTCCGTGATTGAAAACGGCTAGAAATGTAGTAAGAATAAATTTCCTTTCATTTCAAGTGTTTCTTACAAGTTTTTTATCATTTCTGGAAACTATAATTGCGTATTTGAAGAGTTTTACCACCATTAGGGAGTGTTCCTACAACTATATACTGGAATCCATAGCATTTTAACTGATTCACACAGAAAACGCCAGAGAAATTAGGCCTCAATTTTAAACATAAACAGTATATTGCACACTTACAGTCTTTATACAAAAATTTTGAGCTGTATAAACCTGAAATCCTAATATTTGAAAGCCAATTCAAGTGAAAACTCTCCCTAAACTAGCCGGAGTTGTAAATATTATCAGTTTTCTGGCTATGTCCCACCTTTCCACTGGTAACCTCCGTGATTGAAAACGGCTGGAAATGTAGTAAGAATCTATTTGCTTTTATTTCAAGTGTTTCTTATAAGTTTTTTATCATTACTGGAAACAATAATTGCGTATTTGAAGAGTTTTACCACAATTAGAGAGTGTTCCTACAACTACATACTGGAATCGTCAGGATTTTAACTGATTCACACAGGAAACACCAGAGAAATTCGGCCTCCAATTGTAAACATAAACAGTATAGTCTTCACGTACAGTCTTTCTACACAAATTTTGAGCTGAATAAACCTGAATTCCTACTATTTGAAAGCGAACTCAAGTGAAAACTCACCCTAAACAAGACGGAGTTGTAAGTATTATCAGTTTTCTGGTCATGACCCAGCTTTCCACTGGTAAACTCCGTGATTGAAAACGGCTGGAAATGTAGTAAGAATAAATTTTCTTTCATTTCAAATGTTTCTTAAAAGTTTTTATTATCATTTCTTGAGGCTATAATTGCGTATTTGAAGAGTTTTACCACAATTAGAGAGTCTTCCTACAACTACATACTGAAATCGTCAGCATTTTAACTGATTCACACAGCAAACACCAGAGAAATTCGGCCTCCAATTGTAAACATAAACAGTATAGTCTTCACGTACAGTCTTTCTACACAACTTTTGAGCTGAATAAACCTGAATTCCTAATATTTGAAAGCGAACTCAAGTGAAAACTCACCCTAAACTAGATAGATTTGTAAGTATTATCAGTTTTCTGGTCATGACCCAGCTTTCCACTGGTAAAATCCGTGATTGAAAACGGCTGGAAATGTAGTAAGAATAAATTTCCTTTCATTTCAAGTGTTTCTTACAAGTTTTTTTTATCATTTGTGGAAGCTATAATGGCGTATTTGAAGAGTTTTACCCCAATTAGAGATTGTTCCTACAACTACATACTGGAATCGTCAGCATTTTAACTGATTCACACAGGAAACACCAGAGAAATTCGGCCTCCAATTGTAAACATAAACAGTATAGTCTTCACGTACAGTCTTTCTACACAAATTTTGAGCTGAATAAACCTGAATTCCTTCTATTTGAAAGCGAACTCAAGTGAAAACTCACCCTAAACTAGACGGAGTTGTAAGTATTATCAGTTTTCTGGTCATGACCCAGCTTTCCACTGGTAAACTCCGTGATTGAAAACGGCTAGAAATGTAGTAAGAATAAATTTCCTTTCATTTCAAGTGTTTCTTACAAGTTTTTTATTATTTCTGGAAGCTATAATTGCGTATTTGAAGAGTTTTACCACCATTAGGGAGTGTTCCTACAACTATATACTGGAATCCATAGCATTTTAAGTGATTCACACAGAAAACGCCAGAGAAATTAGGCCTCAATTTTAAACATAAACAGTATATTGCACACTTACAGTCTTTCTAAACTAATTTTGAGCTGTATAAACCTGAAATCCTAATATTTGAAAGCCAATTCAAGTGAAAACTCTCCCTAAACTAGCCGGAGTTGTAAATATTATCAGTTTTCTGGCTATGTCCCACCTTTCCACTGGTAACCTCCGTGATTGAAAACGGCTGGAAATGTAGTAAGAATAAATTTCCTTTCATTTCAAATGTTTCTTAAAAATTTTTCATCATTTCTGGAAGCTATAATTGCGTATTTGAAGAGTTTTACCACAATTAGAGAGTGTTCCTACAACTACATTCTGAAATCGTCAGCATTTTAACTGATTCACACAGGAAACACCAGAGAAATTCGGCCTCCAATTGTAAACATAAACAGTATAGTCTTCACGTACAGTCTTTCTACACAAGTTTTGAGCTGAATAAACCTGAATTCCTACTATTTGAAAGCGAACTCAAGTGAAAACTCACCCTAAACTAGACTGAGTTTTAAGTATTATCAGTTTTCTGGTCATGACCCAGCTTTCCACTGGTAAACTCCGTGATTGAAAACGCCCAGAAATGTAGTAAGAATAAATTTCCTTTCATTTCAAGTGTTTCTTACAAGTTTTTTTTATCATTGCTGGAAACTATAATTGCGTATTTGAAGAGTTTTGCCACAATTAGAGAGTGTTCCTACAACTATATACTGGAATCCATAGCATTTTAACTGATTCACACAGAAAACGCCAGAAAAATTAGGCCTCAATTTTAAACATAAACAGTATATTGCACACTTACAGTCTTTCTAAACTAATTTTGAGCTGTATAAACCTGAAATCCTAATATTTGAAAGCCAATTCAAGTGAAAACTCTCCCTAAACTAGCCGGAGTTGTAAATATTATCAGATTTCTGGCTACGTCCCACCTTTCCACTGGTAACCTCCGTGATTGAAAACGGCTGGAAATGTAGTAAGAATCTATTTGCTTTTATTTCAAGTGTTTCTTATAAGTTTTTTATCATTACTGGAAACAATAATTGCGTATTTGAAGAGTTTTACCACAATTAGCGAGTGTTCCTACAACTACATACTGGAATCGTGAGCATTTTAACTGATTCACACAGGAAACACCAGAGAAATTCGGCCTCCAATTGTAAACATAAACAGTATAGTCCTCACTTACAGTCTTTCTACACAAATTTTGAGCTGTATAAACCTGAATTCCTAATATTTGAAAGCGAACTCAAGTGAAAACTCACTCTAAACTAGTTGGAGTTGTAAGTATTATCAGTTTTCTGGTCATTACCCAGATTTCCTGTGGTAACCTCCGTGATTGAAAACGGCTGGAAATGTAGTAAGAATCAAGTTCCTTTTATTTCAAGTGTTTCTTACAAGTTTCTTATCATTTCTGGAAACTATAATTGCGTATTTGAAGAGTTTTACCACAATTACAGAGTGTTCCTACAACTACATACTGGAATCTTCAGCATTTTAACTGATTCACACAGGAAACACCAGAGAAATTCGGCCTCCAATTGTAAACATAAACAGTATAGCCTTCACGTACAGTCTTTCTACACAAATTTTGAGCTGAATAAACCTGAATTCCTTCTATTTGAAAGCGAACTCAAGTGAAAACTCACGCTAAACTAGACGGAGTTGTAAGCATTATCAGTTTTCTGGTCATGACCCAGCTTTCCACTGGTAAACTCCGTGATTGAAAACGGCTAGAAATGTAGTAAGAATAAATTTCCTTTCATTTCAAGTGTTTCTTACAAGTTTTTTATCATTTCTGGAAACTATAATTGCGTATTTGAAGAGTTTTACCACCATTAGGGAGTGTTCCTACAACTATATACTGGAATCCATAGCATTTTAACTGATTCACACAGAAAACGCCAGAGAAATTAGGCCTCAATTTTAAACATAAACAGTATATTGCACACTTACAGTCTTTCTACAAAAATTTTGAGCTGTATAAACCTGAAATCCTAATATTTGAAAGCCAATTCAAGTGAAAACTCTCCCTAAACTAGCCGGAGTTGTAAATATTATCAGTTTTCTGGCTATGTCCCACCTTTCCACTGGTAACCTCCGTGATTGAAAACGGCTGGAAATGTAGTAAGAATCTATTTGCTTTTATTTCAAGTGTTTCTTATAAGTTTTTTATCATTACTGGAAACAATAATTGCGTATTTGAGGAGTTTTACCACAATTAGAGAGTGTTCCTACAACTACATACTGGAATCGTCAGCATTTTAACTGATTCACACAGGAAACACCAGAGAAATTCGGCCTCCAATTGTAAACATAAACAGTATAGTCTTCACGTACAGTCTTTCTACACAAATTTTGAGCTGAATAAACCTGAATTCCTACTATTTGAAAGCGAACTCAAGTGAAAACTCACCCTAAACAAGACGGAGTTGTAAGTATTATCAGTTTTCTGGTCATGACCCAGCTTTCCACTGGTAAACTCCGTGATTGAAAACGGCTGGAAATGTAGTAAGAATAAATTTTCTTTCATTTCAAATGTTTCTTAAAAGTTTTTTTTATCATTTCTCGAAGCTATAATTGCGTATTTGAAGAGTTTTACCACAATTAGAGAGTGTTCCTACAACTACATACTGAAATCGTCAGCATTTTAACTGATTCACACAGCAAACACCAGAGAAATTCGGCCTCCAATTGTAAACATAAACAGTATAGTCTTCACGTACAGTCTTTCTACACAACTTTTGAGCTGAATAAACCTGAATTCCTAATATTTGAAAGCGAACTCAAGTGAAAACTCACCCTAAACTAGATAGATTTGTAAGTATTATCAGTTTTCTGGTCATGACCCAGCTTTCCACTGGTAAAATCCGTGATTGAAAACGGCTGGAAATGTAGTAAGAATAAATTTCCTTTCATTTCAAGTGTTTCTTACAAGTTTTTTTTATCATTTGTGGAAGCTATAATGGCGTATTTGAAGAGTTTTACCACAATTAGAGATTGTTCCTACAACTACATACTGGAATCGTCAGCATTTTAACTGATTCACACAGGAAACACCAGAGAAATTCGGCCTCCAATTGTAAACATAAACAGTATAGTCTTCACGTACAGTCTTTCTACACAAATTTTGAGCTGAATAAACCTGAATTCCTTCTATTTGAAAGCGAACTCAAGTGAAAACTCACCCTAAACTAGACGGAGTTGTAAGTATTATCAGTTTTCTGGTCATGACCCAGCTTTCCACTGGTAAACTCCGTGATTGAAAACGGCTAGAAATGTAGTAAGAATAAATTTCCTTTCATTTCAAGTGTTTCTTACAAGTTTTTTATTATTTCTGGAAGCTATAATTGCGTATTTGAAGAGTTTTACCACCATTAGGGAGTGTTCCTACAACTATATACTGGAATCCATAGCATTTTAAGTGATTCACACAAAAAACGCCAGAGAAATTAGGCCTCAATTTTAAACATAAACAGTATATTGCACACTTACAGTCTTTCTAAACTAATTTTGAGCTGTATAAACCTGAAATCCTAATATTTGAAAGCCAATTCAAGTGAAAACTCTCCCTAAACTAGCCGGAGTTGTAAATATTATCAGTTTTCTGGCTATGTCTCACCTTTCCACTGGTAACCTCCGTGATTGAAAACGGCTGGAAATGTAGTAAGAATCTATTTGCTTTTATTTCAAGTGTTTCTTATAAGTTTTTTATCATTATTGGAAACAATAATTGCGTATTTGAAGAGTTTTACCACAATTAGAGAGAGTTCCTACAACTACGTACTGGAATCGTCAGCATTTTAACTGATTCACACAGGAAACACCAGAGAAATTCGGCCTCCAATTGTAAACATAAACAGTATAGTCTTCACGTACAGTCTTTCTACACAAATTTTGAGCTGAATAAACCTGAATTCCTACTATTTGAAAGCGAACTCAAGTGAAAACTCACCCTAAACTAGACGGAGTTGTAAGTATTATCAGTTTTCTGGTCATTACCCAGATTTCCTGTGGTAACCTCCGTGATTGAAAACGGCTGGAAATGTAGTAAGAATAAATTTCCTTTCATTTCAAATGTTTCTTAAAAATTTTTCATCATTTCTGGAAGCTATAATTGCGTATTTGAAGAGTTTTACCACAATTAGAGAGTGTTCCTACAACTACATTCTGAAATCGTCAGCATTTTAACTGATTCACACAGGAAACACCAGAGAAATTCGGCCTCCAATTGTAAACATAAACAGTATAGTCTTCACGTACAGTCTTTCTACACAAATTTTGAGCTGAATAAACCTGAATTCCTACTATTTGAAAGCGAACTCAAGTGAAAACTCACCCTAAACTAGACTGAGTTTTAAGTATTATCAGTTTTCTGGTCATGACCAAGCTTTCCACTGGTAAACTCCGTGATTGAAAACGCCCAGAAATGTAGTAAGAATAAATTTCCTTTCATTTCAAGTGTTTCTTAAAAGTTTTTTTTATCATTTCTGGAAACTATAATTGCGTATTTGAATAGTTTTGCCACAATTAGAGAGTGTTCCTACAACTGTATACTGGAATCCATAGCATTTTAACTGATTCACACAGAAAACGCCAGAAAAATTAGGCCTCAATTTTAAACATAAACAGTATATTGCACACTTACAGTCTTTCTAAACTAATTTTGAGCTGTAAAACCTGAAATCCTAATATTTGAAAGCCAATTCAAGTGAAAACTCTCCCTAAACTAGCCGGAGTTGTAAATATTATCAGATTTCTGGCTACGTCCCACCTTTCCACTGGTAACCTCCGTGATTGAAAACGGCTGGAAATGTAGTTAGAATCTATTTGCTTTTATTTCAAGTGTTTCTTATAAGTTTTTTATCATTACTGGAAACAATAATTGCGTATTTGAAGAGTTTTACCACAATTAGAGATTGTTCCTACAACTACATACTGGAATCGTCAGCATTCTAACTGATTCACACAGGAAACACCAGAGAAATTCGGCCTCCAATTGTAAACATAAACAGTATAGTCCTCACTTACAGTCTTTCTACACAAATTTTGAGCTGTATAAACCTGAATTCCTAATATTTGAAAGCGAACTCAAGTGAAAACTCACTCTAAACTAGTTGGAGTTCTAAGTATTATCAGTTTTCTGGTCATTACCCAGATTTCCTGTGGTAACCTCCGTGATTGAAAACGGCTGGAAATGTAGTAAGAATCAAGTTCCTTTTATTTCAAGTGTTTCTTACAAGTTTCTTATCATTTCTGGAAACTATAATTGCGTATTTGAAGAGTTTTACCACAATTACAGAGTGTTCCTACAACTACATACTGGAATCGTCAGCATTTTAACTGATTCACACAGGAAACACCAGAGAAATTCCGCCTCCAATTGTAAACATAAACAGTATAGCCTTCACGTACAGTCTTTCTACACAAATTTTGAGCTGAATAAACCTGAATTCCTTCTATTTGAAAGCGAACTCAAGTGAAAACTCACGCTAAACTAGACGGAGTTGTAAGCATTATCAGTTTTCTGGTCATGACCCAGCTTTCCACTGGTAAACTCCGTGATTGAAAACGGCTAGAAATGTAGTAACAATAAATTTTCTTTCATTTCAAATGTTTCTTAAAAGTTTTTTTTTATCATTTCTCGAAGCTATAATTGCGTATTTGAATAGTTTTACCACAATTAGAGAGTGTTCCTACGACTACATACTGAAATCGTCAGCATTTTAACTGATTCACACAGCAAACACCAGAGAAATTCGGCCTCCAATTGTAAACATAAACAGTATAGTCTTCACGTACAGTCTTTCTACACAACTTTTGAGCTGAATAAACCTGAATTCCTAATATTTGAAAGCGAACTCAAGTGAAAACTCACCCTAAACTAGATAGATTTGTAAGTATTATCAGTTTTCTGGTCATGACCCAGCTTTCCACTGGTAAAATCCGTGATTGAAAACGGCTGGAAATGTAGTAAGAATAAATTTCCTTTCATTTCAAGTGTTTCTTACAAGTTTTTTTATCATTTCTGGAAGCTATAATGGCATATTTGAAGAGTTTTACCACAATTAGAGATTGTTCCTACAACTACATACTGGAATCGTCAGCATTTTAACTGATTCACACAGGAAACACCAGAGAAATTCGGCCTCCAATTGTAAACATAAACAGTATAGTCTTCACGTACAGTCTTTCTACACAAATTTTGAGCTGAATAAACCTGAATTCCTTCTATTTGAAAGCGAACTCAAGTGAAAACTCACCCTAAACTAGACGGAGTTGTAAGTATTATCAGTTTTCTGGTCATGACCCAGCTTTCCACTGGTAAACTCCGTGATTGAAAACGGCTAGAAACGTAGTAAGAATAAATTTCCTTTCATTTCAAGTGTTTCTTACAAGTTTTTAATTATTTCTGGAAGCTATAATTGCGTATTTGAAGAGTTTTACCACCATTAGGGAGTGTTCCTACAACTATATACTGGAATCCATAGCATTTTAAGTGATTCACACAGAAAACGCCAGAGAAATTAGGCCTCAATTTTAAACATAAACAGTATATTGCACACTTACAGTCTTTCTAAACTAATTTTGAGCTGTATAAACCTGAAATCCTAATATTTGAAAGCCAATTCAAGTGAAAACTCTCCCTAAACTAGCCGGAGTTGTAAATATTATCAGTTTTCTGGCTATGTCCCACCTTTCCACTGGTAACCTCCGTGATTGAAAACGGCTGGAAATGTAGTAAGAATCTATTTGCTTTTATTTCAAGTGTTTCTTATAAGTTTTTTATCATTATTGGAAACAATAATTGCGTATTTGATGAGTTTGACCACAATTAGAGAGAGTTCCTACAACTACATACTGGAATCGTCAGCATTTTAACTGATTCACACAGGAAACACCAGAGAAATTCGGCCTCCAATTGTAAACATAAACAGTATAGTCTTCACGTACAGTCTTTCTACACAAATTTTGAGCTGAATAAACCTGAATTCCTACTATTTGAAAGCGAACTCAAGTGAAAACTCACCCTAAACTAGATGGAGTTGTAAGTATTATAAGTTTTCTGGTCATTACCCAGATTTCCTGTGGTAACCTCCGTGATTGAAAACGGCTGGAAATGTAGTAAGAATAAATTTCCTTTCATTTCAAATGTTTCTTAAAAATTTTTCATCATTTCTGGAAGCTATAATTGCGTATTTGAAGAGTTTTACCACAATTAGAGAGTGTTCCTACAACTACATTCTGAAATCGTCAGCATTTTAACTGATTCACACAGGAAACACCAGAGAAATTCGGCCTCCAATTGTAAACATAAACAGTATAGTCTTCACGTACAGTCTTTCTACACAACTTTTGAGCTGAATAAACCTGAATTCCTAAAATTTGAAAGCGAACTCAAGTGAAAACTCACTCTAAAATAGACTGAGTTTTAAGTATTATCAGTTTTCTGGTCATGACCCAGCTTTCCACTGGTAAGCTCCGTGATTGAAAACGCCCTGAAATGTAGTAAGAATAAATTTCCTTTCATTTCAAGTGTTTCTTACAAGTTTTTTTTATCATTTCTGGAAACTATAATTGGGTATTTGAAGAGGTTTGCCACAATTAGAGAGTGTTCCTACAACTACATACTGAAATCGTCAGCATTTTAACTGATTCACACAGCAAACACCAGAGAAATTCGGCCTCCAATTGTAAACATAAACAGTATAGTCTTCACGTACAGTCTTTCTACACAACTTTTGAGCTGAATAAACCTGAATTCCTAATATTTGAAAGCGAACTCAAGTGAAAACTCACCCTAAACTAGATAGATTTGTAAGTATTATCAGTTTTCTGGTCATGACCCAGCTTTCCACTGGTAAAATCCGTGATTGAAAACGGCTGGAAATGTAGTAAGAATAAATTTCCTTTCATTTCAAGTGTTTCTTACAAGTTTTTTTTATCATTTCTGGAAGCTATAATGGCGTATTTGAAGAGTTTTACCACAATTAGAGAGTGTTCCTACAACTATATACTGGAATCAGCAGCATTTTAACTGATTCACACAGAAAACACCAGAGAAATTCGGCTTCCAATTGTAAACATAAACTGTATATTCTTCACATAGAGACTTTCTACACAAATTTTGAGCTGTATAAACCTGAATTCCTAAAATTTGAAAGCGAACTCAAGTGAAAACTCACCCTAAAATAGACTGAGTTTTAAGTATTATCAGTTTTCTGGTCATGACCCAGCTTTCCACTGGTAAGCTCCGTGATTGAAAACGCCCTGAAATGTAGTAAGAATAAATTTCCTTTCATTTCAAGTGTTTCTTACAAGTTTTTTTTATCATTTCTGGAAACTATAATTGGGTATTTGAAGAGTTTTACCACAATTAGAGAGTGTTCCTACAACTATATACTGGAATCGTCAGCATTTTAACTGATTCACCCAGAAAACGGCAGAAAAATTAGGCCTCAATTTTAAACATAAACAGTATATTGCACACTTACAGTCTTTCTATACAAATTTTGAGCTGTATAAACCTGAAATCCTAATGTTTGAAAGCCAATTCAAGTGAAAACTCTCCCTAAACTAGCCGGAGTTGTAAATATTATCAGATTTCTGGCTACGTCCCACCTTTCCACTGGTAACCTCCATGATTGAAAACGGCTGGAAATGTAGTAAGAATCTATTTGCTTTTATTTCAAGTGTTTCTTATAAGTTTTTTATCATTACTGGAAACAATAATTGCGTATTTGAAGAGTTTTACCACAATTAGAGATTGTTCCTACAACTACATACTGGAATCGTCAGCATTTTAACTGATTCACACAGGAAACACCAGAGAAATTCGGCCTCCAATTGTAAACATAAACAGTATAGTCCTCACTTACAGTCTTTCTACACAAATTTTGAGCTGTATAAACCTGAATTCCTAATATTTGAAAGCGAACTCAAGTGAAAACTCACTCTAAACTAGTTGGAGTTCTAAGTATTATCAGTTTTCTGGTCATTACCCAGATTTCCTGTGGTAACCTCCGTGATTGAAAACGGCTGGAAATGTAGTAAGAATCAAGTTCCTTTTATTTCAAGTGTTTCTTACAAGTTTCTTATCATTTCTGGAAACTATAATTGCGTATTTGAAGAGTTTTACCACAATTACAGAGTGTTCCTACAACTACGTACTGGAATCCTCAGCATTTTAACTGATTCACACAGGAAACACCAGAGAAATTCGGCCTCCAATTGTAAACATAAACAGTATAGCCTTCACGTACAGTCTTTCTACACAAATTTTGAGCTGAATAAACCTGAATTCCTTCTATTTGAAAGCGAACTCAAGTGAAAACTCACGCTAAACTAGACGGAGTTGTAAGCATTATCAGTTTTCTGGTCATGACCCAGCTTTCCACTGGTAAACTCCGTGATTGAAAACGGCTAGAAATGTAGTAAGAATAAATTTCCTTTCATTTCAAGTGTTTCTTACAAGTTTTTTATCATTTCTGGAAACTATAATTGCGTATTTGAAGAGTTTTACCACCATTAGGGAGTTTTCCTACAACTATATACTGGAATCCATAGCATTTTAACTGATTCACACAGAAAACGCCAGAGAAATTAGGCCTCAATTTTAAACATAAACAGTATATTGCACACTTACAGTCTTTCTACAAAAATTTTGAGCTGTATAAACCTGAAATCCTAATATTTGAAAGCCAATTCAAGTGAAAACTCTCCCTAAACTAGCCGGAGTTGTAAATATTATCAGTTTTCTGGCTATGTCCCACCTTTCCACTGGTAACCTCCGTGATTGAAAACGGCTGGAAATGTAGTAAGAATCTATTTGCTTTTATTTCACGTGTTTCTTATAAGTTTTTTATCATTACTGGAAACACTAATTGCGTATTTGAAGAGTTTTACCACAATTAGAGAGTGTTCCTACAACTACATACTGGAATCGTCAGCATTTTAACTGATTCACACAGGAAACACCAGAGAAATTCGGCCTCCAATTGTAAACATAAACAGTATAGTCTTCACGTACAGTCTTTCTACACAAATTTTGAGCTGAATAAACCTGAATTCCTACTATTTGAAAGCGAACTCAAGTGAAAACTCACCCTAAACTAGACGGAGTTGTAAGTATTATCAGTTTTCTGGTCATGACCCAGCTTTCCACTGGTAAACTCCGTGATTGAAAACGGCTGGAAATGTAGTAAGAATAAATTTTCTTTCATTTCAAATGTTTCTTAAAAGTTTTTTTTATCATTTCTCGAAGCTATAATTGCGTATTTGAAGAGTTTTACCACAATTAGAGAGTGTTCCTACAACTACATACTGAAATCGTCAGCATTTTAACTGATTCACACAGCAAACACCAGAGAAATTCGGC
This sequence comes from Myotis daubentonii, assembly GCF_963259705.1. Taxonomy (NCBI): domain Eukaryota; kingdom Metazoa; phylum Chordata; class Mammalia; order Chiroptera; family Vespertilionidae; genus Myotis; species Myotis daubentonii. The sequence continues at coordinate 76,995,108 of NC_081861.1, read as the reverse complement.
CTCCAATTGTAAACATAAACAGTATAGTCTTCACGTACAGTCTTTCTACACAACTTTTGAGCTGAATAAACCTTAATTCCTAATATTTGAAAGCGAACTCAAGTGAAAACTCACTCTAAAATAGACTGAGTTTTAAGTATTCTCAGTTTTCTGGTCATGACCCAGCTTTCCACTGGTAAGCTCCGTGATTGAAAACGCCCTGAAATGTAGTAAGAATAAATTTCCTTTCATTTCAAGTGTTTCTTACAAGTTTTTTTTATCATTTCTGGAAACTATAATTGGGTATTTGAAGAGGTTTACCACAATTAGAGAGTGTTCCTACAACTACATACTGAAATCGTCAGCATTTTAACTGATTCACACAGCAAACACCAGAGAAATTCGGCCTCCAATTGTAAACATAAACAGTATAGTCTTCACGTACAGTCTTTCTACACAACTTTTGAGCTGAATAAACCTGAATTCCTAATATTTGAAAGCGAACTCAAGTTAAAACTCACCCTAAACTAGATAGATTTGTAAGTATTATCAGTTTTCTGGTCATGACCCAGCTTTCCACTGGTAAAATCCGTGATTGAAAACGGCTGGAAATGTAGTAAGAATAAATTTCCTTTCATTTCAAGTGTTTCTTACAAGTTTTTTTTATCATTTCTGGAAGCTATAATGGCGTATTTGAAGAGTTTTACCACAATCAGAGAGTGTTCCTACAACTATATACTGGAATCAGCAGCATTTTAACTGATTCACACAGAAAACACCAGAGAAATTCGGCTTCCAATTGTAAACATAAACTGTATATTCTTCACATAGAGACTTTCTACACAAATTTTGAGCTGTATAAACCTGAATTCCTAAAATTTGAAAGCGAACTCAAGTGAAAACTCACCCTAAAATAGACTGAGTTTTAAGTATTATCAGTTTTCTGGTCATGACCCAGCTTTCCACTGGTAAGCTCCGTGATTGAAAACGCCCTGAAATGTAGTAAGAATAAATTTCCTTTCATTTCAAGTGTTTCTTACAAGTTTTTTTTTATCATTTCTGGAAACTATAATTGGGTATTTGAAGAGTTTTACCACAATTAGAGAGTGATCCTACAACTATATACTGGAATCTTCAGCATTTTAACTGATTCACCCAGAAAACGGCAGAAAAATTAGGCCTCAATTTTAAACATAAACAGTATATTGCACACTTACAGTCTTTCTATACAAATTTTGAGCTGTATAAACCTGAAATCCTAATGTTTGAAAGCCAATTCAAGTGAAAACTCTCCCTAAACTAGCCGGAGTTGTAAATATTATCAGTTTTCTGGCTATATCCCACCTTTCCACTGGTAAACTCCGTGATTGAAAACGGCTGGAAATGTAGTAAGAATCTATTTGCTTTTATTTCAAGTGTTTCTTATAAGTTTTTTATCATTACTGGAAACAATAATTGCGTATTTGAAGAGTTTTACCACAATTAGAGAGTGTTCCTACAACTATATACTGGAATCAGCAGCATTTTAACTGATTCACACAGAAAACGCCAGTAAAATTAGGCCTCAATTTTAAACATAAACAGTATATTGCACACTTACAGTCTTTCTACACTAATTTTGAGCTGTATAAACCTGAAATCCTAATATTTGAAAGCCAATTCAAGTGAAAACTCTCCCTAAACTAGCTGGAGTTGTAAATATTATCAGTTTTCTGGCTATGTCCCACCTTTCCACTGGTAACCTCAGTGATTGAAAACGGCTGGAAATGTAGTAAGAATCTATTTGCTTTTATTTCAAGTGTTTCTTATAAGTTTTTTATCATTACTGGAAACAATAATTGCGTATTTGAAGAGTTTTACCACAATTAGAGAGTGTTCCTACAACTACATACTGGGATCGTCAGCATTTTAACTGAGTCACACAGGAAACACCAGAGAAATTCGGCCTCCAATTGTAAACATAAACAGTATAGTCTTCACGTACAGTCTTTCTACACAAATTTTGAGCTGAATAAACCTGAATTCCTACTATTTGAAAGCGAATTCAAGTGAAAACTCACCCTAAACTAGACGGAGTTGTAAGTATTATCAGTTTTCTGGTCATTACCCAGATTTCCTGTGGTAACCTCCGTGATTGAAAACGGCTGGAAATGTAGTAAGAATAAATTTCCTTTCATTTCAAATGTTTCTTACAAATTTTTTTATCGTTTCTGGAAGCTATAATTGCGTATTTGAAGAGTTTTACCACAATTAGAGAGTGTTCCTACAACTACATACTGAAATCCTCAGCATTTTAACTGATTCACACAGGAAACACCAGAGAAATTCGGCCTCCAATTGTAAACATAAACAGTATAGTCTTCACGTACAGTCTTTCTACACAACTTTTGAGCTGAATAAACCTGAATTCCTAATATTTGAAAGCGAACTCAAGTGAAAACTCACTCTAAAATAGACTGAGTTTTAAGTATTATCAGTTTTCTGGTCATGACCCAGCTTTCCACTGGTAAGCTCCGTGATTGAAAACGCCCTGAAATGTAGTAAGAATAAATTTCCTTTCATTTCAAGTGTTTCTTACAAGTTTTTTTTATCATTTTTGGAAACTATAATTGGGTATTTGAAGAGTTTTACCACAATTAGAGAGTGTTCCTACAACTATATACTGGAATCCACAGCATTTTAACTGATTCACACAGAAAACGCCAGAAAAATTAGGCCTCAATTTTAAACATAAACAGTATATTGCACACTTACAGTCTTTCTAAAAAAATTTTGAGCTGTATAAACCTGAAATCCTAATATTTGAAAGCCAATTCAAGTGAAAACTCTCCCTAAACTAGCCGGAGTTTTAAGTATTATCAGTTTTCTGGTCATGACCCAGCTTTCCACTGGTAAACTCCGTGATTGAAAACGGATGGAAATGTTGTAAGAATCAATTTCCTTTTATTTCAAGTGTTTCTTACAAGTTTTTTATCATTTCTGGAAACTATAATTGCGTATTTGAAGAGTTTTACCACAATTAGAGAGTGTTCCTACAACTATATACTGGAATCGTCAGCATTTTAACTGATTCACACAGAAAACGCCAGAAAAATTAGGCCTCAATTTTAAACATAAACAGTATATTGCACACTTACAGTCTTTCTATACAAATTTTGAGCTGAATAAACCTGAAATCCTAATGTTTGAAAGCCAATTCAAGTGAAAACTCTCCCTAAACTAGCCGGAGTTGTAAATATTATCAGTTTTCTGGCTATGTCCCACCTTTCCACTGGTAAACTCCGTGATTGAAAACGGCTGGAAATGTAGTAAGAATAAATTTCCTTTCATTTCAAATGTTTCTTACAAGTTTTTTTATCATTTCTGGAAGCTATAATTGCGTATTTGAAGAGTTTTACCACAATTAGAGAGTGTTCATACAACCACATACTGAAATCGTCAGCATTTTAACTGATTCACACAGGAAACACCAGAGAAATTCGGCCTCCAATTGTAAACATAAACAGTATAGTCTTCACGTACAGTCTTTCTACACAACTTTTGAGCTGAATAAACCTGAATTCCTAATATTTGAAAGCGAACTCAAGTGAAAACTCACCCTAAACTAGATGGAGTTGTAAGTATTATCAGTTTTCTGGTCATGACCCAGCTTTCCACTGGTAAAATCCGTGATTGAAAACGGCTGGAAATGTAGTAAGAATAAATTTCCTTTCATTTCAAGTGTTTCTTACAAGTTTTTTTTATCATTTCTGGAAGCTATAACGGCGTATTTGAAGAGTTTTACCACAATTAGAGAGTGTTCCTACAACTATATACTGGAATCGGCAGCATTTTAACTGATTCACACAGAAAACACCAGAGAAATTCGGCTTCCAATTGTAAACATAAACTGTATATTCTTCACTTAGAGACTTTCCACACAAATTTTGAGCTGTATAAACCTGAATTCCTATAATTTGAAAGCGAACTCAAGTGAAAACTCACCCTAAAATAGACTGAGTTTTAAGTATTATCAGTTTTCTGGTCATGACCCAGCTTTCCACTGGTAAGCTCCGTGATTGAAAACGCCCTGAAATGTAGTAAGAATAAATTTCCTTTCATTTCAAGTGTTTCTTCCAAGTATTTTTATCATTTCTGGAAACTATAATTGGGTATTTGAAGAGTTTTACCACAATTAGAGAGTGTTCCTACAACTATATACTGGAATCCACAGCATTTTAACTGATTCACACAGAAAACGCCAGAAAAATTAGGACTCAATTTTAAACATAAACAGTATATTGCACACTTACAGTCTTTCTAAACTAATTTTGAGCTGTATAAACCTGAAATCCTAATATTTGAAAGCCAATTCAAGTGAAAACTCTCCCTAAACTAGCCGGAGTTGTAAATATTATCAGTTTTCTGGCTATGTCTCACCTTTCCACTGGTAAACTCCGTGATTGAAAACGGCTGGAAATGTAGTAAGAATCTATTTGCTTTTATTTCAAGTGTTTCTTATAAGTTTTTTTATCATTACTGGAAACAATAATTGCGTATTTGAAGAGTTTTACCACAATTAGAGATTGTTCCTACAACTACATACTGGAATCGTCAGCATTTTAACTGATTCACACAGGAAACACCAGAGAAATTCGGCCTCCAATTGTAAACATAAACAGTATAGTCCTCACTTACAGTCTTTCTACACAAATTTTGAGCTGTATAAACCTGAATTCCTAATATTTGAAAGCGAACTCAAGTGAAAACTCACTCTAAACTAGTTGGAATTCTAAGTATTATCAGTTTTCTGGTCATGACCCAGCTTTCCACTGGTAAACTCCGTGATTGAAAACGGCTGGAAATGTAGTAAGAATAAATTTTCTTTCATTTCAAATGTTTCTTAAAAGTTTTTCTTATCATTTCTCGAAGCTATAATTGCGTATTTGAAGAGTTTTACCACAATTAGAGAGTGTTCCTACAACTACATACTGAAATCGTCAGCATTTTAACTGATTCACACAGCAAACACCAGAGAAATTCGGCCTCCAATTGTAAACATAAACAGTATAGTCTTCACGTACAGTCTTTCTACACAACTTTTGAGCTGAATAAACCTGAATTCCTAATATTTGAAAGCCAATTCAAGTGAAAACTCTCCCTAAACTAGCCGGAGTTGTAAATATTATCAGTTTTCTGGTCATGACCCAGCTTTCCACTGGTAACCTCCGTGATTGAAAACGCCCAGAAATGTAGTAAGAATAAATTTCCTTTCATTTCAAGTGTTTCTTACAAGTTTTTTATTATTTCTGGAAGCTATAATTGCGTATTTGAAGAGTTTTACCACCATTAGGGAGTGTTCCTACAACTATATACTGGAATCCATAGCATTTTAAGTGATTCACACAGAAAACGCCAGAGAAATTAGGCCTCAATTTTAAACATAAACAGTATATTGCACACTTACAGTCTTTCTAAACTAATTTTGAGCTGTATAAACCTGAAATCCTAATATTTGAAAGCCAATTCAAGTGAAAACTCTCCCTAAACTAGCCGGAGTTGTAAATATTATCAGTTTTCTGGCTATGTCCCACCTTTCCACTGGTAACCTCCGTGATTGAAAACGGCTGGAAATGTAGTAAGAATCTATTTGCTTTTATTTCAAGTGTTTCTTATAAGTTTTTTATCATTATTGGAAACAATAATTGCGTATTTGAAGAGTTTTACCACAATTAGAGAGAGTTCCTACAACTACATACTGGAATCGTCAGCATTTTAACTGATTCACACAGGAAACACCAGAGAAATTCGGCCTCCAATTGTAAACATAAACAGTATAGTCTTCACGTACAGTCTTTCTACACAAATTTTGAGCTGAATAAACCTGAATTCCTACTATTTGAAAGCGAACTCAAGTGAAAACTCACCCTAAACTAGACGGAGTTGTAAGTATTATCAGTTTTCTGGTCATTACCCAGATTTCCTGTGGTAACCTCCGTGATTGAAAACGGCTGGAAATGTAGTAAGAATAAATTTCCTTTCATTTCAAATGTTTCTTAAAAATTTTTCATCATTTCTGGAAGCTATAATTGCGTATTTGAAGAGTTTTACCACAATTAGAGAGTGTTCCTACAACTACATTCTAAAATCGTCAGCATTTTAACTGATTCACACAGGAAACACCAGAGAAATTCGGCCTCCAATTGTAAACATAAACAGTATAGTCTTCACGTACAGTCTTTCTACACAACTTTTGAGCTGAATAAACCTGAATTCCTAAAATTTGAAAGCGAACTCAAGTGAAAACTCACTCTAAAATAGACTGAGTTTTAAGTATTATCAGTTTTCTGGTCATGACCCAGCTTTCCACTGGTAAGCTCCGTGATTGAAAACGCCCTGAAATGTAGTAAGAATAAATTTCCTTTCATTTCAAGTGTTTCTTACAAGTTTTTTTTATCATTTCTGGAAACTATAATTGGGTATTTGAAGAGGTTTACCACAATTAGAGAGTGTTCCTACAACTACATACTGAAATCGTCAGCATTTTAACTGATTCACACAGCAAACACCAGAGAAATTCGGCCTCCAATTGTAAACATAAACAGTATAGTCTTCACGTACAGTCTTTCTACACAACTTTTGAGCTGAATAAACCTGAATTCCTAATATTTGAAAGCGAACTCAAGTGAAAACTCACCCTAAACTAGATAGATTTGTATGTATTATCAGTTTTCTGGTCATGACCCAGCTTTCCACTGGTAAAATCCGTGATTGAAAACGGCTGGAAATGTAGTAAGAATAAATTTCCTTTCATTTCAAGTGTTTCTTACAAGTTTTTTTTATCATTTCTGGAAGCTATAATGGCGTATTTGAAGAGTTTTACCACAATTAGAGAGTGTTCCTACAACTATATACTGGAATCAGCAGCATTTTAACTGATTCACACAGAAAACACCAGAGAAATTCGGCTTCCAATTGTAAACATAAACTGTATATTCTTCACATAGAGACTTTCTACACAAATTTTGAGCTGTATAAACCTGAATTCCTAAAATTTGAAAGCGAACTCAAGTGAAAACTCACCCTAAAATAGACTGAGTTTTAAGTATTATCAGTTTTCTGGTCATGACCCAGCTTTCCACTGGTAAGCTCCGTGATTGAAAACGCCCTGAAATGTAGTAAGAATAAATTTCCTTTCATTTCAAGTGTTTCTTACAAGTTTTTTTTTATCATTTCTGGAAACTATAATTGGGTATTTGAAGAGTTTTACCACAATTAGACAGTGGTCCTACAACTATATACTGGAATCGTCAGCATTTTAACTGATTCACCCAGAAAACGGCAGAAAAATTAGGCCTCAATTTTAAACATAAACAGTATATTGCACACTTACAGTCTTTCTATACAAATTTTGAGCTGTATAAACCTGAAATCCTAATGTTTGAAAGCCAATTCAAGTGAAAACTCTCCCTAAACTAGCCGGAGTTGTAAATATTATCAGTTTTCTGGCTATATCCCACCTTTCCACTGGTAAACTCCGTGATTGAAAACGGCTGGAAATGTAGTAAGAATCTATTTGCTTTTATTTCAAGTGTTTCTTATAAGTTTTTTATCATTACTGGAAACAATAATTGCGTATTTGAAGAGTTTTACCACAATTAGAGAGTGTTCCTACAACTATATACTGGAATCAGCAGCATTTTAACTGATTCACACAGAAAACGCCAGTAAAATTAGGCCTCAATTTTAAACATAAACAGTATATTGCACACTTACCGTCTTTCTACACTAATTTTGAGCTGTATAAACCTGAAATCCTAATATTTGAAAGCCAATTCAAGTGAAAACTCACCCTAAACTAGCCGGAGTTGTAAATATTATCAGTTTTCTGGCTATGTCCCACCTTTCCACTGGTAACCTCCGTGATTGAAAACGGCTGGAAATGTAGTAAGAATCTATTTGCTTTTATTTCAAGTGTTTCTTATAAGTTTTTTATCATTACTGGAAACAATAATTGCGTATTTGAAGAGTTTTACCACAATTAGAGAGAGTTCCTACAACTACATACTGGAATCGTCAGCATTTTAACTGATTCACACAGGAAACACCAGAGAAATTCGGCCTCCAATTGTAAACATAAACAGTATAGTCTTCACGTACAGTCTTTCTACACAAATTTTGAGCTGAATAAACCTGAATTCCTACTATTTGAAAGCGAACTCAAGTGAAAACTCACCCTAAACTAGACGGAGTTGTAAGTATTATCAGTTTTCTGTTCATTACCCAGATTTCCTGTGGTAACCTCCGTGATTGAAAACGGCTGGAAATGTAGTAAGAATAAATTTCCTTTCAATTCAAATGTTTCTTAAAAATTTTTCATCATTTCTGGAAGCTATAATTGCGTATTTGAAGAGTTTTACCACAATTAGAGAGTGTTCCTACAACTACATTCTGAAATCGTCAGCATTTTAACTGATTCACACAGCAAACACCAGAGAAATTCGGCCTCCAATTGTAAACATAAACAGTATAGTCTTCACGTACAGTCTTTCTACACAACTTTTGAGCTGAATAAACCTGAATTCCTAAAATTTGAAAGCGAACTCAAGTGAAAACTCACTCTAAAATAGACTGAGTTTTAAGTATTATCAGTTTTCTGGTCATGACCCAGCTTTCCACTGGTAAGCTCCGTGATTGAAAACGCCCTGAAATGTAGTAAGAATAAATTTCCTTTCATTTCAAGTGTTTCTTACAAGTTTTTTTTATCATTTCTGGAAACTATAATTGGGTATTTGAAGAGGTTTACCACAATTAGAGAGTGTTCCTACAACTACATACTGAAATCGTCAGCATTTTAACTGATTCACACAGCAAACACCAGAGAAATTCGGCCTCCAATTGTAAACATGAACAGTATAGTCTTCACGTACAGTCTTTCTACACAACTTTTGAGCTGAATAAACCTGAATTCCTAATATTTGAAAGCGAACTCAAGTGAAAACTCACCCTAAACTAGATAGATTTGTAAGTATTATCAGTTTTCTGGTCATGACCCAGCTTTCCACTGGTAAAATCCGTGATTGAAAACGGCTGGAAATGTAGTAAGAATAAATTTCCTTTCATTTCAAGTGTTTCTTACAAGTTTTTTTATCATTTCTGGAAGCTATAATGGCGTATTTGAAGAGTTTTACCACAATTAGAGAGTGTTCCTACAACTATATACTGGAATCAGCAGCATTTTAACTGATTCACACAGAAAACACCAGAGAAATTCGGCTTCCAATTGTAAACATAAACTGTATATTCTTCACATAGAGACTTTCTACACAAATTTTGAGCTGTATAAACCTGAATTCCTAAAATTTGAAAGCGAACTCAAGTGAAAACTCACCCTAAAATAGACTGAGTTTTAAGTATTATCAGTTTTCTGGTCATGACCCAGCTTTCCACTGGTAAGCTCCGTGATTGAAAACGCCCTGAAATGTAGTAAGAATAAATTTCCTTTCATTTCAAGTGTTTCTTACAAGTTTTTTATCATTTCTGGAAACTATAGTTGCGTATTTGAAGAGTTTTACCACAATTAGAGAGTGTTCCTACAACTATATACTGGAATCGTCAGCATTTTAACTGATTCACCCAGAAAACGGCAGAAAAATTAGGCCTCAATTTTAAACATAAACAGTATATTGCACACTTACAGTCTTTCTATACAAATTTTGAGCTGTATAAACCTGAAATCCTAATGTTGGAAAGCCAATTCAAGTGAAAACTCTCCCTAAACTAGCCGGAGTTGTAAATATTATCAGTTTTCTGGCTATATCCCACCTTTCCACTGGTAAACTCCGTGATTGAAAACGGCTGGAAATGTAGTAAGAATCTATTTGCTTTTATTTCAAGTGTTTCTTATAAGTTTTTTATCATTAATGGAAACAATAATTGCGTATTTGAAGAGTTTTACCACAATTAGAGAGTGTTCCTACAACTATATACTGGAATCAGCAGCATTTTAACTGATTCACACAGAAAACGCCAGTAAAATTAGGCCTCAATTTTAAACATAAACAGTATATTGCAAACTTACCGTCTTTCTACACTAATTTTGAGCTGTATAAACCTGAAATCCTAATATTTGAAAGCCAATTCAAGTGAAAACTCTCCCTAAACTAGCCGGAGTTGTAAATATTATCAGTTTTCTGGCTATGTCCCACCTTTCCACTGGTAACCTCCGTGATTGAAAACGGCTGGAAATGTAGTAAGAATCTATTTGCTTTTATTTCAAGTGTTTCTTATAAGTTTTTTATCATTACTGGAAACAATAATTGCGTATTTGAAGAGTTTTACCACAATTAGAGAGAGTTCCTACAACTACATACTGGAATCGTCAGCATTTTAACTGATTCACACAGGAAACACCAGAGAAATTCGGCCTCCAATTGTAAACATAAACAGTATAGTCTTCACGTACAGTCTTTCTACACAAATTTTGAGCTGAATAAACCTGAATTCCTACTATTTGAAAGCGAACTCAAGTGAAAACTCACCCTAAACTAGACGGAGTTGTAAGTATTATCAGTTTTCTGGTCATTACCCAGATTTCCTGTGGTAACCTCCGTCATTGAAAACGGCTGGAAATGTAGTAAGAATAAATTACCTTTCATTTCAAATGTTTCTTACAAGTTTTTTTTATCATTTCTGGAAGCTATAATTGCGTATTTGAAGAGTTTTACCACAATTAGAGAGTGTTCCTACAACTACATACTGAAATCGTCAGCATTTTAACTGATTCACACAGGAAACACCAGAGAAATTCGGCCTCCAATTGTAAACATAAACAGTATAGTCTTCACGTACAGTCTTTCTACACAACTTTTGAGCTGAATAAACCTGAATTCCTAAAATTTGAAAGCGAACTCAAGTGAAAATTCACTCTAAAATAGACTGAGTTTTAAGTATTATCAGTTTTCTGGTCATGACCCAGCTTTCCACTGGTAAGCTCCGTGATTGAAAACGCCCTGAAATGTAGTAAGAATAAATTTCCTTTCATTTCAAGTGTTTCTTGCAAGTTTTTTTTATCATTTCTGGAAACTATAATTGGGTATTTGAAGAGGTTTACCACAATTAGAGAGTGTTCCTACAACTATATACTGGAATCCACAGCATTTTAACTGATTCACACAGAAAACGCCAGAAAAATTAGGCCTCAATTTTAAACATAAACAGTATATTGCACACTTACAGTCTTTCTAAACTAATTTTGAGCTGTATAAACCTGAAATCCTAATATTTGAAAGCCAATTCAAGTGAAAACTCTCCCTAAACTAGCCGGAGTTTTAAGTATTATCAGTTTTCTGGTCATGACCCAGCTTTCCAGTGGTAACCTCCGTGATTGAAAACGGTTGGAAATGTTGTAAGAATCAATTTCCTTTTATTTCAAGTGTTTCTTACAAGTTTTTTATCATTTCTGGAAACTATAATTGCGTATTTGAAGAGTTTTACCACAATTAGAGAGTGTTCCTACAACTATATACTGGAATCGTCAGCATTTTAACTGATTCACACAGAAAACGCCAGAAAAATTAGGCCTCAATTTTAAACATAAACAGTATATTGCACACTTACAGTCTTTCTATACAAATTTTGAGCTGAATAAACCTGAAATCCTAATGTTTGAAAGCCAATTCAAGTGAAAACTCTCCCTAAACTAGCCGGAGTTGTAAATATTATCAGTTTTCTGGCTATGTCCCACCTTTCCACTGGTAAAATCCGTGATTGAAAACGGCTGGAAATGTAGTAAGAATAAATTTCCTTTCATTTCAAATGTTTCTTACAAGTTTTTTTTATCATTTCTGGAAGCTATAATTGCGTATTTGAAGAGTTTTACCACAATTAGAGAGTGTTCCTACAACCACATACTGAAATCGTCAGCATTTTAACTGATTCACACAGGAAACACCAGAGAAATTCGGCCTCCAATTGTAAACATAAACTATATATTCTTCACTTAGAGACTTTCTACACAAATTTTGAGCTGTATAAACCTGAATTCCTAAAATTTGAAAGCGAATTCAAGTGAAAACTCACCCTAAAATAGACTGAGTTTTAAGTATTATCAGTTTTCTGGTCATGACCCAGCTTTCCACTGGTAAGCTCCGTGATTGAAAACGCCCTGAAATGTAGTAAGAATAAATTTCCTTTCATTTCGAGTGTTTCTTACAAGTTTTTTTTATCATTTCTGGAAACTATAATTGGGTATTTGAAGAGTTTTACCACAATTAGAGAGTGTTCCTACAACTATATACTGGAATCCACAGCATTTTAACTGATTCACACAGAAAACGCCAGAAAAATTAGGCCTCAATTTTAAACATAAACAGTATATTGCACACTTACAGTCTTTCTAAACTAATTTTGAGCTGTATAAACCTGAAATCCTAATATTTGAAAGCCAATTCAAGTGAAAACTCTCCCTAAACTAGCCGGAGTTGTAAATATTATCAGTTTTCTGGCTATGTCCCACCTTTCCACTGGTAACCTCCGTGATTGAAAACGGCTGGAAATGTAGTAAGAATCTATTTGCTTTTATTTCAAGTGTTTCTTATAAGTTTTTTATCATTATTGGAAACAATAATTGCGTATTTGAAGAGTTTTACCACAATTAGAGAGAGTTCCTACAACTACATACTGGAATCGTCAGCATTTTAACTGATTCACACAGGAAACACCAGAGAAATTCGGCCTCCAATTGTAAACATAAACAGTATAGTCTTCACGTACAGTCTTTCTACACAAATTTTGAGCTGAATAAACCTGAATTCCTACTATTTGAAAGCGAACTCAAGTGAAAACTCACCCTAAACTAGACGGAGTTGTAAGTATTATCAGTTTTCTGGTCATTACCCAGATTTCCTGTGGTAACCTCCGTGATTGAAAACGGCTGGAAATGTAGTAAGAATAAATTTCCTTTCATTTCAAATGTTTCTTAAAAATTTTTCATCATTTCTGGAAGCTATAATTGCGTATTTGAAGAGTTTTACCACAATTAGAGAGTGTTCCTACAACTACATTCTGAAATCGTCAGCATTTTAACTGATTCACACAGGAAACACCAGAGAAATTCGGCCTCCAATTGTAAACATAAACCGTATAGTCTTCACGTACAGTCTTTCTACACAACTTTTGAGCTGAATAAACCTGAATTCCTAAAATTTGAAAGCGAACTCAAGTGAAAACTCACTCTAAAATAGACTGAGTTTTAAGTATTATCAGTTTTCTGGTCATGACCCAGCTTTCCACTGGTAAGCTCCGTGATTGAAAACGCCCTGAAATGTAGTAAGAATAAATTTCCTTTCATTTCAAGTGTTTCTTACAAGTTTTTTTTATCATTTCTGGAAACTATAATTGGGTATTTGAAGAGGTTTACCACAATTAGAGAGTGTTCCTACAACTACATACTGAAATCGTCAGCATTTTAACTGATTCACACAGCAAACACCAGAGAAATTCGGCCTCCAATTGTAAACATAAACAGTATAGTCTTCACGTACAGTCTTTCTACACAACTTTTGAGCTGAATAAACCTGAATTCCTAATATTTGAAAGCGAACTCAAGTGAAAACTCACCCTAAACTAGATAGATTTGTAAGTATTATCAGTTTTCTGGTCATGACCCAGCTTTCCACTGGTAAAATCCGTGATTGAAAACGGCTGGAAATGTAGTAAGAATAAATTTCCTTTCATTTCAAGTGTTTCTTACAAGTTTTTTTTATCATTTCTGGAAGCTATAATGGCGTATTTGAAGAGTTTTACCACAATCAGAGAGTGTTCCTACAACTATATACTGGAATCAGCAGCATTTTAACTGATTCACACAGAAAACACCAGAGAAATTCGGCTTCCAATTGTAAACATAAACTGTATATTCTTCACATAGAGACTTTCTACACAAATTTTGAGCTGTATAAACCTGAATTCCTAAAATTTGAAAGCGAACTCAAGTGAAAACTCACCCTAAAATAGACTGAGTTTTAAGTATTATCAGTTTTCTGGTCATGACCCAGCTTTCCACTGGTAAGCTCCGTGATTGAAAACGCCCTGAAATGTAGTAAGAATAAATTTCCTTTCATTTCAAGTGTTTCTTACAAGTTTTTTTTTATCATTTCTGGAAACTATAATTGGGTATTTGAAGAGTTTTACCACAATTAGAGAGTGTTCCTACAACTATATACTGGAATCGTCAGCATTTTAACTGATTCACCCAGAAAACGGCAGAAAAATTAGGCCTCAATTTTAAACATAAACAGTATATTGCACACTTACAGTCTTTCTATACAAATTTTGAGCTGTATAAACCTGAAATCCTAATGTTTGAAAGCCAATTCAAGTGAAAACTCTCCCTAAACTAGCCGGAGTTGTAAATATTATCAGTTTTCTGGATATATCCCACCTTTCCACTGGTAAACTCCGTGATTGAAAACGGCTGGAAATGTAGTAAGAATCTATTTGCTTTTATTTCAAGTGTTTCTTATAAGTTTTTTATCATTACTGGAAACAATAATTGCGTATTTGAAGAGTTTTACCACAATTAGAGAGTGTTCCTACAACTATATACTGGAATCAGCAGCATTTTAACTGATTCACACAGAAAACGCCAGTAAAATTAGGCCTCAATTTTAAACATAAACAGAATATTGCACACTTACAGTCTTTCTACACTAATTTTGAGCTGTATAAACCTGAAATCCTAATATTTGAAAGCCAATTCAAGTGAAAACTCTCCCTAAACTAGCTGGAGTTGTAAATATTATCAGTTTTCTGGCTATGTCCCACCTTTCCACTGGTAACCTCCGTGATTGAAAACGGCTGGAAATGTAGTAAGAATCTATTTGCTTTTATTTCAAGTGTTTCTTATAAGTTTTTTGTCATTACTGGAAACAATAATTGCGTATTTGAAGAGTTTTACCACAATTAGAGAGTGTTCCTACAACTACATACTGGGATCGTCAGCATTTTAACTGATTCACACAGGAAACACCAGAGAAATTCGGCCTCCAATTGTAAACATAAACAGTATAGTCTTCACGTACAGTCTTTCTACACAAATTTTGAGCTGAATAAACCTGAATTCCTACTATTTGAAAGCGAACTCAAGTGAAAACTCACCCTAAACTAGACGGAGTTGTAAGTATTATCAGTTTTCTGGTCATTACCCAGATTTCCTGTGGTAACCTCCGTGATTGAAAACGGCTGGAAATGTAGTAAGAATAAATTTCCTTTCATTTCAAATGTTTCTTACAAATTTTTTTATCGTTTCTGGAAGCTATAATTGCGTATTTGAAGAGTTTTACCACAATTAGAGAGTGTTCCTACAACTACATACTGAAATCCTCAGCATTTTAACTGATTCACACAGGAAACACCAGAGAAATTCGGCCTCCAATTGTAAACATAAACAGTATAGTCTTCACGTACAGTCTTTCTACACAACTTTTGAGCTGAATAAACCTGAATTCCTAATATTTGAAAGCGAACTCAAGTGAAAACTCACCCTAAACTAGATAGATTTGTAAGTATTATCAGTTTTCTGGTCATGACCCAGCTTTCCACTGGTAAAATCCGTGATTGAAAACGGCTGGAAATGTAGTAAGAATAAATTTCCTTTCATTTCAAGCGTTTCTTACAAGTTTTTTTTATCATTTCTGGAAGCTATAATGGCGTATTTGAAGAGTTTTACCACAATCAGAGAGTGTTCCTACAACTATATACTGGAATCAGCAGCATTTTAACTGATTCACACAGAAAACACCAGAGAAATTCGGCTTCCAATTGTAAACATAAACTGTATATTCTTCACATAGAGACTTTCTACACAAATTTTGAGCTGTATAAACCTGAATTCCTAAAATTTGAAAGCGAACTCAAGTGAAAACTCACCCTAAAATAGACTGAGTTTTAAGTATTATCAGTTTTCTGGTCATGACCCAGCTTTCCACTGGTAAGCTCCGTGATTGAAAACGCCCTGAAATGTAGTAAGAATAAATTTCCTTTCATTTCAAGTGTTTCTTACAAGTTTTTTTTTATCATTTCTGGAAACTATAATTGGGTATTTGAAGAGTTTTACCACAATTAGAGAGTGATCCTACAACTATATACTGGAATCTTCAGCATTTTAACTGATTCACCCAGAAAACGGCAGAAAAATTAGGCCTCAATTTTAAACATAAACAGTATATTGCACACTTACAGTCTTTCTATACAAATTTTGAGCTGTATAAACCTGAAATCCTAATGTTTGAAAGCCAATTCAAGTGAAAACTCTCCCTAAACTAGCCGGAGTTGTAAATATTATCAGTTTTCTGGCTATATCCCACCTTTCCACTGGTAAACTCCGTGATTGAAAACGGCTGGAAATGTAGTAAGAATCTATTTGCTTTTATTTCAAGTGTTTCTTATAAGTTTTTTATCATTACTGGAAACAATAATTGCGTATTTGAAGAGTTTTACCACAATTAGAGAGTGTTCCTACAACTATATACTGGAATCAGCAGCATTTTAACTGATTCACACAGAAAACGCCAGTAAAATTAGGCCTCAATTTTAAACATAAACAGTATATTGCACACTTACAGTCTTTCTACACTAATTTTGAGCTGTATAAACCTGAAATCCTAATATTTGAAAGCCAATTCAAGTGAAAACTCTCCCTAAACTAGCTGGAGTTGTAAATATTATCAGTTTTCTGGCTATGTCCCACCTTTCCACTGGTAACCTCAGTGATTGAAAACGGCTGGAAATGTAGTAAGAATCTATTTGCTTTTATTTCAAGTGTTTCTTATAAGTTTTTTATCATTACTGGAAACAATAATTGCGTATTTGAAGAGTTTTACCACAATTAGAGAGTGTTCCTACAACTACATACTGGGATCGTCAGCATTTTAACTGAGTCACACAGGAAACACCAGAGAAATTCGGCCTCCAATTGTAAACATAAACAGTATAGTCTTCACGTACAGTCTTTCTACACAAATTTTGAGCTGAATAAACCTGAATTCCTACTATTTGAAAGCGAACTCAAGTGAAAACTCACCCTAAACTAGACGGAGTTGTAAGTATTATCAGTTTTCTGGTCATTACCCAGATTTCCTGTGGTAACCTCCGTGATTGAAAACGGCTGGAAATGTAGTAAGAATAAATTTCCTTTCATTTCAAATGTTTCTTACAAATTTTTTTATCGTTTCTGGAAGCTATAATTGCGTATTTGAAGAGTTTTACCACAATTAGAGAGTGTTCCTACAACTACATACTGAAATCCTCAGCATTTTAACTGATTCACACAGGAAACACCAGAGAAATTCGGCCTCCAATTGTAAACATAAACAGTATAGTCTTCACGTACAGTCTTTCTACACAACTTTTGAGCTGAATAAACCTGAATTCCTAATATTTGAAAGCGAACTCAAGTGAAAACTCACCCTAAACTAGATAGATTTGTAAGTATTATCAGTTTTCTGGTCATGACCCAGCTTTCCACTGGTAAAATCCGTGATTGAAAACGGCTGGAAATGTAGTAAGAATAAATTTCCTTTCATTTCAAGCGTTTCTTACAAGTTTTTTTTATCATTTCTGGAAGCTATAATGGCGTATTTGAAGAGTTTTACCACAATCAGAGAGTGTTCCTACAACTATATACTGGAATCAGCAGCATTTTAACTGATTCACACAGAAAACACCAGAGAAATTCGGCTTCCAATTGTAAACATAAACTGTATATTCTTCACATAGAGACTTTCTACACAAATTTTGAGCTGTATAAACCTGAATTCCTAAAATTTGAAAGCGAACTCAAGTGAAAACTCACCCTAAAATAGACTGAGTTTTAAGTATTATCAGTTTTCTGGTCATGACCCAGCTTTCCACTGGTAAGCTCCGTGATTGAAAACGCCCTGAAATGTAGTAAGAATAAATTTCCTTTCATTTCAAGTGTTTCTTACAAGTTTTTTTTTATCATTTCTGGAAACTATAATTGGGTATTTGAAGAGTTTTACCACAATTAGAGAGTGATCCTACAACTATATACTGGAATCTTCAGCATTTTAACTGATTCACCCAGAAAACGGCAGAAAAATTAGGCCTCAATTTTAAACATAAACAGTATATTGCACACTTACAGTCTTTCTATACAAATTTTGAGCTGTATAAACCTGAAATCCTAATGTTTGAAAGCCAATTCAAGTGAAAACTCTCCCTAAACTAGCCGGAGTTGTAAATATTATCAGTTTTCTGGCTATATCCCACCTTTCCACTGGTAAACTCCGTGATTGAAAACGGCTGGAAATGTAGTAAGAATCTATTTGCTTTTATTTCAAGTGTTTCTTATAAGTTTTTTATCATTACTGGAAACAATAATTGCGTATTTGAAGAGTTTTACCACAATTAGAGAGTGTTCCTACAACTATATACTGGAATCAGCAGCATTTTAACTGATTCACACAGAAAACGCCAGTAAAATTAGGCCTCAATTTTAAACATAAACAGTATATTGCACACTTACAGTCTTTCTACACTAATTTTGAGCTGTATAAACCTGAAATCCTAATATTTGAAAGCCAATTCAAGTGAAAACTCTCCCTAAACTAGCTGGAGTTGTAAATATTATCAGTTTTCTGGCTATGTCCCACCTTTCCACTGGTAACCTCAGTGATTGAAAACGGCTGGAAATGTAGTAAGAATCTATTTGCTTTTATTTCAAGTGTTTCTTATAAGTTTTTTATCATTACTGGAAACAATAATTGCGTATTTGAAGAGTTTTACCACAATTAGAGAGTGTTCCTACAACTACATACTGGGATCGTCAGCATTTTAACTGAGTCACACAGGAAACACCAGAGAAATTCGGCCTCCAATTGTAAACATAAACAGTATAGTCTTCACGTACAGTCTTTCTACACAAATTTTGAGCTGAATAAACCTGAATTCCTACTATTTGAAAGCGAACTCAAGTGAAAACTCACCCTAAACTAGACGGAGTTGTAAGTATTATCAGTTTTCTGGTCATTACCCAGATTTCCTGTGGTAACCTCCGTGATTGAAAACGGCTGGAAATGTAGTAAGAATAAATTTCCTTTCATTTCAAATGTTTCTTACAAATTTTTTTATCGTTTCTGGAAGCTATAATTGCGTATTTGAAGAGTTTTACCACAATTAGAGAGTGTTCCTACAACTATATACTGGAATCCACAGCATTTTAACTGATTCACACAGAAAACGCCAGAAAAATTAGGCCTCAATTTTAAACATAAACAGTATATTGCACACTTACAGTCTTTCTAAAAAAATTTTGAGCTGTATAAACCTGAAATCCTAATATTTGAAAGCCAATTCAAGTGAAAACTCTCCCTAAACTAGCCGGAGTTTTAAGTATTATCAGTTTTCTGGTCATGACCCAGCTTTCCACTGGTAAACTCCGTGATTGAAAACGGATGGAAATGTTGTAAGAATCAATTTCCTTTTATTTCAAGTGTTTCTTACAAGTTTTTTATCATTTCTGGAAACTATAATTGCGTATTTGAAGAGTTTTACCACAATTAGAGAGTGTTCCTACAACTATATACTGGAATCGTCAGCATTTTAACTGATTCACACAGAAAACGCCAGAAAAATTAGGCTTCAATTTTAAACATAAACAGTATATTGCACACTTACAGTCTTTCTATACAAATTTTGAGCTGAATAAACCTGAAATCCTAATGTTTGAAAGCCAATTCAAGTGAAAACTCTCCCTAAACTAGCCGGAGTTGTAAATATTATCAGTTTTCTGGCTACGTCCCACCTTTCCACTGGTAAACTCCGTGATTGAAAACGGCTGGAAATGTAGTAAGAATAAATTTCCTTTCATTTCAAATGTTTCTTACAAGTTTTTTTATCATTTCTGGAAGCTATAATTGCGTATTTGAAGAGTTTTACCACAATTAGAGAGTGTTCATACAACCACATACTGAAATCGTCAGCATTTTAACTGATTCACACAGGAAACACCAGAGAAATTCGGCCTCCAATTGTAAACATAAACAGTATAGTCTTCACGTACAGTCTTTCTACACAACTTTTGAGCTGAATAAACCTGAATTCCTAATATTTGAAAGCGAACTCAAGTGAAAACTCACCCTAAACTAGATGGAGTTGTAAGTATTATCAGTTTTCTGGTCATGACCCAGCTTTCCACTGGTAAAATCCGTGATTGAAAACGGCTGGAAATGTAGTAAGAATAAATTTCCTTTCATTTCAAGTGTTTCTTACAAGTTTTTTTTATCATTTCTGGAAGCTATAACAGCGTATTTGAAGAGTTTTACCACAATTAGAGAGTGTTCCTACAACTATATACTGGAATCGGCAGCATTTTTACTGATTCACACAGAAAACACCAGAGAAATTCGGCTTCCAATTGTAAACATAAACTGTATATTCTTCACTTAGAGACTTTCCACACAAATTTTGAGCTGTATAAACCTGAATTCCTATAATTTGAAAGCGAACTCAAGTGAAAACTCACCCTAAAATAGACTGAGTTTTAAGTATTATCAGTTTTCTGGTCATGACCCAGCTTTCCACTGGTAAGCTCCGTGATTGAAAACGCCCTGAAATGTAGTAAGAATAAATTTCCTTTCATTTCAAGTGTTTCTTCCAAGTATTTTTATCATTTCTGGAAACTATAATTGGGTATTTGAAGAGTTTTACCACAATTAGAGAGTGTTCCTACAACTATATACTGGAATCCACAGCATTTTAACTGATTCACACAGAAAATGCCAGAAAAATTAGGCCTCAATTTTAAACATAAACAGTATATTGCACACTTACAGTCTTTCTAAACTAATTTTGAGCTGTATAAACCTGAAATCCTAATATTTGAAAGCCAATTCAAGTGAAAACTCTCCCTAAACTAGCCGGAGTTGTAAATATTATCAGTTTTCTGGCTATGTCTCACCTTTCCACTGGTAAACTCCGTGATTGAAAACGGCTGGAAATGTAGTAAGAATCTATTTGCTTTTATTTCAAGTGTTTCTTATAAGTTTTTTTATCATTACTGGAAACAATAATTGCGTATTTGAAGAGTTTTACCACAATTAGAGATTGTTCCTACAACTACATACTGGAATCGTCAGCATTTTAACTGATTCACACAGGAAACACCAGAGAAATTCGGCCTCCAATTGTAAACATAAACAGTATAGTCCTCACTTACAGTCTTTCTACACAAATTTTGAGCTGTATAAACCTGAATTCCTAATATTTGAAAGCGAACTCAAGTGAAAACTCACTCTAAACTAGTTGGAGTTCTAAGTATTATCAGTTTTCTGGTCATTACCCAGATTTCCTGTGGTAACCTCCGTGATTGAAAACGGCTGGAAATGTAGTAAGAATCAAGTTCCTTTTATTTCAAGTGTTTCTTACAAGTTTCTTATCATTTCTGGAAACTATAATTGCGTATTTGAAGAGTTTTACCACAATTACAGAGTGTTCCTGCAACTACATACTGGAATCGTCAGCATTTTAACTGATTCACACAGGAAACACCAGAGAAATTCGGCCTCCAATTGTAAACATAAACAGTATAGTCTTCACGTACAGTCTTTCTACACAAATTTTGAGCTGAATAAACCTGTATTCCTTCTATTTGAAAGCGAACTCAAGTGAAAACTCACCCTAAACTAGACGGAGTTGTAAGTATTATCAGTTTTCTGGTCATGACCCAGCTTTCCACTGGTAAACTCCGTGATTGAAAACGGCTAGAAATGTAGTAAGAATAAATTTCCTTTCATTTCAAGTGTTTCTTACAAGTTTTTTATCATTTCTGGAAACTATAATTGCGTATTTGAAGAGTTTTACCACCATTAAGGAGTGTTCCTACAACTATATACTGGAATCCATAGCATTTTAACTGATTCACACAGAAAACGCCAGAGAAATTAGGCCTCAATTTTAAACCTAAACAGTATATTGCACACTTACAGTCTTTCTACACTAATTTTGAGCTGTATAAACCTGAAATCCTAATATTTGAAAGCCAATTCAAGTGAAAACTCTCCCTAAACTAGCTGGAGTTGTAAATATTATCAGTTTTCTGGCTATGTCCCACCTTTCCACTGGTAACCTCAGTGATTGAAAACGGCTGGAAATGTAGTAAGAATCTATTTGCTTTTATTTCAAGTGTTTCTTATAAGTTTTTTATCATTACTGGAAACAATAATTGCGTATTTGAAGAGTTTTACCACAATTAGAGAGTGTTCCTACAACTACATACTGGGATCGTCAGCATTTTAACTGAGTCACACAGGAAACACCAGAGAAATTCGGCCTCCAATTGTAAACATAAACAGTATAGTCTTCACGTACAGTCTTTCTACACAAATTTTGAGCTGAATAAACCTGAATTCCTACTATTTGAAAGCGAACTCAAGTGAAAACTCACCCTAAACTAGACGGAGTTGTAAGTATTATCAGTTTTCTGGTCATTACCCAGATTTCCTGTGGTAACCTCCGTGATTGAAAACGGCTGGAAATGTAGTAAGAATAAATTTCCTTTCATTTCAAATGTTTCTTACAAATTTTTTTATCGTTTCTGGAAGCTATAATTGCGTATTTGAAGAGTTTTACCACAATTAGAGAGTGTTCCTACAACTACATACTGAAATCCTCAGCATTTTAACTGATTCACACAGGAAACACCAGAGAAATTCGGCCTCCAATTGTAAACATAAACAGTATAGTCTTCACGTACAGTCTTTCTACACAACTTTTGAGCTGAATAAACCTGAATTCCTAATATTTGAAAGCGAACTCAAGTGAAAACTCACTCTAAAATAGACTGAGTTTTAAGTATTATCAGTTTTCTGGTCATGACCCAGCTTTCCACTGGTAAGCTCCGTGATTGAAAACGCCCTGAAATGTAGTAAGAATAAATTTCCTTTCATTTCAAGTGTTTCTTACAAGTTTTTTTTATCATTTTTGGAAACTATAATTGGGTATTTGAAGAGTTTTACCACAATTAGAGAGTGTTCCTACAACTATATACTGGAATCCACAGCATTTTAACTGATTCACACAGAAAACGCCAGAAAAATTAGGCCTCAATTTTAAACATAAACAGTATATTGCACACTTACAGTCTTTCTAAAAAAATTTTGAGCTGTATAAACCTGAAATCCTAATATTTGAAAGCCAATTCAAGTGAAAACTCTCCCTAAACTAGCCGGAGTTTTAAGTATTATCAGTTTTCTGGTCATGACCCAGCTTTCCACTGGTAAACTCCGTGATTGAAAACGGATGGAAATGTTGTAAGAATCAATTTCCTTTTATTTCAAGTGTTTCTTACAAGTTTTTTATCATTTCTGGAAACTATAATTGCGTATTTGAAGAGTTTTACCACAATTAGAGAGTGTTCCTACAACTATATACTGGAATCGTCAGCATTTTAACTGATTCACACAGAAAACGCCAGAAAAATTAGGCTTCAATTTTAAACATAAACAGTATATTGCACACTTACAGTCTTTCTATACAAATTTTGAGCTGAATAAACCTGAAATCCTAATGTTTGAAAGCCAATTCAAGTGAAAACTCTCCCTAAACTAGCCGGAGTTGTAAATATTATCAGTTTTCTGGCTATGTCCCACCTTTCCACTGGTAAACTCCGTGATTGAAAACGGCTGGAAATGTAGTAAGAATAAATTTCCTTTCATTTCAAATGTTTCTTACAAGTTTTTTTATCATTTCTGGAAGCTATAATTGCGTATTTGAAGAGTTTTACCACAATTAGAGAGTGTTCATACAACCACATACTGAAATCGTCAGCATTTTAACTGATTCACACAGGAAACACCAGAGAAATTCGGCCTCCAATTGTAAACATAAACAGTATAGTCTTCACGTACAGTCTTTCTACACAACTTTTGAGCTGAATAAACCTGAATTCCTAATATTTGAAAGCGAACTCAAGTGAAAACTCACCCTAAACTAGATGGAGTTGTAAGTATTATCAGTTTTCTGGTCATGACCCAGCTTTCCACTGGTAAAATCCGTGATTGAAAACGGCTGGAAATGTAGTAAGAATAAATTTCCTTTCATTTCAAGTGTTTCTTACAAGTTTTTTTTATCATTTCTGGAAGCTATAACAGCGTATTTGAAGAGTTTTACCACAATTAGAGAGTGTTCCTACAACTATATACTGGAATCGGCAGCATTTTTACTGATTCACACAGAAAACACCAGAGAAATTCGGCTTCCAATTGTAAACATAAACTGTATATTCTTCACTTAGAGACTTTCCACACAAATTTTGAGCTGTATAAACCTGAATTCCTATAATTTGAAAGCGAACTCAAGTGAAAACTCACCCTAAAATAGACTGAGTTTTAAGTATTATCAGTTTTCTGGTCATGACCCAGCTTTCCACTGGTAAGCTCCGTGATTGAAAACGCCCTGAAATGTAGTAAGAATAAATTTCCTTTCATTTCAAGTGTTTCTTCCAAGTATTTTTATCATTTCTGGAAACTATAATTGGGTATTTGAAGAGTTTTACCACAATTAGAGAGTGTTCCTACAACTATATACTGGAATCCACAGCATTTTAACTGATTCACACAGAAAACGCCAGAAAAATTAGGCCTCAATTTTAAACATAAACAGTATATTGCACACTTACAGTCTTTCTAAACTAATTTTGAGCTGTATAAACCTGAAATCCTAATATTTGAAAGCCAATTCAAGTGAAAACTCTCCCTAAACTAGCCGGAGTTGTAAATATTATCAGTTTTCTGGCTATGTCTCACCTTTCCACTGGTAAACTCCGTGATTGAAAACGGCTGGAAATGTAGTAAGAATCTATTTGCTTTTATTTCAAGTGTTTCTTATAAGTTTTTTATCATTACTGGAAACAATAATTGCGTATTTGAAGAGTTTTACCACAATTAGAGAGTGTTCCTACAACTATATACTGGAATCAGCAGCATTTTAACTGATTCACACAGAAAACGCCAGTAAAATTAGGCCTCAATTTTAAACATAAACAGTATATTGCACACTTACAGTCTTTCTACACTAATTTTGGGCTGTATAAACCTGAAATCCTAATATTTGAAAGCCAATTCAAGTGAAAACTCTCCCTAAACTAGCTGGAGTTGTAAATATTATCAGTTTTCTGGCTATGTCCCACCTTTCCACTGGTAACCTCAGTGATTGAAAACGGCTGGAAATGTAGTAAGAATCTATTTGCTTTTATTTCAAGTGTTTCTTATAAGTTTTTTATCATTACTGGAAACAATAATTGCGTATTTGAAGAGTTTTACCACAATTAGAGAGTGTTCCTACAACTACATACTGGGATCGTCAGCATTTTAACTGAGTCACACAGGAAACACCAGAGAAATTCGGCCTCCAATTGTAAACATAAACAGTATAGTCTTCACGTACAGTCTTTCTACACAAATTTTGAGCTGAATAAACCTGAATTCCTACTATTTGAAAGCGAACTCAAGTGAAAACTCACCCTAAACTAGACGGAGTTGTAAGTATTATCAGTTTTCTGGTCATTACCCAGATTTCCTGTGGTAACCTCCGTGATTGAAAACGGCTGGAAATGTAGTAAGAATAAATTTCCTTTCATTTCAAATGTTTCTTACAAATTTTTTTATCGTTTCTGGAAGCTATAATTGCGTATTTGAAGAGTTTTACCACAATTAGAGAGTGTTCCTACAACTACATACTGAAATCCTCAGCATTTTAACTGATTCACACAGGAAACACCAGAGAAATTCGGCCTCCAATTGTAAACATAAACAGTATAGTCTTCACGTACAGTCTTTCTACACAACTTTTGAGCTGAATAAACCTGAATTCCTAATATTTGAAAGCGAACTCAAGTGAAAACTCACTCTAAAATAGACTGAGTTTTAAGTATTATCAGTTTTCTGGTCATGACCCAGCTTTCCACTGGTAAGCTCCGTGATTGAAAACGCCCTGAAATGTAGTAAGAATAAATTTCCTTTCATTTCAAGTGTTTCTTACAAGTTTTTTTTATCATTTTTGGAAACTATAATTGGGTATTTGAAGAGTTTTACCACAATTAGAGAGTGTTCCTACAACTATATACTGGAATCCACAGCATTTTAACTGATTCACACAGAAAACGCCAGAAAAATTAGGCCTCAATTTTAAACATAAAGAGTATATTGCACACTTACAGTCTTTCTAAAAAAATTTTGAGCTGTATAAACCTGAAATCCTAATATTTGAAAGCCAATTCAAGTGAAAACTCTCCCTAAACTAGCCGGAGTTTTAAGTATTATCAGTTTTCTGGTCATGACCCAGCTTTCCACTGGTAAACTCCGTGATTGAAAACGGATGGAAATGTTGTAAGAATCAATTTCCTTTTATTTCAAGTGTTTCTTACAAGTTTTTTATCATTTCTGGAAACTATAATTGCGTATTTGAAGAGTTTTACCACAATTAGAGAGTGTTCCTACAACTATATACTGGAATCGTCAGCATTTTAACTGATTCACACAGAAAACGCCAGAAAAATTAGGCTTCAATTTTAAACATAAACAGTATATTGCACACTTACAGTCTTTCTATACAAATTTTGAGCTGAATAAACCTGAAATCCTAATGTTTGAAAGCCAATTCAAGTGAAAACTCTCCCTAAACTAGCCGGAGTTGTAAATATTATCAGTTTTCTGGCTACGTCCCACCTTTCCACTGGTAAACTCCGTGATTGAAAACGGCTGGAAATGTAGTAAGAATAAATTTCCTTTCATTTCAAATGTTTCTTACAAGTTTTTTTATCATTTCTGGAAGCTATAATTGCGTATTTGAAGAGTTTTACCACAATTAGAGAGTGTTCATACAACCACATACTGAAATCGTCAGCATTTTAACTGATTCACACAGGAAACACCAGAGAAATTCGGCCTCCAATTGTAAACATAAACAGTATAGTCTTCACGTACAGTCTTTCTACACAACTTTTGAGCTGAATAAACCTGAATTCCTAATATTTGAAAGCGAACTCAAGTGAAAACTCACCCTAAACTAGATGGAGTTGTAAGTATTATCAGTTTTCTGGTCATGACCCAGCTTTCCACTGGTAAAATCCGTGATTGAAAACGGCTGGAAATGTAGTAAGAATAAATTTCCTTTCATTTCAAGTGTTTCTTACAAGTTTTTTTTATCATTTCTGGAAGCTATAACAGCGTATTTGAAGAGTTTTACCACAATTAGAGAGTGTTCCTACAACTATATACTGGAATCGGCAGCATTTTTACTGATTCACACAGAAAACACCAGAGAAATTCGGCTTCCAATTGTAAACATAAACTGTATATTCTTCACTTAGAGACTTTCCACACAAATTTTGAGCTGTATAAACCTGAATTCCTATAATTTGAAAGCGAACTCAAGTGAAAACTCACCCTAAAATAGACTGAGTTTTAAGTATTATCAGTTTTCTGGTCATGACCCAGCTTTCCACTGGTAAGCTCCGTGATTGAAAACGCCCTGAAATGTAGTAAGAATAAATTTCCTTTCATTTCAAGTGTTTCTTCCAAGTATTTTTATCATTTCTGGAAACTATAATTGGGTATTTGAAGAGTTTTACCACAATTAGAGAGTGTTCCTACAACTATATACTGGAATCCACAGCATTTTAACTGATTCACACAGAAAATGCCAGAAAAATTAGGCCTCAATTTTAAACATAAACAGTATATTGCACACTTACAGTCTTTCTAAACTAATTTTGAGCTGTATAAACCTGAAATCCTAATATTTGAAAGCCAATTCAAGTGAAAACTCTCCCTAAACTAGCCGGAGTTGTAAATATTATCAGTTTTCTGGCTATGTCTCACCTTTCCACTGGTAAACTCCGTGATTGAAAACGGCTGGAAATGTAGTAAGAATCTATTTGCTTTTATTTCAAGTGTTTCTTATAAGTTTTTTTATCATTACTGGAAACAATAATTGCGTATTTGAAGAGTTTTACCACAATTAGAGATTGTTCCTACAACTACATACTGGAATCGTCAGCATTTTAACTGATTCACACAGGAAACACCAGAGAAATTCGGCCTCCAATTGTAAACATAAACAGTATAGTCCTCACTTACAGTCTTTCTACACAAATTTTGAGCTGTATAAACCTGAATTCCTAATATTTGAAAGCGAACTCAAGTGAAAACTCACTCTAAACTAGTTGGAGTTCTAAGTATTATCAGTTTTCTGGTCATTACCCAGATTTCCTGTGGTAACCTCCGTGATTGAAAACGGCTGGAAATGTAGTAAGAATCAAGTTCCTTTTATTTCAAGTGTTTCTTACAAGTTTCTTATCATTTCTGGAAACTATAATTGCGTATTTGAAGAGTTTTACCACAATTACAGAGTGTTCCTGCAACTACATACTGGAATCGTCAGCATTTTAACTGATTCACACAGGAAACACCAGAGAAATTCGGCCTCCAATTGTAAACATAAACAGTATAGTCTTCACGTACAGTCTTTCTACACAAATTTTGAGCTGAATAAACCTGTATTCCTTCTATTTGAAAGCGAACTCAAGTGAAAACTCACCCTAAACTAGACGGAGTTGTAAGTATTATCAGTTTTCTGGTCATGACCCAGCTTTCCACTGGTAAACTCCGTGATTGAAAACGGCTAGAAATGTAGTAAGAATAAATTTCCTTTCATTTCAAGTGTTTCTTACAAGTTTTTTATCATTTCTGGAAACTATAATTGCGTATTTGAAGAGTTTTACCACCATTAAGGAGTGTTCCTACAACTATATACTGGAATCCATAGCATTTTAACTGATTCACACAGAAAACGCCAGAGAAATTAGGCCTCAATTTTAAACCTAAACAGTATATTGCACACTTACA
The DNA here is from genome assembly GCF_963259705.1 of Myotis daubentonii. Taxonomy (NCBI): domain Eukaryota; kingdom Metazoa; phylum Chordata; class Mammalia; order Chiroptera; family Vespertilionidae; genus Myotis; species Myotis daubentonii. The sequence continues at coordinate 76,966,225 of NC_081861.1, read as the reverse complement.
GTCTTTCTACACTAATTTTGAGCTGTATAAACCTGAAATCCTAATATTTGAAAGCCAATTCAAGTGAAAACTCTCCCTAAACTAGCTGGAGTTGTAAATATTATCAGTTTTCTGGCTATGTCCCACCTTTCCACTGGTAACCTCAGTGATTGAAAACGGCTGGAAATGTAGTAAGAATCTATTTGCTTTTATTTCAAGTGTTTCTTATAAGTTTTTTATCATTACTGGAAACAATAATTGCGTATTTGAAGAGTTTTACCACAATTAGAGAGTGTTCCTACAACTACATACTGGGATCGTCAGCATTTTAACTGAGTCACACAGGAAACACCAGAGAAATTCGGCCTCCAATTGTAAACATAAACAGTATAGTCTTCACGTACAGTCTTTCTACACAAATTTTGAGCTGAATAAACCTGAATTCCTACTATTTGAAAGCGAACTCAAGTGAAAACTCACCCTAAACTAGACGGAGTTGTAAGTATTATCAGTTTTCTGGTCATTACCCAGATTTCCTGTGGTAACCTCCGTGATTGAAAACGGCTGTAAATGTAGTAAGAATAAATTTCCTTTCATTTCAAATGTTTCTTACAAATTTTTTTATCGTTTCTGGAAGCTATAATTGCGTATTTGAAGAGTTTTACCACAATTAGAGAGTGTTCCTACAACTACATACTGAAATCCTCAGCATTTTAACTGATTCACACAGGAAACACCAGAGAAATTCGGCCTCCAATTGTAAACATAAACAGTATAGTCTTCACGTACAGTCTTTCTACACAACTTTTGAGCTGAATAAACCTGAATTCCTAATATTTGAAAGCGAACTCAAGTGAAAACTCACTCTAAAATAGACTGAGTTTTAAGTATTATCAGTTTTCTGGTCATGACCCAGCTTTCCACTGGTAAGCTCCGTGATTGAAAACGCCCTGAAATGTAGTAAGAATAAATTTCCTTTCATTTCAAGTGTTTCTTACAAGTTTTTTTTATCATTTTTGGAAACTATAATTGGGTATTTGAAGAGTTTTACCACAATTAGAGAGTGTTCCTACAACTATATACTGGAATCCACAGCATTTTAACTGATTCACACAGAAAACGCCAGAAAAATTAGGCCTCAATTTTAAACATAAACAGTATATTGCACACTTACAGTCTTTCTAAAAAAATTTTGAGCTGTATAAACCTGAAATCCTAATATTTGAAAGCCAATTCAAGTGAAAACTCTCCCTAAACTAGCCGGAGTTTTAAGTATTATCAGTTTTCTGGTCATGACCCAGCTTTCCACTGGTAAACTCCGTGATTGAAAACGGATGGAAATGTTGTAAGAATCAATTTCCTTTTATTTCAAGTGTTTCTTACAAGTTTTTTATCATTTCTGGAAACTATAATTGCGTATTTGAAGAGTTTTACCACAATTAGAGAGTGTTCCTACAACTATATACTGGAATCGTCAGCATTTTAACTGATTCACACAGAAAACGCCAGAAAAATTAGGCTTCAATTTTAAACATAAACAGTATATTGCACACTTACAGTCTTTCTATACAAATTTTGAGCTGAATAAACCTGAAATCCTAATGTTTGAAAGCCAATTCAAGTGAAAACTCTCCCTAAACTAGCCGGAGTTGTAAATATTATCAGTTTTCTGGCTATGTCCCACCTTTCCACTGGTAAACTCCGTGATTGAAAACGGCTGGAAATGTAGTAAGAATAAATTTCCTTTCATTTCAAATGTTTCTTACAAGTTTTTTTATCATTTCTGGAAGCTATAATTGCGTATTTGAAGAGTTTTACCACAATTAGAGAGTGTTCATACAACCACATACTGAAATCGTCAGCATTTTAACTGATTCACACAGGAAACACCAGAGAAATTCGGCCTCCAATTGTAAACATAAACAGTATAGTCTTCACGTACAGTCTTTCTACACAACTTTTGAGCTGAATAAACCTGAATTCCTAATATTTGAAAGCGAACTCAAGTGAAAACTCACCCTAAACTAGATGGAGTTGTAAGTATTATCAGTTTTCTGGTCATGACCCAGCTTTCCACTGGTAAAATCCGTGATTGAAAACGGCTGGAAATGTAGTAAGAATAAATTTCCTTTCATTTCAAGTGTTTCTTACAAGTTTTTTTTATCATTTCTGGAAGCTATAACAGCGTATTTGAAGAGTTTTACCACAATTAGAGAGTGTTCCTACAACTATATACTGGAATCGGCAGCATTTTTACTGATTCACACAGAAAACACCAGAGAAATTCGGCTTCCAATTGTAAACATAAACTGTATATTCTTCACTTAGAGACTTTCCACACAAATTTTGAGCTGTATAAACCTGAATTCCTATAATTTGAAAGCGAACTCAAGTGAAAACTCACCCTAAAATAGACTGAGTTTTAAGTATTATCAGTTTTCTGGTCATGACCCAGCTTTCCACTGGTAAGCTCCGTGATTGAAAACGCCCTGAAATGTAGTAAGAATAAATTTCCTTTCATTTCAAGTGTTTCTTCCAAGTATTTTTATCATTTCTGGAAACTATAATTGGGTATTTGAAGAGTTTTACCACAATTAGAGAGTGTTCCTACAACTATATACTGGAATCCACAGCATTTTAACTGATTCACACAGAAAACGCCAGAAAAATTAGGCCTCAATTTTAAACATAAACAGTATATTGCACACTTACAGTCTTTCTAAACTAATTTTGAGCTGTATAAACCTGAAATCCTAATATTTGAAAGCCAATTCAAGTGAAAACTCTCCCTAAACTAGCCGGAGTTGTAAATATTATCAGTTTTCTGGCTATGTCTCACCTTTCCACTGGTAAACTCCGTGATTGAAAACGGCTGGAAATGTAGTAAGAATCTATTTGCTTTTATTTCAAGTGTTTCTTATAAGTTTTTTTATCATTACTGGAAACAATAATTGCGTATTTGAAGAGTTTTACCACAATTAGAGATTGTTCCTACAACTACATACTGGAATCGTCAGCATTTTAACTGATTCACACAGGAAACACCAGAGAAATTCGGCCTCCAATTCTAAACATAAACAGTATAGTCCTCACTTACAGTCTTTCTACACAAATTTTGAGCTGTATAAACCTGAATTCCTAATATTTGAAAGCGAACTCAAGTGAAAACTCACTCTAAACTAGTTGGAGTTCTAAGTATTATCAGTTTTCTGGTCATTACCCAGATTTCCTGTGGTAACCTCCGTGATTGAAAACGGCTGGAAATGTAGTAAGAATCAAGTTCCTTTTATTTCAAGTGTTTCTTACAAGTTTCTTATCATTTCTGGAAACTATAATTGCGTATTTGAAGAGTTTTACCACAATTACAGAGTGTTCCTGCAACTACATACTGGAATCGTCAGCATTTTAACTGATTCACACAGGAAACACCAGAGAAATTCGGCCTCCAATTGTAAACATAAACAGTATAGTCTTCACGTACAGTCTTTCTACACAAATTTTGAGCTGAATAAACCTGTATTCCTTCTATTTGAAAGCGAACTCAAGTGAAAACTCACCCTAAACTAGACGGAGTTGTAAGTATTATCAGTTTTCTGGTCATGACCCAGCTTTCCACTGGTAAACTCCGTGATTGAAAACGGCTAGAAATGTAGTAAGAATAAATTTCCTTTCATTTCAAGTGTTTCTTACAAGTTTTTTATCATTTCTGGAAACTATAATTGCGTATTTGAAGAGTTTTACCACCATTAAGGAGTGTTCCTACAACTATATACTGGAATCCATAGCATTTTAACTGATTCACACAGAAAACGCCAGAGAAATTAGGCCTCAATTTTAAACATAAACAGTATATTGCACACTTACAGTATTTCTAAACTAATTTTGAGCTGTATAAACCTGAAATCCTAATATTTGAAAGCCAATTCAAGTGAAAACTCTCCCTAAACTAGCCGGAGTTGTAAATATTATCAGTTTTCTGGCTATTACCCACCTTTCCACTGGTAACCTCCGTGATTGAAAAAGGCTGGAAATGTAGTAAGAATCTATTTGCTTTTATTTCAAGTGTTTCTGATAAGCTTTTTATCATTACTGGAAACAATAATTGCGTATTTGAAGAGTTTTACCACAATTAGAGAGTGTTCCTACAACTACATACTGGAATCGTGAGCATTTTAACTGATTCACACGGGAAACACCAGAGAAATTGGGCCTCCAATTGTAAACATAAACAGTATAGTCCTCACTTACAGTCTTTCTACAAAAATTTTGAGCTGTATAAACTGAAATCCTAATATTTGAAAGCCAATTCAAGTGAAAACTCTCCCTAAACTAGCCGGAGTTGTAAATATTATCAGTTTTCTGGCTATGTCCCACCTTTCCACTGGTAACCTCCGTGATTGAAAACGGCTGGAAATGTAGTAAGAATCTATTTGCTTTCATTTCAAGTGTTTCTTATAAGTTTTTTATCATTACTGGAAACAATAATTGCGTATTTGAAGAGTTTTACCACAATTAGAGAGTGTTCCTTCAACTACATACTGGAATCGTCAGCATTTTAACTGATTCACACAGGAAACACCAGAGAAATCGGCCTCCAATTGTAAACATAAACAGTATAGTCTTCACGTACAGTCTTTCTACACAACTTTTGAGCTGAATAAACCTGAATTCCTAATATTTGAAAGCGACCTCAAGTGAAAACTCACTCTAAACTAGTTGGAGTTGTAAGTATTATCAGTTTTCTGGTCATTACCCAGATTTCCTGTGGTAACCTCCGTGATTGAAAACGGCTAGAAATGTAGTAAGAATAAATTTCCTTTCATTTCAAGTGTTTCTTACAAGTTTTTTTTATCATTTCTGGAAATTATAATTGCGTATTTGAAGAGTTTTACCACAATTAGAGAGTGTTCCTACAACTATATACTGGAATTAGCAGCATTTTAACTGATTCACACAGAAAACGCCAGAAAAATTAGGCCTCAATTTTAAACATAAACAGTATATTGCACACTTACAGTCTTTCTATACAAATTTTGAGCTGTATAAACCTGAAATCCTAATGTTTGAAAGCCAATTCAAGTGAAAACTCTCCCTAAACTAGCCGGAGTTGTAAATATTATCAGTTTTCTGGCTATGTCCCACCTTTCCACTGGTAACCTCCGTGATTGAAAACGGCTGGAAATGTAGTAAGAATCTATTTGCTTTTATTTCAAGTGTTTCTTATAAGTTTTTTATCATTACTGGAAACAATAATTGCGTATTTGAAGAGTTTTACCACAATTAGAGAGTGTTCCTACAACTACATACTGGAATCCTCAGCATTTTAACTGATTCACACAGGAAACACCAGAGAAATTCGGCCTCCAATTGTAAACATAAACAGTGTAGTCTTCTCGTACAGTCTTTCTACACAACGTTTGAGCTGAATAAACCTGAATTCCTAATATTTGAAAGCGACCTCAACTGAAAACTCACTCTAAACTAGTTGGAGTTGTAAGTATTATCAGTTTTCTGGTCATTACCAAGATTTCCTGTGGTAACCTCCGTGATTGAAAACGGCTAGAAATGTAGTAAGAATAAATTTCCTTTCATTCCAAGTGTTTCTTACAAGTTTTTTTTATCATTTCTGGAAATTATAATTGCGTATTTGAAGAGTTTTACCACAATTAGAGAGTGTTCCTACAACTACATACTGGAATCGTCAGCATTTTAACTGATTCACACAGGAAACACCAGAGAAATTCGGCCTCCAATTGTAAACATAAACAGTATAGTCTTAACGTACAGTCTTTCTACACAAATTTTGAGCTGATTAAACCTGAATTCCTACTATTTGAAAGCGAACTCAAGTGAAAACTCACCCTAAACTAGACTGAGTTTTAAGTATTATCAGTTTTCTGGTCATGACCCAGCTTTCCACTGGTAAGCTCCGTGATTGAAAACGCCCTGAAATGTAGTAAGAATAAATTTCCTTTCATTTCAAGTGTTTCTTACAAGTTTTTTTTATCATTTCTAGAAACTATAATTGGGTATTTGAAGAGTTTTACCACAATTAGAGAGTGTTCCTACAACTATATACTGGAATCCACAGCATTTTAACTGATTCACACAGAAAACGCCAGAAAAATTAGGCCTCAATTTTAAACATAAACAGTATATTGCACACTTACAGTCTTTCTAAACAAATTTTGAGCTGTATAAACCAGAAATCCTAATATTTGAAAGCCAATTCAAGTGAAAACTCTCCCTAAACTAGCCGGAGTTTTAAGTATTATCAGTTTTCTGGTCATGACCCAGCTTTCCAGTGGTAACCTCCGTGATTGAAAACGGCTGGAAATGTAGTAAGAATCTATTTGCTTTTATTTCAAGTGTTTCTTATAAGTTTTTTATCATTACTGGAAACAATAATTGCGTATTTGAAGAGTTTTACGACAATTAGAGATTGTTCCTACAACTACATACTGGAATCGTCAGCATTTTAACTGATTCACACAGGAAACACCAGAGAAATTCGGCCTCCAATTGTAAACATATACAGTATAGTCCTCACTTACAGTCTTTCTACACAAATTTTGAGCTGTATAAACCTGAATTCCTAATATTTGAAAGCGAACTCAAGTGAAAACTCACTCTAAACTAGTTGGAGTTCTAAGTATTATCAGTTTTCTGGTCATTACCCAGATTTCCTGTGGTAACCTCCGTGATTGAAAACGGCTGGAAATGTAGTAAGAATCAAGTTCCTTTTATTTCAAGTGTTTCTTACAAGTTTCTTATCATTTCTGGAAACTATAATTGCGTATTTGAAGAGTTTTACCACAATTACAGAGTGTTCCTACAACTACATACTGGAATCGTCAGCATTTTAACTGATTCACACAGGAAACACCAGAGAAATTCGGCCTCCAATTGTAAACATAAACAGTATAGTCTTCACGTACAGTCTTTCTACACAACTTTTGAGCTGAATAAACCTGAATTCCTTCTATTTGAAAGCGAACTCAAGTGAAAACTCACCCTAAACTAGACGGAGTTGTAAGTATTATCAGTTTCCTGGTCATGACCCAGCTTTCCACTGGTAAACTCCGTGATTGAAAACGGCTAGAAATGTAGTAAGAATAAATTTCCTTTCATTTCAAGTGTTTCTTACAAGTTTTTTATCATTTCTGGAAACTATAATTGCGTATTTGAAGAGTTTTACCACCATTAGGGAGTGTTCCTACAACTATATACTGGAATCCATAGCATTTTAACTGATTCACACAGAAAACGCCAGAGAAATTAGGCCTCAATTTTAAACATAAACAGTATATTGCACACTTACAGTCTTTCTAAACTAATTTTGAGCTGTATAAACCTGAAATCCTAATATTTGAAAGCCAATTCAAGTGAAAACTCTCCCTAAACTAGCCAGAGTTGTAAATATTATCAGTTTTCTGGCTATGTCCCACCTTTCCACTGGTAACCTCCGTGATTGAAAACGGCTGGAAATGTAGTAAGAATCTATTTGCTTTTATTTCAAGTGTTTCTTATAAGTTTTTTATCATTACTGGAAACAATAATTGCGTATTTGAAGAGTTTTACCACAATGAGAGAGTGTTCCTACAACTACATACTGGAATCGTCAGCATTTTAACTGATTCACACAGGAAACACCAGAGAAATTCGGCCTCCAATTGTAAACATAAACAGTATAGTCTTCACGTACAGTCTTTCTACACAAATTTTGAGCTGAATAAACCTGAATTCCTACTATTTGAAAGCGAACTCAAGTGAAAACTCACCCTAAACTAGACGGAGTTGTAAGTATTATCAGTTTTCTGGTCATGACCCAGCTTTCCACTGGTAAACTCCGTGATTGAAAACGGCTGGAAATGTAGTAAGAATAAATTTCCTTTCATTTCAAATGTTTCTTACAAGTTTTTTTTATCATTTCTGGAAGCTATAATTGCGTATTTGAAGAGTTTTACCACAATTAGAGAGTGTTCCTACAACTACATACTGAAATCGTCAGCATTTTAACTGATTCACACAGGAAACACCAGAGAAATTCGGCTTCCAATTGTAAACATAAACAGTATAGTCTTCACGTACAGTCTTTCTACACAACTTCTGAGCTGAATAAACCTGAATTCCTAATATTTGAAAGCGAACTCAAGTGAAAACTCACCCTAAACTAGATGGAGTTGTAAGTATTATCAGTTTTCTGGTCATGACCCAGCTTTCCACTGGTAAACTCCGTGATTGAAAACGGCTGGAAATGTAGTAAGAATAAATTTCCTTTCATTTCAAGTGTTTCTTACAAGTTTTTTTTATCATTTCTGGAAACTATAATTGGGTATTTGAAGAGTTTTACCACAATTAGAGAGTGTTCCTACAACTACATACTGGAATCGTGAGCATTTTAACTGATTCACACAGGAAACACCAGAGAAATTGGGCCTCCAATTGTAAACATAAACAGTATAGTCCTCACTTACAGTCTTTCTACACAAATTTTGAGCTGTATAAACCTGAATTCCTAATATTTGAAAGCGAACTCAAGTGAAAACTCACCCTAAACTAGATGGAGTTGTAAGTATTATCAGTTTTCTGGTCATGAACCAGCTTTCCACTGGTAAACTCCGTGATTGAAAATGGCTGGAAATGTAGTAAGAATAAATTTCCTTTCATTTCATGCCGGGAGCCGGTCCATCCTTGCTGTTTCAAGGGACCTGGTATATATGGTATACGGTTCTTAATATGTTTTCTCACCTTCTTGGTGCTGTGTTTTAACCAAGGTCACCTCTCTGAGAAAGGTTGAATCCCCAGGTAGGGATTTTCCCCTGAAGTTAGGGAGGGAATAAAACCCCTCAACTAAGTGCCAGGCAGGTAATTAATCCCTTTAACTACAAACAATCATGCTTAAACTACATAATCTTTTCTCCCTGGAATGGAGATAAGAAACGCCCTAACCTTTGTAATAGAGATTGATAGGATTGAATCAACTGGTATAAATACAGTTGTAACAAGACAGAAACACTCAGAACTTAGAACAGAATCAAGAAGACAGAATCTACACGGAGCCTAGAGACAGAAGAACTTTGCTGGAGAGAGCATGCCGGAGGATCCTGAGAGGGACTGGCCTCGGAGCCTAGAGACAGAGCCTAGCGGGAGAACATGGCAAGGGATCCTGGACTGAACCTGACTACAGAGATTGGCAGGAGAACCTGACTGGAACCTGGACACTGAACCTGACTGGAGTACCTGGACAGAACCTCTCTGGAGAGCCTAAGCAGAACCTCTCTGGAGATCGAGACCAGAACTTGGCTGGAGATCTGGGCTGGAGATCCTGGCTAGGCTGCTGATCAACTGAACGCTGTCTCCGTGTCATTCCTTCTTCGCCGACTCCGTCCACACCTTTGGGAACCCCTGGAACAGGATTCCCCTAGGTAAGCCCCCCTCCCCCATTGAGAACCCCCACACTCGGGACGGATCAGACTCCACCGTAGGAAGAGGGTGGATAGTCTTCGCCGAATCCGTCCACACCTTTGGGAACCCCTGGAACAGGATTCCCTTAGGTAAGCCCCCCCCCCCCATTGAGAACCCCACACTCGGGATGGATAGGACTCCACCAGGGTGCTACAGACCCCCCTATAGAGGATAAGTAGGGTAAGAAGGTGGATAGTACAGAACTTAGATTGAGAAGATGTGCCATACTGAGTCCAAAGAAAGAAGACTCTGTATTGATCTTTAGATTAAGAAGATGTGCCATACTGAGTCTAAAGAAATAAGACTCTGTATTGATCTTTTAACATATATGCTTGCTAGCAGAGGAATTAAGGTTACTCCCAGTCAGACAGAACGTTTTATACAAGAGGTATGTCCATGCTTTTCTGAGGAAGGAAAGGTAAATGTAATGGCATGGGAGAAGGTAGGCCCAAGGAGCCTTATCCTTAACCCCACTGCAGCCTTTCCACCCCGGGAAAGTGCAGGATTGGCAAGCTCTCCCTGGGGTGATAGATCAGGACTCAGGTAATAGCAGAAAGCGCCAATCCTACTCTTAAAATGGATACAAGAGAGCGTTTCAGGTTTTTCTTTTCAATGCTTGCTTTTAAAAAATAAAAAAGGGGGAATTTGCCGGGAGCCGGTCCATCCTTGCTGTTTCAAGGGACCTGGTATATATGGCATACGGTTCTTAATATGTTTTCTCACCTTCTTGGTGCTGTGTTTTAACCAAGGTCACCTCTCCGAGAAAGGTTGAATCCCCAGGTAGGGATTTTCCCCTGAAATTAGGGAGGGAATAAAACCCCTCAACTAAGTGCCAGGCGGGTAATTAATCCCTTTAACTACAAACAATCATGCTTAAACTACATAATCTTTTCTCCCTGGAATGGAGATAAGAAACGCCCTAACCTTTGTAATAGAGATTGATAGGATTGAATCAACTGGTATAAATACAGTTGTAACAAGACAGAAACACTCAGAACTTAGAACAGAATCAAGAAGACAGAATCTACACGGAGCCTAGAGACAGAAGAACTTTGCTGGAGAGAGCATGCCGGAGGATCCTGAGAGGGACTGGCCTCGGAGCCTAGAGACAGAGCCTAGCGGGAGAACATGGCAAGGGATCCTGGACTGAACCTGACTACAGAGATTGGCAGGAGAACCTGACTGGAACCTGGACACTGAACCTGACTGGAGTACCTGGACAGAACCTCTCTGGAGAGCCTAAGCAGAACCTCTCTGGAGATCGAGACCAGAACTTGGCTGGAGATCCGGGCTGGAGATCCTGGCTAGGCTGCTGATCAACTGAACGCTGTCTCCGTGTCATTCCTTCTTCGCCGACTCCGTCCACACCTTTGGGGACCCCTGGACCTGCTGGGGTTGGACCCCAGCAATTTCAAGTGTTTCTTACAAGTTTCTTTATCATTTCTGGAAATTATAATTGCGTATTTGAAGAGTTTTACCACAATTAGAGAGTGTTCCTACAACTATATACTGGAATCAGCAGCATTTTAACTGATTCACACAGAAAACGCCAGTAAAATTAGGTCTCAATTTTAAACATAAACAGTATATTGCACACTTACAGTCTTTCTATACAAATTTTGAGCTGAATAAACCTGAAATCCTAATGTTTGAAAGCCAATTCAAGTGAAAACTCTCCCTAAACTAGCCGGAGTTGTAAATATTATCAGTTTTCTGGCTATGTCCCACCTTTCCACTGGTAAACTCCGTGATTGAAAACGGCTGGAAATGTAGTAAGAATCTATTTGCTTTTATTTAGAAGTGTTTCTTATAAGTTTTTTATCATTACTGGAAACAATAATTGCGTATTGGAAGAGTTTTACCACAATTAGAGATTGTTCCTACAACTACATACTGGAATCGTCAGCATTTTAACTGATTCACACAGGAAACACCAGAGAAATTCGGCCTCCAATTGTAAACATAAACAGTATAGTCCTCACTTACAGTCTTTCTACACAAATTTTGAGCTGTATAAACCTGAATTCCTAATATTTGAAAGCAAACTCAAGTGAAAACTCACTCTAAACTAGTTGGAATTCTAAGTATTATCAGTTTTCTGGTCATTACCCAGATTTCCTGTGGTAACCTCCGTGATTGAAAACGGCTGGAAATGTAGTAAGAATCAAGTTCCTTTTATTTCAAGTGTTTCTTACAAGTTTCTTATCATTTCTGGAAACTATAATTGCGTATTTGAAGAGTTTTACCACAATTACAGAGTGTTCCTACAACTACATACTGGAATCGTCAGCATTTTAACTGATTCACACAGGAAACACCAGAGAAATTCGGCCTCCAATTGTAAACATAAACAGTATAGTCTTCACGTACAGACTTTCTACACAAATTTTGAGCTGAATAAACCTGTATTCCTTCTATTTGAAAGCGAACTCAAGTGAAAACTCACCCTAAACTAGACGGAGTTGTAAGTATTATCAGTTTTCTGGTCATGACCCAGCTTTCCACTGGTAAACTCCGTGATTGAAAACGGCTAGAAATGTAGTAAGAATAAATTTCTTTTCATTTCAAGTGTTTCTTACAAGTTTTTTATCATTTCTGGAAACTATAATTGCGTATTTGAAGAGTTTTACCACCATTAGGGAGTGTTCCTACAACTATATACTGGAATCCATAGCATTTTAACTGATTCACACAGAAAACGCCAGAGAAATTAGGCCTCAATTTTAAACATAAACAGTATATTGCACACTTACAGTCTTTCTAAACTAATTTTGAGCTGTATAAACCTGAAATCCTAATATTTGAAAGCCAATTCAAGTGAAAACTCTCCGTAAACTAGCCGGAGTTGTAAATATTATCAGTTTTCTGGCTATGTCCCACCTTTCCACTGGTAACCTCCGTGATTGAAAACGGCTGGAAATGTAGTAAGAATCTATTTGCTTTTATTTCAAGTGTTTCTGATAAGCTTTTTATCATTACTGGAAACAATAATTGCGTATTTGAAGAGTTTTACCACAATTAGAGAGTGTTCCTACAACTACATACTGGAATCGTGAGCATTTTAACTGATTCACACAGGAAACACCAGAGAAATTGGGCCTCCAATTGTAAACATAAACAGTATAGTCCTCACTTACAGTCTTTCTACAAAAATTTTGAGCTGTATAAACCTGAAATCCTAATATTTGAAAGCCAATTCAAGTGAAAACTCTCCCTAAACTAGCCGGAGTTGTAAATATTATCAGTTTTCTGGCTATGTCCCACCTTTCCACTGGTAACCTCCGTGATTGAAAACGGCTGGAAATGTAGTAAGAATCTATTTGCTTTTATTTCAAGTGTTTCTTATAAGTTTTTTATCATTACTGGAAACAATAATTGCGTATTTGAAGAGTTTTACCACAATTAGAGAGTGTTCCTACAACTACATACTGGAATCGTCAGCATTTTAACTGATTCACACAGGAAACACCAGAGAAATTCGGCCTCCAATTGTAAACATAAACAGTATAGTCTTCACGTACAGTCTTTCTACACAAATTTTGAGCTGAATAAACCTGAATTCCTACTATTTGAAAGCGAACTCAAGTGAAAACTCACCCTAAACTAGATGGAGTTGTAAGTATTATCAGTTTTCTGGTCATGACCCAGCTTTCCACTGGTAAACTCCGTGATTGAAAACGGCTGGAAATGTAGTAAGAATAAATTTCCTTTCATTTCAAGTGTTTCTTACAAGTTTTTTTTATCATTTCTGGAAGCTATAATGGCGTATTTGAAGAGTTTTACCACAATTCGAGAGTGTTCCTACAACTATATACTGGAATCGGCAGCATTTTAACTGATTCACACAGAAAACACCAGAGAAATTCGGCTTCCAATTGTAAACATAAACTGTATAGTCTTCACTTAGAGTCTTTCTACACAAATTTTGAGCTGTATAAACCTGAATTCCTAAAATTTGAAAGCGAACTCAAGTGAAAACTCACCCTAAAATAGACTGAGTTTTAAGTATTATCAGTTTTCTGGTCATGACCCAGCTTTCCACTGGTAAGCTCCGTGATTGAAAACGCCCTGAAATGTAGTAAGAATAAATTTCCTTTCATTTCAAGTGTTTCTTACAAGTTTTTTTTATCATTTCTGGAAACTATAATTGGGTATTTGAAGAGTTTTACCACAATTAGAGAGTGTTCCTACAACTATATACTGGAATCGGCAGCATTTTAACTGATTCACACAGAAAACACCAGAGAAATTCGGCTTCCAATTGTAAACATAAACTGTATAGTCTTCACATAGAGTCTTTCAACACAAATTTTGAGCTGTATAAACCTGAATTCCTAATGTTTGAAAGCCAATTCAAGTGAAAACTCTCCCTAAACTAGCCGGAGTTGTAAATATTATCAGTTTTCTGGCTATGTCCCACCTTTCCACTGGTAAACTCCGTGATTGAAAACGGCTGGAAATGTAGTAAGAATCTATTTGCTTTTATTTCAAGTGTTTCTTATAAGTTTTTTATCATTACTGGAAACAATAATTGCGTATTTGAAGAGTTTTACCACAATTAGAGATTGTTCCTACAACTACATACTGGAATCGTGAGCATTTTAACTGATTCACACAGGAAACACCAGAGAAATTCGGCCTCCAATTGTAAACATAAACAGTATAGTCCTCACTTACAGTCTTTCTACACAAATTTTGAGCTGTATAAACCTGAATTCCTAATATTTGAAAGCGAACTCAAGTGAAAACTCACTCTAAACTAGTTGGAGTTCTAAGTATTATCAGTTTTCTGGTCATTACCCAGATTTCCTGTGGTAACCTCCGTGATTGAAAATGGCTGGAAATGTAGTAAGAATCAAGTTCCTTTTATTTCAAGTGTTTCTTACAAGTTTCTTATCATTTCTGGAAACTATAATTGCGTATTTGAAGAGTTTTGCCACAATTACAGAGTGTTCCTACAACTACATACTGGAATCGTCAGCATTTTAACTGATTCACACAGGAAACACCAGAGAAATTCGGCCTCCAATTGTAAACATAAACAGTATAGTCTTCACGTACAGAATTTCTACACAAATTTTGAGCTGAATAAACCTGTATTCCTTCTACTTGAAAGCGAACTCAAGTGAAAACTCACCCTAAACTAGACGGAGTTGTAAGTATTATCAGTTTTCTGGTCATGACCCAGCTTTCCACTGGTAAACTCCGTGATTGAAAACGGCTAGAAATGTAGTAAGAATAAATTTCTTTTCATTTCAAGTGTTTCTTACAAGTTTTTTATCATTTCTGGAAACTATAATTGCGTATTTGAAGAGTTTTACCACCATTAGGGAGTGTTCCTACAACTATATACTGGAATCCATAGCATTTTAACTGACTCACACAGAAAACGCCAGAGAAATTAGGCCTCAATTTTAAACATAAACAGTATATTGCACACTTACAGTCTTTCTAAACTAATTTTGAGCTGTATAAACCTGAAATCCTAATATTTGAAAGCCAATTCAAGTGAAAACTCTCCCTAAACTAGCCGGAGTTGTAAATATTATCAGTTTTCTGGCTATGTCCCACCTTTCCACTGGTAACCTCCGTGATTGAAAACGGCTGGAAATGTAGTAAGAATCTATTTGCTTTTATTTCAAGTGTTTCTGATAAGCTTTTTATCATTACTGGAAACAATAATTGCGTATTTGAAGAGTTTTACCACAATTAGAGAGTGTTCCTACAACTACATACTGGAATCCTGAGCATTTTAACTGATTCACACAGGAAACACCAGAGAAATTGGGCCTCCAATTGTAAACATAAACAGTATAGTCCTCACTTACAGTCTTTCTACAAAAATTTTGAGCTGTATAAACCTGAAATCCTAATATTTGAAAGCCAATTCAAGTGAAAACTCTCCCTAAACTAGCCGGAGTTGTAAATATTATCAGTTTTCTGGCTATGTCCCACCTTTCCACTGGTAACCTCCGTGATTGAAAACGGCTGGAAATGTAGTAAGAATCTATTTGCTTTTATTTCAAGTGTTTATTATAAGTTTTTTATCATTACTGGAAACAATAATTGCGTATTTGAAGAGTTTTACCACAATTAGAGAGTGTTCCTACAACTACATACTGGAATCGTCAGCATTTTAACTGATTCACACAGGAAACACCAGAGAAATTCGGCCTCCAATTGTAAACATAAACAGTATAGTCTTCACGTACAGTCTTTCTACACAAATTTTGAGCTGAATAAACCTGAATTCCTACTATTTGAAAGCGAACTCAAGTGAAAACTCACCCTAAACTAGATGGAGTTGTAAGTATTATCAGTTTTCTGGTCATGACCCAGCTTTCCACTGGTAAACTCCGTGATTGAAAACGGCTGGAAATGTAGTAAGAATAAATTTCCTTTCATTTCAAGTGTTTCTTACAAGTTTTTTTTATCATTTCTGGAAGCTATAATGGCGTATTTGAAGAGTTTTACCACAATTCGAGAGTGTTCCTACAACTATATACTGGAATCGGCAGCATTTTAACTGATTCACACAGAAAACACCAGAGAAATTCGGCTTCCAATTGTAAACATAAACTGTATAGTCTTCACTTAGAGTCTTTCTACACAAATTTTGAGCTGTATAAACCTGAATTCCTAAAATTTGAAAGCGAACTCAAGTGAAAACTCACCCTAAAATAGACTGAGTTTTAAGTATTATCAGTTTTCTGGTCATGACCCAGCTTTCCACTGGTAAGCTCCGTGATTGAAAACGCCCTGAAATGTAGTAAGAATAAATTTCCTTTCATTTCAAGTGTTTCTTACAAGTTTTTTTTATCATTTCTGGAAACTATAATTGGGTATTTGAAGAGTTTTACCACAATTAGAGAGTGTTCCTACAACTATATACTGGAATCGGCAGCATTTTAACTGATTCACACAGAAAACACCAGAGAAATTCGGCTTCCAATTGTAAACATAAACTGTATAGTCTTCACATAGAGTCTTTCAACACAAATTTTGAGCTGTATAAACCTGAATTCCTAATGTTTGAAAGCCAATTCAAGTGAAAACTCTCCCTAAACTAGCCGGAGTTGTAAATATTATCAGTTTTCTGGCTATGTCCCACCTTTCCACTGGTAAACTCCGTGATTGAAAACGGCTGGAAATGTAGTAAGAATCTATTTGCTTTTATTTCAAGTGTTTCTTATAAGTTTTTTATCATTACTGGAAACAATAATTGCGTATTTGAAGAGTTTTACCACAATTAGAGATTGTTCCTACAACTACATACTGGAATCGTGAGCATTTTAACTGATTCACACAGGAAACACCAGAGAAATTCGGCCTCCAATTGTAAACATAAACAGTATAGTCCTCACTTACAGTCTTTCTACACAAATTTTGAGCTGTATAAACCTGAATTCCTAATATTTGAAAGCGAACTCAAGTGAAAACTCACTCTAAACTAGTTGGAGTTCTAAGTATTATCAGTTTTCTGGTCATTACCCAGATTTCCTGTGGTAACCTCCGTGATTGAAAATGGCTGGAAATGTAGTAAGAATCAAGTTCCTTTTATTTCAAGTGTTTCTTACAAGTTTCTTATCATTTCTGGAAACTATAATTGCGTATTTGAAGAGTTTTGCCACAATTACAGAGTGTTCCTACAACTACATACTGGAATCGTCAGCATTTTAACTGATTCACACAGGAAACACCAGAGAAATTCGGCCTCCAATTGTAAACATAAACAGTATAGTCTTCACGTACAGAATTTCTACACAAATTTTGAGCTGAATAAACCTGTATTCCTTCTACTTGAAAGCGAACTCAAGTGAAAACTCACCCTAAACTAGACGGAGTTGTAAGTATTATCAGTTTTCTGGTCATGACCCAGCTTTCCACTGGTAAACTCCGTGATTGAAAACGGCTAGAAATGTAGTAAGAATAAATTTCTTTTCATTTCAAGTGTTTCTTACAAGTTTTTTATCATTTCTGGAAACTATAATTGCGTATTTGAAGAGTTTTACCACCATTAGGGAGTGTTCCTACAACTATATACTGGAATCCATAGCATTTTAACTGACTCACACAGAAAACGCCAGAGAAATTAGGCCTCAATTTTAAACATAAACAGTATATTGCACACTTACAGTCTTTCTAAACTAATTTTGAGCTGTATAAACCTGAAATCCTAATATTTGAAAGCCAATTCAAGTGAAAACTCTCCCTAAACTAGCCGGAGTTGTAAATATTATCAGTTTTCTGGCTATGTCCCACCTTTCCACTGGTAACCTCCGTGATTGAAAACGGCTGGAAATGTAGTAAGAATCTATTTGCTTTTATTTCAAGTGTTTCTGATAAGCTTTTTATCATTACTGGAAACAATAATTGCGTATTTGAAGAGTTTTACCACAATTAGAGAGTGTTCCTACAACTACATACTGGAATCCTGAGCATTTTAACTGATTCACACAGGAAACACCAGAGAAATTGGGCCTCCAATTGTAAACATAAACAGTATAGTCCTCACTTACAGTCTTTCTACAAAAATTTTGAGCTGTATAAACCTGAAATCCTAATATTTGAAAGCCAATTCAAGTGAAAACTCTCCCTAAACTAGCCGGAGTTGTAAATATTATCAGTTTTCTGGCTATGTCCCACCTTTCCACTGGTAACTTCCGTGATTGAAAACGGCTGGAAATGTACTAAGAATCTATTTGCTTTTATTTCAAGTGTTTCTTATAAGTTTTTTATCATTACTGGAAACAATAATTGCGTATTTGAAGAGTTTTACCACAATTAGAGAGTGTTCCTACAACTACATACTGGAATCGTCAGCATTTTAACTGATTCACACAGGAAACACCAGAGAAATTCGGCCTCCAATTGTAAACATAAACAGTATAGTCTTCACGTACAGTCTTTCTACACAAGTTTTGAGCTGAATAAACCTGAATTCCTAATATTTGAAAGCGACCTCAACTGAAAACTCACTCTAAACTAGTTGGAGTTGTAAGTATTATCAGTTTTCTGGTCATTACCCAGATTTCCTGTGGTAAACTCGGTGATTGAAAACGGCTAGAAATGTAGTAAGAATAAATTTCCTTTCATTTCAAATGTTTCTTACAAGTTTTTTTTATCATTTCTGGAAATTATAATTGCGTATTTGAAGAGTTTTACCACAATTAGAGAGTGTTCCTACAACTATATACTGGAATCAGCAGCATTTTAACTGATTCACACAGAAAACGCCAGTAAATTAGGCCTCAATTTTAAACATAAACAGTATATTGCACACTTACAGTCTTTCTAAACTAATTTTGAGCTGTATAAACCTGAAATCCTAATATTTGAAAGCCAATTCAAGTGAAAACTCTCCCTAAACTAGACGGAGTTGTAAGTATTATCAGTTTTCTGGTCATGACCCAGCTTTCCACTGGTAAACTCCGTGATTGAAAACGGCTGGAAATGTAGTAAGAATAAATTTCCTTTCATTTCAAATGTTTCTTACAAGTTTTTTTTATCATTTCTGGAAGCTATAATTGCGTATTTGAAGAGTTTTACCACAATTAGAGAGTGTTCCTACAACTACATACTGAAATCATCAGCATTTTAACTGATTCACACAGGAAACACCAGAGAAATTCGGCCTCCAATTATAAACATAAACAGTATAGTCTTCACGTACAGTCTTTCTACACAACTTTTGAGCTGAATATACCTGAATTCCTAATATTTGAAAGCGAACTCAAGTGAAAACTCACCCTAAACTAGATGGAGTTGTAAGTATTATCAGTTTTCTGGTCATGACCCAGCTTTCCACTGGTAAACTCCGTGATTGAAAACGGCTGGAAATGTAGTAAGAATAAATTTCCTTTCATTTCAAGTGTTTCTTACAAGTTTTTTTTATCATTTCTGGAAGCTATAATGGCGTATTTGAAGAGTTTTACCACAATTCGAGAGTGTTCCTACAACTATTTACCGGAATCGGCAGCATTTTAACTGATTCACACAGAAAACACCAGAGAAATTCGGCTTCCAATTGTAAACATAAACTGTATATTCTTCACTTAGAGTCTTTCTACACAAATTTTGAGCTGTATAAACCTGAATTCCTAAAATTTGAAAGCGAACTCAAGTGAAAACTCACCCTAAAATAGACTGAGTTTTAAGTATTATCAGTTTTCTGGTCATGACCCAGCTTTCCACTGGTAAGCTCCGTGATTGAAAACGCCCTGAAATGTAGTAAGAATAAATTTCCTTTCATTTCAAGTGTTTCTTACAAGTTTTTTTTATCATTTCTGGAAACTATAATTGGGTATTTGAAGAGTTTTACCACACTTAGAGAGTGTTCCTACAACTCTATACTGGAATCCACAGCATTTTAACTGATTCACACAGAAAACGCCAGAAAAATTAGGCCTCAATTTTAAACATAAAGAGTATATTGCACACTTACAGTCTTTCTAAACTAATTTTGAGCTGTATAAACCTGAAATCCTAATATTTGAAAGCCAATTCAAGTGAAAACTCTCCCTAAACTAGCCGGAGTTTTAAGTATTATCAGTTTTCTGGTCATGACCCAGCTTTCCAGTGGTAACCTCCGTGATTGAAAACGGTTGGAAATGTTGTAAGAATCAATTTCCTTTTATTTCAAGTGTTTCTTACAAGTTTTTTATCATTTCAGGAAACTGTAATTGCGTATTTGAAGAGTTTTACCACAATTAGAGAGTGTTCCTACAACTATATACTGGAATCGTCAGCATTTTAACTGATTCACACAGAAAAGGCCAGAAAAGTTAGGCCTCAATTTTAAACATAAACAGTATATTGCACACTTACAGTCTTTCTATACAAATTTTGAGCTGAATAAACCTGAAATCCTAATGTTTGAAAGCCAATTCAAGTGAAAACTCTCCCTAAACTAGCCGGAGTTGTAAATATTATCAGTTTTCTGGCTATGTCCCACCTTTCCACTGGTAAACTCCGTGATTGAAAACGGCTGGAAATGTAGTAAGAATCTATTTGCTTTTATTTCAAGTGTTTCTTATAAGTTTTTTATCATTACTGGAAACAATAATTGCGTATTTGAAGAGTTTTACCACAATTAGAGATTGTTCCTACAACTACATACTGGAATCGTCAGCATTTTAACTGATTCACACAGGAAACACCAGAGAAATTCGGCCTCCAATTGTAAACATAAACAGTATAGTCCTCACTTACAGTCTTTCTACACAAATTTTGAGCTGTATAAACCTGAATTCCTAATATTTGAAAGCGAACTCAAGTGAAAACTCACTCTAAACTAGTTGGAATTCTAAGTATTATCAGTTTTCTGGTCATTACCCAGATTTCCTGTGGTAACCTCCGTGATTGAAAACGGCTGGAAATGTAGTAAGAATCAAGTTCCTTTTATTTCAAGTGTTTCTTACAAGTTTCTTATCATTTCTGGAAACTATAATTGCGTATTTGAAGAGTTTTACCACAATTACAGAGTGTTCCTACAACTACATACTGGAATCGTCAGCATTTTAACTGATTCACACAGGAAACACCAGAGAAATTCGGCCTCCAATTGTAAACATAAACAGTATAGTCTTCACGTACAGAATTTCTACACAAATTTTGAGCTGAATAAACCTGTATTCCTTCTACTTGAAAGCGAACTCAAGTGAAAACTCACCCTAAACTAGACGGAGTTGTAAGTATTATCAGTTTTCTGGTCATGACCCAGCTTTCCACTGGTAAACTCCGTGATTGAAAACGGCTAGAAATGTAGTAAGAATAAATTTCTTTTCATTTCAAGTGTTTCTTACAAGTTTTTTATCATTTCTGGAAACTATAATTGCGTATTTGAAGAGTTTTACCACCATTAGGGAGTGTTCCTACAACTATATACTGGAATCCATAGCATTTTAACTGACTCACACAGAAAACGCCAGAGAAATTAGGCCTCAATTTTAAACATAAACAGTATATTGCACACTTACAGTCTTTCTAAACTAATTTTGAGCTGTATAAACCTGAAATCCTAATATTTGAAAGCCAATTCAAGTGAAAACTCTCCCTAAACTAGCCGGAGTTGTAAATATTATCAGTTTTCTGGCTATGTCCCACCTTTCCACTGGTAACCTCCGTGATTGAAAACGGCTGGAAATGTAGTAAGAATCTATTTGCTTTTATTTCAAGTGTTTCTGATAAGCTTTTTATCATTACTGGAAACAATAATTGCGTATTTGAAGAGTTTTACCACAATTAGAGAGTGTTCCTACAACTACATACTGGAATCCTGAGCATTTTAACTGATTCACACAGGAAACACCAGAGAAATTGGGCCTCCAATTGTAAACATAAACAGTATAGTCCTCACTTACAGTCTTTCTACAAAAATTTTGAGCTGTATAAACCTGAAATCCTAATATTTGAAAGCCAATTCAAGTGAAAACTCTCCCTAAACTAGCCGGAGTTGTAAATATTATCAGTTTTCTGGCTATGTCCCACCTTTCCACTGGTAACTTCCGTGATTGAAAACGGCTGGAAATGTACTAAGAATCTATTTGCTTTTATTTCAAGTGTTTCTTATAAGTTTTTTATCATTACTGGAAACAATAATTGCGTATTTGAAGAGTTTTACCACAATTAGAGAGTGTTCCTACAACTACATACTGGAATCGTCAGCATTTTAACTGATTCACACAGGAAACACCAGAGAAATTCGGCCTCCAATTGTAAACATAAACAGTATAGTCTTCACGTACAGTCTTTCTACACAAGTTTTGAGCTGAATAAACCTGAATTCCTAATATTTGAAAGCGACCTCAACTGAAAACTCACTCTAAACTAGTTGGAGTTGTAAGTATTATCAGTTTTCTGGTCATTACCCAGATTTCCTGTGGTAAACTCGGTGATTGAAAACGGCTAGAAATGTAGTAAGAATAAATTTCCTTTCATTTCAAATGTTTCTTACAAGTTTTTTTTATCATTTCTGGAAATTATAATTGCGTATTTGAAGAGTTTTACCACAATTAGAGAGTGTTCCTACAACTATATACTGGAATCAGCAGCATTTTAACTGATTCACACAGAAAACGCCAGTAAATTAGGCCTCAATTTTAAACATAAACAGTATATTGCACACTTACAGTCTTTCTAAACTAATTTTGAGCTGTATAAACCTGAAATCCTAATATTTGAAAGCCAATTCAAGTGAAAACTCTCCCTAAACTAGACGGAGTTGTAAGTATTATCAGTTTTCTGGTCATGACCCAGCTTTCCACTGGTAAACTCCGTGATTGAAAACGGCTGGAAATGTAGTAAGAATAAATTTCCTTTCATTTCAAATGTTTCTTACAAGTTTTTTTTATCATTTCTGGAAGCTATAATTGCGTATTTGAAGAGTTTTACCACAATTAGAGAGTGTTCCTACAACTACATACTGAAATCATCAGCATTTTAACTGATTCACACAGGAAACACCAGAGAAATTCGGCCTCCAATTATAAACATAAACAGTATAGTCTTCACGTACAGTCTTTCTACACAACTTTTGAGCTGAATATACCTGAATTCCTAATATTTGAAAGCGAACTCAAGTGAAAACTCACCCTAAACTAGATGGAGTTGTAAGTATTATCAGTTTTCTGGTCATGACCCAGCTTTCCACTGGTAAACTCCGTGATTGAAAACGGCTGGAAATGTAGTAAGAATAAATTTCCTTTCATTTCAAGTGTTTCTTACAAGTTTTTTTTATCATTTCTGGAAGCTATAATGGCGTATTTGAAGAGTTTTACCACAATTCGAGAGTGTTCCTACAACTATTTACCGGAATCGGCAGCATTTTAACTGATTCACACAGAAAACACCAGAGAAATTCGGCTTCCAATTGTAAACATAAACTGTATATTCTTCACTTAGAGTCTTTCTACACAAATTTTGAGCTGTATAAACCTGAATTCCTAAAATTTGAAAGCGAACTCAAGTGAAAACTCACCCTAAAATAGACTGAGTTTTAAGTATTATCAGTTTTCTGGTCATGACCCAGCTTTCCACTGGTAAGCTCCGTGATTGAAAACGCCCTGAAATGTAGTAAGAATAAATTTCCTTTCATTTCCAGTGTTTCTTACAAGTTTTTTTTATCATTTCTGGAAACTATAATTGGGTATTTGAAGAGTTTTACCACACTTAGAGAGTGTTCCTACAACTCTATACTGGAATCCACAGCATTTTAACTGATTCACACAGAAAACGCCAGAAAAATTAGGCCTCAATTTTAAACATAAACTGTATATTCTTCACTTAGAGTCTTTCTACACAAATTTTGAGCTGTATAAACCTGAATTCCTAAAATTTGAAAGCGAACTCAAGTGAAAACTCACCCTAAAATAGACTGAGTTTTAAGTATTATCAGTTTTCTGGTCATGACCCAGCTTTCCACTGGTAAGCTCCGTGATTGAAAACGCCCTGAAATGTAGTAAGAATAAATTTCCTTTCATTTCAAGTGTTTCTTACAAGTTTTTTTTATCATTTCTGGAAACTATAATTGGGTATTTGAAGAGTTTTACCACACTTAGAGAGTGTTCCTACAACTCTATACTGGAATCCACAGCATTTTAACTGATTCACACAGAAAACGCCAGAAAAATTAGGCCTCAATTTTAAACATAAAGAGTATATTGCACACTTACAGTCTTTCTAAACTAATTTTGAGCTGTATAAACCTGAAATCCTAATATTTGAAAGCCAATTCAAGTGAAAACTCTCCCTAAACTAGCCGGAGTTTTAAGTATTATCAGTTTTCTGGTCATGACCCAGCTTTCCAGTGGTAACCTCCGTGATTGAAAACGGTTGGAAATGTTGTAAGAATCAATTTCCTTTTATTTCAAGTGTTTCTTACAAGTTTTTTATCATTTCAGGAAACTGTAATTGCGTATTTGAAGAGTTTTACCACAATTAGAGAGTGTTCCTACAACTATATACTGGAATCGTCAGCATTTTAACTGATTCACACAGAAAAGGCCAGAAAAGTTAGGCCTCAATTTTAAACATAAACAGTATATTGCACACTTACAGTCTTTCTATACAAATTTTGAGCTGAATAAACCTGAAATCCTAATGTTTGAAAGCCAATTCAAGTGAAAACTCTCCCTAAACTAGCCGGAGTTGTAAATATTATCAGTTTTCTGGCTATGTCCCACCTTTCCACTGGTAAACTCCGTGATTGAAAACGGCTGGAAATGTAGTAAGAATCTATTTGCTTTTATTTCAAGTGTTTCTTATAAGTTTTTTATCATTACTGGAAACAATAATTGCGTATTTGAAGAGTTTTACCACAATTAGAGATTGTTCCTACAACTACATACTGGAATCGTCAGCATTTTAACTGATTCACACAGGAAACACCAGAGAAATTCGGCCTCCAATTGTAAACATAAACAGTATAGTCCTCACTTACAGTCTTTCTACACAAATTTTGAGCTGTATAAACCTGAATTCCTAATATTTGAAAGCGAACTCAAGTGAAAACTCACTCTAAACTAGTTGGAATTCTAAGTATTATCAGTTTTCTGGTCATTACCCAGATTTCCTGTGGTAACCTCCGTGATTGAAAACGGCTGGAAATGTAGTAAGAATCAAGTTCCTTTTATTTCAAGTGTTTCTTACAAGTTTCTTATCATTTCTGGAAACTATAATTGCGTATTTGAAGAGTTTTACCACAATTACAGAGTGTTCCTACAACTACATACTGGAATCGTCAGCATTTTAACTGATTCACACAGGAAACACCAGAGAAATTCGGCCTCCAATTGTAAACATAAACAGTATAGTCTTCACGTACAGAATTTCTACACAAATTTTGAGCTGAATAAACCTGTATTCCTTCTACTTGAAAGCGAACTCAAGTGAAAACTCACCCTAAACTAGACGGAGTTGTAAGTATTATCAGTTTTCTGGTCATGACCCAGCTTTCCACTGGTAAACTCCGTGATTGAAAACGGCTAGAAATGTAGTAAGAATAAATTTCTTTTCATTTCAAGTGTTTCTTACAAGTTTTTTATCATTTCTGGAAACTATAATTGCGTATTTGAAGAGTTTTACCACCATTAGGGAGTGTTCCTACAACTATATACTGGAATCCATAGCATTTTAACTGACTCACACAGAAAACGCCAGAGAAATTAGGCCTCAATTTTAAACATAAACAGTATATTGCACACTTACAGTCTTTCTAAACTAATTTTGAGCTGTATAAACCTGAAATCCTAATATTTGAAAGCCAATTCAAGTGAAAACTCTCCCTAAACTAGCCGGAGTTGTAAATATTATCAGTTTTCTGGCTATGTCCCACCTTTCCACTGGTAACCTCCGTGATTGAAAACGGCTGGAAATGTAGTAAGAATCTATTTGCTTTTATTTCAAGTGTTTCTGATAAGCTTTTTATCATTACTGGAAACAATAATTGCGTATTTGAAGAGTTTTACCACAATTAGAGAGTGTTCCTACAACTACATACTGGAATCCTGAGCATTTTAACTGATTCACACAGGAAACACCAGAGAAATTGGGCCTCCAATTGTAAACATAAACAGTATAGTCCTCACTTACAGTCTTTCTACAAAAATTTTGAGCTGTATAAACCTGAAATCCTAATATTTGAAAGCCAATTCAAGTGAAAACTCTCCCTAAACTAGCCGGAGTTGTAAATATTATCAGTTTTCTGGCTATGTCCCACCTTTCCACTGGTAACTTCCGTGATTGAAAACGGCTGGAAATGTACTAAGAATCTATTTGCTTTTATTTCAAGTGTTTCTTATAAGTTTTTTATCATTACTGGAAACAATAATTGCGTATTTGAAGAGTTTTACCACAATTAGAGAGTGTTCCTACAACTACATACTGGAATCGTCAGCATTTTAACTGATTCACACAGGAAACACCAGAGAAATTCGGCCTCCAATTGTAAACATAAACAGTATAGTCTTCACGTACAGTCTTTCTACACAAGTTTTGAGCTGAATAAACCTGAATTCCTAATATTTGAAAGCGACCTCAACTGAAAACTCACTCTAAACTAGTTGGAGTTGTAAGTATTATCAGTTTTCTGGTCATTACCCAGATTTCCTGTGGTAAACTCGGTGATTGAAAACGGCTAGAAATGTAGTAAGAATAAATTTCCTTTCATTTCAAATGTTTCTTACAAGTTTTTTTTATCATTTCTGGAAATTATAATTGCGTATTTGAAGAGTTTTACCACAATTAGAGAGTGTTCCTACAACTATATACTGGAATCAGCAGCATTTTAACTGATTCACACAGAAAACGCCAGTAAATTAGGCCTCAATTTTAAACATAAACAGTATATTGCACACTTACAGTCTTTCTAAACTAATTTTGAGCTGTATAAACCTGAAATCCTAATATTTGAAAGCCAATTCAAGTGAAAACTCTCCCTAAACTAGACGGAGTTGTAAGTATTATCAGTTTTCTGGTCATGACCCAGCTTTCCACTGGTAAACTCCGTGATTGAAAACGGCTGGAAATGTAGTAAGAATAAATTTCCTTTCATTTCAAATGTTTCTTACAAGTTTTTTTTATCATTTCTGGAAGCTATAATTGCGTATTTGAAGAGTTTTACCACAATTAGAGAGTGTTCCTACAACTACATACTGAAATCATCAGCATTTTAACTGATTCACACAGGAAACACCAGAGAAATTCGGCCTCCAATTATAAACATAAACAGTATAGTCTTCACGTACAGTCTTTCTACACAACTTTTGAGCTGAATATACCTGAATTCCTAATATTTGAAAGCGAACTCAAGTGAAAACTCACCCTAAACTAGATGGAGTTGTAAGTATTATCAGTTTTCTGGTCATGACCCAGCTTTCCACTGGTAAACTCCGTGATTGAAAACGGCTGGAAATGTAGTAAGAATAAATTTCCTTTCATTTCAAGTGTTTCTTACAAGTTTTTTTTATCATTTCTGGAAGCTATAATGGCGTATTTGAAGAGTTTTACCACAATTCGAGAGTGTTCCTACAACTATTTACCGGAATCGGCAGCATTTTAACTGATTCACACAGAAAACACCAGAGAAATTCGGCTTCCAATTGTAAACATAAACTGTATATTCTTCACTTAGAGTCTTTCTACACAAATTTTGAGCTGTATAAACCTGAATTCCTAAAATTTGAAAGCGAACTCAAGTGAAAACTCACCCTAAAATAGACTGAGTTTTAAGTATTATCAGTTTTCTGGTCATGACCCAGCTTTCCACTGGTAAGCTCCGTGATTGAAAACGCCCTGAAATGTAGTAAGAATAAATTTCCTTTCATTTCAAGTGTTTCTTACAAGTTTTTTTTATCATTTCTGGAAACTATAATTGGGTATTTGAAGAGTTTTACCACACTTAGAGAGTGTTCCTACAACTCTATACTGGAATCCACAGCATTTTAACTGATTCACACAGAAAACGCCAGAAAAATTAGGCCTCAATTTTAAACATAAACAGTATATTGCACACTTACAGTCTTTCTAAACTAATTTTGAGCTGTATAAACCTGAAATCCTAATATTTGAAAGCCAATTCAAGTGAAAACTCTCCCTAAACTAGCCGGAGTTTTAAGTATTATCAGTTTTCTGGTCATGACCCAGCTTTCCAGTGGTAACCTCCGTGATTGAAAACGGTTGGAAATGTTGTAAGAATCAATTTCCTTTTATTTCAAGTGTTTCTTACAAGTTTTTTATCATTTCAGGAAACTGTAATTGCGTATTTGAAGAGTTTTACCACAATTAGAGAGTGTTCCTACAACTATATACTGGAATCGTCAGCATTTTAACTGATTCACACAGAAAACGCCAGAAAAGTTAGGCCTCAATTTTAAACATAAACAGTATATTGCACACTTACAGTCTTTCTATACAAATTTTGAGCTGAATAAACCTGAAATCCTAATGTTTGAAAGCCAATTCAAGTGAAAACTCTCCCTAAACTAGCCGGAGTTGTAAATATTATCAGTTTTCTGGCTATGTCCCACCTTTCCACTGGTAAACTCCGTGATTGAAAACGGCTGGAAATGTAGTAAGAATCTATTTGCTTTTATTTCAAGTGTTTCTTATAAGTTTTTTATCATTACTGGAAACAATAATTGCGTATTTGAAGAGTTTTACCACAATTAGAGATTGTTCCTACAACTACATACTGGAATCGTCAGCATTTTAACTGATTCACACAGGAAACACCAGAGAAATTCGGCCTCCAATTGTAAACATAAACAGTATAGTCCTCACTTACAGTCTTTCTACACAAATTTTGAGCTGTATAAACCTGAATTCCTAATATTTGAAAGCGAACTCAAGTGAAAACTCACTCTAAACTAGTTGGAATTCTAAGTATTATCAGTTTTCTGGTCATTACCCAGATTTCCTGTGGTAACCTCCGTGATTGAAAACGGCTGGAAATGTAGTAAGAATCAAGTTCCTTTTATTTCAAGTGTTTCTTACAAGTTTCTTATCATTTCTGGAAACTATAATTGCGTATTTGAAGAGTTTTACCACAATTACAGAGTGTTCCTACAACTACATACTGGAATCGTCAGCATTTTAACTGATTCACACAGGAAACACCAGAGAAATTCGGCCTCCAATTGTAAACATAAACAGTATAGTCTTCACGTACAGACTTTCTACACAAATTTTGAGCTGAATAAACCTGTATTCCTTCTATTTGAAAGCGAACTCAAGTGAAAACTCACCCTAAACTAGACGGAGTTGTAAGTATTATCAGTTTTCTGGTCATAACCCAGCTTTCCACTGGTAAACTCCGTGATTGAAAACGGCTAGAAATGTAGTAAGAATAAATTTCTTTTCATTTCAAGTGTTTCTTACAAGTTTTTTATCATTTCTGGAAACTATAATTGCGTATTTGAAGAGTTTTACCACCATTAGGGAGTGTTCCTACAACTATATACTGGAATCCATAGCATTTTAACTGATTCACACAGAAAACGCCAGAGAAATTAGGCCTCAATTTTAAACATAAACAGTATATTGCACACTTACAGTCTTTCTAAACTAATTTTGAGCTGTATAAACCTGAAATCCTAATATTTGAAAGCCAATTCAAGTGAAAACTCTCCGTAAACTAGCCGGAGTTGTAAATATTATCAGTTTTCTGGCTATGTCCCACCTTTCCACTGGTAACCTCCGTGATTGAAAACGGCTGGAAATGTAGTAAGAATCTATTTGCTTTTATTTCAAGTGTTTCTGATAAGCTTTTTATATTTACTGGAAACAATAATTGCGTATTTGAAGAGTTTTACCACAATTAGAGAGTGTTCCTACAACTACATACTGGAATCGTGAGCATTTTAACTGATTCACACAGGAAACACCAGAGAAATTGGGCCTCCAATTGTAAACATAAACAGTACAGTCCTCACTTACAGTCTTTCTACAAAAATTTTGAGCTGTATAAACCTGAAATCCTAATATTTGAAAGCCAATTCAAGTGAAAACTCTCCCTAAACTAGCCGGAGTTGTAAATATTATCAGTTTTCTGGCTATGTCCCACCTTTCCACTGGTAACCTCCGTGATTGAAAACGGCTGGAAATGTAGTAAGAATCTATTTGCTTTTATTTCAAGTGTTTCTTATAAGTTTTTTATCATTACTGGAAACAATAATTGCGTATTTGAAGAGTTTTACCACAATTAGAGAGTGTTCCTACAACTACATACTGGAATCGTCAGCATTTTAACTGATTCACACAGGAAACACCAGAGAAATTCGGCCTCCAATTGTAAACATAAACAGTATAGTCTTCACGTACAGTCTTTCTACACAAATTTTGAGCTGAATAAACCTGAATTCCTACTATTTGAAAGCGAACTCAAGTGAAAACTCACCCTAAACTGGATGGAGTTGTAAGTATTATCAGTTTTCTGGTCATGACCCAGCTTTCCACTGGTAAACTCCGTGATTGAAAACGGCTGGAAATGTAGTAAGAATAAATTTCCTTTCATTTCAAGTGTTTCTTACAAGTTTTTTTTATCATTTATGGAAGCTATAATGGCGTATTTGAAGAGTTTTACCACAATTCGAGAGTGTTCCTACAACTATATACTGGAATCGGCAGCATTTTAACTGATTCACACAGAAAACACCAGAGAAATTCGGCTTCCAATTGTAAACATAAACTGTATATTCTTCACTTAGAGTCTTTCTACACAAATTTTGAGCTGTATAAACCTGAATTCCTAAAATTTGAAAGCGAACTCAAATGAAAACTCACCCTAAAATAGACTGAGTTTTAAGTATTATCAGTTTTCTGGTCATGACCCAGCTTTCCACTGGTAAGCTCCGTGATTGAAAACGCCCTGAAATGTAGTAAGAATAAATTTCCTTTCATTTCAAGTGTTTCTTACAAGTTTTTTTTATCATTTCTGGAAACTATAATTGGGTATTTGAAGAGTTTTACCACAATTAGAGAGTGTTCCTACAACTCTATACTGGAATCCACAGCATTTTAACTGATTCACACAGAAAACGCCAGAAAAATTAGGCCTCAATTTCAAACATAAAGAGTATATTGCACACTTACAGTCTTTCTAAACTAATTTTGAGCTGTATAAACCTGAAATCCTAATATTTGAAAGCCAATTCAAGTGAAAACTCTCCCTAAACTAGCCGGAGTTTTAAGTATTATCAGTTTTCTGGTCATGACCCAGCTTTCCAGTGGTAACCTCCGTGATTGAAAACGGTTGGAAATGTTGTAAGAATCAATTTCCTTTTATTTCAAGTGTTTCTTACAAGTTTTTTATCATTTCAGGAAACTGTAATTGCGTATTTGAAGAGTTTTACCACAATTAGAGAGTGTTCCTACAACTATATACTGGAATCGTCAGCATTTTAACTGATTCACACAGAAAAGGCCAGAAAAGTTAGGCCTCAATTTTAAACATAAACAGTATATTGCACACTTACAGTCTTTCTATACAAATTTTGAGCTGAATAAACCTGAAATCCTAATGTTTGAAAGCCAATTCAAGTGAAAACTATCCCTAAACTAGCCGGAGTTGTAAATATTATCAGTTTTCTGGCTATGTCCCACCTTTCCACTGGTAAACTCCGTGATTGAAAACGGCTGGAAATGTAGTAAGAATCTATTTGCTTTTATTTCAAGTGTTTCTTATAAGTTTTTTATCATTACTGGAAACAATAATTGCGTATTTGAAGAGTTTTACCACAATTAGAGATTGTTCCTACAACTACATACTGGAATCGTCAGCATTTTAACTGATTCACACAGGAAACACCAGAGAAATTCGGCCTCCAATTGTAAACATAAACAGTATAGTCCTCACTTACAGTCTTTCTACACAAATTTTGAGCTGTATAAACCTGAATTCCTAATATTTGAAAGCGAACTCAAGTGAAAACTCACTCTAAACTAGTTGGAATTCTAAGTATTATCAGTTTTCTGGTCATTACCCAGATTTCCTGTGGTAACCTCCGTGATTGAAAACGGCTGGAAATGTAGTAAGAATCAAGTTCCTTTTATTTCAAGTGTTTCTTACAAGTTTCTTATCATTTCTGGAAACTATAATTGCGTATTTGAAGAGTTTTACCACAATTACAGAGTGTTCCTACAACTACATACTGGAATCGTCAGCATTTTAACTGATTCACACAGGAAACACCAGAGAAATTCGGCCTCCAATTGTAAACATAAACAGTATAGTCTTCACGTACAGACTTTCTACACAAATTTTGAGCTGAATAAACCTGTATTCCTTCTATTTGAAAGCGAACTCAAGTGAAAACTCACCCTAAACTAGACGGAGTTGTAAGTATTATCAGTTTTCTGGTCATAACCCAGCTTTCCACTGGTAAACTCCGTGATTGAAAACGGCTAGAAATGTAGTAAGAATAAATTTCTTTTCATTTCAAGTGTTTCTTACAAGTTTTTTATCATTTCTGGAAACTATAATTGCGTATTTGAAGAGTTTTACCACCATTAGGGAGTGTTCCTACAACTATATACTGGAATCCATAGCATTTTAACTGATTCACACAGAAAACGCCAGAGAAATTAGGCCTCAATTTTAAACATAAACAGTATATTGCACACTTACAGTCTTTCTAAACTAATTTTGAGCTGTATAAACCTGAAATCCTAATATTTGAAAGCCAATTCAAGTGAAAACTCTCCGTAAACTAGCCGGAGTTGTAAATATTATCAGTTTTCTGGCTATGTCCCACTTTCCACTGGTAACCTCCGTGATTGAAAACGGCTGGAAATGTAGTAAGAATCTATTTGCTTTTATTTCAAGTGTTTCTGATAAGCTTTTTATCATTACTGGAAACAATAATTGCGTATTTGAAGAGTTTTACCACAATTAGAGAGTGTTCCTACAACTACATACTGGAATCGTGAGCATTTTAACTGATTCACACAGGAAACACCAGAGAAATTGGGCCTCCAATTGTAAACATAAACAGTACAGTCCTCACTTACAGTCTTTCTACAAAAATTTTGAGCTGTATAAACCTGAAATCCTAATATTTGAAAGCCAATTCAAGTGAAAACTCTCCCTAAACTAGCCGGAGTTGTAAATATTATCAGTTTTCTGGCTATGTCCCACCTTTCCACTGGTAACCTCCGTGATTGAAAACGGCTGGAAATGTAGTAAGAATCTATTTGCTTTTATTTCAAGTGTTTATTATAAGTTTTTTATCATTACTGGAAACAATAATTGCGTATTTGAAGAGTTTTACCACAATTAGAGAGTGTTCCTACAACTACATACTGGAATCGTCAGCATTTTAACTGATTCACACAGGAAACACCAGAGAAATTCGGCCTCCAATTGTAAACATAAACAGTATAGTCTTCACGTACAGTCTTTCTACACAAATTTTGAGCTGAATAAACCTGAATTCCTACTATTTGAAAGCGAACTCAAGTGAAAACTCACCCTAAACTGGATGGAGTTGTAAGTATTATCAGTTTTCTGGTCATGACCCAGCTTTCCACTGGTAAACTCCGTGATTGAAAACGGCTGGAAATGTAGTAAGAATAAATTTCCTTTCATTTCAAGTGTTTCTTACAAGTTTTTTTTATCATTTATGGAAGCTATAATGGCGTATTTGAAGAGTTTTACCACAATTCGAGAGTGTTCCTACAACTATATACTGGAATCGGCAGCTTTTTAACTGATTCACACAGAAAACACCAGAGAAATTCGGCTTCCAATTGTAAACATAAACTGTATATTCTTCACTTAGAGTCTTTCTACACAAATTTTGAGCTGTATAAACCTGAATTCCTAATGTTTGAAAGCCAATTCAAGTGAAAACTCTCCCTAAACTAGCCGGAGTTGTAAACATTATCAGTTTTCTGGTCATTACCCAGATTTCCTGTGGTAACCTCCGTGATTGAAAACGGCTGGAAATGTAGTAAGAATCAAGTTCCTTTTATTTCAAGTGTTTCTTACAAGTTTCTTATCATTTCTCGAAACTATTATTGCGTATTTGAAGAGTTTTACCACAATTACAGAGTGTTCCTACAACTACATACTGGAATCGTCAGCATTTTAACTGATTCACACAGGAAACACCAGAGAAATTCGGCCTCCAATTGTAAACATAAACAGTATAGTCTTCACGTACAGACTTTCTACACAAATTTTGAGCTGAATAAACCTGTATTCCTTCTATTTGAAAGCGAACTCAAGTGAAAACTCACCCTAAACTAGACGGAGTTGTAAGTATTATCAGTTTTCTGGTCATGACCCAGCTTTCCACTGGTAAACTCCGTGATTGAAAAGGGCTAGAAATGTAGTAAGAATAAATTTCTTTTCATTTCAAGTGTTTCTTACAAGTTTTTTATCATTTCTGGAAACTATAATTGCGTATTTGAAGAGTTTTACCACCATTAGGGAGTGTTCCTACAACTATATACTGGAATCCATAGCATTTTAACTGATTCACACAGAAAACGCCAGAGAAATTAGGCCTCAATTTTAAACATAAACAGTATATTGCACACTTACAGTCTTTCTAAACTAATTTTGAGCTGTATAAACCTGAAATCCTAATATTTGAAAGCCACTTCAAGTGAAAACTCTCCCTAAACTAGCCGGAGTTGTAAATATTATCAGTTTTCTGGCTATGTCCCACCTTTCCACTGGTAACCTCCGTGATTGAAAACGGCTGGAAATGTAGTAAGAATCTATTTGCTTTTATTTCAAGTGTTTCTGATAAGCTTTTTATCATTACTGGAAACAATAATTGCGTATTTGAAGAGTTTTACCACAATTAGAGATTGTTCCTACAACTACATACTGGAATCGTCAGCATTTTAACTGATTCACACAGGAAACACCAGAGAAATTCGGCCTCCAATTGTAAACATAAACAGTATAGTCCTCACTTACAGTCTTTCTACACAAATTTTGAGCTGTATAAACCTGAATTCCTAATATTTGAAAGCGAACTCAAGTGAAAACTCACTCTAAACTAGTTGGAATTCTAAGTATTATCAGTTTTCTGGTCATTACCCAGATTTCCTGTGGTAACCTCCGTGATTGAAAACGGCTGGAAATGTAGTAAGAATCAAGTTCCTTTTATTTCAAGTGTTTCTTACAAGTTTCTTATCATTTCTGGAAACTATAATTGCGTATTTGAAGAGTTTTACCACAATTACAGAGTGTTCCTACAACTACATACTGGAATCGTCAGCATTTTAACTGATTCACACAGGAAACGCCAGAGAAATTCGGCCTCCAATTGTAAACATAAACTGTATAGTCTTCACGTACAGACTTTCTACACAAATTTTGAGCTGAATAAACCTGTATTCCTTCTATTTGAAAGCGAACTCAAGTGAAAACTCACCCTAAACTAGACGGAGTTGTAAGTATTATCAGTTTTCTGGTCATAACCCAGCTTTCCACTGGTAAACTCCGTGATTGAAAACGGCTAGAAATGTAGTAAGAATAAATTTCTTTTCATTTCAAGTGTTTCTTACAAGTTTTTTATCATTTCTGGAAACTATAATTGCGTATTTGAAGAGTTTTACCACCATTAGGGAGTGTTCCTACAACTATATACTGGAATCCATAGCATTTTAACTGATTCACACAGAAAACGCCAGAGAAATTAGGCCTCAATTTTAAACATAAACAGTATATTGCACACTTACAGTCTTTCTAAACTAATTTTGAGCTGTATAAACCTGAAATCCTAATATTTGAAAGCCAATTCAAGTGAAAACTCTCCGTAAACTAGCCGGAGTTGTAAATATTATCAGTTTTCTGGCTATGTCCCACCTTTCCACTGGTAACCTCCGTGATTGAAAACGGCTGGAAATGTAGTAAGAATCTATTTGCTTTTATTTCAAGTGTTTCTGATAAGCTTTTTATCATTACTGGAAACAATAATTGCGTATTTGAAGAGTTTTACCACAATTAGAGAGTGTTCCTACAACTACATACTGGAATCGTGAGCATTTTAACTGATTCACACAGGAAACACCAGAGAAATTGGGCCTCCAATTGTAAACATAAACAGTACAGTCCTCACTTACAGTCTTTCTACAAAAATTTTGAGCTGTATAAACCTGAAATCCTAATATTTGAAAGCCAATTCAAGTGAAAACTCTCCCTAAACTAGCCGGAGTTGTAAATATTATCAGTTTTCTGGCTATGTCCCACCTTTCCACTGGTAACCTCCGTGATTGAAAACGGCTGGAAATGTAGTAAGAATCTATTTGCTTTTATTTCAAGTGTTTATTATAAGTTTTTTATCATTACTGGAAACAATAATTGCGTATTTGAAGAGTTTTACCACAATTAGAGAGTGTTCCTACAACTACATACTGGAATCGTCAGCATTTTAACTGATTCACACAGGAAACACCAGAGAAATTCGGCCTCCAATTGTAAACATAAACAGTATAGTCTTCACGTACAGTCTTTCTACACAAATTTTGAGCTGAATAAACCTGAATTCCTACTATTTGAAAGCGAACTCAAGTGAAAACTCACCCTAAACTGGATGGAGTTGTAAGTATTATCAGTTTTCTGGTCATGACCCAGCTTTCCACTGGTAAACTCCGTGATTGAAAACGGCTGGAAATGTAGTAAGAATAAATTTCCTTTCATTTCAAGTGTTTCTTACAAGTTTTTTTTATCATTTATGGAAGCTATAATGGCGTATTTGAAGAGTTTTACCACAATTCGAGAGTGTTCCTACAACTATATACTGGAATCGGCAGCTTTTTAACTGATTCACACAGAAAACACCAGAGAAATTCGGCTTCCAATTGTAAACATAAACTGTATATTCTTCACTTAGAGTCTTTCTACACAAATTTTGAGCTGTATAAACCTGAATTCCTAATGTTTGAAAGCCAATTCAAGTGAAAACTCTCCCTAAACTAGCCGGAGTTGTAAACATTATCAGTTTTCTGGTCATTACCCAGATTTCCTGTGGTAACCTCCGTGATTGAAAACGGCTGGAAATGTAGTAAGAATCAAGTTCCTTTTATTTCAAGTGTTTCTTACAAGTTTCTTATCATTTCTCGAAACTATTATTGCGTATTTGAAGAGTTTTACCACAATTACAGAGTGTTCCTACAACTACATACTGGAATCGTCAGCATTTTAACTGATTCACACAGGAAACACCAGAGAAATTCGGCCTCCAATTGTAAACATAAACAGTATAGTCTTCACGTACAGACTTTCTACACAAATTTTGAGCTGAATAAACCTGTATTCCTTCTATTTGAAAGCGAACTCAAGTGAAAACTCACCCTAAACTAGACGGAGTTGTAAGTATTATCAGTTTTCTGGTCATGACCCAGCTTTCCACTGGTAAACTCCGTGATTGAAAAGGGCTAGAAATGTAGTAAGAATAAATTTCTTTTCATTTCAAGTGTTTCTTACAAGTTTTTTATCATTTCTGGAAACTATAATTGCGTATTTGAAGAGTTTTACCACCATTAGGGAGTGTTCCTACAACTATATACTGGAATCCATAGCATTTTAACTGATTCACACAGAAAACGCCAGAGAAATTAGGCCTCAATTTTAAACATAAACAGTATATTGCACACTTACAGTCTTTCTAAACTAATTTTGAGCTGTATAAACCTGAAATCCTAATATTTGAAAGCCACTTCAAGTGAAAACTCTCCCTAAACTAGCCGGAGTTGTAAATATTATCAGTTTTCTGGCTATGTCCCACCTTTCCACTGGTAACCTCCGTGATTGAAAACGGCTGGAAATGTAGTAAGAATCTATTTGCTTTTATTTCAAGTGTTTCTGATAAGCTTTTTATCATTACTGGAAACAATAATTGCGTATTTGAAGAGTTTTACCACAATTAGAGATTGTTCCTACAACTACATACTGGAATCGTCAGCATTTTAACTGATTCACACAGGAAACACCAGAGAAATTCGGCCTCCAATTGTAAACATAAACAGTATAGTCCTCACTTACAGTCTTTCTACACAAATTTTGAGCTGTATAAACCTGAATTCCTAATATTTGAAAGCGAACTCAAGTGAAAACTCACTCTAAACTAGTTGGAATTCTAAGTATTATCAGTTTTCTGGTCATTACCCAGATTTCCTGTGGTAACCTCCGTGATTGAAAACGGCTGGAAATGTAGTAAGAATCAAGTTCCTTTTATTTCAAGTGTTTCTTACAAGTTTCTTATCATTTCTGGAAACTATAATTGCGTATTTGAAGAGTTTTACCACAATTACAGAGTGTTCCTACAACTACATACTGGAATCGTCAGCATTTTAACTGATTCACACAGGAAACGCCAGAGAAATTCGGCCTCCAATTGTAAACATAAACTGTATAGTCTTCACGTACAGACTTTCTACACAAATTTTGAGCTGAATAAACCTGTATTCCTTCTATTTGAAAGCGAACTCAAGTGAAAACTCACCCTAAACTAGACGGAGTTGTAAGTATTATCAGTTTTCTGGTCATAACCCAGCTTTCCACTGGTAAACTCCGTGATTGAAAACGGCTAGAAATGTAGTAAGAATAAATTTCTTTTCATTTCAAGTGTTTCTTACAAGTTTTTTATCATTTCTGGAAACTATAATTGCGTATTTGAAGAGTTTTACCACCATTAGGGAGTGTTCCTACAACTATATACTGGAATCCATAGCATTTTAACTGATTCACACAGAAAACGCCAGAGAAATTAGGCCTCAATTTTAAACATAAACAGTATATTGCACACTTACAGTCTTTCTAAACTAATTTTGAGCTGTATAAACCTGAAATCCTAATATTTGAAAGCCAATTCAAGTGAAAACTCTCCGTAAACTAGCCGGAGTTGTAAATATTATCAGTTTTCTGGCTATGTCCCACCTTTCCACTGGTAACCTCCGTGATTGAAAACGGCTGGAAATGTAGTAAGAATCTATTTGCTTTTATTTCAAGTGTTTCTGATAAGCTTTTTATATTTACTGGAAACAATAATTGCGTATTTGAAGAGTTTTACCACAATTAGAGAGTGTTCCTACAACTACATACTGGAATCATGAGCATTTTAACTGATTCACACAGGAAACACCAGAGAAATTGGGCCTCCAATTGTAAACATAAACAGTACAGTCCTCACTTACAGTCTTTCTACAAAAATTTTGAGCTGTATAAACCTGAAATCCTAATATTTGAAAGCCAATTCAAGTGAAAACTCTCCCTAAACTAGCTGGAGTTGTAAATATTATCAGTTTTCTGGCTATGTCCCACCTTTCCACTGGTAACCTCCGTGATTGAAAACGGCTGGAAATGTAGTAAGAATCTATTTGCTTTTATTTCAAGTGTTTCTTATAAGTTTTTTATCATTACTGGAAACAATAATTGCGTATTTGAAGAGTTTTACCACAATTAGAGAGTGTTCCTACAACTACATACTGGAATCGTCAGCATTTTAACTGATTCACACAGGAAACACCAGAGAAATTCGGCCTCCAATTGTAAACATAAACAGTATAGTCTTCACGTACAGTCTTTCTACACAAATTTTGAGCTGAATAAACCTGAATTCCTACTATTTGAAAGCGAACTCAAGTGAAAACTCACCCTAAACTGGATGGAGTTGTAAGTATTATCAGTTTTCTGGTCATGACCCAGCTTTCCACTGGTAAACTCCGTGATTGAAAACGGCTAGAAATGTAGTAAGAATAAATTTCCTTTCATTTCAAGTGTTTCTTACAAGTTTTTTTTATCATTTATGGAAGCTATAATGGCGTATTTGAAGAGTTTTACCACAATTCGAGAGTGTTCCTACAACTATATACTGGAATCGGCAGCATTTTAACTGATTCACACAGAAAACACCAGAGAAATTCGGCTTCCAATTGTAAACATAAACTGTATATTCTTCACT
The DNA here is from genome assembly GCF_963259705.1 of Myotis daubentonii. NCBI lineage: Eukaryota > Metazoa > Chordata > Mammalia > Chiroptera > Vespertilionidae > Myotis > Myotis daubentonii. The sequence continues at coordinate 76,926,362 of NC_081861.1, read as the reverse complement.
TAGAGTCTTTCTACACAAATTTTGAGCTGTATAAACCTGAATTCCTAAAATTTGAAAGCGAACTCAAGTGAAAACTCACCCTAAAATAGACTGAGTTTTAAGTATTATCAGTTTTCTGGTCATGACCCAGCTTTCCACTGGTAAGCACCGTGATTGAAAACGCCCTGAAATGTAGTAAGAATAAATTTCCTTTCATTTCAAGTGTTTCTTACAAGTTTTTTTTATCATTTCTGGAAACTATAATTGGGTATTTGAAGAGTTTTACCACAATTAGAGAGTGTTCCTACAACTATATACTGGAATCGGCAGCATTTTAACTGATTCACACAGAAAACACCAGAGAAATTCGGCTTCCAATTGTAAACATAAACTGTATAGTCTTCACATAGAGTCTTTCAACACAAATTTTGAGCTGTATAAACCTGAATTCCTAATGTTTGAAAGCCAATTCAAGTGAAAACTCTCCCTAAACTAGCCGGAGTTGTAAATATTATCAGTTTTCTGGTCATTACCCAGATTTCCTGTGGTAACCTCCGTGATTGAAAACGGCTGGAAATGTAGTAAGAATCAAGTTCCTTTTATTTCAAGTGTTTCTTACAAGTTTCTTATCATTTCTGGAAACTATAATTGCGTATTTGAAGAGTTTTACCACAATTACAGAGTGTTCCTACAACTACATACTGGAATCGTCAGCATTTTAACTGATTCACACAGGAAACACCAGAGAAATTCGGCCTCCAATTGTAAACATAAACAGTATAGTCTTCACGTACAGACTTTCTACACAAATTTTGAGCTGAATAAACCTGTATTCCTTCTATTTGAAAGCGAACTCAAGTGAAAACTCACCCTAAACTAGACGGAGTTGTAAGTATTATCAGTTTTCTCGTCATGACCCAGCTTTCCACTGGTAAACTCCGTGATTGAAAACGGCTAGAAATGTAGTAAGAATAAATTTCTTTTCATTTCAAGTGTTTCTTACAAGTTTTTTATCATTTCTGGAAACTATAATTGCGTATTTGAAGAGTTTTACCACCATTAGGGAGTGTTCCTACAACTATATACTGGAATCCATAGCATTTTAACTGATTCACACAGAAAACGCCAGAGAAATTAGGCCTCAATTTTAAACATAAACAGTATATTGCACACTTACAGTCTTTCTAAACTAATTTTGAGCTGTATAAACCTGAAATCCTAATATTTGAAAGCCACTTCAAGTGAAAACTCTCCCTAAACTAGCCGGAGTTGTAAATATTATCAGTTTTCTGGCTATGTCCCACCTTTCCACTGGTAACCTCCGTGATTGAAAACGGCTGGAAATGTAGTAAGAATCTATTTGCTTTTATTTCAAGTGTTTCTGATAAGCTTTTTATCATTACTGGAAACAATAATTGCGTATTTGAAGAGTTTTACCACAATTAGAGAGTGTTCCTACAACTACATACTGGAATCATGAGCATTTTAACTGATTCACACAGGAAACACCAGAGAAATTGGGCCTCCAATTGTAAACATAAACAGTATAGTCCTCACTTACAGTCTTTCTACAAAAATTTTGAGCTGTATAAACCTGAAATCCTAATATTTGAAAGCCAATTCAAGTGAAAACTCTCCCTAAACTAGCCGGAGTTGTAAATATTATCAGTTTTCTGGCTATGTCCCACCTTTCCACTGGTAACTTCCGTGATTGAAAACGGCTGGAAATGTAGTAAGAATCTATTTGCTTTTATTTCAAGTGTTTCTTATAAGTTTTTTATCATTACTGGAAACAATAATTGCGTATTTGAAGAGTTTTACCACAATTAGAGAGTGTTCCTACAACTACATACTGGAATCGTCAGCATTTTAACTGATTCACACAGGAAACACCAGAGAAATCGGCCTCCAATTGTAAACATAAACAGTATAGTCTTCACGTACAGTCTTTCTACACAACTTTTGAGCTGAATAAACCTGAATTCCTAATATTTGAAAGCGACCTCAAGTGAAAACTCACTCTAAACTAGTTGGAGTTGTAAGTATTATCAGTTTTCTGGTCATTACCCAGATTTCCTGTGGTAACCTCCGTGATTGAAAACGGCTAGAAATGTAGTAAGAATAAATTTCCTTTCATTTCAAGTGTTTCTTACAAGTTTTTTTTATCATTTCTGGAAATTATAATTGCGTATTTGAAGAGTTTTACCACAATTAGAGAGTGTTCCTACAACTATATACTGGAATCAGCAGCATTTTAACTGATTCACACAGAAAACGCCAGTAAAATTAGGCCTCAATTTTAAACATAAACAGTATATTGCACACTTACAGTCTTTCTAAACTAATTTTGAGCTGTATAAACCTGAAATCCTAATATTTGAAAGCCAATTCAAGTGAAAACTCTCCCTAAACTAGCCGGAGTTGTAAATATTATCAGTTTTCTGGCTATGTCCCACCTTTCCACTGGTAACCTCCGTGATTGAAAACGGCTGGAAATGTAGTAAGAATCTATTTGCTTTTATTTCAAGTGTTTCTTATAAGTTTTTTTATCATTACTGGAAACAATAATTGCGTATTTGAAGAGTTTTACCACAATTAGAGAGTGTTCCTACAACTACATACTGGAATCATCAGCATTTTAACTGATTCACACAGGAAACACCAGAGAAATCGGCCTCCAATTGTAAACATAAACAGTATAGTCTTCACGTACAGTCTTTCTACACAAATTTTGAGCTGAATAAACCTGAATTCCTACTATTTGAAAGCGAACTCAAGTGAAAACTCACCCTAAACTAGACGGAGTTGTAAGTATTATCAGTTTTCTGGTCATGACCCAGCTTTCCACTGGTAAACTCCGTGATTGAAAACGGCTGGAAATGTAGTAAGAATAAATTTCCTTTCATTTCAAGTGTTTCTTACAAGTTTTTTTTATCATTTCTGGAAGCTATAATGGCGTATTTGAAGAGTTTTACCAAAATTAGAGAGTGTTCCTACAACTATATACTGGAATCGGCAGCATTTTAACTGATTCACACAGAAAACACCAGAGAAATTCAGCTTCCAATTGTAAACATAAACTGTATATTCTTCACTTAGAGTCTTTCTACACAAATTTTGAGCTGTATAAACCTGAATTCCTAAAATTTGAAAGCGAACTCAAGTGAAAACTCACCCTAAAATAGACTGAGTTTTAAGTATTATCAGTTTTCTGGTCATGACCCAGCTTTCCACTGGTAAGCTCCGTGATTGAAAACGCCCTGAAATGTAGTAAGAATAAATTTCCTTTCATTTCAAGTGTTTCTTACAAGTTTTTTTTTATCATTTCTGGAAACTATAATTGGGTATTTGAAGAGTTTTACCACAATTAGAGAGTGTTCCTACAACTCTATACTGGAATCCACAGCATTTTAACTGATTCACACAGAAAACGCCAGAAAAATTAGGCCTCAATTTTAAACATAAACAGTATATTGCACACTTACAGTCTTTCTAAACTAATTTTGAGCTGTATAAACCTGAAATCCTAATATTTGAAAGCCAATTCAAGTGAAAACTCTCCCTAAACTAGCCGGAGTTTTAAGTATTATCAGTTTTCTGGTCATGACCCAGCTTTCCAGTGGTAACCTCCGTGATTGAAAACGGTTGGAAATGTTGTAAGAATCAATTTCCTTTTATTTCAAGTGTTTCTTACAAGTTTTTTATCATTTCAGGAAACTGTAATTGCGTATTTGAAGAGTTTTACCACAATTAGAGAGTGTTCCTACAACTATATACTGGAATCGTCAGCATTTTAACTGATTCACACAGAAAACGCCAGAAAAGTTAGGCCTCAATTTTAAACATAAACAGTATATTGCACACTTACAGTCTTTCTATACAAATTTTGAGCTGAATAAACCTGAAATCCTAATGTTTGAAAGCCAATTCAAGTGAAAACTCTCCCTAAACTAGCCGGAGTTGTAAATATTATCAGTTTTCTGGCTATGTCCCACCTTTCCACTGGTAAACTCCATGATTGAAAACGGCTGGAAATGTAGTAAGAATCTATTTGCTTTTATTTCAAGTGTTTCTTATAAGTTTTTTATCATTACTGGAAACAATAATTGCGTATTTGAAGAGTTTTACCACAATTAGAGAGTGTTCCTACAACTACATACTGTAATCGTCAGCATTTTAACTGATTCACACAGGAAACACCAGAGAAATTCGGCCTCTAATTGTAAACATAAACTGTATAGTCTTCATTTACAGTCTTTCTACACAAATTTTGAGCTGTATAAACCTGGATTCCTAATATTTGAAAGCGAACTCAAGTGAAAACTCACTCTAAACTAGTTGGAGTTGTAAGTATTATCAGTTTTCTGGTCATGACCCAGCTTTCCACTGGTAAACTACGTGATTGAAAACGGCTGGAAATGTAGTAAGAATCAAGTTCCTTTTATTTTAAGTGTTTCTTACAAGTTTCTTATCATTTCTCAAAACTATAATTGCGTATTTGAATAGTTTATCCACAATTAGAGAGTGTTCCTACAACCACATACTTTAATCGTCAGCATTTTAACTAATTCACACAGGAAACACCAGAGAAATTCGGCCTCCAATTGTAAACATAAACAGTATAGTCTTCACGTACAGTCTTTCTACACAAATTTTGAGCTGAATAAACCTGAATTCCTACTATTTGAAAGCGAACTCAAGTGAAAACTCACCCTAAACTAGACGGAGTTGTAAGTATTATCAGTTTTCTGGTCATGACCCAGCTTTCCACTGGTAAGCTCCGTGATTGAAAACGCCCTGAAATGTAGTAAGAATAAATTTCCTTTCATTTCAAGTGTTTCTTACAAGTTTTTTTTATCATTTCTGGAAACTATAATTGTGTATTTGAAGAGTTTTACCACAATTAGAGAGTGTTCCTACAACTATATACTGGAATCCGCAGCATTTTAACTGATTCACACAGAAAACGCCAGAAAAATTAGGCCTCAATTTTAAACATAAACAGTATATTGCACACTTACAGTCTTTCTAAACTAATTTTGAGCTGTATAAACCTGAAATCCTAATATTTGAAAGCCAATTCAAGTGAAAACTCTCCCTAAACTAGCAGGAGTTGTAAATATTATCAGTTTTCTGGCTATGTCCCACCTTTCCACTGGTAACCTCCGTGATTGAAAACGGCTGGAAATGTAGTAAGAATCTATTTGCTTTTATTTCAAGTGTTTCTGATAAGCTTTTTATCATTACTGGAAACAATAATTGCGTATTTGAAGAGTTTTACCACAATTAGAGAGTGTTCCTACAACTACATACTGGAATCATGAGCATTTTAACTGATTCACACAGGAAACACCAGAGAAATTGGGCCTCCAATTGTAAACATAAACAGTATAGTCCTCACTTACAGTCTTTCTACAAAAATTTTGAGCTGTATAAACCTGAAATCCTAATATTTGAAAGCCAATTCAAGTGAAAACTCTCCCTAAACTAGCCGGAGTTGTAAATATTATCAGTTTTCTGGCTATGTCCCACCTTTCCACTGGTAACCTCCGTGATTGAAAACGGCTGGAAATGTAGTAAGAATCTATTTGCTTTTATTTCAAGTGTTTCTTATAAGTTTTTTATCATTACTGGAAACAATAATTGCGTATTTGAAGAGTTTTACCACAATTAGAGAGTGTTCCTACAACTAAATACTGGAATCGTCAGCATTTTAACTGATTCACACAGGAAACACCAGAGAAATCGGCCTCCAATTGTAAACATAAACAGTATAGTCTTCACGTACAGTCTTTCTACACAACTTTTGAGCTGAATAAACCTGAATTCCTAATATTTGAAAGCGACCTCAAGTGAAAACTCACTCTAAACTAGTTGGAGTTGTAAGTATTATCAGTTTTCTGGTCATTACCCAGATTTCCTGTGGTAACCTCCGTGATTGAAAACGGCTAGAAATGTAGTAAGAATAAATTTCCTTTCATTTCAAGTGTTTCTTACAAGTTTTTTTTATCATTTCTGGAAATTATAATTGCGTATTTGAAGAGTTTTACCACAATTAGAGAGTGTTCCTACAACTATATACTGGAATCAGCAGCATTTTAACTGATTCACACAGAAAACGCCAGTAAAATTAGGCCTCAATTTTAAACATAAACAGTATATTGCACACTTACAGTCTTTCTAAACTAATTTTGAGCTGTATAAACCTGAAATCCTAATATTTGAAAGCCAATTCAAGTGAAAACTCTCCCTAAACTAGCCGGAGTTGTAAATATTATCAGTTTTCAGGCCATGTCCCACCTTTCCACTGGTAACCTCCGTGATTGAAAACGGCTGGAAATGTAGTAAGAATCTATTTGCTTTTATTTCAAGTGTTTCTTATAAGTTTTTTTATCATTACTGGAAACAATAATTGCGTATTTGAAGAGTTTTACCACAATTAGAGAGTGTTCCTACAACTACATACTGGAATCGTCAGCATTTTAACTGATTCACACAGGAAACACCAGAGAAATTCGGCCTCCAATTGTAAACATAAACAGTATAGTCTTCACGTACAGTCTTTCTACACAACTTTTGAGCTGAATAAACCTGAATTCCTAATATTTGAAAGCGACCTCAACTGAAAACTCACTCTAAACTAGTTGGAGTTGTAAGTATTATCAGTTTTCTGGTCATTACCCAGATTTCCTGTGGTAACCTCCGTGATTGAAAACGGCTAGAAATGTAGTAAGAATAAATTTCCTTTCATTTCAAGTGTTTCTTACAAGTTTTTTTTATCATTTCTGGAAATTATAATTGCGTATTTGAAGAGTTTTACCACAATTAGAGAGTGTTCCTACAACTATATACTGGAATCAGCAGCATTTTAACTGATTCACACAGAAAACGCCAGTAAAATTAGGCCTCAATTTTAAACATAAACAGTATATTGCACACTTACAGTCTTTCTAAACTAATTTTGAGCTGTATAAACCTGAAATCCTAATATTTGAAAGCCAATTCAAGTGAAAACTCTCCCTAAACTAGCCGGAGTTGTAAATATTATCAGTTTTCTGGCTATGTCCCACCTTTCCACTGGTAACCTCCGTGATTGAAAACGGCTGGAAATGTAGTAAGAATCTATTTGCTTTTATTTCAAGTGTTTCTTATAAGTTTTTTATCATTACTGGAAACAATAATTGCGTATTTGAAGAGTTTTACCACAATTAGAGAGTGTTCCTACAACTACATACTGGAATCATCAGCATTTTAACTGATTCACACAGGAAACACCAGAGAAATCGGCCTCCAATTGTAAACATAAACAGTATAGTCTTCACGTACAGTCTTTCTACACAAATTTTGAGCTGAATAAACCTGAATTCCTACTATTTGAAAGCGAACTCAAGTGAAAACTCACCCTACACTAGACGGAGTTGTAAGTATTATCAGTTTTCTGGTCATGACCCAGCTTTCCACTGGTAAACTCCGTGATTGAAAACGGCTGGAAATGTAGTAAGAATAAATTTCCTTTCATTTCAAATGTTTCTTACAAGTTTTTTTATCATTTCTGGAAGCTATAATTGCGTATTTGAAGAGTTTTACCACAATTAGAGAGTGTTCCTACAACTACATACTGAAATCGTCAGCATTTTAACTGATTCACACAGAAAACGCCAGAAAAGTTAGGCCTCAATTTTAAACATAAACAGTATATTGCACACTTACAGTCTTTCTATACAAATTTTGAGCTGAATAAACCTGAAATCCTAATGTTTGAAAGCCAATTCAAGTGAAAACTCTCCCTAAACTAGCCGGAGTTGTAAATATTATCAGTTTTCTGGCTATGTCCCACCTTTCCACTGGTAAACTCCATGATTGAAAACGGCTGGAAATGTAGTAAGAATCTATTTGCTTTTATTTCAAGTGTTTCTTATAAGTTTTTTATCATTACTGGAAACAATAATTGCGTATTTGAAGAGTTTTACCACAATTAGAGAGTGTTCCTACAACTACATACTGTAATCGTCAGCATTTTAACTGATTCACACAGGAAACACCAGAGAAATTCGGCCTCTAATTGTAAACATAAACTGTATAGTCTTCATTTACAGTCTTTCTACACAAATTTTGAGCTGTATAAACCTGGATTCCTAATATTTGAAAGCGAACTCAAGTGAAAACTCACTCTAAACTAGTTGGAGTTGTAAGTATTATCAGTTTTCTGGTCATGACCCAGCTTTCCACTGGTAAACTACGTGATTGAAAACGGCTGGAAATGTAGTAAGAATCAAGTTCCTTTTATTTTAAGTGTTTCTTACAAGTTTCTTATCATTTCTCAAAACTATAATTGCGTATTTGAATAGTTTATCCACAATTAGAGAGTGTTCCTACAACCACATACTTTAATCGTCAGCATTTTAACTAATTCACACAGGAAACACCAGAGAAATTCGGCCTCCAATTGTAAACATAAACAGTATAGTCTTCACGTACAGTCTTTCTACACAAATTTTGAGCTGAATAAACCTGAATTCCTACTATTTGAAAGCGAACTCAAGTGAAAACTCACCCTAAACTAGACGGAGTTGTAAGTATTATCAGTTTTCTGGTCATGACCCAGCATTCCACTGGTAAGCTCCGTGATTGAAAACGCCCTGAAATGTAGTAAGAATAAATTTCCTTTCATTTCAAGTGTTTCTTACAAGTTTTTTTTATCATTTCTGGAAACTATAATTGCGTATTTGAAGAGTTTTACCACAATTAGAGAGTGTTCCTACAACTATATACTGGAATCCGCAGCATTTTAACTGATTCACACAGAAAACGCCAGAAAAATTAGGCCTCAATTTTAAACATAAACAGTATATTGCACACTTACAGTCTTTCTAAACTAATTTTGAGCTGTATAAACCTGAAATCCTAATATTTGAAAGCCAATTCAAGTGAAAACTCTCCCTAAACTAGCCGGAGTTGTAAATATTATCAGTTTTCTGGCTATGTCCCACCTTTCCACTGGTAACCTCCGTGATTGAAAACGGCTGGAAATTAAGTAAGAATCAAGTTCCATTTATTTCAAGTGTTTTTTACAAGTTATTTATCATTTCTGGAAACTATAATTGCGTATTTGAAGAGTTTTACCACAATTAGAGAGTTTTCCTACAACTACATACTGGAATCGTCAGCATTTTAACTGATTCACACAGGAAACACCAGAGAAATTCGGCCTCCATTTGTAAACATAAACTTTATAGTCTTCACTTACAGTCTTTCTACACAAATTTTGAGCTGAATAAACCCGAATTCCTAATATTTGATAGCGAACTCAAGTGAAAACTCACCCTAAAATAGACTGAGTTTTAAGTATTATCAGTTTTCTGGTCATGACCAAGCTTTCCACTGGTAACCTCCGTGATTGAAAACGGCTAAAAATGTAGTAAGAATAAATTTCCTTTCATTTCAAGTGTTTCTTACAAGTTTTTTATCATTTTTGGAAACTATAATTGCATATTTGAAGAGTTTTACCACAATTAGGGAGTGTTCCTACAACTATATACTGGAATCCACAGCATTTTAACTGATTCACACGGAAAACGCCAGAGAAATTCGGCCTCAATTTTAAACATAAACAGTATATTGCACACTTACAGTCTTTCTATACAAATTTTGAGCTGTATAAACCTGAAATCCTAATATTTGAAAGCCAATTCAAGTGAAAACTCTCCCTAAACTAGCCGGAGTTGTAAATATTATCAGTTTTCTGGCTATGTCCCACCTTTCCACTGGTAACCTCCGTGATTGAAAACGGCTGGAAATGTAGTAAGAATCTATTTGCTTTTATTTCAAGTGTTTCTTACAAGTTTCTTTATCATTTCTGGAAAGTATAATTGCGTATTTGAAGAGTTTTACCACAATTAGAGAGTGTTCCTACAACTACATACTGGAATCGTCAGCAATTTAACTGATTCACACAGGAAACACCAGAGAAATTCGGCCTCCAATTGTAAAGATAATCAGTATAGTCTTCACGTACAGTCTTTCTACACAAATTTTGAGCTGAATAAACCTGAATTCCTACTATTTGAAAGCGAACTCAAGTGAAAACTCACCCTAAACTAGACGGAGTTGTAAGTATTATCAGTTTTCTGGTCATGACCCAGCTTTCCACTGGTAAACTCCGTGATTGAAAACGGCTGGAAATGTAGTAAGAATAAATTTCCTTTCATTTCATGTGTTTCTTACAAGTTTTTTATCATTTCTGGAAGCTATAATTGCGTATTTGAAGAGTTTTACCACAATTAGAGAGTGTTCCTACAACTATATACTGGAATCGGCAGCATTTTAACTGATTCACACAGAAAACACCAGAGAAATTCGGCTTCCAATTGTAAACATAAACTGTATAGTCTTCACATAGAGTCTTTCAACACAAATTTTGAGCTGTATAAACCTGAATTCCTAAAATTTGAAAGCGAACTCAAGTGAAAACTCACCCTAAAATAGACTGAGTTTTAAGTATTATCAGTTTTCTGGTCATGACCCAGCTTTCCACTGGTAACCTCCGTGATTGAAAACGCCCATAAATGTAGTAAGAATAAATTTCCTTTCATTTCAAGTGTTTCTTACAAGTTTTTTTTTTATCATTTCTGGAAACTATAATTGCGTATTTGAAGAGTTTTACCACAATTAGAGAGTGTTCCTACAACTATATACTGGAATCCGCAGCATTTTAACTGATTCACACAGAAAACGCCAGAAAAATTAGGCCTCAATTTTAAACATAAACAGTATATTGCACACTTACAGTCTTTCTATACAAATTTTGAGCTGTATAAACCTGAAATCCTAATATTTGAAAGCCAATTCAAGTGAAAACTCTCCCTAAACTAGCCGGAGTTGTAAATATTATCAGTTTTCTGGCTATGTTCCACCTTTCCACTGGTAAACTCCGTGATTGAAAACGGCTGGAAATGTAGTAAGAATCAAGTTCCTTTTATTTCAAGTGTTTCTTACAAGTTATTTATCATTTCTGGAAATTATAATTGCGTATTTGAAGAGTTTTACCACAATTAGAGAGTGTTCCTACAACTATATACTGGAATCGTCAGCATTTTAACTGATTCACACAGAAAACGCCAGAGAAATTAGGCCTCAATTTTAAACATAAACAGTATATTGCACACTTACAGTCTTTCTATACAAATTTTGAGCTGTATAAACCTGAAATCCTAATATTTGAAAGCCAATTCAAGTGAAAACTCTCCTTAAACTAGCCGGATTTGTAAATATTATCAGTTTTCTGGCTATGTCCCACCTTTCCACTGGTAACCTCCGGGAGTGAAAACGGCTGGAAATGTAGTAAGAATCTATTTGCTTTTATTTCAAGTGTTTCTTACAAGTTTCTTTATCATTTCTGGAAAGTATAATTGCGTATTTGAAGAGTTTTACCACAATTAGAAAGTGTTCCTACAACTACATACTGGAATCGTCAGCATTTTAACTGATTCACACAGGAAACACCAGAGAAATTCGGCCTCCAATTGTTAACATAAACAGTATAGTCCTCACTTACAGTCTTTCTACACGAACTTTGAGCTGTATAAACATGAATTCCTAATATTTGAAAGCGAACTCAAGTGAAAACTCACTCTAAACTAGTTGGAGTTGTAAGTATTATCAGTTTTCTGGTCATTACCCAGATTTCCTGTGGTAACCTCCGTGATTGAAAATGGCTGGAAATGTAGTAAAAATAAAGTTACTTTCATTTCAAGTGTTTCTTAGAAGTTTCTTATCATTTCTGGAAACTATAATTGTGTATTTGAAGAGTTTTACCACAATTACAGAGTTTTCCTACAACTGCATACTGGAATCGTCAGCAATTTAACTGATTCACACAGGAAACACCAGAGAAATTCGGCCTCCAATTGTAAACATAAACAGTATAGTCTTCACGTACAGTCTTTCTACACAAATTTTGAGCTGAATAAACCTGAATAACTACTATTTGAAAGCGAACTCAAGTGAAAACTCACCCTAAACTAGACGGAGTTGTAAGTATTATCAGTTTTCTGGTCATGACCCAGCTTTCCACTGGTAAACTCCGTGATTGAAAACGGCTGGAAATGTAGTAAGAATAAATTTCCTTTCATTTCAAGTGTTTCTTACAAGTTTTTTTTATCATTTCTGGAAACTATAATTGCGTATTTGAAGAGTTTTACCACAATTAGAGAGTGTTCCTACAACTATATACTGGAATGAGCAGCATTTTAACTGTTTCACACAGAAAACGCCAGAAAAATTAGGCCTCAATTTTAAACATAAACAGTATATTGCACACTTACAGTCTTTCTAAACTAATTTTGAGCTGTATAAACCTGAAATCCTAATATTTGAAAGCCAATTCAAGTGAAAACTCTCCCTAAACTAGCCGGAGTTGTAAATATTATCAGTTTTCTGGATATGTTCCACCTTTCCACTGGCAACCTCCCTGATTGAAAACGGCTGGAAATGTAGTAAGAATCAAGTTCCTTTTATTTCAAGTGTTTCTTAAAAGTTATTTATCATTTCTAGAAACCAGAATTGCGTATTTGAAGAGTTTTACCACAATTTGAGAGTTTTCCTACAACTACATACTGGAATCGTCAGCATTTTAACTGATTCACACAGGAAACACCAGAGAAATTCGGCCTCCATTTGTAAACATAAACTGTATAGTCTTCACTTACCGTCTTTCTACACAAATTTTGAGCTGAATAAACCCGAATTCCTAATATTTGAAAGCGAAATCAAGTGAAAACTCACTCTAAACTAGTTGGAGTTGTAAGTATTATCAGTTTTCTGGTCATTACCCAGATTTCCTGTGGTAACCTCCGTGATTGAAAACGGCTGGAAATGTAGTAAGAATCAAGTTACTTTCATTTCAAGTGTTTCTTACAAGTTTCTTATCGTTTCTGGAAACTATAATTGCGTATTTGAAGAGTTTTACCATAATTACAGTTTTCCTACAACTACATACTGGAATCGTCAGCATTTTAACTGATTCACACAGGAAACACCAGAGAAATTCGGCCTCCAATTGTAAACATAAACAGTATAGTCTTCACGTACAGTCTTTCTACACAAATTTTGAGCTGAATAAACCTGAATTCCTACTATTTGAAAGCGAACTCAAGTGAAAACTCACCCTAAACTAGACGGAGTTGTAAGTATTATCAGTTTTCTGGTCATGACCCAGCTTTCCACTGGTAACCTCCGTGATTGAAAACGGCTGGAAATGTAGTAAGAATCTATTTGCTTTTATTTCAAGTGTTTCGTACAAGTTTCTTTATCATTTCTGGAAAGTATAATTGCGTATTTGAAGAGTTTTACCACAATTAGAGAGTGTTCCTACAACTATATACTGGAATCGGCAGCATTTTAACTGATTCACACAGAAAACACCAGAGAAATTCGGCTTCCAATTGTAAACATAAACTGTATAGTCTTCACTTAGAATCTTTCTACACAAATTTTGAGCTGTATAAACCTGAATTCCTAAAATTTGAAAGCGAACTCAAGTGAAAACTCACTCTAAACTAGATGGAGTTGTAAGTATTATCAGTATTCTGGTCATTACCCAGATTTCCTGTGGTAACCTCCGTGATTGAAAACGGCTGGAAATGTAGTAAGAATAAATTTCCTTTCATTTCAAGTGTTTCTTACAATTTTTTTTTATCATTTCTGGAAACTATAATTGCGTATTTGAAGAGTTTTACCACAATTAGAGAGTGTTCCTACAACTATATACTGGAATGAGCAGCATTTTAACTGATTCACACAGAAAACGCCAGAAAAATTAGGCCTCAATTTTAAACATAAACAGTATATTGCACACTTACAGTCTTTCTAAACTAATTTTGAGCTGTATAAACCTGAAATCCTAATATTTGAAAGCCAATTCAAGTGAAAACTCTCCCTAAACTAGCCGGAGTTGTAATTATTATCAGTTTTCTGGCTATGTTCCACCTTTCCACTGGTAACCTCCCTGATTGAAAACGGCTGGAAATGTAGTAAGAATCAAGTTCCTTTTATTTCAAGTGTTTCTTAAAAGTTATTTATCATTTCTGGAAACTATAATTGCGTATTTGAAGAGTTTTACCACAATTTGAGAGTTTTCCTACAACTACATACTGGAATCGTCAGCATTTTAACTGATTCACACAGGAAACACCAGAGAAATTCGGCCTCCATTTGTAAACATAAACTGTATAGTCTTCACTTACCGTCTTTCTACACAAATTTTGAGCTGAATAAACCCGAATTCCTAATATTTGAAAGCGAAATCAAGTGAAAACTCACTCTAAACTAGTTGGAGTTGTAAGTATTATCAGTTTTCTGGTCATTACCCAGATTTCCTGTAGTAACCTCCGTGATTGAAAACGGCTGGAAATGTAGTAAGAATCAAGTTACTTTCATTTCAAGTGTTTCTTACAATTTTCTTATCGTTTCTGGAAACTATAATTGCGTATTTGAAGAGTTTTACCACAATTACAGAGTTTTCCTACAACTACATACTGGAATCGTCAGCATTTTAACTGATTCACACAGGAAACACCAGAGAAATTCGGCCTCCAATTGTAAACATAAACAGTATAGTCTTCACGTACAGTCTTTCTACACAAATTTTGAGCTGAATAAACCTGAATTCCTACTATTTGAAAGCGAACTCAAGTGAAAACTCACCCTAAACTAGACGGAGTTGTAAGTATTATCAGTTTTCTTGTCATGACTCAGCTTTCCACTGGTAACCTCCGTGATTGAAAACGGCTGGAAATGTAGTAAGAATCTATTTGCTTTTATTTCAAGTGTTTCGTACAAGTTTCTTTATCATTTCTGGAAAGTATAATTGCGTATTTGAAGAGTTTTACCACAATTAGAGAGTGTTCCTACAACTACAAACTGGAATCGTCAGCATTTTAACTGATTCACACAGGAAACACCAGAGAAATTCGGCATCCAATTGTAAACATAAACTGTATAGTCTTCATTTACAGTCTTTCTACACAAATTTTGAGCTGTATAAACCTGAATTCCTACTATTTGAAAGCGAACTCAAGTGAAAACTCACCCTAAACTATACGGAGTTGTAAGTATTATCAGTTTTCTGGTCATGACCCAGCTTTCCACTGGTAACCTCCGTGATTGAAAACGGCTGGAAATGTAGTAAGAATCTATTTGCTTTTATTTCAAGTGTTTCGTACAAGTTTCTTTATCATTTCTGGAAAGTATAATTGCGTATTTGAAGAGTTTTACCACAATTAGAGAGTGTTCCTACAACTACAAACTGGAATCGTCAGCATTTTAACTGATTCACATAGGAAACACCAGAGAAATTCGGCATCCAATTGTAAACATAAACTGTATAGTCTTCATTTACAGTCTTTCTACACAAATTTTGAGCTGTATAAACCTGAATCCTAATATTTGAAAGCGAACTCAAGTGAAAACTCACCCTAAACTAGACGGAGTTGTAAGTATTATCAGTTTTCTGGTCATGACCCAGCTTTCCACTGGTAACCTCCGTGATTGAAAACGGCTGGAAATGTAGTAAGAATAAATTTCCTTCATTTCAAGTGTTTCTTACAAGTTTTTTATCATTTCTGGAAACTATAATTGCGTATTTGAAGAGTTTTACCACAATTAGAGAGTGTTCCTACAACTATATACTGGAATCGTCAGCATTTTAACTGATTCACACAGAAAACGCCAGAGAAATTAGGCCTCAATTTTAAACATAAACAGTATATTGCACACTTACAGTCTTTCTATACAAATTTTGAGCTGTATAAACCTGAAATCCTAATATTTGAAAGCCAATTCAAGTGAAAACTCTCCCTAAACTAGCCGGAGTTGTAAATATTATCAGTTTTCTGGCCATGTCCCACCTTTCCACTGGTAACCTCCGTGATTGAAAACGGCTGGAAATGTAGTAAGAATCTATTTGCTTTTATTTCAAGTGTTTCTTACAAGTTTCTTTATCATTTCTGGACAGTATAATTGCGTATTTGAAGAGTTTTACCACAATTACAGAGTGTTCCTACAACTACATACTGAAATCGTCAGCATTTTAACTGATTCACACAGGAAACACCAGAGAAATTCGGCCTCCAATTGTAAACATAAACAGTATAGTCTTCACGTACAGTCTTTCTACACAAATTTTGAGCTGAATAAACCTGAATTCCTACTATTTGAAAGCGAACTCAAGTGAAAACTCACCCTAAACTAGATGGAGTTGTAAGTATTATCAGTTTTCTGGTCATGACCTAGCTTTCCACTGGTAAACTCCGTGATTGAAAATGGCTGGAAATGTAGTAAGAATAAATTTCCTTTCATTTCAAGTGTTTCTTACAAGTTTTTTATCATTTCTGGAAGCTATAATTGCGTATTTGAAGAGTTTTACCACAATTAGAGAGTGTTCCTACAACTATATACTGGAATCGGCAGCATTTTAACTGATTCACACAGAAAACACCAGAGAAATTTGGCTTCCAATTGTAAACATAAACTGTATAGTCTTCATTTAGAATCTTTCTACACAAATTTTGAGCTGTATAAACCTGAATTCCTAGAATTTGAAAGCGAACTCAAGTGAAAACTCACCCTAAAATAGACTGAGTTTTAAGTATTATCAGTTTTCTGGTCATGACCCAGCTTTCCACTGGTAACCTCCGTGATTGAAAACGCCCAGAAATGTAGTAAGAATAAATTTCCTTTCATTTCAAGTGTTTCTTACAAGTTTTTTTTATCATTTCAGGAAACTATAATTGCGTATTTGAAGAGTTTTATCACAATTAGAGAGTGTTCCTACAACTATATACTGGAATCGTCAGCATTTTAACTCATTCACACAGAAAACGCCAGAAAAATTAGGCCTCAATTTTAAACATAAACAGTATATTGCACACTTACAGTCTTTCTATACAAATTTTGAGCTGTATAAACCTGAAATCCTAATGTTTGAAAGCCAATTCAAGTGAAAACTCTCCCTAAACTAGCCGGAGTTGTAAATATTATCAGTTTTCTGGCTATGTCCCACCTTTCCACTGGTAACCTCCGTGATTGAAAACGGCTGGAAATGTAGTAAGAATCTATTTGCTTTTATTTCAAGTGTTTCTTATAAGTTTTTTATCATTACTGGAAACAATAATTGCGTATTTGAAGAGTTTTACCACAATTAGAGAGAGTTCCTACAACTACATACTGGAATCGTCAGCATTTTAACTGATTCACACAGGAAACACCAGAGAAATTCGGCCTCCAATTGTAAACATAAACAGTATAATCCTCACTTACATACTTTCTACACAAATTTTGAGCTGTATAAACCTGATATCCTAATATTTGAAAGCGAACTCAAGTGAAAACTCACTCTAAACTAGATGGAGTTGTAAGTATTATCAGTTTTCTGGTCATTACCCAGATTTCCTGTGGTAACCTCCGTGATTGAAAACGGCTGGAAATGTAGTAAGAATCAAGTTACTTTCATTTCAAGTGTTTCTTACAAGTTTCTTATCGTTTCTGGAAACTATAATTGCGTATTTGAAGAGTTTTACCACAATTACAGAGTTTTCCTACAACTACATACTGGAATCGTCAGCATTTTAACTGATTCACACAGGAAACACCAGAGAAATTCGGCCTCCAATTGTAAACATAAACAGTATAGTCTGCACGTACAGTCTTTCTACACAAATTTTGAGCTGAATAAACCTGAATTCCTACTATTTGAAAGCGAACTCAAGTGAAAACTCACCCTAAACTATACGGAGTTGTAAGTATTATCAGTTTTCTGGTCATGACCCAGCTTTCCACTGGTAAACTCCGTGATTGAAAACGGCTGGAAATGTAGTAAGAATCTATTTGCTTTTATTTCAAGTGTTTCTTACAAGTTTCTTTATCATTTCTGGAAAGTATAATTGCGTATTTGAAGAGTTTTACCACAATTAGAGAGTGTTCCTACAACTACAAACTGGAATCGTCAGCATTTTAACTGATTCACATAGGAAACACCAGAGAAATTCGGCATCCAATTGTAAACATAAACTGTATAGTCTTCATTTACAGTCTTTCTACACAAATTTTGAGCTGTATAAACCTGAATTCCTAATATTTGAAAGCGAACTCAAGTGAAAACTCACCCTAAACTAGACGGAGTTGTAAGTATTATCAGTTTTCTGGTCATGACCCAGCTTTCCACTGGTAACCTCCGTGATTGAAAACGGCTGGAAATGTAGTAAGAATAAATTTCCTTCATTTCAAGTGTTTCTTACAAGTTTTTTATCATTTCTGGAAACTATAATTGCGTATTTGAAGAGTTTTACCACAATTAGAGAGTGTTCCTACAACTATATACTGGAATCGTCAGCATTTTAACTGATTCACACAGAAAACGCCAGAGAAATTAGGCCTCAATTTTAAACATAAACAGTATATTGCACACTTACAGTCTTTCTATACAAATTTTGAGCTGTATAAACCTGAAATCCTAATATTTGAAAGCCAATTCAAGTGAAAACTCTCCCTAAACTAGCCGGAGTTGTAAATATTATCAGTTTTCTGGCTATGTCCCACCTTTCCACTGGTAACCTCCGTGATTGAAAAGGGCTGGAAATGTAGTAAGAATCTATTTGCTTTTATTTCAAGTGTTTCTTACAAGTTTCTTTATCATTTCTGAAAAGTACAATTGCGTATTTGAAGAGTTTTACCACAATTAGAGAGTGTTCCTACAACTACATACTGGAATCGTCAGCATTTTAACTGATTCACACAGGAAACACCAGAGAAATTCGGCCTCCAATTGTAAACATAAACAGTATAGTCCTCACTTACAGGCTTTCTACACAAATTTTGAGCTGTATAAACCTGAATTCCTAATATTTGAAAGCGAACTCAAGTGAAAACTCACTCTAAACGAGTTGGAGTTGTAAGTATTATCAGTTTTCTGGTCATTACCCAGATTTCCTGTGGTAACCTCCGTGATTGAAAACGGCTGGAAATGTAGTAAGAATCAAGTTCCTTTTATTTCAAGTGTTTCTTACGAGTTATTTATCATTTCTGGAAACTATAATTGCGTATTTGAAGAGTTTTACCACAATTACAGAGTGTTCCTCCAACTATATACTGGAATCATCAGCATTTTAACTGATTCACACAGAAAACGCCAGAGAAATTAGGCCTCAATTTTAAACATAAACAGTATATTGCACACTTACAGTCTTTCTATACAAATTTTGAGCTGTATAAACCTGAAATCCTAATATTTGAAAGCCAATTCAAGTGAAAACTCTCCCTAAACTAGCCGGAGTTGTAAATATTATCAGTTTTCTGGCTATGTCCCACCTTTCCACTGGTAACCTCCGTGATTGAAAAGGGCTGGAAATGTAGTAAGAATCAAGTTCCTTTTATTTCAAGTGTTTTTACGAGTTATTTATCATTTCTGGAAACTATAATTACGTATTTGAAGAGTTTTACCACAATTACAGAGTGTTCCTACAACTATATACTGGAATCATCAGCATTTTAACTGATTCACACAGAAAACGCCAGAGAAATTAGGCCTCGATTTTAAACATAAACAGTATATTGCACACTTACAGTCTTTCTACACAAATTTTGAGCTGAATAAACCTGAATTCCTACTATTTGAAAGCGAACTCAAGTGAAAACTCACCCTAAACTAGTCGGAGTTGTAAGTATTATCAGTTTTCTGGTCATGACCCAGCTTTCCACTGGTAACCTCCGTGATTGAAAACGGCTGGAAATGTAGTAAGAATCTATTTGCTTTTATTTCAAGTGTTTCTTACAAGTTTCTTTATCATTTCTGGAAAGTATAATTGCGTATTTGAAGAGTTTTACCACAATTACAGAGTGTTCCTACAACTACATACTGAAATCGTCAGCATTTTAACTGATTCACACAGGAAACACCAGAGAAATTCGGCCTCCAATTGTAAACATAAACAGTATAGTCTTCACGTACAGTCTTTCTACACAAATTTTGAGCTGAATAAACCTGAATTCCTACTATTTGAAAGCGAACTCAAGTGAAAACTCACCCTAAACTAGATGGAGTTGTAAGTATTATCAGTTTTCTGGTCATGACCTAGCTTTCCACTGGTAAACTCCGTGATTGAAAATGGCTTGAAATGTAGTAAGAATAAATTTCCTTTCATTTCAAGTGTTTCTTACAAGTTTTTTATCATTTCTGGAAGCTATAATTGCGTATTTGAAGAGTTTTACCACAATTAGAGAGTGTTCCTACAACTATATACTGGAATCGGCAGCATTTTAACTGATTCACACAGAAAACACCAGAGAAATTCGGCTTCCAATTGTAAACATAAACTGTATAGTCTTCACTTAGAATCTTTCTACACAAATTTTGAGCTGTATAAACCTGAATTCCTAAAATTTGAAAGCGAACTCAAGTGAAAACTCACCCTAAAATAGACTGAGTTTTAAGTATTATCAGTTTTCTGGTCATGACCCAGCTTTCCACTGGTAACCTCCGTGATTGAAAACGCCCAGAAATGTAGTAAGAATAAATTTCCTTTCATTTCAAGTGTTTCTTACAAGTATTTTTTATCATTTCAGGAAACTATAATTGCGTATTTGAAGAGTTTTATCACAATTAGAGAGTGTTCCTACAACTATATACTGGAATCGTCAGCATTTTAACTCATTCACACAGAAAACGCCAGAAAAATTAGGCCTCAATTTTAAACATAAACAGTATATTGCACACTTACAGTCTTTCTATACAAATTTTGAGCTGTATAAACCTGAAATCCTAATGTTTGAAAGCCAATTCAAGTGAAAACTCTCCCTAAACTAGCCGGAGTTGTAAATATTATCAGTTTTCTGGCTATGTGCCACCTTTCCACTGGTAACCTCCGTGATTGAAAACGGCTGGAAATGTAGTAAGAATCTATTTGCTTTTATTTCAAGTGTTTCTTATAAGTTTTTTATCATTACTGGAAACAATAATTGCGTATTTGAAGAGTTTTACCACAATTAGAGAGAGTTCCTACAACTACATACTGGAATCGTCAGCATTTTAACTGATTCACACAGGAAACACCAGAGAAATTCGGCCTCCAATTGTAAACATAAACAGTATAATCCTCACTTACATTCTTTCTACACAAATTTTGAGCTGTATAAACCTGATATCCTAATATTTGAAAGCGAACTCAAGTGAAAACTCACTCTAAACGAGTTGGAGTTTTAAGTATTATCAGTTTTCTGGTCATTACCCAGATTTCCTGTGGTAACCTCCGTGATTGAAAACGGCTGGAAATGTAGTAAGAATCAAGTTCCTTTTATTTCAAGTGTTTCTTACGAGTTATTTATCATTTCTGGAAACTATAATTGCGTATTTGAATAGTTTTACCACAATTACAGAGTGTTCCTACAACTATATACTGGATTCATCAGCATTTTAACTGATTCACACAGAAAACGCCAGAGAAATTAGGCCTCAATTTTAAACATAAACAGTATATTGCACACTTACAGTCTTTCTATACAAATTTTGAGCTGTATAAACCTTAAATCCTAATATTTGAAAGCCAATTCAAGTGAAAACTCTCCCTAAACTAGCCGGAGTTGTAAATATTATCAGTTTTCTGGCTATGTCCCACCTTTCCACTGGTAACCTCCGTGATTGAAAAGGGCTGGAAATGTAGTAAGAATCAAGTTCCTTTTATTTCAAGTGTTTTTACGAGTTATTTATCATTTCTGGAAACTATAATTACGTATTTGAAGAGTTTTACCACAATTACAGAGTGTTCCTACAACTACATACTGGAATCGTCAGCATTTTAACTGATTCACACAGGAAAAACCAGAGAGATTCGGCCTCCAATTGTAAACATAAACAGTATAGTCCTCACTTACATTCTTTCTACACAAATTTTGAGCTGTATAAACCTGAATTCCTAATATTTGAAAGCGAAATCAAGTGAAAACTCACTCTAAACTAGTTGAAGTTGTAAGTATTATCAGTTTTCTGGTCATTACCCAGATTTCCTGTGGTAACCTCAGTGATTGAAAACGGCTGGAAATGTAGTAAGTATAAATTTCCGTTCATTTCAAGTGTTTCTTACAAGTTTTTTATCATTTCTGGAAGCTATAATTGCGTATTTGAAGAGTTTTACCACAATTAGAGAGTGTTCCTACAACTATATACTGGAATCGGCAGCATTTTAACTGATTCACACAGAAAACACCAGAGAAATTCGGCTTCCAATTGTAAACATAAACTGTATAGTCTTCACTTAGAATCTTTCTACACAAATTTTGAGCTGTATAAACCTGAATTCCTAAAATTTGAAAGCGAACTCAAGTGAAAACTCACCCTAAAATAGACTGAGTTTTAAGTACTATCAGTTTTCTGGTCATGACCAGCTTTCCACTGGTAAACTCCGTGATTGAAAACGCCCAGAAATGTAGTAAGAATAAATTTCCTTTCATTTCAGGTGTTTCTTACAAGTTTTTTTTTATCATTTCTGAAACTATAATTGCGTAATTGAAGAGTTTTACCACAATTAGAGAGTGTTCCTACAACTATATACTGGAATCGTCAGCATTTTAACTGATTCACACAGAAAACGCCAGAGAAATTAGGCCTCAATTTTAAACATAAACAGTATATTGCACACTTACAGTCTTTCTATACAAATTTTGAGCTGTATAAACCTGAAATCCTAATATTTGAAAGCCAATTCAAGTGAAAACTCTCCCTAAACTAGCCGGAGTTGTAAATATTATCAGTTTTCTGGCCATGTCCCACCTTTCCACTGGTAACCTCCGTGATTGAAAACGGCTGGAAATGTAGTAAGAATCTATTTGCTTTTATTTCAAGTGTTTCTTACAAGTTTCTTTATCATTTCTGGAAAGTATAATTGCGTATTTGAAGAGTTTTACCACAATTACAGAGTGTTCCTACAACTACATACTGAAATCGTCAGCATTTTAACTGATTCACACAGGAAACACCAGAGAAATTCGGCCTCCAATTGTAAACATAAACAGTATAGTCTTCACGTACAGTCTTTCTACACAAATTTTGAGCTGAATAAACCTGAATTCCTACTATTTGAAAGCGAACTCAAGTGAAAACTCACCCTAAACTAGATGGAGTTGTAAGTATTATCAGTTTGCTGGTCATGACCTAGCTTTCCACTGGTAAACTCCGTGATTGAAAATGGCTGGAAATGTAGTAAGAATAAATTTCCTTTCATTTCAAGTGTTTCTTACAAGTTTTTTATCATTTCTGGAAGCTATAATTGCGTATTTGAAGAGTTTTACCACAATTAGAGAGTGTTCCTACAACTATATACTGGAATCGGCAGCATTTTAACTGATTCACACAGAAAACACCAGAGAAATTCGGCTTCCAATTGTAAACATAAACTGTATAGTCTTCACTTAGAATCTTTCTACACAAATTTTGAGCTGTATAAACCTGAATTCCTAAAATTTGAAAGCGAACTCAAGTGAAAACTCACCCTAAAATAGACTGAGTTTTAAGTATTATCAGTTTTCTGGTCATGACCCAGCTTTCCACTGGTAACCTCCGTGATTGAAAACGCCCAGAAATGTAGTAAGAATAAATTTCCTTTCATTTCAAGTGTTTCTTACAAGTATTTTTTATCATTTCAGGAAACTATAATTGCGTATTTGAAGAGTTTTATCACAATTAGAGAGTGTTCCTACAACTATATACTGGAATCGTCAGCATTTTAACTCATTCACACAGAAAACGCCAGAAAAATTAGGCCTCAATTTTAAACATAAACAGTATATTGCACACTTACAGTCTTTCTATACAAATTTTGAGCTGTATAAACCTGAAATCCTAATGTTTGAAAGCCAATTCAAGTGAAAACTCTCCCTAAACTAGCCGGAGTTGTAAATATTATCAGTTTTCTGGCTATGTCCCACCATTCCACTGGTAACCTCCGTGATTGAAAACGGCTGGAAATGTAGTAAGAATCTATTTGCTTTTATTTCAAGTGTTTCTTATAAGTTTTTTATCATTACTGGAAACAATAATTGCGTATTTGAAGAGTTTTACCACAATTAGAGAGAGTTCCTACAACTACATACTGGAATCGTCAGCATTTTAACTGATTCACACAGGAAACACCAGAGAAATTCGGCCTCCAATTGTAAACATAAACAGTATAATCCTCACTTACATTCTTTCTACACAAATTTTGAGCTGTATAAACCTGATATCCTAATATTTGAAAGCGAACTCAAGTGAAAACTCACTCTAAACGAGTTGGAGTTTTAAGTATTATCAGTTTTCTGGTCATTACCCAGATTTCCTGTGGTAACCTCCGTGATTGAAAACGGCTGGAAATGTAGTAAGAATCAAGTTCCTTTTATTTCAAGTGTTTCTTACGAGTTATTTATCATTTCTGGAAACTATAATTGCGTATTTGAATAGTTTTACCACCATTACAGAGTGTTCCTACAACTATATACTGGATTCATCAGCATTTTAACTGATTCACACAGAAAACGCCAGAGAAATTAGGCCTCAATTTTAAACATAAACAGTATATTGCACACTTACAGTCTTTCTATACAAATTTTGAGCTGTATAAACCTTAAATCCTAATATTTGAAAGCCAATTCAAGTGAAAACTCTCCCTAAACTAGCCGGAGTTGTAAATATTATCAGTTTTCTGGCTATGTCCCACCTTTCCACTGGTAACCTCCGTGATTGAAAAGGGCTGGAAATGTAGTAAGAATCAAGTTCCTTTTATTTCAAGTGTTTTTACGAGTTATTTATCATTTCTGGAAACTATAATTACGTATTTGAAGAGTTTTACCACAATTACAGAGTGTTCCTACAACTACATACTGGAATCGTCAGCATTTTAACTGATTCACACAGGAAAAACCAGAGAGATTCGGCCTCCAATTGTAAACATAAACAGTATAGTCCTCACTTACATTCTTTCTACACAAATTTTGAGCTGTATAAACCTGAATTCCTAATATTTGAAAGCGAAATCAAGTGAAAACTCACTCTAAACTAGTTGAAGTTGTAAGTATTATCAGTTTTCTGGTCATTACCCAGATTTCCTGTGGTAACCTCAGTGATTGAAAACGGCTGGAAATGTAGTAAGTATAAATTTCCGTTCATTTCAAGTGTTTCTTACAAGTTTTTTATCATTTCTGGAAGCTATAATTGCGTATTTGAAGAGTTTTACCACAATTAGAGAGTGTTCCTACAACTATATACTGGAATCGGCAGCATTTTAACTGATTCACACAGAAAACACCAGAGAAATTCGGCTTCCAATTGTAAACATAAACTGTATAGTCTTCACTTAGAATCTTTCTACACAAATTTTGAGCTGTATAAACCTGAATTCCTAAAATTTGAAAGCGAACTCAAGTGAAAACTCACCCTAAAATAGACTGAGTTTTAAGTACTATCAGTTTTCTGGTCATGACCAGCTTTCCACTGGTAAACTCCGTGATTGAAAACGCCCAGAAATGTAGTAAGAATAAATTTCCTTTCATTTCAGGTGTTTCTTACAAGTTTTTTTTATCATTTCTGAAACTATAATTGCGTAATTGAAGAGTTTTACCACAATTAGAGAGTGTTCCTACAACTATATACTGGAATCGTCAGCATTTTAACTGATTCACACAGAAAACGCCAGAGAAATTAGGCCTCAATTTTAAACATAAACAGTATATTGCACACTTACAGTCTTTCTATACAAATTTTGAGCTGTATAAACCTGAAATCCTAATATTTGAAAGCCAATTCAAGTGAAAACTCTCCCTAAACTAGCCGGAGTTGTAAATATTATCAGTTTTCTGGCCATGTCCCACCTTTCCACTGGTAACCTCCGTGATTGAAAACGGCTGGAAATGTAGTAAGAATCTATTTGCTTTTATTTCAAGTGTTTCTTACAAGTTTCTTTATCATTTCTGGAAAGTATAATTGCGTATTTGAAGAGTTTTACCACAATTACAGAGTGTTCCTACAACTACTTACTGAAATCGTCAGCATTTTAACTGATTCACACAGGAAACACCAGAGAAATTCGGCCTCCAATTGTAAACATAAACAGTATAGTCTTCACGTACAGTCTTTCTACACAAATTTTGAGCTGAATAAACCTGAATTCCTACTATTTGAAAGCGAACTCAAGTGAAAACTCACCCTAAACTAGATGGAGTTGTAAGTATTATCAGTTTGCTGGTCATGACCTAGCTTTCCACTGGTAAACTCCGTGATTGAAAATGGCTGGAAATGTAGTAAGAATAAATTTCCTTTCATTTCAAGTGTTTCTTACAAGTTTTTTATCATTTCTGGAAGCTATAATTGCGTATTTGAAGAGTTTTACCACAATTAGCGAGTGTTCCTACAACTATATACTGGAATCGGCAGCATTTTAACTGATTCACACAGAAAACACCAGAGAAATTCGGCTTCCAATTGTAAACATAAACTGTATAGTCTTCACTTAGAATCTTTCTACACAAATTTTGAGCTGTATAAACCTGAATTCCTAAAATTTGAAAGCGAACTCAAGTGAAAACTCACCCTAAAATAGACTGAGTTTTAAGTATTATCAGTTTTCTGGTCATGACCCAGCTTTCCACTGGTAACCTCCGTGATTGAAAACGCCCAGAAATGTAGTAAGAATAAATTTCCTTTCATTTCAAGTGTTTCTTACAAGTTTTTTTTATCATTTCAGGAAACTATAATTGCGTATTTGAAGAGTTTTATCACAATTAGAGAGTGTTCCTACAACTATATACTGGAATCGTCAGCATTTTAACTCATTCACACAGAAAACGCCAGAAAAATTAGGCCTCAATTTTAAACATAAACAGTATATTGCACACTTACAGTCTTTCTATACAAATTTTGAGCTGTATAAACCTGAAATCCTAATGTTTGAAAGCCAATTCAAGTGAAAACTCTCCCTAAACTAGCCGGAGTTGTAAATATTATCAGTTTTCTGGCTATGTCCCACCTTTCCACTGGTAACCTCCGTGATTGAAAATGGCTGGAAATGTAGTAAGAATCTATTTGCTTTTATTTCAAGTGTTTCTTATAAGTTTTTTATCATTACTGGAAACAATAATTGCGTATTTGAAGAGTTTTACCACAATTAGAGAGAGTTCCTACAACTACATACTGGAATCGTCAGCATTTTAACTGATTCACACAGGAAACACCAGAGAAATTCGGCCTCCAATTGTAAACATAAACAGTATAATCCTCACTTACATTCTTTCTACACAAATTTTGAGCTGTATAAACCTGATATCCTAATATTTGAAAGCGAACTCAAGTGAAAACTCACTCTAAACTAGATGGAGTTGTAAGTATTATCAGTTTTCTGGTCATTACCCAGATTTCCTGTGGTAACCTCCGTGATTGAAAACGGCTGGATATGTAGTAAGAATCAAGTTCCTTTTATTTCAAGTGTTTCTTACGAGTTATTTATCATTTCTGGAAACTATAATTGCGTATTTGAAGAGTTTTACCACAATTACAGAGTGTTCCTACAACTATATACTGGAATCGTCAGCATTTTAACTGATTCACACAGAAAACGCCAGAGAAATTAGGCCTCGATTTTAAACATAAACAGTATATTGCACACTTACAGTCTTTCTATACAAATTTTGAGCTGTATAAACCTGAAATCCTAATGTTTGAAAGCCAATTCAAGTGAAAACTCTCCCTAAACTAGCCGGAGTTGTAAATATTATCAGTTTTCTGGCTATGTCCCACCTTTCCACTGGTAACCTCCGTGATTGAAAACGGCTGGAAATGTAGTAAGAATCTATTTGCTTTTAATTCAAGTGGTTCTTATAAGTTTTTTATCATTACTGGTAACTATAATTGCGTATTTGAAGAGTTTTACCACAATTAGAGAGTGTTCCTACAACAACATACTGGAATCGTCAGCATTTTAACTGATTCACACAGGAAACACCAGAGAGATTCGGCTTCCAATTGTAAACATAAACAGTATAGTCCTCACTTACAGTCTTTCTACACAAATATTGAGCTGTATAAACCTGAATTCCTAATATTTGGAAGCGAACTCAAGTGAAAACTCACTCTAAACTAGTTGGAGTTGTAAGTATTATCAGTTTTCTGGTCATTACCCAGATTTCCTGTGGTAACCTCCGTGATTGAAAACGGCTGGAAATGTAGTAAGAATCAAGTTCCTTTTATTTCAAGTGTTTCTTACAAGTTTTTTATCATTTCTGGAAACTAGAATTGCGTATTTGAAGAGTTTTACCACAATTAGAGAGTGTTCCTACAACTATATACTGGAATCGTCAGCATTTTAACTGATTCACACAGAAAACGCCAGAGAAATTAGGCCTCAATTTTAAACATAAACAGTATATTGCACACTTACAGTCTTTCTATACAAATTTTGAGCTGTATAAACCTGAAATCCTAATATTTGAAAGCCAATTCAAGTGAAAACTCTCCCTAAACTAGCCGGAGTTGTAAATATTATCAGTTTTCTGGCTATGTCCCACCTTTCCACTGGTAACCTCAGTGATTGAAAACGGCTGGAAATGTAGTAAGAATCTATTTGCTTTTATTTCAAGTGTTTCTTATAAGTTTTTTATTATTACTGGAAACAATAATTGCGTATTTGAAGAATTTTACCACAATTAGAGAGTGTTCCTACAACTACATACTGGAATCGTCAGCATTTTAACTGATTCACACAGGAAACACCAGAGAAATTCGGCCTCCAATTGTAAACATAAACAGTATAGTCCTCACTTACATTCTTTCTACACAAATTTTGAGCTGTATAAACCTGAATTCCTAATATTTGAAAGCGAAATCAAGTGAAAACTCACTCTAAACTAGTTGGAGTTGTAAGTATTATCAGTTTTCTGGTCATTACCCAGATTTCCTGTGGTAACCTCCGTGATTAAAGACGGCTGGAAATGTACTAAGAATCAAGTTCCTTTTATTTCAAGTGTTTCTTACAAGTTTTTTTATCATTTCTGGAAGCTATAATTGCGTATTTGAAGAGTTTTACCACAATTACAGAGTGTTCCTACAACTACATACTGGAATCATCAGCATTTTAACTGATTCACAGAGGAAACACCAGAGAAATTCGGCCTCCAATTGTAAACATAAACAGTATAGTCTTCACGTACAGTCTTTCTACACAACTTTTGAGCTGAATAAACCTGAATTCCTAATATTTGAAAGCGAACTCAAGTGAAAACTCACCCTAAACTAGATGGAGATGTAAGTATTATCAGTTTTCTGGTCATGACCCAGCTTTCCACTGGTAAACTCCGTGATTGAAAACGGCTGGAAATGTAGTAAGAATAAATTTACTTTCATTTCAAGGGTTTCTTACAAGTTTTTTATCATTTCTGGAAGCTATAATTGCGTATCTGAAGAGTTTTACCACAATTAGAGAGTGTTCCTACAACTATATACTGGAATCGGCAGCATTTTAACTGATTCACACAGAAAACGCCAGAGAAATTAGGCCTCAATTTTAAACATAAACAGTATATTGCACACTTACAGTCTTTCTATACAAATTTTGAGCTGTATAAACCTGAAATCCTAATGTTTGAAAGCCAATTCAAGTGAAAACTCTCCCTAAACTAGCCGGAGTTGTAAATATTATCAGTTTTCTGGCTATGTCCCACCTTTCCACTGGTAATCTACATGATTGAAAACGGCTGGAAATGTAGTAAGAATCTATTTGCTTTTATTTCAAGTGTTTCTTATAAGTTTTTTATTATTACTGGAAACAATAATTGCGTATTTGAAGAGTTTTACCACAATTAGAGAGTGTTCCTACAACTACATACTGGAATCGTCAGCATTTTAACTGATTCACACAGAAAACGCCAGAGAAATTAGGCCTCAATTTTAAACATAAACAGTATATTGCACACTTACAGTCTTTCTATACAAATTTTGAGCTGTATAAACCTGAAATCCTAATGTTTGAAAGCCAATTCAAGTGAAAACTCTCCCTAAACTAGCCGGAGTTTTAAATATTATCAGTTTTCTGGCTATGTCCCACCTTTCCACTGGTAACCTCCATGATTGAAAACGGCTGGAAATGTAGTAAGAATCTATTTGCTTTTATTTCAAGTGTTTCTTATAAGTTTTTTATCATTACTGGAAACAATAATTGCGTACTTGAAGAGTTTTACCTCAATTAGAGAGAGTTCCTACAACTAAATACTGGAATCGTCAGCATTTTAACTGATTCACACAGGAAACACCAGAGAAATTCGGCCTCCAATTGTAAACATAAACTGTATAGTCTTCATTTACAGTCTTTCTACACAAATTTTGAGCTGTATAAACCTGAATTCCTAATATTTGAAAGCGAACTCAAGTGAAAACTCACCCTAAAATAGACTGAGTTTTAAGTATTATCAGTTTTCTGGTCATGACCAGCTTTCCACTGGTAACCTCCGTGATTGAAAACGCCCAGAAATGTAGTAAGAATAAATTTCCTTTCATTTCAAGTGTTTCTTACAAGTTTTTTTTATCATTTCTGGAAACTATAATTGCGTAATTGAAGAGTTTTACCACAATTAGAGAGTGTTCCTACAACTATATACTGGAATCGGCAGCATTTTAACTGATTCACACAGAAAACGCCAGAGAAATTAGGCCTCAATTTTAAACATAAACAGTATATTGCACCCTTCAGTCTTTCTATACAAATTTTGAGCTGTATAAACCTGAAATCCTAATGTTTGAAAGCCAATTCAAGTGAAAACTCTCCCTAAACTAGCCGGAGTTTTAAATATTATCAGTTTTCTGGCTATGTGCCACCTTTCCACTGGTAACCTCCATGATTGAAAACGGCTGGAAATGTAGTAAGAATAAATTTCCTTTCATTTCAAGTGTTTCTTACAAGTTTTTTATCATTTCTGGAAGTTATAATTGCGTATCTGAAGAGATTTACCACAATTAGAGAGTGTTCCTACAACTATATACTGGAATTGGCAGCATTTTAACTGATTCACACAGAAAACACCAGAGAAATTCGGCTTCCAATTGTAAACATAAACTGTATAGTCTACACTTAGAATCTTTCTACACAAATTTTGAGCTGTATAAACCTGAATTCCTAAAATTTGAAAGCGAACTCAAGTGAAAACTCACCCTAAAATAGACTGAGTTTTAAGTATTATCAGTTTTCTGGTCATGACCAGCTTTCCACTGGTAACCTCCGTGATTGAAAACGGCTAAAATGTAGTAAGAATAAATTTCCTTTCATTTCAAGTGTTTCTTACAATTTTTTTATCATTTCTGGAAGATATAATTGCGTATCTGAAGAGTTTTACCACAATTAGAGAGTGTTCCTACAACTAAATACTGGAATCGTCAGCATTTTAACTGATTCACACAGAAAACGCCAGAAAAATTAGGCCTCAATTTTAAACATAAACAGTATATTGCACACTTACATTCTTTCTATACAAATTTTGAGCTGTATAAACCTGAAATCCTAATATATGAAAGCCAATTCAAGTGAAAACTCTCCCTAACCTAGCCGGAGTTGTAAATATTATCAGTTTTCTGGCTATGTCCCACCTTTCCACTGGTAACATCCGTGATTGAAAACGGCTGGAAATGTAGTAAGAATCTATTTGCTTTTATTTCAAGTGTTTCTTACAAGTTTCTTTATCATTTCTGGAAGCTATAATTGCGTATTTGAAGAGTTTTACCACAATTAGAGACTGTTCCTACAACTACATACTGGAATCGTCAGCATTTTAACTGATTCACACAGGAAACACCAGAGAAATTCGGCCTCCAATTGTAAACATAAACTGTATAGTCTTCATTTACAGTCTTTCTACACAAATTTTGAGCTGTATAAACCTGAAATCCTAATATTTGAAAGCCAATTCAAGTGAAAACTCTCCCTAAACTAGCCGGAGTTGTAAATATTATCAGTTTTCTGGCTATGTCCCACCTTTCCACTGGTAACCTCCGTGATTGAAAAGGGCTGGAAATGTAGTAAGAATCAAGTTCCTTTTATTTCAAGTGTTTTTACGAGTTATTTATCATTTCTGGAAACTATAATTACGTATTTGAAGAGTTTTACCACAATTACAGAGTGTTCCTACAACTACATACTGGAATCGTCAGCATTTTAACTGATTCACACAGGAAAAACCAGAGAGATTCGGCCTCCAATTGTAAACATAAACAGTATAGTCCTCACTTACATTCTTTCTACACAAATTTTGAGCTGTATAAACCTGAATTCCTAATATTTGAAAGCGAACTCAAGTGAAAACTCACCCTAAAATAGACTGAGTTTTAAGTATTATCAGTTTTCTGGTCATGACCAGCTTTCCACTGGTAACCTCCGTGATTGAAAACGCCCAGAAATGTAGTAAGAATAAATTTCCTTTCATTTCAGGTGTTTCTTACAAGTTTTTTTTTATCATTTCTGGAAACTATAATTGCGTAATTGAAGAGTTTTACCACAATTAGAGAGTGTTCCTACAACTATATACTGGAATCGTCAGCATTTTAACTGATTCACACAGAAAACGCCAGAGAAATTAGGCCTCAATTTTAAACATAAACAGTATATTGCACACTTACAGTCTTTCTATACAAATTTTGAGCTGTATAAACCTGAAATCCTAATATTTGAAAGCCAATTCAAGTGAAAACTCTCCCTAAACTAGCCGGAGTTGTAAATATTATCAGTTTTCTGGCCATGTCCCACCTTTCCACTGGTAACCTCCGTGATTGAAAACGGCTGGAAATGTAGTAAGAATCTATTTGCTTTTATTTCAAGTGTTTCTTACAAGTTTCTTTATCATTTCTGGAAAGTATAATTGCGTATTTGAAGTTTTACCACAATTACAGAGTGTTCCTACAACTACTTACTGAAATCGTCAGCATTTTAACTGATTCACACAGGAAACACCAGAGAAATTCGGCCTCCAATTGTAAACATAAACACTATAGTCTTCACGTACAGTCTTTCTACACAAATTTTGAGCTGAATAAACCTGAATTCCTACTATTTGAAAGCGAACTCAAGTGAAAACTCACCCTAAACTAGATGGAGTTGTAAGTATTATCAGTTTTCTGGTCATGACCTAGCTTTCCACTGGTAAACTCCATGATTGAAAATGGCTGGAAATGTAGTAAGAATAAATTTCCTTTCATTTCAAGTGTTTCTTACAAGTTTTTTATCATTTCTGGAAGCTATAATTGCGTATTTGAAGAGTTTTACCACAATTAGCGAGTGTTCCTACAACTATATACTAGAATCGGCAGCATTTTAACTGATTCACACAGAAAACACCAGAGAAATTCGGCTTCCAATTGTAAACATAAACTGTATAGTCTTCACTTAGAATCTTTCTACACAAATTTTGAGCTGTATAAACCTGAATTCCTAAAATTTGAAAGCGAACTCAAGTGAAAACTCACTCTAAACTAGATGGAGTTGTAAGTATTATCAGTTTTCTGGTCATTACCCAGATTTCCTGTGGTAACCTCCGTGATTGAAAACGGCTGGATATGTAGTAAGAATCAAGTTCCTTTTATTTCAAGTGTTTCTAACGAGTTATTTATCATTTCTGGAAACTATAATTGCGTATTTGAAGAGTTTTACCACAATTACAGAGTGTTCCTACAACTATATACTGGAATCGTCAGCATTTTAACTGATTCACACAGAAAACGCCAGAGAAATTAGGCCTCAATTTTAAACATAAACAGTATATTGCACACTTACAGTCTTTCTATACAAATTTTGAGCTGTATAAACCTGAAATCCTAATGTTTGAAAGCCAATTCAAGTGAAAACTCTCCCTAAACTAGCCGGAGTTGTAAATATTATCAGTTTTCTGGCTATGTCCCACCTTTCCACTGGTAACCTCCGTGATTGAAAATGGCTGGAAATGTAGTAAGAATCTATTTGCTTTTATTTCAAGTGTTTCTTATAAGTTTTTTATCATTACTGGAAACAATAATTGCGTATTTGAAGAGTTTTACCACAATTAGAGAGAGTTCCTACAACTACATACTGGAATCGTCAGCATTTTAACTGATTCACACAGGAAACACCAGAGAAATTCGGCCTCCAATTGTAAACATAAACAGTATAATCCTCACTTACATTCTTTCTACACAAATTTTGAGCTGTATAAACCTGATATCCTAATATT
Source organism: Myotis daubentonii (assembly GCF_963259705.1). Taxonomy (NCBI): domain Eukaryota; kingdom Metazoa; phylum Chordata; class Mammalia; order Chiroptera; family Vespertilionidae; genus Myotis; species Myotis daubentonii. The sequence goes on along the minus strand of NC_081861.1, from coordinate 76,892,132 downwards.
TGAAAGCGAACTCAAGTGAAAACTCACTCTAAACTAGATGGAGTTGTAAGTATTATCAGTTTTCTGGTCATTACCCAGATTTCCTGTGGTAACCTCCGTGATTGAAAACGGCTGGATATGTAGTAAGAATCAAGTTCCTTTTATTTCAAGTGTTTCTTACGAGTTATTTATCATTTCTGGAAACTATAATTGCGTATTTGAAGAGTTTTACCACAATTACAGAGTGTTCCTACAACTATATACTGGAATCGTCAGCATTTTAACTGATTCACACAGAAAACGCCAGAGAAATTAGGCCTCAATTTTAAACATAAACAGTATATTGCACACTTACAGTCTTTCTATACAAATTTTGAGCTGTATAAACCTGAAATCCTAATGTTTGAAAGCCAATTCAAGTGAAAACTCTCCCTAAACTAGCCGGAGTTGTAAATATTATCAGTTTTCTGGCTATGTCCCACCTTTCCACTGGTAACCTCCGTGATTGAAAACGGCTGGAAATGTAGTAAGAATCTATTTGCTTTTAATTCAAGTGTTTCTTATAAGTTTTTTATCATTACTGGTAACTATAATTGCGTATTTGAAGAGTTTTACCACAATTAGAGAGTGTTCCTACAACAACATACTGGAATCGTCAGCATTTTAACTGATTCACACAGGAAACACCAGAGAGATTCGGCTTCCAATTGTAAACATAAACAGTATAGTCCTCACTTACAGTCTTTCTACACAAATATTGAGCTGTATAAACCTGAATTCCTAATATTTGGAAGCGAACTCAAGTGAAAACTCACTCTAAACTAGTTGGAGTTGTAAGTATTATCAGTTTTCTGGTCATGACCCAGCTTTCCACTGGTAAACTCCGTGATTGAAAACGGCTGGAAAATTAGTAAGAATAGATTTCCTTCATTTCAAGTGTTTCTTACAAGTTTTTTATCATTTCTGGAAACTATAATTGCGTATTTGAAGAGTTTTAAAACAATTAGAGAGTGTTCCTACAACTATATACTGGAATCGTCAGCATTTTAACTGATTCACACAGAAAACGCCAGAGAAATTAGGCCTCAATTTTAAACATAAACAGTATATTGCACACTTACAGTCTTTCTATACAAATTTTGAGCTGTATAAACCTGAAATCCTAATATTTGAAAGCGAATTCAAGTGAAAACTCTCCCTAAACTAGCCGGAGTTGTAAATATTATCAGTTTTCTGGCTATGTCCCACCTTTCCACTGGTAACCGCCGTGACTGAAAACAGCTGGAAATGTAGTAAGAATAAATTTCCTTTCATTTCAAGTGTTTCTTACAAGTTTTTTATCGTTTCTGGAAACTATAATTGCGTATTTGAAGAGTTTTACCACAATTAGAGAGTGTTCCTACAACTAAATACTGGAATCGTCAGCATTTTAACTGATTCACACAGAAAACGCCAGAAAAATTAGGCATCAATTTTAAAAATAAACAGTATATTGCACACTTACATTCTTTCTATACAAATTTTGAGCTGTATAAACCTGAATTCCTAATATTTGAAAGCGATATCAAGTGAAAACTCACTCTAAACTAGTTGGAGTTGTAAGTATTATCAGTTTTCTGGTCATTACCCAGATTTCCTGTGGTAACCTCCGTGATTGAAAATGGCTGGAAATTAGTAAGAATCAAGTTCCTTTTATTTCAAGTGTTTCTTACAAGTTTTTTATCATTTCTGGAAACTAGAATTGCGTATTTGAAGAGTTTTACCACAATTAGAGAGTGTTCCTAAAACTATATACTGGAATCGTCAGCATTTTAACTGATTCACACAGAAAACGCCAGAGAAATTAGGCCTCAATTTTAAACATAAACAGTATATTGCACACTTACAGTCTTTCTATACAAATTTTGAGCTGTATAAACCTGAAATCCTAATATTTGAAAGCCAATTCAAGTGAAAACTCTCCCTAAACTAGCCGGAGTTGTAAATATTATCAGTTTTCTGGCTATGTCCCACCTTTCCACTGGTAACCTCAGTGATTGAAAACGGCTGGAAATGTAGTAAGAATCTATTTGCTTTTATTTCAAGTGTTTCTTATAAGTTTTTTATTATTACTGGAAACAATAATTGCGTATTTGAAGAGTTTTACCACAATTAGAGAGTGTTCCTACAACTACATACTGGAATCGTCAGCATTTTAACTGATTCACACAGGAAACACCAGAGAAATTCGGCCTCCAATTGTAAACATGAACAGTATAGTCCTCACTTACATTCTTTCTACACAAATTTTGAGCTGTATAAACCTGAATTCCTAATATTTGAAAGCGAAATCAAGTGAAAACTCACTCTAAACTAGTTGGAGTTGTAAGTATTATCAGTTTTCTGGTCATTACCCAGATTTCCTGTGGTAAACTCCGTGATTGAAGACGGCTGGAAATGTACTAAGAATCAAGTTCCTTTTATTTCAAGTGTTTCTTACAAGTTTTTTATCATTTCTGGAAACTATAATTGCGTATTTGAAGAGTTTTACCACAATTACAGAGTGTTCCTACAACTACATACTGAAATCGTCAGCATTTTAACTGATTCACAGAGGAAACACCAGAGAAATTCGGCCTCCAATTGTAAACATAAACAGTATAGTCTTCACGTACACTCTTTCTACACAACTTTTGAGCTGAATAAACCAGAATTCCTAATATTTGAAAGCGAACTCAAGTGAAAACTCACCCTAAACTAGATGGAGATGTAAGTATTATCAGTTTTCTGGTCATGACTCAGCTTTCCACTGGTAAACTCCGTGATTGAAAACGGCTGGAAATGTAGTAAGAATAAATTTCCTTTCATTTCAAGTGTTTCTTACAAGTTTTTTATCATTTCTGGAAGCTATAATTGCGTATTTGAAGAGTTTCACCACAATTAGAGAGTGTTCCTACAACTATATACTGGAATCGGCAGCATTTTAACTGATTCACACAGAAAAAACCAGAGAAATTCGGCTTCCAATTGTAAACATAAACTGTATAGTCTTCAATTAGAATCTTTCTACACAAATTTTGAGCTGTATAAACCTGAATTCCTAAAATTTGAAAGCGAACTCAAGTGAAAACTCACCCTAAAATAGACTGAGTTTTAAGTATTATCAGTTTTCTGGTCATGACCCAGCTTTCCACTGGTAACCTCCGTGATTGAAAACGCCCAGAAATGTAGTAAGAATAAATTTACTTTCATTTCAAGTGTTTCTTACAAGTTTTTTTTATCATTTCAGGAAACTATAATTGCGTATTTGAAGAGTTTTACCACAATTAGAGAGAGTTCCTACAACTACATACTGGAATTGTCAGCATTTTAACTGATTCACACAGGAAACACCAGAGAAATTCGGCCTCCAATTGTAAACATAAACAGTATAATCCTCACTTACATTCTTTCTACACAAATTTTGAGCTGTATAAACCTGATATCCTAATATTTGAAAGCGAACTCAAGTGAAAACTCACTCTAAACTAGATGGAGTTGTAAGTATTATCAGTTTTCTGGTCATTACCCAGATTTCCTGTGGTAACCTCCGTGATTGAAAACGGCTGGATATGTAGTAAGAATCAAGTTCCTTTTATTTCAAGTGTTTCTAACGAGTTATTTATCATTTCTGGAAACTATAATTGCGTATTTGAAGAGTTTTACCACAATTACAGAGTGTTCCTACAACTATATACTGGAATCGTCAGCATTTTAACTGATTCACACAGAAAACGCCAGAGAAATTAGGCCTCAATTTTAAACATAAACAGTATATTGCACACTTACAGTCTTTCTATACAAATTTTGAGCTGTATAAACCTGAAATCCTAATGTTTGAAAGCCAATTCAAGTGAAAACTCTCCCTAAACTAGCCGGAGTTGTAAATATTATCAGTTTTCTGGCTATGTCCCACCTTTCCACTGGTAACCTCCGTGATTGAAAACGGCTGGAAATGTAGTAAGAATCTATTTGCTTTTAATTCAAGTGTTTCTTATAAGTTTTTTATCATTACTGGTAACTATAATTGCGTATTTGAAGAGTTTTACCACAATTAGAGTGTTCCTACAACAACATACTGGAATCGTCAGCATTTTAACTGATTCACACAGGAAACACCAGAGAGATTCGGCTTCCAATTGTAAACATAAACAGTATAGTCCTCACTTACAGTCTTTCTACACAAATATTGAGCTGTATAAACCTGAATTCCTAATATTTGGAAGCGAACTCAAGTGAAAACTCACTCTAAACTAGTTGGAGTTGTAAGTATTATCAGTTTTCTGGTCATGACCCAGCTTTCCACTGGTAAACTCCGTGATTGAAAACGGCTGGAAAATTAGTAATAATAGATTTCCTTCATTTCAAGTGTTTCTTACAAGTTTTTTATCATTTCTGGAAACTATAATTGCGTATTTGAAGAGTTTTAAAACAATTAGAGAGTGTTCCTACAACTATATACTGGAATCGTCAGCATTTTAACTGATTCACACAGAAAACGCCAGAGAAATTAGGCCTCAATTTTAAACATAAACAGTATATTGCACACTTACAGTCTTTCTATACAAATTTTGAGCTGTATAAACCTGAAATCCTAATATTTGAAAGCGAATTCAAGTGAAAACTCTCCCTAAACTAGCCGGAGTTGTAAATATTATCAGTTTTCTGGCTATGTCCCACCTTTCCACTGGTAACCGCCGTGACTGAAAACAGCTGGAAATGTAGTAAGAATAAATTTCCTTTCATTTCAAGTGTTTCTTACAAGTTTTTTATCGTTTCTGGAAACTATAATTGCGTATTTGAAGAGTTTTACCACAATTAGAGAGTGTTCCTACAACTAAATACTGGAATCGTCAGCATTTTAACTGATTCACACAGAAAACGCCAGAAAAATTAGGCATCAATTTTAAAAATAAACAGTATATTGCACACTTACATTCTTTCTATACAAATTTTGAGCTGTATAAACCTGAATTCCTAATATTTGAAAGCGATATCAAGTGAAAACTCACTCTAAACTAGTTGGAGTTGTAAGTATTATCAGTTTTCTGGTCATTACCCAGATTTCCTGTGGTAACCTCCGTGATTGAAAACGGCTGGAAATTAGTAAGAATCAAGTTCCTTTTATTTCAAGTGTTTCTTACAAGTTTTTTATCATTTCTGGAAACTAGAATTGCGTATTTGAAGAGTTTTACCACAATTAGAGAGTGTTCCTACAACTATATACGGGAATCGTCAGCATTTTAACTGATTCACACAGAAAACGCCAGAGAAATTAGGCCTCAATTTTAAACATAAACAGTATATTGCACACTTACAGTCTTTCTATACAAATTTTGAGCTGTATAAACCTGAAATCCTAATATGTGAAAGCCAATTCAAGTGAAAACTCTCCCTAAACTAGCCGGAGTTGTAAATATTATCAGTTTTCTGGCTATGTCCCACCTTTCCACTGGTAACCTCAGTGATTGAAAACGGCTGGAAATGTAGTAAGAATCTATTTGCTTTTATTTCAAGTGTTTCTTATAAGTTTTTTATTATTACTGGAAACAATAATTGCGTATTTGAAGAGTTTTACCACAATTAGAGAGTGTTCCTACAACTACATACTGGAATCGTCAGCATTTTAACTGATTCACACAGGAAACACCAGAGAAATTCGGCCTCCAATTGTAAACATAAACAGTATAGTCCTCACTTACATTCTTTCTACACAAATTTTGAGCTGTATAAACCTGAATTCCTAATATTTGAAAGCGAAATCAAGTGAAAACTCACTCTAAACTAGTTGGAGTTGTAAGTATTATCAGTTTTCTGGTCATTACCCAGATTTCCTGTGGTAACCTCCGTGATTGAAGACGGCTGGAAATGTACTAAGAATCAAGTTCCTTTTATTTCAAGTGTTTCTTACAAGTTTTTTATCATTTCTGGAAACTATAATTGCGTATTTGAAGAGTTTTACCACAATTACAGAGTGTTCCTACAACTACATACTGGAATCATCAGCATTTTAACTGATTCACAGAGGAAACACCAGAGAAATTCGGCCTCCAATTGTAAACATAAACAGTATAGTCTTCACGTACAGTCTTTCTACACAACTTTTGAGCTGAATAAACCTGAATTCCTAATATTTGAAAGCGAACTCAAGTGAAAACTCACCCTAAACTAGATGGAGATGTAAGTATTATCAGTTTTCTGGTCATGACCCAGCTTTCCACTGGTAAACTCCGTGATTGAAAACGGCTGGAAATGTAGTAAGAATAAATTTACTTTCATTTCAAGGGTTTCTTACAAGTTTTTTATCATTTCTGGAAGCTATAATTGCGTATCTGAAGAGTTTTACCACAATTAGAGAGTGTTCCTACAACTATATACTGGAATCGTCAGCATTTTAACTGATTCACACAGAAAACGCCAGAGAAATTAGGCCTCAATTTTAAACATAAACAGTATATTGCACACTTACAGTCTTTCTATACAAATTTTGAGCTGTATAAACCTGAAATCCTAATATTTGAAAGCCAATTCAAGTGAAAACTCTCCCTAAACTAGCCGGAGTTTTAAATATTATCAGTTTTCTGGCTATGTCCCACCTTTCCACTGGTAACCTCCATGATTGAAAACGGCTGGAAATGTAGTAAGAATCTATTTGCTTTTATTTCAAGTGTTTCTTATAAGTTTTTTATCATTACTGGAAACAATAATTGCGTATTTGAAGAGTTTTACCACAGTTAGAGAGAGTTTCTACAACTACATACTCGAATCGTCAGCATTTTAACTGATTCACACAGGAAACACCAGAGAAATTCGGCTTCCAATTGTAAACATAAACTGTATAGTCTTCATTTACAGTCTTTCTACACAAATTTTGAGCTGTATAAACCTGAATTCCTAATATTTGAAAGCGAACTCAAGTGAAAACTCACCCTAAAATGGACTGAGTTTTAAGTATTATCAGTTTTCTGGTCATGACCCAGCTTTCCACTGGTAACCTCAGTGATTGAAAACGGCTAGAAATGTAGTAAGAATAAATTTCCTTTCATTTCAAGTGTTTCTTACAAGTTTTTTATCATTTCTGGAAACTATAATTGCGTATTTGAAGAGTTTTACCACAATTAGAGAGTGTTCCTACAACTAAATACTGGAATCGTCAGCATTTTAACTGATTCACACAAGAAACACCAGAGAAATTCGGCCTCCAATTGTAAACATAAACTGTATAGTCTTCATTTACAGTCTTTCTACACAAATTTTGAGCTGTATAAACCTGAATTCCTAATATTTGAAAGCGAACTCAAGTGAAAACTCACCCTAAAAGAGACTGAGTTTTAAGTATTATCAGTTTTCTGGTCATGACCAGCTTTCCACTGGTAACCTCTGTGATTGAAAACGCCCAGAAATGTAGTAAGAATAAATTTCCTTTCATTTCAAGTGTTTCTTACAAGTTTTTTTTATCATTTCTGGAAACTATAATTGCGAAATTGAAGAGTTTTACCACAATTAGAGAGTGTTCCTACAACTATATACTGGAATCGGCAGCATTTTAACTGATTCACACAGAAAACGCCAGAGAAATTAGGCCTCAATTTTAAACATAAACAGTATATTGCACACTTACAGTCTTTCTATACAAATTTTGAGCTGTATAAACCTGAAATCCTAATGTTTGAAAGCCAATTCAAGTGAAAACTCTCCCTAAACTAGCCGGAGTTGTAAATATTATCAGTTTTCTGGCTATGTCCCACCTTTCCACTGGTAACCTCCATGATTGAAAACGGCTGGAAATGTAGTAAGAATCTATTTGCTTTTATTTCAAGTGTTTCTTATAAGTTTTTTATTATTACTGGAAACAATAATTGCGTATTTGAAGAGTTTTACCACAATTAGAGAGTGTTCCTACAACTACATACTGGAATCGTCAGCATTTTAACTGATTCACACAGGAAACACCAGAGAAATTCGGCCTCCAATTGTAAACATAAACAGTATAGTCCTCACTTACATTCTTTCTACACAAATTTTGAGCTGTATAAACCTGAATTCGTAATATTTGAAAGCGAAATCAAGTGAAAACTCACTCTAAACTAGACGGAGTTGTAAGTATTATCAGTTTTCTGGTCATTACCCAGATTTCCTGTGGTAACCTCCGTGATTGAAGACGGCTGGAAATGTACTAAGAATCAAGTTCCTTTTATTTCAAGTGTTTCTTACAAGTTTTTTATCATTTCTGGAAACTATAATTGCGTATTTGAAGAGTTTTACCACAATTACAGAGTGTTCCTACAACTACATACTGGAATCATCAGCATTTTAACTGATTCACAGAGGAAACACCAGAGAAATTCGGCCTCCAATTGTAAACATAAACAGTATAGTCTTCACGTACAGTCTTTCTACACAACTTTTGAGCTGAATAAACCTGAATTCCTAATATTTGAAAGCGAACTCAAGTGAAAACTCACCCTAAACTAGATGGAGATGTAAGTATTATCAGTTTTCTGGTCATGACCCAGCTTTCCACTGGTAAACTCCGTGATTGAAAACGGCTGGAAATGTAGTAAGAATAAATTTACTTTCATTTCAAGGGTTTCTTACAAGTTTTTTATCATTTCTGGAAGCTATAATTGCGTATCTGAAGAGTTTTACCACAATTAGAGAGTGTTCCTACAACTATATACTGGAATCGTCAGCATTTTAACTGATTCACACAGAAAACGCCAGAGAAATTAGGCCTCAATTTTAAACATAAACAGTATATTGCACACTTACAGTCTTTCTATACAAATTTTGAGCTGTATAAACCTGAAATCCTAATGTTTGAAAGCCAATTCAAGTGAAAACTCTCCCTAAACTAGCCGGAGTTTTAAATATTATCAGTTTTCTGGCTATGTCCCACCTTTCCACTGGTAACCTCCATGATTGAAAACGGCTGGAAATGTAGTAAGAATCTATTTGCTTTTATTTCAAGTGTTTCTTATAAGTTTTTTATCATTACTGGAAACAATAATTGCGTATTTGAAGAGTTTTACCACAATTAGAGAGAGTTCCTACAACTACATACTGGAATCGTCAGCATTTTAATTGATTCACACAGGAAACACCAGAGAAATTTGGCTTCCAATTGTAAACATAAACTGTATAGTCTTCATTTACAGTCTTTCTACACAAATTTTGAGCTGTATAAACCTGAATTCCTAATATTTGAAAGCGAACTCAAGTGAAAACTCACCCTAAAATGGACTGAGTTTTAAGTATTATCAGTTTTCTGGTCATGACCCAGCTTTCCACTGGTAACCTCAGTGATTGAAAACGGCTAGAAATGTAGTAAGAATAAATTTCCTTTCATTTCAAGTGTTTCTTACAAGTTTTTTATCATTTCTGGAAACTATAATTGCGTATTTGAAGAGTTTTACCACAATTAGAGAGTGTTCCTACAACTAAATACTGGAATCGTCAGCATTTTAACTGATTCACACAGGAAACACCAGAGAAATTCGGCCTCCAATTGTAAACATAAACTGTATAGTCTTCATTTACAGTCTTTCTACACAAATTTTGAGCTGTATAAACCTGAATTCCTAATATTTGAAAGCGAACTCAAGTGAAAACTCACCCTAAAATAGACTGAGTTTTAAGTATTATCAGTTTTCTGGTCATGACCAGCTTTCCACTGGTAACCTCCGTGATTGAAAACGCCCAGAAATGTAGTAAGAATAAATTTCCTTTCATTTCAAGTGTTTCTTACAAGTTTTTTTTATCATTTCTGGAAACTATAATTGCGTAATTGAAGAGTTTTACCACAATTAGAGAGTGTTCCTACAACTATATACTGGAATCGGCAGCATTTTAACTGATTCACACAGAAAACGCCAGAGAAATTAGGCCTCAATTTTAAACATAAACAGTATATTGCACACTTACAGTCTTTCTATACAAATTTTGAGCTGTATAAACCTGAAATCCTAATGTTTGAAAGCCAATTCAAGTGAAAACTCTCCCTAAACTAGCCGGAGTTTTAAATATTATCAGTTTTCTGGCTATGTCCCACCTTTCCACTGGTAACCTCCATGATTGAAAACGGCTGGAAATGTAGTAAGAATCTATTTGCTTTTATTTCAAGTGTTTCTTATAAGTTTTTTATCATTACTGGAAACAATAATTGCATATTTGAAGAGTTTTACCACAATTAGAGAGTGTTCCTACAACTACATACTGGAATCGTCAGCATTTTAACTGATTCACACAGGAAACACCAGAGAAATTCGGCGCCTCCAATTGTAAACATAAACAGTATAGTCCTCACTTACAGTCTTTCTACACAAATTTTGAGCTGAATAAACCTGAATTCCTACTATTTGAAAGCGAACTCAAGTGAAAACTCACCCTAAACTAGACGGAGTTGTAAGTATTATCAGTTTTCTGGTCATGACCCAGCTTTCCACTGGTAAACTCCGTGATTGAAAACAGCTGGAAATGTAGTAAGAATAAATTTCCTTTCATTTCAAGTGTTTCTTACAAGTTTTTTATCATTTCTGGAAACTATAATTGCGTATTTGAAGAGTTTTACCACAATTAGAGAGTGTTCCTACAACTAAATACTGGAATCGTCAGCATTTTAACTGATTCACACAGAAAACGCCAGAAAAATTAGGCCTCAATTTTAAACATAAACAGTATATTGCACACTTACATTCTTTCTATACAAATTTTGACCTGTATAAACCTGAAATCCTAATATTTGAAAGCCAATTCAAGTGAAAACTCTCTCTAAACTAGCCGGAGTTGTAAATATTATCAGTTTTCTGGCTATGTCCCACCTTTCCACTGGTAACCTCCGTGATTGAAAACGGCTGGAAATGTAGTAAGAATCTATTTGCTTTTATTTCAAGTGTTTCTTACAAGTTTCTTTATCATTTCTGGAAGCTATAATTGCATATTTGAAGAGTTTTACCACAATTAGAGACTGTTCCTACAACTACATACTGGAATCGTCAGCATTTTAACTGATTCACACAGGAAACACCAGAGAAATTCGGCCTCCAATTGTAAACATAAACTGTATAGTCTTCATTTACAGTCTTTCTACACAAATTTTGAGCTGTATAAACCTGAATTCCTAATATTTGAAAGCGAACTCAAGTGAAAACTCACCCTAAAATAGACTGAGTTTTAAGTATTATCAGTTTTCTGGTCATGACCCAGCTTTCCACTGGTAACCTCCGTGAATGAAAACGGCTGGAAATGTAGTAAGAATCTATTTGCTTTAATTTCAAGTGTTTCTTATAAGTTTTTTTATCATTACTGGAAACAATAATTGCGTATTTGAAGAGTTTTACCACAATTAGAGAGTATTCCTACAACTACATACTGGAATCGTCAGCATTTTAACTGATTCACACAGGAAACACCAGAGAAATTCGGCCTCCAATTGTAAACATAAACAGTATAGTCCTCACTTACATTCTTTCTACACAAATTTTGAGCTGTATAAACCTGAATTCCTAATATTTGAAAGCGAAATCAAGTGAAAACTCACTCTAAACTAGTTGGAGTTGTAAGTATTATCACTTTTCTGGTCATTACCCAGATTTCCTGTGGTAACCTCCGTGATTGAAAACGGCTGGAAATGTAGTAAGAATCAAGTTCCTTTTATTTCAAGTGTTTCTTACAAGTTTTTTATCATTTCTGGAAACTATAATTGCGTATTTGAAGAGTTTTACCACAATTACAGAGTGTTCCTACAACTACATACTGGAATCATCAGCATTTTAACTGATTCACAGAGGAAACACCAGAGAAATTCGGCCTCCAATTGTAAACATAAACTGTATAGTCTTCACTTAGAATCTTTCTACACAAATTTTGAGCTGTATAAACCTGAATTCCTAAAATTTGAAAGCGAACTCAAGTGAAAACTCACCCTAAAATAGACTGAGTTTTAAGTATTATCAGTTTTCTGGTCATGACCAGCTTTCCACTGGTAACCTCCGTGATTGAAAACGGCTAAAATGTAGTAAGAATAAATTTCCTTTCATTTCAAGTGTTTCTTACAATTTTTTTATCATTTCTGGAAGCTATAATTGCGTATCTGAAGAGTTTTACCACAATTAGAGAGTGTTCCTTCAACTAAATACTGGAATCGTCAGCATTTTAACTGATTCACACAGAAAACGCCAGAAAAATTAGGCCTCAATTTTAAACATAAACAGTATATTGCACACTTACATTCTTTCTATACAAATTTTGAGCTGTATAAACCTGAAATCCTAATATTTGAAAGCCAATTCAAGTGAAAACTCTCCCTAAACTAGCCGGAGTTGTAAATATTATCAGTTTTCTGGCTATGTCCCACCTTTCCACTGGTAACCTCCGTGATTGAAAACGGCTGGAAATGTAGTAAGAATCTATTTGCTTTTATTTCAAGTGTTTCTTACAAGTTTTTTATCATTTCTGGAAGCTATAATTGCGTATTTGAAGAGTTTTACCACAATTAGAGACTGTTCCTACAACTACATACTGGAATCGTCAGCATTTTAACTGATTCACACAGGAAACACCAGAGAAATTCGGCCTCCAATTGTAAACATAAACTGTATAGTCTTCATTTACAGTCTTTCTACACAAATTTTGAGCTGTATAAACCTGAATTCCTAATATTTGAAAGCGAACTCAAGTGAAAACTCACCCTAAAATAGACTGAGTTTTAAGTATTATCAGTTTTCTGATCATGACCCAGCTTTCCACTGGTAACCTCCGTGATTGAAAACGGCTGGAAATGTAGTAAGAATCTATTTGCTTTTATTTCAAGTGTTTCTTACAAGTTTCTTTATCATTACTGGAAGCTATAATTGCGTATTTGAAGAGTTTTACCACAATTAGAGAGTGTTCCTACAACTACATACTGGAATCGTCAGCATTTTAACTGATTCACTCAGGAAACACCAGAGAAATTAGGCCTCCAATTGTAAACATAAACAGTATAGTCCTCACTTACAGTCTTTCTACACAAATTTTGAGCTGAATAAACCTGAATTCCTACTATTTGAAAGCGAACTCAAGTGAAAACTCACACTAAACTAGACGGAGTTGTAAGTATTATCAGTTTTCTGGTCATGACCCAGCTTTCCACTGGTAAACTCCGTGATTGAAAACAGCTGGAAATGTAGTAAGAATAAATTTCCTTTCATTTCAAGTGTTTCTTACAGGTTTTTTATCATTTCTGGAAACTATAATTGCGTATTTGAAGAGTTTTACCACAATTAGAGAGTGTTCCTACAACTAAATACTGGAATCGTCAGCATTGTAACTGATTCACACAAAAACTCCAGAAAAATTAGGCATCAATTTTAAACATAAACAGTATATTGCACACTTACATTCTTTCTATACAAATTTTGAGCTGTATAAACCTGAAATCCTAATATTTGAAAGCCAATTCAAGTGAAAACTCTCCCTAAACTAGCCGGAGTTGTAAATATTATCAGTTTTCTGGCTATGTCCCACCTTTCCACTGGTAAACTCCGTGATTGAAAACGGCTGGAAATGTAGTAAGAATAAATTTCCTTTCATTTCAAGTGTTTCTTACAAGTTTTTTATCATTTCTGGAAGCTATATTTGCGTATCTGAAGAGTTTTACCACAATTAGAGAGTGTTCCTACAACTATATACTGGAATCGGCAGCATTTTAACTGATTCACACAGAAAACACCAGAGAAATTCAGCTTCCAATTGTAAACATAAAAATGTATAGTCTTCACTTAGAATCTTCCTACACAAATTTTGGGCTGTATAAACCGGAATTCCTAAAATTTGAAAGCGAACTCAAGTGAAAACTCACCCTAAAATAGACTGAGTTTTAAGTATTATCAGTTTTCTGCTCATGACCACCTTTCCACTGGTAACCTCCGTGATTGAAAACGGCTAGAAATGTAGTAAGAATAAATTTCCTTTCATTTCAAGTTTTTCTTACAAGTTTTTTATCATTTCAGGAAACTGTAATTGCGTATTTGAAGAGTTTTACCACAATTAGAGACTGTTCCTACAACTACATACTGGAATCGTCAGCATTTTAACTGATTCACACAGGAAACACCAGAGAAATTCGGCCTCCAATTGTAAACATAAACAGTATAGTCTTCACGTACAGTCTTTCTACACAACTTTTGAGCTGAATAAACTTGAATTCCTAATATTTGAAAGCGAACTCAAGTGAAAACTCACCCTAAACTAGATGGAGATGTAAGTATTATCAGTTTTCTGGTCATGACCCAGCTTTCCACTGGTAAACTCCGTGATTGAAAATGGCTGGAATTGTAGTAAGAATAAATTTCCTTTCATTTCAAGTGTTTCTTACAAGTTTTTTATCATTTCTGGAAGCTATAATTGCGTATTTGAAGAGTTTTACCACAATTACAGAGTGTTCCTACAACTACATACTGGAATCATCAGCATTTTAACTGATTCACACAGGAAACACCAGAGAGATTCGGCCTCCAATTGTAAACATAAACAGTATAGTCTTCACGTACAGTCTTTCTACACAACTTTTGAGCTGAATAAACCTGAATTCCTAATATTTGAAAGCGAACTCAAGTGAAAACTAACCCTAAACTAGATGGAGATGTAAGTATTATCAGTTTTCTGGTCATGACCCAGCTTTCCACTGGTAAACTCCGTGATTGAAAACGGCTGGAAATGTAGTAAGAATAAATTTCCTTTCATTTCAAGTGTTTCTTACAAGTTTTTTATCATTTCTGGAAGCTATAATTGCGTATCTGAAGAGTTTTACCACAATTAGAGAGTGTTCCTACAACTATATACTGGAATCGTCAGCATTTTAACTGATTCACACAGAAAACGCCAGAAAAATTAGGCCTCAATTTTAAACATAAACAGTATATTGCACACTTACAGTCTTTCTATACAAATTTTGAGCTGTATAAACCTGAAATCCTAATGTTTGAAAGCCAATTCAAGTGAAAACTCTCCCTAAACTAGGCGGAGTTGTAAATATTATCAGTTTGTGGCTATGTCCCACCTTTCCACTGGTAACCTCCATGATTGAAAACGGCTGGAAATGTAGTAAGAATCTATTTGCTTTTATTTCAAGTGTTTCTTATAAGTTTTTTATCATTACTGGAAACAATAATTGCGTATTTGAAGAGTTTTACCACAATTAGAGAGTGTTCCTACAACTACATACTGGAATCGTCAGCATTTTAACTGATTCACACAGGAAACACCAGAGAAATTCGGCCTCCAATTGTAAACATAAACAGTATAGTCCTCACTTACAGTCTTTCTACACAAATTTTGAGCTGAATAAACCTGAATTCCTACTATTTGAAAGCGAACTCAAGTGAAAACTCACCCTAAAGTAGACGGAGTTGTAAGTATTATCAGTTTTCTGGTCATGACCCAGCTTTCCACTGGTAAACTCCGTGATTGAAAACAGCTGGAAATGTAGTAAGAATAAATTTCCTTTCATTTCAAGTGTTTCTTACAAGTTTTTTATCATTTCAGGAAACTATAATTGCGTATTTGAAGAGTTTTACCACAATTAGAGAGTGTTCCTACAACTAAATACTGGAATCGTCAGCATTTTAACTGATTCACACAAAAACTCCAGAAAAATTAGGCATCAATTTTAAACATAAACAGTATATTGCACACTTACATTCTTTCTATACAAATTTTGAGCTGTATAAACCTGAAATCCTAATATTTGAAAGCCAATTCAAGTGAAAACTCTCCCTAAACTAGCCGGAGTTGTAAATATTATCAGTTTTCTGGCTATGTCCCACCTTTCCACTGGTAAACTCCGTGATTGAAAACGGCTGGAAATGTAGTAAGAATAAATTTCCTTTCATTTCAAGTGTTTCTTACAAGTTTTTTATCATTTCTGGAAGCTATATTTGCGTATCTGAAGAGTTTTACCACAATTAGAGAGTGTTCCTACAACTATATGCTGGAATCGGCAGCATTTTAACTGATTCACACAGAAAACACCAGAGAAATTCAGCTTCCAATTGTAAACATAAAAATGTATAGTCTTCACTTAGAATCTTTCTACACAAATTTTGGGCTGTATAAACCGGAATTCCTAAAATTTGAAAGCGAACTCAAGTGAAAACTCACCCTAAAATAGACTGAGTTTTAAGTATTATCAGTTTTCTGCTCATGACCACCTTTCCACTGGTAACCTCCGTGATTGAAAACGGCTAGAAATGTAGTAAGAATAAATTTCCTTTCATTTCAAGTTTTTCTTACAAGTTTTTTATCATTTCAGGAAACTATAATTGCGTATTTGAAGAGTTTTACCACAATTAGAGACTGTTCCTACAACTACATACTGGAATCGTCAGCATTTTAACTGATTCACACAGGAAACACCAGAGAAATTCGGCCTCCAATTGTAAACATAAACAGTATAGTCTTCACGTACAGTCTTTCTACACAACTTTTGAGCTGAATAAACTTGAATTCCTAATATTTGAAAGCGAACTCAAGTGAAAACTCACCCTAAACTAGATGGAGATGTAAGTATTATCAGTTTTCTGGTCATGACCCAGCTTTCCACTGGTAAACTCCGTGATTGAAAATGGCTGGAATTGTAGTAAGAATAAATTTCCTTTCATTTCAAGTGTTTCTTACAAGTTTTTTATCATTTCTGGAAGCTATAATTGCGTATTTGAAGAGTTTTACCACAATTACAGAGTGTTCCTACAACTACATACTGGAATCATCAGCATTTTAACTGATTCACAGAGGAAACACCAGAGAGATTCGGCCTCCAATTGTAAACATAAACAGTATAGTCTTCACGTACAGTCTTTCTACACAACTTTTGAGCTGAATAAACCTGAATTCCTAATATTTGAAAGCGAACTCAAGTGAAAACTCACCCTAAAATAGACTGAGTTTTAAGTATTATCAGTTTTCTGGTCATGACCAGCTTTCCACTGGTAACCTCCGTGATTGAAAACGGCTAGAAATGTAGTAAAATAAATTTCCTTTCATTTCAAGTGTTTCTTACAAGTTTTTTATCATTTCAGGAAACTATAATTGCGTATTTTAAGAGTTTTACCACAATTACAGAGTGTTCCTACAACTATATACTGGAATCGTCAGCATTTTAACTGATTCACACAGAAAACGCCAGAGAAATTAGGCCTCAATTTTAAACATAAACAGTATATTGCACACTTACAGTCTTTCTATACAAATTTTGAGCTGTATAAACCTGAAATCCTAATATTTGAAAGCCAATTCAAGTGAAAACTCTCCCTAAACTAGCCTGAGTTGTAAATATTATCAGTTTTCTGGCTATGTCCCACCTTTCCACTGGTAACCTCCGTGATTGAAATCGGCTGGAAATGTAGTAAGAATTTATTTGCTTTTATTTCAAGTGTTTCTTACAAGTTTCTTTATCATTTCTGGAAACTATAATTGCGTATTTGAAGAGTTTCACCACAATTAGAGAGTGTTCCTACAACTACATACTGGAATCGTCAGCATTTTAACTGATTCACACACGAAAAACCAGAGAAATTTGGCCTCCAATTGTAAACATAAACAGTATAGTCCTCACTTACATTCTTTCTACACAAATTTTGAGCTGTATAAACCTGAATTCCTAATATTTGAAAGCGAAATCAAGTGAAAACTCACTCTAAACTAGTTGGAGTTGAAAGTATTATCAGTTTTCTGGTCATTACCCAGATTTCCTGTGGTAACCTCCGTGATTGAAAACGGCTGGAAATGTAGTAAGAATAAATTTCCGTTCATTTCAAGTGTTTCTTACAAGTTTTTTATCATTTCTGGAAGCTATAATTGCGTATTTGAAGAGTTTTACCAAAATTAGAGAGTGTTCCTACAACTACATACTGGAATCGGCAGCATTTTAACTGATTCACACACAAAACACCAGAGAAATTCGGCTTCCAATTGTAAACATAAACTGTATAGTCTTCACTTAGAATCTTTCTGCACATATTTTGAGCTGTATAAACCTGAATTCCTAAAATTTGAAAGCGAACTCAAGTGAAAACTCACCCTAAAATAGACTGAGTTTTAAGTATTATCAGTGTTCTGCTCATGACCAGCTTTCCACTGGTAACCTCTGTGATTGAAAACGCCGAGAAATGTAGTAAGAATAAATTTCCTTTCATTTCAAGTGTTTCTTACAAGTTTTTTTTATCATTTCTGGAAACTATAATTGCGTAATTGAAGAGTTTTACCACAATTAGAGAGTGTTCCTACAACTATATACTGGAATCGTCAGCATTTTAACTGATTCACACAGAACACGCCAGAAAAATTAGGCCTCAATTTTAAACATAAACAGTATATTGCACACTTACAGTCTTTCTATACAAATTTTGAGCTGTATAAACCTGAAATCCTAATGTTTGAAAGCCAATTCAAGAGAAAACTCTCCCTAAACTAGCCAGAGTTTTAAATATTATCAGTTTTCTTGCTATGTTCCACCTTTCCACTGGTAACCTCCGTGATTGAAAACGGCTGGAAATGTAGTAAGAATCTATTCGCTTTTATTTCAAGTGTTTCTTATAAGTTTTTTTATCATTACTAGAAACAATAATTGCGTATTTGAAGAGTTTTACCACAATTAGTGTTCCTACAACTACATACTGGAATCGTCAGCATTTTAACTGATTCACACAGGAAACACCAGAGAAATTCGGCCTACAATTGTAAACATAAACAGTATAGTCTTCACGTACAGTCTTTCTGCACAACTTTTGAGCTGAATAAACCTGAATTCCTACTATTTGCAAGGGAACTCAAGTGAAAACTCACCCTAAACTAGACGGAGTTGTAAGTATTATCAGTTTTCTGGTCATTACCCAGATTTCCTGTGGTAACCTCCGTGATTGAAAACGGCTGGAAATGTAGTAAGAATCAAGTTCCTTTTATTTCAAGTGTTTCTTACAAGTTTTTTATCATTTCTGCAAACTATAATTGCGTATTTGAAGAGTTTTACCACAATTACAGAGTGTTCCTACAACTACATACTGAAATCGTCAGCATTTTAACTGATTCACATAGGAAACACCAGAGAAATTCGGCCTCCAATTGTAAACATAATCAGTATAGTCTTCACGTACAGTCTTTCTACACAACTTTTGAGCTGAATAAACCTGAATTCCTAATATTTGAAAGCGAACTCAAGTGAAAACTCACCCTAAACTAGATGGAGTTGTAAGAATTATCAGTTTTCTGGTCATGACCCAGCTTTCCACTGGTAAACTCCGTGATTGAAAACGGCTGGAAATGTAGTAAGAATAAATTTCCCTTTATTTCAAGTGTTTCTTACAAGTTTTTTATCATTTCTGGAAGCTATAATTGCGTATTTGAAGAGTTTTACCACAATTAGAGAGTGTTCCTACAACTATATCCTGGAATCGGCAGCATTTTAACTGATTCACACAGAAAACACCAGAGAAATTCGGCTTCCAATTGTAAACATAAACTGTATAGTCTTCACTTAGAATCTTTCTACACAAATTTTGAGCTGTATAAACCTGAATTCCTAAAATTTGAAAGCGAACTCAAGTGAAAACTCACCCTAAAATAGACTGAGTTTTAAGTATTATCAGTTTTCTGGTCATGACCAGCTTTCCACTGGTAACCTCCGTGATTGAAAACGCCCAGAAATGTAGTAAGAATAAATTTCCTTTCATTTCAAGTGTTTCTTACAAGTTTTTTTTTATCATTTCTGGAAACTATAATTGCGTAATTGAAGAGTTTTACCACAATTAGAGAGTGTTCCTTCAACTATATACTGGAATCGTCAGCATTTTAACTGATTCACCCAGAAAACGCCAGAAAAATTAGGCCTCAATTTTAAACATAAACAGTATATTGCACACTTACAGTCTTTCTATACAAATTTTGAGCTGTATAAACCTGAAATCCTAATGTTTGAAATCCAATTCAAGTGAAAACTCTCCCTAAACTAGCCGGAGTTTTAAATATTATCAGTTTTCTGGCTATGTCCCACCTTTCCACTGGTAACCTCCGTGATTGAAAACGGCTGGAAATGTAGTAAGAATCAAGTTCCTTTTATTTCAAGTGTTTCTTACAAGTTTTTTATCATTTCTGGAAACTATAATTGCGTATTTGAAGAGTTTTACCACAATTAGAGAGTGTTCCTACAACTACATACTGGAATCGTCAGCATTTTAACTGATTCACACAGGAAACACCAGAGAAATTTGGCCTCCAATTGTAAACATAAACAGTATAGTCTTCACGTACAGTCTTTCTACACAAATTTTGAGCTGAATAAACCTGAATTCCTACTATTTGAAAGCGAACTCAAGTGAAAACTCACCCTAAACTAGACGGAGTTGTAAGTATTATCTGTTTTCTGGTCATGACCCAGCTTTCCACTGGTAAACTCCGTGATTGAAAACAGCTGGAAATGTAGTAAGAATAAATTTCCTTTCATTTCAAGTGTTTCTTACAAGTTTTTTATCATTTCTGGAAACTATAATTGCGTATTTGAAGAGTTTTACCACAATTAGAGAGTGTTCCTACAACTAAATACTGGAATCGTCAGCATTTTAACTGATTCAGACAGAAAACGCCAGAAAAATTAGGCCTCAATTTTAAACATAAACAGTATATTGCACACTTACAGTCTTTCTATACAAATTTTGAGCTGTATAAACATGAAATCCTAATATTTGAAAGCCAATTCAAGTGAAAACTCTCCCTAAACTAGCCGGAGTTGTAAATATTATCAGTTTTCTGGCTATGTCCCACCTTTCCACTGGTAAACTCCGTGATTGAAAACGGCTGGAAATGTAGTAAGAATAAATTTCCTTTCATTTCAAGTGTTTCTTACAAGTTTTTTATCATTTCTGGAAGCTATATTTGCGTATCTGAAGAGTTTTACCACAATTAGAGAGTGTTCCTACAACTATATACTGGAATCGGCAGCATTTTAACTGATTCACACAGAAAACACCAGAGAAATTCAGCTTCCAATTGTAAACATAAAAATGTATAGTCTTCACTTAGAATCTTTCTACACAAATTTTGGGCTGTATAAACCGGAATTCCTAAAATTTGAAAGCGAACTCAAGTGAAAACTCACCCTAAAATAGACTGAGTTTTAAGTATTATCAGTTTTCTGCTCATGACCACCTTTCCACTGGTAACCTCCGTGATTGAAAACGGCTAGAAATGTAGTAAGAATAAATTTCCTTTCATTTCAAGTTTTTCTTACAAGTTTTTTATCATTTCAGGAAACTATAATTGCGTATTTGAAGAGTTTTACCACAATTAGAGACTGTTCCTACAACTACATACTGGAATCGTCAGCATTTTAACTGATTCACACAGGAAACACCAGAGAAATTCGGCCTCCAATTGTAAACATAAACAGTATAGTCTTCACGTACAGTCTTTCTACACAACTTTTGAGCTGAATAAACTTGAATTCCTAATATTTGAAAGCGAACTCAAGTGAAAACTCACCCTAAACTAGATGGAGATGTAAGTATTATCAGTTTTCTGGTCATGACCCAGCTTTCCACTGGTAAACTCCGTGATTGAAAATGGCTGGAATTGTAGTAAGAATAAATTTCCTTTCATTTCAAGTGTTTCTTACAAGTTTTTTATCATTTCTGGAAGCTATAATTGCGTATTTGAAGAGTTTTACCACAATTACAGAGTGTTCCTACAACTACATACTGGAATCATCAGCATTTTAACTGATTCACAGAGGAAACACCAGAGAGATTCGGCCTCCAATTGTAAACATAAACAGTATAGTCTTCACGTACAGTCTTTCTACACAACTTTTGAGCTGAATAAACCTGAATTCCTAATATTTGAAAGCGAACTCAAGTGAAAACTCACCCTAAAATAGACTGAGTTTTAAGTATTATCAGTTTTCTGGTCATGACCAGCTTTCCACTGGTAACCTCCGTGATTGAAAACGGCTAGAAATGTAGTAAAATAAATTTCCTTTCATTTCAAGTGTTTCTTACAAGTTTTTTATCATTTCAGGAAACTATAATTGCGTATTTTAAGAGTTTTACCACAATTACAGAGTGTTCCTACAACTATATACTGGAATCGTCAGCATTTTAACTGATTCACACAGAAAACGCCAGAGAAATTAGGCCTCAATTTTAAACATAAACAGTATATTGCACACTTACAGTCTTTCTATACAAATTTTGAGCTGTATAAACCTGAAATCCTAATATTTGAAAGCCAATTCAAGTGAAAACTCTCCCTAAACTAGCCTGAGTTGTAAATATTATCAGTTTTCTGGCTATGTCCCACCTTTCCACTGGTAACCTCCGTGATTGAAATCGGCTGGAAATGTAGTAAGAATTTATTTGCTTTTATTTCAAGTGTTTCTTACAAGTTTCTTTATCATTTCTGGAAACTATAATTGCGTATTTGAAGAGTTTCACCACAATTAGAGAGTGTTCCTACAACTACATACTGGAATCGTCAGCATTTTAACTGATTCACACACGAAAAACCAGAGAAATTTGGCCTCCAATTGTAAACATAAACAGTATAGTCCTCACTTACATTCTTTCTACACAAATTTTGAGCTGTATAAACCTGAATTCCTAATATTTGAAAGCGAAATCAAGTGAAAACTCACTCTAAACTAGTTGGAGTTGAAAGTATTATCAGTTTTCTGGTCATTACCCAGATTTCCTGTGGTAACCTCCGTGATTGAAAACGGCTGGAAATGTAGTAAGAATAAATTTCCGTTCATTTCAAGTGTTTCTTACAAGTTTTTTATCATTTCTGGAAGCTATAATTGCGTATTTGAAGAGTTTTACCAAAATTAGAGAGTGTTCCTACAACTACATACTGGAATCGGCAGCATTTTAACTGATTCACACAGAAAACACCAGAGAAATTCGGCTTCCAATTGTAAACATAAACTGTATAGTCTTCACTTAGAATCTTTCTGCACATATTTTGAGCTGTATAAACCTGAATTCCTAAAATTTGAAAGCGAACTCAAGTGAAAACTCACCCTAAAATAGACTGAGTTTTAAGTATTATCAGTGTTCTGCTCATGACCAGCTTTCCACTGGTAACCTCTGTGATTGAAAACGCCGAGAAATGTAGTAAGAATAAATTTCCTTTCATTTCAAGTGTTTCTTACAAGTTTTTTTTATCATTTCTGGAAACTATAATTGCGTAATTGAAGAGTTTTACCACAATTAGAGAGTGTTCCTACAACTATATACTGGAATCGTCAGCATTTTAACTGATTCACACAGAACACGCCAGAAAAATTAGGCCTCAATTTTAAACATAAACAGTATATTGCACACTTACAGTCTTTCTATACAAATTTTGAGCTGTATAAACCTGAAATCCTAATGTTTGAAAGCCAATTCAAGAGAAAACTCTCCCTAAACTAGCCAGAGTTTTAAATATTATCAGTTTTCTTGCTATGTTCCACCTTTCCACTGGTAACCTCCGTGATTGAAAACGGCTGGAAATGTAGTAAGAATCTATTCGCTTTTATTTCAAGTGTTTCTTATAAGTTTTTTTATCATTACTAGAAACAATAATTGCGTATTTGAAGAGTTTTACCACAATTAGTGTTCCTACAACTACATACTGGAATCGTCAGCATTTTAACTGATTCACACAGGAAACACCAGAGAAATTCGGCCTACAATTGTAAACATAAACAGTATAGTCTTCACGTACAGTCTTTCTGCACAACTTTTGAGCTGAATAAACCTGAATTCCTACTATTTGCAAGGGAACTCAAGTGAAAACTCACCCTAAACTAGACGGAGTTGTAAGTATTATCAGTTTTCTGGTCATTACCCAGATTTCCTGTGGTAACCTCCGTGATTGAAAACGGCTGGAAATGTAGTAAGAATCAAGTTCCTTTTATTTCAAGTGTTTCTTACAAGTTTTTTATCATTTCTGCAAACTATAATTGCGTATTTGAAGAGTTTTACCACAATTACAGAGTGTTCCTACAACTACATACTGAAATCGTCAGCATTTTAACTGATTCACATAGGAAACACCAGAGAAATTCGGCCTCCAATTGTAAACATAATCAGTATAGTCTTCACGTACAGTCTTTCTACACAACTTTTGAGCTGAATAAACCTGAATTCCTAATATTTGAAAGCGAACTCAAGTGAAAACTCACCCTAAACTAGATGGAGTTGTAAGAATTATCAGTTTTCTGGTCATGACCCAGCTTTCCACTGGTAAACTCCGTGATTGAAAACGGCTGGAAATGTAGTAAGAATAAATTTCCCTTTATTTCAAGTGTTTCTTACAAGTTTTTTATCATTTCTGGAAGCTATAATTGCGTATTTGAAGAGTTTTACCACAATTAGAGAGTGTTCCTACAACTATATCCTGGAATCGGCAGCATTTTAACTGATTCACACAGAAAACACCAGAGAAATTCGGCTTCCAATTGTAAACATAAACTGTATAGTCTTCACTTAGAATCTTTCTACACAAATTTTGAGCTGTATAAACCTGAATTCCTAAAATTTGAAAGCGAACTCAAGTGAAAACTCACCCTAAAATAGACTGAGTTTTAAGTATTATCAGTTTTCTGGTCATGACCAGCTTTCCACTGGTAACCTCCGTGATTGAAAACGCCCAGAAATGTAGTAAGAATAAATTTCCTTTCATTTCAAGTGTTTCTTACAAGTTTTTTTTTATCATTTCTGGAAACTATAATTGCGTAATTGAAGAGTTTTACCACAATTAGAGAGTGTTCCTTCAACTATATACTGGAATCGTCAGCATTTTAACTGATTCACCCAGAAAACGCCAGAAAAATTAGGCCTCAATTTTAAACATAAACAGTATATTGCACACTTACAGTCTTTCTATACAAATTTTGAGCTGTATAAACCTGAAATCCTAATGTTTGAAATCCAATTCAAGTGAAAACTCTCCCTAAACTAGCCGGAGTTTTAAATATTATCAGTTTTCTGGCTATGTCCCACCTTTCCACTGGTAACCTCCGTGATTGAAAACGGCTGGAAATGTAGTAAGAATCAAGTTCCTTTTATTTCAAGTGTTTCTTACAAGTTTTTTATCATTTCTGGAAACTATAATTGCGTATTTGAAGAGTTTTACCACAATTAGAGAGTGTTCCTACAACTACATACTGGAATCGTCAGCATTTTAACTGATTCACACAGGAAACACCAGAGAAATTTGGCCTCCAATTGTAAACATAAACAGTATAGTCTTCACGTACAGTCTTTCTACACAAATTTTGAGCTGAATAAACCTGAATTCCTACTATTTGAAAGCGAACTCAAGTGAAAACTCACCCTAAACTAGACGGAGTTGTAAGTATTATCTGTTTTCTGGTCATGACCCAGCTTTCCACTGGTAAACTCCGTGATTGAAAACAGCTGGAAATGTAGTAAGAATAAATTTCCTTTCATTTCAAGTGTTTCTTACAAGTTTTTTATCATTTCTGGAAACTATAATTGCGTATTTGAAGAGTTTTACCACAATTAGAGAGTGTCCCTACAACTATATACTGGAATCGTCAGCATTTTAACTGATTCACACAGAAAACGCCAGAAAAATTAGGCCTCAATTTTAAACATAAACAGTATATTGCACACTTACAGTCTTTCTATACAAATTTTGAGCTGTATAAACCTGAAATCCTAATATTTGAAAGCCAATTCAAGTGAAAACTCTCCCTAAACTAGCCGGAGTTGTAAATATTATCAGTTTTCTGGCTATATCCCACCTTTCCACTGGTAACCTCCGTGATTGAAAACGGCTGGAAATGTAGTAAGAATCTATTTGCTTTTATTTCAAGTGTTTCTTACAAGTTTCTTTATCATTTCTGGAAAGTATAATTGCGTATTGAAGAGTTTTACCACAATTAGAGACTGTTCCTACAACTACATACTGGAATCGTCATCATTTTAACTGATTCACACAGGAAACACCAGAGAAATTCGGCCTCCAATTGTAAACATAAACTGTATAGTCTTCATTTACAGTCTTTCTACACAAATTTTGAGCTGTATAAACCTGAATTCCTACTATTTGAAAGCGAACTCAAGTGAAAACTCACCCTAAAGTAGACGGAGTTGTAAGTATTATCAGTTTTCTGGTCATGACCCAGCTTTCCACTGGTAAACTCCGTGATTGAAAACAGCTGGAAATGTAGTAAGAATAAATTTCCTTTCATTTCAAGTGTTTCTTACAAGTTTTTTATCATTTCAGGAAACTATAATTGCGTATTTGAAGAGTTTTACCACAATTAGAGAGTGTTCCTACAACTAAATACTGGAATCGTCAGCATTTTAACTGATTCACACAAAAACTCCAGAAAAATTAGGCATCAATTTTAAACATAAACAGTATATTGCACACTTACATTCTTTCTATACAAATTTTGAGCTGTATAAACCTGAAATCCTAATATTTGAAAGCCAATTCAAGTGAAAACTCTCCCTAAACTAGCCGGAGTTGTAAATATTATCAGTTTTCTGGCTATGTCCCACCTTTCCACTGGTAAACTCCGTGATTGAAAACGGCTGGAAATGTAGTAAGAATAAATTTCCTTTCATTTCAAGTGTTTCTTACAAGTTTTTTATCATTTCTGGAAGCTATATTTGCGTATCTGAAGAGTTTTACCACAATTAGAGAGTGTTCCTACAACTATATACTGGAATCGGCAGCATTTTAACTGATTCACACAGGAAACACCAGAGAAATTCGGCCTCCAATTGTAAACATAAACAGTATAGTCTTCACGTACAGTCTTTCTACACAACTTTTGAGCTGAATAAACTTGAATTCCTAATATTTGAAAGCGAACTCAAGTGAAAACTCACCCTAAACTAGATGGAGATGTAAGTATTATCAGTTTTCTGGTCATGACCCAGCTTTCCACTGGTAAACTCCGTGATTGAAAATGGCTGGAATTGTAGTAAGAATAAATTTCCTTTCATTTCAAGTGTTTCTTACAAGTTTTTTATCATTTCTGGAAGCTATAATTGCGTATTTGAAGAGTTTTACCACAATTACAGAGTGTTCCTACAACTACATACTGGAATCATCAGCATTTTAACTGATTCACACAGGAAACACCAGAGAGATTCGGCCTCCAATTGTAAACATAAACAGTATAGTCTTCACGTACAGTCTTTCTACACAACTTTTGAGCTGAATAAACCTGAATTCCTAATATTTGAAAGCGAACTCAAGTGAAAACTCACCCTAAAATAGACTGAGTTTTAAGTATTATCAGTTTTCTGGTCATGACCAGCTTTCCACTGGTAACCTCCGTGATTGAAAACGGCTAGAAATGTAGTAAAATAAATTTCCTTTCATTTCAAGTGTTTCTTACAAGTTTTTTATCATTTCAGGAAACTATAATTGCGTATTTTAAGAGTTTTACCACAATTACAGAGTGTTCCTACAACTATATACTGGAATCGTCAGCATTTTAACTGATTCACACAGAAAACGCCAGAGAAATTAGGCCTCAATTTTAAACATAAACAGTATATTGCACACTTACAGTCTTTCTATACAAATTTTGAGCTGTATAAACCTGAAATCCTAATATTTGAAAGCCAATTCAAGTGAAAACTCTCCCTAAACTAGCCTGAGTTGTAAATATTATCAGTTTTCTGGCTATGTCCCACCTTTCCACTGGTAACCTCCGTGATTGAAATCGGCTGGAAATGTAGTAAGAATTTATTTGCTTTTATTTCAAGTGTTTCTTACAAGTTTCTTTATCATTTCTGGAAACTATAATTGCGTATTTGAAGAGTTTCACCACAATTAGAGAGTGTTCCTACAACTACATACTGGAATCGTCAGCATTTTAACTGATTCACACACGAAAAACCAGAGAAATTTGGCCTCCAATTGTAAACATAAACAGTATAGTCCTCACTTACATTCTTTCTACACAAATTTTGAGCTGTATAAACCTGAATTCCTAATATTTGAAAGCGAAATCAAGTGAAAACTCACTCTAAACTAGTTGGAGTTGAAAGTATTATCAGTTTTCTGGTCATTACCCAGATTTCCTGTGGTAACCTCCGTGATTGAAAACGGCTGGAAATGTAGTAAGAATAAATTTCCGTTCATTTCAAGTGTTTCTTACAAGTTTTTTATCATTTCTGGAAGCTATAATTGCGTATTTGAAGAGTTTTACCAAAATTAGAGAGTGTTCCTACAACTACATACTGGAATCGGCAGCATTTTAACTGATTCACACAGAAAACACCAGAGAAATTCGGCTTCCAATTGTAAACATAAACTGTATAGTCTTCACTTAGAATCTTTCTGCACATATTTTGAGCTGTATAAACCTGAATTCCTAAAATTTGAAAGCGAACTCAAGTGAAAACTCACCCTAAAATAGACTGAGTTTTAAGTATTATCAGTGTTCTGCTCATGACCAGCTTTCCACTGGTAACCTCTGTGATTGAAAACGCCGAGAAATGTAGTAAGAATAAATTTCCTTTCATTTCAAGTGTTTCTTACAAGTTTTTTTTATCATTTCTGGAAACTATAATTGCGTAATTGAAGAGTTTTACCACAATTAGAGAGTGTTCCTACAACTATATACTGGAATCGTCAGCATTTTAACTGATTCACACAGAACACGCCAGAAAAATTAGGCCTCAATTTTAAACATAAACAGTATATTGCACACTTACAGTCTTTCTATACAAATTTTGAGCTGTATAAACCTGAAATCCTAATGTTTGAAAGCCAATTCAAGAGAAAACTCTCCCTAAACTAGCCAGAGTTTTAAATATTATCAGTTTTCTTGCTATGTTCCACCTTTCCACTGGTAACCTCCGTGATTGAAAACGGCTGGAAATGTAGTAAGAATCTATTCGCTTTTATTTCAAGTGTTTCTTATAAGTTTTTTTATCATTACTAGAAACAATAATTGCGTATTTGAAGAGTTTTACCACAATTAGTGTTCCTACAACTACATACTGGAATCGTCAGCATTTTAACTGATTCACACAGGAAACACCAGAGAAATTCGGCCTACAATTGTAAACATAAACAGTATAGTCTTCACGTACAGTCTTTCTGCACAACTTTTGAGCTGAATAAACCTGAATTCCTACTATTTGCAAGGGAACTCAAGTGAAAACTCACCCTAAACTAGACGGAGTTGTAAGTATTATCAGTTTTCTGGTCATTACCCAGATTTCCTGTGGTAACCTCCGTGATTGAAAACGGCTGGAAATGTAGTAAGAATCAAGTTCCTTTTATTTCAAGTGTTTCTTACAAGTTTTTTATCATTTCTGCAAACTATAATTGCGTATTTGAAGAGTTTTACCACAATTACAGAGTGTTCCTACAACTACATACTGAAATCGTCAGCATTTTAACTGATTCACATAGGAAACACCAGAGAAATTCGGCCTCCAATTGTAAACATAATCAGTATAGTCTTCACGTACAGTCTTTCTACACAACTTTTGAGCTGAATAAACCTGAATTCCTAATATTTGAAAGCGAACTCAAGTGAAAACTCACCCTAAACTAGATGGAGTTGTAAGAATTATCAGTTTTCTGGTCATGACCCAGCTTTCCACTGGTAAACTCCGTGATTGAAAACGGCTGGAAATGTAGTAAGAATAAATTTCCCTTTATTTCAAGTGTTTCTTACAAGTTTTTTATCATTTCTGGAAGCTATAATTGCGTATTTGAAGAGTTTTACCACAATTAGAGAGTGTTCCTACAACTATATCCTGGAATCGGCAGCATTTTAACTGATTCACACAGAAAACACCAGAGAAATTCGGCTTCCAATTGTAAACATAAACTGTATAGTCTTCACTTAGAATCTTTCTACACAAATTTTGAGCTGTATAAACCTGAATTCCTAAAATTTGAAAGCGAACTCAAGTGAAAACTCACCCTAAAATAGACTGAGTTTTAAGTATTATCAGTTTTCTGGTCATGACCAGCTTTCCACTGGTAACCTCCGTGATTGAAAACGCCCAGAAATGTAGTAAGAATAAATTTCCTTTCATTCCAAGTGTTTCTTACAAGTTTTTTTTTATCATTTCTGGAAACTATAATTGCGTAATTGAAGAGTTTTACCACAATTAGAGAGTGTTCCTTCAACTATATACTGGAATCGTCAGCATTTTAACTGATTCACCCAGAAAACGCCAGAAAAATTAGGCCTCAATTTTAAGCATAAACAGTATATTGCACACTTACAGTCTTTCTATACAAATTTTGAGCTGTATAAACCTGAAATCCTAATGTTTGAAATCCAATTCAAGTGAAAACTCTCCCTAAACTAGCCGGAGTTTTAAATATTATCAGTTTTCTGGCTATGTCCCACCTTTCCACTGGTAACCTCCGTGATTGAAAACGGCTGGAAATGTAGTAAGAATCAAGTTCCTTTTATTTCAAGTGTTTCTTACAAGTTTTTTATCATTTCTGGAAACTATAATTGCGTATTTGAAGAGTTTTACCACAATTAGAGAGTGTTCCTACAACTACATACTGGAATCGTCAGCATTTTAACTGATTCACACAGGAAACACCAGAGAAATTTGGCCTCCAATTGTAAACATAAACAGTATAGTCTTCACGTACAGTCTTTCTACACAAATTTTGAGCTGAATAAACCTGAATTCCTACTATTTGAAAGCGAACTCAAGTGAAAACTCACCCTAAACTAGACGGAGTTGTAAGTATTATCTGTTTTCTGGTCATGACCCAGCTTTCCACTGGTAAACTCCGTGATTGAAAACAGCTGGAAATGTAGTAAGAATAAATTTCCTTTCATTTCAAGTGTTTCTTACAAGTTTTTTATCATTTCTGGAAACTATAATTGCGTATTTGAAGAGTTTTACCACAATTAGAGAGTGTTCCTACAACTAAATACTGGAATCGTCAGCATTTTAACTGATTCAGACAGAAAACGCCAGAAAAATTAGGCCTCAATTTTAAACATAAACAGTATATTGCACACTTACAGTCTTTCTATACAAATTTTGAGCTGTATAAACATGAAATCCTAATATTTGAAAGCCAATTCAAGTGAAAACTCTCCCTAAACTAGCCGGAGTTGTAAATATTATCAGTTTTCTGGCTATGTCCCACCTTTCCACTGGTAACCTCCGTGATTGAAAACGGCTGGAAATGTAGTAAGAATCTATTTGCTTTTATTTCAAGTGTTTCTTACAAGTGTCTTTATCATTTCTGGAAAGTATAATTGCGTATTGAAGAGTTTTACCACAATTAGAGACTGTTCCTACAACTACATACTGGAATCGTCAGCATTTTAACTGATTCACACAGGAAACACCAGAGAAATTCGGCCTCCAATTGTAAACATAAACTGTATAGTCTTCATTTACAGTCTTTCTACACAAATTTTGAGCTGTATAAACCTGAACTCCTAATATTTGAAAGCGAACTCAAGTGAAAACTCACCCTAAAATAGACTGAGTTCTAAGTATTATCAGTTTTCTTGTCATTACCCAGATTTCCTGTGGTAACCTCCGTGATTGAAAACGGCTGGAAATGTAGTAAGAATCAAGTTCCTTTTATTTCAAGTGTTTCTTACGAGTTATTTATCATTTCTGGAAACTATAATTGCGTATTTGAAGAGTTTTACCACAATTAGAGAGTGTTCCTACAACTATATACTGGAATCGTCAGCATTTTAACTGATTCACACAGAAAACGCCAGAGAAATTAGGCCTCAATTTTAAACATAAACAGTATAGTCCTCACTTACAGTCTTTCTCCACAAATTTTGAGCTGTATAAACCTGAATTCCTAATATTTGAAAGCGAACTCAAGTGAAAACTCACTCTAAACTAGTTGGAGTTGTAAGTATTATCAGTTTTCTGGTCATTACCCAGATTTCCTGTGGTAACCTCCGTGATTGAAAACGGCTGGAAATGTAGTAAGAATCAAGTTCCTTTTATTTCAAGTGTTTCTTACAAGTTTTTTATCATTTCTGGAAACTATAATTGCGTATTTGAAGAGTTTTACCACAATTACAGAGTGTTCCTACAACTACATACTGAAATCGTCAGCATTTTAACAGATTCACACAGGAAACACCAGAGAAATTCGGCCTCCAATTGTAAACATAAACAGTATAGTCTTCACGTATAGTCTTTCTACACAAACTTTGAGCTGAATAAACCTGAATTCCTACTATTTGAAAGCGAACTCAAGTGAAAACTCACCCTAAAGTAGACGGAGTTGTAAGTATTATCAGTTTTCTGGTCATGACCCAGCTTTCCACTGGTAAACTCCGTGATTGAAAACGGCTGGAAATGTAGTAAGAATAAATTTCCTTTCATTTCAAGTGTTTCTTACAAGTTTTTTATCATTTCTGGAAACTATAATTGCGTATTTGAAGAGTTTTACCACAATTAGAGAGTGTTCCTACAACTATATACTGGAATCAGCAGCATTTTAACTGATTCACACAGAAAACACCAGAGAAATTCGGCTTCCAATTGTAAACATAAACTGTATAGTCTTCACTTAGAATCTTTCTACACTAATTTTGAGCTGTATAAACCTGAATTCCTAAAATTTGAAAGCGAACTCAAGTGAAAACTCACCCTAAAATAGACTGAGTTTTAAGTATTATCAGTTTTCTGGTCATGACCAGCTTTCCACTGGTAACCTCCGTGATTGAAAACGCCCAGAAATGTAGTAAGAATAAATTTCCTTTCATTTCAAGTGTTTCTTACAAGTTTTTTTTATCATTTCTGGAAACTATAATTGCGTAATTGAAGAGTTTTACCACAATTAGAGAGTGTTCCTACAACTATATACTGGAATCGTCAGCATTTTAACTGATTCACACAGAAAACGCCAGAAAAATTAGGCCTCAATTTTAAACATAAACAGTATATTGCACACTTACAGTCTTTCTACACAAATTTTGAGCTGAATAAACCTGAATTCCTACTATTTGAAAGCGAACTCAAGTGAAAACTCACCCTAAACTAGACGGAGTTGTAAGTATTATCTGTTTTCTGGTCATGACCCAGCTTTCCACTGGTAAACTCCGTGATTGAAAACAGCTGGAAATGTAGTAAGAATAAATTTCCTTTCATTTCAAGTGTTTCTTACAAGTTTTTTATCATTTCTGGAAACTATAATTGCGTATTTGAAGAGTTTTACCACAATTAGAGAGTGTCCCTACAACTATATACTGGAATCGTCAGCATTTTAACTGATTCACACAGAAAACGCCAGAAAAATTAGGCCTCAATTTTAAACATAAACAGTATATTGCACACTTACAGTCTTTCTATACAAATTTTGAGCTGTATAAACCTGAAATCCTAATATTTGAAAGCCAATTCAAGTGAAAACTCTCCCTAAACTAGCCGGAGTTGTAAATATTATCAGTTTTCTGGCTATATCCCACCTTTCCACTGGTAACCTCCGTGATTGAAAACGGCTGGAAATGTAGTAAGAATCTATTTGCTTTTATTTCAAGTGTTTCTTACAAGTTTCTTTATCATTTCTGGAAAGTATAATTGCGTATTGAAGAGTTTTACCACAATTAGAGACTGTTCCTACAACTACATACTGGAATCGTCATCATTTTAACTGATTCACACAGGAAACACCAGAGAAATTCGGCCTCCAATTGTAAACATAAACTGTATAGTCTTCATTTACAGTCTTTCTACACAAATTTTGAGCTGTATAAACCTGAATTCCTACTATTTGAAAGCGAACTCAAGTGAAAACTCACCCTAAAGTAGACGGAGTTGTAAGTATTATCAGTTTTCTGGTCATGACCCAGCTTTCCACTGGTAAACTCCGTGATTGAAAACAGCTGGAAATGTAGTAAGAATAAATTTCCTTTCATTTCAAGTGTTTCTTACAAGTTTTTTATCATTTCAGGAAACTATAATTGCGTATTTGAAGAGTTTTACCACAATTAGAGAGTGTTCCTACAACTAAATACTGGAATCGTCAGCATTTTAACTGATTCACACAAAAACTCCAGAAAAATTAGGCATCAATTTTAAACATAAACAGTATATTGCACACTTACATTCTTTCTATACAAATTTTGAGCTGTATAAACCTGAAATCCTAATATTTGAAAGCCAATTCAAGTGAAAACTCTCCCTAAACTAGCCGGAGTTGTAAATATTATCAGTTTTCTGGCTATGTCCCACCTTTCCACTGGTAAACTCCGTGATTGAAAACGGCTGGAAATGTAGTAAGAATAAATTTCCTTTCATTTCAAGTGTTTCTTACAAGTTTTTTATCATTTCTGGAAGCTATATTTGCGTATCTGAAGAGTTTTACCACAATTAGAGAGTGTTCCTACAACTATATACTGGAATCGGCAGCATTTTAACTGATTCACACAGAAAACACCAGAGAAATTCAGCTTCCAATTGTAAACATAAAAATGTATAGTCTTCACTTAGAATCTTTCTACACAAATTTTGGGCTGTATAAACCGGAATTCCTAAAATTTGAAAGCGAACTCAAGTGAAAACTCACCCTAAAATAGACTGAGTTTTAAGTATTATCAGTTTTCTGCTCATGACCACCTTTCCACTGGTAACCTCCGTGATTGAAAACGGCTAGAAATGTAGTAAGAATAAATTTCCTTTCATTTCAAGTTTTTCTTACAAGTTTTTTATCATTTCAGGAAACTATAATTGCGTATTTGAAGAGTTTTACCACAATTAGAGACTGTTCCTACAACTACATACTGGAATCGTCAGCATTTTAACTGATTCACACAGGAAACACCAGAGAAATTCGGCCTCCAATTGTAAACATAAACAGTATAGTCTTCACGTACAGTCTTTCTACACAACTTTTGAGCTGAATAAACTTGAATTCCTAATATTTGAAAGCGAACTCAAGTGAAAACTCACCCTAAACTAGATGGAGATGTAAGTATTATCAGTTTTCTGGTCATGACCCAGCTTTCCACTGGTAAACTCCGTGATTGAAAATGGCTGGAATTGTAGTAAGAATAAATTTCCTTTCATTTCAAGTGTTTCTTACAAGTTTTTTATCATTTCTGGAAGCTATAATTGCGTATTTGAAGAGTTTTACCACAATTACAGAGTGTTCCTACAACTACATACTGAAATCGTCAGCATTTTAACTGATTCACACAGGAAACAACAGAGAAATTCGCCCTCCAATTGTAAACATAAACAGTATAGTCTTCACGTACAGTCTTTCTACACAACTTTTGAGCTGAATAAACCTGAATTCCTAATATTTGAAAGCGAACTCAAGTGAAAACTCACCCTAAAATAGACTGAGTTTTAAGTATTATCAGTTTTCTGGTCATGACCAGCTTTCCACTGGTAACCTCCGTGATTGAAAACGGCTAGAAATGTAGTAAAATAAATTTCCTTTCATTTCAAGTGTTTCTTACAAGTTTTTTATCATTTCAGGAAACTATAATTGCGTATTTTAAGAGTTTTACCACAATTACAGAGTGTTCCTACAACTATATACTGGAATCGTCAGCATTTTAACTGATTCACACAGAAAACGCCAGAGAAATTAGGCCTCAATTTTAAACATAAACAGTATATTGCACACTTACAGTCTTTCTATACAAATTTTGAGCTGTATAAACCTGAAATCCTAATATTTGAAAGCCAATTCAAGTGAAAACTCTCCCTAAACTAGCCTGAGTTGTAAATATTATCAGTTTTCTGGCTATGTCCCACCTTTCCACTGGTAACCTCCGTGATTGAAATCGGCTGGAAATGTAGTAAGAATTTATTTGCTTTTATTTCAAGTGTTTCTTACAAGTTTCTTTATCATTTCTGGAAACTATAATTGCGTATTTGAAGAGTTTCACCACAATTAGAGAGTGTTCCTACAACTACATACTGGAATCGTCAGCATTTTAACTGATTCACACACGAAAAACCAGAGAAATTTGGCCTCCAATTGTAAACATAAACAGTATAGTCCTCACTTACATTCTTTCTACACAAATTTTGAGCTGTATAAACCTGAATTCCTAATATTTGAAAGCGAAATCAAGTGAAAACTCACTCTAAACTAGTTGGAGTTGAAAGTATTATCAGTTTTCTGGTCATTACCCAGATTTCCTGTGGTAACCTCCGTGATTGAAAACGGCTGGAAATGTAGTAAGAATAAATTTCCGTTCATTTCAAGTGTTTCTTACAAGTTTTTTATCATTTCTGGAAGCTATAATTGCGTATTTGAAGAGTTTTACCAAAATTAGAGAGTGTTCCTACAACTACATACTGGAATCGGCAGCATTTTAACTGATTCACACAGAAAACACCAGAGAAATTCGGCTTCCAATTGTAAACATAAACTGTATAGTCTTCACTTAGAATCTTTCTGCACATATTTTGAGCTGTATAAACCTGAATTCCTAAAATTTGAAAGCGAACTCAAGTGAAAACTCACCCTAAAATAGACTGAGTTTTAAGTATTATCAGTGTTCTGCTCATGACCAGCTTTCCACTGGTAACCTCTGTGATTGAAAACGCCGAGAAATGTAGTAAGAATAAATTTCCTTTCATTTCAAGTGTTTCTTACAAGTTTTTTTTATCATTTCTGGAAACTATAATTGCGTAATTGAAGAGTTTTACCACAATTAGAGAGTGTTCCTACAACTATATACTGGAATCGTCAGCATTTTAACTGATTCACACAGAACACGCCAGAAAAATTAGGCCTCAATTTTAAACATAAACAGTATATTGCACACTTACAGTCTTTCTATACAAATTTTGAGCTGTATAAACCTGAAATCCTAATGTTTGAAAGCCAATTCAAGAGAAAACTCTCCCTAAACTAGCCAGAGTTTTAAATATTATCAGTTTTCTTGCTATGTTCCACCTTTCCACTGGTAACCTCCGTGATTGAAAACGGCTGGAAATGTAGTAAGAATCTATTCGCTTTTATTTCAAGTGTTTCTTATAAGTTTTTTTATCATTACTAGAAACAATAATTGCGTATTTGAAGAGTTTTACCACAATTAGTGTTCCTACAACTACATACTGGAATCGTCAGCATTTTAACTGATTCACACAGGAAACACCAGAGAAATTCGGCCTACAATTGTAAACATAAACAGTATAGTCTTCACGTACAGTCTTTCTGCACAACTTTTGAGCTGAATAAACCTGAATTCCTACTATTTGCAAGGGAACTCAAGTGAAAACTCACCCTAAACTAGACGGAGTTGTAAGTATTATCAGTTTTCTGGTCATTACCCAGATTTCCTGTGGTAACCTCCGTGATTGAAAACGGCTGGAAATGTAGTAAGAATCAAGTTCCTTTTATTTCAAGTGTTTCTTACAAGTTTTTTATCATTTCTGCAAACTATAATTGCGTATTTGAAGAGTTTTACCACAATTACAGAGTGTTCCTACAACTACATACTGAAATCGTCAGCATTTTAACTGATTCACATAGGAAACACCAGAGAAATTCGGCCTCCAATTGTAAACATAATCAGTATAGTCTTCACGTACAGTCTTTCTACACAACTTTTGAGCTGAATAAACCTGAATTCCTAATATTTGAAAGCGAACTCAAGTGAAAACTCACCCTAAACTAGATGGAGTTGTAAGAATTATCAGTTTTCTGGTCATGACCCAGCTTTCCACTGGTAAACTCCGTGATTGAAAACGGCTGGAAATGTAGTAAGAATAAATTTCCCTTTATTTCAAGTGTTTCTTACAAGTTTTTTATCATTTCTGGAAGCTATAATTGCGTATTTGAAGAGTTTTACCACAATTAGAGAGTGTTCCTACAACTATATCCTGGAATCGGCAGCATTTTAACTGATTCACACAGAAAACACCAGAGAAATTCGGCTTCCAATTGTAAACATAAACTGTATAGTCTTCACTTAGAATCTTTCTACACAAATTTTGAGCTGTATAAACCTGAATTCCTAAAATTTGAAAGCGAACTCAAGTGAAAACTCACCCTAAAATAGACTGAGTTTTAAGTATTATCAGTTTTCTGGTCATGACCAGCTTTCCACTGGTAACCTCCGTGATTGAAAACGCCCAGAAATGTAGTAAGAATAAATTTCCTTTCATTTCAAGTGTTTCTTACAAGTTTTTTTTTATCATTTCTGGAAACTATAATTGCGTAATTGAAGAGTTTTACCACAATTAGAGAGTGTTCCTTCAACTATATACTGGAATCGTCAGCATTTTAACTGATTCACCCAGAAAACGCCAGAAAAATTAGGCCTCAATTTTAAACATAAACAGTATATTGCACACTTACAGTCTTTCTATACAAATTTTGAGCTGTATAAACCTGAAATCCTAATGTTTGAAATCCAATTCAAGTGAAAACTCTCCCTAAACTAGCCGGAGTTTTAAATATTATCAGTTTTCTGGCTATGTCCCACCTTTCCACTGGTAACCTCCGTGATTGAAAACGGCTGGAAATGTAGTAAGAATCAAGTTCCTTTTATTTCAAGTGTTTCTTACAAGTTTTTTATCATTTCTGGAAACTATAATTGCGTATTTGAAGAGTTTTACCACAATTAGAGAGTGTTCCTACAACTACATACTGGAATCGTCAGCATTTTAACTGATTCACACAGGAAACACCAGAGAAATTTGGCCTCCAATTGTAAACATAAACAGTATAGTCTTCACGTACAGTCTTTCTACACAAATTTTGAGCTGAATAAACCTGAATTCCTACTATTTGAAAGCGAACTCAAGTGAAAACTCACCCTAAACTAGACGGAGTTGTAAGTATTATCTGTTTTCTGGTCATGACCCAGCTTTCCACTGGTAAACTCCGTGATTGAAAACAGCTGGAAATGTAGTAAGAATAAATTTCCTTTCATTTCAAGTGTTTCTTACAAGTTTTTTATCATTTCTGGAAACTATAATTGCGTATTTGAAGAGTTTTACCACAATTAGAGAGTGTTCCTACAACTAAATACTGGAATCGTCAGCATTTTAACTGATTCAGACAGAAAACGCCAGAAAAATTAGGCCTCAATTTTAAACATAAACAGTATATTGCACACTTACAGTCTTTCTATACAAATTTTGAGCTGTATAAACATGAAATCCTAATATTTGAAAGCCAATTCAAGTGAAAACTCTCCCTAAACTAGCCGGAGTTGTAAATATTATCAGTTTTCTGGCTATGTCCCACCTTTCCACTGGTAACCTCCGTGATTGAAAACGGCTGGAAATGTAGTAAGAATCTATTTGCTTTTATTTCAAGTGTTTCTTACAAGTGTCTTTATCATTTCTGGAAAGTATAATTGCGTATTGAAGAGTTTTACCACAATTAGAGACTGTTCCTACAACTACATACTGGAATCGTCAGCATTTTAACTGATTCACACAGGAAACACCAGAGAAATTCGGCCTCCAATTGTAAACATAAACTGTATAGTCTTCATTTACAGTCTTTCTACACAAATTTTGAGCTGTATAAACCTGAACTCCTAATATTTGAAAGCGAACTCAAGTGAAAACTCACCCTAAAATAGACTGAGTTCTAAGTATTATCAGTTTTCTTGTCATTACCCAGATTTCCTGTGGTAACCTCCGTGATTGAAAACGGCTGGAAATGTAGTAAGAATCAAGTTCCTTTTATTTCAAGTGTTTCTTACGAGTTATTTATCATTTCTGGAAACTATAATTGCGTATTTGAAGAGTTTTACCACAATTAGAGAGTGTTCCTACAACTATATACTGGAATCGTCAGCATTTTAACTGATTCACACAGAAAACGCCAGAGAAATTAGGCCTCAATTTTAAACATAAACAGTATAGTCCTCACTTACAGTCTTTCTCCACAAATTTTGAGCTGTATAAACCTGAATTCCTAATATTTGAAAGCGAACTCAAGTGAAAACTCACTCTAAACTAGTTGGAGTTGTAAGTATTATCAGTTTTCTGGTCATTACCCAGATTTCCTGTGGTAACCTCCGTGATTGAAAACGGCTGGAAATGTAGTAAGAATCAAGTTCCTTTTATTTCAAGTGTTTCTTACAAGTTTTTTATCATTTCTGGAAACTATAATTGCGTATTTGAAGAGTTTTACCACAATTACAGAGTGTTCCTACAACTACATACTGAAATCGTCAGCATTTTAACAGATTCACACAGGAAACACCAGAGAAATTCGGCCTCCAATTGTAAACATAAACAGTATAGTCTTCACGTATAGTCTTTCTACACAAACTTTGAGCTGAATAAACCTGAATTCCTACTATTTGAAAGCGAACTCAAGTGAAAACTCACCCTAAAGTAGACGGAGTTGTAAGTATTATCAGTTTTCTGGTCATGACCCAGCTTTCCACTGGTAAACTCCGTGATTGAAAACGGCTGGAAATGTAGTAAGAATAAATTTCCTTTCATTTCAAGTGTTTCTTACAAGTTTTTTATCATTTCTGGAAACTATAATTGCGTATTTGAAGAGTTTTACCACAATTAGAGAGTGTTCCTACAACTATATACTGGAATCAGCAGCATTTTAACTGATTCACACAGAAAACACCAGAGAAATTCGGCTTCCAATTGTAAACATAAACTGTGTAGTCTTCACTTAGAATCTTTCTACACTAATTTTGAGCTGTATAAACCTGAATTCCTAAAATTTGAAAGCGAACTCAAGTGAAAACTCACCCTAAAATAGACTGAGTTTTAAGTATTATCAGTTTTCTGGTCATGACCAGCTTTCCACTGGTAACCTCCGTGATTGAAAACGCCCAGAAATGTAGTAAGAATAAATTTCCTTTCATTTCAAGTGTTTCTTACAAGTTTTTTTTATCATTTCTGGAAACTATAATTGCGTAATTGAAGAGTTTTACCACAATTAGAGAGTGTTCCTACAACTATATACTGGAATCGTCAGCATTTTAACTGATTCACACAGAAAACGCCAGAAAAATTAGGCCTCAATTTTAAACATAAACAGTATATTGCACACTTACAGTCTTTCTACACAAATTTTGAGCTGAATAAACCTGAATTCCTACTATTTGAAAGCGAACTCAAGTGAAAACTCACCCTAAACTAGACGGAGTTGTAAGTATTATCTGTTTTCTGGTCATGACCAGCTTTCCACTGGTAACCTCCGTGATTGAAAACGCCCAGAAATGTAGTAAGAATAAATTTCCTTTCATTTCAAGTGTTTCTTACAAGTTTTTTTTATCATTTCTGGAAACTATAATTGCGTAATTGAAGAGTTTTACCACAATTAGAGAGTGTTCCTTCAACTATATACTGGAATTTTCAGCATTTTAACTGATTCACACAGAAAACGCCAGAAAAATTAGGCCTCAATTTTAAACATATACTGTATATTGCACACTTACAGTTTTTCTATACAAATTTTGAGGTGTATAAACCTGAAATCCTAATGTTTGAAAGCCAATTCAAGTGAAAACTCTCCCTAAACTACCCGGAGTTTTAAATATTATCAGTTTTCTGGCTATGTCCCACCTTTCCACTGGTAACCTCCGTGATTGAAAACGGCTGGAAATGTAGTAAGAATCTATTTGCTTTTATTTCAAGTGTTTCTTATAAGTTTTTTATCATTACTGGAAACAATAATTGCGTATTTGAAGAGTTTTACCACAATTAGAGAGTGTTCCTACAACTACATACTGGAATCGTCAGCATTTTAACTGATTCACACAGGAAACACCAGAGAAATTCGGCCTCCAATTGTAAACATAAACAGTATAGTCCTCACTTACAGTCTTTCTACACAAATTTTGAGCTGTATAAACCTGAATTCCTAATATTTGAAAGCGAACTCAAGTGAAAACTCACTCTAAACTAGATGGAGTTGTAAGTATTATGAGTTTTCTGGTCATTACCCAGATTTCCTGTGGTAACCTCCGTGAATGAAAAGGGCTGGAAATGTAGTAAGAATCAAGTTCCTTTTATTTCAAGTGTTTCTTACGAGTTATTTATCATTTCTGGAAACTATAATTACGTATTTGAAGAGTTTTACCACAATTACAGAGTGTTCCTATAACTACATACTGGAATCGTCAGCATTTTAACTGATTCACACAGGAAACACCAGAGAAATTCGGCCTCCAATTGTAAACATAAACAGTATAGTCCTCACTTACATTCTTTCTCCACAAATTTTGAGCTGTATAAACCTGAATTCCTAATATTTGAAAGCGAAATCAAGTGAAAACTCATTCTAAACTAGTTGGAGTTGTAAGTATTATCAGTTTTCTGGTCATTACCCAGATTTCCTGTGGTAACCTCCGTGATTGAAAACGGCTGGAAATGTAGTAAGAATCAAGATCCTTTTATTTCAAGTGTTTCTTACAAGTTTTTTATCATTTCTGGAAACTATAATTGCGTATTTGAAGAGTTTTACCACAATTACAGAGTGTTCCGACAACTACATACTGAAATCGTCAGCATTTTAACTGATTCACACAGGAAACACCAGAGAAATTCGGCCTCCAATTGTAAACATAAACAGTATAGTCTTCACGTACAGTCTTTCTACACAAATTTTGAGCTGAATAAACCTAAATTCCTACTATTTGAAAGTGAACTCAAGTGAAAACTCACCCTAAACTAGACGGAGTTGTAAGTATTATCTGTTTTCTGGTCATGACCCAGCTTTCCACTGGTAAACTCCGTGATTGAAAACAGCTGGAAATGTAGTAAGAATAAATTTCCTTTCATTTCAAGTGTTTCTTACAAGTTTTTTATCATTCCTGGAAACTATAATTGCGTATTTGAAGAGTTTTACCACAATTAGAGAGTGTTCCTACAACTAAATACTGGAATCGTCAGCATTTTAACTGATTC
Organism: Myotis daubentonii; assembly: GCF_963259705.1. Taxonomy (NCBI): domain Eukaryota; kingdom Metazoa; phylum Chordata; class Mammalia; order Chiroptera; family Vespertilionidae; genus Myotis; species Myotis daubentonii. Next base: position 76,849,284 of record NC_081861.1, on the reverse strand, counting down.
ACACAGAAAACGCCAGAAAAATTAGGCCTCAATTTTAAACATAAACAGTATATTGCACACTTACAGTCTTTCTATACAAATTTTGAGCTGTATAAACCTGAAATCCTAATATTTGAAAGCCAATTCAAGTGAAAACTCTCCTTAAACTAGCCGGAGTTGTAAATATTATCAGTTTTCTGGCTATGTCCCACCTTTCCACTGGTACCCTCCGTGATTGAAAACGGCTGACAATGTAGTAAGAATCTATTTGCTTTTATTTCAAGTGTTTCTTACAAGTGTCTTTATCATTTCTGGAAAGTATAATTGCGTATTAAAGAGTTTTACCACAATTAGAGACTGTTCCTACAACTACATACTGGAATCGTCATCATTTTAACTGATTCACACAGGAAACACCAGAGAAATTCGGCCTCCAATTGTAAACATAAACTGTACAGTCTTCATTGACAGTCTTTCTACACAAATTTTGAGCTGTATAAACCTGAATTCCTAATATTTGAAAGCGAACTCAAGTGAAAACTCACCCTAAAATAGACTGAGTTCTAAGTATTATCAGTTTTCTGGTCATGACCAGCTTTCCACTGGTAACCTCCGTGATTGAAAACGCCTAGAAATGTAGTAAGAATAAATTTCCTTTCATTTCAAGTGTTTCTTACAAGTTTTTTTTATCATTTCTGGAAACTATAATTGCGTAATTGAAGAGTTTTACCACAATTAGAGAGTGTTCCTAAAACTATATACTGGAATCGTCAGCATTTTAACTGATTCACAGAGAAAACTCCAGAAAAATTAGGCCTCAATTTTAAACATATACTGTATATTGCACACTTACAGTCTTTCTATACAAATTTTGAGGTGTATAAACCTGAAATCCTAATGTTTGAAAGCCAATTCAAGTGAAAACTCTCCCTAAACTACCCGGAGTTTTAAATATTATCAGTTTTCTGGCTATGTCCCACCTTTCCACTGGTAACCTCCGTGATTGAAAACGGCTGGAAATGTAGTAAGAATCTATTTGCTTTTATTTCAAGTGTTTCTTATAAGTTTTTTATCATTACTGGAAACAATAATTGCGTATTTGAAGAGTTTTACCACAATTAGAGAGTGTTCCTACAACTACATACTGGAATCGTCAGCATTTTAACTGATTCACACAGGAAACACCAGAGAAATTCGGCCCCCAATTGTAAACATAAACAGTATAGTCCTCACTTACAGTCTTTCTACACAAATTTTGAGCTGTATAAACCTGAATTCCTAATATTTGAAAGCGAACTCAAGTGAAAACTCACTCTAAACTAGATGGAGTTGTAAGTATTATGAGTTTTCTGGTCATTACCCAGATTTCCTGTGGTAACCTCCGTGAATGAAAAGGGCTGGAAATGTAGTAAGAATCAAGTTCCTTTTATTTCAAGTGTTTCTTACGAGTTATTTATCATTTCTGGAAACTATAATTACGTATTTGAAGAGTTTTACCACAATTACAGAGTGTTCCTATAACTACATACTGGAATCGTCAGCATTTTAACTGATTCACACAGGAAACACCAGAGAAATTCGGCCTCCAATTGTAAACATAAACAGTATAGTCCTCACTTACATTCTTTCTCCACAAATTTTGAGCTGTATAAACCTGAATTCCTAATATTTGAAAGCGAAATCAAGTGAAAACTCATTCTAAACTAGTTGGAGTTGTAAGTATTATCAGTTTTCTGGTCATTACCCAGATTTCCTGTGGTAACCTCCGTGATTGAAAACGGCTGGAAATGTAGTAAGAATCAAGATCCTTTTATTTCAAGTGTTTCTTACAAGTTTTTTATCATTTCTGGAAACTATAATTGCGTATTTGAAGAGTTTTACCACAATTACAGAGTGTTCCCACAACTACATACTGAAATCGTCAGCATTTTAACTGATTCACACAGGAAACACCAGAGAAATTCGGCCTCCAATTGTAAACATAAACAGTATAGTCTTCACGTACAGTCTTTCTACACAAATTTTGAGCTGAATAAACCTAAATTCCTACTATTTGAAAGTGAACTCAAGTGAAAACTCACCCTAAACTAGACGGAGTTGTAAGTATTATCTGTTTTCTGGTCATGACCCAGCTTTCCACTGGTAAACTCCGTGATTGAAAACAGCTGGAAATGTAGTAAGAATAAATTTCCTTTCATTTCAAGTGTTTCTTACAAGTTTTTTATCATTCCTGGAAACTATAATTGCGTATTTGAAGAGTTTTACCACAATTAGAGAGTGTTCCTACAACTAAATACTGGAATCGTCAGCATTTTAACTGATTCACACAGAAAACGCCAGAAAAATTAGGCCTCAATTTTAAACATAAACAGTATATTGCACACTTACAGTCTTTCTATACAAATTTTGAGCTGTATAAACCTGAAATCCTAATATTTGAAAGCCAATTCAAGTGAAAACTCTCCTTAAACTAGCCGGAGTTGTAAATATTATCAGTTTTCTGGCTATGTCCCACCTTTCCACTGGTACCCTCCGTGATTGAAAACGGCTGACAATGTAGTAAGAATCTATTTGCTTTTATTTCAAGTGTTTCTTACAAGTGTCTTTATCATTTCTGGAAAGTATAATTGCGTATTAAAGAGTTTTACCACAATTAGAGACTGTTCCTACAACTACATACTGGAATCGTCATCATTTTAACTGATTCACACAGGAAACACCAGAGAAATTCGGCCTCCAATTGTAAACATAAACTGTACAGTCTTCATTGACAGTCTTTCTACACAAATTTTGAGCTGTATAAACCTGAATTCCTAATATTTGAAAGCGAACTCAAGTGAAAACTCACCCTAAAATAGACTGAGTTCTAAGTATTATCAGTTTTCTGGTCATGACCAGCTTTCCACTGGTAACCTCCGTGATTGAAAACGCCTAGAAATGTAGTAAGAATAAATTTCCTTTCATTTCAAGTGTTTCTTACAAGTTTTTTTTATCATTTCTGGAAACTATAATTGCGTAATTGAAGAGTTTTACCACAATTAGAGAGTGTTCCTAAAACTATATACTGGAATCGTCAGCATTTTAACTGATTCACAGAGAAAACTCCAGAAAAATTAGGCCTCAATTTTAAACATATACTGTATATTGCACACTTACAGTCTTTCTATACAAATTTTGAGGTGTATAAACCTGAAATCCTAATGTTTGAAAGCCAATTCAAGTGAAAACTCTCCCTAAACTACCCGGAGTTTTAAATATTATCAGTTTTCTGGCTATGTCCCACCTTTCCACTGGTAACCTCCGTGATTGAAAACGGCTGGAAATGTAGTAAGAATCTATTTGCTTTTATTTCAAGTGTTTCTTATAAGTTTTTTATCATTACTGGAAACAATAATTGCGTATTTGAAGAGTTTTACCACAATTAGAGAGTGTTCCTACAACTACATACTGGAATCGTCAGCATTTTAACTGATTCACACAGGAAACACCAGAGAAATTCGGCCCCCAATTGTAAACATAAACAGTATAGTCCTCACTTACAGTCTTTCTACACAAATTTTGAGCTGTATAAACCTGAATTCCTAATATTTGAAAGCGAACTCAAGTGAAAACTCACTCTAAACTAGATGGAGTTGTAAGTATTATGAGTTTTCTGGTCATTACCCAGATTTCCTGTGGTAACCTCCGTGAATGAAAAGGGCTGGAAATGTAGTAAGAATCAAGTTCCTTTTATTTCAAGTGTTTCTTACGAGTTATTTATCATTTCTGGAAACTATAATTACGTATTTGAAGAGTTTTACCACAATTACAGAGTGTTCCTACAACTACATACAGGAATCGTCAGCATTTTAACTGATTCACACAGGAAACACCAGAGAAATTCGGCCTCCAATTGTAAACATAAACAGTATAGTCCTCACTTACAGTCTTTCTACACAAATTTTGAGCTGTATAAACCTGAATTCCTAATATTTGAAAGCGAACTCAAGTGAAAACTCACTCTAAACTAGATGGAGTTGTAAGTATTATGAGTTTTCTGGTCATTACCCAGATTTCCTGTGGTAACCTCCGTGAATGAAAAGGGCTGGAAATGTAGTAAGAATCAAGATCCTTTTATTTCAAGTGTTTCTTACAAGTTTTTTATCATTTCTGGAAACTATAATTGCGTATTTGAAGAGTTTTACCACAATTACAGAGTGTTCCTACAACTACATACTGAAATCGTCAGCATTTTAACTGATTCACACAGGAAACACCAGAGAAATTCGGCCTCCAATTGTAAACATAAACAGTATAGTCTTCACGTACAGTCTTTCTACACAAATTTTAAGCTGAATAAACCTGAATTCCTACTATTTGAAAGCGAACTCAAGTGAAAACTCACCCTAAACTAGACGGAGTTGTAAGTATTATCTGTTTTCTGGTCATGACCCAGCTTTCCACTGGTAAACTCCGTGATTGAAAACAGCTGGAAATGTAGTAAGAATAAATTTCCTTTCATTTCAAGTGTTTCTTACAAGTTTTTTATCATTTCTGGAAACTATAATTGCGTATTTGAAGAGTTTTACCACAATTAGAGAGTGTTCCTACAACTAAATACTGGAATCGTCAGCATTTTAACTGATTCACACAGAAAACGCCAGAAAAATTAGGCCTCAATTTTAAACATAAACAGTATATTGCACACTTACAGTCTTTCTATACAAATTTTGAGCTGTATAAATCTGAAATCCTAATATTTGAAAGCCAATTCAAGTGAAAACTCTCCCTAAACTAGCCGGAGTTGTAAATATTATCAGATTTCTGGCTATGTCCCACCTTTCCACTGGTACCCTCCGTGATTGAAAACGGCTGGAAATGTAGTAAGAATCTATTTGCTTTTATTTCAAGTGTTTCTTACAAGTTTCTTTATCATTACTGGAAGCTATAATTGCGTATTTGAAGAGTTTTACCACAATTAGAGAGTGTTCCTACAACTACATACTGGAATCGTCAGCATTTTAACTGATTCACTCAGGAAACACCAGAGAAATTCGGCCTCCAATTGTAAACATAAACAGTATAGTCCTCACTTACAGTCTTTCTACACAAATTTTGAGCTGAATAAACCTGAATTCCTACTATTTGAAAGCGAACTCAAGTGAAAACTCACCCTAAACTAGACGGAGTTGTAAGTATTATCAGTTTTCTGGTCATGACCCAGCTTTCCACTGGTAAACTCCGTGATTGAAAACAGCTGGAAATGTAGTAAGAATAAATTTCCTTTCATTTCAAGTGTTTCTTACAGGTTTTTTATCATTTCTGGAAACTATAATTGCGTATTTGAAGAGTTTTACCACAAATAGAGAGTGTTCCTACAACTAAATACTGGAATCGTCAGCATTTTAACTGATTCACACAAAAACTCCAGAAAAATTAGGCATCAATTTTAAACATAAACAGTATATTGCACACTTACATTCTTTCTATACAAATTTTGAGCTGTATAAACCTGAAATCCTAATATTTGAAAGCCAATTCAAGTGAAAACTCTCCCTAAACTAGCCGGAGTTGTAAATATTATCAGTTTTCTGGCTATGTCCCACCTTTCCACTGGTAAACTCCGTGATTGAAAACGGCTGGAAATGTAGTAAGAATAAATTTCCTTTCATTTCAAGTGTTTCTTACAAGTTTTTTATCATTTCTGGAAGCTATATTTGCGTATCTGAAGAGTTTTACCACAATTAGAGAGTGTTCCTACAACTATATACTGGAATCGGCAGCATTTTAACTGATTCACACAGAAAACACCAGAGAAATTCAGCTTCCAATTGTAAACATAAAAATGTATAGTCTTCACTTAGAATCTTTCTACACAAATTTTGGGCTGTATAAACCGGAATTCCTAAAATTTGAAAGCGAACTCAAGTGAAAACTCACCCTAAAATAGACTGAGTTTTAAGTATTATCAGTTTTCTGCTCATGACCACCTTTCCACTGGTAACCTGCATGATTGAAAACGGCTAGAAATGTAGTAAGAATAAATTTCCTTTCATTTCAAGTTTTTCTTACAAGTTTTTTATCATTTCAGGAAACTATAATTGCGTATTTGAAGAGTTTTACCACAATTAGAGACTGTTCCTACAACTACATACAGGAATCGTCAGCATTTTAACTGATTCACACAGGAAACACCAGAGAAATTCGGCCTCCAATTGTAAACATAAACAGTATAGTCTTCACGTACAGTCTTTCTACACAACTTTTGAGCTGAATAAACTTGAATTCCTAATATTTGAAAGCGAACTCAAGTGAAAACTCACCCTAAACTAGATGGAGATGTAAGTATTATCAGTTTTCTGGTCATGACCCAGCTTTCCACTGGTAAACTCCGTGATTGAAAATGGCTGGAATTGTAGTAAGAATAAATTTCCTTTCATTTCAAGTGTTTCTTACAAGTTTTTTATCATTTCTGGAAGCTATAATTGCGTATTTGAAGAGTTTTACCACAATTACAGAGTGTTCCTACAACTACATACTGGAATCATCAGCATTTTAACTGATTCACACAGGAAACACCAGAGAGATTCGGCCTCCAATTGTAAACATAAACAGTATAGTCTTCACGTACAGTCTTTCTACACAACTTTTGAGCTGAATAAACCTGAATTCCTAATATTTGAAAGCGAACTCAAGTGAAAACTAACCCTAAACTAGATGGAGATGTAAGTATTATCAGTTTTCTGGTCATGACCCAGCTTTCCACTGGTAAACTCCGTGATTGAAAACGGCTGGAAATGTAGTAAGAATAAATTTCCTTTCATTTCAAGTGTTTCTTACAAGTTTTTTATCATTTCTGGAAGCTATAATTGCGTATCTGAAGAGTTTTACCACAATTAGAGAGTGTTCCTACAACTATATACTGGAATCGTCAGCATTTTAACTGATTCACACAGAAAACGCCAGAAAAATTAGGCCTCAATTTTAAACATAAACAGTATATTGCACACTTACAGTCTTTCTATACAAATTTTGAGCTGTATAAACCTGAAATCCTAATGTTTGAAAGCCAATTCAAGTGAAAACTCTCCCTAAACTAGGCGGAGTTGTAAATATTATCAGTTTGTGGCTATGTCCCACCTTTCCACTGGTAACCTCCATGATTGAAAACGGCTGGAAATGTAGTAAGAATCTATTTGCTTTTATTTCAAGTGTTTCTTATAAGTTTTTTATCATTACTGGAAACAATAATTGCGTATTTGAAGAGTTTTACCACAATTAGAGAGTGTTCCTACAACTACATACTGGAATCGTCAGCATTTTAACTGATTCACACAGGAAACACCAGAGAAATTCGGCCTCCAATTGTAAACATAAACAGTATAGTCCTCACTTACAGTCTTTCTACACAAATTTTGAGCTGAATAAACCTGAATTCCTACTATTTGAAAGCGAACTCAAGTGAAAACTCACCCTAAAGTAGAGGGAGTTGTAAGTATTATCAGTTTTCTGGTCATGACCCAGCTTTCCACTGGTAAACTCCGTGATTGAAAACAGCTGGAAATGTAGTAAGAATAAATTTCCTTTCATTTCAAGTGTTTCTTACAAGTTTTTTATCATTTCAGGAAACTATAATTGCGTATTTGAAGAGTTTTACCACAATTAGCGTTCCTACAACTATATACTGGAATCGTCAGCATTTTAACTGATTCACACAGAAAATGCCAGAGAAATTAGGCCTCAATTTTAAACATAAACAGTATATTGCACACTTAGTCTTTCTATACAAATTTTGAGCTGTATAAACCTGAAATCCTAATGTTTGAAAGCCAATTCAAGTGAAAACTCTCCCTAAACTAGCCGGAGTTGTAAATATTATCAGTTTTCTGGCTATGTCCCACCTTTCCACTGGTAACCTCCGTGATTGAAAACGGCTGGAAATGTAGTAAGAATCTATTTGCTTTTATTTCAAGTGTTTCTTATAAGTTTTTTTATCATTACTGGAAACAATAATTGCGTATTTGAAGAGTTTTACCACAATTAGAGAGTGTTCCTACAACTACATACTGGAATCGTCAGCATTTTAACTGATTCACACAGGAAACACCAGAGAAATTCGGCCTCCAATTGTAAACATAAACAGTATAGTCCTCACTTTCATTCTTTCTACACAAATTTTGAGCTGTATAAACCTGAATTCCTAATATTTGAAAGCGAAATCAAGTGAAAACTCACTCTAAACTAGTTGCAGTTGTAAGTATTATCAGTTTTCTGGTCATTACCCAGATTTCCGGTGGTAACCTCCGTGATTGAAAACGGCTGGAAATGTAGTAAGAATCAAGTTCCTTTTATTTCAAGTGTTTCTTACAAGTTTTTTTATCATTTCTGGAAACTAGAATTGCGTATTTGAAGAGTTTTACCACAATTACAGAGTGTTCCTACAACTACATACTGGAATCATCAGCATTTTAACTGATTCACACAGGAAACACCAGAGAAATTCGGCCTCCAATTGTAAACATAAACAGTATAGTCTTCACGTACAGTCTTTCTACACAACTTTTGAGCTGAATAAACCTGAATTCCTAATATTTGAAAGCGAACTCAAGTGAAAACTCACCCTAAACTAGATGGAGATGTAAGTATTATCAGTTTGCTGGTCATGACCCAGCTTTCCACTGGTAAACTCCGTGATTGTAAACGGCTGGAAATGTAGTAAGAATAAAATTCCTTTCATTTCAAGTGTTTCTTACAAGTTTTTTATCATTTCTGGAAGCTATAATTGCGTATCTGAAGAGATTTACCACAATTAGAGAGTGTTCCTACAACTATATACTGGAATCGGCAGCATTTTAACTGATTCACACAGAAAACACCAGAGAAATTCGGCTTCCAATTGTAAAGATAAACTGTATAGTCTTCACTTAGAATCTTTCTACACAGATTTTGAGCTGTATAAACCTGAATTCCTAAAATTTGAAAGCGAACTCAAGTGAAAACTCACCCTAAAATAGACTGAGTTTTAAGTATTATCAGTTTTCTGGTCATGACCAGCTTTCCACTGGTAACCTCCGTGATTGAAAACGGCTAGAAATGTAGTAAAATAAATTTCCTTTCATTTCAAGTGTTTCTTACAAGTTTTTTATCATTTCAGGAAACTATAATTGCGTATTTTAAGAGTTTTACCACAATTACAGAGTGTTCCTACAACTATATACTGGAATCGTCAGCATTTTAACTGATTCACACAGAAAACGCCAGAGAAATTAGGCCTCAATTTTAAACATAAACAGTATATTGCACACTTACAGTCTTTCTATACAAATTTTGAGCTGTATAAACCTGAAATCCTAATATTTGAAAGCCAATTCAAGTGAAAACTCTCCCTAAACTAGCCTGAGTTGTAAATATTATCAGTTTTCTGGCTATGTCCCACCTTTCCACTGGTAACCTCCGTGATTGAAATCGGCTGGAAATGTAGTAAGAATTTATTTGCTTTTATTTCAAGTGTTTCTTACAAGTTTCTTTATCATTTCTGGAAACTATAATTGCGTATTTGAAGAGTTTCACCACAATTAGAGAGTGTTCCTACAACTACATACTGGAATCGTCAGCATTTTAACTGATTCACACACGAAAAACCAGAGAAATTCGGCCTCCAATTGTAAACATAAACAGTATAGTCCTCACTTACATTCTTTCTACACAAATTTTGAGCTGTATAAACCTGAATTCCTAATATTTGAAAGCGAAATCAAGTGAAAACTCACTCTAAACTAGTTGGAGTTGAAAGTATTATCAGTTTTCTGGTCATTACCCAGATTTCCTGTGGTAACCTCCGTGATTGAAAACGGCTGGAAATGTAGTAAGAATAAATTTCCGTTCATTTCAAGTGTTTCTTACAAGTTTTTTATCATTTCTGGAAGCTATAATTGCGTATTTGAAGAGTTTTACCAAAATTAGAGAGTGTTCCTACAACTACATACTGGAATCGGCAGCATTTTAACTGATTCACACAGAAAACACCAGAGAAATTCGGCTTCCAATTGTAAACATAAACTCTATAGTCTTCACTTAGAATCTTTCTGCACATATTTTGAGCTGTATAAACCTGAATTCCTAAAATTTGAAAGCGAACTCAAGTGAAAACTCACCCTAAAATAGACTGAGTTTTAAGTATTATCAGTGTTCTGCTCATGACCAGCTTTCCACTGGTAACCTCTGTGATTGAAAACGCCCAGAAATGTAGTAAGAATAAATTTCCTTTCATTTCAAGTGTTTCTTACAAGTTTTTTTTATCATTTCTGGAAACTATAATTGCGTAATTGAAGAGTTTTACCACAATTAGAGAGTGTTCCTACAACTATATACTGGAATCGTCAGCATTTTAACTGATTCACACAGAACACGCCAGAAAAATTAGGCCTCAATTTTAAACATAAACAGTATATTGCACACTTACAGTCTTTCTATACAAATTTTGAGCTGTATAAACCTGAAATCCTAATGTTTGAAAGCCAATTCAAGAGAAAACTCTCCCTAAACTAGCCAGAGTTTTAAATATTATCAGTTTTCTTGCTATGTTCCACCTTTCCACTGGTAACCTCCGTGATTGAAAACGGCTGGAAATGTAGTAAGAATCTATTCGCTTTTATTTCAAGTGTTTCTTATAAGTTTTTTTATCATTACTAGAAACAATAATTGCGTATTTGAAGAGTTTTACCACAATTAGTGTTCCTACAACTACATACTGGAATCGTCAGCATTTTAACTGATTCACACAGGAAACACCAGAGAAATTCGGCCTACAATTGTAAACATAAACAGTATAGTCTTCACGTACAGTCTTTCTGCACAACTTTTGAGCTGAATAAACCTGAATTCCTACTATTTGCAAGGGAACTCAAGTGAAAACTCACCCTAAACTAGACGGAGTTGTAAGTATTATCAGTTTTCTGGTCATGACCCAGCTTTCCACTGGTAAACTCCGTGATTGAAAACAGCTGGAAATGTAGTAAGAATAAATTTCCTTTCATTTCAAGTGTTTCTTACAAGATTTTTTATCATTTCTGGAAACTATAATTGCGTATTTGAAGAGTTTTACCACAATTAGAGAGTGTTCCTACAACTATATACTGGAATCGTCAGCATTTTAACTGATTCACACAGAAAACGCCAGAGAAATTAGGCCTCAATTTTAAACATAAACAGTATAGTCCTCACTTACAGTCTTTCTACACAAATGTTGAGCGGTATAAACCTGAATTCCTAATATTTGAAAGCGAACTCAAGTGAAAACTCACTCTAAACTAGTTGGAGTTGTAAGTATTATCAGTTTTCTGGTCATTACCCAGATTTCCTGTGGTAACCTCCGTGATTGAAAACGGCTGGAAATGTAGTAAGAATCAAGTTCCTTTTATTTCAAGTGTTTCTTACAAGTTTTTTATCATTTCTGGAAACTATAATTGCGTATTTGAAGAGTTTTACCACAATTACAGAGTGTTCCTACAACTACATACTGAAATCGTCAGCATTTTAACTGATTCACATAGGAAACACCAGAGAAATTCGGCCTCCAATTGTAAACATAATCAGTATAGTCTTCACGTACAGTCTTTCTACACAACTTTTGAGCTGAATATACCTGAATTCCTAATATTTGAAAGCGAACTCAAGTGAAAACTCACGCTAAACTAGATGGAGTTGTAAGAATTATCAGTTTTCTGGTCATGACCCAGCTTTCCACTGGTAAACTCCGTGATTGAAAACGGCTGGAAAAATAGTAAGAATAAATTTCCGTTCATTTCAAGTGTTTCTTACAAGTTTTTTATCATTTCTGGAAACTATAATTGCGTATTTGAAGAGTTTTACCACAATTAGAGAGTGTTCCTACAACTATATACTGGAATCGGCAGCATTTTAACTGATTCACACAGAAAACACCAGAGAAATTCGGCTTCCAATTGTAAACATAAACTGTATAGTCTTCACTTAGAATCTTTCTACACAAATTTTGAGCTGTATAAACCTGAATTCCTAAAATTTGAAAGCGAACTCAAGTGAAAACTCACCCTAAAATAGACTGAGTTTTAAGTATTATCAGTTTTCTGGTCATGACCAGCTTTCCACTGGTAACCTCCGTGATTGAAAACGCCCAGAAATGTAGTAAGAATAAATTTCCTTTCATTTCAAGTGTTTCTTACAAGTTTTTTTTATCATTTCTGGAAACTATAATTGCGTAATTGAAGAGTTTTACCACAATTAGAGAGTGTTCCTTCAACTATATACTGGAATCGTCAGCATTTTAACTGATTCACACAGAAAACGCCAGAAAAATTAGGCCTCAATTTTAAACATAAACAGTATATTGCACACTTACAGTCTTTCTATACAAATTTTGAGCTGTATAAACCTGAAATCCTAATGTTTGAAATCCAATTCAAGTGAAAACTCTCCCTAAACTAGCCGGAGTTTTAAATATTATCAGTTTTCTGGCTATGTCCCACCTTTCCACTGGTAACCTCCGTGATTGAAAACGGCTGGAAATGTAGTAAGAATCAAGTTCCTTTTATTTCAAGTGTTTCTTACAAGTTTTTTATCATTTCTGGAAACTATAATTGCGTATTTGAAGAGTTTTACCACAATTAGAGAGTGTTCCTACAACTACATACTGAAATCGTCAGCATTTTAACTGATTCACACAGGAAACACCAGAGAAATTCGGCCTCCAATTGTAAACATAAACAGTATAGTCTTCACGTACAGTCTTTCTACACAACTTTTGAGCTGAATAAACCTGAATTCCTAATATTTGAAAGCGAACTCAAGTGAAAACTCACCCTAAACTAGATGGACTTGTAAGTATTATCAATTTTCTGGACATGACCCAGCTTTCCACTGGTAAACTCTGTGATTGAAAACGGCTGGAAATGTAGTAAGAATCTATTTGCTTTTATTTCAAGTGTTTCTTATAAGTTTTTTATCATTACTGGAAATAATAATTGCGTATTTGAAGAGTTTTACCACAATTAGAGAGTGTTCCTACAACTACATACTGGAATCGTCAGCATTTTAACTGATTCACACAGGAAACACCAGAGAAATTCGGCCTCCAATTGTAAACATAAACAGTATAGTCCTCACTTACAGTCTTTCTACACAAATTTTGAGCTGTATAAACCTGAATTCCTAATATTTGAAAGCGACCTCAAGTGAAAACTCACTCTAAACTAGATGGAGTTGTAAGTATTATGAGTTTTCTGGTCATTACCCAGATTTCCTGTGGTAACCTCCGTGAATGAAAAGGGCTGGAAATGTAGTAAGAATCAAGTTCCTTTTATTTCAAGTGTTTCTTACGAGTTATTTATCATTTCTGGAAACTATAATTACGTATTTGAAGAGTTTTACCACAATTACAGAGTGTTCCTATAACTACATACTGGAATCGTCAGCATTTTAACTGATTCACACAGGAAACACCAGAGAAATTCGGCCTCCAATTGTAAACATAAACAGTATAGTCCTCACTTACATTCTTTCTCCACAAATTTTGAGCTGTATAAACCTGAATTCCTAATATTTGAAAGCGAAATCAAGTGAAAACTCATTCTAAACTAGTTGGAGTTGTAAGTATTATCAGTTTTCTGGTCATTACCCAGATTTCCTGTGGTAACCTCCGTGATTGAAAACGGCTGGAAATGTAGTAAGAATCAAGATCCTTTTATTTCAAGTGTTTCTTACAAGTTTTTTTATCATTTCTGGAAACTATAATTGCGTATTTGAAGAGTTTTACCACAATTACAGAGTGTTCCGACAACTACATACTGAAATCGTCAGCATTTTAACTGATTCACACAGGAAACACCAGAGATATTCGGCCTCCAATTGTAAACATAAACAGTATAGTCTTCACGTACAGTCTTTCTACACAAATTTTGAGCTGAATAAACCTGAATTCCTACTATTTGAAAGCGAACTCAAGTGAAAACTCACCCTAAACTAGACGGAGTTGTAAGTATTATCTGTTTTCTGGTCATGACCCAGCTTTCCACTGGTAAACTCCGTGATTGAAAACAGCTGGAAATGTAGTAAGAATAAATTTCCTTTCATTTCAAGTGTTTCTTAAAAGTTTTTTATCATTTCTGGAAACTATAATTGCGTATTTGAAGAGTTTTACCACAATTAGAGAGTGTTCCTACAACTAAATACTGGAATCGTCAGCATTTTAACTGATTCACACAGAAAACGCCAGAAAAATTAGGCCTCAATTTTAAACATAAACAGTATATTGCACACTTACAGTCTTTCTATACAAATTTTGAGCTGTATAAACCTGAAATCCTAATATTTGAAAGCCAATTCAAGTGAAAACTCTCCCTAAACTAGCCGGAGTTGTAAATATTATCAGTTTTCTGGCTATGTCCCACCTTTCCACTGGTAACCTCCGTGATTGAAAACGGCTGACAATGTAGTAAGAATCTATTTGCTTTTATTTCAAGTGTTTCTTACAAGTGTCTTTATCATTTCTGGAAAGTATAATTGCGTATTAAAGAGTTTTACCACAATTAGAGACTGTTCCTACAACTACATACTGGAATCGTCATCATTTTAACTGATTCACACAGGAAACACCAGAGAAATTCGGCCTCCAATTGTAAACATAAACTGTACAGTCTTCATTGACAGTCTTTCTACACAAATTTTGAGCTGTATAAACCTGAATTCCTAATATTTGAAAGCGAACTCAAGTGAAAACTCACCCTAAAATAGACTGAGTTCTAAGTATTATCAGTTTTCTGGTCATGACCAGCTTTCCACTGGTAACCTCCGTGATTGAAAACGCCTAGAAATGTAGTAAGAATAAATTTCCTTTCATTTCAAGTGTTTCTTACAAGTTTTTTTTATCATTTCTGGAAACTATAATTGCGTAATTGAAGAGTTTTACCACAATTAGAGAGTGTTCCTAAAACTATATACTGGAATCGTCAGCATTTTAACTGATTCACACAGAAAACTCCAGAAAAATTAGGCCTCAATTTTAAACATATACTGTATATTGCACACTTACAGTCTTTCTATACAAATTTTGAGGTGTATAAACCTGAAATCCTAATGTTTGAAAGCCAATTCAAGTGAAAACTCTCCCTAAACTACCCGGAGTTTTAAATATTATCAGTTTTCTGGCAATGTCCCACCTTTCCACTGGTAACCTCCGTGATTGAAAACGGCTGGAAATGTAGTAAGAATCTATTTGCTTTTATTTCAAGTGTTTCTTATAAGTTTTTTATCATTACTGGAAACAATAATTGCGTATTTGAAGAGTTTTACCACAATTAGAGAGTGTTCCTACAACTACATACTGGAATCGTCAGCATTTTAACTGATTCACACAGGAAACACCAGAGAAATTCGGCCTCCAATTGTAAACATAAACAGTATAGTCCTCACTTACAGTCTTTCTACACAAATTTTGAGCTGTATAAACCTGAATTCCTAATATTTGAAAGCGAACTCAAGTGAAAACTCACTCTAAACTAGATGGAGTTGTAAGTATTATGAGTTTTCTGGTCATTACCCAGATTTCCTGTGGTAACCTCCGTGAATGAAAAGGGCTGGAAATGTAGTAAGAATCAAGTTCCTTTTATTTCAAGTGTTTCTTACGAGTTATTTATCATTTCTGGAAACTATAATTACGTATTTGAAGACTTTTACCACAATTACAGAGTGTTCCTACAACTACATACTGGAATCGTCAGCATTTTAACTGATTCACACAGGAAACACCAGAGAAATTCGGCCTCCAATTGTAAACATAAACAGTATAGTCCTCACTTACAGTCTTTCTACACAAATTTTGAGCTGTATAAACCTGAATTCCTAATATTTGAAAGCGAACTCAAGTGAAAACTCACTCTAAACTAGATGGAGTTGTAAGTATTATGAGTTTTCTGGTCATTACCCAGATTTCCTGTGGTAACCTCCGTGAATGAAAAGGGCTGGAAATGTAGTAAGAATCAAGATCCTTTTATTTCAAGTGTTTCTTACAAGTTTTTTATCATTTCTGGAAACTATAATTGCGTATTTGAAGAGTTTTACCACAATTACAGAGTGTTCCTACAACTACATACTGAAATCGTCAGCATTTTAACTGATTCACACAGGAAACACCAGAGAAATTCGGCCTCCTATTGTAAACATAAACAGTATAGTCTTCACGTACAGTCTTTCTACACAAATTTTAAGCTGAATAAACCTGAATTCCTACTATTTGAAAGCGAACTCAAGTGAAAACTCACCCTAAACTAGACGGAGTTGTAAGTATTATCTGTTTTCTGGTCATGACCCAGCTTTCCACTGGTAAACTCCGTGATTGAAAACAGCTGGAAATGTAGTAAGAATAAATTTCCTTTCATTTCAAGTGTTTCTTACAAGTTTTTTATCATTTCTGGAAACTATAATTGCGTATTTGAAGAGTTTTACCACAATTAGAGAGTGTTCCTACAACTAAATACTGGAATCCGCAGCATTTTAACTGATTCACACAGAAAACGCCAGAAAAATTAGGCCTCAATTTTAAACATAAACAGTATATTGCACACTTACAGTCTTTCTATTCAAATTTTGAGCTGTATAAATCTGAAATCCTAATATTTGAAAGCCAATTCAAGTGAAAACTCTCCCTAAACTAGCCGGAGTTGTAAATATTATCAGATTTCTGGCTATGTCCCACCTTTCCACTGGTACCCTCCGTGATTGAAAACGGCTGGAAATGTAGTAAGAATCTATTTGCTTTTATTTCAAGTGTTTCTTACAAGTGTCTTTATCATTTCTGGAAAGTATAATTGCGTATTGAAGAGTTTTACCACAATTAGAGACTGTTCCTACAACTACATACTGGAATCGTCATCATTTTAACTGATTCACACAGGAAACACCAGAGAAATTCGGCCTCCAATTGTAAACATAAACTGTATAGTCTTCATTTACAGTCTTTCTACACAAATTTTGAGCTGTATAAACCTGAATTCCTAATATTTGAAAGCGAACTCAAGTGAAAACTCACCCTAAAATAGACTGAGTTCTAAGTATTATCAGTTTTCTTGTCATTACCCAGATTTCCTGTGGTAACCTCCGTGATTGAAAACGGCTGGAAATGTAGTAAGAATCAAGTTCCTTTTATTTCAAGTGTTTCTTACGAGTTATTTATCATTTCTGGAAACTATAATTGCGTATTTGAAGAGTTTTACCACAATTAGAGACTGTTCCTACAACTACATACTGGAATCGTCAGCATTTTAACTGATTCACACAGGAAACACCAGAGAAATTCGGCCTCCAATTGTAAACATAAACTGTATAGTCTTCACTTAGAATCTTTCTACACAAATTTTGAGCTGTATAAACCTGAATTCCTAAAATTTGAAAGCGAACTCAAGTGAAAACTCACCCTAAAATAGACTGAGTTTTAAGTATTATCAGTTTTCTGGTCATGACCAGCTTTCCACTGGTAACCTCCGTGATTGAAAACGCCCAGAAATGTAGTAAGAATAAATTTCCTTTCATTTCAAGTGTTTCTTACAAGTTTTTTTTTATCATTTCTGGAAACTATAATTGCGTAATTGAAGAGTTTTACCACAATTAGAGAGTGTTCCTACAACTATATACTGGAATCTTCAGCATTTTAACTGATTCACACAGAAAACGCCAGAAAAATTAGGCCTCAATTTTAAACATAAACAGTATATTGCACACTTAGAGTCTTTCTATACAAATTTTGAGCTGTATAAACCTGAAATCCTAATATTTGAAAGCCAATTCAAGTGAAAACTCTCCCTAAACTAGCCGGAGTTGTAAATATTATCAGTTTTCTGGCTATGTCCCACCTTTCCACTGGTAACCTCCGTGATTGAAAACGGCTGGAAATGTAGTAAGAATCTATTTGCTTTTATTTCAAGTGTTTCGTACAAGTTTCTTTATCATTTCTGGAAAGTATAATTGCGTATTGAAGAGTTTTACCACAATTAGAGACTGTTCCTACAACTACATACTGGAATCGTCATCATTTTAACTGATTCACACAGGAAACACCAGAGAAATTCGGCCTCCAATTGTAAACATAAACTGTATAGTCTTCATTTACAGTCTTTCTACACAAATTTTGAGCTGTATAAACCTGAATTCCTAATATTTGAAAGCGAACTCAAGTGAAAACTCACCCTAAAATAGACTGAGTTCTAAGTATTATCAGTTTTCTGGTCATTACCCAGATTTCCTGTGGTAACCTCCGTGATTGAAAACGGCTGGAAATGTAGTAAGAATCAAGTTCCTTTTATTTCAAGTGTTTCTTACGAGTTATTTATCATTTCTGGAAACTATAATTGCGTATTTGAAGAGTTTTACCAAAATTAGAGAGTGTTCCTACAACTATATACTGGAATCGTCAGCATTTTAACTGATTCACACAGAAAACGCCAGAGAAATTAGGCCTCAATTTTAAACATAAACAATATAGTCCACACTTACAGTCTTTCTCCACAAATTTTGAGCTGTATAAACCTGAATTCCTAATATTTGAAAGCGAACTCAAGTGAAAACTCACTCTAAACTAGACGGAGTTGTAAGTATTATCTGTTTTCTGGTCATGACCCAGCTTTCCACTGGTAAACTCCGTGATTGAAAACAGCTGGAAATGTAGTAAGAATAAATTTCCTTTCATTTCAAGTGTTTCTTACAAGTTTTTTATCATTTCTGGAAACTATAATTGCGTATTTGAAGAGTTTTACCACAATTAGAGAGTGTTCCTACAACTAAATACTGGAATCGGCAGCATTTTAACTGATTCACACAGAAAACGCCAGAAAAATTAGGCCTCAATTTTAAACATAAACAGTATATTGCACACTTAGAGTCTTTCTATACAAATTTTGAGCTGTATAAACCTGAAATCCTAATATTTGAAAGCCAATTCAAGTGAAAACTCTCCCTAAACTAGCCGGAGTTGTAAATATTATCAGTTTTCTGGCTATGTCCCACCTTTCCACTGGTAACCTCCGTGATTGAAAACGGCTGGAAATGTAGTAAGAATCTATTTGCTTTTATTTCAAGTGTTTCTTCAAGTTTCTTTATCATTTCTGGAAAGTATTATTGCGTATTGAAGAGTTTTACCACAATTAGAGACTGTTCCTACAACTACATACTGGAATCGTCATCATTTTAACTGATTCACACAGGAAACACCAGAGAAATTCGGCCTCCAATTGTAAACATAAACTGTATAGTCTTCATTTACAGTCTTTCTACACAAATTTTGAGCTGTATAAACCTGAATTCCTAATATTTGAAAGCGAACTCAAGTGAAAACTCACCCTAAAATAGACTGAGTTCTAAGTATTATCAGTTTTCTGGTCATTACCCAGATTTCCTGTGGTAACCTCCGTGATTGAAAACGGCTGGAAATGTAGTAAGAATCAAGTTCCTTTTATTTCAAGTGTTTCTTACGAGTTATTTATCATTTCTGGAAACTATAATTGCGTATTTGAAGAGTTTTACCACAATTACAGAGTGTTCCTACAACTACATACTGGAATCGTCAGCATTTTAACTGATTCACACAGGAAACACCAGAGAAATTCGGCCTCCAATTGTAAACATAAACAGTATAGTCTTCACGTACAGTCTTTCTACACAAATTTTGAGCTGAATAAACCTGAATTCCTACTATTTGAAAGCGAACTCAAGTGAAAACTCACCCTAAAGTAGACGGAGTTGTAAGTATTATCAGTTTTCTGGTCATGACCCAGCTTTCCACTGGTAAACTCTGTGATTGAAAACAGCTGGAAATGTAGTAAGAATAAATTTCCTTTCATTTCAAGTGTTTCTTACAATTTTTTTATCATTTCTGGAAACTATAATTGCGTATTTGAAGAGTTTTACCACAATTAGAGAGTGTTCCTACAACTATATACTGGAATCGGCAGCATTTTAACTGATTCACACAGAAAACACCAGAGAAATTCGGCTTCCAATTGTAAACATAAACTGTATAGTCTTCACTTAGAATCTTTCTACACAAATTTTGAGCTGTATAAACCTGAATTCCTAAAATTTGAAAGCGAACTCAAGTGAAAACTCACCCTAAAATAGACTGAGTTTTAAGTATTATCAGTTTTCTGGTCATGACCAGCTTTCCACTGGTAACCTCCGTGATTGAAAACGCCCAGAAATGTAGTAAGAATAAATTTCCTTTCATTTCAAGTGTTTCTTACAAGTTTTTTTTTATCATTTCTGGAAACTATAATTGTGTAATTGAAGAGTTTTACCACAATTAGAGAGTGTTCCTACAACTATATACTGGAATCTTCAGCATTTTAACTGATTCACACAGAAAACGCCAGAAAAATTAGGCCTCAATTTTAAACATAAACAGTATATTGCACACTTACAGTCTTTCTACACAAATTTTGAGCTGAATAAACCTGAATTCCTACTATTTGAAAGCGAACTCAAGTGAAAACTCACCCTAAACTAGACGGAGTTGTAAGTATTATCTGTTTTCTGGTCATGACCCAGCTTTCCACTGGTAAACTCCGTGATTGAAAACAGCTGGAAATGTAGTAAGAATAAATTTCCTTTCATTTCAAGTGTTTCTTACAAGTTTTTTATCATTTCTGGAAACTATAATTGCGTATTTGAAGAGTTTTACCACAATTAGAGAGTGTTCCTACAACTAAATACTGGAATCGGCAGCATTTTAACTGATTCACACAGAAAACGCCAGAAAAATTAGGCCTCAATTTTAAACATAAACAGTATATTGCACACTTAGAGTCTTTCTATACAAATTTTGAGCTGTATAAACCTGAAATCCTAATATTTGAAAGCCAATTCAAGTGAAAACTCTCCCTAAACTAGCCGGAGTTGTAAATATTATCAGTTTTCTGGCTATGTCCCACCTTTCCACTGGTAACCTCCGTGATTGAAAACGGCTGGAAATGTAGTAAGAATCTATTTGCTTTTATTTCAAGTGTTTCTTACAAATTTCTTTATCATTTCTGGAAAGTATAATTGCGTATTGAAGAGTTTTACCACAATTAGAGACTGTTCCTACAACTACATACTGGAATCGTCATCATTTTAACTGATTCACACAGGAAACACCAGAGAAATTCGGCCTCCAATTGTAAACATAAACTGTATAGTCTTCATTTACAGTCTTTCTACACAAATTTTGAGCTGTATAAACCTGAATTCCTAATATTTGAAAGCGAACTCAAGTGAAAACTCACCCTAAAATAGACTGAGTTCTAAGTATTATCAGTTTTCTGGTCATTACCCAGATTTCCTGTGGTAACCTCCGTGATTGAAAACGGCTGGAAATGTAGTAAGAATCAAGTTCCTTTTATTTCAAGTGTTTCTTACGAGTTATTTATCATTTCTGGAAACTATAATTGCGTATTTGAAGAGTTTTACCAAAATTAGAGAGTGTTCCTACAACTATATACTGGAATCGTCAGCATTTTAACTGATTCACACAGAAAACGCCAGAGAAATTAGGCCTCAATTTTAAACATAAACAATATAGTCCTCACTTACAGTCTTTCTCCACAAATTTTGAGCTGTATAAACCTGAATTCCTAATATTTGAAAGCGAACTCAAGTGAAAACTCACTCTAAACTAGACGGAGTTGTAAGTATTATCTGTTTTCTGGTCATGACCCAGCTTTCCACTGGTAAACTCTGTGATTGAAAACGGCTGGAAATGTAGTAAGAATCAAGTTCCTTTTATTTCAAGTGTTTCTTACGAGTTATTTATCATTTCTGGAAACTATAATTGCGTATTTGAAGAGTTTTACCACAATTACAGAGTGTTCCTACAACTACATACTGGAATCGTCAGCATTTTAACTGATTCACACAGGAAACACCAGAGAAATTCGGCCTCCAATTGTAAACATAAACAGTATAGTCTTCACGTACAGTCTTTCTACACAAATTTTGAGCTGAATAAACCTGAATTCCTACTATTTGAAAGCGAACTCAAGTGAAAACTCACCCTAAAGTAGACGGAGTTGTAAGTATTATCAGTTTTCTGGTCATGACCCAGCTTTCCACTGGTAAACTCTGTGATTGAAAACAGCTGGAAATGTAGTAAGAATAAATTTCCTTTCATTTCAAGTGTTTCTTACAATTTTTTTATCATTTCTGGAAACTATAATTGCGTATTTGAAGAGTTTTACCACAATTAGAGAGTGTTCCTACAACTATATACTGGAATCGGCAGCATTTTAACTGATTCACACAGAAAACACCAGAGAAATTCGGCTTCCAATTGTAAACATAAACTGTATAGTCTTTACTTAGAATCTTACTACACATATTTTGAGCTGTATAAACCTGAATTCCTAAAATTTGAAAGCGAACTCAAGTGAAAACTCACCCTAAAATAGACTGAGTTTTAAGTATTATCAGTGTTCTGCTCATGACCAGCTTTCCACTGGTAACCTCCGTGATTGAAAACGCCCAGAAATGTAGTAAGAATAAATTTCCTTTCATTTCAAGTGTTTCTTACAAGTTTTTTTTATCATTTCTGGAAACTATAATTGCGTAATTGAAGAGTTTTACCACAATTAGAGAGTGTTCCTACAACTATATACTGGAATCGTCAGCATTTTAACTGATTCACACAGAAAACGCCAGAAAAATTAGGCCTCAATTTTAAACATAAACAGTATATTGCACACTTACAGTCTTTCTATACAAATTTTGAGCTGTATAAACCTGAAATCCTAATGTTTGAAAGCCAATTCAAGAGAAAACTCTCCCTAAACTAGCCGGAGTTTTAAATATTATCAGTTTTCTGGCTATGTCCCACCTTTCCACTGGTAACCTCCGTGATTGAAAACGGCTGGAAATGTAGTAAGAATCTATTTGCTTTTATTTCAAGTGTTTCTTATAAGTTTTTTATCATTACTGGAAACAATAATTGCGTATTTGAAGAATTTTACCACAATTAGAGAGTGTTCCTACAACTACATACTGGAATTGTCAGCATTTTAACTGATTCACACAGGAAACACCAGAGAAATTCGGCCTCCAATTGTAAACATAAACAGTATAGTCCTCACTTACAGTCTTTCTACACAAATTTTGAGCTGTATAAACCTGAATTCCTAATATTTGAAAGCGAACTCAAGTGAAAACTCACTCTAACCTAGATGGAGTTGTAAGTATTATCAGTTTTCTGGTCATTACCCAGATTTTCTGTGGTAACCTCCGTGATTGAAAACGGCTGGAAATGTAGTAAGAATCAAGTTCCTTTTATTTCAAGTGTTTCTTACGAGTTATTTATCATTTCTGGAAACTATAATTACGTATTTGAAGAGTTTTACCACAATTACAGAGTGTTCCTACAACTACATACTGAAATCGTCAGCATTTTAACTGATTCACACAGGAAACACCAGAGAAATTCGGCCTCCAATTGTAAACATAAACAGTATAGTCTTCACGTACAGTCTTTCTACACAAATTTTGAGCTGAATAAACCTGAATTCCTAATATTTGAAAGCGAACTCAAGTGAAAACTCACCCTAAACTAGATGGAGTTGTAAGTATTATCAGTTTTCTGGACATGACCCAGCTTTCCACTGGTAAACTCTGTGATTGAAAACGGCTGGAAATGTAGTAAGAATAAATTTCCTTTCATTTCAAGTGTTTCTTACAAGTTTTTTATCATTTCTGGAAACTATAATTGCGTATTTGAAGAGTTTTACCACAATTAGAGAGTGTTCCTACAACTATATACTGGAATCGTCAGCATTTTAACTGATTCACACAGAAAACGCCAGAAAAATTAGGCCTCAATTTTAAACATAAACAGTATATTGCACACTTACAGTCTTTCTATACAAATTTTAAGCTGTATAAACCTGAAATCCTAATGTTTGAAAGCCAATTCAAGTGAAAACTCTCCCTAAACTACCCGGAGTTTTAAATATTATCAGTTTTCTGGCTATGTCCCACCTTTCCACTGGTAACCTCCGTGATTGAAAACGGCTGGAAATGTAGTAAGAATCTATTTGCTTTTATTTCTTTTTTTTTTTCTTTTCTTTTTTTTTTATTGCTTAAAGTATTACAAAGGGTATTACATATGTATCCATTTTATCCCCCCGCCCTAGACAGTCCCCTAGCCTCCCCTATCACCCAGTGTCTTATGTCCATTGGTTATGCTTATATGCATGCATACAAGTCCTTTAGTTGATCTCTTACCCCACTACCTCCTGCCCCCCAACCCTCCCCGGCCTTCCCGCTGCAGTTTGACAATCTGTTTGAGGCAGCTCTGCCTCTGTATCTATTATTGTTCAAAAGTTTATAATGGTCTCTATTGTCCATGAATGAGTGAGATCATGTGGTATTTTTCCTTTATTGACTGGCTTATTTCACTTAGCATAATGCTCTCCAGTTCCATCCATGACGTTGCAAATGGTAAGAGTTCCTTCCTTTTTACAGCAGCATAGTATTCTATCGTGTAGATGTACCACAGTTTTCTAATCCATTCATCTGCTGATGGGCACTTAGGCTGTTTCCAGATCTTAGCTATGGTGAATTGTGCTGCTATGAACATAGGGGTGCATATATCCTTTCTGATTGGTGTTTCTGGTTTCTTGGGATATATTCCTAGAAGTGGGATCACAGGGTCAAATGGGAGTTCCATTTTCAGTTTTTTAAGGAAACTCCATACTGTCTTCCATAGTGGCTGCACCAGTCTGCATTCCCACCAGCAGTGCACAAGTGTTCCTTTTTCTCCACAACCTCTCCAGCACTTGTCGTTTGTTGATTTGTTGATGATAGCCAGTCTGACAGGTGTGAGATGGTACCTCATTGCTGTTTTGATTTGCATCTCTCGGATGATTAGTGACTTTGAGCATGTTTTCATATGTCTCTTGGCTTTCTGAATGTCCTCTTTTGAAAGGTGTCTATTTAGGTCCTTTGCCCATTTTTTGATTGGATTGTTTATCTTCCTTTTGTTAAGTTGTATGAGTTCCCTATAAATTTTGGAGATTAGGCCCTTATCAGATATGTCATTGGCAAATATGTTTTCCCACACAGTGGGTTTTCTCGTTGTTTTGTTGATGGTTTCTTTTGCTGTGCAGAAGCTTTTTATTTTGATGTAGTCCCATTTGTTCATTTTTTCTTTAGTTTCAAGTGCCCTAGGAGCTGTATCAGTGAAGAAATTGCTTCGGCATATGTCTGAAATTTTCTTGCCTTTGGATTCTTCTAGAATTTTTATGGTATCCTGTCGTACATTTAAGTCCTTTATCCATTTTGAGTTTATTTTTGTATATGGTGTAAGTTGGTGGTCTAGTTTCATTTTCTTGCATATATCTGTCCAATTTTCCCAACACCATTTATTGAAGAGACTATCTTGGCTCCATTGTATGTTCTTGCCTCCTTTGTCAAATATTAATTGAGCATATTGGTTCGGGCCGATTTCTGGGCTCTCTATTCTATTCCATTGATCTATATGCCTATTCTTGTGCCAGTACCAGGCAGTTTTGAGAACAGTGGCTTTGTAATACAACTTGATATCTGGTATTGAGATCCCACCTACTTTGTTCTTTTTCAGGATTGCTGCAGCTATTCGGGGTCTTCTTTTATTCCAGATGAATTTTTGGAAAGTTCGTTCTAGATCTCTGAAGTATGCTGTTGGTATTTTAATGGGAAGTGCGTTGAATTTATAGATTGCTTTGGGTAGTATGGACATTTTAATGATGTTGATTCTACCAATCCATGAACACGGTATGTTCTTCCATCTGTTTATGTCTTCCTCTATGTCTTTTTTTCAATGTCCTGTAGTTTTCTGAGTAGAGGTCTTTTACCTCTTTAGTTAAGTTTATTCCTAGGTAGCTTAATTTTTTTGGTGCAATGGTAAACGGGATTGTTTTTATAATCTCTCTTTCTGAAAGTTCACTATTGGTATATAGAAATGCCTCAGATTTCTTGGGGTTAATTTTGTATCCTGCTACATTGCCAAATTCATGTATTAAGTCTAGTAGCTTTTTGATGGAATCTCTAGGGTTTTGTATGTATAATATCATGTCGTCTGCAAATAAGGACAGTTTTACTTCCTCTTTTCCAATTTGGATGCCTTTTATTTCTTCTTCTTGCCGAATTGCAATGGCTAACACTTCCAGTACTATGTAGAACAGGAGTGGTGAGAGGAGGCATCCCTGTCTTGTTCCTGTTCTTAGGGGAAATGGTGTTAGTTTTTGTCCGTTGAGTATGATGTTGGCTGTGGGCCTGTCATATATGGCTTTTATTATGTTGAGGTATGATCCTTCTACTCCCACCTTGCTGAGAGTTTTTATCAAAAATGGGTGTTGAATTTTGTCAAATGCTTTTTCTGCATCAATTGATATGACCATGTGGTTTTTTTCTTTCAATTTGTTTATGTGATGTATCACGTTTATTGATTTGCGGATATTGTACCATCCTTGCATCCCTGGGATAAATCCTACTTGGTCATGGTGTATGATCTTTCTGATGTACTGCTGGATCCGATTTGCTAAGATTTTGTTGAGGATTTTGGCATCTATGTTCATGAGGGATATTGGCCTGTAATTCTCTTTCATTGTGTTGTCTTTACCTGGTTTTGGTATTAGGGTGATGCTGGCTTCATAGAATGAGCTTGGAAGTGTTCCTTCCTCTTGAATTTTTTGTAGTAGTGTGAGGAGGATAGGTTTTAGTTCTTCCTTGAATGTTTGGTAAAACTCCCCTGTGAAGCCATCTGGTCCTGGGCTTTTGTTTGATGGAAGCTTTTTGATGACTGCTTCAATTTCTTCCATAGTTATTGGCCTGTTGAGATTTTTAGATTCTTCCTGATTGAGTTTTGGAATGTTGTATTTTTCTAGGAATTTGTCCATTTCCTCCAGGTTGTCTAGTTTGTTGGAGTAAAGCTGTCCATAGTATTTTTTAACAATCATTTGTATTTCTGTGGGTTCTGTTGTTATTTCGCCTCTATCGTTTCTGATTTTATTTATTTGGGTCCTCTCTCTCTGCTTCTTGGTGAGTCTGGCTAGAGGTTTATCAATCTTGTTTATCCTTTCAAAGAACCAGCTCTTGGTTTCATTGATTTTCTGTATTGTTTTTTTTGGTCTCTATGTCATTTATTTCTGCTCTAATCTTTATTATCTCCTTCCTTCTGCTCACTCTGGGGTTTTCTTGTTGCTCTCTTTCTAATTCTTTGAGTTGTAGAGTTAGATGATTTACTACCATTTTTTCTTGTTTTTTGAGATAGGCCTGTAGAGCTATAAACTTCCCTCTCAGGACTGCTTTCAATGTGTCCCATAGGTTTTGGATTGTTGTGTTTTCATTGTCATTAGTTTCCAGGATGTTTTTAATTTCTTCTTTGATCTCATTGGTAACCCAATCAATATTTAATAGCATGCTATTCAGCTTCCAGGTGTTTGAGTATTTTGGGTTGTTTTTATTGTAGTTTATTTCTAATATTATGCCATCGTGGTCTGCGAAGACGCTTTTTATGATTTCAATCTTCTTGAATTTGGGGATACTTTGCTTGTGACCCAGTATGTGGTCTATTTTTGAATATGTCCCATGAGCACCTGAGAAGAACGTATATTCTCTGGCTTTGGGGTGAAGTGTTCTGAAGATGTCTATTAAGTCCATCTGATCTAGTGAATCATTTAGGATTGCTATATCTTTGCTGGTTGTTTGTCTATAGGACTTATCCAGTGCTGTTAATGGTGTATTAAAGTCCCCTACTATGATTGTATTGTTGTCGATCTCTCCTTTGATATTTTCCAGGAGTCTTTTTATGAATTTGGGTGCTCCTACATTGGGTGCATATATGTTTACCAGGGTTATATCTTCTTGTTGTATTGATCCCTTTAGTATTATGAAGTGGCCTTCCTTATCTCTTGTTAAGGCCTTCACTTTGAGGTCTATTTTGTCCGATATAAGTATTGCTACCCCAGCTTTCTTTTCCTTTCCATTTGCCTGAAAGATATTTTGCCATCCTTTCACTTTCAGTCTGTGTGAGTCCCTTCTAATGAGGTGGGTTTCTTGTAGACAGCAGATGTATGGGTCATGTTTTTTTATCCATTCAGCCACTCGATGTCTTTTGGTTGGAGCATTTTGTCTGTTTACGTTTAAAGTTATTATTGAAAGGTACTTGTTTGTAGCCATTTCTTTTTTTGTGTGGCTGTTTTCTTTCTGAGCTTTTTATTTCTTATTTTTATATCAGTCCCTTTAGCATTCCTTGCAATGCTGGCTTGGTGGTGACAAACTCCCTTAGCCTTTTTTTGTCTGTGAAGCTTCTTATTTCCCCTTCAAGTTTGAATGATAGCCTTGCTGGATAGAGTATTCTTGGATTCAGTCCTTTGCTTTGCATCACTTTGTAAATTTCAGTCCATTCTTTTCTTGCCTGATGTGTTTCTGTTGAGAAGTCATTTGACAATCTAATGGGAGATCCCTTGTATGTAACTTTCCGTCTCTCTCTTGCAGCCTGTAAGATTCTCTCTTTGTCCTGAACATTTGCCATGGTGATTATGATGTGTCTTGGTGTGGGTCTTTTCGGGTTCACCTTGTTTGGGACTCTCTGGGCTTGTGTGACTTTTTTCTTCCCCACCTCAGGAAAGTTTTCTGATATTATTTCTTCGAGTAGGTTTTCTAATCCTTGTTCATCCTTCTGTTGTTCTGGTACTCCTATTATTCGTATGTTGTTTCGTTTCATGTTGTCCCAAAGCTCCCTTAGGCTCTCCTCCTGTCTTTTAATTTTTTTCTCCAATTGCAGTACATTTTGGGTGTGTTTTGCTTCCTTGTCTTCTAATTCACTTATTCGGTCCTCCGCTTCTCCTAGTCTACTGTTGATACTTTCAATGGAGTTTTTCATTGCAGCTATATCACTCTTCATTTCCTCTTGGGTCTTACTTAGGTTGTTGATTTTTTCATCTGTTTCTTCTAGCTTCTTCCATATATTATCGATTTTTTCATCTGTTTCTTCTAGCTTCTTCCATATGTTATCGATTTTTTCATCTGTTTCTTCTTGCTTCTTGAAGAGGTTGTCGATTTTTTCCTCCATCCGGTTTATGCACTCTAGGATCTTTATTCTGAATTCTTTATCTGTCATGTTGCATGCCTCTGTATTACTTAGCTGCTTTTCTGGAGAGTCCTCCTTCTCTTTCCTTTGGGGGTTTCTTTGTCTACCCATGTTTGATCTCAATGACATATCTAGACATTGAGTTGTTCAGTGGTTGCTCCCTTGGTGGCAGTGACTCCTTGGTCTGTGGTTGCTCTTCGGGCGGTTGCGGTAGCAGCTGCTCTTCAGTTGTCAGCAGCTCCTCTGGTGGGTGCTGTTCACAGCTGTGGTGGCTCTTCTGGCTGGTGGGGCGAGGTTTCACGTACAGCTGCTGTTCCTCAGCAGAGGATGTGGTGCTCAGGAGGTTGCTGTTGCTTGGATCTGCTGCATTGATTTAAAGGCACAAAATACAACACAACAAGGCACCACGTACCAGGCACTATACGCAAATATATTTACGATATTAATAACCCCAAGTAAAGGTGACCACCTGAATTAAGAGAATTAGGGGATAAGGAAGAAGGAAGAGAAAAAGATAAAAGAGAGAAAGGAAAAGAAAAGTAGGGACCAAAAAAAGGGAGTGCAAAAATGAAATTGGGAAAAAGGAAGGGGGAAAATAAAAGCAAGAAAAGAAAAGAAAAAAAAAAGAGTGAAAAGAGAGAATGAAGTGGAAGAGGGGAAGAGACTTTTTATATGAGGAGAATACTCCTATAGAACAGCCATTAATCCCAACAAATTCCAGCAACAGCTCCCTGGATATGAATGCAAACTAGAAACAACCAATAATATAACGATGAAAATAGAATGGTGAACACTAATCCCAAAATAAAATAAAGAAAAAATAAAATGGCACTTTAAAAAATGGTAAAATGGTAGCAGTAATAATACTGGTTAAAAATAAGAAGGTAGTAATTAAAAGGGTAAAATCAGGTGATGGAAAAAGAAGAAAAAAAAAAAAAAGAACAGAAAAAAAAAATTGGTTTCTTAGTTAAAAAGTGAAAAAAGAAAAAAAAAATTGCAGTAGTGAATGTCCTTCGTTTCTTCTATTCTTCAGTGTGGCTCGCCTTAGACCTTCCAGGTATTCAGGAGAGTGTTGAGATTCCCTGCGATATACTGTTCCTCTGTGTTGTAAACCACAGTCCTTATTTTAAAGCATGCCGCATTTATTTCCCAGACTGCCTTATTTTGTGTCTAGCAAAGAGTCAGTTTGTAGGTCAGCCTCTGGGTGGCAGTGTTCTGGGATTGGCCTCTGAGGCTATAGGGCCTCTCTGTCCAGTGGAAGTTCACTGCCCAGAGCTGACTGCATAATAGTTAGTTACCGGCGCTATGTTGTTGCTGGGATTGAAAATCCCCCTATAGTCCAGACCCTGTTAACTCCCAGGGACTGATCAGGTTATCTTAATCCTTGATCTCCTTCAGGGTGGAATCTGGGTGTGGCTGTGCTCCTTGCCTGGGGGCTGGGGGGAGGAGACTCACTCTCAGGAGTGGGTGGCTGCCCCAGTCCTGGCCTCAGGGGTGTCTCAGCACTCAACTCACTACCACCTCTCCCGGCTCCCCCTCTTTCCCCAGTCTCTCCCCAGATTCCACTCCTAAGCACACTCTCCCTCTCTTCAGCACAGGTGAGTGTCTGTATCCGAAATGTCCCATGAACAGGATTCAGTGAAAACAAAGAAACAAATGCCTGCAGCGGAAACGGGGAAGGCTTGGTTTCTGTAAGCTTCTTCTCTTACCGGGACTGCATGGTCAGGTCAGCTCTTCAGGCTGCCCCCTTTAGGCTCAGTCCTCCGTGATCACAGAACCCAGCTCTCAATTTCCCTGGCGTCGCCAGGAATCCCGCAGTTCTCCTTTCCCCCTTCAGGGGCTGTGCCTGTCCCAAGGGACACGGCTGTCTGCCACGCGGTCTCCCTCCGACTCTCTGGGCTCAGAGGTCAGGCAAACTTTCCTGCTCAAATCCCTGGTTTTTTTTTACCTTTCCAGGGGAGTTCTGCTCTTCCCGGCTGCAAAACCTCTCACCAGCTGAGCAATTTCGCCAATTCGGTGTGAGTGTTACTAGCTTCAGCTTCCATTTGCTCCACGTCTGCCTATATCGCCGCCATCTTGGTTCTCCCTATTTGCTTTTATTTCAAGTGTTTCTTATAAGTTTTTTATCATTACTGGAAACAATAATTGCGTATTTGAAGAGTTTTACCACAATTAGAGAGTGTTCCTACAACTACATACTGGAATCGTCAGCATTTTAACTGATTCACACAGGAAACACCAGAGAAATTCGGCCTCCAATTGTAAACATAAACAGTATAGTCCTCACTTACAGTCTTTCTACACAAATTTTGAGCTGTATAAACCTGAATTCCTAATATTTGAAAGCGAACTCAAGTGAAAACTCACTCTAAACTAGATGGAGTTGTAAGTATTATCAGTTTTCTGGTCATTACCCAGATTTCCTGTGGTAACCTCTGTGAATGAAAAGGGCTGGAAATGTAGTAAGAATCAAGTTCCTTTTATTTCAAGTGTTTCTTACAAGTTTTTTATCATTTCTGGAAACTATAATTGCGTATTTGAAGAGTTTTACCATAATTACAGAGTGTTCCTACAACTACATACTGAAATCGTCAGGATTTTAACTGATTCACACAGGAAACACCAGAGAAATTCGGCCTCCAATTGTAAACATAAACAGTATAGTCTTCACGTACAGTCTTTCTACACAACTTTTGAGCTGAATAAACCTGAATTCCTAATATTTGAAAGCGAACTCAAGTGAAAACTCACCCTAAACTAGACGGAGTTGTAAGTATTATCAGTTTTCTGGTCATGACCCAGCTTTCCACTGGTAAACTCCGTGATTGAAAACAGCTGGAAATGTAGTAAGAATAAATTTCCTTTCATTTCAAGTGTTTCTTACAAGTTTTTTTATCATTTCTGGAAACTATAATTGCGTATTTGAAGAATTTTACCACAATTAGAGAGTGTTCCTACAACTATATACTGGAATCGTCAGCATTTTAACTGATTCACACAGAAAACGCCAGAGAAATTAGGCCTCAATTTTAAACATAAACAGTATAGTCCTCACTTACAGTCTTTCTCCACAAATTTTGAGCTGTATAAACCTGAATTCCTAATATTTGAAAGCGAACTCAAGTGAAAACTCACTCTAAACTAGTTGGAGTTGTAACTATTATCAGTTTTCTGGTCATTACCCAGATTTCCTGTGGTAACCTCCGTGATTGAAAACGGCTGGAAATGTAGTAAGAATCAAGTTCCTTTTATTTCAAGTGTTACTTACAAGTTTTTTTATCATTTCTGGAAACTATAATTGCGTATTTGAAGAGTTTTACCACAATTACAGAGTGTTCCTACAACTACATACTGAAATCGTCAGCATTTTAACTGATTCACACAGGAAACACCAGAGAAATTCGGCCTCCAATTGTAAACATAAACAGTATAGTCTTCACGTACAGTCTTTCTACACAACTTTTGAGCTGAATAAACCTGAATTCCTAATATTTGAAAGCGAACTCAAGTGAAAACTCACCCTAAACTAGATGGAGTTGTAAGTATTATCAGTTTTCTGGTCATGACCCAGCTTTCCACTGGTAAACTCTGTGATTGAAAACGGCTGGAAATGTAGTAAGATTAAATTTCCTTTCATTTCAAGTGTTTCTTACAAGTTTTTTATCATTTCTGGAAGCTATAATTGCGTATTTGAAGAGTTTTACCACAATTAGAGAGTGTTCCTACAACTATATACTGGAATCGGCAGCATTTTAACTGATTCACACAGAAAACACCAGAGAAATTCGGCTTCCAATTGTAAACATAAAATGTATAGTCTTCACTTAGAATCTTTCTACAAAAATTTTGAGCTGTATAAACCTGAATTCCTAAAATTTGAAAGCGAACTCAAGTGAAAACTCACCCTAAAATAGACTGAGTTTTAAGTATTATCAGTTTTCTGGTCATGACCAGCTTTCCACTGGTAACCTCCGTGATTGAAAACGCCCAGAAATGTAGTAAGAATAAATTTCCTTTCATTTCAAGTGTTTCTTACAAGTTTTTTTTATCATTTCTGGAAACTATAATTGCGTAATTGAAGAGTTTTACCACAATTAGAGAGTGTTCCTACAACTATATACTGGAATCGTCAGCATTTTAACTGATTCACACAGAAAACGCCAGAAAAATTAGGCCTCAATTTTAAACATAAAAAGTATATTGCACACTTACCGTCTTTCTATACAAATTTTGAGCTGTATAAACCTGAAATCCTAATGTTTGAAAGCCAATTCAAGTGAAAACTCTCCCTAAACTAGCCGGAGTTTTAAATATTATCAGTTTTCTGGCTATGTCCCACCTTTCCACTGGTAACCTCCGTGATTGAAAACGGCTGGAAATGTAGTAAGAATCTATTTGCTTTTATTTCAAGTGTTTCTTATAAGTTTTTTATCATTACTGGAAACAATAATTGCGTATTTGAAGAGTTTTACCACAATTAGAGAGTGTTCCTACAACTACATACTGGAATCGTCAGCATTTTAACTGATTCACACAGGAAACACCAGAGAAATTCGGCCTCCAATTGTAAACATAAACAGTATAGTCCTCACTTACATTCTTTCTACACAAATTTTGAGCTGTATAAACCTGAATTCCTAATATTTGAAAGCGAAATCAAGTGAAAACTCACTCTAAACTAGATGGAGTTGTAAGTATTATCAGTTTTCTGGTCATTACCCAGATTTCCTGTGGTAACCTCCGTGATTGAAAACGGCTGGAAATGTAGTAAGAATCAAGATCCTTTTATTTCAAGTGTTTCTTACAAGTTTTTTATCATTTCTGGAAACTATAATTGCGTATTTGAAGAGTTTTACCACAATTACAGAGTGTTCCTACAACTATATACTGAAATCGTCAGCATTTTAACTGATTCACACAGGAAACACCAGAGAAATTCGGCCTCCAATTGTAAACATAAACAGTATAGTCTTCACGTACAGTCTTTCTACACAACTTTTGAGCTGAATAAACCTGAATTCCTAATATTTGAAATCGAACTCAAGTGAAAACTCACCCTAAACTAGATGGAGTTGTAAGTATTATCAGTTTTCTGGTCATGACCCAGCTTTCCACTGGTAAACTCCGTTATTGAAAACGGCTGGAAATGGAGTAAGAATAAATTTCCGTTCATTTCAAGTGTTTCTTACAAGTTTTTTATCATTTCTGGAAACTATAATTGCGTATTTGAAGAGTTTTACCACAATTAGAGAGTGTTCGTACAACTATATACTGGAATCCTCAGCATTTTAACTGATTCACACAGAAAACGCCAGAGAAATTAGGCCTCAATTTTAAACATAAACAGTATAGTCCTCACTTACAGTCTTTCTACACGAATTTTGAGCTGTATAAACCTGAATTCCTAATATTTGAAAGCGAACTCAAGTGAAAACTCACTCTAAACTAGTTGGAGTTGTAAGTATTATCAGTTTTCTGGTCATTACCCAGATTTCCTGTGGTAACCTCCGCGATTGAAAACGGCTGGAAATGTAGTAAGAATCAAGTTCCTTTTATTTCAAGTGTTTCTTACAAGTTTTTTATCATTTCTGGAAACTATAATTGCGTATTTGAAGAGTTTTACCACAATTACAGAGTGTTCCTACAACTACATACTGAAATCGTCAGCATTTTAACTGATTCACACAGGAAACACCAGAGAAATTCGGCCTCCAATTGTAAACATAAACAGTATATTCTTCACGTACAGTCTTTCTACACAACTTTTGAGCTGAATAAACCTGAATTCCTACTATTTGAAAGCGAACTCAAGTGAAAACTCACCCTAAACTAGACGGAGTTGTAAGTATTATCAGTTTTCTGGTCATGACCCAGCTTTCCACTGGTAAACTCTGTGATTGAAAACGGCTGGAAATGAAGTAAGAATAAATTTCCTTTCATTTCAAGTGTTTCTTACAAGTTTTTTATCATTTCTGGAAGCTATAATTGCGTATTTGAAGAGTTTTACCACAATTAGAGAGTGTTCCTACAACTATATACTGGAATCGGCAGCATTTTAACTGATTCACACAGAAAACACCAGAGAAATTCGGCTTCCAATTGTAAACATAAAATGTATAGTCTTCACTTAGAATCTTTCTACACAAATTTTGAGCTGTATAAACCTGAATTCCTAAAATTTGAAAGCGAACTCAAGTGAAAACTCACCCTAAAATAGACTGAGTTTTAAGTATTATCAGTTTTCTGGTCATGACCAGCTTTCCACTGGTAACCTCCGTGATTGAAAACGCCCAGAAATGTAGTAAGAATAAATTTCCTTTCATTTCAAGTGTTTCTTACAAGTTTTTTTTATCATTTCTGGAAACTATAATTGCGTAATTGAAGAGTTTTACCACAATTAGAGAGTGTTCCTACAACTATATACTGGAATCGTCAGCATTTTAACTGATTCACACAGAAAACGCCAGAAAAATTAGGCCTCAATTTTAAACATAAAAAGTATATTGCACACTTACCGTCTTTCTATACAAATTTTGAGCTGTATAAACCTGAAATCCTAATGTTTGAAAGCCAATTCAAGTGAAAACTCTCCCTAAACTAGCCGGAGTTTTAAATATTATCAGTTTTCTGGCTATGTCCCACCTTTCCACTGGTAACCTCCGTGATTGAAAACGGCTGGAAATGTAGTAAGAATCTATTTGCTTTTATTTCAAGTGTTTCTTAAAAGTTTTTTATCATTACTGGAAACAATAATTGCGTATTTGAAGAGTTTTACCACAATTAGAGAGTGTTCCTACAACTACATACTGGAATCGTCAGCATTTTAACTGATGCACACAGGAAACACCAGAGAAATTCGGCCTGCAATTGTAAACATAAACAGTATAGTCCTCACTTACATTCTTTCTACACAAATTTTTAGCTGTATAAACCTGAATTCCTAATATTTGAAAGCGAAATCAAGTGAAAACTCACTCTAAACTAGATGGAGTTGTAAGTATTATCAGTTTTCTGGTCATTACCCAGATTTCCTGTGGTAACCTCCGTGATTGAAAACGGCTGGAAATGTAGTAAGAATCAAGATCCTTTTATTTCAAGTGTTTCTTACAAGTTTTTTATCATTTCTGGAAACTATAATTGCGTATTTGAAGAGTTTTACCACAATTACAGAGTGTTCCTACAACTATATACTGAAATCGTCAGCATTTTAACTGATTCACACAGGAAACACCAGAGAAATTCGGCCTCCAATTGTAAACATAAACAGTATAGTCTTCACGTACAGTCTTTCTACACAACTTTTGAGCTGAATAAACCTGAATTCCTAATATTTGAAATCGAACTCAAGTGAAAACTCACCCTAAACTAGATGGAGTTGTAAGTATTATCAGTTTTCTGGTCATGACCCAGCTTTCCACTGGTAAACTCCGTTATTGAAAACGGCTGGAAATGTAGTAAGAATAAATTTCCGTTCATTTCAAGTGTTTCTTACAAGTTTTTTATCATTTCTGGAAACTATAATTGCGTATTTGAAGAGTTTTACCACAATTAGAGAGTGTTCCTACAACTATATACTGGAATCCTCAGCATTTTTACTGATTCACACAGAAAACGCCAGAGAAATTCGGCCTCCAATTGTAAACATAAACAGTATAGTCCTCACTTACAGTCTTTCTACACGAATTTTGAGCTGTATAAACCTGAATTCCTAATATTTGAAAGCGAACTCAAGTGAAAACTCACTCTAAACTAGTTGGAGTTGTAAGTATTATCTGTTTTCTGGTCATGACCCAGCTTTCCACTGGTAAACTCCGTGATTGAAAACAGCTGGAAATGTAGTAAGAATAAATTTCCTTTCATTTCAAGTGTTTCTTACAAGTTTTTTATCATTTCTGGAAACTATAATTGCGTATTTGAAGAGTTTTACAACAATAACAGAGTGTTCCTACAACTAAATACTGGAATCGTCAGCATTTTAACTGATTCACACAGAAAACGCCAGAAAAATTAGGCCTCAATTTTAAACATAAACAGTATATTGCACACTTACAGTCTTTCTATACAAATTTTGAGCTGTATAAACCTGAATTCCTAAAATTTGAAAGCGAACTCAAGTGAAAACTCACCCTAAAATAGACTGAGTTTTAAGTATTATCTGTTTTCTGGTCATGACCAGCTTTCCACTGGTAACCTCCGTGATTGAAAACGCCCAGAAATGTAGTAAGAATAAATTTCCTTTCATTTCAAGTGTTTCTTACAAGTATTTTTTATCATTTCTGGAAACTATAATTGCGTAATTGAAGAGTTTTACCACAATTAGAGAGTGTTCCTACAACTATATACTGGAATCGTCAGCATTTTAACTGATTCACACAGAAAACGCCAGAAAAATTAGGCCTCAATTTTAAACATAAAAAGTATATTGCACACTTACCGTCTTTCTATACAAATTTTGAGCTGTATAAACCTGAAATCCTAATGTTTGAAAGCCAATTCAAGTGAAAACTCTCCCTAAACTAGCCGGAGTTTTAAATATTATCAGTTTTCTGGCTATGTCCCACCTTTCCACTGGTAACCTCCGTGATTGAAAACGGCTGGAAATGTAGTAAGAATCTATTTGCTTTTATTTCAAGTGTTTCTTATAAGTTTTTTATCATTACTGGAAACAATAATTGCGTATTTGAAGAGTTTTACCACAATTAGAGAGTGTTCCTACAACTACATACTGGAATCGTCAGCATTTTAACTGATTCACACAGGAAACACCAGAGAAATTCAGCCTCCAATTGTAAACATAAACAGTACAGTCCTCACTTACATTCTTTCTACACAAATTTTGAGCTGTATAAACCTGAATTCCTAATATTTGAAAGCGAAATCAAGTGAAAACTCACTCTAAACTAGATGGAGTTGTAAGTATTACCCGTTTTCTGGTCATTACCCAGATTTCCTGTGGTAACCTCCGTGATTGAAAACGGCTGGAAATGTAGTAAGAATCAAGATCCTTTTATTTCAAGTGTTTCTTACAAGTTTTTTATCATTTCTGGAAACTATAATTGCGTATTTGAAGAGTTTTACCACAATTACAGAGTGTTCCTACAACTATATACTGAAATCGTCAGCATTTTAACTGATTCACACAGGAAACACCAGAGAAATTCGGCCTCCAATTGTAAACATAAACAGTATAGTCTTCACGTACAGTCTTTCTACACAACTTTTGAGCTGAATAAACCTGAATTCCTAATATTTGAAATCGAACTCAAGTGAAAACTCACCCTAAACTAGATGGAGTTGTAAGTATTATCAGTTTTGTGGTCATGACCCAGCTTTCCACTGGTAAACTCCGTTATTGAAAACGGCTGGAAATGTAGTAAGAATAAATTTCCGTTCATTTCAAGTGTTTCTTACAAGTTTTTTATCATTTCTGGAAACTATAATTGCGTATTTGAAGAGTTTTACCACAATTAGAGAGTGTTCCTACAACTATATACTGGAATCCTCAGCATTTTTACTGATTCACACAGAAAACGCCAGAGAAATTCGGCCTCCAATTGTAAACATAAACAGTATAGTCCTCACTTACAGTCTTTCTACACGAATTTTGAGCTGTATAAACCTGAATTCCTAATATTTGAAAGCGAACTCAAGTGAAAACTCACTCTAAACTAGTTGGAGTTGTAAGTATTATCTGTTTTCTGGTCATGACCCAGCTTTCCACTGGTAAACTCCGTGATTGAAAACAGCTGGAAATGTAGTAAGAATAAATTTCCTTTCATTTCAAGTGTTTCTTACAAGTTTTTTATCATTTCTGGAAACTATAATTGCGTATTTGAAGAGTTTTACCACAATAACAGAGTGTTCCTACAACTAAATACTGGAATCGTCAGCATTTTAACTGATTCACACAGAAAACGCCAGAAAAATTAGGCCTCAATTTTAAACATAAACAGTATATTGCACACTTACAGTCTTTCTATACAAATTTTGAGCTGTATAAACCTGAAATCCTAATATTTGAAAGCCAATTCAAGTGAAAACTCTCCCTAAACTAGCCGGAGTTGTAAATATTATCAGTTTTCTGGCTATGTCCCACCTTTCCACTGGTAACCTCCGTGATTTAAAACGGCTGGAAATGTAGTAAGAATCTATTTGCTTTTATTTCAAGTGTTTCTTTCAAGTTTCTTTATCATTTCTGGAAAGTATAATTGCGTATTGAAGAGTTTTACCACAATTAGAGACTGTTCCTACAACTACATACTGGAATCGTCAGCATTTTAACTGATTCACACAGGAAACACCAGAGAAATTCGGCCTCCAATTGTAAACATAAACAGTATAGTCTTCACGTACAGTCTTTCTACACAAATTTTGAGCTGAATAAACCTGAATTCCTACTATTTGAAAGCGAACTCAAGTGAAAACTCACCCTAAACTAGATGGAGTTGTAAGTATTATCAGTTTTCTGGTCATGACCCAGCTTTCCACTGGTAAACTCCGTGATTGAAAATAGCTGGAAATGTAGTAAGAATAAATTTCCTTTCATTTCAAGTGTTTCTTACAAGTTTTTTTTATCATTTCTGGAAACTATAATTGCGTAATTGAAGAGTTTTACCACAATTAGAGAGTGTTCCTACAACTATATACTGGAATCGGCAGCATTTTAACTGATTCACACAGAAAACGCCAGAGAAATTAGGCCTCAATTTTAAACATAAACAGTATAGTCCTCACTTACAGTCTTTCTCCACAAATTTTGAGCTGTATAAACCTGAATTCCTAATATTTGAAAGCGAACTCAAGTGAAAACTCACTCTAAACTAGTTGGAGTTGTAACTATTATCAGTTTTCTGGTCATTACCCAGATTTCCTGTGGTAACCTCCGTGATTGAAAACGGCTGGAAATGTAGTAAGAATCAAGTCCCTTTTATTTCAAGTGTTTCTTACAATTTTTTTATCATTTCTGGAAACTATAATTGCGTATTTGAAGAGTTTTACCACAATTACACAGTGTTCCTACAATACATACTGAAATCGTCAGCATTTTAACTGATTCACACAGGAAACACCAGAGAAATTCGGCCTCCAATTGTAAACATAAACAGTATAGTCTTCACGTACAGTCTTTCTACACAACTTTTGAGCTGAATAAACCTGAATTCCTAATATTTGAAAGCGAACTCAAGTGAAAACTCACCCTAAACTAGATGGAGTTGTAAGTATTATCAGTTTTCTGGTCATGACCCAGCTTTCCACTGGTAAACTCTGTGATTGAAAACGGCTGGAAATGTAGTAAGAATAAATTTCCTTTCATTTCAAGTGTTTCTTACAAGTTTTTTATCATTTCTGGAAGCTATAATTGCGTATTTGAAGAGTTTTACCACAATTAGAGAGTGTTACTACAACTATATACTGGAATCGGCAGCATTTTAACTGATTCACACAGAAAACACCAGAGAAATTCGGCTTCCAATTGTAAACATAAAATGTATAGTCTTCACTTAGAATCTTTCTACACAAATTTTGAGCTGTATAAACCTGAATTCCTAAAATTTGAAAGCGAACTCAAGTGAAAACTCACCCTAAAATAGACTGAGTTTTAAGTATTATCAGTTTTCTGGTCATGACCAGCTTTCCACTGGTAACCTCCGTGATTGAAAACGCCCAGAAATGTAGTAAGAATAAATTTCCTTTCATTTCAAGTGTTTCTTACAAGTTTTTTTTATCATTTCTGGAAACTATAATTGCGTAATTGAAGAGTTTTACCACAATTAGAGAGTGTTCCTACAACTATATACTGGAATCGTCAGCATTTTAACTGATTCACACAGAAAACGCCAGAAAAATTAGGCCTCAATTTTAAACATAAACAGTATATTGCACACTTACCGTCTTTCTATACAAATTTTGAGCTGTATAAACCTGAAATCCTAATGTTTGAAAGCCAATTCAAGTGAAAACTCTCCCTAAACTAGCCGGAGTTTTAAATATTATCAGTTTTCTGGCTATGTCCCACCTTTCCACTGGTAACCTCCGTGATTGAAAACGGCTGGAAATGTAGTAAGAATCTATTTGCTTTTATTTCAAGTGTTTCTTATAAGTTTTTTATCATTACTGGAAACAATAATTGCGTATTTGAAGAGTTTTACCACAATTAGAGAGTGTTCCTACAACTACATACTGGAATCGTCAGCATTTTAACTGATGCACACAGGAAACACCAGAGAAATTCGGCCTCCAATTGTAAACATAAACAGTATAGTCCTCACTTACATTCTTTCTACACAAATTTTGAGCTGTATAAACCTGAATTCCTAATATTTGAAAGCGAAATCAAGTGAAAACTCACTCTAAACTAGATGGAGTTGTAAGTATTATCAGTTTTCTGGTCATTACCCAGATTTCCTGTGGTAACCTCCGTGATTGAAAACGGCTGGAAATGTAGTAAGAATCAAGATCCTTTTATTTCAAGTGTTTCTTACAAGTTTTTTATCATTTCTGGAA
This sequence comes from Myotis daubentonii, assembly GCF_963259705.1. Lineage (NCBI taxonomy): Eukaryota > Metazoa > Chordata > Mammalia > Chiroptera > Vespertilionidae > Myotis > Myotis daubentonii. The sequence goes on along the minus strand of NC_081861.1, from coordinate 76,807,706 downwards.
ACTATAATTGCGTATTTGAAGAGTTTTACCACAATTACAGAGTGTTCCTACAACTATATACTGAAATCGTCAGCATTTTAACTGATTCACACAGGAAACACCAGAGAAATTCGGCCTCCAATTGTAAACATAAACAGTATAGTCTTCACGTACAGTCTTTCTACACAACTTTTGAGCTGAATAAACCTGAATTCCTAATATTTGAAAGCGAACTCAAGTGAAAACTCACCCTAAACTAGATGGAGTTGTAAGTATTATCAGTTTTGTGGTCATGACCCAGCTTTCCACTGGTAAACTCCGTGATTGAAAACGGCTGGAAATGTAGTAAGAATAAATTTCCGTTCATTTCAAGTGTTTCTTACAAGTTTTTTATCATTTCTGGAAACTATAATTGCGTATTTGAAGAGTTTTACCACAATTAGAGAGTGTTCCTACAACTATATACTGGAATCCTCAGCATTTTAACTGATTCACACAGAAAACGCCAGAGAAATTCGGCCTCCAATTGTAAACATAAACAGTATAGTCCTCACTTACAGTCTTTCTACACGAATTTTGAGCTGTATAAACCTGAATTCCTAATATTTGAAAGCGAACTCAAGTGAAAACTCACTCTAAACTAGTTGGAGTTGTAAGTATTATCTGTTTTCTGGTCATGACCCAGCTTTCCACTGGTAAACTCCGTGATTGAAAACAGCTGGAAATGTAGTAAGAATCAAGTTCCTTTTATTTCAAGTGTTTCTTACAAGTTTTTTATCATTTCTGGAAACTATCATTGCGTATTTGAAGAGTTTTACCACAATTACAGAGTGTTCCTACAACTACATACTGAAATCGTCAGCATTTTAACTGATTCACACAGGAAACACCAGAGAAATTCGGCCTCCAATTGTAAACATAAACAGTATAGTCTTCACGTACAGTCTTTCTACACAACTTTTGAGCTGAATAAACCTGAATTCCTAATATTTGAAAGCGAACTCAAGTGAAAACTCACCCTAAACTAGATGGAGTTGTAAGTATTATCAGTTTTATGGTCATGACCCAGCTTTCCACTGGTAAACTCTGTGATTGAAAACGGCTGGAAATGTAGTAAGAATAAATTTCCGTTCATTTCAAGTGTTTCTTACAAGTTTTTTATCATTTCTGGAAACTATAATTGCGTATTTGAAGAGTTTTACCACAATTAGAGAGTGTTCCTACAACTATATACTGGAATCCTCAGCATTTTTACTGATTCACACAGAAAACGCCAGAGAAATTCGGCCTCCAATTGTAAACATAAACAGTATAGTCCTCACTTACAGTCTTTCTACACGAATTTTGAGCTGTATAAACCTGAATTCCTAATATTTGAAAGCGAACTCAAGTGAAAACTCACTCTAAACTAGTTGGAGTTGTAAGTATTATCTGTTTTCTGGTCATGACCCAGCTTTCCACTGGTAAACTCCGTAATTGAAAACAGCTGGAAATGTAGTAAGAATAAATTTCCTTTCATTTCAAGTGTTTCTTACAAGTTTTTTATCATTTCTGGAAACTATAATTGCGTATTTGAAGAGTTTTACCACAATAACAGAGTGTTCCTACAACTGAATACTGGAATCGTCAGCATTTTAACTGATTCACACAGAAAACGCCAGAAAAATTAGGCCTCAATTTTAAACATAAACAGTATATTGCACACTTACAGTCTTTCCATACAAATTTTGAGCTGTATAAACCTGAAATCCTAATATTTGAAAGCCAATTCAAGTGAAAACTCTCCCTAAACTAGCCGGAGTTGTAAATATTATCAGTTTTCTGGCTATGTCCCACCTTTCCACTGGTAAACTCCGTGATTGAAAACGGCTGGAAATGTAGTAAGAATCTATTTGCTTTTATTTCAAGTGTTTCTTTCAAGTTTCTTTATCATTTCTGGAAAGTATAATTGCGTATTGAAGAGTTTTACCACAATTAGAGACTGTTCCTACAACTACATACTGGAATCGTCAGCATTTTAACTGATTCACACAGGAAACACCAGAGAAATTCGGCCTGCAATTGTAAACATAAACAGTATAGTCCTCACTTACATTCTTTCTACACAAATTTTTAGCTGTATAAACCTGAATTCCTAATATTTGAAAGCGAAATCAAGTGAAAACTCACTCTAAACTAGATGGAGTTGTAAGTATTATCAGTTTTCTGGTCATTACCCAGATTTCCTGTGGTAACCTCCGTGATTGAAAACGGCTGGAAATGTAGTAAGAATCAAGATCCTTTTATTTCAAGTGTTTCTTACAAGTTTTTTATCATTTCTGGAAACTATAATTGCGTATTTGAAGAGTTTTACCACAATTACAGAGTGTTCCTAGAACTATATACTGAAATCGTCAGCATTTTAACTGATTCACACAGGAAACACCAGAGAAATTCGGCCTCCAATTGTAAACATAAACAGTATAGTCTTCACGTACAGTCTTTCTACACAACTTTTGAGCTGAATAAACCTGAATTCCTAATATTTGAAATCGAACTCAAGTGAAAACTCACCCTAAACTAGATGGAGTTGTAAGTATTATCAGTTTTGTGGTCATGACCCAGCTTTCCACTGGTAAACTCCGTTATTGAAAACGGCTGGAAATGTAGTAAGAATAAATTTCCGTTCATTTCAAGTGTTTCTTACAAGTTTTTTATCATTTCTGGAAACTATAATTGCGTATTTGAAGAGTTTTACCACAATTAGAGAGTGTTCCTACAACTATATACTGGAATCCTCAGCATTTTTACTGATTCACACAGAAAACGCCAGAGAAATTCGGCCTCCAATTGTAAACATAAACAGTATAGTCCTCACTTACAGTCTTTCTACACGAATTTTGAGCTGTATAAACCTGAATTCCTAATATTTGAAAGCGAACTCAAGTGAAAACTCACTCTAAACTAGTTGGAGTTGTAAGTATTATCTGTTTTCTGGTCATGACCCAGCTTTCCACTGGTAAACTCCGTGATTGAAAACAGCTGGAAATGTAGTAAGAATAAATTTCCTTTCATTTCAAGTGTTTCTTACAAGTTTTTTATCATTTCTGGAAACTATAATTGCGTATTTGAAGAGTTTTACAACAATAACAGAGTGTTCCTACAACTAAATACTGGAATCGTCAGCATTTTAACTGATTCACACAGAAAACGCCAGAAAAATTAGGCCTCAATTTTAAACATAAACAGTATATTGCACACTTACAGTCTTTCTATACAAATTTTGAGCTGTATAAACCTGAATTCCTAAAATTTGAAAGCGAACTCAAGTGAAAACTCACCCTAAAATAGACTGAGTTTTAAGTATTATCAGTTTTCTGGTCATGACCAGCTTTCCACTGGTAACCTCCGTGATTGAAAACGCCCAGAAATGTAGTAAGAATAAATTTCCTTTCATTTCAAGTGTTTCTTACAAGTTTTTTTTATCATTTCTGGAAACTATAATTGCGTAATTGAAGAGTTTTACCACAATTAGAGAGTGTTCCTACAACTATATACTGGAATCGTCAGCATTTTAACTGATTCACACAGAAAACGCCAGAAAAATTAGGCCTCAATTTTAAACATAAAAAGTATATTGCACACTTACCGTCTTTCTATACAAATTTTGAGCTGTATAAACCTGAAATCCTAATGTTTGAAAGCCAATTCAAGTGAAAACTCTCCCTAAACTAGCCGGAGTTTTAAATATTATCAGTTTTCTGGCTATGTCCCACCTTTCCACTGGTAACCTCCGTGATTGAAAACGGCTGGAAATGTAGTAAGAATCTATTTGCTTTTATTTCAAGTGTTTCTTATAAGTTTTTTATCATTACTGGAAACAATAATTGCGTATTTGAAGAGTTTTACCACAATTAGAGAGTGTTCCTACAACTACATACTGGAATCGTCAGCATTTTAACTGATTCACACAGGAAACACCAGAGAAATTCAGCCTCCAATTGTAAACATAAACAGTACAGTCCTCACTTACATTCTTTCTACACAAATTTTGAGCTGTATAAACCTGAATTCCTAATATTTGAAATCGAACTCAAGTGAAAACTCACCCTAAACTAGATGGAGTTGTAAGTATTATCAGTTTTGTGGTCATGACCCAGCTTTCCACTGGTAAACTCCGTTATTGAAAACGGCTGGAAATGTAGTAAGAATAAATTTCCGTTCATTTCAAGTGTTTCTTACAAGTTTTTTATCATTTCTGGAAACTATAATTGCGTATTTGAAGAGTTTTACCACAATTAGAGAGTGTTCCTACAACTATATACTGGAATCCTCAGCATTTTTACTGATTCACACAGAAAACGCCAGAGAAATTCGGCCTCCAATTGTAAACATAAACAGTATAGTCCTCACTTACAGTCTTTCTACACGAATTTTGAGCTGTATAAACCTGAATTCCTAATATTTGAAAGCGAACTCAAGTGAAAACTCACTCTAAACTAGTTGGAGTTGTAAGTATTATCTGTTTTCTGGTCATGACCCAGCTTTCCACTGGTAAACTCCGTGATTGAAAACAGCTGGAAATGTAGTAAGAATAAATTTCCTTTCATTTCAAGTGTTTCTTACAAGTTTTTTATCATTTCTGGAAACTATAATTGCGTATTTGAAGAGTTTTACCACAATAACAGAGTGTTCCTACAACTAAATACTGGAATCGTCAGCATTTTAACTGATTCACACAGAAAACGCCAGAAAAATTAGGCCTCAATTTTAAACATAAACATTATATTGCACACTTACAGTCTTTCTATACAAATTTTGAGCTGTATAAACCTGAAATCCTAATATTTGAAAGCCAATTCAAGTGAAAACTCTCCCTAAACTAGCCGGAGTTGTAAATATTATCAGTTTTCTGGCTATGTCCCACCTTTCCACTGGTAACCTCCGTGATTTAAAACGGCTGGAAATGTAGTAAGAATCTATTTGCTTTTATTTCAAGTGTTTCTTTCAAGTTTCTTTATCATTTCTGGAAAGTATAATTGCGTATTGAAGAGTTTTACCACAATTAGAGACTGTTCCTACAACTACATACTGGAATCGTCAGCATTTTAACTGATTCACACAGGAAACACCAGAGAAATTCGGCCTCCAATTGTAAACATAAACAGTATAGTCTTCACGTACAGTCTTTCTACACAAATTTTGAGCTGAATAAACCTGAATTCCTACTATTTGAAAGCGAACTCAAGTGAAAACTCACCCTAAACTAGATGGAGTTGTAAGTATTATCAGTTTTCTGGTCATGACCCAGCTTTCCACTGGTAAACTCCGTGATTGAAAATAGCTGGAAATGTAGTAAGAATAAATTTCCTTTCATTTCAAGTGTTTCTTACAAGTTTTTTTTATCATTTCTGGAAACTATAATTGCGTAATTGAAGAGTTTTACCACAATTAGAGAGTGTTCCTACAACTATATACTGGAATCGGCAGCATTTTAACTGATTCACACAGAAAACGCCAGAGAAATTAGGCCTCAATTTTAAACATAAACAGTATAGTCCTCACTTACAGTCCTTCTCCACAAATTTTGAGCTGTATAAACCTGAATTCCTAATATTTGAAAGCGAACTCAAGTGAAAACTCACTCTAAACTAGTTGGAGTTGTAACTATTATCAGTTTTCTGGTCATTACCCAGATTTCCTGTGGTAACCTCCGTGATTGAAAACGGCTGGAAATGTAGTAAGAATCAAGACCCTTTTATTTCAAGTGTTTCTTACAATTTTTTTATCATTTCTGGAAACTATAATTGCGTATTTGAAGAGTTTTACCACAATTACAGAGTGTTCCTACAATACATACTGAAATCGTCAGCATTTTAACTGATTCACACAGGAAACACCAGAGAAATTCGGCCTCCAATTGTAAACATAAACAGTATAGTCTTCACGTACAGTCTTTCTACACAACTTTTGAGCTGAATAAACCTGAATTCCTAATATTTGAAAGCGAACTCAAGTGAAAACTCACCCTAAACTAGATGGAGTTGTAAGTATTATCAGTTTTCTGGTCATGACCCAGCTTTCCACTGGTAAACTCTGTGATTGAAAACGGCTGGAAATGTAGTAAGAATAAATTTCCTTTCAATTCAAGTGTTTCTTACAAGTTTTTTATCATTTCTGGAAGCTATAATTGCGTATTTGAAGAGTTTTACCACAATTAGAGAGTGTTACTACAACTATATACTGGAATCGGCAGCATTTTAACTGATTCACACAGAAAACACCAGAGAAATTCGGCTTCCAATTGTAAACATAAAATGTATAGTCTTCACTTAGAATCTTTCTACACAAATTTTGAGCTGTATAAACCTGAATTCCTAAAATTTGAAAGCGAACTCAAGTGAAAACTCACCCTAAAATAGACTGAGTTTTAAGTATTATCAGTTTTCTGGTCATGACCAGCTTTCCACTGGTAACCTCCGTGATTGAAAACGCCCAGAAATGTAGTAAGAATAAATTTCCTTTCATTTCAAGTGTTTCTTACAAGTTTTTTTTATCATTTCTGGAAACTATAATTGCGTAATTGAAGAGTTTTACCACAATTAGAGAGTGTTCCTACAACTATATACTGGAATCGTCAGCATTTTAACTGATTCACACAGAAAACGCCAGAAAAATTAGGCCTCAATTTTAAACATAAACAGTATATTGCACACTTACCGTCTTTCTATACAAATTTTGAGCTGTATAAACCTGAAATCCTAATGTTTGAAAGCCAATTCAAGTGAAAACTCTCCCTAAACTAGCCGGAGTTTTAAATATTATCAGTTTTCTGGCTATGTCCCACCTTTCCACTGGTAACCTCCGTGATTGAAAACGGCTGGAAATGTAGTAAGAATCTATTTGCTTTTATTTCAAGTGTTTCTTATAAGTTTTTTATCATTACTGGAAACAATAATTGCGTATTTGAAGAGTTTTACCACAATTAGAGAGTGTTCCTACAACTACATACTGGAATCGTCAGCATTTTAACTGATGCACACAGGAAACACCAGAGAAATTCGGCCTCCAATTGTAAACATAAACAGTATAGTCCTCACTTACATTCTTTCTACACAAATTTTGAGCTGTATAAACCTGAATTCCTAATATTTGAAAGCGAAATCAAGTGAAAACTCACTCTAAACTAGATGGAGTTGTAAGTATTATCAGTTTTCTGGTCATTACCCAGATTTCCTGTGGTAACCTCCGTGATTGAAAACGGCTGGAAATGTAGTAAGAATCAAGATCCTTTTATTTCAAGTGTTTCTTACAAGTTTTTTATCATTTCTGGAAACTATAATTGCGTATTTGAAGAGTTTTACCACAATTACAGAGTGTTCCTACAACTATATACTGAAATCGTCAGCATTTTAACTGATTCACACAGGAAACACCAGAGAAATTCGGCCTCCAATTGTAAACATAAACAGTATAGTCTTCACGTACAGTCTTTCTACACAACTTTTGAGCTGAATAAACCTGAATTCCTAATATTTGAAAGCGAACTCAAGTGAAAACTCACCCTAAACTAGATGGAGTTGTAAGTATTATCAGTTTTGTGGTCATGACCCAGCTTTCCACTGGTAAACTCCGTGATTGAAAACGGCTGGAAATGTAGTAAGAATAAATTTCCGTTCATTTCAAGTGTTTCTTACAAGTTTTTTATCATTTCTGGAAACTATAATTGCGTATTTGAAGAGTTTTACCACAATTAGAGAGTGTTCCTACAACTATATACTGGAATCCTCAGCATTTTAACTGATTCACACAGAAAACGCCAGAGAAATTCGGCCTCCAATTGTAAACATAAACAGTATAGTCCTCACTTACAGTCTTTCTACACGAATTTTGAGCTGTATAAACCTGAATTCCTAATATTTGAAAGCGAACTCAAGTGAAAACTCACTCTAAACTAGTTGGAGTTGTAAGTATTATCTGTTTTCTGGTCATGACCCAGCTTTCCACTGGTAAACTCCGTGATTGAAAACAGCTGGAAATGTAGTAAGAATCAAGTTCCTTTTATTTCAAGTGTTTCTTACAAGTTTTTTATCATTTCTGGAAACTATCATTGCGTATTTGAAGAGTTTTACCACAATTACAGAGTGTTCCTACAACTACATACTGAAATCGTCAGCATTTTAACTGATTCACACAGGAAACACCAGAGAAATTCGGCCTCCAATTGTAAACATAAACAGTATAGTCTTCACGTACAGTCTTTCTACACAACTTTTGAGCTGAATAAACCTGAATTCCTAATATTTGAAAGCGAACTCAAGTGAAAACTCACCCTAAACTAGATGGAGTTGTAAGTATTATCAGTTTTATGGTCATGACCCAGCTTTCCACTGGTAAACTCTGTGATGGAAAACGGCTGGAAATGTAGTAAGAATAAATTTCCGTTCATTTCAAGTGTTTCTTACAAGTTTTTTATCATTTCTGGAAACTATAATTGCGTATTTGAAGAGTTTTACCACAATTAGAGAGTGTTCCTACAACTATATACTGGAATCCTCAGCATTTTTACTGATTCACACAGAAAACGCCAGAGAAATTCGGCCTCCAATTGTAAACATAAACAGTATAGTCCTCACTTACAGTCTTTCTACACGAATTTTGAGCTGTATAAACCTGAATTCCTAATATTTGAAAGCGAACTCAAGTGAAAACTCACTCTAAACTAGTTGGAGTTGTAAGTATTATCTGTTTTCTGGTCATGACCCAGCTTTCCACTGGTAAACTCCGTAATTGAAAACAGCTGGAAATGTAGTAAGAATAAATTTCCTTTCATTTCAAGTGTTTCTTACAAGTTTTTTATCATTTCTGGAAACTATAATTGCGTATTTGAAGAGTTTTACCACAATAACAGAGTGTTCCTACAACTGAATACTGGAATCGTCAGCATTTTAACTGATTCACACAGAAAACGCCAGAAAAATTAGGCCTCAATTTTAAACATAAACAGTATATTGCACACTTACAGTCTTTCTATACAAATTTTGAGCTGTATAAACCTGAAATCCTAATATTTGAAAGCCAATTCAAGTGAAAACTCTCCCTAAACTAGCCGGAGTTGTAAATATTATCAGTTTTCTGGCTATGTCCCACCTTTCCACTGGTAAACTCCGTGATTGAAAACGGCTGGAAATGTAGTAAGAATCTATTTGCTTTTATTTCAAGTGTTTCTTTCAAGTTTCTTTATCATTTCTGGAAAGTATAATTGCGTATTGAAGAGTTTTACCACAATTAGAGACTGTTCCTACAACTACATACTGGAATCGTCAGCATTTTAACTGATTCACACAGGAAACACCAGAGAAATTCGGCCTCCAATTGTAAACATAAACAGTATAGTCTTCACGTACAGTCTTTCTACACAAATTTTGAGCTGAATAAACCTGAATTCCTACTATTTGAAAGCGAACTCAAGTGAAAACTCACCCTAAACTAGACGGAGTTGTAAGTATTATCAGTTTTCTGGTCATGACCCAGCTTTCCACTGGTAAACTCCGTGATTGAAAACAGCTGGAAATGTAGTAAGAATCTATTTGCTTTTATTTCAAGTGTTTCTTATAAGTTTTTTATCATTACTGGAAACAATAATTGCGTATTTGAAGAGTTTTACCACAATTAGAGAGTGTTCCTACAACTACATACTGGAATCGTCAGCATTTTAACTGATGCACACAGGAAACACCAGAGAAATTCGGCCTCCAATTGTAAACATAAACAGTATAGTCCTCACTTACATTCTTTCTACACAAATTTTGAGCTGTATAAACCTGAATTCCTAATATTTGAAAGCGAAATCAAGTGAAAACTCACTCTAAACTAGATGGAGTTGTAAGTATTATCAGTTTTCTGGTCATGACCCAGCTTTCCACTGGTAAACTCCGTAATTGAAAACAGCTGGAAATGTAGTAAGAATAAATTTCCTTTCATTTCAAGTGTTCCTTACAAGTTTTTTATCATTTCTGGAAACTATAATTGCGTATTTGAAGAGTTTTACCACAATAACAGAGTGTTCCTACAACTGAATACTGGAATCGTCAGCATTTTAACTGATTCACACAGAAAACGCCAGAAAAATTAGGCCTCAATTTTAAACATAAACAGTATATTGCACACTTACAGTCTTTCTATACAAATTTTGAGCTGTATAAACCTGAAATCCTAATATTTGAAAGCCAATTCAAGTGAAAACTCTCCCTAAACTAGCCGGAGTTGTAAATATTATCAGTTTTCTGGCTATGTCCCACCTTTCCACTGGTAAACTCCGTGATTGAAAACGGCTCGAAATGTAGTAAGAATCTATTTGCTTTTATTTCAAGTGTTTCTTTCAAGTTTCTTTATCATTTCTGGAAAGTATAATTGCGTATTGAAGAGTTTTACCACAATTAGAGACTGTTCCTACAACTACATACTGGAATCGTCAGCATTTTAACTGATTCACACAGGAAACACCAGAGAAATTCGGCCTCCAATTGTAAACATAAACAGTGTAGTCTTCACGAACAGTCTTTCTACACAAATTTTGAGCTGAATAAACCTGAATTCCTACTATTTGAAAGCGAACTCAAGTGAAAACTCACCCTAAACTAGACGGAGTTGTAAGTATTATCAGTTTTCTGGTCATGACCCAGCTTTCCACTGGTAAACTCCGTGATTGAAAACAGCTGGAAATGTAGTAAGAATAAATTTCCTTTCATTTCAAGTGTTTCTTACAAGTTTTTTTTATCATTTCTGGAAACTATAATTGCGTATTTGAAGAGTTTTACCACAATTAGAGAGTGTTCGTACAACTATATACTGGAATCGTCAGCATTTTAACTGATTCACACAGAAAACGCCAGAGAAATTAGGCCTCAATTTTAAACATAAACAGTATAGTCCTCACATACAGTCTTTCTCCACAAATTTTGAGCTGTATAAACCTGAATTCCTAATATTTGAAAGCGAACTCAAGTGAAAACTCACTCTAAACTAGTTGGAGTTGTAAGTATTATCAGTTTTCTGGTCATTACCCAGATTTCCTGTGGTAACCTCCGCGATTGAAAACGGCTGGAAATGTAGTAAGAATCAAGTTCCTTTTATTTCAAGTGTTTCTTACAAGTTTTTTATCATTTCTGGAAACTATAATTGCGTATTTGAAGAGTTTTACCACAATTACAGAGTGTTCCTACAACTACATACTGAAATCGTCAGCATTTTAACTGATTCACACAGGAAACACCAGAGAAATTCGGCCTCCAATTGTAAACATAAACAGTATAGTCTTCACGTACAGTCTTTCTACACAACTTTTGAGCTGAATAAACCTGAATTCCTACTATTTGAAAGCGAACTCAAGTGAAAACTCACCCTAAACTAGACGGAGTTGTAAGTATTATCAGTTTTCTGGTCATGACCCAGCTTTCCACTGGTAAACTCTGTGATTGAAAACGGCTGGGAATGAAGTAAGAATAAATTTCCTTTCATTTCAAGTGTTTCTTAGAAGTTTTTTATCATTTCTGGAAGCTATAATTGCGTATTTGAAGAGTTTTACCACAATTAGAGAGTGTTCCTACAACTATATACTGGAATCGGCAGCATTTTAACTGATTCACACAGAAAACACCAGAGAAATTCGGCTTCCAATTGTAAACATAAAATGTATAGTCTTCACTTAGAATCTTTCTACACAAATTTTGAGCTGTATAAACCTGAATTCCTAAAATTTGAAAGCGAACTCAAGTGAAAACTCACCCTAAAATAGACTGAGTTTTAAGTATTATCAGTTTTCTGGTCATGACCAGCTTTCCACTGGTAACCTCCGTGATTGAAAACGCCCAGAAATGTAGTAAGAATAAATTTCCTTTCATTTCAAGTGTTTCTTACAAGTTTTTTATCATTTCTGGAAGCTATAATTGCGTATTTGAAGAGTTTTACCACAATTAGAGAGTGTTCCTACAACTATATACTGGAATCGGCAGCATTTTAACTGATTCACACAGAAAACGCCAGAGAAATTCGGCCTCCAATTGTAAACATAAACAGTATAGTCCTCACTTACAGTCTTTCTACACGAATTTTGAGCTGTATAAACCTGAATTCCTAATATTTGAAAGCGAACTCAAGTGAAAACTCACTCTAAACTAGTTGGAGTTGTAAGTATTATCTGTTTTCTGGTCATGACCCAGCTTTCCACTGGTAAACTCCGTGATTGAAAACAGCTGGAAATGTAGTAAGAATCAAGTTCCTTTTATTTCAAGTGTTTCTTACAAGTTTTTTATCATTTCTGGAAACTATCATTGCGTATTTGAAGAGTTTTACCACAATTACAGAGTGTTCCTACAACTACATACTGAAATCGTCAGCATTTTAACTGATTCACACAGGAAACACCAGAGAAATTCGGCCTCCAATTGTAAACATAAACAGTATAGTCTTCACGTACAGTCTTTCTACACAACTTTTGAGCTGAATAAACCTGAATTCCTAATATTTGAAAGCGAACTCAAGTGAAAACTCACCCTAAACTAGATGGAGTTGTAAGTATTATCAGTTTTATGGTCATGACCCAGCTTTCCACTGGTAAACTCTGTGATTGAAAACGGCTGGAAATGTAGTAAGAATAAATTTCCGTTCATTTCAAGTGTTTCTTACAAGTTTTTTATCATTTCTGGAAACTATAATTGCGTATTTGAAGAGTTTTACCACAATTAGAGAGTGTTCCTACAACTATATACTGGAATCCTCAGCATTTTTACTGATTCAAACAGAAAACGCCAGAGAAATTCGGCCTCCAATTGTAAACATAAACAGTATAGTCCTCACTTACAGTCTTTCTACACGAATTTTGAGCTGTATAAACCTGAATTCCTAATATTTGAAAGCGAACTCAAGTGAAAACTCACTCTAAACTAGTTGGAGTTGTAAGTATTATCTGTTTTCTGGTCATGACCCAGCTTTCCACTGGTAAACTCCGTAATTGAAAACAGCTGGAAATGTAGTAAGAATAAATTTCCTTTCATTTCAAGTGTTTCTTACAAGTTTTTTATCATTTCTGGAAACTATAATTGCGTATTTGAAGAGTTTTACCACAATAACAGAGTGTTCCTACAACTGAATACTGGAATCGTCAGCATTTTAACTGATTCACACAGAAAACGCCAGAAAAATTAGGCCTCAATTTTAAACATAAACAGTATATTGCACACTTACAGTCTTTCTATACAAATTTTGAGCTGTATAAACCTGAAATCCTAATATTTGAAAGCCAATTCAAGTGAAAACTCTCCCTAAACTAGCCGGAGTTGTAAATATTATCAGTTTTCTGGCTATGTCCCACCTTTCCACTGGTAACCTCCGTGATTGAAAACGGCTGGAAATGTAGTAAGAATCTATTTGCTTTTATTTCAAGTGTTTCTTTCAAGTTTCTTTATCATTTCTGGAAAGTATAATTGCGTATTGAAGAGTTTTACCACAATTAGAGACTGTTCCTACAACTACATACTGGAATCGTCAGCATTTTAACTGATTCACACAGGAAACACCAGAGAAATTCGGCCTCCAATTGTAAACATAAACAGTATAGTCTTCACGTACAGTCTTTCTACACAAATTTTGAGCTGAATAAACCTGAATTCCTACTATTTGAAAGCGAACTCAAGTGAAAACTCACCCTAAACTAGACGGAGTTGTAAGTATTATCAGTTTTCTGGTCATGACCCAGCTTTCCACTGGTAAACTCCGTGATTGAAAACAGCTGGAAATGTAGTAAGAATAAATTTCCTTTCATTTCAAGTGTTTCTTACAAGTTTTTTTTATCATTTCTGGAAACTATAATTGCGTATTTGAAGAGTTTTACCACAATTAGAGAGTGTTCGTACAACTATATACTGGAATCGTCAGCATTTTAACTGATTCACACAGAAAACGCCAGAGAAATTAGGCCTCAATTTTAAACATAAACAGTATAGTGCTCACATACAGTCTTTCTCCACAAATTTTGAGCTGTATAAACCTGAATTCCTAATATTTGAAAGCGAACTCAAGTGAAAACTCACTCTAAACTAGTTGGAGTTGTAAGTATTATCAGTTTTCTGGTCATTACCCAGATTTCCTGTGGTAACCTCCGCGATTGAAAACGGCTGGAAATGTAGTAAGAATCAAGTTCCTTTTATTTCAAGTGTTTCTTACAAGTTTTTTATCATTTCTGGAAACTATAATTGCGTATTTGAAGAGTTTTACCACAATTACAGAGTGTTCCTACAACTACATACTGAAATCGTCAGCATTTTAACTGATTCACACAGGAAACACCAGAGAAATTCGGCCTCCAATTGTAAACATAAACAGTATAGTCTTCACGTACAGTCTTTCTACACAACTTTTGAGCTGAATAAACCTGAATTCCTACTATTTGAAAGCGAACTCAAGTGAAAACTCACCCTAAACTAGACGGAGTTGTAAGTATTATCAGTTTTCTGGTCATGACCCAGCTTTCCACTGGTAAACTCTGTGATTGAAAACGGCTGGGAATGAAGTAAGAATAAATTTCCTTTCATTTCAAGTGTTTCTTACAAGTTTTTTATCATTTCTGGAAGCTATAATTGCGTATTTGAAGAGTTTTACCACAATTAGAGAGTGTTCCTACAACTATATACTGGAATCGGCAGCATTTTAACTGATTCACACAGAAAACACCAGAGAAATTCGGCTTCCAATTGTAAACATAAAATGTATAGTCTTCACTTAGAATCTTTCTACACAAATTTTGAGCTGTATAAACCTGAATTCCTAAAATTTGAAAGCGAACTCAAGTGAAAACTCACCCTAAAATAGACTGAGTTTTAAGTATTATCAGTTTTCTGGTCATGACCAGCTTTCCACTGGTAACCTCCGTGATTGAAAACGCCCAGAAATGTAGTAAGAATAAATTTCCTTTCATTTCAAGTGTTTCTTACAAGTTTTTTTTATCATTTCTGGAAACTATAATTGCGTAATTGAAGAGTTTTACCACAATTAGAGAGTGTTCCTACAACTATATACTGGAATCGTCAGCATTTTAACTGATTCACACAGAAAACGCCAGAAAAATTAGGCCTCAATTTTAAACATAAAAAGTATATTGCACACTTACCGTCTTTCTATACAAATTTTGAGCTGTATAAACCTGAAATCCTAATGTTTGAAAGCCAATTCAAGTGAAAACTCTCCCTAAACTAGCGGGAGTTTTAAATATTATCAGTTTTCTGGCTATGTCCCACCTTTCCACTGGTAACCTCCGTGATAGAAAACGGCTGGAAATGTAGTAAGAATCTATTTGCTTTTATTTCAAGTGTTTCTTATAAGTTTTTTATCATTACTGGAAACAATAATTGCGTATTTGAAGAGTTTTACCACAATTAGAGAGGGTTCCTACAACTACATACTGGAATCGTCAGCATTTTAACTGATTCACACAGGAAACACCAGAGAAATTCGGCCTCCAATTGTAAACATAAACAGTATAGTCCTCACTTACATTCTTTCTACACAAATTTTGAGCTGTATAAACCTGAATTCCTAATATTTGAAAGCGAAATCAAGTGAAAACTCACTCTAAACTAAATGGAGTTGTAAGTATTATCAGTTTTCTGGTCATTACCCAGATTTCCTGTGGTAACCTCCGTGATTGAAAACGGCTGGAAATGTAGTAAGAATCAAGATCCTTTTATTTCAAGTGTTTCTTACAAGTTTTTTATCATTTCTGGAAACTATAATTGTGTATTTGAAGAGTTTTACCACAATTACAGAGTGTTCCTACAACTATATACTGAAATCGTCAGCATTTTAACTGATTCACACAGGAAACACCAGAGAAATTCGGCCTCCAATTGTAAACATAAACAGTATAGTCTTCACGTACAGTCTTTCTACACAACTTTTGAGCTGAATAAACCTGAATTCCTAATATTTGAAAGCGAACTCAAGTGAAAACTCACCCTAAAATAGACTGAGTTTTAAGTATTATCAGTTTTGTGGTCATGACACAGCTTTCCACTGGTAAACTCCGTGATTGAAAATGGCTGGAAATGTAGTAAGAATAAATTTCCGTTCATTTCAAGTGTTTCGTCCAAGTTTTTTATCATTTCTGGAAGCTATAATTGCGTATTTGTAGAGTTTTACCACAATTAGAGAGTGTTCCTACAACTATATACTGAAAGCGGCAGCATTTTAACTGATTCACACAGAAAACGCCAGAAAAATTAGGCATCAATTTTAAACATAAACAGTATATTGCACACTTACAGTCTTTCTATACAAATTTTGAGCTGCATAAACCTGAAATCCTAATGTTTGAAAGCCAATTCAAGTGAAAACTCTCCCTAAACTAGCCGGAGTTGTAAATATTATCAGTTTTCTGGCTATGTCCCACCTTTCCACTGGTAACCTCCGTGATTGAAAACGGCTGGAAATGTAGTAAGAATCTATTTGCTTTTATGTCAAGTGTTTCTTACAAGTTTCTTTATCATTTCTGGAAAGTATAATTGCGTATTGAAGAGTTTTACCACAATTAGAGACTGTTCCTACAACTACATACTGGAATCGTCAGCATTTTAACTGATTCACACAGGAAACACCAGAGAAATTCGGCCTCCAATTGTAAACATAAACTGTATAGTCTTCATTTACAGTCTTTCTACACAAATTTTGAGCTGTATAAACCTGAATTCCTAATATTTGAAAGCGAACTCAAGTGAAAAGTCACCCTAAAATAGACTGTGTTTTAAGTATTATCAGTTTTCTGGTCATTACCCAGATTTCCTGTGGTAACCTCCGTGATTGAAAACGGCTGGAAACGTAGTAAGAATCAAGTTCCTTTTATTTCAAGTGTTTCTTACGAGTTATTTATCATTTCTGGAAACTATAATTGCGTATTTGAAGAGTTTTACCACAATTACAGAGTGTTCCTACAACTACATACTGAAATCGTCAGCATTTTAACTGATTCACACAGGAAACACCAGAGAAATTCGGCCTCCAATTGTAAACATAAACAGTATAGTCTTCACGTACAGTCTTTCTACACAACTTTTGAGCTGAATAAACCTGAATTCCTAATATTTGAAAGCGAACTCAAGTGAAAACTCACCCTAAACTAGATGGAGTTGTAAGTATTATCAGTTTTCTGGTCATGACCCAGCTTTCCACTGGTAAACTCTGTGATTGAAAACGGCTGGAAATGTAGTAAGAATAAATTTCCTTTTATTTCAAGTGTTTCTTACAAGTTTTTTATCATTTCTGGAAGCTATAATTGCGTATTTGAAGAGTTTTACCACAATTAGAGAGTGTTCCTACAACTATATACTGAAATCGTCAGCATTTTAACTGATTCACACAGGAAACACCAGAGAAATTCGGCCTCCAATTGTAAACATAAACAGTATAGTCCTCACTTACATTCTTTCTACACAAATTTTGAGCTGTATAAACCTGAATACCTAATATTTGAAAGCGAAATCAAGTGAAAACTCACTCTAAACTAGATGGAGTTGTAAGTATTATCAGTTTTCTGGTCATTACCCAGATTTCCTGTGGTAACCTCCGTGATTGAAAACGGCTGGAAATGTAGTAAGAATCAAGATCCTTTTATTTCAAGTGTTTCTTACAAGTTTTTTATCATTTCTGGAAACTATAATTGCGTATTTGAAGAGTTTTACCACAATTACAGAGTGTTCCTACAACTATATACTGAAATCGTCAGCATTTTAACTGATTCACACAGGAAACACCAGAGAAATTCGGCCTCCAATTGTAAACATAAACAGTATAGTCTTCACGTACAGTCTTTCTACACAACTTTTGAGCTGAATAAACCTGAATTCCTAATATTTGAAAGCGAACTCAAGTGAAAACTCACCCTAAAATAGACTGAATTTTAATTATTATCAGTTTTGTGGTCATGACACAGCTTTCCACTGGTAAACTCCGTGATTGAAAATGGCTGGAAATGTAGTAAGAATAAATTTCCGTTCATTTCAAGTGTTTCTTACAAGTTTTTTATCATTTCTGGAAGCTATAATTGCGTATTTGAAGAGTTTTACCACAATTAGAGAGTGTTCCTACAACTAAATACTGGAATCGTCAGCATTTTAACTGATTCACACAGAAAACGCCAGAAAAATTAGGACTCAATTTTAAACATAAACAGTATATTGCACACTTACAGTCTTTCTATACAAATTTTGAGCTGTATAAACCTGAAAACCTAATATTTGAAAGCCAATTCAAGTGAAAACTCTCCCTAAACTAGCCGGAGTTGTAAATATTATCAGTTTTCTGGCTATGTCCCACCTTTCCACTGGTAACCTCCGTGATTGAAAACGGCTGGAAATGTAGTAAGAATCTATTTGCTTTTATTTCAAGTGTTTCTTACAAGTTTCTTTATCATTTCTGGAAAGTATAATTGCGTATTGAAGAGTTTTACCACAATTAGAGACTGTTCCTACAACTACATACTGGAATCGTCAGCATTTTAACTGATTCACACAGGAAACACCAGAGAAATTCGGCCTCCAATTGTAAACATAAACAGTATATTCTTCACGTACAGTCTTTCTACACAAATTTTGAGCTGAATAAACCTGAATTCCTACTATTTGAAAGCGAACTCAAGTGAAAACTCACCCTAAACTAGACGGAGTTGTAAGTATTATCAGGTTTCTGGTCATGACCCAGCTTTCCACTGGTAAACTCCGTGATTGAAAACGGCTAGAAATGTAGTAAGAAGAAATTTCCTTTCATTTCAAGTGTTTCTTACAAGTTTTTTTATCATTTATGGAAACTATAATTGCGTATTTGAAGAGTTTTACCACAATTAGAGAGTGTTCCTACAACTATATACTGGAATCGTCAGCATTTTAACTGATTCACACAGAAAACGCCAGAGAAATTAGGCCTCAATTTTAAACATAAACAGTATAGTCCTCACTTACAGTCTTTCTCCACAAATTTTGAGCTGTATAAACCTGAATTCCTAATATTTGAAAGCGAACTCAAGTGAAAACTCACTCTAAACTAGTTGGAGTTGTAAGTATTATCAGTTTTCTGGTCATTACCCAGATTTCCTGTGGTAACCTCCGTGATTGAAAACGGCTGGAAATGTTGTAAGAATCAAGTTCCTTTTATTTCAAGTGTTTCTTACAAGTTTTTTATCATTTCTGGAAACTATAATTGCGTATTTGAAGAGTTTTACCACAATTACAGAGTGTTCCTACAACTATATACTGGAATCGGCAGCATTTTAACTGATTCACACAGAAAACACCACAGAAATTCGGCTTCCAATTGTAAACATAAACTGTATAGTCTTCACTTAGAATCTTTCTACACAAATTTTGAGCTGTATAAACCTGAATTCCTAAAATTTGAAAGCGAACTCAAGTGAAAACTCACCCTAAACTAGACGGAGTTGTAAGTATTATCTGTTTTCTGGTCATGACCAGCTTTCCACTGGTAACCTCCGTGATTGAAAACGCCCAGAAATGTAGTAAGAATAAATTTCCTTTAATTTCAAGTGTTTCTTACAAGTTTTTTTTTATTATTTCTGGAAACTATAATTGCGTATTTGAAGAGTTTTACCACAATTGGAGAGTGTTCCTACAACTACATACTGGAATCGTCAGCAATTTAAGTGATTCACACAGAAAACGCCAGAGAAATTAGGCCTCAATTTTAAACATAAACAGTATATTGCACACTTACAGTCTTTCTATACAAATTTTGAGCTGTATAAACCTGAAATCCTAATATTTGAAAGCCAATTCAAGTGAAAACTCTCCCTTAAGTAGCTGGAGTTGTAAATATTATCAGTTTTCTGGCTATGTCCCACTTTTCCACAGGTAACCTCCGTGATTGAAAACGGCTGGAAATGTAGTAAGAATCTATTTGCTTTCATTTCAAGTGTTTCTTACAAGTTTCTTTATCATTTCTGGAAAGTATGATTGCGTATTTGAAGAGTTTTACCACAATTAGAGAGTGTTCCTACAACTGCATACTGGAATCGTCAGCATTTTAACTGATTCACACAGGAAACACCAGAGAAATTCGGCTTCCAATTGTAAACATAAACAGTATAGTCCTCACTTACAGTCTTTCTACACGAATTTTGAGCTGTATAAACCTGAATTCCTAATATTTGAAAGCGAACTCAAGTGAAAACTCACTCTAAACTAGTTGGAGTTGTAAGTATTATCAGTTTTCTGGTCATTACCCAGATTTCCTGTGGTAACCTCCGTGATTGAAAACGGCTGGAAATGTAGTAAGAATCAAGTTCCTTTTATTTCAAGTGTTTCTTACAAGTTTTTTATCATTTCTGGAAACTATAATTGCGTATTTGAAGAGTTTTACCACAATTACAGAGTGTTCCTACAACTACATACTGAAATCGTCAGCATTTTAACTGATTCACACTGGAAACACCAGAGAAATTCGGCCTCCAATTGTAAACATAAACAGTATAGTCTTCACGTACAGTCTTTCTACACAAATTTTGAGCTGAATAAACCTGAATTCCTACTATTTGAAAGCGAACTCAAGTGAAAACTCACCCTAAACTAGACGGAGTTGTAAGTATTATCTGTTTTCTGGTCATGACCCAGCTTTCCACTGGTAAACTCCGTGATTGAAAACAGCTGGAAATGTAGTAAGAATAAATTTCCTTTCATTTCAAGTGTTTCTTACAAGTTTTTTATCATTTCTGGAAAATATAATTGCGTATTTGAAGAGTTTTACCAAAATTAGAGAGTGTTCCTACAACTAAATACTGGAATCGTCAGCATTTTAACTGATTCACACAGAAAACGCCAGAAAAATTAGGCCTCAATTTTAAACATAAACAGTATATTGCACACTTACAGTCTTTCTATACAAATTTTGAGCTGTATAAACCTGAAATCCTAATATTTGAAAGCCAATTCAAGTGAAAACTCTCCCGAAACTAGCCGGAGTTGTAAATATTATCAGTTTTCTGGCTATGTCCCACCTTTCCACTGGTAACCTCCGTGATTGAAAACGGCTGGAAATGTAGTAAGAATCTATTTGCTTTTATTTCAAGTGTTTCTTACAAGTTTCTTTATCATTTCTGGAAAGTATAATTGCGTATTGAAGAGTTTTACCACAATTAGAGACTGTTCCTACAACTACATACTGGAATCGTCAGCATTTTAACTGATTCACACAGGAAACACCAGAGAAATTCGGCCTCCAATTGTAAACATAAACTGTATAGTCTTCATGTACAGTCTTTCTACACAAATTTTGAGCTGTATAAACCTGAATTCCTACTATTTGAAAGCGAACTCAAGTGAAAACTCACCCTAAACTAGATGGAGTTGTAAGTATTATCAGTTTTCTGGTCATGACCCAGGTTTCCACTGGTAAACTCCGTGATTGAAAACAGCTGGAAATGTAGTAAGAATAAATTTCCTTTCATTTCAAGTGTTTCTTACAAGTTTTTTTATCATTTCTGGAAACTATAATTGCGTATTTGAAGAGTTTTACCACAATTAGAGAGTGTTCCTACAACTATATACTGGAATCGTCAGCATTTTAACTGATTCACACAGGAAACACCAGAGAAATTCGGCCTCCAATTGTAAACATAAACAGTATAGTCCTCACTTACAGTCTTTCTACACAAATTTTGAGCTGTATAAACCTGAATTCCTAATATTTGAAAGCGAACTCAAGTGAAAACTCACTCTAAACTAGTTGGAGTTGTAAGTATTATCAGTTTTCTGGTCATTACCCAGATTTCCTGTGGTAACCTCCGTGATTGAAAACGGCTGGAAATGTAGTGAGAATCAAGTTCCTTTTATTTCAAGTGTTTCTTACAAGTTTTTTATCATTTCTGGAAACTATAATTGCGTATTTGAAGAGTTTTACCACAATTACAGAGTGTTCCTACAACTACATACTGAAATCGTCAGCATTTTAACTGATTCACACAGGAAACACCAGAGAAATTCGGCCTCCAATTGTAAACATAAACAGTATAGTCTTCACGTGCAGTCTTTCTACACAAATTTTGAGCTGAATAAACCTGAATTCCTACTATTTGAAAGCGAACTCAAGTGAAAACTCACCCTAAACTAGACGGAGTTGTAAGTATTATCTGTTTTCTGGTCATGACCCAGCTTTCCACTGGTAAACTCCGTGATTGAAAACAGCTGGAAATGTAGTAAGAATAAATTTCCTTTCATTTCAAGTGTTTCTTACAAGTTTTTTTATCATTTCTGGAAACTATAATTGCGTATTTGAAGAGTTTTACCACAATTAGAGAGTGTTCCTACAACTATATACTCGAATCGTCATCATTTTTACTGATTCACACAGAAAACGCCAGAGAAATTAGGCCTCAATTTTAAACATAAACAGTATAGTCCTCACTTACAGTCTTTCTACACAAATTTTGAGCTGTATAAACCTGAATTCCTAATATTTGAAAGCGAACTCAAGTGAAAACTCACTCTAAACTAGTTGGAGTTGTAAGTATTATCAGTTTCCTGGTCATTACCCAGATTTCCTGTGGTAACCTCCGTGATTGAAAACGGCTGGAAATGTAGTAAGAATCAAGTTCCATTTATTTCAAGTGTTTCTTATAAGTTTTTTATCATTACTGGAAACTATAATTGCGTATTTGAAGAGTTTTACCACAATTAGAGAATGTTCCTACAACTACATACTGGAATCGTCAGCATTTTAACTGATTCACACAGGAAACACCAGAGAAATTCGGCCTCCAATTGTAAACATAAACAGTATAGTCCTCACTTACAGTCTTTCTACACAAATTTTG
The DNA here is from genome assembly GCF_963259705.1 of Myotis daubentonii. Taxonomy (NCBI): domain Eukaryota; kingdom Metazoa; phylum Chordata; class Mammalia; order Chiroptera; family Vespertilionidae; genus Myotis; species Myotis daubentonii. Next base: position 76,784,881 of record NC_081861.1, on the reverse strand, counting down.
AGCTGTATAAACCTGAATTCCTAATATTTGAAAGTGAACTCAAGTGAAAACTCACTCTAAACTAGTTGGAGTTTTAAGTATTATCAGTTTTCTGGTCATTACCCAGATTTCCTGTGTTAACCTCCGTGATTGAAAACGGCTGGAAATGTAGTAAGAATCAAGTTCCTTTTATTTCAAGTGTTTCTTACAAGTTTTTTATCATTTCTGGAAACTATAATTGCGTATTTGAAGAGTTTTACCACAATTACAGAGTGTTCCTACAACTACATACTGAAATCGTCAGCATTTTAACTGATTCACACAGGAAACACCAGAGAAATTCGGCCTCCAATTGTAAACATAAACAGTATAGTCTTCACGTACAGTCTTTCTACACAACTTTTGAGCTGAATAAACCTGAATTCCTACTATTTGAAAGCGAACTCAAGTGAAAACTCACCCTAAACTAGATGGAGTTGTAAGTATTATCAGTTTTCTGGTCATGACCCAGCTTTCTACTGGTAAACTCCGTGATTGAAAACAGCTGGAAATGTAGTAAGAATAAATTTCCTTTCATTTCAAGTGTTTCTTACAAGTTTTTTATCATTTCTGGAAACTATAATTGCGTATTTGAAGAGTTTTACCACAATTAGAGAGTGTTCCTACAACTATATACTGGAATCGGCAGCATTTTAACTGATTCACACAGAAAACACCAGAGAAATTCGGCTTCCAATTGTAAACATAAACTGTATAGTCTTCACTTAGAATCTTTCTACACAAATTTTGAGCTGTATAAACCTGAATTCCTAAAATTTGAAAGCGAACTCAAGTGAAAACTCACCCTAAACTAGCCGGAGTTGTAAATATTATCAGTTTTCTGGCTATGTCCCACCTTTCCACTGGTAACCTCCGTGATTGAAAATGGCTGGAAATGTAGTAAGAATCTATTTGCTTTTATTTCAAGTGTTTCTTACAAGTTTTTTTTAACATTTCTGGAAACTATAATTGCGTAATTGAAGAGTTTTACCAAAATTAGAGAGTGTTCCTACAACTATATACTGGAATCTTCAGCATTTTAACTGATTCACACAGAAAACGCCAGAAAAATTAGGCCTCAATTTTACACATAAACAGTATATTGCACACTTACAGTCTTTCTATGCAAATTTTGAGCTGTATAAACCTGAAATCCTAATGTTTGAAAGCCAATTCAAGTGAAAACTCTCCCTAAACTAGCCGGAGTTTTAAATATTATCAGTTTTCTGGCTATGTCCCACCATTCCACTGGTAACCTCCGTGATTGAAAACGGCTGGAAATGTAGTAAGAATCTATTTGCTTTTATTTCAAGTGTTTCTTATAAGTTTTTTATCATTACTGGAAACAATAATTGCGTATTTGAAGAGTTTTACCACAATTAGAGAGTGTTCCTACAACTACATACTGGAATCGTCAGCATTTTAACTGATTCACACAGGAAACACCAGAGAAATTCGGCCTCCAATTGTAAACATAAACAGTATAGTCCTCACTTACAGTCTTTCTACACAAATTTTGAGCTGTATAAACCTGAATTCCTAATATTTGAAAGCGAACTCAAGTGAAAACTCACTCTAAACTAGTTGGAGTTGTAAGTATTATCAGTTTTCTGGTCATTACCCAGATTTCCTGTGGTAACCTCCGTGATTGAAAACGGCTGGAAATGTAGTGAGAATCAAGTTCCTTTTATTTCAAGTGTTTCTTACAAGTTTTTTATCATTTCTGGAAACTATAATTGCGTATTTGAAGAGTTTTACCACAATTACAGAGTGTTCCTACAACTACATACTGAAATCGTCAGCATTTTAACTGATTCACACAGGAAACACCAGAGAAATTCGGCCTCCAATTGTAAACATAAACAGTATAGTCTTCACGTACAGTCTTTCTACACAAATTTTGAGCTGAATAAACCTGAATTCCTACTATTTGAAAGCGAACTCAAGTGAAAACTCACCCTAAACTAGACGGAGTTGTAAGTATTATCTGTTTTCTGGTCATGACCCAGCTTTCCACTGGTAAACTCCGTGATTGAAAACAGCTGGAAATGTAGTAAGAATAAATTTCCTTTCATTTCAAGTGTTTCTTACAAGTTTTTTTATCATTTCTGGAAACTATAATTGCGTATTTGAAGAGTTTTACCACAATTAGAGAGTGTTCCTACAACTATATACTCGAATCGTCATCATTTTAACTGATTCACACAGAAAACGCCAGAGAAATTAGGCCTCAATTTTAAACATAAACAGTATAGTCCTCACTTACAGTCTTTCTACACAAATTTTGAGCTGTATAAACCTGAATTCCTAATATTTGAAAGCGAACTCAAGTGAAAACTCACTCTAAACTAGTTGGAGTTGTAAGTATTATCAGTTTCCTGGTCATTACCCAGATTTCCTGTGGTAACCTCCGTGATTGAAAACGGCTGGAAATGTAGTAAGAATCAAGTTCCATTTATTTCAAGTGTTTCTTATAAGTTTTTTATCATTACTGGAAACTATAATTGCGTATTTGAAGAGTTTTACCACAATTAGAGAGTGTTCCTACAACTACATACTGGAATCGTCAGCATTTTAACTGATTCACACAGGAAACACCAGAGAAATTCGGCCTCCAATTGTAAACATAAACAGTATAGTCCTCACTTACAGTCTTTCTACACAAATTTTGAGCTGTATAAACCTGAATTCCTAATATTTGAAAGTGAACTCAAGTGAAAACTCACTCTAAACTAGTTGGAGTTTTAAGTATTATCAGTTTTCTGGTCATTACCCAGATTTCCTGTGTTAACCTCCGTGATTGAAAACGGCTGGAAATGTAGTAAGAATCAAGTTCCTTTTATTTCAAGTGTTTCTTACAAGTTTTTTATCATTTCTGGAAACTATAATTGCGTATTTGAAGAGTTTTACCACAATTACAGAGTGTTCCTACAACTACATACTGAAATCGTCAGCATTTTAACTGATTCACACAGGAAACACCAGAGAAATTCGGCCTCCAATTGTAAACATAAACAGTATAGTCTTCACGTACAGTCTTTCTACACAACTTTTGAGCTGAATAAACCTGAATTCCTACTATTTGAAAGCGAACTCAAGTGAAAACTCACCCTAAACTAGATGGAGTTGTAAGTATTATCAGTTTTCTGGTCATGACCCAGCTTTCCACTGGTAAACTCCGTGATTGAAAACGGCTGGAAATGTAGTAAGAATAAATTTCCTTTCATTTCAAGTGTTTCTTACAAGTTTTTTATCATTTCTGGAAGCTATAATTGCGTATTTGAAGAGTTTTACCACAATTAGAGAGTGTTCCTACAACTATATACTGGAATCGGCAGCATTTTAACTGATTCACACAGAAAACACCAGAGAAATTCGGCTTCCAATTGTAAACATAAACTGTATAGTCTTCACTTAGAATCTTTCTACACAAATTTTGAGCTGTATAAACCTGAATTCCTAAAATTTGAAAGCAAACTCAAGTGAAAACTCACCCTAAAATAGACTGAGTTTTAAGTATTATCAGTTTTCTCGTCATGACCAGCTTTCCACTGGTAACCTCCGTGATTGAAAACGCCCAGAAATGTAGTAAGAATAAATTTCCTTTCATTTCAAGTGTTTCTTACAAGTTTTTTTTATCATTTATGGAAACTCTAATTGCGTAATTGAAGAGTTTTACCACAATTAGAGAGTGTTCCTACAACTATATACTGGAATCGTCAGCATTTTAACTGATTCACACAGAAAACGCCAGAAAAATTAGGCCTCAATTTTAAACATCAACAGTATATTGCACACTTACAGTCTTTCTACACAAATTTTGAGCTGAATAAACCTGAATTCCTAATATTTGAAAGCGAACTCAAGTGAAAACTCACCCTAAACTAGATGGAGTTGTAAGTATTATCAGCTTTCTGGTCATGACCCAGCTTTCCACTGGTAAACTCTGTGATTGAAAACGGCTGGAAATGTAGTAAGAATAAATTTCCTTTCATTTCAAGTGTTTCTTACAAGTTTTTTATCATTTCTGGAAGCTATAATTGCGTATTTGAAGAGTTTTACCACAATTAGAGAGTGTTCCTACAACTATATACTGGAATCGGCAGCATTTTAACTGATTCACACAGAAAACACCAGACAAATTCGGCTTCCAATTGTAAACATAAACTGTATAGTCTTCACTTAGAATCTTTCTACACAAATTTTGAGCTGTATAAACCTGAATTCCTAAAATTTGAAAGTGAACTCAAGTGAAAACTCACCCTAAAATAGACTGAGTTTTAAGTATTATCAGTTTTCTCGTCATGACCAGCTTTCCACTGGTAACCTCCGTGATTGAAAACGCCCAGAAATGTAGTAAGAATAAATTTCCTTTCATTTCAAGTGTTTCTTACAAGTTTTTTTTTATCATTTCTGGAAACTATAATTGGGTAATTGAGGAGTTTTACCACAATTAGAGAGTGTTCCTACAACTATATACTGGAATCGTCAGCATTTTAACTGATTCACACAGAAAACGCCAGAAAAATTAGGCCTCAATTTTAAACATAAACAGTATATTGCACACTTACAGTCTTTCTACACAAATTTTGAGCTGAATAAACCTGAATTCCTAATATTTGAAAGCGAACTCAAGTGAAAACTCACCCTAAACTAGATGGAGTTGTAAGTATTATCAGTTTTCTAGTCATGACCCAGCTTTCCACTGGTAAACTCTGTGATTGAAAACGGCTGGAAATGTAGTAAGAATAAATTTCCTTTCATTTCAAGTGTTTCTTACAAGTTTTTTTTATCATTTCTGGAAACTATAATTGCGTAATTGAAGAGTTTTACCACAATTAGAGAGTGTTCCTACAACTATATACTGGAATCGTCAGCATTTTAACTGATTCACACAGAAAACGCCAGAAAAATTAGTCCTCAATTTTAAACATAAACAGTATATTGCACACTTACAGTCTTTCTACACAAATTTTGAGCTGAATAAACCTGAATTCCTAATATTTGAAAGCGAACTCAAGTGAAAACTCACCCTAAACTAGATGGAGTTGTAAGTATTATCAGCTTTCTGGTCATGACCCAGCTTTCCACTGGTAAACTCTGTGATTGAAAACGGCTGGAAATGTAGTAAGAATAAATTTCCTTTCATTTCAAGTGTTTCATACAAGTTTTTTATCATTTCTGGAAGCTATAATTGCGTATTTGAAGAGTTTTACCACAATTAGAGAGTGTTCCTACAACTATATACTGGAATCGGCAGCATTTTAACTGATTCACACAGAAAACACCAGAGAAATTCGGCTTCCAATTGTAAACATAAACTGTATAGTCTTCACTTAGAATCTTTCTACACAAATTTTGAGCTGTATAAACCTGAATTCCTAAAATTTGAAAGCAAACTCAAGTGAAAACTCACCCTAAAATAGACTGAGTTTTAAGTATTATCAGTTTTCTCGTCATGACCAGCTTTCCACTGGTAACCTCCGTGATTGAAAACGCCCAGAAATGTAGTAAGAATAAATTTCCTTTCATTTCAAGTGTTTCTTACAAGTTTTTTTTATCATTTATGGAAACTCTAATTGCGTAATTGAAGAGTTTTACCACAATTAGAGAGTGTTCCTACAACTATATACTGGAATCGTCAGCATTTTAACTGATTCACACAGAAAACGCCAGAAAAATTAGGCCTCAATTTTAAACATAAACAGTATATTGCACACTTACAGTCTTTCTACACAAATTTTGAGCTGAATAAACCTGAATTCCTAATATTTGAGGGCGAACTCAAGTGAAAACTCACCCTAAACTAGATGGAGTTGTAAGTATTATCAGCTTTCTGGTCATGACCCAGCTTTCCACTGGTAAACTCTGTGATTGAAAACGGCTGGAAATGTAGTAAGAATAAATTTCCTTTCATTTCAAGTGTTTCTTACAAGTTTTTTATCATTTCTGGAAGCTATAATTGCGTATTTGAAGAGTTTTACCACAATTAGAGAGTGTTCCTACAACTATATACTGGAATCGGCAGCATTTTAACTGATTCACACAGAAAACACCAGAGAAATTCGGCTTCCAATTGTAAACATAAACTGTATAGTCTTCACTTAGAATCTTTCTACACAAATTTTGAGCTGTATAAACCTGAATTCCTAAAATTTGAAAGTGAACTCAAGTGAAAACTCACCCTAAAATAGACTGAGTTTTAAGTATTATCAGTTTTCTCGTCATGACCAGCTTTCCACTGGTAACCTCCGTGATTGAAAACGCCCAGAAATGTAGTAACAATAAATTTCCTTTCATTTCAAGTGTTTCTTACAAGTTTTTTTTTATCATTTCTGGAAACTATAATTGGGTAATTGAGGAGTTTTACCACAATTAGAGAGTGTTCCTACAACTATATACTGGAATCGTCAGCATTTTAACTGATTCACACAGAAAACGCCAGAAAAATTAGGCCTCAATTTTAAACATAAACAGTATATTGCACACTTACAGTCTTTCTACACAAATTTTGAGCTGAATAAACCTGAATTCCTAATATTTGAAAGCGAACTCAAGTGAAAACTCACCCTAAACTAGATGGAGTTGTAAGTATTATCAGTTTTCTAGTCATGACCCAGCTTTCCACTGGTAAACTCTGTGATTGAAAACGGCTGGAAATGTAGTAAGAATAAATTTCCTTTCATTTCAAGTGTTTCTTACAAGTTTTTTTTATCATTTCTGGAAACTATAATTGCGTAATTGAAGAGTTTTACCACAATTAGAGAGTGTTCCTACAACTATATACTGGAATCGTCAGCATTTTAACTGATTCACACAGAAAACGCCAGAAAAATTAGTCCTCAATTTTAAACATAAACAGTATATTGCACACTTACAGTCTTTCTACACAAATTTTGAGCTGAATAAACCTGAATTCCTAATATTTGAAAGCGAACTCAAGTGAAAACTCACCCTAAACTAGATGGAGTTGTAAGTATTATCAGCTTTCTGGTCATGACCCAGCTTTCCACTGGTAAACTCTGTGATTGAAAACGGCTGGAAATGTAGTAAGAATAAATTTCCTTTCATTTCAAGTGTTTCTTACAAGTTTTTTATCATTTCTGGAAGCTATAATTGCGTATTTGAAGAGTTTTACCACAATTAGAGAGTGTTCCTACAACTATATACTGGAATCGGCAGCATTTTAACTGATTCACACAGAAAACACCAGAGAAATTCGGCTTCCAATTGTAAACATAAACTGTATAGTCTTCACTTAGAATCTTTCTACACAAATTTTGAGCTGTATAAACCTGAATTCCTAAAATTTGAAAGCAAACTCAAGTGAAAACTCACCCTAAAATAGACTGAGTTTTAAGTATTATCAGTTTTCTCGTCATGACCAGCTTTCCACTGGTAACCTCCGTGATTGAAAACGCCCAGAAATGTAGTAAGAATAAATTTCCTTTCATTTCAAGTGTTTCTTACAAGTTTTTTTTATCATTTATGGAAACTCTAATTGCGTAATTGAAGAGTTTTACCACAATTAGAGAGTGTTCCTACAACTATATACTGGAATCGTCAGCATTTTAACTGATTCACACAGAAAACGCCAGAAAAATTAGGCCTCAATTTTAAACATAAACAGTATATTGCACACTTACAGTCTTTCTACACAAATTTTGAGCTGAATAAACCTGAATTCCTAATATTTGAAAGCGAACTCAAGTGAAAACTCACCCTAAACTAGATGGAGTTGTAAGTATTATCAGCTTTCTGGTCATGACCCAGCTTTCCACTGGTAAACTCTGTGATTGAAAACGGCTGGAAATGTAGTAAGAATAAATTTCCTTTCATTTCAAGTGTTTCTTACAAGTTTTTTATCATTTCTGGAAGCTATAATTGCGTATTTGAAGAGTTTTACCACAATTAGAGAGTGTTCCTACAACTATATACTGGAATCGGCAGCATTTTAACTGATTCACACAGAAAACACCAGAGAAATTCGGCTTCCAATTGTAAACATAAACTGTATAGTCTTCACTTAGAATCTTTCTACACAAATTTTGAGCTGTATAAACCTGAATTCCTAAAATTTGAAAGTGAACTCAAGTGAAAACTCACCCTAAAATAGACTGAGTTTTAAGTATTATCAGTTTTCTCGTCATGACCAGCTTTCCACTGGTAACCTCCGTGATTGAAAACGCCCAGAAATGTAGTAAGAATAAATTTCCTTTCATTTCAAGTGTTTCTTACAAGTTTTTTTTTATCATTTCTGGAAACTATAATTGGGTAATTGAGGAGTTTTACCACAATTAGAGAGTGTTCCTACAACTATATACTGGAATCGTCAGCATTTTAACTGATTCACACAGAAAACGCCAGAAAAATTAGGCCTCAATTTTAAACATAAACAGTATATTGCACACTTACAGTCTTTCTACACAAATTTTGAGCTGAATAAACCTGAATTCCTAATATTTGAAAGCGAACTCAAGTGAAAACTCACCCTAAACTAGATGGAGTTGTAAGTATTATCAGTTTTCTAGTCATGACCCAGCTTTCCACTGGTAAACTCTGTGATTGAAAACGGCTGGAAATGTAGTAAGAATAAATTTCCTTTCATTTCAAGTGTTTCTTACAAGTTTTTTTTATCATTTCTGGAAACTATAATTGCGTAATTGAAGAGTTTTACCACAATTAGAGAGTGTTCCTACAACTATATACTGGAATCGTCAGCATTTTAACTGATTCACACAGAAAACGCCAGAAAAATTAGGCCTCAATTTTAAACATAAACAGTATATTGCACACTTACAGTCTTTCTACACAAATTTTGAGCTGAATAAACCTGAATTCCTAATATTTGAAAGCGAACTCAAGTGAAAACTCACCCTAAACTAGATGGAGTTGTAAGTATTATCAGCTTTCTGGTCATGACCCAGCTTTCCACTGGTAAACTCTGTGATTGAAAACGGCTGGAAATGTAGTAAGAATAAATTTCCTTTCATTTCAAGTGTTTCTTACAAGTTTTTTATCATTTCTGGAAGCTATAATTGCGTATTTGAAGAGTTTTACCACAATTAGAGAGTGTTCCTACAACTATATACTGGAATCGGCAGCATTTTAACTGATTCACACAGAAAACACCAGAGAAATTCGGCTTCCAATTGTAAACATAAACTGTATAGTCTTCACTTAGAATCTTTCTACACAAATTTTGAGCTGTATAAACCTGAATTCCTAAAATTTGAAAGCGAACTCAAGTGAAAACTGACCCTAAAATAGACTGAGTTTTAAGTATTATCAGTTTTCTCGTCATGACCAGCTTTCCACTGGTAACCTCCGTGATTGAAAACGCCCAGAAATGTAGTAAGAATAAATTTCCTTTCATTTCAAGTGTTTCTTACAAGTTTTTTTTATCATTTCTGGAAACTATAATTGCGTAATTGAAGAGTTTTACCACAATTAGAGAGTGTTCCTACAACTATATACTGGAATCGTCAGCATTTTAACTGATTCACACAGAAAACGCCAGAAAAATTAGGCCTCAATTTTAAACATAAACAGTATATTGCACACTTACAGTCTTTCTACACAAATTTTGAGCTGAATAAACCTGAATTCCTAATATTTGAAAGCGAACTCAAGTGAAAACTCACCCTAAACTAGATGGAGTTGTAAGTATTATCAGTTTTCTAGTCATGACCCAGCTTTCCACTGGTAAACTCTGTGATTGAAAACGGCTGGAAATGTAGTAAGAATAAATTTCCTTTCATTTCAAGTGTTTCTTACAAGTTTTTTTATCATTTCTGGAAGTTATAATTGCGTATTTGAAGTGTTTTACCACAATTAGAGAGTGTTCCTACAACTACATACTGGAATCGTCAGCATTTTAACTGATTCACACAGAAAACACCAGAGAAATTCGGCTTCCAATTGTAAACATAAACTGTATAGTCTTCACTTAGAATCTTTCTACACAAATTTTGAGCTGTATAAACCTGAATTCCTAAAATTTGAAAGCGAACTCAAGTGAAAACTCACCCTAAAATAGACTGAGTTTTAAGTATTATCAGTTTTCTCGTCATGACCAGCTTTCCACTGGTAACCTCCGTGATTGAAAACGCCCAGAAATGTAGTAAGAATAAATTTCGTTTCATTTCAAGTGTTTCTTACAAGTTTTTTTTATCATTTCTGGAAACTATAATTGCGTAATTGAAGAGTTTTACCACAATTAGAGAGTGTTCCTACAACTATATACTGGAATCGTCAGCATTTTAACTGATTCACACAGAAAACGCCAGAAAAATTAGGCCTCAATTTTAAACATAAACAGTATATTGCACACTTACAGTCTTTCTACACAAATTTTGAGCTGAATAAACCTGAATTCCTAATATTTGAAAGCGAACTCAAGTGAAAACTCACCCTAAACTAGATGGAGTTGTAAGTATTATCAGCTTTCTGGTCATGACCCAGCTTTCCACTGGTAAACTCTGTGATTGAAAACGGCTGGAAATGTAGTAAGAATAAATTTCCTTTCATTTCAAGTGTTTCTTACAAGTTTTTTATCATTTCTGGAAGCTATAATTGCGTATTTGAAGAGTTTTACCACAATTAGAGAGTGTTCCTACAACTATATACTGGAATCGGCAGCATTTTAACTGATTCACACAGAAAACACCAGAGAAATTCGGCTTCCAATTGTAAACATAAACTGTATAGTCTTCACTTAGAATCTTTCTACACAAATTTTGAGCTGTATAAACCTGAATTCCTAAAATTTGAAAGCAAACTCAAGTGAAAACTCACCCTAAAATAGACTGAGTTTTAAGTATTATCAGTTTTCTCGTCATGACCAGCTTTCCACTGGTAACCTCCGTGATTGAAAACGCCCAGAAATGTAGTAAGAATAAATTTCCTTTCATTTCAAGTGTTTCTTACAAGTTTTTTTTATCATTTATGGAAACTCTAATTGCGTAATTGAAGAGTTTTACCACAATTAGAGAGTGTTCCTACAACTATATACTGGAATCGTCAGCATTTTAACTGATTCACACAGAAAACGCCAGAAAAATTAGGCCTCAATTTTAAACATAAACAGTATATTGCACACTTACAGTCTTTCTACACAAATTTTGAGCTGAATAAACCTGAATTCCTAATATTTGAAAGCGAACTCAAGTGAAAACTCACCCTAAACTAGATGGAGTTGTAAGTATTATCAGCTTTCTGGTCATGACCCAGCTTTCCACTGGTAAACTCTGTGATTGAAAACGGCTGGAAATGTAGTAAGAATAAATTTCCTTTCATTTCAAGTGTTTCTTACAAGTTTTTTATCATTTCTGGAAGCTATAATTGCGTATTTGAAGAGTTTTACCACAATTAGAGAGTGTTCCTACAACTATATACTGGAATCGGCAGCATTTTAACTGATTCACACAGAAAACACCAGACAAATTCGGCTTCCAATTGTAAACATAAACTGTATAGTCTTCACTTAGAATCTTTCTACACAAATTTTGAGCTGTATAAACCTGAATTCCTAAAATTTGAAAGTGAACTCAAGTGAAAACTCACCCTAAAATAGACTGAGTTTTAAGTATTATCAGTTTTCTCGTCATGACCAGCTTTCCACTGGTAACCTCCGTGATTGAAAACGCCCAGAAATGTAGTAAGAATAAATTTCCTTTCATTTCAAGTGTTTCTTACAAGTTTTTTTTTATCATTTCTGGAAACTATAATTGGGTAATTGAGGAGTTTTACCACAATTAGAGAGTGTTCCTACAACTATATACTGGAATCGTCAGCATTTTAACTGATTCACACAGAAAACGCCAGAAAAATTAGGCCTCAATTTTAAACATAAACAGTATATTGCACACTTACAGTCTTTCTACACAAATTTTGAGCTGAATAAACCTGAATTCCTAATATTTGAAAGCGAACTCAAGTGAAAACTCACCCTAAACTAGATGGAGTTGTAAGTATTATCAGTTTTCTAGTCATGACCCAGCTTTCCACTGGTAAACTCTGTGATTGAAAACGGCTGGAAATGTAGTAAGAATAAATTTCCTTTCATTTCAAGTGTTTCTTACAAGTTTTTTTTATCATTTCTGGAAACTATAATTGCGTAATTGAAGAGTTTTACCACAATTAGAGAGTGTTCCTACAACTATATACTGGAATCGTCAGCATTTTAACTGATTCACACAGAAAACGCCAGAAAAATTAGGCCTCAATTTTAAACATAAACAGTATATTGCACACTTACAGTCTTTCTACACAAATTTTGAGCTGAATAAACCTGAATTCCTAATATTTGAAAGCGAACTCAAGTGAAAACTCACCCTAAACTAGATGGAGTTGTAAGTATTATCAGCTTTCTGGTCATGACCCAGCTTTCCACTGGTAAACTCTGTGATTGAAAACGGCTGGAAATGTAGTAAGAATAAATTTCCTTTCATTTCAAGTGTTTCTTACAAGTTTTTTATCATTTCTGGAAGCTATAATTGCGTATTTGAAGAGTTTTACCACAATTAGAGAGTGTTCCTACAACTATATACTGGAATCGGCAGCATTTTAACTGATTCACACAGAAAACACCAGAGAAATTCGGCTTCCAATTGTAAACATAAACTGTATAGTCTTCACTTAGAATCTTTCTACACAAATTTTGAGCTGTATAAACCTGAATTCCTAAAATTTGAAAGCAAACTCAAGTGAAAACTCACCCTAAAATAGACTGAGTTTTAAGTATTATCAGTTTTCTCGTCATGACCAGCTTTCCACTGGTAACCTCCGTGATTGAAAACGCCCAGAAATGTAGTAAGAATAAATTTCCTTTCATTTCAAGTGTTTCTTACAAGTTTTTTTTATCATTTATGGAAACTCTAATTGCGTAATTGAAGAGTTTTACCACAATTAGAGAGTGTTCCTACAACTATATACTGGAATCGTCAGCATTTTAACTGATTCACACAGAAAACGCCAGAAAAATTAGGCCTCAATTTTAAACATAAACAGTATATTGCACACTTACAGTCTTTCTACACAAATTTTGAGCTGAATAAACCTGAATTCCTAATATTTGAGGGCGAACTCAAGTGAAAACTCACCCTAAACTAGATGGAGTTGTAAGTATTATCAGCTTTCTGGTCATGACCCAGCTTTCCACTGGTAAACTCTGTGATTGAAAACGGCTGGAAATGTAGTAAGAATAAATTTCCTTTCATTTCAAGTGTTTCTTACAAGTTTTTTATCATTTCTGGAAGCTATAATTGCGTATTTGAAGAGTTTTACCACAATTAGAGAGTGTTCCTACAACTATATACTGGAATCGGCAGCATTTTAACTGATTCACACAGAAAACACCAGAGAAATTCGGCTTCCAATTGTAAACATAAACTGTATAGTCTTCACTTAGAATCTTTCTACACAAATTTTGAGCTGTATAAACCTGAATTCCTAAAATTTGAAAGTGAACTCAAGTGAAAACTCACCCTAAAATAGACTGAGTTTTAAGTATTATCAGTTTTCTCGTCATGACCAGCTTTCCACTGGTAACCTCCGTGATTGAAAACGCCCAGAAATGTAGTAACAATAAATTTCCTTTCATTTCAAGTGTTTCTTACAAGTTTTTTTTTATCATTTCTGGAAACTATAATTGGGTAATTGAGGAGTTTTACCACAATTAGAGAGTGTTCCTACAACTATATACTGGAATCGTCAGCATTTTAACTGATTCACACAGAAAACGCCAGAAAAATTAGGCCTCAATTTTAAACATAAACAGTATATTGCACACTTACAGTCTTTCTACACAAATTTTGAGCTGAATAAACCTGAATTCCTAATATTTGAAAGCGAACTCAAGTGAAAACTCACCCTAAACTAGATGGAGTTGTAAGTATTATCAGTTTTCTAGTCATGACCCAGCTTTCCACTGGTAAACTCTGTGATTGAAAACGGCTGGAAATGTAGTAAGAATAAATTTCCTTTCATTTCAAGTGTTTCTTACAAGTTTTTTTTATCATTTCTGGAAACTATAATTGCGTAATTGAAGAGTTTTACCACAATTAGAGAGTGTTCCTACAACTATATACTGGAATCGTCAGCATTTTAACTGATTCACACAGAAAACGCCAGAAAAATTAGTCCTCAATTTTAAACATAAACAGTATATTGCACACTTACAGTCTTTCTACACAAATTTTGAGCTGAATAAACCTGAATTCCTAATATTTGAAAGCGAACTCAAGTGAAAACTCACCCTAAACTAGATGGAGTTGTAAGTATTATCAGCTTTCTGGTCATGACCCAGCTTTCCACTGGTAAACTCTGTGATTGAAAACGGCTGGAAATGTAGTAAGAATAAATTTCCTTTCATTTCAAGTGTTTCTTACAAGTTTTTTATCATTTCTGGAAGCTATAATTGCGTATTTGAAGAGTTTTACCACAATTAGAGAGTGTTCCTACAACTATATACTGGAATCGGCAGCATTTTAACTGATTCACACAGAAAACACCAGAGAAATTCGGCTTCCAATTGTAAACATAAACTGTATAGTCTTCACTTAGAATCTTTCTACACAAATTTTGAGCTGTATAAACCTGAATTCCTAAAATTTGAAAGCAAACTCAAGTGAAAACTCACCCTAAAATAGACTGAGTTTTAAGTATTATCAGTTTTCTCGTCATGACCAGCTTTCCACTGGTAACCTCCGTGATTGAAAACGCCCAGAAATGTAGTAAGAATAAATTTCCTTTCATTTCAAGTGTTTCTTACAAGTTTTTTTTATCATTTATGGAAACTCTAATTGCGTAATTGAAGAGTTTTACCACAATTAGAGAGTGTTCCTACAACTATATACTGGAATCGTCAGCATTTTAACTGATTCACACAGAAAACGCCAGAAAAATTAGGCCTCAATTTTAAACATAAACAGTATATTGCACACTTACAGTCTTTCTACACAAATTTTGAGCTGAATAAACCTGAATTCCTAATATTTGAAAGCGAACTCAAGTGAAAACTCACCCTAAACTAGATGGAGTTGTAAGTATTATCAGCTTTCTGGTCATGACCCAGCTTTCCACTGGTAAACTCTGTGATTGAAAACGGCTGGAAATGTAGTAAGAATAAATTTCCTTTCATTTCAAGTGTTTCTTACAAGTTTTTTATCATTTCTGGAAGCTATAATTGCGTATTTGAAGAGTTTTACCACAATTAGAGAGTGTTCCTACAACTATATACTGGAATCGGCAGCATTTTAACTGATTCACACAGAAAACACCAGAGAAATTCGGCTTCCAATTGTAAACATAAACTGTATAGTCTTCACTTAGAATCTTTCTACACAAATTTTGAGCTGTATAAACCTGAATTCCTAAAATTTGAAAGTGAACTCAAGTGAAAACTCACCCTAAAATAGACTGAGTTTTAAGTATTATCAGTTTTCTCGTCATGACCAGCTTTCCACTGGTAACCTCCGTGATTGAAAACGCCCAGAAATGTAGTAAGAATAAATTTCCTTTCATTTCAAGTGTTTCTTACAAGTTTTTTTTTATCATTTCTGGAAACTATAATTGGGTAATTGAGGAGTTTTACCACAATTAGAGAGTGTTCCTACAACTATATACTGGAATCGTCAGCATTTTAACTGATTCACACAGAAAACGCCAGAAAAATTAGGCCTCAATTTTAAACATAAACAGTATATTGCACACTTACAGTCTTTCTACACAAATTTTGAGCTGAATAAACCTGAATTCCTAATATTTGAAAGTGAACTCAAGTGAAAACTCACCCTAAACTAGATGGAGTTGTAAGTATTATCAGTTTTCTAGTCATGACCCAGCTTTCCACTGGTAAACTCTGTGATTGAAAACGGCTGGAAATGTAGTAAGAATAAATTTCCTTTCATTTCAAGTGTTTCTTACAAGTTTTTTTTATCATTTCTGGAAACTATAATTGCGTAATTGAAGAGTTTTACCACAATTAGAGAGTGTTCCTACAACTATATACTGGAATCGTCAGCATTTTAACTGATTCACACAGAAAACGCCAGAAAAATTAGGCCTCAATTTTAAACATAAACAGTATATTGCACACTTACAGTCTTTCTACACAAATTTTGAGCTGAATAAACCTGAATTCCTAATATTTGAAAGCGAACTCAAGTGAAAACTCACCCTAAACTAGATGGAGTTGTAAGTATTATCAGCTTTCTGGTCATGACCCAGCTTTCCACTGGTAAACTCTGTGATTGAAAACGGCTGGAAATGTAGTAAGAATAAATTTCCTTTCATTTCAAGTGTTTCTTACAAGTTTTTTATCATTTCTGGAAGCTATAATTGCGTATTTGAAGAGTTTTACCACAATTAGAGAGTGTTCCTACAACTATATACTGGAATCGGCAGCATTTTAACTGATTCACACAGAAAACACCAGAGAAATTCGGCTTCCAATTGTAAACATAAACTGTATAGTCTTCACTTAGAATCTTTCTACACAAATTTTGAGCTGTATAAACCTGAATTCCTAAAATTTGAAAGCGAACTCAAGTGAAAACTGACCCTAAAATAGACTGAGTTTTAAGTATTATCAGTTTTCTCGTCATGACCAGCTTTCCACTGGTAACCTCCGTGATTGAAAACGCCCAGAAATGTAGTAAGAATAAATTTCCTTTCATTTCAAGTGTTTCTTACAAGTTTTTTTTATCATTTCTGGAAACTATAATTGCGTAATTGAAGAGTTTTACCACAATTAGAGAGTGTTCCTACAACTATATACTGGAATCGTCAGCATTTTAACTGATTCACACAGAAAACGCCAGAAAAATTAGGCCTCAATTTTAAACATAAACAGTATATTGCACACTTACAGTCTTTCTACACAAATTTTGAGCTGAATAAACCTGAATTCCTAATATTTGAAAGCGAACTCAAGTGAAAACTCACCCTAAACTAGATGGAGTTGTAAGTATTATCAGTTTTCTAGTCATGACCCAGCTTTCCACTGGTAAACTCTGTGATTGAAAACGGCTGGAAATGTAGTAAGAATAAATTTCCTTTCATTTCAAGTGTTTCTTACAAGTTTTTGTATCATTTCTGGAAGTTATAATTGCGTATTTGAAGTGTTTTACCACAATTAGAGAGTGTTCCTACAACTACATACTGGAATCGTCAGCATTTTAACTGATTCACACAGAAAACACCAGAGAAATTCGGCTTCCAATTGTAAACATAAACTGTATAGTCTTCACTTAGAATCTTTCTACACAAATTTTGAGCTGTATAAACCTGAATTCCTAAAATTTGAAAGCGAACTCAAGTGAAAACTCACCCTAAAATAGACTGAGTTTTAAGTATTATCAGTTTTCTCGTCATGACCAGCTTTCCACTGGTAACCTCCGTGATTGAAAACGCCCAGAAATGTAGTAAGAATAAATTTCGTTTCATTTCAAGTGTTTCTTACAAGTTTTTTTTATCATTTCTGGAAACTATAATTGCGTAATTGAAGAGTTTTACCACAATTAGAGAGTGTTCCTACAACTATATACTGGAATCGTCAGCATTTTAACTGATTCACACAGAAAACGCCAGAAAAATTAGGCCTCAATTTTAAACATAAACAGTATATTGCACACTTACAGTCTTTCTACACAAATTTTGAGCTGAATAAACCTGAATTCCTAATATTTGAAAGCGAACTCAAGTGAAAACTCACCCTAAACTAGATGGAGTTGTAAGTATTATCAGCTTTCTGGTCATGACCCAGCTTTCCACTGGTAAACTCTGTGATTGAAAACGGCTGGAAATGTAGTAAGAATAAATTTCCTTTCATTTCAAGTGTTTCTTACAAGTTTTTTATCATTTCTGGAAGCTATAATTGCGTATTTGAAGAGTTTTACCACAATTAGAGAGTGTTCCTACAACTATATACTGGAATCGGCAGCATTTTAACTGATTCACACAGAAAACACCAGAGAAATTCGGCTTCCAATTGTAAACATAAACTGTATAGTCTTCACTTAGAATCTTTCTACACAAATTTTGAGCTGTATAAACCTGAATTCCTAAAATTTGAAAGCAAACTCAAGTGAAAACTCACCCTAAAATAGACTGAGTTTTAAGTATTATCAGTTTTCTCGTCATGACCAGCTTTCCACTGGTAACCTCCGTGATTGAAAACGCCCAGAAATGTAGTAAGAATAAATTTCCTTTCATTTCAAGTGTTTCTTACAAGTTTTTTTTATCATTTATGGAAACTCTAATTGCGTAATTGAAGAGTTTTACCACAATTAGAGAGTGTTCCTACAACTATATACTGGAATCGTCAGCATTTTAACTGATTCACACAGAAAACGCCAGAAAAATTAGGCCTCAATTTTAAACATAAACAGTATATTGCACACTTACAGTCTTTCTACACAAATTTTGAGCTGAATAAACCTGAATTCCTAATATTTGAAAGCGAACTCAAGTGAAAACTCACCCTAAACTAGATGGAGTTGTAAGTATTATCAGCTTTCTGGTCATGACCCAGCTTTCCACTGGTAAACTCTGTGATTGAAAACGGCTGGAAATGTAGTAAGAATAAATTTCCTTTCATTTCAAGTGTTTCTTACAAGTTTTTTATCATTTCTGGAAGCTATAATTGCGTATTTGAAGAGTTTTACCACAATTAGAGAGTGTTCCTACAACTATATACTGGAATCGGCAGCATTTTAACTGATTCACACAGAAAACACCAGAGAAATTCGGCTTCCAATTGTAAACATAAACTGTATAGTCTTCACTTAGAATCTTTCTACACAAATTTTGAGCTGTATAAACCTGAATTCCTAAAATTTGAAAGTGAACTCAAGTGAAAACTCACCCTAAAATAGACTGAGTTTTAAGTATTATCAGTTTTCTCGTCATGACCAGCTTTCCACTGGTAACCTCCGTGATTGAAAACGCCCAGAAATGTAGTAAGAATAAATTTCCTTTCATTTCAAGTGTTTCTTACAAGTTTTTTTTTATCATTTCTGGAAACTATAATTGGGTAATTGAGGAGTTTTACCACAATTAGAGAGTGTTCCTACAACTATATACTGGAATCGTCAGCATTTTAACTGATTCACACAGAAAACGCCAGAAAAATTAGGCCTCAATTTTAAACATAAACAGTATATTGCACACTTACAGTCTTTCTACACAAATTTTGAGCTGAATAAACCTGAATTCCTAATATTTGAAAGCGAACTCAAGTGAAAACTCACCCTAAACTAGATGGAGTTGTAAGTATTATCAGTTTTCTAGTCATGACCCAGCTTTCCACTGGTAAACTCTGTGATTGAAAACGGCTGGAAATGTAGTAAGAATAAATTTCCTTTCATTTCAAGTGTTTCTTACAAGTTTTTTTTATCATTTCTGGAAACTATAATTGCGTAATTGAAGAGTTTTACCACAATTAGAGAGTGTTCCTACAACTATATACTGGAATCGTCAGCATTTTAACTGATTCACACAGAAAACGCCAGAAAAATTAGGCCTCAATTTTAAACATAAACAGTATATTGCACACTTACAGTCTTTCTACACAAATTTTGAGCTGAATAAACCTGAATTCCTAATATTTGAAAGCGAACTCAAGTGAAAACTCACCCTAAAATAGACTGAGTTTTAAGTATTATCAGTTTTCTCTTCATGACCAGCTTTCCACTGGTAACCTCCGTGATTGAAAACGCCCAGAAATGTAGTAAGAATAAATTTCCTTTCATTTCAAGTGTTTCTTACAAGTTTTTTTTTATCATTTCTGGAAACTATAATTGGGTAATTGAGGAGTTTTACCACAATTAGAGAGTGTTCCTACAACTATATACTGGAATCGTCAGCATTTTAACTGATTCACACAGAAAACGCCAGAAAAATTAGGCCTCAATTTTAAACATAAACAGTATATTGCACACTTACAGTCTTTCTACACAAATTTTGAGCTGAATAAACCTGAATTCCTAATATTTGAAAGCGAACTCAAGTGAAAACTCACCCTAAACTAGATGGAGTTGTAAGTATTATCAGTTTTCTAGTCATGACCCAGCTTTCCACTGGTAAACTCTGTGATTGAAAACGGCTGGAAATGTAGTAAGAATAAATTTCCTTTCATTTCAAGTGTTTCTTACAAGTTTTTTTTATCATTTCTGGAAACTATAATTGCGTAATTGAAGAGTTTTACCACAATTAGAGAGTGTTCCTACAACTATATACTGGAATCGTCAGCATTTTAACTGATTCACACAGAAAACGCCAGAAAAATTAGGCCTCAATTTTAAACATAAACAGTATATTGCACACTTACAGTCTTTCTACACAAATTTTGAGCTGAATAAACCTGAATTCCTAATATTTGAAAGCGAACTCAAGTGAAAACTCACCCTAAACTAGATGGAGTTGTAAGTATTATCAGCTTTCTGGTCATGACCCAGCTTTCCACTGGTAAACTCTGTGATTGAAAACGGCTGGAAATGTAGTAAGAATAAATTTCCTTTCATTTCAAGTGTTTCTTACAAGTTTTTTATCATTTCTGGAAGCTATAATTGCGTATTTGAAGAGTTTTACCACAATTAGAGAGTGTTCCTACAACTATATACTGGAATCGGCAGCATTTTAACTGATTCACACAGAAAACACCAGAGAAATTCGGCTTCCAATTGTAAACATAAACTGTATAGTCTTCACTTAGAATCTTTCTACACAAATTTTGAGCTGTATAAACCTGAATTCCTAAAATTTGAAAGCGAACTCAAGTGAAAACTGACCCTAAAATAGACTGAGTTTTAAGTATTATCAGTTTTCTCGTCATGACCAGCTTTCCACTGGTAACCTCCGTGATTGAAAACGCCCAGAAATGTAGTAAGAATAAATTTCCTTTCATTTCAAGTGTTTCTTACAAGTTTTTTTTTATCATTTCTGGAAACTATAATTGCGTAATTGAAGAGTTTTACCACAATTAGAGAGTGTTCCTACAACTATATACTGGAATCGTCAGCATTTTAACTGATTCACACAGAAAACGCCAGAAAAATTAGGCCTCAATTTTAAACATAAACAGTATATTGCACACTTACAGTCTTTCTACACAAATTTTGAGCTGAATAAACCTGAATTCCTAATATTTGAAAGCGAACTCAAGTGAAAACTCACCCTAAACTAGATGGAGTTGTAAGTATTATCAGTTTTCTAGTCATGACCCAGCTTTCCACTGGTAAACTCTGTGATTGAAAACGGCTGGAAATGTAGTAAGAATAAATTTCCTTTCATTTCAAGTGTTTCTTACAAGTTTTTTTATCATTTCTGGAAGTTATAATTGCGTATTTGAAGTGTTTTACCACAATTAGAGAGTGTTCCTACAACTACATACTGGAATCGTCAGCATTTTAACTGATTCACACAGAAAACACCAGAGAAATTCGGCTTCCAATTGTAAACATAAACTGTATAGTCTTCACTTAGAATCTTTCTACACAAATTTTGAGCTGTATAAACCTGAATTCCTAAAATTTGAAAGCGAACTCAAGTGAAAACTCACCCTAAAATAGACTGAGTTTTAAGTATTATCAGTTTTCTCGTCATGACCAGCTTTCCACTGGTAACCTCCGTGATTGAAAACGCCCAGAAATGTAGTAAGAATAAATTTCGTTTCATTTCAAGTGTTTCTTACAAGTTTTTTTTATCATTTCTGGAAACTATAATTGCGTAATTGAAGAGTTTTACCACAATTAGAGAGTGTTCCTACAACTATATACTGGAATCGTCAGCATTTTAACTGATTCACACAGAAAACGCCAGAAAAATTAGGCCTCAATTTTAAACATAAACAGTATATTGCACACTTACAGTCTTTCTACACAAATTTTGAGCTGAATAAACCTGAATTCCTAATATTTGAAAGCGAACTCAAGTGAAAACTCACCCTAAACTAGATGGAGTTGTAAGTATTATCAGCTTTCTGGTCATGACCCAGCTTTCCACTGGTAAACTCTGTGATTGAAAACGGCTGGAAATGTAGTAAGAATAAATTTCCTTTCATTTCAAGTGTTTCTTACAAGTTTTTTATCATTTCTGGAAGCTATAATTGCGTATTTGAAGAGTTTTACCACAATTAGAGAGTGTTCCTACAACTATATACTGGAATCGGCAGCATTTTAACTGATTCACACAGAAAACACCAGAGAAATTCGGCTTCCAATTGTAAACATAAACTGTATAGTCTTCACTTAGAATCTTTCTACACAAATTTTGAGCTGTATAAACCTGAATTCCTAAAATTTGAAAGCAAACTCAAGTGAAAACTCACCCTAAAATAGACTGAGTTTTAAGTATTATCAGTTTTCTCGTCATGACCAGCTTTCCACTGGTAACCTCCGTGATTGAAAACGCCCAGAAATGTAGTAAGAATAAATTTCCTTTCATTTCAAGTGTTTCTTACAAGTTTTTTTTATCATTTATGGAAACTCTAATTGCGTAATTGAAGAGTTTTACCACAATTAGAGAGTGTTCCTACAACTATATACTGGAATCGTCAGCATTTTAACTGATTCACACAGAAAACGCCAGAAAAATTAGGCCTCAATTTTAAACATAAACAGTATATTGCACACTTACAGTCTTTCTACACAAATTTTGAGCTGAATAAACCTGAATTCCTAATATTTGAAAGCGAACTCAAGTGAAAACTCACCCTAAACTAGATGGAGTTGTA
The DNA here is from genome assembly GCF_963259705.1 of Myotis daubentonii. Taxonomy (NCBI): domain Eukaryota; kingdom Metazoa; phylum Chordata; class Mammalia; order Chiroptera; family Vespertilionidae; genus Myotis; species Myotis daubentonii. Next base: position 76,762,128 of record NC_081861.1, on the reverse strand, counting down.
AGTATTATCAGCTTTCTGGTCATGACCCAGCTTTCCACTGGTAAACTCTGTGATTGAAAACGGCTGGAAATGTAGTAAGAATAAATTTCCTTTCATTTCAAGTGTTTCTTACAAGTTTTTTATCATTTCTGGAAGCTATAATTGCGTATTTGAAGAGTTTTACCACAATTAGAGAGTGTTCCTACAACTATATACTGGAATCGGCAGCATTTTAACTGATTCACACAGAAAACACCAGAGAAATTCGGCTTCCAATTGTAAACATAAACTGTATAGTCTTCACTTAGAATCTTTCTACACAAATTTTGAGCTGTATAAACCTGAATTCCTAAAATTTGAAAGTGAACTCAAGTGAAAACTCACCCTAAAATAGACTGAGTTTTAAGTATTATCAGTTTTCTCGTCATGACCAGCTTTCCACTGGTAACCTCCGTGATTGAAAACGCCCAGAAATGTAGTAAGAATAAATTTCCTTTCATTTCAAGTGTTTCTTACAAGTTTTTTTTTATCATTTCTGGAAACTATAATTGGGTAATTGAGGAGTTTTACCACAATTAGAGAGTGTTCCTACAACTATATACTGGAATCGTCAGCATTTTAACTGATTCACACAGAAAACGCCAGAAAAATTAGGCCTCAATTTTAAACATAAACAGTATATTGCACACTTACAGTCTTTCTACACAAATTTTGAGCTGAATAAACCTGAATTCCTAATATTTGAAAGCGAACTCAAGTGAAAACTCACCCTAAACTAGATGGAGTTGTAAGTATTATCAGTTTTCTAGTCATGACCCAGCTTTCCACTGGTAAACTCTGTGATTGAAAACGGCTGGAAATGTAGTAAGAATAAATTTCCTTTCATTTCAAGTGTTTCTTACAAGTTTTTTTTATCATTTCTGGAAACTATAATTGCGTAATTGAAGAGTTTTACCACAATTAGAGAGTGTTCCTACAACTATATACTGGAATCGTCAGCATTTTAACTGATTCACACAGAAAACGCCAGAAAAATTAGGCCTCAATTTTAAACATAAACAGTATATTGCACACTTACAGTCTTTCTACACAAATTTTGAGCTGAATAAACCTGAATTCCTAATATTTGAAAGCGAACTCAAGTGAAAACTCACCCTAAACTAGATGGAGTTGTAAGTATTATCAGCTTTCTGGTCATGACCCAGCTTTCCACTGGTAAACTCTGTGATTGAAAACGGCTGGAAATGTAGTAAGAATAAATTTCCTTTCATTTCAAGTGTTTCTTACAAGTTTTTTATCATTTCTGGAAGCTATAATTGCGTATTTGAAGAGTTTTACCACAATTAGAGAGTGTTCCTACAACTATATACTGGAATCGGCAGCATTTTAACTGATTCACACAGAAAACACCAGAGAAATTCGGCTTCCAATTGTAAACATAAACTGTATAGTCTTCACTTAGAATCTTTCTACACAAATTTTGAGCTGTATAAACCTGAATTCCTAAAATTTGAAAGCAAACTCAAGTGAAAACTCACCCTAAAATAGACTGAGTTTTAAGTATTATCAGTTTTCTCGTCATGACCAGCTTTCCACTGGTAACCTCCGTGATTGAAAACGCCCAGAAATGTAGTAAGAATAAATTTCCTTTCATTTCAAGTGTTTCTTACAAGTTTTTTTTATCATTTATGGAAACTCTAATTGCGTAATTGAAGAGTTTTACCACAATTAGAGAGTGTTCCTACAACTATATACTGGAATCGTCAGCATTTTAACTGATTCACACAGAAAACGCCAGAAAAATTAGGCCTCAATTTTAAACATAAACAGTATATTGCACACTTACAGTCTTTCTACACAAATTTTGAGCTGAATAAACCTGAATTCCTAATATTTGAAAGCGAACTCAAGTGAAAACTCACCCTAAACTAGATGGAGTTGTAAGTATTATCAGCTTTCTGGTCATGACCCAGCTTTCCACTGGTAAACTCTGTGATTGAAAACGGCTGGAAATGTAGTAAGAATAAATTTCCTTTCATTTCAAGTGTTTCTTACAAGTTTTTTATCATTTCTGGAAGCTATAATTGCGTATTTGAAGAGTTTTACCACAATTAGAGAGTGTTCCTACAACTATATACTGGAATCGGCAGCATTTTAACTGATTCACACAGAAAACACCAGAGAAATTCGGCTTCCAATTGTAAACATAAACTGTATAGTCTTCACTTAGAATCTTTCTACACAAATTTTGAGCTGTATAAACCTGAATTCCTAAAATTTGAAAGTGAACTCAAGTGAAAACTCACCCTAAAATAGACTGAGTTTTAAGTATTATCAGTTTTCTCGTCATGACCAGCTTTCCACTGGTAACCTCCGTGATTGAAAACGCCCAGAAATGTAGTAAGAATAAATTTCCTTTCATTTCAAGTGTTTCTTACAAGTTTTTTTTTATCATTTCTGGAAACTATAATTGGGTAATTGAGGAGTTTTACCACAATTAGAGAGTGTTCCTACAACTATATACTGGAATCGTCAGCATTTTAACTGATTCACACAGAAAACGCCAGAAAAATTAGGCCTCAATTTTAAACATAAACAGTATATTGCACACTTACAGTCTTTCTACACAAATTTTGAGCTGAATAAACCTGAATTCCTAATATTTGAAAGCGAACTCAAGTGAAAACTCACCCTAAACTAGATGGAGTTGTAAGTATTATCAGTTTTCTAGTCATGACCCAGCTTTCCACTGGTAAACTCTGTGATTGAAAACGGCTGGAAATGTAGTAAGAATAAATTTCCTTTCATTTCAAGTGTTTCTTACAAGTTTTTTTTATCATTTCTGGAAACTATAATTGCGTAATTGAAGAGTTTTACCACAATTAGAGAGTGTTCCTACAACTATATACTGGAATCGTCAGCATTTTAACTGATTCACACAGAAAACGCCAGAAAAATTAGGCCTCAATTTTAAACATAAACAGTATATTGCACACTTACAGTCTTTCTACACAAATTTTGAGCTGAATAAACCTGAATTCCTAATATTTGAAAGCGAACTCAAGTGAAAACTCACCCTAAACTAGATGGAGTTGTAAGTATTATCAGCTTTCTGGTCATGACCCAGCTTTCCACTGGTAAACTCTGTGATTGAAAACGGCTGGAAATGTAGTAAGAATAAATTTCCTTTCATTTCAAGTGTTTCTTACAAGTTTTTTATCATTTCTGGAAGCTATAATTGCGTATTTGAAGAGTTTTACCACAATTAGAGAGTGTTCCTACAACTATATACTGGAATCGGCAGCATTTTAACTGATTCACACAGAAAACACCAGAGAAATTCGGCTTCCAATTGTAAACATAAACTGTATAGTCTTCACTTAGAATCTTTCTACACAAATTTTGAGCTGTATAAACCTGAATTCCTAAAATTTGAAAGCAAACTCAAGTGAAAACTCACCCTAAAATAGACTGAGTTTTAAGTATTATCAGTTTTCTCGTCATGACCAGCTTTCCACTGGTAACCTCCGTGATTGAAAACGCCCAGAAATGTAGTAAGAATAAATTTCCTTTCATTTCAAGTGTTTCTTACAAGTTTTTTTTATCATTTATGGAAACTCTAATTGCGTAATTGAAGAGTTTTACCACAATTAGAGAGTGTTCCTACAACTATATACTGGAATCGTCAGCATTTTAACTGATTCACACAGAAAACGCCAGAAAAATTAGGCCTCAATTTTAAACATAAACAGCATATTGCACACTTACAGTCTTTCTACACAAATTTTGAGCTGAATAAACCTGAATTCCTAATATTTGAAAGCGAACTCAAGTGAAAACTCACCCTAAACTAGATGGAGTTGTAAGTATTATCAGCTTTCTGGTCATGACCCAGCTTTCCACTGGTAAACTCTGTGATTGAAAACGGCTGGAAATGTAGTAAGAATAAATTTCCTTTCATTTCAAGTGTTTCTTACAAGTTTTTTATCATTTCTGGAAGCTATAATTGCGTATTTGAAGAGTTTTACCACAATTAGAGAGTGTTCCTACAACTATATACTGGAATCGGCAGCATTTTAACTGATTCACACAGAAAACACCAGAGAAATTCGGCTTCCAATTGTAAACATAAACTGTATAGTCTTCACTTAGAATCTTTCTACACAAATTTTGAGCTGTATAAACCTGAATTCCTAAAATTTGAAAGTGAACTCAAGTGAAAACTCACCCTAAAATAGACTGAGTTTTAAGTATTATCAGTTTTCTCGTCATGACCAGCTTTCCACTGGTAACCTCCGTGATTGAAAACGCCCAGAAATGTAGTAAGAATAAATTTCCTTTCATTTCAAGTGTTTCTTACAAGTTTTTTTTTATCATTTCTGGAAACTATAATTGGGTAATTGAGGAGTTTTACCACAATTAGAGAGTGTTCCTACAACTATATACTGGAATCGTCAGCATTTTAACTGATTCACACAGAAAACGCCAGAAAAATTAGGCCTCAATTTTAAACATAAACAGTATATTGCACACTTACAGTCTTTCTACACAAATTTTGAGCTGAATAAACCTGAATTCCTAATATTTGAAAGCGAACTCAAGTGAAAACTCACCCTAAACTAGATGGAGTTGTAAGTATTATCAGTTTTCTAGTCATGACCCAGCTTTCCACTGGTAAACTCTGTGATTGAAAACGGCTGGAAATGTAGTAAGAATAAATTTCCTTTCATTTCAAGTGTTTCTTACAAGTTTTTTTTATCATTTCTGGAAACTATAATTGCGTAATTGAAGAGTTTTACCACAATTAGAGAGTGTTCCTACAACTATATACTGGAATCGTCAGCATTTTAACTGATTCACACAGAAAACGCCAGAAAAATTAGGCCTCAATTTTAAACATAAACAGTATATTGCACACTTACAGTCTTTCTACACAAATTTTGAGCTGAATAAACCTGAATTCCTAATATTTGAAAGCGAACTCAAGTGAAAACTCACCCTAAACTAGATGGAGTTGTAAGTATTATCAGCTTTCTGGTCATGACCCAGCTTTCCACTGGTAAACTCTGTGATTGAAAACGGCTGGAAATGTAGTAAGAATAAATTTCCTTTCATTTCAAGTGTTTCTTACAAGTTTTTTATCATTTCTGGAAGCTATAATTGCGTATTTGAAGAGTTTTACCACAATTAGAGAGTGTTCCTACAACTATATACTGGAATCGGCAGCATTTTAACTGATTCACACAGAAAACACCAGAGAAATTCGGCTTCCAATTGTAAACATAAACTGTATAGTCTTCACTTAGAATCTTTCTACACAAATTTTGAGCTGTATAAACCTGAATTCCTAAAATTTGAAAGCGAACTCAAGTGAAAACTGACCCTAAAATAGACTGAGTTTTAAGTATTATCAGTTTTCTCGTCATGACCAGCTTTCCACTGGTAACCTCCGTGATTGAAAACGCCCAGAAATGTAGTAAGAATAAATTTCCTTTCATTTCAAGTGTTTCTTACAAGTTTTTTTTATCATTTCTGGAAACTATAATTGCGTAATTGAAGAGTTTTACCACAATTAGAGAGTGTTCCTACAACTATATACTGGAATCGTCAGCATTTTAACTGATTCACACAGAAAACGCCAGAAAAATTAGGCCTCAATTTTAAACATAAACAGTATATTGCACACTTACAGTCTTTCTACACAAATTTTGAGCTGAATAAACCTGAATTCCTAATATTTGAAAGCGAACTCAAGTGAAAACTCACCCTAAACTAGATGGAGTTGTAAGTATTATCAGTTTTCTAGTCATGACCCAGCTTTCCACTGGTAAACTCTGTGATTGAAAACGGCTGGAAATGTAGTAAGAATAAATTTCCTTTCATTTCAAGTGTTTCTTACAAGTTTTTTTATCATTTCTGGAAGTTATAATTGCGTATTTGAAGTGTTTTACCACAATTAGAGAGTGTTCCTACAACTACATACTGGAATCGTCAGCATTTTAACTGATTCACACAGAAAACACCAGAGAAATTCGGCTTCCAATTGTAAACATAAACTGTATAGTCTTCACTTAGAATCTTTCTACACAAATTTTGAGCTGTATAAACCTGAATTCCTAAAATTTGAAAGCGAACTCAAGTGAAAACTCACCCTAAAATAGACTGAGTTTTAAGTATTATCAGTTTTCTCGTCATGACCAGCTTTCCACTGGTAACCTCCGTGATTGAAAACGCCCAGAAATGTAGTAAGAATAAATTTCGTTTCATTTCAAGTGTTTCTTACAAGTTTTTTTTATCATTTCTGGAAACTATAATTGCGTAATTGAAGAGTTTTACCACAATTAGAGAGTGTTCCTACAACTATATACTGGAATCGTCAGCATTTTAACTGATTCACACAGAAAACGCCAGAAAAATTAGGCCTCAATTTTAAATAAACAGTGTATTGCACACTTACAGTCTTTCTATACAAATTTTGAGCTGTATAAACCTGAAATCCTAATATTTGAAAGCCAATTCAAGTGAAAACTCTCCCTAAACTAGCCGGAGTTGTAAATATTATCAGTTTTCTGGCTATGTCCCACCTTTCCACTGGTAACCTCCGTGATTGAAAACGGCTGGAAATGTAGTAAGAATCTATTTGCTTTTATTTCAAGTGTTTCTTACAAGTTTCTTTATCATTTCCCGAAAGTATAATTGCGTATTGAAGAGTTTTACCACAATTAGAGACTGTTCCTACAACTACATACTGGAATCGTCAGCATTTTAACTGATTCACACAGAAAACGCCAGAGAAATTAGGCCTCAATTTTAAACATAAACAGTATAGTCCTCACTTACAGTCTTTCTACACAAATTTTGAGCTGTATAAACCTGAATTCCTAATATTTGAAAGCGAACTCAAGTGAAAACTCACTCTAAACTAGTTGGAGTTGTAAGTATTATCAGTTTTCTGGTCATTACCCAGATTTCCTGTGGTAACCTCCGTGATTGAAAACGGCTGGAAATGTAGTGAGAATCAAGTTCCTTTTATTTCAAGTGTTTCTTACAAGTTTTTTATCATTTCTGGAAACTATAATTGCGTATTTGAAGAGTTTTACCACAATTACAGAGTGTTCCTACAACTACATACTGAAATCGTCAGCATTTTAACTGATTCACACAGGAAACACCAGAGAAATTCGGCCTCCAATTGTAAACATAAACAGTATAGTCTTCACGTACAGTCTTTCTACACAAATTTTGAGCTGAATAAACCTGAATTCCTACTATTTGAAAGCGAACTCAAGTGAAAACTCACCCTAAAGTAGACGGAGTTGTAAGTATTATCAGTTTTCTGGTCATGACCCAGCTTTCTACTGGTAAACTCCGTGATTGAAAACAGCTGGAAATGTAGTAAGAATAAATTTCCTTTCATTTCAAGTGTTTCTTACAAGTTTTTTATCATTTCTGGAAACTATAATTGCGTATTTGAAGAGTTTTACCACAATTAGAGAGTGTTCCTACAACTATATACTGGAATCGGCAGCATTTTAACTGATTCACACAGAAAACACCAGAGAAATTCGGCTTCCAATTGTAAACATAAACTGTATAGTCTTCACTTAGAATCTTTCTACACAAATTTTGAGCTGTATAAACCTGAATTCCTAAAATTTGAAAGCGAACTCAAGTGAAAACTCACCCTAAAATAGACTGAGTTTTAAGTATTATCAGTTTTCTCGTCATGACCAGCTTTCCACTGGTAACCTCCGTGATTGAAAACGCCCAGAAATGTAGTAAGAATAAATTTCGTTTCATTTCAAGTGTTTCTTACAAGTTTTTTTTATCATTTCTGGAAACTATAATTGCGTAATTGAAGAGTTTTACCACAATTAGAGAGTGTTCCTACAACTATATACTGGAATCGTCAGCATTTTAACTGATTCACACAGAAAACGCCAGAAAAATTAGGCCTCAATTTTAAATAAACAGTGTATTGCACACTTACAGTCTTTCTATACAAATTTTGAGCTGTATAAACCTGAAATCCTAATATTTGAAAGCCAATTCAAGTGAAAACTCTCCCTAAACTAGCCGGAGTTGTAAATATTATCAGTTTTCTGGCTATGTCCCACCTTTCCACTGGTAACCTCCGTGATTGAAAACGGCTGGAAATGTAGTAAGAATCTATTTGCTTTTATTTCAAGTGTTTCTTACAAGTTTCTTTATCATTTCCCGAAAGTATAATTGCGTATTGAAGAGTTTTACCACAATTAGAGACTGTTCCTACAACTACATACTGGAATCGTCAGCATTTTAACTGATTCACACAGAAAACGCCAGAGAAATTAGGCCTCAATTTTAAACATAAACAGTATAGTCCTCACTTACAGTCTTTCTACACAAATTTTGAGCTGTATAAACCTGAATTCCTAATATTTGAAAGCGAACTCAAGTGAAAACTCACTCTAAACTAGTTGGAGTTGTAAGTATTATCAGTTTTCTGGTCATTACCCAGATTTCCTGTGGTAACCTCCGTGATTGAAAACGGCTGGAAATGTAGTGAGAATCAAGTTCCTTTTATTTCAAGTGTTTCTTACAAGTTTTTTATCATTTCTGGAAACTATAATTGCGTATTTGAAGAGTTTTACCACAATTACAGAGTGTTCCTACAACTACATACTGAAATCGTCAGCATTTTAACTGATTCACACAGGAAACACCAGAGAAATTCGGCCTCCAATTGTAAACATAAACAGTATAGTCTTCACGTACAGTCTTTCTACACAAATTTTGAGCTGAATAAACCTGAATTCCTACTATTTGAAAGCGAACTCAAGTGAAAACTCACCCTAAAGTAGACGGAGTTGTAAGTATTATCAGTTTTCTGGTCATGACCCAGCTTTCTACTGGTAAACTCCGTGATTGAAAACAGCTGGAAATGTAGTAAGAATAAATTTCCTTTCATTTCAAGTGTTTCTTACAAGTTTTTTATCATTTCTGGAAACTATAATTGCGTATTTGAAGAGTTTTACCACAATTAGAGAGTGTTCCTACAACTATATACTGGAATCGGCAGCATTTTAACTGATTCACACAGAAAACACCAGAGAAATTCGGCTTCCAATTGTAAACATAAACTGTATAGTCTTCACTTAGAATCTTTCTACACAAATTTTGAGCTGTATAAACCTGAATTCCTAAAATTTGAAAGCGAACTCAAGTGAAAACTCACCCTAAACTAGCCGGAGTTGTAAATATTATCAGTTTTCTGGCTATGTCCCACCTTTCCACTGGTAACCTCCGTGATTGAAAATGGCTGGAAATGTAGTAAGAATCTATTTGCTTTTATTTCAAGTGTTTCTTACAAGTTTTTTTTAACATTTCTGGAAACTATAATTGCGTAATTGAAGAGTTTTACCACAATTAGAGAGTGTTCCTACAACTATATACTGGAATCTTCAGCATTTTAACTGATTCACACAGAAAACGCCAGAAAAATTAGGCCTCAATTTTACACATAAACAGTATATTGCACACTTACAGTCTTTCTATGCAAATTTTGAGCTGTATAAACCTGAAATCCTAATGTTTGAAAGCCAATTCAAGTGAAAACTCTCCCTAAACTAGCCGGAGTTTTAAATATTATCAGTTTTCTGGCTATGTCCCACCATTCCACTGGTAACCTCCGTGATTGAAAACGGCTGGAAATGTAGTAAGAATCTATTTGCTTTTATTTCAAGTGTTTCTTATAAGTTTTTTATCATTACTGGAAACAATAATTGCGTATTTGAAGAGTTTTACCACAATTAGAGAGTGTTCCTACAACTACATACTGGAATCGTCAGCATTTTAACTGATTCACACAGGAAACACCAGAGAAATTCGGCCTCCAATTGTAAACATAAACAGTATAGTCCTCACTTACAGTCTTTCTACACAAATTTTGAGCTGTATAAACCTGAATTCCTAATATTTGAAAGCGAACTCAAGTGAAAACTCACTCTAAACTAGTTGGAGTTGTAAGTATTATCAGTTTTCTGGTCATTACCCAGATTTCCTGTGGTAACCTCCGTGATTGAAAACGGCTGGAAATGTAGTGAGAATCAAGTTCCTTTTATTTCAAGTGTTTCTTACAAGTTTTTTATCATTTCTGGAAACTATAATTGCGTATTTGAAGAGTTTTACCACAATTACAGAGTGTTCCTACAACTACATACTGAAATCGTCAGCATTTTAACTGATTCACACAGGAAACACCAGAGAAATTCGGCCTCCAATTGTAAACATAAACAGTATAGTCTTCACGTACAGTCTTTCTACACAAATTTTGAGCTGAATAAACCTGAATTCCTACTATTTGAAAGCGAACTCAAGTGAAAACTCACCCTAAACTAGACGGAGTTGTAAGTATTATCAGTTTTCTGGTCATGACCCAGCTTTCCACTGGTAAACTCCGTGATTGAAAACAGCTGGAAATGTAGTAAGAATAAATTTCCTTTCATTTCAAGTGTTTCTTACAAGTTTTTTTATCATTTCTGGAAACTATAATTGCGTATTTGAAGAGTTTTACCACAATTAGAGAGTGTTCCTACAACTATATACTCGAATCGTCATCATTTTAACTGATTCACACAGAAAACGCCAGAGAAATTAGGCCTCAATTTTAAACATAAACAGTATAGTCCTCACTTCCAGTCTTTCTACACAAATTTTGAGCTGTATAAACCTGAATTCCTAATATTTGAAAGCGAACTCAAGTGAAAACTCACTCTAAACTAGTTGGAGTTGTAAGTATTATCAGTTTCCTGGTCATTACCCAGATTTCCTGTGGTAACCTCCGTGATTGAAAACGGCTGGAAATGTAGTAAGAATCAAGTTCCATTTATTTCAAGTGTTTCTTATAAGTTTTTTATCATTACTGGAAACTATAATTGCGTATTTGAAGAGTTTTACCACAATTAGAGAGTGTTCCTACAACTACATACTGGAATCGTCAGCATTTTAACTGATTCACACAGGAAACACCAGAGAAATTCGGCCTCCAATTGTAAACATAAACAGTATAGTCCTCACTTACAGTCTTTCTACACAAATTTTGAGCTGTATAAACCTGAATTCCTAATATTTGAAAGTGAACTCAAGTGAAAACTCACTCTAAACTAGTTGGAGTTTTAAGTATTATCAGTTTTCTGGTCATTACCCAGATTTCCTGTGTTAACCTCCGTGATTGAAAACGGCTGGAAATGTAGTAAGAATCAAGTTCCTTTTATTTCAAGTGTTTCTTACAAGTTTTTTATCATTTCTGGAAACTATAATTGCGTATTTGAAGAGTTTTACCACAATTACAGAGTGTTCCTACAACTACATACTGAAATCGTCAGCATTTTAACTGATTCACACAGGAAACACCAGAGAAATTCGGCCTCCAATTGTAAACATAAACAGTATAGTCTTCACGTACAGTCTTTCTACACAACTTTTGAGCTGAATAAACCTGAATTCCTACTATTTGAAAGCGAACTCAAGTGAAAACTCACCCTAAACTAGATGGAGTTGTAAGTATTATCAGTTTTCTGGTCAGGACCCAGCTTTCCACTGGTAAACTCTGTGATTGAAAACGGCTGGAAATGTAGTAAGAATAAATTTCCTTTCATTTCAAGTGTTTCTTACAAGTTTTTTATCATTTCTGGAAGCTATAATTGCGTATTTGAAGAGTTTTACCACAATTAGAGAGTGTTCCTACAACTATATACTGGAATCGGCAGCATTTTAACTGATTCACACAGAAAACACCAGAGAAATTCGGCTTCCAATTGTAAACATAAACTGTATAGTCTTCACTTAGAATCTTTCTACACAAATTTTGAGCTGTATAAACCTGAATTCCTAAAATTTGAAAGCAAACTCAAGTGAAAACTCACCCTAAAATAGACTGAGTTTTAAGTATTATCAGTTTTCTCGTCATGACCAGCTTTCCACTGGTAACCTCCGTGATTGAAAACGCCCAGAAATGTAGTAAGAATAAATTTCCTTTCATTTCAAGTGTTTCTTACAAGTTTTTTTTATCATTTATGGAAACTCTAATTGCGTAATTGAAGAGTTTTACCACAATTAGAGAGTGTTCCTACAACTATATACTGGAATCGTCAGCATTTTAACTGATTCACACAGAAAACGCCAGAAAAATTAGGCCTCAATTTTAAACATAAACAGTATATTGCACACTTACAGTCTTTCTACACAAATTTTGAGCTGAATAAACCTGAATTCCTAATATTTGAAAGCGAACTCAAGTGAAAACTCACCCTAAACTAGATGGAGTTGTAAGTATTATCAGCTTTCTGGTCATGACCCAGCTTTCCACTGGTAAACTCTGTGATTGAAAACGGCTGGAAATGTAGTAAGAATAAATTTCCTTTCATTTCAAGTGTTTCTTACAAGTTTTTTATCATTTCTGGAAGCTATAATTGCGTATTTGAAGAGTTTTACCACAATTAGAGAGTGTTCCTACAACTATATACTGGAATCGGCAGCATTTTAACTGATTCACACAGAAAACACCAGAGAAATTCGGCTTCCAATTGTAAACATAAACTGTATAGTCTTCACTTAGAATCTTTCTACACAAATTTTGAGCTGTATAAACCTGAATTCCTAAAATTTGAAAGTGAACTCAAGTGAAAACTCACCCTAAAATAGACTGAGTTTTAAGTATTATCAGTTTTCTCGTCATGACCAGCTTTCCACTGGTAACCTCCGTGATTGAAAACGCCCAGAAATGTAGTAAGAATAAATTTCCTTTCATTTCAAGTGTTTCTTACAAGTTTTTTTTTATCATTTCTGGAAACTATAATTGGGTAATTGAAGAGTTTTACCACAATTAGAGAGTGTTCCTACAACTATATACTGGAATCGTCAGCATTTTAACTGATTCACACAGAAAACGCCAGAAAAATTAGGCCTCAATTTTAAACATAAACAGTATATTGCACACTTACAGTCTTTCTACACAAATTTTGAGCTGAATAAACCTGAATTCCTAATATTTGAAAGCGAACTCAAGTGAAAACTCACCCTAAACTAGATGGAGTTGTAAGTATTATCAGTTTTCTAGTCATGACCCAGCTTTCCACTGGTAAACTCTGTGATTGAAAACGGCTGGAAATGTAGTAAGAATAAATTTCCTTTCATTTCAAGTGTTTCTTACAAGTTTTTTATCATTTCTGGAAGCTATAATTGCGTATTTGAAGTGTTTTACCACAATTAGAGAGTGTTCCTACAACTACATACTGGAATCGTCAGCATTTTAACTGATTCACACAGAAAACACCAGAGAAATTCGGCTTCCAATTGTAAACATAAACTGTATAGTCTTCACTTAGAATCTTTCTACACAAATTTTGAGCTGTATAAACCTGAATTCCTAAAATTTGAAAGCGAACTCAAGTGAAAACTCACCCTAAAATAGACTGAGTTTTAAGTATTATCAGTTTTCTCGTCATGACCAGCTTTCCACTGGTAACCTCCGTGATTGAAAACGCCCAGAAATGTAGTAAGAATAAATTTCGTTTCATTTCAAGTGTTTCTTACAAGTTTTTTTTATCATTTCTGGAAACTATAATTGCGTAATTGAAGAGTTTTACCACAATTAGAGAGTGTTCCTACAACTATATACTGGAATCGTCAGCATTTTAACTGATTCACACAGAAAACGCCAGAAAAATTAGGCCTCAATTTTAAATAAACAGTGTATTGCACACTTACAGTCTTTCTATACAAATTTTGAGCTGTATAAACCTGAAATCCTAATATTTGAAAGCCAATTCAAGTGAAAACTCTCCCTAAACTAGCCGGAGTTGTAAATATTATCAGTTTTCTGGCTATGTCCCACCTTTCCACTGGTAACCTCCGTGATTGAAAACGGCTGGAAATGTAGTAAGAATCTATTTGCTTTTATTTCAAGTGTTTCTTACAAGTTTCTTTATCATTTCCTGAAAGTATAATTGCGTATTGAAGAGTTTTACCACAATTAGAGACTGTTCCTACAACTACATACTGGAATCGTCAGCATTTTAACTGATTCACACAGGAAACACCAGAGAAATTCGGCCTCCAATTGTAAACATAAACTGTATAGTCTTCATTTACAGTCTTTCTACACAAATTTTGAGCTGAATAAACCTGAATTCCTAATATTTGAAAGCGAACTCAAGTGAAAACTCACCCTAAACTAGATGGAGTTGTAAGTATTATCAGCTTTCTGGTCATGACCCAGCTTTCCACTGGTAAACTCTGTGATTGAAAACGGCTGGAAATGTAGTAAGAATAAATTTCCTTTCATTTCAAGTGTTTCTTACAAGTTTTTTTATCATTTCTGGAAGCTATAATTGCGTATTTGAAGAGTTTTACCACAATTAGAGAGTGTTCCTACAACTATATACTGGAATCGGCAGCATTTTAACTGATTCACACAGAAAACACCAGAGAAATTCAGCTTCCAATTGTAAACATAAACTGTATAGTCTTCACTTAGAATCTTTCTACACAAATTTTGAGCTGTATAAACCTGAATTCCTAAAATTTGAAAGCGAACTCAAGTGAAAACTCACCCTAAAATAGACTGAGTTTTAAGTATTATCAGTTTTCTCGTCATGACCAGCTTTCCACTGGTAACCTCCGTGATTGAAAACGCCCAGAAATGTAGTAAGAATAAATTTCCTTTCATTTCAAGTGTTTCTTACAAGTTTTTTTTATCATTTCTGGAAACTATAATTGCGTAATTGAAGAGTTTTACCACAATTACAGAGTGTTCCTACAACTACATACTGAAATCGTCAGCATTTTAACTGATTCACACAGGAAACACCAGAGAAATTCGGCCTCCAATTGTAAACATAAACAGTATAGTCTTCACGTACAGTCTTTCTACACAAATTTTGAGCTGAATAAACCTGAATTCCTACTATTTGAAAGCGAACTCAAGTGAAAACTCACCCTAAAGTAGACGGAGTTGTAAGTATTATCAGTTTTCTGGTCATGACCCAGCTTTCCACTGGTAAACTCTGTGATTGAAAACAGCTGGAAATGTAGTAAGAATAAATTTCCTTTCATTTCAAGTGTTTCTTACAAGTTTTTTTATCATTTCTGGAAACTATAATTGCGTATTTGAAGAGTTTTACCACAATTAGAGAGTGTTCCTACAACTACATACTGGAATCGTCAGCATTTTAACTGATTCACACAGGAAACACCAGAGAAATTCGGCCTCCAATTGTAAACATAAACTGTATAGTCTTCATTTACAGTCTTTCTACACAAATTTTGAGCTGAATAAACCTGAATTCCTAATATTTGAAAGCGAACTCAAGTGAAAACTCACCCTAAACTAGATGGAGTTGTAAGTATTATCAGCTTTCTGGTCATGACCCAGCTTTCCACTGGTAAACTCTGTGATTGAAAACGGCTGGAAATGTAGTAAGAATAAATTTCCTTTCATTTCAAGTGTTTCTTACAAGTTTTTTATCATTTCTGGAAGCTATAATTGCGTATTTGAAGAGTTTTACCACAATTAGAGAGTGTTCCTACAACTATATACTGGAATCGGCAGCATTTTAACTGATTCACACAGAAAACACCAGAGAAATTCGGCTTCCAATTGTAAACATAAACTGTATAGTCTTCACTTAGAATCTTTCTACACAAATTTTGAGCTGTATAAACCTGAATTCCTAAAATTTGAAAGTGAACTCAAGTGAAAACTCACCCTAAAATAGACTGAGTTTTAAGTATTATCAGTTTTCTCGTCATGACCAGCTTTCCACTGGTAACCTCCGTGATTGAAAACGCCCAGAAATGTAGTAAGAATAAATTTCCTTTCATTTCAAGTGTTTCTTACAAGTTTTTTTTTATCATTTCTGGAAACTATAATTGGGTAATTGAAGAGTTTTACCACAATTAGAGAGTGTTCCTACAACTATATACTGGAATCGTCAGCATTTTAACTGATTCACACAGAAAACGCCAGAAAAATTAGGCCTCAATTTTAAACATAAACAGTATATTGCACACTTACAGTCTTTCTACACAAATTTTGAGCTGAATAAACCTGAATTCCTAATATTTGAAAGCGAACTCAAGTGAAAACTCACCCTAAACTAGATGGAGTTGTAAGTATTATCAGTTTTCTAGTCATGACCCAGCTTTCCACTGGTAAACTCTGTGATTGAAAACGGCTGGAAATGTAGTAAGAATAAATTTCCTTTCATTTCAAGTGTTTCTTACAAGTTTTTTATCATTTCTGGAAGCTATAATTGCGTATTTGAAGTGTTTTACCACAATTAGAGAGTGTTCCTACAACTACATACTGGAATCGTCAGCATTTTAACTGATTCACACAGAAAACACCAGAGAAATTCGGCTTCCAATTGTAAACATAAACTGTATAGTCTTCACTTAGAATCTTTCTACACAAATTTTGAGCTGTATAAACCTGAATTCCTAAAATTTGAAAGCGAACTCAAGTGAAAACTCACCCTAAAATAGACTGAGTTTTAAGTATTATCAGTTTTCTCGTCATGACCAGCTTTCCACTGGTAACCTCCGTGATTGAAAACGCCCAGAAATGTAGTAAGAATAAATTTCGTTTCATTTCAAGTGTTTCTTACAAGTTTTTTTTATCATTTCTGGAAACTATAATTGCGTAATTGAAGAGTTTTACCACAATTAGAGAGTGTTCCTACAACTATATACTGGAATCGTCAGCATTTTAACTGATTCACACAGAAAACGCCAGAAAAATTAGGCCTCAATTTTAAATAAACAGTGTATTGCACACTTACAGTCTTTCTATACAAATTTTGAGCTGTATAAACCTGAAATCCTAATATTTGAAAGCCAATTCAAGTGAAAACTCTCCCTAAACTAGCCGGAGTTGTAAATATTATCAGTTTTCTGGCTATGTCCCACCTTTCCACTGGTAACCTCCGTGATTGAAAACGGCTGGAAATGTAGTAAGAATCTATTTGCTTTTATTTCAAGTGTTTCTTACAAGTTTCTTTATCATTTCCTGAAAGTATAATTGCGTATTGAAGAGTTTTACCACAATTAGAGACTGTTCCTACAACTACATACTGGAATCGTCAGCATTTTAACTGATTCACACAGGAAACACCAGAGAAATTCGGCCTCCAATTGTAAACATAAACTGTATAGTCTTCATTTACAGTCTTTCTACACAAATTTTGAGCTGAATAAACCTGAATTCCTAATATTTGAAAGCGAACTCAAGTGAAAACTCACCCTAAACTAGATGGAGTTGTAAGTATTATCAGCTTTCTGGTCATGACCCAGCTTTCCACTGGTAAACTCTGTGATTGAAAACGGCTGGAAATGTAGTAAGAATAAATTTCCTTTCATTTCAAGTGTTTCTTACAAGTTTTTTTATCATTTCTGGAAGCTATAATTGCGTATTTGAAGAGTTTTACCACAATTAGAGAGTGTTCCTACAACTATATACTGGAATCGGCAGCATTTTAACTGATTCACACAGAAAACACCAGAGAAATTCAGCTTCCAATTGTAAACATAAACTGTATAGTCTTCACTTAGAATCTTTCTACACAAATTTTGAGCTGTATAAACCTGAATTCCTAAAATTTGAAAGCGAACTCAAGTGAAAACTCACCCTAAAATAGACTGAGTTTTAAGTATTATCAGTTTTCTCGTCATGACCAGCTTTCCACTGGTAACCTCCGTGATTGAAAACGCCCAGAAATGTAGTAAGAATAAATTTCCTTTCATTTCAAGTGTTTCTTACAAGTTTTTTTTATCATTTCTGGAAACTATAATTGCGTAATTGAAGAGTTTTACCACAATTACAGAGTGTTCCTACAACTACATACTGAAATCGTCAGCATTTTAACTGATTCACACAGGAAACACCAGAGAAATTCGGCCTCCAATTGTAAACATAAACAGTATAGTCTTCACGTACAGTCTTTCTACACAAATTTTGAGCTGAATAAACCTGAATTCCTACTATTTGAAAGCGAACTCAAGTGAAAACTCACCCTAAAGTAGACGGAGTTGTAAGTATTATCAGTTTTCTGGTCATGACCCAGCTTTCTACTGGTAAACTCCGTGATTGAAAACAGCTGGAAATGTAGTAAGAATAAATTTCCTTTCATTTCAAGTGTTTCTTACAAGTTTTTTTATCATTTCTGGAAACTATAATTGCGTATTTGAAGAGTTTTACCACAATTAGAGAGTGTTCCTACAACTATATACTGGAATCGGCAGCATTTTAACTGATTCACACAGAAAACACCAGAGAAATTCGGCTTCCAATTGTAAACATAAATTGTATAGTCTTCACTTAGAATCTTTCTACACAAATTTTGAGCTGTATAAACCTGAATTCCTAAAATTTGAAAGCGAACTCAAGTGAAAACTCACCCTAAACTAGCCGGAGTTGTAAATATTATCAGTTTTCTGGCTATGTCCCACCTTTCCACTGGTAACCTCCGTGATTGAAAACGGTTGGAAATGTAGTAAGAATCTATTTGCTTTTATTTCAAGTGTTTCTTACAAGTTTTTTATCATTTCTGGAAACTATAATTGCGTAATTGAAGAGTTTTACCACAATTAGAGAGTGTTCCTACAACTATATACTGGAATCGTCAGCAATTTAACTGATTCACACAGAAAACGCCAGAAAAATTAGGCCTCAATTTTACACATAAACAGTATATTGCACACTTACAGTCTTTCTATACAAATTTTGAGCTGTATAAACCTGAAATCCTAATGTTTGAAAGCCAATTCAAGTGAAAACTCTCCCTAAACTAGCCGGAGTTTTAAATATTATCACTTTTCTGGCTATGTCCCACCTTTCCACTGGTAACCTCCGTGATTGAAAATGGCTGGAAATGTAGTAAGAATCTATTTGCTTTTATTTCAAGTGTTTCTTATAAGTTTTTTATCATTACTGGAAACAATAATTGCGTATTTGAAGAGTTTTACCACAATTAGAGAGTGTTCCTACAACTACATACTGGAATCGTCAGCATTTTAACTGATTCACACAGGAAACACCAGAGAAATTCGGCCTCCAATTGTAAACATAAACAGTATAGTCTTCACGTACAGTCTTTCTACACAACTTTTGAGCTGAATAAACCTGAATTCCTAATATTGAAAGCGAACTCAAGTGAAAACTCACCCTAAACTAGATGGAGTTGTAAGTATTATCAGTTTTCTGGTCATGACCCAGCTTTCCACTGGTAAACTCTGTGATTGAAAACGGTTGGAAATGTAGTAAGAATAAATTTCCTTTCATTTCAAGTGTTTCTTACAAGTTTTTTATCATTTCTGGAAGCTATAATTGCATATTTGAAGAGTTTTACCACAATTAGAGAGTGTTCCTACAACTATATACTGGAATC
Organism: Myotis daubentonii; assembly: GCF_963259705.1. Lineage (NCBI taxonomy): Eukaryota > Metazoa > Chordata > Mammalia > Chiroptera > Vespertilionidae > Myotis > Myotis daubentonii. Next base: position 76,742,722 of record NC_081861.1, on the reverse strand, counting down.
GGCAGCATTTTAACTGATTCACACAGAAAACACCAGAGAAAATCGGCTTCCAATTGTAAAGATAAACTGTATAGTCTTCACTTAGAATCTTTCTACACAAATTTTGAGCTGTATAAACCTGAATTCCTAAAATTTGAAAGCGAACTCAAGTGAAAACTCACCCTAAAATAGACTGAGTTTTAAGTATTATCAGTTTTCTCGTCATGACCAGCTTTCCACTGGTAACCTCCGTGATTGAAAACGCCCAGAAATGTAGTAAGAATAAATTTCCTTTCATTTCAAGTGTTTCTTACAAGTTTTTTTTATCATTTCTGGAAACTATAATTGCGTATTTGAAGAGTTTTACCACAATTGGAGAGTGTTCCTACAACTATATACTGGAATCGTCAGCAATTTAAGTGATTCACACAGAAAACGACAGAGAAATTAGGCCTCAATTTTAAACATAAACAGTATATTGCACACTTACAGTCTTTCTATACAAATTTTGAGCTGTATAAACCTGAAATCCTAATATTTGAAAGCCAATTCAAGTGAAAACTCTCCCTAAACTAGCCTGAGTTGTAAATATTATCAGTTTTCTGGCTATGTCCCACCTTTCCACTGGTAACCTCCGTGATAGAAAACGGCTGGAAATGTAGTAAGAATCTATTTGCTTTTATTTCAAGTGTTTCTTACAAGTTTCTTTATCATTTCTGGAAAGTATAATTGCGTATTTGAAGAGTTTTACCACAATTAGAGAGTGTTCCTACAACTACATACTGGAATCGTCAGCATTTTAACTGATTCACACAGGAAACACCAGAGAAATTCGGCCTCCAATTGTAAACATAAACAGTATAGTCCTCACTTACAGTCTTTCTACACAAATTTTGAGCTGTATAAACCTGAATTCCTAATATTTGAAAGCGAACTCAAGTGAAAACTCACTCTAAACTAGTTGGAGTTGTAAGTATTATCAGTTTTCTGGTCATTACCCAGATTTCCTGTGGTAACCTCCGTGATTGAAAACGGCTGGAAATGTAGTAAGAATCAAGTTCCTTTTATTTCAAGTGTTTCTTACAAGTTTTTTATCATTTCTGGAAACTATAATTGCGTATTTGAAGAGTTTTACCACAATTACAGAGTGTTCCTACAACTACATACTGAAATCGTCTTCATTTTAACTGATTCACACAGGAAACACCAGATAATTTCGGCCTCCAATTGTAAACATAAACAGTATAGTCTTCACGTACAGTCTTTCTACACAATTTTTGAGCTGAATAAACCTGAATTCCTAATATTTGAAAGCGAACTCAAGTGAAAACTCACCCTAAACTAGACGGAGTTGTAAGTATTATCTGTTTTCTGGTCATGACCCAGCTTTCCACTGGTAAACTCCGTGATTGAAAACAGCTGGAAATGTAGTAAGAATAAATTTCCTTTCATTTCAAGTGTTTCTTACAAGTTTTTTATCATTTCTGGAAGCTATAATTGCGTATTTGAAGAGTTTTACCACAATTAGAGAGTGTTCCTACAACTATATACTGGAATCGTCAGCATTTTAACTGATTCACACAGAAAACGCCAGAGAAATTAGGCCTCAATTTTAAACATAAACAGTATATTGCACACTTACAGTCTTTCTATACAAATTTTGAGCTGTATAAACCTGAAATCCTAATATTTGAAAGCCAATTCAAGTGAAAACTCTCCCTAAACTAGCCGGAGTTGTAAATATTATCAGTTTTCTGTCTATGTCCCACCTTTCCACTGGTAACCTCCGTGATTGAAAACGGCTGGAAATGTAGTAAGAATCTATTTACTTTTATTTCAAGTGTTTCTTACAAGTTCTTTTTACCATTTCTGGAAACTATAATTGCGTAATTGAAGAGTTTTACCACAATTAGAGAGTGTTCCTACAACTATATACTGGAATCGTCAGCATTTTAACTGATTCACACAGGAAACACCAGAGAAATTCGGCCTCCAATTGTAAACATAAACAGTATAGTCTTCACGTACAGTCTTTCTACACAACTTTTGAGCTGAATAAACCTGAATTCCTAATATTTGAAAGCGAACTCAAGTGAAAACTCACCCTAAACTAGATGGAGTTGTAAGTATTATCAGTTTTCTGGTCATGACCCAGCTTTCCACTGGTAAACTCCGTGATTGAAAACGGCTGGAAATGTAGTAAGAATAAATTTCCTTTCATTTCAAGTGTTTCTTACAAGTTTTTTATCATTTCTGGAAGCTATAATTGCGTATTTGAAGAGTTTTACCACAATTAGAGAGTGTTCCTACAACTATATACTGGAATCGGCAGCATTTTAACTGATTCACACAGAAAACACCAGAGAAATTCGGCCTCCAATTGTAAACATAAACAGTATAGTCCTCACTTACAGTCTTTCTACACAAATTTTGAGCTGTATAAACCTGAATTCCTAAAATTTGAAAGCGAACTCAAGTGAAAACTCACCCTAAAATAGACTGAGTTTTAAGTATTATCAGTTTTCTCGTCATGACCAGCTTTCCACTGGTAACCTCCGTGATTGAAAACGCCCAGAAATGTAGTAAGAATAAATTTCCTTTTATTTCAAGTGTTTCTTACAAGTTTTTTTTATCATTTCTGGAAACTATAATTGCGTATTTGAAAAGTTTTACCACAATTGGAGAGTGTTCCTACAACTACATACTGGAATCGTCAGCAATTTAAGTGATTCACACAGAAAACGCCAGAGAAATTAGGCCTCAATTTTAAACATAAACAGTATATTGCACACTAACAGTCTTTCTATACAAATTTTGAGCTGTATAAACCTGAAATCCTAATATTTGAAAGCCAATTCAAGAGAAAACTCTCCCTAAACTAGCCGGAGTTGTAAATATTATCAGTTTTCTGGCTATGTCCCACCTTTCCACTGGTAACCTCCGTGATAGAAAACGGCTGGAAATGTAGTAAGAATCTATTTGCTTTTATTTCAAGTGTTTCTTACAAGTTTCTTTATCATTTCTGGAAAGTATAATTGCGTATTCGAAGAGTTTTACCACAATTAGAGAGTGTTCCTACAACTACATACTGGAATCGTCAGCATTTAACTGATTCACACAGGAAACACCAGAGAAATTCGGCCTCCAATTGTAAACATAAACAGTATAGTCCTCACTTACAGTCTTTCTACACGAATTTTGAGCTGTATAAACCTGAATTCCTAATATTTGAAAGCGAACTCAAGTGAAAACTCACCCTAAACTAGCCGGAGTTGTAAATATTATCAGTTTTCTGGCTATGTCCCACCTTTCCACTGGTAACCTCCGTGATTGAAAACGGCTGGAAATGTAGTAAGAATCTATTTGCTTTTATTTCAAGTGTTTCTTACAAGTTTTTTTTATCATTTCTGGAAACTATAATTGCGTAATTGAAGAGTTTTACCACAATTAGATTGTGTTCCTACAACTATATACTGGAATCGTCAGCATTTTAACTGATTCACACAGAAAACGCCAGAAAAATTAGGCCTCAATTTTACACATAAACAGTATATTGCACACTTACAGTCTTTCTATACAAATTTTGAGCTGTGTAAACCTGAAATCCTAATGTTTGAAAGCCAATTCAAGTGAAAACTCTCCCTAAACTAGCCGGAGTTTTAAATATTATCAGTTTTCTGGCTATGTCCCACCTTTCCACTGGTAACCTCCGTGATTGAAAACGGCTGGAAATGTAGTAAGGATCTATTTGCTTTTATTTCAAGTGTTTCTTATAAGTTTTTTATCATTACTGGAAACAATAATTGCGTATTTGAAGAGTTTTACCACAATTAGAGAGTGTTCCTACAACTACATACTGGAATCGTCAGCATTTTAACTGATTCACACAGGAAACACCAGAGAAATTCGGCCTCCAATTGTAAACATAAACAGTATAGTCTTCACGTACAGTCTTTCTACACAACTTTTGAGCTGAATAAACCTGAATTCCTAATATTTGAAATCGAACTCAAGTGAAAACTCACCCTAAACTAGATGGAGTAGTAAGTATTATCAGTTTTCTGGTCATGACCCAGCTTTCCACTGGTAAACTCTGTGATTGAAAACGGCTGGAAATGTAGTAAGAATAAATTTCCTTTCATTTCAAGTGTTTCTTACAAGTTTTTTATCATTTCTGGAAGCTATAATTGCGTATTTGAAGAGTTTTACCACAATTAGAGAGTGTTCCTACAACTATATACTGGAATCGGCAGCATTTTAACTGATTCACACAGAAAACACCAGAGAAATTCGGCTTCCAATTGTAAACATAAACTGTATAGTCTTCACTTAGAATCTTTCTACACAAATTTTGAGCTGTATAAACCTGAATTCCTAAAATTTGAAAGCGAACTCAAGTGAAAACTCACCCTAAAATAGACTGAGTTTTAAGTATTATCAGTTTTCTCGTCATGACCAGCTTTCCACTGGTAACCTCCGTGATTGAAAACACCCAGAAATGTAGTAAGAATAAATTTCCTTTCATTTCAAGTGTTTCTTACAAGTTTTTTTTATCATTTCTGGAAACTATAATTGCGTATTTGAAGAGTTTTACCACAATTGGAGAGTGTTCCTACAACTACATACTGGAATCTTCAGCAATTTAAGTGATTCACACAGAAAACACCAGAGAAATTAGGCCTCAATTTTAAACATAAACAGTATATTGCACACTTACAGTCTTTCTATACAAATTTTGAGCTGTATAAACCTGAAATCCTAATATTTGAAAGCCAATTCAAGTGAAAACTCTCCCTAAACTAGCCGGAGTTGTAAATATTATCAGTTTTCTGGCTATGTCCCACCTTTCCACTGGTAACCTCCGTGATAGAAAACGGCTGGAAATGTAGTAAGAATCTATTTGCTTTTATTTCAAGTGTTTCTTACAAGTTTCTTTATCATTTCTGGAAAGTATAATTGCGTATTTGAAGAGTTTTACCACAATTAGAGAGTGTTCCTACAACTACATACTGGAATCATCAGCATTTTAACTGATTCACACAGGAAACACCAGAGAAATTCGGCCTCCAATTGTAAACATAAACAGTATAGTCCTCACTTACAGTCTTTCTACACGAATTTTGAGCTGTATAAACCTGAATTCCTAATATTTGAAAGCGAACTCAAGTGAAAACTCACTCTAAACTAGTTGGAGTTGTAAGTATTATCAGTTTTCTGGTCATTACCCAGATTTCCTGTGGTAACCTCCGTGATTGAAAACGGCTGGAAATGTAGTAAGAATCAAGTTCCTTTTATTTCAAGTGTTTCTTACAAGTTTTTTATCATTTCTGGAAACTATAATTGCGTATTTGAAGAGTTTTACCACAATTACAGAGTGTTCCTACAACTACATACTGAAATCGTCAGCATTTTAACTGATTCACACAGGAAACACCAGAGAAATTCGGCCTCCAATTGTAAACATAAACAGTATAGTCTTCACGTACAGTCTTTCTACACAAATTTTGAGATGAATAAACCTGAATTCCTACTATTTGAAAGCGAACTCAAGTGAAAACTCACCCTAAACTAGACGGAGTTGTAAGTATTATCTGTTTTCTGGTCATGACCCAGCTTTCCACTGGTAAACTCCGTGATTGAAAACAGCTGGAAATGTAGTAAGAATAAATTTCCTTTCATTTCAAGTGTTTCTTACAAGTTTTTTATCATTTCTGGAAACTATAATTGCGTATTTGAAGAGTTTTACCACAATTAGAGAGTGTTCCTACAACTAAATACTGGAATCGTCAGCATTTTAACTGATTCACACAGAAAACGCCAGAAAAATTAGGCCTCAATTTTAAACATAAACAGTATATTGCACACTTACAGTCTTTCTATACAAATTTTGAGCTGTATAAACCTGAAATCCTAATGTTTGAAAGCCAATTCAAGTGAAAACTCTCCCTAAACTAGCCGGAGTTTTAAATATTATCAGTTTTCTGGCTATGTCCCACCTTTCCACTGGTAACCTCCGTGATTGAAAACGGCTGGAAATGTAGTAAGAATCTATTTGCTTTTATTTCAAGTGTTTCTTATAAGTTTTTTATCATTACTGGAAACAATAATTGCGTATTTGAAGAGTTTTATCACAATTACAGAGTGTTCCTACAACTACATACTGAAATCGTCAGCATTTTAACTGATTCACACAGGAAACACCAGAGAAATTCGGCCTCCAATTGTAAACATAAACAGTATAGTCTTCACGTACAGTCTTTCTACACAACTTTTGAGCTGAATAAACCTGAATTCCTAATATTTGAAAGCGAACTCAAGTGAAAACTCACCCTAAACTAGATGGAGTTGTAAGTATTATCAGTTTTCTGGTCATGACCCAGCTTTCCACTGGTAAACTCTGTGATTGAAAACGGCTGGAAATGTAGTAAGAATAAATTTCCTTTCATTTCAAGTGTTTCTTACAAGTTTTTTATCATTTCTGGAAGCTATAATTGCGTATTTGAAGAGTTTTACCACAATTAGAGAGTGTTCCTACAACTATATACTGGAATTGGCAGCATTTTAACTGATTCACACAGAAAACACCAGAGAAATTCGGCTTCCAATTGTAAACATAAACTGTATAGTCTTCACATAGAGACTTTCTACACAAATTTTGAGCTGTATAAACCTGAATTCCTAAAATTTGAAAGCGAACTCAAGTGAAAACTCACCCTAAAATAGACTGAGTTTTAAGTATTATCAGTTTTCTCGTCATGACCAGCTTTCCACTGGTAACCTCCGTGATTGAAAACGCCCAGAAATGTAGTAAGAATAAATTTCCTTTCATTTCAAGTGTTTCTTACAAGTTTTTTTTTATCATTTCTGGAAACTATAATTGCGTAATTGAAGAGTTTTACCACAATTAGAGAGTGTTCCTACAACTATATACTGGAATCATCAGCATTTTAACTGATTCACACAGAAAACGCCAGAAAAATTAGGCCTCAATTTTAAACATAAACAGTATATTGCACACTTCCAGTCTTTCTACACAAATTTTGAGCTGAATAAACCTGAATTCCTAATATTTGAAAGCGAACTCAAGTGAAAACTCACCCTAAACTAGATGGAGTTGTAAGTATTATCAGTTTTCTGGTCATGACCCAGCTTTCCACTGGTAAACTCTGTGATTGAAAACGGCTGGAAATGTAGTAAGAATAAATTTCCTTTCATTTCAAGTGTTTCTTACAAGTTTTTTATCATTTCTGGAAGCTATAATTGCGTATTTGAAGAGTTTTACCACAATTAGAGAGTTTTCCTACAACTATATACTGGAATCGGCAGCATTTTAACTGATTCACACAGAAAACACCAGAGAAATTCAGCTTCCAATTGTAAACATAAACTGTATAGTCTTCACTTAGAATCTTTCTACACAAATTTTGAGCTGTATAAACCTGAATTCCTAAAATTTGAAAGCGAACTCAAGTGAAAACTCACCCTAAAATAGACTGAGTTTTAAGTATTATCAGTTTTCTCGTCATGACCAGCTTTCCACTGGTAACCTCCGTGATTGAAAACGCCCAGAAATGTAGTAAGAATAAATTTCCTTTCATTTCAAGTGTTTCTTACAAGTTTTTTTTATCATTTCTGGAAACTATAATTGCGTAATTGAAGAGTTTTACCACAATTACAGAGTGTTCCTACAACTACATACTGAAATCGTCAGCATTTTAACTGATTCACACAGGAAACACCGGAGAAATTCGGCCTCCAATTGTAAACATAAACAGTATAGTCTTCACGTACAGTCTTTCTACACAAATTTTGAGCTGAATAAACCTGAATTCCTACTATTTGAAAGCGAACTCAAGTGAAAACTCACCCTAAAGTAGACGGAGTTGTAAGTATTATCAGTTTTCTGGTCATGACCCAGCTTTCTACTGGTAAACTCCGTGATTGAAAACAGCTGGAAATGTAGTAAGAATAAATTTCCTTTCATTTCAAGTGTTTCTTACAAGTTTTTTTATCATTTCTGGAAACTATAATTGCGTATTTGAAGAGTTTTACCACAATTAGAGAGTGTTCCTACAACTATATACTGGAATCGGCAGCATTTTAACTGATTCACACAGAAAACACCAGAGAAATTCGGCTTCCAATTGTAAACATAAATTGTATAGTCTTCACTTAGAATCTTTCTACACAAATTTTGAGCTGTATAAACCTGAATTCCTAAAATTTGAAAGCGAACTCAAGTGAAAACTCACCCTAAACTAGCCGGAGTTGTAAATATTATCAGTTTTCTGGCTATGTCCCACCTTTCCACTGGTAACCTCCGTGATTGAAAACGGTTGGAAATGTAGTAAGAATCTATTTGCTTTTATTTCAAGTGTTTCTTACAAGTTTTTTATCATTTCTGGAAACTATAATTGCGTAATTGAAGAGTTTTACCACAATTAGAGAGTGTTCCTACAACTATATACTGGAATCGTCAGCAATTTAACTGATTCACACAGAAAACGCCAGAAAAATTAGGCCTCAATTTTACACATAAACAGTATATTGCACACTTACAGTCTTTCTATACAAATTTTGAGCTGTATAAACCTGAAATCCTAATGTTTGAAAGCCAATTCAAGTGAAAACTCTCCCTAAACTAGCCGGAGTTTTAAATATTATCACTTTTCTGGCTATGTCCCACCTTTCCACTGGTAACCTCCGTGATTGAAAATGGCTGGAAATGTAGTAAGAATCTATTTGCTTTTATTTCAAGTGTTTCTTATAAGTTTTTTATCATTACTGGAAACAATAATTGCGTATTTGAAGAGTTTTACCACAATTAGAGAGTGTTCCTACAACTACATACTGGAATCGTCAGCATTTTAACTGATTCACACAGGAAACACCAGAGAAATTCGGCCTCCAATTGTAAACATAAACAGTATAGTCTTCACGTACAGTCTTTCTACACAACTTTTGAGCTGAATAAACCTGAATTCCTAATATTTGAAAGCGAACTCAAGTGAAAACTCACCCTAAACTAGATGGAGTTGTAAGTATTATCAGTTTTCTGGTCATGACCCAGCTTTCCACTGGTAAACTCTGTGATTGAAAACGGCTGGAAATGTAGTAAGAATACATTTCCTTTCATTTCAAGTGTTTCTTACAAGTTTTTTATCATTTCTGGAAGCTATAATTGCATATTTGAAGAGTTTTACCACAATTAGAGAGTGTTCCTACAACTATATACTGGAATCGGCAGCATTTTAACTGATTCACACAGAAAACACCAGAGAAATTCGGCTTCCAATTGTAAACATAAACTGTATAGTCTTCACTTAGAATCTTTCTACACAAATTTTGAGCTGTATAAACCTGAATTCCTAAAATTTGAAAGCGAACTCAAGTGAAAACTCACCCTAAAATAGACTGAGTTTTAAATATTATCAGTTTTCTCGTCATGACCAGCTTTCCACTGGTAACCTCCGTGATTGAAAACGCCCAGAAATGTAGTAAGAATAAATTTCCTTTCATTTCAAGTGTTTCTTACAAGTTTTTTTTATCATTTCTGGAAACTATAATTGCGTATTTGAAGAGTTTTACCACAATTGGAGAGTGTTCCTACAACTACATACTGGAATCGTCAGCAATTTAAGTGATTCACACAGAAAACGACAGAGAAATTAGGTCTCAATTTTAAACATAAACAGTATATTGCACACTTACAGTCTTTCTATACAAATTTTGAGCTGTATAAACCTGAAATCCTAATATTTGAAAGCCAATTCAAGTGAAAACTCTCCCTAAACTAGCCTGAGTTGTAAATATTATCAGTTTTCTGGCTATGTCCCACCTTTCCACTGGTAACCTCCGTGATAGAAAACGGCTGGAAATGTAGTAAGAATCTATTTGCTTTTATTTCAAGTGTTTCTTACAAGTTTCTTTATCATTTCTGGAAAGTATAATTGCGTATTTGAAGAGTTTTACCACAATTAGAGAGTGTTCCTACAACTACATACTGGAATCGTCAGCATTTTAACTGATACACACAGGAAACACCAGAGAAATTCGGCCTCCAATTGTAAACATAAACAGTATAGTCCTCACTTACAGTCTTTCTACACGAATTTTGAACTGTATAAACCTGAATTCCTAATATTTGAAAGAGAACTCAAGTGAAAACTCACTCTAAACTAGTTGGAGTTGTAAGTATTATCAGTTTTCTGGTCATTACCCAGATTTCCTGTGGTAACCTCCGTGATTGAAAACGGCTGGAAATGTAGTAAGAATCAAGTTCCTTTTATTTCAAGTGTTTCTTACAAGTTTTTTATCATTTCTGGAAACTATAATTGCGTATTTGAAGAGTTTTACCACAATTACAGAGTGTTCCTACAACTACATACTGAAATCGTCTTCATTTTAACTGATTCACACAGGAAACACCAGATAATTTCGGCCTCCAATTGTAAACATAAACAGTATAGTCTTCACGTACAGTCTTTCTACACAACTTTTGAGCTGAATAAACCTGAATTCCTAATATTTGAAAGCGAACTCAAGTGAAAACTCACCCTAAACTAGACGGAGTTGTAAGTATTATCTGTTTTCTGGTCATGACCCAGCTTTCCACTGGTAAACTCCGTGATTGAAAACAGCTGGAAATGTAGTAAGAATAAATTTCCTTTCATTTCAAGTGTTTCTTACACGTTTTTTATCATTTCTGGAAGCTATAATTGCGTATTTGAAGAGTTTTACCACAATTAGAGAGTGTTCCTACAACTAAATACTGGAATCGTCAGCATTTTAACTGATTCACACAGAAAACGCCAGAAAAATTAGGCCTCAATTTTAAACATAAACAGTATATTGCACACTTACAGTCTTTCTATACAAATTTTGAGCTGTATAAACCTGAAATCCTAATATTTGAAAGCCAATTCAAGTGAAAACTCTCCATAAACTAGCCGGAGTTGTAAATATTATCAGTTTTCTGTCTATGTCCCACCTTTCCACTGGTAACCTCCGTGATTGAAAACGGCTGGAAATGTAGTAAGAATCTATTTACTTTTATTTCAAGTGTTTCTTACAAGTTCTTTTTACCATTTCTGGAAACTATAATTGCGTAATTGAAGAGTTTTACCACAATTAGAGAGTGTTCCTACAACTATATACTGGAATCGTCAGCATTTTAACTGATTCACACAGGAAACACCAGAGAAATTCGGCCTCCAATTGTAAACATAAACAGTATAGTCTTCACGTACAGTCTTTCTACACAACTTTTGAGCTGAATAAACCTGAATTCCTAATATTTGAAAGCGAACTCAAGTGAAAACTCACCCTAAACTAGATGGAGTTGTAAGTATTATCAGTTTTCTGGTCATGACCCAGCTTTCCACTGGTAAACTCCGTGATTGAAAACGGCTGGAAATGTAGTAAGAATAAATTTCCTTTCATTTCAAGTGTTTCTTACAAGTTTTTTATCATTTCTGGAAGCTATAATTGCGTATTTGAAGAGTTTTACCACAATTAGAGAGTGTTCCTACAACTATATACTGGAATCGGCAGCATTTTAACTGATTCACACAGAAAACACCAGAGAAATTCGGCCTCCAATTGTAAACATAAACAGTATAGTCCTCACTTACAGTCTTTCTACACAAATTTTGAGCTGTATAAACCTGAATTCCTAAAATTTGAAAGCGAACTCAAGTGAAAACTCACCCTAAAATAGACTGAGTTTTAAGTATTATCAGTTTTCTCGTCATGACCAGCTTTCCACTGGTAACCTCCGTGATTGAAAACGCCCAGAAATGTAGTAAGAATAAATTTCCTTTTATTTCAAGTGTTTCTTACAAGTTTTTTTATCATTTCTGGAAACTATAATTGCGTATTTGAAGAGTTTTACCACAATTGGAGAGTGTTCCTACAACTACATACTGGAATCGTCAGCAATTTAAGTGATTCACACAGAAAACGCCAGAGAAATTAGGCCTCAATTTTAAACATAAACAGTATATTGCACACTTACAGTCTTTCTATACAAATTTTGAGCTGTATAAACCTGAAATCCTAATATTTGAAAGCCAATTCAAGTGAAAACTCTCCCTAAACTAGCCGGAGTTGTAAATATTATCAGTTTTCTGGCTATGTCCCACCTTTCCACTGGTAACCTCCGTGATAGAAAACGGCTGGAAATGTAGTAAGAATCTATTTGCTTTAATTTCAAGTGTTTCTTACAAGTTTCTTTATCATTTCTGGAAAGTATAATTGCGTATTTGAAGAGTTTTACCACAATTAGAGAGTGTTCCTACAACTACATACTGGAATCGTCAGCATTTTCACTGATTCACACAGGAAACACCAGAGAAATTCGGCCTCCAATTGTAAACATAAACAGTATAGTCCTCACTTACAGTCTTTCTACACGAATTTTGAGCTGTATAAACCTGAATTCCTAATATTTGAAAGCGAACTCAAGTGAAAACTCACCCTAAACTAGCCGGAGTTGTAAATATTATCAGTTTTCTGGCTATGTCCCACCTTTCCACTGGTAACCTCCGTGATTGAAAACGGCTGGAAATGTAGTAAGAATCTATTTGCTTTTATTTCAAGTGTTTCTTACAAGTTTTTTTTATCATTTCTGGAAACTATAATTGCGTAATTGAAGAGTTTTACCACAATTAGAGAGTGTTCCTATAACTATATACTGGAATCGTCAGCATTTTAACTGATTCACACAGAAAACGCCAGAAAAATTAGGCCTCAATTTTACACATAAACAGTATATTGCACACTTACAGTCTTTCTATACAAATTTTGAGCTGTGTAAACCTGAAATCCTAATGTTTGAAAGCCAATTCAAGTGAAAACTCTCCCTAAACTAGCCGGAGTTTTAAATATTATCAGTTTTCTGGCTATGTCCCACCTTTCCACTGGTAACCTCCGTGATTGAAAACGGCTGGAAATGTAGTAAGGATCTATTTGCTTTTATTTCAAGTGTTTCTTATAAGTTTTTTATCATTACTGGAAACAATAATTGCGTATTTGAAGAGTTTTACCACAATTAGAGAGTGTTCCTACAACTACATACTGGAATCGTCAGCATTTTAACTGATTCACACAGGAAACACCAGAGAAATTCGGCCTCCAATTGTAAACATAAACAGTATAGTCTTCACGTACAGTCTTTCTACACAACTTTTGAGCTGAATAAACCTGAATTCCTAATATTTGAAAGCGAACTCAAGTGAAAACTCACCCTAAACTAGATGGAGTTGTAAGTATTATCAGTTTTCTGGTCATGACCCAGCTTTCCACTGGTAAACTCTGTGATTGAAAACGGCTGGAAATGTAGTAAGAATAAATTTCCTTTCATTTCAAGTGTTTCTTACAAGTTTTTTATCATTTCTGGAAGCTATAATTGCGTATTTGAAGAGTTTTACCACAATTAGAGAGTGTTCCTACAACTATATACTGGAATCGGCAGCATTTTAACTGATTCACACAGAAAACACCAGAGAAATTCGGCTTCCAATTGTAAACATAAACTGTATAGTCTTCACTTAGAATCTTTCTACACAAATTTTGAGCTGTATAAACCTGAATTCCTAAAATTTGAAAGCGAACTCAAGTGAAAACTCACCCTAAAATAGACTGAGTTTTAAGTATTATCAGTTTTCTCGTCATGACCAGCTTTCCACTGGTAACCTCCGTGATTGAAAACACCCAGAAATGTAGTAAGAATAAATTTCCTTTCATTTCAAGTGTTTCTTACAAGTTTTTTTTATCATTTCTGGAAACTATAATTGCGTATTTGAAGAGTTTTACCACAATTGGAGAGTGTTCCTACAACTACATACTGGAATCTTCAGCAATTTAAGTGATTCACACAGAAAACGCCAGAGAAATTAGGCCTCAATTTTAAACATAAACAGTATATTGCACACTTACAGTCTTTCTATACAAATTTTGAGCTGTATAAACCTGAAATCCTAATATTTGAAAGCCAATTCAAGTGAAAACTCTCCCTAAACTAGCCGGAGTTGTAAATATTATCAGTTTTCTGGCTATGTCCCACCTTTCCACTGGTAACCTCCGTGATAGAAAACGGCTGGAAATGTAGTAAGAATCTATTTGCTTTTATTTCAAGTGTTTCTTACAAGTTTTTTATCATTTCTGGAAACTATAATTGCGTATTTGAAGAGTTTTACCACAATTACAGAGTGTTCCTACAACTACATACTGAAATCGTCTTCATTTTAACTGATTCACACAGGAAACACCAGATAATTTCGGCCTCCAATTGTAAACATAAACAGTATAGTCTTCACGTACAGTCTTTCTACACAACTTTTGAGCTGAATAAACCTGAATTCCTAATATTTGAAAGCGAACTCAAGTGAAAACTCACCCTAAACTAGACGGAGTTGTAAGTATTATCTGTTTTCTGGTCATGACCCAGCTTTCCACTGGTAAACTCCGTGATTGAAAACAGCTGGAAATGTAGTAAGAATAAATTTCCTTTCATTTCAAGTGTTTCTTACACGTTTTTTATCATTTCTGGAAGCTATAATTGCGTATTTGAAGAGTTTTACCACAATTAGAGAGTGTTCCTACAACTAAATACTGGAATCGTCAGCATTTTAACTGATTCACACAGAAAACGCCAGAAAAATTAGGCCTCAATTTTAAACATAAACAGTATATTGCACACTTACAGTCTTTCTATACAAATTTTGAGCTGTATAAACCTGAAATCCTAATATTTGAAAGCCAATTCAAGTGAAAACTCTCCATAAACTAGCCGGAGTTGTAAATATTATCAGTTTTCTGTCTATGTCCCACCTTTCCACTGGTAACCTCCGTGATTGAAAACGGCTGGAAATGTAGTAAGAATCTATTTACTTTTATTTCAAGTGTTTCTTACAAGTTCTTTTTACCATTTCTGGAAACTATAATTGCGTAATTGAAGAGTTTTACCACAATTAGAGAGTGTTCCTACAACTATATACTGGAATCGTCAGCATTTTAACTGATTCACACAGGAAACACCAGAGAAATTCGGCCTCCAATTGTAAACATAAACAGTATAGTCTTCACGTACAGTCTTTCTACACAACTTTTGAGCTGAATAAACCTGAATTCCTAATATTTGAAAGCGAACTCAAGTGAAAACTCACCCTAAACTAGATGGAGTTGTAAGTATTATCAGTTTTCTGGTCATGACCCAGCTTTCCACTGGTAAACTCCGTGATTGAAAACGGCTGGAAATGTAGTAAGAATAAATTTCCTTTCATTTCAAGTGTTTCTTACAAGTTTTTTATCATTTCTGGAAGCTATAATTGCGTATTTGAAGAGTTTTACCACAATTAGAGAGTGTTCCTACAACTATATACTGGAATCGGCAGCATTTTAACTGATTCACACAGAAAACACCAGAGAAATTCGGCCTCCAATTGTAAACATAAACAGTATAGTCCTCACTTACAGTCTTTCTACACAAATTTTGAGCTGTATAAACCTGAATTCCTAAAATTTGAAAGCGAACTCAAGTGAAAACTCACCCTAAAATAGACTGAGTTTTAAGTATTATCAGTTTTCTCGTCATGACCAGCTTTCCACTGGTAACCTCCGTGATTGAAAACGCCCAGAAATGTAGTAAGAATAAATTTCCTTTTATTTCAAGTGTTTCTTACAAGTTTTTTTATCATTTCTGGAAACTATAATTGCGTATTTGAAGAGTTTTACCACAATTGGAGAGTGTTCCTACAACTACATACTGGAATCGTCAGCAATTTAAGTGATTCACACAGAAAACGCCAGAGAAATTAGGCCTCAATTTTAAACATAAACAGTATATTGCACACTTACAGTCTTTCTATACAAATTTTGAGCTGTATAAACCTGAAATCCTAATATTTGAAAGCCAATTCAAGTGAAAACTCTCCCTAAACTAGCCGGAGTTGTAAATATTATCAGTTTTCTGGCTATGTCCCACCTTTCCACTGGTAACCTCCGTGATAGAAAACGGCTGGAAATGTAGTAAGAATCTATTTGCTTTAATTTCAAGTGTTTCTTACAAGTTTCTTTATCATTTCTGGAAAGTATAATTGCGTATTTGAAGAGTTTTACCACAATTAGAGAGTGTTCCTACAACTACATACTGGAATCGTCAGCATTTTCACTGATTCACACAGGAAACACCAGAGAAATTCGGCCTCCAATTGTAAACATAAACAGTATAGTCCTCACTTACAGTCTTTCTACACGAATTTTGAGCTGTATAAACCTGAATTCCTAATATTTGAAAGCGAACTCAAGTGAAAACTCACCCTAAACTAGCCGGAGTTGTAAATATTATCAGTTTTCTGGCTATGTCCCACCTTTCCACTGGTAACCTCCGTGATTGAAAACGGCTGGAAATGTAGTAAGAATCTATTTGCTTTTATTTCAAGTGTTTCTTACAAGTTTTTTTTATCATTTCTGGAAACTATAATTGCGTAATTGAAGAGTTTTACCACAATTAGAGAGTGTTCCTATAACTATATACTGGAATCGTCAGCATTTTAACTGATTCACACAGAAAACGCCAGAAAAATTAGGCCTCAATTTTACACATAAACAGTATATTGCACACTTACAGTCTTTCTATACAAATTTTGAGCTGTGTAAACCTGAAATCCTAATGTTTGAAAGCCAATTCAAGTGAAAACTCTCCCTAAACTAGCCGGAGTTTTAAATATTATCAGTTTTCTGGCTATGTCCCACCTTTCCACTGGTAACCTCCGTGATTGAAAACGGCTGGAAATGTAGTAAGGATCTATTTGCTTTTATTTCAAGTGTTTCTTATAAGTTTTTTATCATTACTGGAAACAATAATTGCGTATTTGAAGAGTTTTACCACAATTAGAGAGTGTTCCTACAACTACATACTGGAATCGTCAGCATTTTAACTGATTCACACAGGAAACACCAGAGAAATTCGGCCTCCAATTGTAAACATAAACAGTATAGTCTTCACGTACAGTCTTTCTACACAACTTTTGAGCTGAATAAACCTGAATTCCTAATATTTGAAAGCGAACTCAAGTGAAAACTCACCCTAAACTAGATGGAGTTGTAAGTATTATCAGTTTTCTGGTCATGACCCAGCTTTCCACTGGTAAACTCTGTGATTGAAAACGGCTGGAAATGTAGTAAGAATAAATTTCCTTTCATTTCAAGTGTTTCTTACAAGTTTTTTATCATTTCTGGAAGCTATAATTGCGTATTTGAAGAGTTTTACCACAATTAGAGAGTGTTCCTACAACTATATACTGGAATCGGCAGCATTTTAACTGATTCACACAGAAAACACCAGAGAAATTCGGCTTCCAATTGTAAACATAAACTGTATAGTCTTCACTTAGAATCTTTCTACACAAATTTTGAGCTGTATAAACCTGAATTCCTAAAATTTGAAAGCGAACTCAAGTGAAAACTCACCCTAAAATAGACTGAGTTTTAAGTATTATCAGTTTTCTCGTCATGACCAGCTTTCCACTGGTAACCTCCGTGATTGAAAACACCCAGAAATGTAGTAAGAATAAATTTCCTTTCATTTCAAGTGTTTCTTACAAGTTTTTTTTATCATTTCTGGAAACTATAATTGCGTATTTGAAGAGTTTTACCACAATTGGAGAGTGTTCCTACAACTACATACTGGAATCTTCAGCAATTTAAGTGATTCACACAGAAAACGCCAGAGAAATTAGGCCTCAATTTTAAACATAAACAGTATATTGCACACTTACAGTCTTTCTATACAAATTTTGAGCTGTATAAACCTGAAATCCTAATATTTGAAAGCCAATTCAAGTGAAAACTCTCCCTAAACTAGCCGGAGTTGTAAATATTATCAGTTTTCTGGCTATGTCCCACCTTTCCACTGGTAACCTCCGTGATAGAAAACGGCTGGAAATGTAGTAAGAATCTATTTGCTTTTATTTCAAGTGTTTCTTACAAGTTTCTTTATCATTTCTGGAAAGTATAATTGCGTATTTGAAGAGTTTTACCACAATTAGAGAGTGTTCCTACAACTACATACTGGAATCATCAGCATTTTAACTGATTCACACAGGAAACACCAGAGAAATTCGGCCTCCAATTGTAAACATAAACAGTATAGTCCTCACTTACAGTCTTTCTACACGAATTTTGAGCTGTATAAACCTGAATTCCTAATATTTGAAAGCGAACTCAAGTGAAAACTCACTCTAAACTAGTTGGAGTTGTAAGTATTATCAGTTTTCTGGTCATTACCCAGATTTCCTGTGGTAACCTCCGTGATTGAAAACGGCTGGAAATGTAGTAAGAATAAATTTCCTTTCATTTCAAGTGTTTCTTACAAGTTTTTTATCATTTCTGGAAACTATAATTGCGTATTTGAAGAGTTTTACCACAATTAGAGAGTGTTCCTACAACTATATACTGGAATCGTCAGCATTTTAACTGATTCACACAGAAAATGCCAGAGAAATTAGGCCTCAATTTTAAACATAAACAGTATAGTCCTCACTTACAGTCTTTCTACACAAATTTTGAGCTGTATAAACCTGAATTCCTAATATTTGAAAGCGAACTCAAGTGAAAACTCACTCTAAACTAGTTGGAGTTGTAAGTATTATCAGTTTTCTGGTCATTACTCAGATTTCCTGTGGTAACCTCCATGATTGAAAACGGCTGGAAATGTAGTAAGAATAAATTTCCTTTCATTTCAAGTGTTTCTTACAAGTTTTTTTTAATCATTTCTGGAAACTATAATTGCGTAATTGAAGAGTTTTACCACAATTACAGAGTGTTCCTACAACTACATACTGAAATCGTCAGCATTTTAACTGATTCACACAGGAAACACCAGAGAAATTCGGCCTCCAATTGTAAACATAAACAGTATAGTCTTCACGTACAGTATTTCTACACAAATTTTGAGCTGAATAAACCTGAATTCCTACTATTTGAAAGCGAACTCAAGTGAAAAATCACCCTAAAGTAGACGGAGTTGTAAGTATTATAAGGTTTCTGGTCATGACCCAGCTTTCTACTGGTAAACTCCGTGATTGAAAACAGCTGGAAATGTAGTAAGAATAAATTTCCTTTCATTTCAAGTGTTTCTTACAAGTTTTTTATCATTTCTGGAAACTATAATTGCGTATTTGAAGAGTTTTACCACAATTAGAGAGTGTTCCTACAACTATATACTGGAATCGGCAGCATTTTAACTGATTCACACAGAAAACACCAGAGAAATTCGGCTTCCAATTGTAAACATAAACTGTATAGTCTTCACTTAGAATCTTTCTACACAAATTTTGAGCTGTATAAACCTGAATTCCTAAAATTTGAAAGCGAACTCAAGTGAAAACTCACCCTAAACTAGCCGGAGTTGTAAATATTATCAGTTTTCTGGCTATGTCCCACCTTTCCACTGGTAACCTCCGTGATTGAAAACGGCTGGAAATGTAGTAAGAATCTATTTGCTTTTATTTCAAGTGTTTCTTATAAGTTTTTTATCATTACGGGAAACAATAATTGCGTATTTGAAGAGTTTTACCACAATTAGAGAGTGTTCCTACTACTACATACTGGAATCGTCAGCATTTTAACTGATTCACACAGGAAACACCAGAGAAATTCGGCCTCCAATTGTAAACAGAAACAGTATAGTCCTCACTTACAGTCTTTCTACACAAATTTTGAGCTGTATAAACCTGAATTCCTAATATTTGAAAGCGAACTCAAGTGAAAACTCACTCTAAACTAGTTGGAGTTGTAAGTATTATCAGTATTCTGGTCATTACCCAGATTTCCTGTGGTAACCTCCGTGATTGAAAACGGCTGGAAATGTAGTAAGAATCAAGTTCCTTTTATTTCAAGTGTTTCTTACAAGTTTTTTATCATTTCTGGAAACTATAATTGCGTATTTGAAGAGTTTTACCACAATTACAGAGTGTTCCTACAACTACATACTGAAATCGTCAGCATTTTAACTGATTCACACAGGAAACACCAGAGAAATTCGGCCTCCAATTGTAAACATAAACAGTATAGTCTTCACGTACAGTCTTTCTACACAACTTTTGAGCTGAATAAACCTGAATTCCTAATATTTGAAAGGGAACTCAAGTGAAAACTCACCCTAAACTAGATGGAGTTGTAAGTATTATCAGTTTTCTGGTCATGACCCAGCTTTCCACTGGTAAACTCTGTGATTGAAAACGGCTGGAAATGTAGTAAGAATAAATTTCCTTTCATTTCAAGTGTTTCTTACAAGTTTTTTATCATTTCTGGAAGCTATAATTGCGTATTTGAAGAGTTTTACCACAATTAGAGAGTGTTCCTACAACTATATACTGGAATCGGCAGCATTTTAACTGATTCACACAGAAAACGCCAGAAAAATTAGGCCTCAATTTTAAACATAAACAGTATATTGCACACTTACAGTCTTTCTATACAAATTTTGAGCTGTATAAACCTGAAATCCTAATATTTGAAAGCCAATTCAAGTGAAAACTCTCCCTAAACTAGCCGGAGTTGTAAATATTATCAGTTTTCTGTCTATGTCCCACCTTTCCACTGGTAACCTCCGTGATTGAAAACGGCTGGAAATGTAGTAAGAATCTATTTACTTTTATTTCAAGTGTTTCTTACAAGTTCTTTTTACCATTTCTGGAAACTATAATTGCGTAATTGAAGAGTTTTACCACAATTAGAGAGTGTTCCTACAACTATATACTGGAATCGTCAGCATTTTAACTGATTCACACAGGAAACACCAGAGAAATTCGGCCTCCAATTGTAAACATAAACAGTATAGTCTTCACGTACAGTCTTTCTACACAACTTTTGAGCTGAATAAACCTGAATTCCTAATATTTGAAAGCGAACTCAAGTGAAAACTCACCCTAAACTAGATGGAGTTGTAAGTATTATCAGTTTTCTGGTCATGACCCAGCTTTCCACTGGTAAACTCCGTGATTGAAAACGGCTGGAAATGTAGTAAGAATAAATTTCCTTTCATTTCAAGTGTTTCTTACAAGTTTTTTATCATTTCTGGAAGCTATAATTGCGTATTTGAAGAGTTTTACCACAATTAGAGAGTGTTCCTACAACTATATACTGGAATCGGCAGCATTTTAACTGATTCACACAGAAAACACCAGAGAAATTCGGCCTCCAATTGTAAACATAAACAGTATAGTCCTCACTTACAGTCTTTCTACACAAATTTTGAGCTGTATAAACCTGAATTCCTAAAATTTGAAAGCGAACTCAAGTGAAAACTCACCCTAAAATAGACTGAGTTTTAAGTATTATCAGTTTTCTCGTCATGACCAGCTTTCCACTGGTAACCTCCGTGATTGAAAACGCCCAGAAATGTAGTAAGAATAAATTTCCTTTTATTTCAAGTGTTTCTTACAAGTTTTTTTATCATTTCTGGAAACTATAATTGCGTATTTGAAGAGTTTTACCACAATTGGAGAGTGTTCCTACAACTACATACTGGAATCGTCAGCAATTTAAGTGATTCACACAGAAAACGCCAGAGAAATTAGGCCTCAATTTTAAACATAAACAGTATATTGCACACTTACAGTCTTTCTATACAAATTTTGAGCTGTATAAACCTGAAATCCTAATATTTGAAAGCCAATTCAAGTGAAAACTCTCCCTAAACTAGCCGGAGTTGTAAATATTATCAGTTTTCTGGCTATGTCCCACCTTTCCACTGGTAACCTCCGTGATAGAAAACGGCTGGAAATGTAGTAAGAATCTATTTGCTTTAATTTCAAGTGTTTCTTACAAGTTTCTTTATCATTTCTGGAAAGTATAATTGCGTATTTGAAGAGTTTTACCACAATTAGAGAGTGTTCCTACAACTACATACTGGAATCGTCAGCATTTTCACTGATTCACACAGGAAACACCAGAGAAATTCGGCCTCCAATTGTAAACATAAACAGTATAGTCCTCACTTACAGTCTTTCTACACGAATTTTGAGCTGTATAAACCTGAATTCCTAATATTTGAAAGCGAACTCAAGTGAAAACTCACCCTAAACTAGCCGGAGTTGTAAATATTATCAGTTTTCTGGCTATGTCCCACCTTTCCACTGGTAACCTCCGTGATTGAAAACGGCTGGAAATGTAGTAAGAATCTATTTGCTTTTATTTCAAGTGTTTCTTACAAGTTTTTTTTATCATTTCTGGAAACTATAATTGCGTAATTGAAGAGTTTTACCACAATTAGAGAGTGTTCCTATAACTATATACTGGAATCGTCAGCATTTTAACTGATTCACACAGAAAACGCCAGAAAAATTAGGCCTCAATTTTACACATAAACAGTATATTGCACACTTACAGTCTTTCTATACAAATTTTGAGCTGTGTAAACCTGAAATCCTAATGTTTGAAAGCCAATTCAAGTGAAAACTCTCCCTAAACTAGCCAGAGTTTTAAATATTATCAGTTTTCTGGCTATGTCCCACCTTTCCACTGGTAACCTCCGTGATTGAAAACGGCTGGAAATGTAGTAAGGATCTATTTGCTTTTATTTCAAGTGTTTCTTATAAGTTTTTTATCATTACTGGAAACAATAATTGCGTATTTGAAGAGTTTTACCACAATTAGAGAGTGTTCCTACAACTACATACTGGAATCGTCAGCATTTTAACTGATTCACACAGGAAACACCAGAGAAATTCGGCCTCCAATTGTAAACATAAACAGTATAGTCTTCACGTACAGTCTTTCTACACAACTTTTGAGCTGAATAAACCTGAATTCCTAATATTTGAAAGCGAACTCAAGTGAAAACTCACCCTAAACTAGATGGAGTTGTAAGTATTATCAGTTTTCTGGTCATGACCCAGCTTTCCACTGGTAAACTCTGTGATTGAAAACGGCTGGAAATGTAGTAAGAATAAATTTCCTTTCATTTCAAGTGTTTCTTACAAGTTTTTTATCATTTCTGGAAGCTATAATTGCGTATTTGAAGAGTTTTACCACAATTAGAGAGTGTTCCTACAACTATATACTGGAATCGGCAGCATTTTAACTGATTCACACAGAAAACACCAGAGAAATTCGGCTTCCAATTGTAAACATAAACTGTATAGTCTTCACTTAGAATCTTTCTACACAAATTTTGAGCTGTATAAACCTGAATTCCTAAAATTTGAAAGCGAACTCAAGTGAAAACTCACCCTAAAATAGACTGAGTTTTAAGTATTATCAGTTTTCTCGTCATGACCAGCTTTCCACTGGTAACCTCCGTGATTGAAAACACCCAGAAATGTAGTAAGAATAAATTTCCTTTCATTTCAAGTGTTTCTTACAAGTTTTTTTTTATCATTTCTGGAAACTATAATTGCGTATTTGAAGAGTTTTACCACAATTGGAGAGTGTTCCTACAACTACATACTGGAATCTTCAGCAATTTAAGTGATTCACACAGAAAACGCCAGAGAAATTAGGCCTCAATTTTAAACATAAACAGTATATTGCACACTTACAGTCTTTCTATACAAATTTTGAGCTGTATAAACCTGAAATCCTAATATTTGAAAGCCAATTCAAGTGAAAACTCTCCCTAAACTAGCCGGAGTTGTAAATATTATCAGTTTTCTGGCTATGTCCCACCTTTCCACTGGTAACCTCCGTGATAGAAAACGGCTGGAAATGTAGTAAGAATCTATTTGCTTTTATTTCAAGTGTTTCTTACAAGTTTCTTTATCATTTCTGGAAAGTATAATTGCGTATTTGAAGAGTTTTACCACAATTAGAGAGTGTTCCTACAACTACATACTGGAATCATCAGCATTTTAACTGATTCACACAGGAAACACCAGAGAAATTCGGCCTCCAATTGTAAACATAAACAGTATAGTCCTCACTTACAGTCTTTCTACACGAATTTTGAGCTGTATAAACCTGAATTCCTAATATTTGAAAGCGAACTCAAGTGAAAACTCACTCTAAACTAGTTGGAGTTGTAAGTATTATCAGTTTTCTGGTCATTACCCAGATTTCCTGTGGTAACCTCCGTGATTGAAAACGGCTGGAAATGTAGTAAGAATAAATTTCCTTTCATTTCAAGTGTTTCTTACAAGTTTTTTATCATTTCTGGAAACTATAATTGCGTATTTGAAGAGTTTTACCACAATTAGAGAGTGTTCCTACAACTATATACTGGAATCGTCAGCATTTTAACTGATTCACACAGAAAACGCCAGAGAAATTAGGCCTCAATTTTAAACATAAACAGTATAGTCCACACTTACAGTCTTTCTACACAAATTTTGAGCTGTATAAACCTGAATTCCTAATATTTGAAAGCGAACTCAAGTGAAAACTCACTCTAAACTAGTTGGAGTTGTAAGTATTATCAGTTTTCTGGTCATTACTCAGATTTCCTGTGGTAACCTCCATGATTGAAAACGGCTGGAAATGTAGTAAGAATAAATTTCCTTTCATTTCAAGTGTTTCTTACAAGTTTTTTTTATCATTTCTGGAAACTATAATTGCGTAATTGAAGAGTTTTACCACAATTACAGAGTGTTCCTACAACTACATACTGAAATCGTCAGCATTTTAACTGATTCACACAGGAAACACCAGAGAAATTCGGCCTCCAATTGTAAACATAAACAGTATAGTCTTCACGTACAGTATTTCTACACAAATTTTGAGCTGAATAAACCTGAATTCCTACTATTTGAAAGCGAACTCAAGTGAAAAATCACCCTAAAGTAGACGGAGTTGTAAGTATTATAAGGTTTCTGGTCATGACCCAGCTTTCTACTGGTAAACTCCGTGATTGAAAACAGCTGGAAATGTAGTAAGAATAAATTTCCTTTCATTTCAAGTGTTTCTTACAAGTTTTTTATCATTTCTGGAAACTATAATTGCGTATTTGAAGAGTTTTACCACAATTAGAGAGTGTTCCTACAACTATATACTGGAATCGGCAGCATTTTAACTGATTCACACAGAAAACACCAGAGAAATTCGGCTTCCAATTGTAAACATAAACTGTATAGTCTTCACGTAGAATCTTTCTACACAAATTTTGAGCTGTATAAACCTGAATTCCTAAAATTTGAAAGCGAACTCAAGTGAAAACTCACCCTAAACTAGCCGGAGTTGTAAATATTATCAGTTTTCTGGCTATGTCCCACCTTTCCACTGGTAACCTCCGTGATTGAAAACGGCTGGAAATGTAGTAAGAATCTATTTGCTTTTATTTCAAGTGTTTCTTACAAGTTTTTTATCATTTCTGGAAACTATAATTGCGTAATTGAAGAGTTTTACCACAATTAGAGAGTGTTCCTACAACTATATACTGGAATCGTCAGCATTTTAACTGATTCACACAGAAAACGCCAGAAAAATTAGGCCTCAATTTTACACCTAAACAGTATATTGCACACTTACAGTCTTTCTATACAAATTTTGAGCTGTATAAACCTGAAATCCTAATGTTTGAAAGCCAATTCAAGTGAAAACTCTCCCTAAACTAGCCGGAGTTTTAAATATTATCAGTTTTCTGGCTATGTCCCACCTTTCCACTGGTAACCTCCGTGATTGAAAACGGCTGGAAATGTAGTAAGAATCTATTTGCTTTTATTTCAAGTGTTTCTTATAAGTTTTTTATCATTACGGGAAACAATAATTGCGTATTTGAAGAGTTTTACCACAATTAGAGAGTGTTCCTACAACTACATACTGGAATCGTCAGCATTTTAACTGATTCACACAGGAAACACCAGAGAAATTCGGCCTCCAATTGTAAACAGAAACAGTATAGTCCTCACTTACAGTCTTTCTACACAAATTTTGAGCTGTATAAACCTGAATTCCTAATATTTGAAAGCGAACTCAAGTGAAAACTCACTCTAAACTAGTTGGAGTTGTAAGTACTATCAGTATTCTGGTCATTACCCAGATTTCCTGTGGTAACCTCCGTGATTGAAAACGGCTGGAAATGTAGTAAGAATCAAGTTCCTTTTATTTCAAGTGTTTCTTACAAGTTTTTTATCATTTCTGGAAACTATAATTGCGTATTTGAAGAGTTTTACCACAATTACAGAGTGTTCCTACAACTACATACTGAAATCGTCAGCATTTTAACTGATTCACACAGGAAACACCAGAGAAATTCGGCCTCCAATTGTAAACATAAACAGTATAGTCTTCACGTACAGTCTTTCTACACAACTTTTGAGCTGAATAAACCTGAATTCCTAATATTTGAAAGGGAACTCAAGTGAAAACTCACCCTAAACTAGATGGAGTTGTAAGTATTATCAGTTTTCTGGTCATGACCCAGCTTTCCACTGGTAAACTCTGTGATTGAAAACGGCTGGAAATGTAGTAAGAATAAATTTCCTTTCATTTCAAGTGTTTCTTACAAGTTTTTTATCATTTCTGGAAGCTATAATTGCGTATTTGAAGAGTTTTACCACAATTAGAGAGTGTTCCTACAACTATATACTGGAATCGGCAGCATTTTAACTGATTCACACAGAAAACACCAGAGAAATTCGGCTTCCAATTGTAAACGTAAACTGTATAGTCTTCACTTAGAATCTTTCTACACAAATTTTGAGCTGTATAAACCTGAATTCCTAAAATTTGAAAGCGAACTCAAGTGAAAACTCACCCTAAAATAGACTGAGTTTTAAGTATTATCAGTTTTCTGGTCATGACCAGCTTTCCACTGGTAACCTCCGTGATTGAAAACGCCCAGAAATGTAGTAAGAATAAATTTCCTTTCATTTCAAGTGTTTCTTACAAGTTTTTTTTATCATTTCTGGAAACTATAATTGCGTATTTGAAGAGTTTTACCACAATTGGAGAGTGTTCCTACAACTACATACTGGAATCGTCAGCAATTTAAGTGATTCACACAGAAAACGCCAGAGAAATTAGGCCTCAATTTTAAACATAAACAGTATATTGCACACTTACAGTCTTTCTATACAAATTTTGAGCTGTATAAACCTGAAATCCTAATATTTGAAAGCCAATTCAAGTGAAAACTCTCCCTAAACTAGCCTGAGTTGTAAATATTATCAGTTTTCTGGCTATGTCCCACCTTTCCACTGGTAACCTCCGTGATAGAAAACGGCTGGAAATGTAGTAAGAATCTATTTGCTTTTATTTCAAGTGTTTCTTACAAGTTTCTTTATCATTTCTGGAAAGTATAATTGCGTATTTGAAGAGTTTTACCACAATTAGAGAGTGTTCCTACAACTACATACTGGAATCGTCAGCATTTTAACTGATTCACACAGGAAACACCAGAGAAATTCGGCCTCCAATTGTAAACATAAACAGTATAGTCCTCACTTACAGGCTTTCTACACAAATTTTGAGCTGTATAAACCTGAATTCCTAATGTTTGAAAGCCAATTCAAGTGAAAACTCTCCCTAAACTAGCCGGAGTTTTAAATATTATCAGTTTTCTGGCTATGTCCCACCTTTCCACTGGTAACCTCCGTGATTGAAAACGGCTGGAAATGTAGTAAGAATCTATTTGCTTTTATTTCAAGTGTTTCTTATAAGTTTTTTATCATTACTGGAAACAATAATTGCGTATTTGAAGAGTTTTACCACAATTAGAGCGTGTTCCTACAACTACATACTGGAATCGTCAGCATTTTAACTGATTCACACAGGAAACACCAGAGAAATTCGGCCTCCAATTGTAAACATAAACAGTATAGTCCTCACTTACAGTCTTTCTACACAAATTTTGAGCTGTATAAACCTGAATTCCTAATATTTGAAAGCGAACTCAAGTGAAAACTCACTCTAAACTAGTTGGAGTTGTAAGTATTATCAGTATTCTGGTCATTACCCAGATTTCCTGTGGTAACCTCCGTGATTGAAAACGGCTGGAAATGTAGTAAGAATCAAGTTCCTTTTATTTCAAGTGTTTCTTACAAGTTTTTTTATCATTTCTGGAAACTATAATTGCGTATTTGAAGAGTTTTACCACAATTACAGAGTGTTCCTACAACTACATACTGAAATCGTCAGCATTTTAACTGATTCACACAGGAAACACCAGAGAAATTCGGCCTCCAATTGTAAACATAAACAGTATAGTCTTCACGTACAGTCTTTCTACACAACTTTTGAGCTGAATAAACCTGAATTCCTAATATTTGAAAGCGAACTCAAGTGAAAATTCACCCTAAACTAGATGGAGTTGTAAGTATTATCAGTTTTCTGGTCATGACCCAGCTTTCCACTGGTAAACTCTGTGATTGAAAACGGCTGGAAATGTAGTAAGAATAAATTTCCTTTCATTTCAAGTGTTTCTTACAAGTTTTTTTATCATTTCTGGAAGCTATAATTGCGTATTTGAAGAGTTTTACCACAATTAGAGAGTGTTCCTACAACTATATACTGGAATCGGCAGCATTTTAACTGATTCACACAGAAAACACCAGAGAAATTCGGCTTCCAATTGTAAACATAAACTGTATAGTCTTCACTTAGAATCTTTCTACACAAATTTTGAGCTGTATAAACCTGAATTCCTAAAATTTGAAAGCGAACTCAAGTGAAAACTCACCCTAAAATAGACTGAGTTTTAAGTATTATCAGTTTTCTCATCATGACCAGCTATCCACTGGTAACCTCCGTGATTGAAAACGCCCAGAAATGTAGTAAGAATAAATTTCCTTTCATTTCAAGTGTTTCTTACAAGTTTTTTTTATCATTTCTGGAAACTATAATTGCGTAATTGAAGAGTTTTACCACAATTAGAGAGTGTTCCTACAACTATATACTGGAATCGTCAGCATTTTAACTGATTCACACAGAAAACGCCAGAGAAATTAGGCCTCAATTTTAAACATAAACAGTATATTGCAAACTTACAGCCTTTCTACACAAATTTTGAGCTGAATAAACCTGAATTCCTAATATTTGAAAGGGAACTCAAGTGAAAACTCACTCTAAACGAGTTGGAGTTGTAAGTATTATCAGTTTTCTGGTCATTACCCAGATTTCCTGTGGTAACCTCCGTGATTGAAAACGGCTGGAAATGTAGTAAGAATCAAGTTCCTTTTATTTCAAGTGTTTCTTACGAGTTATTTATCATTTCTGGAAACTATAATTACGTATTTGAATAGTTTTACCACAATTACAGAGTGTTCCTACAACTATATACTGGAATCATCAGCATTTTAACTGATTCACACAGAAAACGCCAGAGAAATTAGGCCTCAATTTTAAACATAAACAGTATATTGCACACTTACAGTCTTTCTATACAAATTTTGAGCTGTATAAACCTGAAATCCTAATATTTGAAAGCCAATTCAAGTGAAAACTCTCCCTAAACTAGCCGGAGTTGTAAATATTATCAGTTTTCTGGCTATGTCCCACCTTTCCACTGGTAACCTCCGTGATTGAAAAGGGCTGGAAATGTAGTAAGAATCAAGTTCCTTTTATTTCAAGTGTTTTTACGAGTTATTCATCATTTCTGGAAACTATAATTACGTATTTGAAGAGTTTTATCACAATTACAGAGTGTTCCTACAACTACATACTGGAATCGTCAGCATTTTAACTGATTCACACAGGAAAAACCAGAGAGATTCGGCCTCCAATTGTAAACATAAACAGTATAGTCCTCACTTACATTCTTTCTACACAAATTTTGAGCTGTATAAACCTGAATTCCTAATATTTGAAAGCGAAATCAAGTGAAAACTCACTCTAAACTAGTTGGAGTTGTAAGTATTATCAGTTTTCTGGTCATTACCCAGATTTCCTGTGGTAACCTCAGTGATTGAAAACGGCTGGAAATGTAGTAAGAATCAAGTTCCTTTTATTTCAAGTGATTCTTACAAGTTTTTTATCATTTCTGGAAACTATAATTGCGTATTTGAAGAGTTTTACCACAATTACAGAGTGTTCCTACAACTACATACAGAAATCGTCAGCATTTTAACTGATTCACAAAGGAAACACCAGAGAGATTCGGCCTCCAATTGTAAACATAAACAGTATAGTCTTCACGTACAGTCTTTCTGCACAACTTTTGAGCTGAATAAACCTGAATTCCTAATATTTGAAAACGAACTCAAGTGAAAACTCACCCTAAACTAGATGGAGTTGTAAGTATTATCAGTTTTGTGGTCATGACCCAGCTTTCCACTGGTAAACTCCGTGATTGAAAACGGCTGGAAATGCAGTAAGAATAAATTTCCGTTCATTTCAAGTGTTTCTTACAAGTTTTTTATCATTTCTGGAAGCTATAATTGCGTATTTGAAGAGTTTTACCACAATTAGAGAGTGTTCCTACAACTATATACTGGAATCGGCAGCATTTTAACTGATTCACACAGAAAACACCAGAGAAATTCGGCTTCCAATTGTAAACATAAACTGTATAGTCTTCACTTAGAATCTTTCTACACAAATTTTGAGCTGTATAAACCTGAATTCCTAAAATTTGAAAGCGAACTCAAGTGAAAACTCACCCTAAAATAGACTGAGTTTTAAGTATTATCAGTTTTCTGGTCATGACCCAGCTTTCCACTGGTAACCTCCGTGATTGAAAACGCCCAGAAATGTAGTAAGAATAAATTTCCTTTCATTTCAAGTGTTTCTTACAAGTTTTTTTTATCATTTCAGGAAACTATAATTGCGTATTTGAAGAGTTTTACCACAATTAGAGAGTGTTCCTACAACTATATACTGGAATCGGCAGCATTTTAACTGATTCACACAGAAAACACCAGAGAAATTCGGCTTCCAATTGTAAACATAAACTGTATAGTCTTCACTTAGAATCTTTCTACACAAATTTTGAGCTGTATAAACCTGAAATCCTAATGTTTGAAAGCCAATTCAAGTGAAAACTCTCCCTAAACTAGCCGGAGTTGTAAATATTATCAGTTTTCTGGCTATGTCCCCCCTTTCCACTGGTAACCTCCGTGATTGAAAACGGCTGGAAATGTAGTAAGAATCTATTTGCTTTTATTTCAAGTGTTTCTTATAAGTTTTTTATCATTACTGGAAACAATAATTGCGTATTTGAAGAGTTTTACCACAATTAGAGAGTGTTCCTACAAGTACATACTGGAATCGTCAGCATTTTAACTGATTCACACAGGAAACACCAGAGAAATTCGGCCTCCAATTGTAAACATAAACAGTATAATCCTCACTTACATTCTTTCTACACAAATTTTGAGCTGTATAAACCTGATATCCTAATATTTGAAAGCGAACTCAAGTGAAAACTCACTCTAAACTAGATGGAGTTGTAAGTATTATCAGTTTTCTGGTCATTACCCAGATTTCCTGTGGTAACCTCCGTGATTGAAAACGGCTGGATATGTAGTAAGAATCAAGTTCCTTTTATTTCAAGTGTTTCTTACGAGTTATTTATCATTTCTGGAAACTATAATTGCGTATTTGAAGAGTTTTACCACAATTACAGAGTGTTCCTACAACTATATACTGGAATCGTCAGCATTTTAACTGATTCACACAGAAAACGCCAGAGAAATTAGGCCTCAATTTTAAACATAAACAGTATATTGCACACTCACAGTCTTTCTATACAAATTTTGAGCTGTATAAACCTGAAATCCTAATGTTTGAAAGCCAATTCAAGTGAAAACTCTCCCTAAACTAGCCGGAGTTGTAAATATTATCAGTTTTCTGGCTATGTCCCACCTTTCCACTGGTAACCTCCGTGATTGAAAACGGCTGGAAATGTAGTAAGAATCTATTTGCTTTTATTTCAAGTGTTTCTTATAAGTTTTTTATCATTACTGGTAACTATAATTGCGTATTTGAAGAGTTTTACCACAATTAGAGAGTGTTCCTACAACTACATACTGGAATCGTCAGCATTTTAACTGATTCACACAGGAAACACCAGAGAGATTCGGGTTCCAATTGTAAACATAAACAGTATAGTCCTCACTTACAGTCTTTCTACACAAATATTGAGCTGTATAAACCTGAATTCCTAATATTTGGAAGCAAACTCAAGTGAAAACTCACTCTAAACTAGTTGGAGTTGTAAGTATTATCAGTTTTCTGGTCATGACCCAGCATTCCACTGGTAAACTCCGTGATTGAAAACGGCTGGAAAATTAGTAAGAATAGATTTCCTTCATTTCAAGTGTTTCTTACAAGTTTTTTATCATTTCTGGAAACTATAATTGCGTATTTGAAGAGTTTTAAAACAATTAGAGAGTGTTCCTACAACTATATACTGGAATCGTCAGCATTTTAACTGATTCACACAGAAAACGCCAGAGAAATTAGGCCTCAATTTTAAACATAAACAGTATATTGCACACTTACAGTCTTTCTATACAAATTTTGAGCTCTATAAACCTGAAATCCTAATGTTTGAAAGCGAATTCAAGTGAAAACTCTCCCTAAACTAGCCGGAGTTGTAAATATTATCAGTTTTCTGGCTATGTCCCACCTTTCCACTGGTAACCGCCGTGATTGAAAATGGCTGGAAATGTAGTAAGAATCTATTTGCTTTTATTTCAAGTGTTTCTTACAAGTTTCTTTATCATTTCTGAAAAGTACAATTGCGTATTTGAAGAGTTTTACCACAATTAGAGAGTGTTCCTACAACTACATACTGGAATCGTCAGCATTTTAACTGATTCACACAGGAAACACCAGAGAAATTCGGCCTCCAATTGTAAACATAAACAGTATAGTCCTCACTTACAGTCTTTCTACACAAATTTTGAGCTGAATAAACCTGAATTCCTACTATTTGAAAGCGAACTCAAGTGAAAACTCACCCTAAACTAGCCGGAGTTGTAAGTATTATCAGTTTTCTGGTCATCACCCAGCTTTCCACTGGTAAACTCCGTGATTGAAAACGGCTGGAAATGTAGTAAGAATAAATTTACTTTCATTTCAAGGGTTTCTTACAAGTTTTTTATCATTTCTGGAAGCTATAATTGCGTATCTGAAGAGTTTTACCACAATTAGAGAGTGTTCCTACAACTATATACTGGAATCGTCAGCATTTTAACTGATTCACACAGAAAACGCCAGAGAAATTAGGCCTCAATTTTAAACATAAACAGTATATTGCACACTTACAGTCTTTCTATACAAATTTTGAGCTGTATAAACCTGAAATCCTAATGTTTGAAAGCCAATTCAAGTGAAAACTCTCCCTAAACTAGCCGGAGTTTTAAATATTATCAGTTTTCTGGCTATGTCCCACCTTTCCACTGGTAACCTCCATGATTGAAAACGGCTGGAAATGTAGTAAGAATCTATTTGCTTTTATTTCAAGTGTTTCTTATAAGTTTTTTATCATTACTGGAAACAATAATTGCGTATTTGAAGAGTTTTACCACAATTAGAGAGAGTTCCTACAACTACATACTGGAATCGTCAGCATTTTAACTGATTCACACAGGAAACACCAGAGAAATTTGGCTTCCAATTGTAAACATAAACTGTATAGTCTTCATTTACAGTCTTTCTACACAAATTTTGAGCTGTATAAACCTGAATTCCTAATATTTGAAAGCGAACTCAAGTGAAAACTCACCCTAAAATGGACTGAGTTTTAAGTATTATCAGTTTTCTGGTCATGACCCAGCTTTCCACTGGTAACCTCAGTGATTGAAAACGGCTAGAAATGTAGTAAGAATAAATTTCCTTTCATTTCAAGTGTTTCTTACAAGTTTTTTATCATTTCTGGAAACTATAATTGCGTATTTGAAGAGTTTTACCACAATTAGAGAGTGTTCCTACAACTAAATACTGGAATCGTCAGCATTTTAACTGATTCACACAGAAAACGCCAGAAAAATTAGGCCTCAATTTTAAACATAAAAAGTATATTGCACACTTACAGTCTTTCTATACAAATTTTGAGCTGTATAAACCTGAAATCCTAATATTTGAAAGCCAATTCAAGTGAAAACTCTCCCTAAACTAGCCGGAGTTGTAAATATTATCAGTTTTCTGTCTATGTCCCACCTTTCCACTGGTAACCTCCGTGATTGAAAACGGCTGGAAATGTAGTAAGAATCTATTTGCTTTTATTTCAAGTGTTTCTTACAAGTTTTTTTTATCATTTCTGGAAACTATAATTGCGTAATTGAAGAGTTTTACCACAATTAGAGAGTGTTCCTACAACTATATACTGGAATCATCAGCATTTTAACTGATTCACACAGAAAACGCCAGAAAAATTAGGCCTCAATTTTACACATAAACAGTATATGGCACACTTACAGTCTTTCTATACAAATTTTGAGCTGTATAAACCTGAAATCCTAATGTTTGAAAGCCAATTCAAGTGAAAACTCTCCCTAAACTAGCCGGAGTTTTAAATATTATCAGTTTTCTGGCTATGTCCCACCTTTCCACTGGTAACCTCCGTGATTGAAAACGGCTGGAAATGTAGTAAGAATCTATTTGCTTTTATTTCAAGTGTTTCTTATAAGTTTTTTATCATTACTGGAAACAATAATTGCGTATTTGAAGAGTTTTACCACAATTAGAGAGTGTTCCTACAACTACATACTGGAATCGTCAGCATTTTAACTGATTCACACAGGAAACACCAGAGAAATTCGGCCTCCAATTGTAAACATAAACAGTATAGTCCTCACTTACAGTCTTTCTACACAAATTTTGAGCTGTATAAACCTGAATTCCTAATATTTGAAAGCGAACTCAAGTGAAAACTCACTCTAAACTAGTTGGAGTTGTAAGTATTATCAGTTTTCTGGTCATTACCCAGATTTCCTGTGGTAACCTCATTGATTGAAAACGGCTGGAAATGTAGTAAGAATCAAGTTCCTTTTATTTCAAGTGTTTCTTACAAGTTTTTTATCATTTCTGGAAACTATAATTGCGTATTTGAAGAGTTTTACCACAATTACAGAGTGTTCCTACAACTACATACTGAAATCGTCAGCATTTTAACTGATTCACACAGGAAACACCAGAGAAATTCGGCCTCCAATTGTAAACATAAACAGTATAGTCTTCACGTACAGTCTTTCTACACAACTTTTGAGCTGAATAAACCTGAATTCCTAATATTTGAAAGCGAACTCAAGTGAAAACTCACCCTAAACTAGATGGAGTTGTAAGTATTATCAGTTTTCTGGTCATGACCCAGCTTTCCACTGGTAAACTCTGTGATTGAAAACGGCTGGAAATGTAGTAAGAATAAATTTCCTTTCATTTCAAGTGTTTCTTACAAGTTTTTTATCCTTTCTGGAAGCTATAATTGCGTATTTGAAGAGTTTTACCACAATTAGAGAGTGTTCCTACAACTATATACTGGAATCGGCAGCATTTTAACTGATTCACACAGAAAACACCAGAGAAATTCGGCTTCCAATTGTAAACATAAACTGTTTAGTCTTCACTTAGAATCTTTCTACACAAATTTTGAGCTGTATAAACCTGAATTCCTAAAATTTGAAAGCGAACTCAAGTGAAAACTCACCCTAAAATAGACTGAGTTTTAAGTATTATCAGTTTTCTGGTCATGACCAGCTTTCCACTGGTAACCTCCGTGATTGAAAACGCCCAGAAATGTAGTAAGATTAAATTTCCTTTCATTTCAAGTGTTTCTTACAAGTTTTTTTTATCATTTCTGGAAACTATAATTGCGTAATTGAAGAGTTTTACCACAATTAGAGAGTGTTCCTACAACTATATACTGGAATCGTCAGCATTTTAACTGATTCACACAGAAAACGCCAGAGAAATTAGGCCTCAATTTTAAACATAAACAGTATATTGCAAACTTACAGTCTTTCTACACAAATTTTGAGCTGAATAAACCTGAATTCCTAATATTTGAAAGGGAACTCAAGTGAAAACTCACTCTAAACGAGTTGGAGTTGTAAGTATTATCAGTTTTCTGGTCATTACCCAGATTTCCTGTGGTAACCTCCGTGATTGAAAACGGCTGGAAATGTAGTAAGAATCAAGTTCCTTTTATTTCAAGTGTTTCTTACGAGTTATTTATCATTTCTGGAAACTATAATTACGTATTTGAATAGTTTTACCACAATTACAGAGTGTTCCTACAACTATATACTGGAATCATCAGCATTTTAACTGATTCACACAGAAAACGCCAGAGAAATTACGCCTCAATTTTAAACATAAACAGTATATTGCACACTTACAGTCTTTCTATACAAATTTTGAGCTGTATAAACCTGAAATCCTAATATTTGAAAGCCAATTCAAGTGAAAACTCTCCCTAAACTAGCCGGAGTTGTAAATATTATCAGTTTTCTGGCTATGTCCCACCTTTCCACTGGTAACCTCCGTGATTGAAAAGGGCTGGAAATGTAGTAAGAATCAAGTTCCTTTTATTTCAAGTGTTTTTACGAGTTATTTATCATTTCTGGAAACTATAATTACGTATTTGAAGAGTTTTATCACAATTACAGAGTGTTCCTACACCTACATACTGGAATCGTCAGCATTTTAACTGATTCACACAGGAAAAACCAGAGAGATTCGGCCTCCAATTGTAAACATAAACAGTATAGTCCTCACTTACATTCTTTCTATACAAATTTTGAGCTGTATAAACCTGAATTCCTAATATTTGAAAGCGAAATCAAGTGAAAACTCACTCTAAACTAGTTGGAGTTGTAAGTATTATCAGTTTTCTGGTCATTACCCAGATTTCCTGTGGTAACCTCAGTGATTGAAAACGGCTGGAAATGTAGTAAGAATCAAGTTCCTTTTATTTCAAGTGTTTCTTACAAGTTTTTTATCATTTCTGGAAACTATAATTGCGTATTTGAAGAGTTTTACCACAATTACAGAGTGTTCCTACAACTACATACAGAAATCGTCAGCATTTTAACTGATTCACAAAGGAAACACCAGAGAGATTCGGCCTCCAATTGTAAACATAAACAGTATAGTCTTCACGTACAGTCTTTCTGCACAACTTTTGAGCTGAATAAACCTGAATTCCTAATATTTGAAAACGAACTCAAGTGAAAACTCACCCTAAACTAGATGGAGTTGTAAGTATTATCAGTTTTGTGGTCATGACCCAGCTTTCCACTGGTAAACTCCGTGATTGAAAACGGCTGGAAATGCAGTAAGAATAAATTTCCGTTCATTTCAAGTGTTTCTTACAAGTTTTTTATCATTTCTGGAAGCTATAATTGCGTATTTGAAGAGTTTTACCACAATTAGAGAGTGTTCCTACAACTATATACTGGAATCGTCAGCATTTTAACTGATTCACACAGAAAACACCAGAGAAATTCGGCTTCCAATTGTAAACATAAACTGTATAGTCTTCACTTAGAATCTTTCTACACAAATTTTGAGCTGTATAAACCTGAATTCCTAAAATTTGAAAGCGAACTCAAGTGAAAACTCACCCTAAAATAGACTGAGTTTTAAGTATTATCAGTTTTCTGGTCATGACCCAGCTTTCCACTGGTAACCTCCGTGATTGAAAACGCCCAGAAATGTAGTAAGAATAAATTTCCTTTCATTTCAAGTGTTTCTTACAAGTTTTTTTTATCATTTCAGGAAACTATAATTGCGTATTTGAAGAGTTTTACCACAATTAGAGAGTGTTCCTACAACTATATACTGGAATCGGCAGCATTTTAACTGATTCACACAGAAAACACCAGAGAAATTCGGCTTCCAATTGTAAACATAAACTGTATAGTCTTCACTTAGAATCTTTCTACACAAATTTTGAGCTGTATAAACCTGAAATCCTAATGTTTGAAAGCCAATTCAAGTGAAAACTCTCCCTAAACTAGCCGGAGTTGTAAATATTATCAGTTTTCTGGCTATGTCCCCCCTTTCCACTGGTAACCTCCGTGATTGAAAACGGCTGGAAATGTAGTAAGAATCTATTTGCTTTTATTTCAAGTGTTTCTTATAAGTTTTTTATCATTACTGGAAACAATAATTGCGTATTTGAAGAGTTTTACCACAATTAGAGAGTGTTCCTACAAGTACATACTGGAATCGTCAGCATTTTAACTGATTCACACAGGAAACACCAGAGAAATTCGGCCTCCAATTGTAAACATAAACAGTATAATCCTCACTTACATTCTTTCTACACAAATTTTGAGCTGTATAAACCTGATATCCTAATATTTGAAAGCGAACTCAAGTGAAAACTCACTCTAAACTAGATGGAGTTGTAAGTATTATCAGTTTTCTGGTCATTACCCAGATTTCCTGTGGTAACCTCCGTGATTGAAAACGGCTGGATATGTAGTAAGAATCAAGTTCCTTTTATTTCAAGTGTTTCTTACGAGTTATTTATCATTTCTGGAAACTATAATTGCGTATTTGAAGAGTTTTACCACAATTACAGAGTGTTCCTACAACTATATACTGGAATCGTCAGCATTTTAACTGATTCACACAGAAAACGCCAGAGAAATTAGGCCTCAATTTTAAACATAAACAGTATATTGCACACTCACAGTCTTTCTATACAAATTTTGAGCTGTATAAACCTGAAATCCTAATGTTTGAAAGCGAACTCAAGTGAAAACTCACCCTAAACTAGCCGGAGTTGTAAGTATTATCAGTTTTCTGGTCATCACCCAGCTTTCCACTGGTAAACTCCGTGATTGAAAACGGCTGGAAATGTAGTAAGAATAAATTTCCTTTCATTTCAAATGTTTCTTACAAGTTTTTTATCATTTCTGGAAGCTATAATTGCGTATCTGAAGAGTTTTACCACAATTAGAGAGTGTTCCTACAACTATATACTGGAATCGTCAGCATTTTAACTGATTCACACAGAAAACGCCAGAGAAATTAGGCCTCAATTTTAAACATAAACAGTATATTGCACACTTACAGTCTTTCTATACAAATTTTGAGCTGTATAAACCTGAAATCCTAATGTTTGAAAGCCAATCAAGTGAAAACTCTCCCTAAACTAGCCGGAGTTTTAAATATTATCAGTTTTCTGGCTATGTCCCACCTTTCCACTGGTAACCTCCATGATTGAAAACGGCTGGAAATGTAGTAAGAATCTATTTGCTTTTATTTCAAGTGTTTCTTATAAGTTTTTTATCATTACTGGAAACAATAATTGCGTATTTGAAGAGTTTTACCACAATTAGAGAGAGTTCCTACAACTACATACTGGAATCGTCAGCATTTTAACTGATTCACACAGGAAACACCAGAGAAATTCGGCTTCCAATTGTAAACATAAACTGTATATTCTTCACATAGAGACTTTCTACACAAATTTTGAGCTGTATAAACCTGAATTCCTAATATTTGAAAGCGAACTCAAGTGAAAACTCACCCTAAAATGGACTGAGTTTTAAGTATTATCAGTTTTCTGGTCATGACCCAGCTTTCCACTGGTAACCTCAGTGATTGAAAACGGCTAGAAATGTAGTAAGAATAAATTTCCTTTCATTTCAAGTGTTTCTTACAAGTTTTTTATCATTTCTGGAAACTATAATTGCGTATTTGAAGAGTTTTACCACAATTAGAGAGTGTTCCTACAACTAAATACTGGAATCGTCAGCATTTTAACTGATTCACACAGAAAACGCCAGAAAAATTAGGCCTCAATTTTAAACATAAAAAGTATATTGCACACTTACAGTCTTTCTATACAAATTTTGAGCTGTATAAACCTGAAATCCTAATATTTGAAAGCCAATTCAAGTGAAAACTCTCCCTAAACTAGCCGGAGTTGTAAATATTATCAGTTTTCTGTCTATGTCCCACCTTTCCACTGGTAACCTCCGTGATTGAAAACGGCTGGAAATGTAGTAAGAATCTATTTGCTTTTATTTCAAGTGTTTCTTACAAGTTTTTTTTATCATTTCTGGAAACTATAATTGCGTAATTGAAGAGTTTTACCACAATTAGAGAGTGTTCCTACAACTATATACTGGAATCATCAGCATTTTAACTGATTCACACAGAAAACGCCAGAAAAATTAGGCCTCAATTTTACACATAAACAGTATATTGCACACTTACAGTCTTTCTATACAAATTTTGAGCTGTATAAACCTGAAATCCTAATGTTTGAAAGCCAATTCAAGTGAAAACTCTCCCTAAACTAGCCGGAGTTTTAAATATTATCAGTTTTCTGGCTATGTCCCACCTTTCCACTGGTAACCTCCGTGATTGAAAACGGCTGGAAATGTAGTAAGAATCTATTTGCTTTTATTTCAAGTGTTTCTTATAAGTTTTTTATCATTACTGGAAACAATAATTGCGTATTTGAAGAGTTTTACCACAATTAGAGAGTGTTCCTACAACTACATACTGGAATCGTCAGCATTTTAACTGATTCACACAGGAAACACCAGAGAAATTCGGCCTCCAATTGTAAACATAAACAGTATAGTCCTCACTTACAGTCTTTCTACACAAATTTTGAGCTGTATAAACCTGAATTCCTAATATTTGAAAGCGAACTCAAGTGAAAACTCACTCTAAACTAGTTGGAGTTGTAAGTATTATCAGTTTTCTGGTCATTACCCAGATTTCCTGTGGTAACCTCATTGATTGAAAACGGCTGGAAATGTAGTAAGAATCAAGTTCCTTTTATTTCAAGTGTTTCTTACAAGTTTTTTATCATTTCTGGAAACTATAATTGCGTATTTGAAGAGTTTTACCACAATTACAGAGTGTTCCTACAACTACATACTGAAATCGTCAGCATTTTAACTGATTCACACAGGAAACACCAGAGAAATTCGGCCTCCAATTGTAAACATAAACAGTATAGTCTTCACGTACAGTCTTTCTACACAACTTTTGAGCTGAATAAACCTGAATTCCTAATATTTGAAAGCGAACTCAAGTGAAAACTCACCCTAAACTAGATGGAGTTGTAAGTATTATCAGTTTTCTGGTCATGACCCAGCTTTCCACTGGTAAACTCTGTGATTGAAAACGGCTGGAAATGTAGTAAGAATAAATTTCCTTTCATTTCAAGTGTTTCTTACAAGTTTTTTATCATTTCTGGAAGCTATAATTGCGTATTTGAAGAGTTTTACCACAATTAGAGAGTGTTCCTACAACTATATACTGGAATCGGCAGCATTTTAACTGATTCACACAGAAAACACCAGAGAAATTCGGCTTCCAATTGTAAACATAAACTGTTTAGTCTTCACTTAGAATCTTTCTACACAAATTTTGAGCTGTATAAACCTGAATTCCTAAAATTTGAAAGCGAACTCAAGTGAAAACTCACCCTAAAATAGACTGAGTTTTAAGTATTATCAGTTTTCTGGTCATGACCAGCTTTCCACTGGTAACCTCCGTGATTGAAAACGCCCAGAAATGTAGTAAGAATAAATTTCCTTTCATTTCAAGTGTTTCTTACAAGTTTTTTTTATCATTTCTGGAAACTATAATTGCGTAATTGAAGAGTTTTACCACAATTAGAGAGTGTTCCTACAACTATATACTGGAATCGTCAGCATTTTAACTGATTCACACAGGAAACACCAGAGAAATTCGGCCTCAATTTAAAACATAAACAGTATATTGCACACTTACAGTCTTTCTATACAAATTTTGAGCTGTATAAACCTGAAATCCTAATATTTGAAAGCCAATTCAAGTGAAAACTCTCCCTAAACTAGCCGGAGTTGTAAATATTATCAGTTTTCTGTCTATGTCCCACCTTTCCACTGGTAACCTCCGTGATTGAAAACGGCTGGAAATGTAGTAAGAATCTATTTGCTTTTATTTTAAGTGTTTCTTACAAGTTTTTTTTATCATTTCTGGAAACTATAATTGCGTAATTGAAGAGTTTTACCACAATTAGAGAGTGTTCCTACAACTATATACTGGAATCATCAGCATTTTAACTGATTCACACAGAAAACGCCAGAAAAATTAGGCCTCAATTTTAAACATAAACAGTATATTGCACACTTACAGTCTTTCTATACAAATTTTGAGCTGTATAAACCTGAAATCCTAATGTTTGAAAGCCAATTCAAGTGAAAACTCTCCCTAAACTAGCCGGAGTTTTAAATATTATCAGTTCTCTGGCTATGTCCCACCTTTCCACTGGTAACCTCCGTGATTGAAAACGGCTGGAAATGTAGTAAGAATCTATTTGCTTTTATTTCAAGTGTTTCTTATAAGTTTTTTATCATTACTGGAAACAATAATTGCGTATTTGAAGAGTTTTACCACAATTAGAGAGTGTTCCTACAACTACATACTGGAATCGTCAGCATTTTAACTGATTCACACAGGAAACACCAGAGAAATTCGGCCTCCAATTGTAAACATAAACAGTATAGTCCTCACTTACAGTCTTTCTACACAAATTTTGAGCTGTATAAACCTGAATTCCTAATATTTGAAAGCGAACTCAAGTGAAAACTCACTCTAAACTAGTTGGAGTTGTAAGTATTATCAGTTTTCTGGTCATTACCCAGATTTTCTGTGGTAACCTCCGTGATTGAAAACGGCTGGAAATGTAGTAAGAATCAAGTTCCTTTTATTTCAAGTGTTTCTTACAAGTTTTTTATCATTTCTGGAAACTATAATTGCGTATTTGAAGAGTTTTACCACAATTACAGAGTGTTCCTACAACTACATACTGAAATCGTCAGCATTTTAACTGATTCACACAGGAAACACCAGAGAAATTCGGCCTCCAATTGTAAACATAAACAGTATAGTCTTCACGTACAGTCTTTCTACACAACTTTTGAGCTGAATAAACCTGAATTCCTAATATTTGAAAGCGAACTCAAGTGAAAACTCACCCTAAACTAGATGGAGTTGTAAGTATTATCAGTTTTCTGGTCATGACCCAGCTTTCCACTGGTAAACTCTGTGATTGAAAACGGCTGGAAATGTAGTAAGAATAAATTTCCTTTCATTTCAAGTGTTTCTTACAAGTTTTTTATCATTTCTGGAAGCTATAATTGCGTATTTGAAGAGTTTTACCACAATTAGAGAGTGTTCCTACAACTATATACTGGAATCGTCAGCATTTTAACTGATTCACACAGAAAACGCCAGAGAAATTAGGCCTCAATTTTAAACATAAACAGTATATTGCACACTCACAGTCTTTCTATACAAATTTTGAGCTGTATAAACCTGAAATCCTAATGTTTGAAAGCCAATTCAAGTGAAAACTCTCCCTAAACTAGCCGGAGTTGTAAATATTATCAGTTTTCTGGCTATGTCCCACCTTTCCACTGGTAACCTCCGTGATTGAAAACGGCTGGAAATGTAGTAA
The DNA here is from genome assembly GCF_963259705.1 of Myotis daubentonii. NCBI lineage: Eukaryota > Metazoa > Chordata > Mammalia > Chiroptera > Vespertilionidae > Myotis > Myotis daubentonii. The sequence continues at coordinate 76,699,440 of NC_081861.1, read as the reverse complement.
GAATCTATTTGCTTTTATTTCAAGTGTTTCTTATAAGTTTTTTATCATTACTGGTAACTATAATTGCGTATTTGAAGAGTTTTACCACAATTAGAGAGTGTTCCTACAACTATATACTGGAATCCTCAGCATTTTAACTGATTCACACAGGAAACACCAGAGAGATTCGGGTTCCAATTGTAAACATAAACAGTATAGTCCTCACTTACAGTCTTTCTACACAAATATTGAGCTGTATAAACCTGAATTCCTAATATTTGGAAGCAAACTCAAGTGAAAACTCACTCTAAACTAGTTGGAGTTGTAAGTATTATCAGTTTTCTGGTCATGACCCAGCATTCCACTGGTAAACTCCGTGATTGAAAACGGCTGGAAAATTAGTAAGAATAGATTTCCTTCATTTCAAGTGTTTCTTACAAGTTTTTTATCATTTCTGGAAACTATAATTGCGTATTTGAAGAGTTTTAAAACAATTAGAGAGTGTTCCTACAACTATATACTGGAATCGTCAGCATTTTAACTGATTCACACAGAAAACGCCAGAGAAATTAGGCCTCAATTTTAAACATAAACAGTATATTGCACACTTACAGTCTTTCTATACAAATTTTGAGCTCTATAAACCTGAAATCCTAATGTTTGAAAGCGAATTCAAGTGAAAACTCTCCCTAAACTAGCCGGAGTTGTAAATATTATCAGTTTTCTGGCTATGTCCCACCTTTCCACTGGTAACCGCCATGATTGAAAATGGCTGGAAATGTAGTAAGAATCTATTTGCTTTTATTTCAAGTGTTTCTTACAAGTTTCTTTATCATTTCTGAAAAGTACAATTGCGTATTTGAAGAGTTTTACCACAATTAGAGAGTGTTCCTACAACTACATACTGGAATCGTCAGCATTTTAACTGATTCACACAGGAAACACCAGAGAAATTCGGCCTCCAATTGTAAACATAAACAGTATAGTCCTCACTTACAGTCTTTCTACACAAATTTTGAGCTGAATAAACCTGAATTCCTACTATTTGAAAGCGAACTCAAGTGAAAACTCACCCTAAACTAGCCGGAGTTGTAAGTATTATCAGTTTTCTGGTCATCACCCAGCTTTCCACTGGTAAACTCCGTGATTGAAAACGGCTGGAAATGTAGTAAGAATAAATTTCCTTTCATTTCAAATGTTTCTTACAAGTTTTTTATCATTTCTGGAAGCTATAATTGCGTATCTGAAGAGTTTTACCACAATTAGAGAGTGTTCCTACAACTATATACTGGAATCGTCAGCATTTTAACTGATTCACACAGAAAACGCCAGAGAAATTAGGCCTCAATTTTAAACATAAACAGTATATTGCACACTTACAGTCTTTCTATACAAATTTTGAGCTGTATAAACCTGAAATCCTAATGTTTGAAAGCCAATCAAGTGAAAACTCTCCCTAAACTAGCCGGAGTTTTAAATATTATCAGTTTTCTGGCTATGTCCCACCTTTCCACTGGTAACCTCCATGATTGAAAACGGCTGGAAATGTAGTAAGAATCTATTTGCTTTTATTTCAAGTGTTTCTTATAAGTTTTTTATCATTACTGGAAACAATAATTGCGTATTTGAAGAGTTTTACCACAATTAGAGAGAGTTCCTACAACTACATACTGGAATCGTCAGCATTTTAACTGATTCACACAGGAAACACCAGAGAAATTCGGCTTCCAATTGTAAACATAAACTGTATATTCTTCACATAGAGACTTTCTACACAAATTTTGAGCTGTATAAACCTGAATTCCTAATATTTGAAAGCGAACTCAAGTGAAAACTCACCCTAAAATGGACTGAGTTTTAAGTATTATCAGTTTTCTGGTCATGACCCAGCTTTCCACTGGTAACCTCAGTGATTGAAAACGGCTAGAAATGTAGTAAGAATAAATTTCCTTTCATTTCAAGTGTTTCTTACAAGTTTTTTATCATTTCTGGAAACTATAATTGCGTATTTGAAGAGTTTTACCACAATTAGAGAGTGTTCCTACAACTAAATACTGGAATCGTCAGCATTTTAACTGATTCACACAGAAAACGCCAGAAAAATTAGGCCTCAATTTTAAACATAAAAAGTATATTGCACACTTACAGTCTTTCTATACAAATTTTGAGCTGTATAAACCTGAAATCCTAATATTTGAAAGCCAATTCAAGTGAAAACTCTCCCTAAACTAGCCGGAGTTGTAAATATTATCAGTTTTCTGTCTATGTCCCACCTTTCCACTGGTAACCTCCGTGATTGAAAACGGCTGGAAATGTAGTAAGAATCTATTTGCTTTTATTTCAAGTGTTTCTTACAAGTTTTTTTTATCATTTCTGGAAACTATAATTGCGTAATTGAAGAGTTTTACCACAATTAGAGAGTGTTCCTACAACTATATACTGGAATCATCAGCATTTTAACTGATTCACACAGAAAACGCCAGAAAAATTAGGCCTCAATTTTACACATAAACAGTATATTGCACACTTACAGTCTTTCTATACAAATTTTGAGCTGTATAAACCTGAAATCCTAATGTTTGAAAGCCAATTCAAGTGAAAACTCTCCCTAAACTAGCCGGAGTTTTAAATATTATCAGTTTTCTGGCTATGTCCCACCTTTCCACTGGTAACCTCCGTGATTGAAAACGGCTGGAAATGTAGTAAGAATCTATTTGCTTTTATTTCAAGTGTTTCTTATAAGTTTTTTATCATTACTGGAAACAATAATTGCGTATTTGAAGAGTTTTACCACAATTAGAGAGTGTTCCTACAACTACATACTGGAATCGTCAGCATTTTAACTGATTCACACAGGAAACACCAGAGAAATTCGGCCTCCAATTGTAAACATAAACAGTATAGTCCTCACTTACAGTCTTTCTACACAAATTTTGAGCTGTATAAACCTGAATTCCTAATATTTGAAAGCGAACTCAAGTGAAAACTCACTCTAAACTAGTTGGAGTTGTAAGTATTATCAGTTTTCTGGTCATTACCCAGATTTCCTGTGGTAACCTCATTGATTGAAAACGGCTGGAAATGTAGTAAGAATCAAGTTCCTTTTATTTCAAGTGTTTCTTACAAGTTTTTTATCATTTCTGGAAACTATAATTGCGTATTTGAAGAGTTTTACCACAATTACAGAGTGTTCCTACAACTACATACTGAAATCGTCAGCATTTTAACTGATTCACACAGGAAACACCAGAGAAATTCGGCCTCCAATTGTAAACATAAACAGTATAGTCTTCACGTACAGTCTTTCTACACAACTTTTGAGCTGAATAAACCTGAATTCCTAATATTTGAAAGCGAACTCAAGTGAAAACTCACCCTAAACTAGATGGAGTTGTAAGTATTATCAGTTTTCTGGTCATGACCCAGCTTTCCACTGGTAAACTCTGTGATTGAAAACGGCTGGAAATGTAGTAAGAATAAATTTCCTTTCATTTCAAGTGTTTCTTACAAGTTTTTTATCATTTCTGGAAGCTATAATTGCGTATTTGAAGAGTTTTACCACAATTAGAGAGTGTTCCTACAACTATATACTGGAATCGGCAGCATTTTAACTGATTCACACAGAAAACACCAGAGAAATTCGGCTTCCAATTGTAAACATAAACTGTTTAGTCTTCACTTAGAATCTTTCTACACAAATTTTGAGCTGTATAAACCTGAATTCCTAAAATTTGAAAGCGAACTCAAGTGAAAACTCACCCTAAAATAGACTGAGTTTTAAGTATTATCAGTTTTCTGGTCATGACCAGCTTTCCACTGGTAACCTCCGTGATTGAAAACGCCCAGAAATGTAGTAAGAATAAATTTCCTTTCATTTCAAGTGTTTCTTACAAGTTTTTTTTATCATTTCTGGAAACTATAATTGCGTAATTGAAGAGTTTTACCACAATTAGAGAGTGTTCCTACAACTATATACTGGAATCGTCAGCATTTTAACTGATTCACACAGGAAACACCAGAGAAATTCGGCCTCAATTTAAAACATAAACAGTATATTGCACACTTACAGTCTTTCTATACAAATTTTGAGCTGTATAAACCTGAAATCCTAATATTTGAAAGCCAATTCAAGTGAAAACTCTCCCTAAACTAGCCGGAGTTGTAAATATTATCAGTTTTCTGTCTATGTCCCACCTTTCCACTGGTAACCTCCGTGATTGAAAACGGCTGGAAATGTAGTAAGAATCTATTTGCTTTTATTTTAAGTGTTTCTTACAAGTTTTTTTTATCATTTCTGGAAACTATAATTGCGTAATTGAAGAGTTTTACCACAATTAGAGAGTGTTCCTACAACTATATACTGGAATCATCAGCATTTTAACTGATTCACACAGAAAACGCCAGAAAAATTAGGCCTCAATTTTAAACATAAACAGTATATTGCACACTTACAGTCTTTCTATACAAATTTTGAGCTGTATAAACCTGAAATCCTAATGTTTGAAAGCCAATTCAAGTGAAAACTCTCCCTAAACTAGCCGGAGTTTTAAATATTATCAGTTTTCTGGCTATGTCCCACCTTTCCACTGGTAACCTCCGTGATTGAAAACGGCTGGAAATGTAGTAAGAATCTATTTGCTTTTATTTCAAGTGTTTCTTATAAGTTTTTTATCATTACTGGAAACAATAATTGCGTATTTGAAGAGTTTTACCACAATTAGAGAGTGTTCCTACAACTACATACTGGAATCGTCAGCATTTTAACTGATTCACACAGGAAACACCAGAGAAATTCGGCCTCCAATTGTAAACATAAACAGTATAGTCCTCACTTACAGTCTTTCTACACAAATTTTGAGCTGTATAAACCTGAATTCCTAATATTTGAAAGCGAACTCAAGTGAAAACTCACTCTAAACTAGTTGGAGTTGTAAGTATTATCAGTTTTCTGGTCATTACCCAGATTTTCTGTGGTAACCTCCGTGATTGAAAACGGCTGGAAATGTAGTAAGAATCAAGTTCCTTTTATTTCAAGTGTTTCTTACAAGTTTTTTATCATTTCTGGAAACTATAATTGCGTATTTGAAGAGTTTTACCACAATTACAGAGTGTTCCTACAACTACATACTGAAATCGTCAGCATTTTAACTGATTCACACAGGAAACACCAGAGAAATTCGGCCTCCAATTGTAAACATAAACAGTATAGTCTTCACGTACAGTCTTTCTACACAACTTTTGAGCTGAATAAACCTGAATTCCTAATATTTGAAAGCGAACTCAAGTGAAAACTCACCCTAAACTAGATGGAGTTGTAAGTATTATCAGTTTTCTGGTCATGACCCAGCTTTCCACTGGTAAACTCTGTGATTGAAAACGGCTGGAAATGTAGTAAGAATAAATTTCCTTTCATTTCAAGTGTTTCTTACAAGTTTTTTATCATTTCTGGAAGCTATAATTGCGTATTTGAAGAGTTTTACCACAATTAGAGAGTGTTCCTACAACTATATACTGGAATCGGCAGCATTTTAACTGATTCACACAGAAAACACCAGAGAAATTCGGCTTCCAATTGTAAACATAAACTGTATAGTCTTCACTTAGAATCTTTCTACACAAATTTTGAGCTGTATAAACCTGAATTCCTAAAATTTGAAAGCGAACTCAAGTGAAAACTCACCCTAAAATAGACTGAGTTTTAAGTATTATCAGTTTTCTGGTCATGACCAGCTTTCCACTGGTAACCTCCGTGATTGAAAACGCCCAGAAATGTTGTAAGAATAAATTTCCTTTCAATTCAAGTGTTTCTTACAAGTTTTTTTTTTATCATTTCTGGAAGCTATAATGGCGTAATTGAAGAGTTTTACCACAATTAGAGAGTGTTCCTACAACTATATACTGGAATCGTCAGCATTTTAACTGATTCACACAGGAAACACCAGAGAAATTCGGCCTCAATTTTAAACATAAACAGTATATTGCACACTTACAGTCTTTCTACACAAATTTTGAGCTGAATAAACCTGAATTCCTAATATTTGAAAGCGAACTCAAGTGAAAATTCACCCTAAACTAGATGGAGTTGTAAGTATTATCAGTTTTCTGGTCATGACCCAGCTTTCCACTGGTAAACTCTGTGATTGAAAACGGCTGGAAATGTAGTAAGAATAAATTTCCTTTCATTTCAAGTGTTTCTTACAAGTTTTTTATCATTTCTGGAAACTATAATTGCGTATTTGAAGAGTTTTACCACAATTAGAGAGAGTTCCTACAACTACATACTGGAATCGTCAGCATTTTAACTGATTCACACAGGAAACACCAGAGAAATTCGGCTTCCAATTGTAAACATAAACTGTATAGTCTTCATTTACAGTCTTTCTACACAAATTTTGAGCTGTATAAACCTGAATTCCTAATATTTGAAAGCGAACTCAAGTGAAAACTCACCCTAAAATGGACTGAGTTTTAAGTATTATCAGTTTTCTGGTCATGACCCAGCTTTCCACTGGTAACCTCAGTGATTGAAAACGGCTAGAAATGTAGTAAGAATAAATTTCCTTTCATTTCAAGTGTTTCTTACAAGTTTTTTATCATTTCTGGAAACTATAATTGCGTATTTGAAGAGTTTTACCACAATTAGAGAGTGTTCCTACAACTAAATACTGGAATCGTCAGCATTTTAACTGATTCACACAGAAAACGCCAGAAAAATTAGGCCTCAATTTTAAACATAAACAGTATATTGCACACTTACAGTCTTTCTATACAAATTTTGAGCTGTATAAACCTGAAATCCTAATATTTGAAAGCCAATTCAAGTGAAAACTCTCCCTAAACTAGCCGGAGTTGTAAATATTATCAGTTTTCTGTCTATGTCCCACCTTTCCACTGGTAACCTCCGTGATTGAAAACGGCTGGAAATGTAGTAAGAATCTATTTGCTTTTATTTCAAGTGTTTCTTACAAGTTTTTTTTATCATTTCTGGAAACTATAATTGCGTAATTGAAGAGTTTTACCACAATTAGAGAGTGTTCCTACAACTATATACTGGAATCATCAGCATTTTAACTGATTCACACAGAAAACGCCAGAAAAATTAGGCCTCAATTTTACACATAAACAGTATATTGCACACTTACAGTCTTTCTATACAAATTTTGAGCTGTATAAACCTGAAATCCTAATGTTTGAAAGCCAATTGAAGTGAAAACTCTCCCTAAACTAGCCGGAGTTGTAAATATTATCAGTTTTCTGGCTATGTCCCACCTTTCCACTGGTAACCTCCGTGATTGAAAACGGCTGGAAATGTAGTAAGAATCTATTTGCTTTTATTTCAAGTGTTTCTTATAAGTTTTTTATCATTACTGGAAACAATAATTGCGTATTTGAAGAGTTTTACCACAATTAGAGAGTGTTCCTACAACTACATACTGGAATCGTCAGCATTTTAACTGATTCACACAGGAAACACCAGAGAAATTCGGCCTCCAATTGTAAACATAAACAGTATAGTCCTCACTTACAGTCTTTCTACACAAATTTTGAGCTGTATAAACCTGAATTCCTAATATTTGAAAGCGAACTCAAGTGAAAACTCACTCTAAACTAGTTGGAGTTGTAAGTATTATCAGTTTTCTGGTCATTACCCAGATTTCCTGTGGTAACCTCATTGATTGAAAACGGCTGGAAATGTAGTAAGAATCAAGTTCCTTTTATTTCAAGTGTTTCTTACAAGTTTTTTATCATTTCTGGAAACTATAATTGCGTATTTGAAGAGTTTTACCACAATTACAGAGTGTTCCTACAACTACATACTGAAATCGTCAGCATTTTAACTGATTCACACAGGAAACACGAGAGAAATTCGGCCTCCAATTGTAAACATAAACAGTATAGTCTTCACGTACAGTCTTTGTACACAACTTTTGAGCTGAATAAACCTGAATTCCTAATATTTGAAAGCGAACTGAAGTGAAAACTCACCCTAAACTAGATGGAGTTGTAAGTATTATCAGTTTTCTGGTCATGACCCAGCTTTCCACTGGTAAACTCTGTGATTGAAAACGGCTGGAAATGTAGTAAGAATAAATTTCCTTTCATTTCAAGTGTTTCTTACAAGTTTTTTATCATTTCTGGAAGCTATAATTGCGTATTTGAAGAGTTTTACCACAATTAGAGAGTGTTCCTACAACTATATACTGGAATCGGCAGCATGTTAACTGATTCACACAGAAAACACCAGAGAAATTCGGCTTCCAATTGTAAACATAAACTGTTTAGTCTTCACTTAGAATCTTTCTACACAAATTTTGAGCTGTATAAACCTGAATTCCTAAAATTTGAAAGCGAACTCAAGTGAAAACTCACCCTAAAATAGACTGAGTTTTAAGTATTATCAGTTTTCTGGTCATGACCAGCTTTCCACTGGTAACCTCCGTGATTGAAAACGCCCAGAAATGTAGTAAGAATAAATTTCCTTTCATTTCAAGTGTTTCTTACAAGTTTTTTTTATCATTTCTGGAAACTATAATTGCGTAATTGAAGAGTTTTACCACAATTAGAGAGTGTTCCTACAACTATATACTGGAATCGTCAGCATTTTAACTGATTCACACAGGAAACACCAGAGAAATTCGGCCTCAATTTTAAACATAAACAGTATATTGCACACTTACAGTCTTTCTATACAAATTTTGAGCTGTATAAACCTGAAATCCTAATATTTGAAAGCCAATTCAAGTGAAAACTCTCCCTAAACTAGCCGAAGTTGTAAATATTATCAGTTTTCTGTCTATGTCCCACCTTTCCACTGGTAACCTCCGTGATTGAAAACGGCTGGAAATGTAGTAAGTATCTATTTGCTTTTATTTCAAGTGTTTCTTACAAGTTTTTTTTATCATTTCTGGAAAGTATAATTGCGTAATTGAAGAGTTTTACCACAATTAGAGAGTGTTCCTACAACTATATACTGGAATCATCAGCATTTTAACTGATTCACACAGAAAACGCCAGAAAAATTAGGCCTCAATTTTACACATAAACAGTATATTGCACACTTACAGTCTTTCTATACAAATTTTGAGCTGTATAAACCTGAAATCCTAATGTTTGAAAGCCAATTCAAGTGAAAACTCTCCCTAAATTAGCCGGAGTTTTAAATATTATCAGTTTTCTGGCTATGTCCCACCTTTCCACTGGTAACCTCCGTGATTGAAAACGGCTGGAAATGTAGTAAGAATCTATTTGCTTTTATTTCAAGTGTTTCTTATAAGTTTTTTATCATTACTGGAAACAATAATTGCGTATTTGAAGAGTTTTACCACAATTAGAGAGTGTTCCTACAACTACATACTGGAATCGTCAGCATTTTAACTGATTCACACAGGAAACACCAGAGAAATTCGGCCTCCAATTGTAAACATAAAAAGTATAGTCCTCACTTACAGTCTTTCTACACAAATTATGAGCTGTATAAACCTGAAATCCTAATATTTGAAAGCCAATTCAAGTGAAAACTCTCCCTAAACTATCCGGAGTTGTAAATATTATCAGTTTTCTGGCTATGTCCCACCTTTCCACTGGTAAACTCCGTGATTGAAAACGGCTGGAAATGTAGTAAGAATAAATTTCCTTTCATTTCAAGTGTTTCTTACAAGTTTTTTATCATTCCTGGAAACTATAATTGCGTATTTGAAGAGTTTTACCACAATTAGAGAGTGTTCCTACAACTATATACTGGAATCGTCAGCATTTTAACTGATTCACACAGAAAACGCCAGAGAAATTAGGCCTCAATTTTAAACATAAACAGTATATTGCACACTTACAGTCTTTCGATACAAATTTTGAGCTGTATAAACCTGAAATCCTAATATTTGAAAGCCAATTCAAGTGAAAACTCTCCCTAAACTAGCCGGAGTTGTAAATATTATCAGTTTTCTGGTCATGACCCAGCTTTCCACTGGTAAACTCCGTGATTGCAAACGGCTGGAAATGTAGTAAGAATAAATTTCCTTTCATTTCAGGTGTTTCTTACAAGTTTTTTATCATTCCTGGAAACTATAATTGCGTATTTGAAGAGTTTTACCACAATTAGAGAGTGTTCCTACAACTATATACTGGAATCGTCAGCATTTTAACTGATTCACACAGGAAACACCAGAGAAATTCGGCCTCCAATTGTAAACATAAACAGTATAGTCCTCACTTTCAGTCTTTCTACACAAATTTTGAGCTGTATAAACCTGAATTCCTAATATTTGAAAGCGAACTCAAGTGAAAACTCACTCTAAACTAGATGGAGTTGTAAGTATTATCAGTTTTCTGGTCATTACCCAGATTTCCTGTGGTAACCTCCGCGATTGAAAACGGCTGGAAATGTAGTAAGAATCAAGGTCCTTTTATTTCAAGTGTTTCTTACGAGTTTTTATCATTTCTGGAAACTATAGTTGCTTATTTGAAGAGTATTACCACAATTACAGAGAGTTCCTACAACTACATACTGGAATCGTCAGCATTTTAACTGATTCACACAGGAAACACCAGAGAAATTCGGCCTCCAATTGTAAACATAAACAGTATAGTCTTCACCTATAGTCTTTCTACACAAATTTTGAGCTGAATAAACCTGAATTCCTACTATTTGAAAGCGAACTCAAGTGAAAACTCACCCTAAACTAGACGGAGTTGTAAGTACTATCAGTTTTCTGGTCATGACCCAGCTTTCCACTGGTAACCTCCGTGATTGAAAACGGCTAGAAATGTAGTAAGAATAAATTTCCTTTCATTTCAAGTGTTTCTTACAAGTTTTTTTTATCATTTCTGGAAGCTATAATTGCGTATTTGAAGAGTTTTACCACAATTAGAGAGTGTTCCTACAACTATATACTGGAATCAGCAGCATTTTAACTGATTCACACAGAAAACACCAGAGAAATTCGGCTTCCAATTGTAAACATAAACTTTATAGTCTTCACTTAGAGTCTTTCTACACAAATTTTGAGCTGTATAAACCTGAATTCGTAAAATTTGAAAGCGAACTCAAGTGAAAACTCACCCTAAAATAGACTGAGTTTTAAGTATTATCAGTTTTCTGGTCATGACCCAGCTTTCCACTGGTATCCTCCGTGATTGAAAACGCCCAGAAATGTAGTAAGAATAAATTTCCTTTCATTTCAAGTGTTTCTTACAAGTTTTTTATCATTTCTGGAAACTATAGTTGCGTATTTGAAGAGTTTTACCACAATTAGAGAGTGTTCCTACAACTATATACTGGAATCGACAGCATTTTAACTGATTCACACAGAAAACGCTAGAGAAATTAGGCCTCAATTTTAAACATAAACAGTTTATTGCACACTTACAGTCTTTCTATACAAATTTTGAGCTGTATAAACCTGAAATCCTAATATCTGAAAGCCAATTCAAGTGAAAACTCTCCCTAAACTACCCGGAGTTGTAAATATTATCAGTTTTCTGGCTATGTCCCACCTTTCCACTGGTAACCTCCGTGATTGAAAACGGCTGGAAATGTAGTAAGAATGTACTTGCTTTTATTTCAAGTGTTTCTTATAAGTTTTTTTATCATTCCTGGAAACTATAATTGCGTATTTGAAGAGTTTTACCACAATTAGAGAGTGTTCCTACAACTACATACTGGAATCGTCAGCATTTTAACTGATTCACACAGGAAACACCAGAGAAATTCGGCCTCCAATTGTAAACATAAAAAGTATAGTCCTCACTTACAGTCTTTCTACACAAATTATGAGCTGTATAAACCTGAAATCCTAATATTTGAAAGCCAATTCAAGTGAAAACTCTCCCTAAACTATCCGGAGTTGTAAATATTATCAGTTTTCTGGCTATGTCCCACCTTTCCACTGGTAAACTCCGTGATTGAAAACGGCTGGAAATGTAGTAAGAATAAATTTCCTTTCATTTCAAGTGTTTCTTACAAGTTTTTTATCATTCCTGGAAGCTATAATTGCGTATTTGAAGAGTTTTACCACAATTAGAGAGTGTTCCTACAACTACATACTGGAATCGTCAGCATTTTAACTGATTCACACAGAAAACGCCAGAGAAATTAGGCCTCAATTTTAAACATAAACAGTATATTGCACACTTACAGTCTTTCTACACAAATTTTGAGCTGTATAAACCTGAATTCGTAAAATTTGAAAGCGAACTCAAGTGAAAACTCACCCTAAAATAGACTGAGTTTTAAGTATTATCAGTTTTCTGGTCATGACCCAGCTTTCCACTGGTATCCTCCGTGATTGAAAACGCCCAGAAATGTAGTAAGAATAAATTTCCTTTCATTTCAAGTGTTTCTTACAAGTTTTTTATCATTTCTGGAAACTATAGTTGCGTATTTGAAGAGTTTTACCACAATTAGAGAGTGTTCCTACAACTATATACTGGAATCGACAGCATTTTAACTGATTCACACAGAAAACGCTAGAGAAATTAGGCCTCAATTTTAAACATAAACAGTTTATTGCACACTTACAGTCTTTCTATACAAATTTTGAGCTGTATAAACCTGAAATCCTAATATCTGAAAGCCAATTCATGTGAAAACTCTCCCTAAACTACCCGGAGTTGTAAATATTATCAGTTTTCTGGCTATGTCCCACCTTTCCACTGGTAACCTCCGTGATTGAAAACGGCTGGAAATGTAGTAAGAATGTACTTGCTTTTATTTCAAGTGTTTCTTATAAGTTTTTTTATCATTCCTGGAAACTATAATTGCGTATTTGAAGAGTTTTACCACAATTAGAGAGTGTTCCTACAACTACATACTGGAATCGTCAGCATTTTAACTGATTCACACAGGAAACACCAGAGAAATTCGGCCTCCAATTGTAAACATAAAAAGTATAGTCCTCACTTACAGTCTTTCTACACAAATTATGAGCTGTATAAACCTGAAATCCTAATATTTGAAAGCCAATTCAAGTGAAAACTCTCCCTAAACTATCCGGAGTTGTAAATATTATCAGTTTTCTGGCTATGTCCCACCTTTCCACTGGTAAACTCCGTGATTGAAAACGGCTGGAAATGTAGTAAGAATAAATTTCCTTTCATTTCAAGTGTTTCTTACAAGTTTTTTATCATTCCTGGAAACTATAATTGCGTATTTGAAGAGTTTTACCACAATTAGAGAGTGTTCCTACAACTATATACTGGAATCGTCAGCATTTTAACTGATTCACACAGAAAACGCCAGAGAAATTAGGCCTCAATTTTAAACATAAACAGTATATTGCACACTTACAGTCTTTCGATACAAATTTTGAGCTGTATAAACCTGAAATCCTAATATTTGAAAGCCAATTCAAGTGAAAACTCTCCCTAAACTAGCCGGAGTTGTAAATATTATCAGTTTTCTGGTCATGACCCAGCTTTCCACTGGTAAACTCCGTGATTGCAAACGGCTGGAAATGTAGTAAGAATAAATTTCCTTTCATTTCAGGTGTTTCTTACAAGTTTTTTATCATTCCTGGAAACTATAATTGCGTATTTGAAGAGTTTTACCACAATTAGAGAGTGTTCCTACAACTATATACTGGAATCGTCAGCATTTTAACTGATTCACACAGGAAACACCAGAGAAATTCGGCCTCCAATTGTAAACATAAACAGTATAGTCCTCACTTTCAGTCTTTCTACACAAATTTTGAGCTGTATAAACCTGAATTCCTAATATTTGAAAGCGAACTCAAGTGAAAACTCACTCTAAACTAGATGGAGTTGTAAGTATTATCAGTTTTCTGGTCATTACCCAGATTTCCTGTGGTAACCTCCGCGATTGAAAACGGCTGGAAATGTAGTAAGAATCAAGGTCCTTTTATTTCAAGTGTTTCTTACGAGTTTTTATCATTTCTGGAAACTATAGTTGCTTATTTGAAGAGTATTACCACAATTACAGAGAGTTCCTACAACTACATACTGGAATCGTCAGCATTTTAACTGATTCACACAGGAAACACCAGAGAAATTCGGCCTCCAATTGTAAACATAAACAGTATAGTCTTCACCTATAGTCTTTCTACACAAATTTTGAGCTGAATAAACCTGAATTCCTACTATTTGAAAGCGAACTCAAGTGAAAACTCACCCTAAACTAGACGGAGTTGTAAGTACTATCAGTTTTCTGGTCATGACCCAGCTTTCCACTGGTAACCTCCGTGATTGAAAACGGCTAGAAATGTAGTAAGAATAAATTTCCTTTCATTTCAAGTGTTTCTTACAAGTTTTTTTTATCATTTCTGGAAGCTATAATTGCGTATTTGAAGAGTTTTACCACAATTAGAGAGTGTTCCTACAACTATATACTGGAATCAGCAGCATTTTAACTGATTCACACAGAAAACACCAGAGAAATTCGGCTTCCAATTGTAAACATAAACTTTATAGTCTTCACTTAGAGTCTTTCTACACAAATTTTGAGCTGTATAAACCTGAATTCGTAAAATTTGAAAGCGAACTCAAGTGAAAACTCACCCTAAAATAGACTGAGTTTTAAGTATTATCAGTTTTCTGGTCATGACCCAGCTTTCCACTGGTATCCTCCGTGATTGAAAACGCCCAGAAATGTAGTAAGAATAAATTTCCTTTCATTTCAAGTGTTTCTTACAAGTTTTTTATCATTTCTGGAAACTATAGTTGCGTATTTGAAGAGTTTTACCACAATTAGAGAGTGTTCCTACAACTATATACTGGAATCGACAGCATTTTAACTGATTCACACAGAAAACGCTAGAGAAATTAGGCCTCAATTTTAAACATAAACAGTTTATTGCACACTTACAGTCTTTCTATACAAATTTTGAGCTGTATAAACCTGAAATCCTAATATCTGAAAGCCAATTCAAGTGAAAACTCTCCCTAAACTACCCGGAGTTGTAAATATTATCAGTTTTCTGGCTATGTCCCACCTTTCCACTGGTAACCTCCGTGATTGAAAACGGCTGGAAATGTAGTAAGAATGTACTTGCTTTTATTTCAAGTGTTTCTTATAAGTTTTTTTATCATTCCTGGAAACTATAATTGCGTATTTGAAGAGTTTTACCACAATTAGAGAGTGTTCCTACAACTACATACTGGAATCGTCAGCATTTTAACTGATTCACACAGGAAACACCAGAGAAATTCGGCCTCCAATTGTAAACATAAAAAGTATAGTCCTCACTTACAGTCTTTCTACACAAATTATGAGCTGTATAAACCTGAAATCCTAATATTTGAAAGCCAATTCAAGTGAAAACTCTCCCTAAACTATCCGGAGTTGTAAATATTATCAGTTTTCTGGCTATGTCCCACCTTTCCACTGGTAAACTCCGTGATTGAAAACGGCTGGAAATGTAGTAAGAATAAATTTCCTTTCATTTCAAGTGTTTCTTACAAGTTTTTTATCATTCCTGGAAGCTATAATTGCGTATTTGAAGAGTTTTACCACAATTAGAGAGTGTTCCTACAACTACATACTGGAATCGTCAGCATTTTAACTGATTCACACAGAAAACGCCAGAGAAATTAGGCCTCAATTTTAAACATAAACAGTATATTGCACACTTACAGTCTTTCTACACAAATTTTGAGCTGTATAAACCTGAATTCGTAAAATTTGAAAGCGAACTCAAGTGAAAACTCACCCTAAAATAGACTGAGTTTTAAGTATTATCAGTTTTCTGGTCATGACCCAGCTTTCCACTGGTATCCTCCGTGATTGAAAACGCCCAGAAATGTAGTAAGAATAAATTTCCTTTCATTTCAAGTGTTTCTTACAAGTTTTTTATCATTTCTGGAAACTATAGTTGCGTATTTGAAGAGTTTTACCACAATTAGAGAGTGTTCCTACAACTATATACTGGAATCGACAGCATTTTAACTGATTCACACAGAAAACGCTAGAGAAATTAGGCCTCAATTTTAAACATAAACAGTTTATTGCACACTTACAGTCTTTCTATACAAATTTTGAGCTGTATAAACCTGAAATCCTAATATCTGAAAGCCAATTCATGTGAAAACTCTCCCTAAACTACCCGGAGTTGTAAATATTATCAGTTTTCTGGCTATGTCCCACCTTTCCACTGGTAACCTCCGTGATTGAAAACGGCTGGAAATGTAGTAAGAATGTACTTGCTTTTATTTCAAGTGTTTCTTATAAGTTTTTTTATCATTCCTGGAAACTATAATTGCGTATTTGAAGAGTTTTACCACAATTAGAGAGTGTTCCTACAACTACATACTGGAATCGTCAGCATTTTAACTGATTCACACAGGAAACACCAGAGAAATTCGGCCTCCAATTGTAAACATAAAAAGTATAGTCCTCACTTACAGTCTTTCTACACAAATTATGAGCTGTATAAACCTGAAATCCTAATATTTGAAAGCCAATTCAAGTGAAAACTCTCCCTAAACTATCCGGAGTTGTAAATATTATCAGTTTTCTGGCTATGTCCCACCTTTCCACTGGTAAACTCCGTGATTGAAAACGGCTGGAAATGTAGTAAGAATAAATTTCCTTTCATTTCAAGTGTTTCTTACAAGTTTTTTATCATTCCTGGAAACTATAATTGCGTATTTGAAGAGTTTTACCACAATTAGAGAGTGTTCCTACAACTATATACTGGAATCGTCAGCATTTTAACTGATTCACACAGAAAACGCCAGAGAAATTAGGCCTCAATTTTAAACATAAACAGTATATTGCACACTTACAGTCTTTCGATACAAATTTTGAGCTGTATAAACCTGAAATCCTAATATTTGAAAGCCAATTCAAGTGAAAACTCTCCCTAAACTAGCCGGAGTTGTAAATATTATCAGTTTTCTGGTCATGACCCAGCTTTCCACTGGTAAACTCCGTGATTGCAAACGGCTGGAAATGTAGTAAGAATAAATTTCCTTTCATTTCAGGTGTTTCTTACAAGTTTTTTATCATTCCTGGAAACTATAATTGCGTATTTGAAGAGTTTTACCACAATTAGAGAGTGTTCCTACAACTATATACTGGAATCGTCAGCATTTTAACTGATTCACACAGGAAACACCAGAGAAATTCGGCCTCCAATTGTAAACATAAACAGTATAGTCCTCACTTTCAGTCTTTCTACACAAATTTTGAGCTGTATAAACCTGAATTCCTAATATTTGAAAGCGAACTCAAGTGAAAACTCACTCTAAACTAGATGGAGTTGTAAGTATTATCAGTTTTCTGGTCATTACCCAGATTTCCTGTGGTAACCTCCGCGATTGAAAACGGCTGGAAATGTAGTAAGAATCAAGGTCCTTTTATTTCAAGTGTTTCTTACGAGTTTTTATCATTTCTGGAAACTATAGTTGCTTATTTGAAGAGTATTACCACAATTACAGAGAGTTCCTACAACTACATACTGGAATCGTCAGCATTTTAACTGATTCACACAGGAAACACCAGAGAAATTCGGCCTCCAATTGTAAACATAAACAGTATAGTCTTCACCTATAGTCTTTCTACACAAATTTTGAGCTGAATAAACCTGAATTCCTACTATTTGAAAGCGAACTCAAGTGAAAACTCACCCTAAACTAGACGGAGTTGTAAGTACTATCAGTTTTCTGGTCATGACCCAGCTTTCCACTGGTAACCTCCGTGATTGAAAACGGCTAGAAATGTAGTAAGAATAAATTTCCTTTCATTTCAAGTGTTTCTTACAAGTTTTTTATCATTTCTGGAAACTATAATTGCGTATTTGAAGAGTTTTACCACAATTAGAGAGTCTTCCTACAACTACATACTGGAATCGTCAGCATTTTAACTGATTCACACAGGAAACACCAGAGAAATTCGGCCTCCAATTGTAAACATAAACAGTATAGTCCTAACATACAGTCTTTCTACACAAATTTTGAGCTGTATAAACCTGAATTCCTAATATTTGAAAGCGAACTCAAGTGAAAACTCACTCTAAACTAGATGGAGTTGTAAGTATTATCAGTTTTCTGGTCATGACCCAGCTTTCCACTGGTAAACTCCGTGATTGAAAACGGCTGGAAATGTAGTAAGAATCTATTTGCTTTCATTTCAAGTGTTTCTTACAAGTTTCTTATCATTCCTGGAAACTATAATTGCGTATTTGAAGATTTTTACCACAATTAGAGAGTGTTCCTACAACTATATACTGGAATCGTCAGCATTTTAACTGATTCACACAGAAAACACCAGAGAAATTAGGCCTCAATTTTAAACATAAACAGTATATTGCACACTTACAGTCTTTCGATACAAATTTTGAGCTGTATAAACCTGAAATCCTAATATTTGAAAGCGAACTCAAGTGAAAACTCACTCTAAACTAGATGGAGTTGTAAGTATTATCAGTTTTCTGGTCATTACCCAGATTTCCTGTGGTAACCTCCGCGATTGAAAACGGCTGGAAATGTAGTAAGAATCAAGGTCCTTTTATTTCAAGTGTTTCTTACGAGTTTTTATCATTTCTGGAAACTATAGTTGCTTATTTGAAGAGTATTACCACAATTACAGAGAGTTCCTACAACTACATACTGGAATCGTCAGCATTTTAACTGATTCACACAGGAAACACGAGAGAAATTCGGCCTCCAATTGTAAACATAAACAGTATAGTCTTCACCTATAGTCTTTCTACACAAATTTTGAGCTGAATAAACCTGAATTCCTACTATTTGAAAGCGAACTCAAGTGAAAACTCACCCTAAACTAGACGGAGTTGTAAGTATTATCAGTTTTCTGGTCATGACCCAGCTTTCCACTGGTAACCTCCGTGATTGAAAACGGCTAGAAATGTAGTAAGAATAAATTTCCTTTCATTTCAAGTGTTTCTTACAAGTTTTTTATCATTTCTGGAAACTATAGTTGCGTATTTGAAGAGTTTTACCACAATTAGAGAGTGTTCCTACAACTATATACTGGAATCGTCAGCATTTTAACTGATTCACACAGAAAACGCTAGAGAAATTAGGCCTCAATTTTAAACATAAACAGTTTATTGCACACTTACAGTCTTTCTATACAAATTTTGAGCTGTATAAACCTGAAATCCTAATATTTGAAAGCCAATTCAAGTGAAAACTCTCCCAAAACTACCCGGAGTTGTAAATATTATCAGTTTTCTGGTCATGACCCAGCTTTCTCCTGGTAACCTCCGTGATTGAAAATGGCTAGAAATGTAGTAAGAATAAATTTCCTTTCATTTCAAGTGTTTCTTACAAGTTTTTTATCATTTCTGGAAACTATAATTGCGTATTTGAAGAGTTTTACCACAATTAGAGAGTCTTCCTACAACTACATACTGGAATCGTCAGCATTTTAACTGATTCACACAGGAAACACCAGAGAAATTCGGCCTCCAATTGTAAACATAAACAGTATATTCCTAACATACAGTCTTTCTACACAAATTATGAGCAGTATAAACCTGAATTCCTAATATTTGAAAGCGAACTCAAGTGAAAACTCACCCTAAACTAGACGGAGTTGTAAGTATTATCAGTTTTCTGGTCATGACCCAGCTTTCCACTGGTAACCTCCGTGATTGAAAACGGCTAGAAATGTAGTAAGAATAAATTTCCTTTCATTTCAAGTGTTTCTTACAAGTTTTTTATCATTTCTGGAAACTATAGTTGCGTATTTGAAGAGTTTTACCACAATTAGAGAGTGTTCCTACAACTATATACTGGAATCGTCAGCATTTTAACTGATTCACACAGAAAACGCTAGAGAAATTAGGCCTCAATTTTAAACATAAACAGTTTATTGCACACTTACAGTCTTTCTATACAAATTTTGAGCTGTATAAACCTGAAATCCTAATATTTGAAAGCCAATTCAAGTGAAAACTCTCCCAAAACTACCCGGAGTTGTAAATATTATCAGTTTTCTGGTCATGACCCAGCTTTCTCCTGGTAACCTCCGTGATTGAAAATGGCTAGAAATGTAGTAAGAATAAATTTCCTTTCATTTCAGGTGTTTCTTACAAGTTTTTTATCATTCCTGGAAACTATAATTGCGTATTTGAAGAGTTTTACCACAATTAGAGAGTGTTCCTACAACTATATACTGGAATCGTCAGCATTTTAACTGATTCACACAGAAAACGCCAGAGAAATTAGGCCTCAATTTTAAACATAAACAGTATATTGCACACTTACAGTCTTTTGATACAAATTTTGAGCTGTATAAACCTGAAATCCTAATATTTGAAAGCGAACTCAAGTGAAAACTCACTCTAATCTAGATGGAGTTGTAAGTATTATCAGTTTTCTGGTCATTACCCAGATTTCCTGTGGTAACCTCCGTGATTGAAAACGGCTGGAAATGTAGTAAGAATCAAGGTCCTTTTATTTCAAGTGTTTCTTACGAGTTTTTATCATTTCTGGAAACTATAGTTGCTTATTTGAAGAGTATTACCACAATTACAGAGAGTTCCTACAACTACATACTGGAATCGTCAGCATTTTAACTGATTCACACAGGAAACACCAGAGAAATTCGGCCTCCAATTGTAAACATAAACAGGATAGTCTTCACGTATAGTCTTTCTACACAAATTTTGAGCTGAATAAACCTGAATTCCTACTATTTGAAAGCGAACTCAAGTGAAAACTCACCCTAAACTAGACGGAGTTGTAAGTATTATCAGTTTTCTGGTCATGACCCAGCTTTCCACTGGTAACCTCCGTGATTGAAAACGGCTAGAAATGTAGTAAGAATAAATTTCCTTTCATTTCAAGTGTTTCTTACAAGTTTTTTATCATTTCTGGAAACTATAGTTGCGTATTTGAAGAGTTTTACCACAATTAGAGAGTGTTCCTACAACTATATACTGGAATCGTCAGCATTTTAACTGATTCACACAGAAAACGCTAGAGAAATTAGGCCTCAATTTTAAACATAAACAGTTTATTGCACACTTACAGTCTTTCTATACAAATTTTGAGCTTTATAAACCTGAAATCCTAATATTTGAAAGCCAATTCAAGTGAAAACTCTCCCAAAACTACCCGGAGTTTTAAATATTATCAGTTTTCTGGTCATGACCCAGCTTTCTCCTGGTAACCTCCCTGATTGAAAATGGCTAGAAATGTAGTAAGAATAAATTTCCTTTCATTTCAAGTGTTTCTTACAAGTTTTTTATCATTTCTGGAAAGTATAATTGCGTATTTGAAGAGTTTTACCACAATTAGAGAGTCTTCCTACAACTACATACTGGAATCATCAGCATTTTAACTGATTCACACAGGAAACACCAGAGAAATTCGGCCTCCAATTGTAAACATAAACAGTATAGTCCTCACTTTCAGTCTTTCTACACAAATTTTGAGCTGTATAAACCTGAATTCCTAATATTTGAAAGCGAACTCAAGTGAAAACTCACTCTAAACTAGATGGAGTTGTAAGTATTATCAGTTTTCTGGTCATTACCCAGATTTCCTGTGGTAACCTCCGTGATTGAAAACGGCTGGAAATGTAGTAAGAATCAAGGTCCTTTTATTTCAAGTGTTTCTTACGAGTTTTTATCATTTCTGGAAACTATAGTTGCTTATTTGAAGAGTATTACCACAATTACAGAGAGTTCCTACAACTACATACTGGAATCGTCAGCATTTTAACTGATTCACACAGGAAACACGAGAGAAATTAGGCCTCAATTTTAAACATAAACAGTTTATTGCACACTTACAGTCTTTCTATACAAATTTTGAGCTGTATAAACCTGAAATCCTAATATTTGAAAGCCAATTCAAGTGAAAACTCTCCCAAAACTACCCGGAGTTTTAAATATTATCAGTTTTCTGGTCATGACCCAGCTTTCTCCTGGTAACCTCCGTGATTGAAAATGGCTAGAAATGTAGTAAGAATAAATTTCCTTTCATTTCAAGTGTTTCTTTCAAGTTTTTTATCATTTCTGGAAACTATAATTGCGTATTTGAAGAGTTTTACCACAATTAGAGAGTCTTCCTACAACTACATACTGGAATCGTCAGCATTTTAACTGATTCACACAGGAAACACCAGAGAAATTCGGCCTCCAATTGTAAACATAAACAGTATAGTCCTCACTTTCAGTCTTTCTACACAAATTATGAGCAGTATAAACCTGAATTCCTAATATTTGAAAGCGAACTCAAGTGAAAACTCACTCTAAACTAGATGGAGTTGTAAGTATTATCAGTTTTCTGGTCATGACCCAGCTTTCCACTGGTAAACTCCGTGATTGAAAACGGCTGGAAATGTAGTAAGAATAAATTTCCTTTCATTTCAAGTGTTTCTTACAAGTTTTTTATCATTCCTGGAAACTATAATTGCGTATTTGAAGAGTTTTACCACAATTAGAGAGTGTTCCTACAACTATATACTGGAATCGTCAGCATTTTAACTGATTCACACAGAAAACGCCAGAGAAATTAGGCCTCAATTTTAAACATAAACAGTATATTGAACACTTACAGTCTTTCGATACAAATTTTGAGCTGTATAAACCTGAAATCCTAATATTTGAAAGCCAATTCAAGTGAAAACTCTCCCTAAACTAGCCGGAGTTGTAAATATTATCAGTTTTCTGGTCATGACCCAGCTTTCCACTGGTAAACTCCGTGATTGAAAACGGCTGGAAATGTAGTAAGAATAAATTTCCTTTCATTTCAGGTGTTTCTTACAAGTTTTTTATCATTCCTGGAAACTATAATTGCGTATTTGAAGAGTTTTACCACAATTAGAGAGTGTTCCTACAACTATATACTGGAATCGTCAGCATTTTAACTGATTCACACAGGAAACACCAGAGAAATTCGGCCTCCAATTGTAAACATAAACAGTATAGTCCTCACTTTCAGTCTTTCTACACAAATTTTGAGCTGTATAAACCTGAATTCCTAATATTTGAAAGCGAACTCAAGTGAAAACTCACTCTAAACTAGATGGAGTTGTAAGTATTATCAGTTTTCTGGTCATTACCCAGATTTCCTGTGGTAACCTCCGTGATTGAAAACGGCTGGAAATGTAGTAAGAATCAAGGTCCTTTTATTTCAAGTGTTTCTTACGAGTTTTTATCATTTCTGGAAACTATAATTGCTTATTTGAAGAGTATTACCACAATTACAGAGAGTTCCTACAACTACATACTGGAATCGTCAGCATTTTAACTGATTCACACAGGAAACACGAGAGAAATTCGGCCTCCAATTGTAAACATAAACAGTATAGTCTTCACATATAGTCTTTCTACACAAATTTTGAGCTGAATAAACCTGAATTCCTACTATTTGAAAGCGAACTCAAGTGAAAACTCACCCTAAACTAGACGGAGTTGTAAGTATTATCAGTTTTCTGGTCATGACCCAGCTTTCCACTGGTAAACTCCGTGATTGAAAACGGCTAGAAATGTAGTAAGAATAAATTTCCTTTCATTTCAAGTGTTTCTTACAAGTTTTTTATCATTTCTGGAAACTATAGTTGCGTATTTGAAGAGTTTTACCACAATTAGAGAGTGTTCCTACAACTATATACTGGAATCGTCAGCATTTTAACTGATTCACAAAGAAAACGCTAGAGAAATTAGGCTTCAATTTTAAACATAAACAGTTTATTGCACACTTACAGTCTTTCTATACAAATTTTGAGCTGTATAAACCTGAAATCCTAATATTTGAAAGCCAATTCAAGTGAAAACTCTCCCAAAACTACCCGGAGTTTTAAATATTATCAGTTTTCTGGTCATGACCCAGCTTTCTCCTGGTAACCTCCGTGATTGAAAATGGCTAGAAATGTAGTAAGAATAAATTTCCTTTCATTTCAAGTGTTTCTTTCAAGTTTTTTATCATTTCTGGAAACTATAATTGCGTATTTGAAGAGTTTTACCACAATTAGAGAGTCTTCCTACAACTACATACTGGAATCGTCAGCATTTTAACTGATTCACACAGGAAACACCAGAGAAATTCGGCCTCCAATTGTAAACATAAACAGTATAGTCCTCACTTTCAGTCTTTCTACACAAATGATGAGCAGTATAAACCTGAATTCCTAATATTTGAAAGCGAACTCAAGTGAAAACTCACTCTAAACTAGATGGAGTTGTAAGTATTATCAGTTTTCTGGTCATGACCCAGCTTTCCACTGGTAAACTCCGTGATTGAAAACGGCTGGAAATGTAGTAAGAATAAATTTCCTTTCATTTCAAGTGTTTCTTACAAGTTTTTTATCATTCCTGGAAACTATAATTGCATATTTGAAGAGTTTTACCACAATTAGAGAGTGTTCCTACAACTATATACTGGAATGGTCAGCATTTTAACTGATTCACACAGAAAACGCCAGAGAAATTAGGCCTCAATTTTAAACATAAACAGTATATTGAACACTTACAGTCTTTCGATACAAATTTTGAGCTGTATAAACCTGAAATCCTAATATGTGAAAGCCAATTCAAGTGAAAACTCTCCCTAAACTAGCCGGAGTTGTAAATATTATCAGTTTTCTGGTCATGACCCAGCTTTCCACTGGTAAACTCCGTGATTGAAAACGGCTGGAAATGTAGTAAGAATAAATTTCCTTTCATTTCAGGTGTTTCTTACAAGTTTTTTATCATTCCTGGAAACTATAATTGCGTATTTGAAGAGTTTTACCACAATTAGAGAGTGTTCCTACAACTATATACTGGAATCGTCAGCATTTTAACTGATTCACACAGGAAACACCAGAGAAATTCGGCCTCCAATTGTAAACATAAACAGTATAGTCCTCACTTTCAGTCTTTCTACACAAATTTTGAGCTGTATAAACCTGAATTCCTAATATTTGAAAGCGAACTCAAGTGAAAACTCACTCTAAACTAGATGGAGTTGTAAGTATTATCAGTTTTCTGGTCATTACCCAGATTTCCTGTGGTAACCTCCGTGATTGAAAACGGCTGGAAATGTAGTAAGAATCAAGGTCCTTTTATTTCAAGTGTTTCTTACGAGTTTTTATCATTTCTGGAAACTATAGTTGCTTATTTGAAGAGTATTACCACAATTACAGAGAGTTCCTACAACTACATACTGGAATCGTCAGCATTTTAACTGATTCACACAGGAAACACGAGAGAAATTAGGCCTCCAATTGTAAACATAAACAGTATAGTCTTCACGTATAATCTTTCTACACAAATTTTGAGCTGAATAAACCTGAATTCCTACTATTTGAAAGCGAACTCAAGTGAAAACTCACCCTAAACTAGACGGAGTTGTAAGTATTATCAGTTTTCTGGTCATGACCCAGCTTTCCACTGGTAACCTCCGTGATTGAAAACGGCTAGAAATGTAGTAAGAATAAATTTCCTTTCATTTCAAGTGTTTCTTACAAGTTTTTTATCATTTCTGGAAAATATAGTTGCGTATTTGAAGAGTTTTACCACAATTAGAGAGTGTTCCTACAACTATATACTGGAATCGTCAGCATTTTAACTGATTCACACAGAAAACGCTAGAGAAATTAGGCCTCAATTTTAAACATAAACAGTATATTGCACACTTACAGTCTTTCTAAACTAATTTTGAGCTGTATAAACCTGAAATCCTAATATTTGAAAGCCAATTCAAGTGAAAACTCTCCCTAAACTAGCCGGAGTTGTAAATATTATCAGATTTCTGGCTACGTCCCACCTTTCCACTGGTAACCTCCGTGATTGAAAACGGCTGGAAATGTAGTAAGAATCTATTTGCTTTTATTTCAAGTGTTTCTTATAAGTTTTTTATCATTACTGGAAACAATAATTGCGTATTTGAAGAGTTTTACCACAATTAGAGATTGTTCCTACAACTACATACTGGAATCGTCAGCATTTTAACTGATTCACACAGGAAACACCAGAGAAATTCGGCCTCCAATTGTAAACATAAACAGTATAGTCCTCTCTTACAGTCTTTCTACACAAATTTTGAGCTGTATAAACCTGAATTCCTAATATTTGAAAGCGAACTCAAGTGAAAACTCACTCTAAACTAGTTGGAGTTCTAAGTATTATCAGTTTTCTGGTCATTACCCAGATTTCCTGTGGTAACCTCCGTGATTGAAAACGGCTGGAAATGTAGTAAGAATCAAGTTCCTTTTATTTCAAGTGTTTCTTACAAGTTTCTTATCATTTCTGGAAACTATAATTGCGTATTTGAAGAGTTTTACCACAATTACAGAGTGTTCCTACAACTACATACTGGAATCGTCAGCATTTTAACTGATTCACACAGGAAACACCAGAGAAATTCGGCCTCCAATTGTAAACATAAACAGTATAGCCTTCATGTACAGTCTTTCTACACAAATTTTGAGCTGAATAAACCTGAATTCCTTCTATTTGAAAGCGAACTCAAGTGAAAACTCACGCTAAACTAGACGGAGTTGTAAGCAATATCAGTTTTCTGGTCATGACCCAGCTTTCCACTGGTAAACTCCGTGATTGAAAACGGCTGGAAATGTAGTAAGAATAAATTTCCTTTCATTTCAAGTGTTTCTTACAAGTTTTTTATCATTTCTGGAAACTATAATTGCGTATTTGAAGAGTTTTACCACCATTAGGGAGTGTTCCTACAACTATATACTGGAATCCATAGCATTTTAACTGATTCACACAGAAAACGCCAGAGAAATTAGGCCTCAATTTTAAACATAAACAGTATATTGCACACTTACAGTCTTCCTACAAAAATTTTGAGCTGTATAAACCTGAAATCCTAATATTTGAAAGCCAATTCAAGTGAAAACTCTCCCTAAACTAGCCGGAGTTGTAAATATTATCAGTTTTCTGGCTATGTCCCACCTTTCCACTGGTAACCTCCGTGATTGAAAACGGCTGGAAATGTAGTAAGAATCTATTTGCTTTTATTTCAAGTGTTTCTTATAAGTTTTTTATCATTACTGGAAACAATAATTGCGTATTTGAAGAGTTTTACCACAATTAGAGAGTGTTCCTAAAACTACATACTGGAATCGTCAGCATTTTAACTGATTCACACAGGAAACACCAGAGAAATTCGGCCTCCAATTGTAAACATAAACAGTATAGTCTTCACGTACAGTCTTTCTACACAAATTTTGGGCTGAATAAACCTGAATTCCTACTATTTGAACGCGAACTCAAGTGAAAACTCACCCTAAACTAGACGGAGTTGTAAGTATTATCAGTTTTCTGGTCATGACCCAGCTTTCCACTGGTAAACTCCGTGATTGAAAACGGCTGGAAATGTAGTAAGAATAAATTTCCTTTCATTTCAGGTGTTTCTTACAAGTTTTTTATCATTCCTGGAAACTATAATTGCGTATTTGAAGAGTTTTACCACAATTAGAGAGTGTTCCTACAACTATATACTGGAATCGTCAGCATTTTAACTGATTCACACAGGAAACACCAGAGAAATTCGGCCTCCAATTGTAAACATAAACAGTATAGTCCTCACTTTCAGTCTTTCTACACAAATTTTGAGCTGTATAAACCTGAATTCCTAATATTTGAAAGCGAACTCAAGTGAAAACTCACTCTAAACTAGATGGAGTTGTAAGTATTATCAGTTTTCTGGTCATTACCCAGATTTCCTGTGGTAACCTCCGTGATTGAAAACGGCTGGAAATGTAGTAAGAATCAAGGTCCTTTTATTTCAAGTGTTTCTTACGAGTTTTTATCATTTCTGGAAACTATAGTTGCTTATTTGAAGAGTATTACCACAATTACAGAGAGTTCCTACAACTACATACTGGAATCGTCAGCATTTTAACTGATTCACACAGGAAACACGAGAGAAATTAGGCCTCCAATTGTAAACATAAACAGTATAGTCTTCACGTATAGTCTTTCTACACAAATTTTGAGCTGAATAAACCTGAATTCCTACTATTTGAAAGCGAACTCAAGTGAAAACTCACCCTAAACTAGACGGAGTTGTAAGTATTATCAGTTTTCTGGTCATGACCCAGCTTTCCACTGGTAACCTCCGTGATTGAAAACGGCTAGAAATGTAGTAAGAATAAATTTCCTTTCATTTCAAGTGTTTCTTACAAGTTTTTTATCATTTCTGGAAAATATAGTTGCGTATTTGAAGAGTTTTACCACAATTAGAGAGTGTTCCTACAACTATATACTGGAATCGTCAGCATTTTAACTGATTCACACAGAAAACGCTAGAGAAATTAGGCCTCAATTTTAAACATAAACAGTATATTGCACACTTACAGTCTTTCTGAACTAATTTTGAGCTGTATAAACCTGAAATCCTAATATTTGAAAGCCAATTCAAGTGAAAACTCTCCCTAAACTAGCCGGAGTTGTAAATATTATCAGATTTCTGGCTACGTCCCACCTTTCCACTGGTAACCTCCGTGATTGAAAACGGCTGGAAATGTAGTAAGAATCTATTTGCTTTTATTTCAAGTGTTTCTTATAAGTTTTTTATCATTACTGGAAACAATAATTGCGTATTTGAAGAGTTTTACCACAATTAGAGATTGTTCCTACAACTACATACTGGAATCGTCAGCATTTTAACTGATTCACACAGGAAACACCAGAGAAATTCGGCCTCCAATTGTAAACATAAACAGTATAGTCCTCACTTACAGTCTTTCTACACAAAT
The DNA here is from genome assembly GCF_963259705.1 of Myotis daubentonii. Taxonomy (NCBI): domain Eukaryota; kingdom Metazoa; phylum Chordata; class Mammalia; order Chiroptera; family Vespertilionidae; genus Myotis; species Myotis daubentonii. Next base: position 76,670,819 of record NC_081861.1, on the reverse strand, counting down.
TTTGAGCTGTATAAACCTGAATTCCTAATATTTGAAAGAGAACTCAAGTGAAAACTCACTCTAAACTAGTTGGAGTTCTAAGTATTATCAGTTTTCTGGTCATTACCCAGATTTCCTGTGGTAACCTCCGTGATTGAAAACGGCTGGAAATGTAGTAAGAATCAAGTTCCTTTTATTTCAAGTGTTTCTTACAAGTTTCTTATCATTTCTGGAAACTATAATTGCGTATTTGAAGAGTTTTACCACAATTACAGAGTGTTCCTACAACTACATACTGGAATCGTCAGCATTTTAACTGATTCACACAGGAAACACCAGAGCAATTCGGCCTCCAATTGTAAACATAAACAGTATAGCCTTCATGTACAGTCTTTCTACACAAATTTTGAGCTGAATAAACCTGAATTCCTTCTATTTGAAAGCGAACTCAAGTGAAAACTCACGCTAAACTAGACGGAGTTGTAAGCATTATCAGTTTTCTGGTCATGACCCAGCTTTCCTCTGGTAAACTCCGTGATTGAAAACGGCTAGAAATGTAGTAAGAATAAATTTCCTTTCATTTCAAGTGTTTCTTACAAGTTTTTTATCATTTCTGGAAACTATAATTGCGTATTTGAAGAGTTTTACCACCATTAGGGAGTGTTCCTACAACTATATACTGGAATCCATAGCATTTTAACTGATTCACACAGAAAACGCCAGAGAAATTAGGCCTCAATTTTAAACATAAACAGTATATTGCACACTTACAGTCTTCCTACAAAAATTTTGAGCTGTATAAACCTGAAATCCTAATATTTGAAAGCCAATTCAAGTGAAAACTCTCCCTAAACTAGCCGGAGTTGTAAATATTATCAGTTTTCTGGCTATGTCCCACCTTTCCACTGGTAACCTCCGTGATTGAAAACGGCTGGAAATGTAGTAAGAATCTATTTGCTTTTATTTCAAGTGTTTCTTATAAGTTTTTTATCATTACTGGAAACAATAATTGCGTATTTGAAGAGTTTTACCACAATTAGAGAGTGTTCCTACAACTACATACTGGAATCGTCAGCATTTTAACTGATTCACACAGGAAACACCAGAGAAATTCGGCCTCCAATTGTAAACATAAACAGTATAGTCTTCACGTACAGTCTTTCTACACAAATTTTGGGCTGAATAAACCTGAATTCCTACTATTTGAAAGCGAACTCAAGTGAAAACTCACCCTAAACTAGACGGAGTTGTAAGTATTATCAGTTTTCTGGTCATGACCCAGCTTTCCACTGGTAAACTCCGTGATTGAAAACGGCTGGAAATGTAGTAAGAATAAATTTTCTTTCATTTCAAATGTTTCTTACAAGTTTTTTTTATCATTTCTCGAAGCTATAATTGCGTATTTGAAGAGTTTTACCACAATTAGAGAGTGTTCCTACAACTACATACTGAAATCATCAGCATTTTAACTGATTCACACAGCAAACACCAGAGAAATTCGGCCTCCAATTGTAAACATAAACAGTATAGTCTTCACGTACAGTCTTTCTACACAACTTTTGAGCTGAATAAACCTGAATTCCTAATATTTGAAAGCGAACTCAAGTGAAAACTCACCCTAAACTAGATGGAGTTGTAAGTATTACCAGTTTTCTGGCTATGTCCCACCTTTCCACTGGTAAACTCCGTGATTGAAAACGGCTGGAAATGTAGTAAGAATCTATTTGCTTTTATTTCAAGTGTTTCTTATAAGTTTTTTATCATTACTGGAAACAATAATTGCGTATTTGAAGAGTTTTACCACAATTAGAGATTGTTCCTACAACTACATACTGGAATCGTCAGCATTTTAACTGATTCACACAGGAAACACCAGAGAAATTCGGCCTCCAATTGTAAACATAAACAGTATAGTCTTCACGTACAGTCTTTCTAAACAAATTTTGAGCTGAATAAACCTGAATTCCTTCTATTTGAAAGCGAACTCAAGTGAAAACTCACCCTAAACTAGACGGAGTTGTAAGTATTATCAGTTTTCTGGTCATGACCCAGCTTTCCACTGGTAAACTCCGTGATTGAAAACGGCTAGAAATGTAGTAAGAATAAATTTCCTTTCATTTCAAGTGTTTCTTACAAGTTTTTTATTATTTCTGGAAGCTATAATTGCGTATTTGAAGAGTTTTACCACCATTAGGGAGTGTTCCTACAACTATATACTGGAATCCATAGCATTTTAAGTGATTCACACAGAAAACGCCAGAGAAACTGGGCCTCAATTTTAAACATAAACAGTATATTGCACACTTACAGTCTTTTTAAACAAATTTTGAGCTGTATAAACCTGAAATCCTAATATTTGAAAGCCAATTCAAGTGAAAACTCTCCCTAAACTAGCCGGAGTTTTAAGTATTATCAGTTTTCTGGTCATGACCCAGCTTTCCAGTGGTAACCTCCGTGATTGAAAACGGTTGGAAATGTTGTAAGAATCAATTTCCTTTTATTTCAAGTGTTTCTTACAAGTATTTTATCATTTCTGGAAACTATAATTGCGTATTTGAAGAGTTTTACCACAATTAGAGAGTGTTCCTACAACTATATACTGGAATCGTCAGCATTTTAACTGATTCTCACAGAAAACGCCAGAAAAATTAGGCCTCAATTTTAAACATAAACAGTATATTGCACACTTAGAGTCTTTCTAAACTAATTTTGAGCTGTATAAACCTGAAATCCTAATATTTGAAAGCCAATTCAAGTTAAAACTCTCCCTAAACTAGCCGGAGTTGTAAATATTATCAGTTTTCTGGCTATGTCCCACCTTTCCACTGGTAACCTCCGTGATTGAAAACGGCTGGAAATGTAGTAAGAATCTATTTGCTTTTATTTCAAGTGTTTCTTATAAGTTTTTTATCATTACTGGAAACAATAATTGCGTATTTGAAGAGTTTTACCACAATTAGAGAGTGTTCCTACAACTATATACTGGAATCAGCAGCATTTTAACTGATTCACACAGAAAACGCCAGTAAAATTAGGCCTCAATTTTAAACATAAACAGTATATTGCACACTTACAGTCTTTCTAAACTAATTTTGAGCTGTATAAACCTGAAATCCTAATATTTGAAAGCCAATTCAAGTGAAAACTCTCCCTAAACTAGCCGGAGTTGTAAATATTATCAGTTTTCTGGCTATGTCCCACCTTTCCACTGGTAACCTCCGTGATTGAAAACGGCTGGAAATGTAGTAAGAATCTATTTGCTTTTATTTCAAGTGTTTCTTATAAGTTTTTTATCATTACTGGAAACAATAATTGCGTATTTGAAGAGTTTTACCACAATTAGAGAGAGTTCCTACAACTACATACTGGAATCGTCAGCATTTTAACTGATTCACACAGGAAACACCAGAGAAATTCGGCCTCCAATTGTAAACATAAACAGTATAGTCTTCACGTACAGTCTTTCTACACAAATTTTGAGCTGAATAAACCTGAATTCCTACTATTTGAAAGCGAACTCAAGTGAAAACTCACCCTAAACTAGACGGAGTTGTAAGTATTATCAGTTTTCTGGTCATTACCCAGATTTCCTGTGGTAACCTCCGTGATTGAAAACGGCTGGAAATGTAGTAAGAATCAAGTTCCTTTCATTTCAAATGTTTCTTAAAAATTTTTTTATCCTTTCTGGAAACTATAATTGCGTATTTGAAGAGTTTTACCACATTTAGAGAGTGTTCCTACAACTACATACTGAAATCGTCAGCATTTTAACTGATTCACACAGGAAACACCAGAGAAATTCGGCCTCCAATTGTAAACATAAACAGTATAGTCTTCACGTACAGTCTTTCTACACAACTTTTGAGCTGAATAAACCTGAATTCCTAAAATTTGAAAGCGAACTCAAGTGAAAACTCACTCTAAAATAGACTGAGTTTTAAGTATTATCAGTTTTCTGGTCATGACCCAGCTTTCCACTGGTAAGCTCCGTGATTGAAAACGCCCTGAAATGTAGGAAGAATAAATTTCCTTTCATTTCAAGTGTTTCTTACAAGATTTTTTTATCATTTCTGGAAACTATAATTGGGTATTTGAAGAGGTTTACCACAATTAGAGAGTGTTCCTACAACTATATACTGGAATCCACAGCATTTTAACTGATTCACACAGAAAACGCCAGAAAAATTAGGCCTCAATTTTAAACATAAACAGTATATTGCACACTTACAGTCTTTCTATACAAATTTTGAGCTGAATAAACCTGAAATCCTAATGTTTGAAAGCCAATTCAAGTGAAAACTCTCCCTAAACTACCCGGAGTTGTAAATATTATCAGTTTTCTGGCTACGTCCCACCTTTCCACTGGTAAACTCCGTGATTGAAAACGGCTGGAAATGTAGTAAGAATAAATTTCCTTTCATTTCAAATGTTTCTTACAAGTTTTTTTTATCATTTCTGGAAGCTATAATTGCGTATTTGAAGAGTTTTACCACAATTAGAGAGTGTTCCTACAACCACATACTGAAATCGTCAGCATTTTAACTGATTCACACAGGAAACACCAGAGAAATTCGGCCTCCAATTGTAAACATAAACTATATATTCTTCACTTAGAGACTTTCTACACAAATTTTGAGCTGTATAAACCTGAATTCCTAAAATTTGAAAGCGAACTCAAGTGAAAACTCACCCTAAAATAGACTGAGTTTTAAGTATTATCAGTTTTCTGGTCATGACCCAGCTTTCCACTGGTAAGCTCCGTGATTGAAAACGCCCTGAAATGTAGTAAGAATAAATGTCCTTTCATTTCAAGTGTTTCTTACAAGTTTTTTTTATCATTTCTGGAAACTATAATTGGGTATTTGAAGAGTTTTACCACAATTAGAGAGTGTTCCTACAACTATATACTGGAATGAGCAGCATTTTAACTGATTCACACAGAAAACGCCAGAAAAATTAGGCCTCAATTTTAAACATAAACAGTATATTGCACACTTACAGTCTTTCTAAACTAATTTTGAGCTGTATAAACCTGAAATCCTAATATTTGAAAGCCAATTCAAGTGAAAACTCTCCCTAAACTAGCTGGAGTTGTAAATATTATCAGTTTTCTGGCTATGTCCCACCTTTCCACTGGTAACCTCCGTGATTGAAAACGGCTGGAAATGTAGTAAGAATCTATTTGCTTTTATTTCAAGTGTTTCTTATAAGTTTTTTATCATTACTGGAAACAATAATTGCGTATTTGAAGAGTTTTACCACAATTAGAGAGTGTTCCTACAACTACATACTGGAATCGTCAGCATTTTAACTGATTCACACAGGAAACACCAGAGAAATTCGGCCTCCAATTGTAAACATAAACAGTATAGTCTTCACGTACAGTCTTTCTACACAAATTTTGAGCTGAATAAACCTGAATTCCTACTATTTGAAAGCGAACTCAAGTGAAATCTCACTCTAAAATAGACGGAGTTTTAAGTATTATCAGTTTTCTGGTCATGACCCAGCTTTCCACTGGTTAACTCCGTGATTGAAAACGGATGGAAATGTTGTAAGAATCAATTTCCTTTTATTTCAAGTGTTTCTTACAAGTTTTTTATCATTTCTGGAAACTATAATTGCGTATTTGAAGAGTTTTACCACCATTAGGGAGTGTTCCTACAACTATATACTGGAATCCATAGCATTTTAACTGATTCACACAGAAAACGCCAGAGAAATTAGGCCTCAATTTTAAACATAAACAGTATATTGCACACTTACAGTCTTCCTACAAAAATTTTGAGCTGTATAAACCTGAAATCCTAATATTTGAAAGCCAATTCAAGTGAAAACTCTCCCTAAACTAGCCGGAGTTGTAAATATTATCAGTTTTCTGGCTATGTCCCACCTTTCCACTGGTAACCTCCGTGATTGAAAACGGCTGGAAATGTAGTAAGAATCTATTTGCTTTTATTTCAAGTGTTTCTTATAAGTTTTTTATCATTACTGGAAACAATAATTGCGTATTTGAAGAGTTTTACCACAATTAGAGAGTGTTCCTACAACTACATACTGGAATCGTCAGCATTTTAACTGATTCACACAGGAAACACCAGAGAAATTCGGCCTCCAATTGTAAACATAAACAGTATAGTCTTCACGTACAGTCTTTCTACACAAATTTTGGGCTGAATAAACCTGAATTCCTACTATTTGAAAGCGAACTCAAGTGAAAACTCACCCTAAACTAGACGGAGTTGTAAGTATTATCAGTTTTCTGGTCATGACCCAGCTTTCCACTGGTAAACTCCGTGATTGAAAACGGCTGGAAATGTAGTAAGAATAAATTTTCTTTCATTTCAAATGTTTCTTACAAGTTTTTTTTATCATTTCTCGAAGCTATAATTGCGTATTTGAAGAGTTTTACCACAATTAGAGAGTGTTCCTACAACTACATACTGAAATCATCAGCATTTTAACTGATTCACACAGCAAACACCAGAGAAATTCGGCCTCCAATTGTAAACATAAACAGTATAGTCTTCACGTACAGTCTTTCTACACAACTTTTGAGCTGAATAAACCTGAATTCCTAATATTTGAAAGCGAACTCAAGTGAAAACTCACCCTAAACTAGACGGAGTTGTAAGTATTACCAGTTTTCTGGCTATGTCCCACCTTTCCACTGGTAAACTCCGTGATTGAAAACGGCTGGAAATGTAGTAAGAATCTATTTGCTTTTATTTCAAGTGTTTCTTATAAGTTTTTTATCATTACTGGAAACAATAATTGCGTATTTGAAGAGTTTTACCACAATTAGAGATTGTTCCTACAACTACATACTGGAATCGTCAGCATTTTAACTGATTCACACAGGAAACACCAGAGAAATTCGGCCTCCAATTGTAAACATAAACAGTATAGTCTTCACGTACAGTCTTTCTAAACAAATTTTGAGCTGAATAAACCTGAATTCCTTCTATTTGAAAGCGAACTCAAGTGAAAACTCACCCTAAACTAGACGGAGTTGTAAGTATTATCAGTTTTCTGGTCATGACCCAGCTTTCCAGTGGTAACCTCCGTGATTGAAAACGGTTGGAAATGTTGTAAGAATCAATTTCCTTTTATTTCAAGTGTTTCTTACAAGTATTTTATCATTTCTGGAAACTATAATTGCGTATTTGAAGAGTTTTACCACAATTAGAGAGTGTTCCTACAACTATATCCTGGAATCGTCAGCATTTTAACTGATTCTCACAGAAAACGCCAGAAAAATTAGGCCTCAATTTTAAACATAAACAGTATATTGCACACTTAGAGTCTTTCTAAACTAATTTTGAGCTGTATAAACCTGAAATCCTAATATTTGAAAGCCAATTCAAGTTAAAACTCTCCCTAAACTAGCCGGAGTTGTAAATATTATCAGTTTTCTGGCTATGTCCCACCTTTCCACTGGTAACCTCCGTGATTGAAAACGGCTGGAAATGTAGTAAGAATCTATTTGCTTTTATTTCAAGTGTTTCTTATAAGTTTTTTATCATTACTGGAAACAATAATTGCGTATTTGAAGAGTTTTACCACAATTAGAGAGTGTTCCTACAACTATATACTGGAATCAGCAGCATTTTAACTGATTCACACAGAAAACGCCAGTAAAATTAGGCCTCAATTTTAAACATAAACAGTATATTGCACACTTACAGTCTTTCTAAACTAATTTTGAGCTGTATAAACCTGAAATCCTAATATTTGAAAGCCAATTCAAGTGAAAACTCTCCCTAAACTAGCCGGAGTTGTAAATATTATCAGTTTTCTGGCTATGTCCCACCTTTCCACTGGTAACCTCCGTGATTGAAAACGGCTGGAAATGTAGTAAGAATCTATTTGCTTTTATTTCAAGTGTTTCTTATAAGTTTTTTATCATTACTGGAAACAATAATTGCGTATTTGAAGAGTTTTACCACAATTAGAGAGAGTTCCTACAACTACATACTGGAATCGTCAGCATTTTAACTGATTCACACAGGAAACACCAGAGAAATTCGGCCTCCAATTGTAAACATAAACAGTATAGTCTTCACGTACAGTCTTTCTACACAAATTTTGAGCTGAATAAACCTGAATTCCTACTATTTGAAAGCGAACTCAAGTGAAAACTCACCCTAAACTAGACGGAGTTGTAAGTATTATCAGTTTTCTGGTCATTACCCAGATTTCCTGTGGTAACCTCCGTGATTGAAAACGGCTGGAAATGTAGTAAGAATCAAGTTCCTTTCATTTCAAATGTTTCTTAAAAATTTTTTTATCCTTTCTGGAAACTATAATTGCGTATTTGAAGAGTTTTACCACATTTAGAGAGTGTTCCTACAACTACATACTGAAATCGTCAGCATTTTAACTGATTCACACAGGAAACACCAGAGAAATTCGGCCTCCAATTGTAAACATAAACAGTATAGTCTTCACGTACAGTCTTTCTACACAACTTTTGAGCTGAATAAACCTGAATTCCTAAAATTTGAAAGCGAACTCAAGTGAAAACTCACTCTAAAATAGACTGAGTTTTAAGTATTATCAGTTTTCTGGTCATGACCCAGCTTTCCACTGGTAAGCTCCGTGATTGAAAACGCCCTGAAATGTAGGAAGAATAAATTTCCTTTCATTTCAAGTGTTTCTTACAAGATTTTTTTATCATTTCTGGAAACTATAATTGGGTATTTGAAGAGGTTTACCACAATTAGAGAGTGTTCCTACAACTATATACTGGAATCCACAGCATTTTAACTGATTCACACAGAAAACGCCAGAAAAATTAGGCCTCAATTTTAAACATAAACAGTATATTGCACACTTACAGTCTTTCTATACAAATTTTGAGCTGAATAAACCTGAAATCCTAATGTTTGAAAGCCAATTCAAGTGAAAACTCTCCCTAAACTAGCCGGAGTTGTAAATATTATCAGTTTTCTGGCTACGTCCCACCTTTCCACTGGTAAACTCCGTGATTGAAAACGGCTGGAAATGTAGTAAGAATAAATTTCCTTTCATTTCAAATGTTTCTTACAAGTTTTTTTTATCATTTCTGGAAGCTATAATTGCGTATTTGAAGAGTTTTACCACAATTAGAGAGTGTTCCTACAACCACATACTGAAATCGTCAGCATTTTAACTGATTCACACAGGAAACACCAGAGAAATTCGGCCTCCAATTGTAAACATAAACTATATATTCTTCACTTAGAGACTTTCTACACAAATTTTGAGCTGTATAAACCTGAATTCCTAAAATTTGAAAGCGAACTCAAGTGAAAACTCACCCTAAAATAGACTGAGTTTTAAGTATTATCAGTTTTCTGGTCATGACCCAGCTTTCCACTGGTAAGCTCCGTGATTGAAAACGCCCTGAAATGTAGTAAGAATAAATGTCCTTTCATTTCAAGTGTTTCTTACAAGTTTTTTTTATCATTTCTGGAAACTATAATTGGGTATTTGAAGAGTTTTACCACAATTAGAGAGTGTTCCTACAACTATATACTGGAATGAGCAGCATTTTAACTGATTCACACAGAAAACGCCAGAAAAATTAGGCCTCAATTTTAAACATAAACAGTATATTGCACACTTACAGTCTTTCTAAACTAATTTTGAGCTGTATAAACCTGAAATCCTAATATTTGAAAGCCAATTCAAGTGAAAACTCTCCCTAAACTAGCTGGAGTTGTAAATATTATCAGTTTTCTGGCTATGTCCCACCTTTCCACTGGTAACCTCCGTGATTGAAAACGGCTGGAAATGTAGTAAGAATCTATTTGCTTTTATTTCAAGTGTTTCTTATAAGTTTTTTATCATTACTGGAAACAATAATTGCGTATTTGAAGAGTTTTACCACAATTAGAGAGTGTTCCTACAACTACATACTGGAATCGTCAGCATTTTAACTGATTCACACAGGAAACACCAGAGAAATTCGGCCTCCAATTGTAAACATAAACAGTATAGTCTTCACGTACAGTCTTTCTACACAAATTTTGAGCTGAATAAACCTGAATTCCTACTATTTGAAAGCGAACTCAAGTGAAATCTCACTCTAAAATAGACTGAGTTTTAAGTATTATCAGTTTTCTGGTCATGACCCAGCTTTCCACTGGTTAACTCCGTGATTGAAAACGGATGGAAATGTTGTAAGAATCAATTTCCTTTTATTTCAAGTGTTTCTTACAAGTTTTTTATCATTTCTGGAAACTATAATTGCGTATTTGAAGAGTTTTACCACAATTAGAGAGTGTTCCTACAACTATATACTGGAATCGTCAGCATTTTAACTGATTCACACAGAAAACGCCAGAAAAATTAGGCCTCAATTTTAAACATAAATAGTATATTGCACACTTACAGTCTTTCTATACAAATTTTGAGCTGAATAAACCTGAAATCCTAATGTTTGAAAGCCAATTCAAGTGAAAACTCTCCCTAAACTAGCCGGAGTTGTAAATATTATCAGTTTTCTGGCTATGTCCCACTTTTCCACTGGTAAACTCCGTGATTGAAAACGGCTGGAAATGTAGTAAGAATAAATTTCCTTTCATTTCAAATGTTTCTTACAAGTTTTTTTATCATTTCTGGAAGCTATAATTGCGTATTTGAAGAGTTTTACCACAATTAGAGAGTGTTCATACAACCACATACTGAAATCGTCAGCATTTTAACTGATTCACACAGGAAACACCAGAGAAATTCGGCCTCCAATTGTAAACATAAACAGTATAGTCTTCACGTACAGTCTTTCTACACAACTTTTGAGCTGAATAAACCTGAATTCCTAATATTTGAAAGCGAACTCAAGTGAAAACTCACCCTAAACAAGATGGAGTTGTAAGTATTATCAGTTTTCTGGTCATGACCCAGCTTTCCACTGGTAAAATCCGTGATTGAAAACGGCTGGAAATGTAGTAAGAATAAATTTCCTTTCATTTCAAGTGTTTCTTACAAGTTTTTTTTATCATTTCTGGAAGCTATAATGGCGTATTTGAAGAGTTTTACCACAATTAGAGAGTGTTCCTACAACTATATACTGGAATCGGCAGCATTTTAACTGATTCACACAGAAAACACCAGAGAAATTCGGCTTCCAATTGTAAACATAAACTGTATATTCTTCACTTAGAGACTTTCTACACAAATTTTGAGCTGTATAAACCTGAATTCCTAAAATTTGAAAGCGAACTCAAGTGAAAACTCACCCTAAAATAGACTGAGTTTTAAGTATTATCAGTTTTCTGGTCATGACCCAGCTTTCCACTGGTAAGCTCCGTGATTGAAAACGCCCTGAAATGTAGTAAGAATAAATTTCCTTTCATTTCAAGTGTTTCTTACAAGTTTTTTTTATCATTTCTGGAAACTATAATTGGGTATTTGAAGAGTTTTACCACAATTAGAGAGTGTTCCTACAACTATATACTGGAATCCACAGCATTTTAACTGATTCACACAGAAAACGCCAGAAAAATTAGGCCTCAATTTTAAACATAAACAGTATATTGCACACTTACAGTCTTTCTAAACAAATTTTGAGCTGTATAAACCTGAAATCCTAATATTTGAAAGCCAATTCAAGTGAAAACTCTCGCTAAACTAGCCGGAGTTTTAAGTATTATCAGTTTTCTGGTCATAACCCAGCTTTCCACTGGTAAGCTCCGTGATTGAAAACGCCCTGAAATATAGTAAGAATAAATTTCCTTTCATTTCAAGTGTTTCTTACAAGTTTTTTTTATCATTTCTGGAAACTATAATTGGGTATTTGAAGAGTTTTACCACAATTAGAGAGTGTTCCTACAACTATATACTGGAATCGTCAGCATTTTAACTGATTCACACAGAAAACGCCAGAAAAATTAGGCCTCAATTTTAAACATAAACAGTATATTGCACACTTACAGTCTTTCTATACAAATTTTGAGCAGAATAAACCTGAAATCCTAATGTTTGAAAGCCAATTCAAGTGAAAACTCTCCCTAAACTAGCCGGAGTTGTAAATTTTATCAGTTTTCTGGCTATGTCCCACCTTTCCACTGGTAAACTCCGTGATTGAAAACGGCTGGAAATGTAGTAAGAATAAATTTCCTTTCATTTCAAATGTTTCTTACAAGTTTTTTTTATCATTTCTGGAAGCTATAATGGCGTATTTGAAGAGTTTTACCACAATTAGAGAGTGTTCCTACAACTATATACTGGAATCGGCAGCATTTTAACTGATTCACACAGAAAACACGAGAGAAATTCGGCTCCCAATTGTAAACATAAACTGTATATTCTTCACTTAGAGACTTTCTACACAAATTTTGAGCTGTATAAACCTGAATTCCTAAAATTTGAAAGCGAACTCAAGTGAAAACTCACCCTAAAATAGACTGAGTTTTAAGTATTATCAGTTTTCTGGTCATAACCCAGCTTTCCACTGGTAAGCTCCGTGATTGAAAACGCCCTGAAATATAGTAAGAATAAATTTCCTTTCATTTCAAGTGTTTCTTACAAGTTTTTTTTATCATTTCTGGAAACTATAATTGGGTATTTGAAGAGTTTTACCACAATTAGAGAGTGTTCCTACAACTATATACTGGAATCGTCAGCATTTTAACTAATTCACACAGAAAACGCCAGAAAAATTAGGCCTCAATTTTAAACATAAACAGTATATTGCACACTTACAGTCTTTCTATACAAATTTTGAGCTGAATAAACCTGAAATCCTAATGTTTGAAAGCCAATTCAAGTGAAAACTCTCCCTAAACTAGCCGGAGTTGTAAATATTATCAGTTTTCTGGCTATGTCCCACCTTTCCACTGGTAAACTCCGTGATTGAAAACGGCTGGAAATGTAGTAAGAATAAATTTCCTTTCATTTCAAATGTTTCTTACAAGTTTTTTTTATCATTTCTGGAAGCTATAATGGCGTATTTGAAGAGTTTTACCACAATTAGAGAGTGTTCCTACAACTATATACTGGAATCGGCAGCATTTTAACTGATTCACACAGAAAACACCAGAGAAATTCGGCTTCCAATTGTAAACATAAACTGTATATTCTTCACGTAGAGACTTTCTACACAAATTTTGAGCTGTATAAACCTGAATTCCTAAAATTTGAAAGCGAACTCAAGTGAAAACTCACCCTAAAATAGACTGAGTTTTAAGTATTATCAGTTTTCTGGTCATGACCCAGCTTTCCACTGGTAAGCTCCGTGATTGAAAACGCCCTGAAATGTAGTAAGAATAAATTTCCTTTCATTTCAAGTGTTTCTTACAAGTTTTTTTTATCATTTCTGGAAACTATAATTGGGTATTTGAAGAGTTTTACCACAATTAGAGAGTGTTCCTACAACTATATACTGGAATCCACAGCATTTTAACTGATTCACACAGAAAACGCCAGAAAAATTAGGCCTCAATTTTAAACATAAACAGTATATTGCACACTTACAGTCTTTCTAAACAAATTTTGAGCTGTATAAACCTGAAATCCTAATATTTGAAAGCCAATTCAAGTGAAAACTCTCCCTAAACTAGCCGGAGTTTTAAGTATTATCAGTTTTCTGGTCATGACCCAGCTTTCCAGTGGTAACCTCCGGGATTGAAAACGGTTGGAAATGTTGTAAGAATAAATTTCCTTTCATTTCAAATGTTTCTTACAAGTTTTTTTATCATTTCTGGAAGCTATAATTGCGTATTTGAAGAGTTTGACCACAATTAGAGAGTGTTCCTACAACTACATACTGAAATCGTCAGCATTTTAACTGATTCACACAGGAAACACCAGAGAAATTCGGCCTCCAATTGTAAACATAAACAGTATAGTCTTCACGTACAGTCTTTCTACACAACTTTTGAGCTGAATAAACCTGAATTCCTAATATTTGAAAGCGAACTCAAGTGAAAACTCACCCTAAACTAGATGGAGTTGTAAGTATTATCAGTTTTCTGGTCATGACCCAGCTTTCAACTGGTAAACTCCGTGATTGAAAACGGCTGGAAATGTAGTAAGAATAAATTTCCTTTCATTTCAAGTGTTTCTTACAAGTTTTTTTTATCATTTCTGGAAGCTATAATGGCGTATTTGAAGAGTTTTACCACAATTAGAGAGTGTTCCTACAACTATATACTGGAATCGGCAGCATTTTAACTGATTCACACAGAAAACACCAGAGAAATTCGGCTCCCAATTGTAAACATAAACTGTATATTCTTCACTTAGAGACTTTCTACACAAATTTTGAGCTGTATAAACCTGAATTCCTAAAATTTGAAAGCGAACTCAAGTGAAAACTCACCCTAAAATAGACTGAGTTTTAAGTATTATCAGTTTTCTGGTCATAACCCAGCTTTCCGCTGGTAAGCTCCGTGATTGAAAACGCCCTGATATATAGTAAGAATAAATTTCCTTTCATTTCAAGTGTTTCTTACAAGTTTTTTTTTATCATTTCTGGAAACTATAATTGGGTATTTGAAGAGTTTTACCACAATTACAGAGTGTTCCTACAACTATATACTGGAATCCACAGCATTTTAACTGATTCACACAGAAAACGCCAGAAAAATTAGGCCGCAATTTTAAACATAAACAGTATATTGCACACTTACAGTCTTTCTAAAGTAATTTTGAGCTGTATAAACCTGAAATCCTAATATTTCAAAGCCAATTCAAGTGAAAACTCTCCCTAAACTACCCGGAGTTTTAAGTATTATCAGTTCTCTGGTCATGACCCAGCTTTCCAGTGGTAACCTCCGTGATTGAAAACGGTTGGAAATGTTGTAAGAATCAATTTCCTTTTATTTCAAGTGTTTCTTACAAGTTTTTTATCATTTCTGGAAACTATAATTGCGTATTTGAAGAGTTTTACCACAATTACAGAGTGTTCCCACAACTACATACTGGAATCGTCAGCATTTTAACTGATTCACACAGGAAACACCAGAGAAATTCGGCCTCCAATTGTAAACATAAACAGTATAGTCCTCACTTACAGTCTTTCTACACAAATTTTGAGCTGTATAAACCTGAATTCCTAATATTTGAAAGCGAACTCAAGTGAAAACTCACTCTAAACTAGTTGGAGTTCTAAGTATTATCAGTTTTCTGGTCATTACCCAGATTTCCTGTGGTAACCTCCGTGATTGAAAACGGCTGGAAATGTAGTAAGAATCAAGTTCCTTTTATTTCAAGTGTTTCTTACAAGTTTCTTATGATTTCTGGAAACTATAATTGCGTATTTGAAGAGTTTTACCACCATTAGGGAGTGTTCCTACAACTATATACTGGAATCCATAGCATTTTAACTGATTCACACAGAAAACGCCAGAGAAATTAGGCCTCAATTTTAAACATAAACAGTATATTGCACACTTACAGTCTTTCTAAACTAATTTTGAGCTGTATAAACCTGAAATCCTAATATTTGAAAGCCAATTCAAGTGAAAACTCTCCCTAAACTAGCCGGAGTTGTAAATATTATCAGTTTTCTGGCTATTACCCACCTTTCCACTGGTAACCTCCGTGATTGAAAACGGCTGGAAATGTAGTAAGAATCTATTTGCTTTTATTTCAAGTGTTTCTGATAAGCTTTTTATCATTACTGGAAACAATAATTGCGTATTTGAAGAGTTTTACCACAACTAGAGAGTGTTCCTACAACTACATACTGGAATCGTGAGCATTTTAACTGATTCACACAGGAAACACCAGAGAAATTCGGCCTCCAATTGTAAACATAAACAGTATAGTCTTCACGTACAGTCTTTCTACACAACTTTTGAGCTGAATAAACCTGAATTCCTAATATTTGAAAGCGACCTCAACTGAAAACTCACTCTAAACTAGTTGGAGTTGTAAGTATTATCAGTTTTCTGGTCATTACCAAGATTTCCTGTGGTAACCTCCGTGATTGAAAACGGCTAGAAATGTAGTAAGAATAAATTTCCTTTCATTTCAAGTGTTTCTTACAAGTATTTTTTATCATTTCTGGAAATTATAATTGCGTATTTGAAGAGTTTTACCACAATTAGAGAGTGTTCCTACAACTACATACTGGAATCGTCAGCATTTTAACTGATTCACACAGGAAACACCAGAGATATTTGGCCTCCAATTGTAAACATAAACAGTATAGTCTTCACGTACAGTCTTTCTACACAACGTTTGAGCTGAATAAACCTGAATTCCTACTATTTGAAAGCGAACTCAAGTGAAAACTCACCCTAAACTAGACCGAGTTGTAAGTATTATCAGTTTTCTGGTCATGACCCAGCTTTCAACTGGTAAACTCCGTGATTGAAAACGGCTGGAAATGTAGTAAGAATAAATTTCCTTTCATTTCAAATGTTTCTTACAAGTTTTTTTTATCATTTCTGGAAACTATAATTGCGTATTTGAAGAGTTTTACCACAATTAGAGAGTGTTCCTACAACTATATACTGGAATCGTCAGCATTTTAACTGATTCACACAGAAAACGCCAGAAAAATTAGGCCTCAATTTTAAACATAAACAGTATATTGCACACTTACAGTCTTCCTACACAAATTTTGAGCTGAATAAACCTGAAATCCTAATGTTTGAAAGCCAATTCAAGTGAAAACTCTCCCTAAACTAGCCGGAGTTGTAAATATTATCAGTTTTCTGGCTATGTCCCACCTTTCCACTGGTAAACTCCGTGATTGAAAACGGCTGGAAATGTAGTAAGAATAAATTTCCTTTCATTTCAAATGTTTCTTACAAGTTTTTTTATCATTTCTGGAAGCTATAATTGCGTATTTGAAGAGTTTGACCACAATTAGAGAGTGTTCCTACAACTACATACTGAAATCGTCAGCATTTTAACTGATTCACACAGGAAACACCAGAGAAATTCGGCCTCCAATTGTAAACATAAACAGTATAGTCTTCACGTACAGTCTTTCTACACAACTTTTGAGCTGAATAAACCTGAATTCCTAATATTTGAAAGCGAACTCAAGTGAAAACTCACCCTAAACTAGATGGAGTTGTAAGTATTATCAGTTTTCTGGTCATGACCCAGCTTTCAACTGGTAAACTCCGTGATTGAAAACGGCTGGAAATGTAGTAAGAATAAATTTCCTTTCATTTCAAGTGTTTCTTACAAGTTTTTTTTATCATTTCTGGAAGCTATAATGGCGTATTTGAAGAGTTTTACCACAATTAGAGAGTGTTCCTACAACTATATACTGGAATCGGCAGCATTTTAACTGATTCACACAGAAAACACCAGAGAAATTCGGCTCCCAATTGTAAACATAAACTGTATATTCTTCACTTAGAGACTTTCTACACAAATTTTGAGCTGTATAAACCTGAATTCCTAAAATTTGAAAGCGAACTCAACTGAAAACTCACCCTAAAATAGACTGAGTTTTAAGTATTATCAGTTTTCTGGTCATAACCCAGCTTTCCACTGGGAAGCTCCGTGATTGAAAACGCCCTGAAATATAGTAAGAATAAATTTCCTTTCATTTCAAGTGTTTCTTACAAGTTTTTTTTATCATTTCTGGAAACTATAATTGGGTATTTGAAGAGTTTTACCACAATAAGAGAGTGTTCCTACAACTATATACTGGAATCCACAGCATTTTAACTGATTCACACAGAAAACGCCAGAAAAATTAGGCCTCAATTTTAAACATAAACAGTATATTGCACACTTACAGTCTTTCTAAACTAATTTTGAGCTGTATAAACCTGAAATCCTAATATTTGAAAGCCAATTCAAGTGAAAACTCTCCCTAAACTAGCCGGAGTTTTAAGTATTATCAGTTCTCTGGTCATGACCCAGCTTTCCAGTGGTAACCTCCGTGATTGAAAACGGTTGGAAATGTTGTAAGAATCAATTTCCTTTTATTTCAAGTGTTTCTTACAAGTTTCTTTATCATTTCTGGAAAGTATAATTGCGTATTTGAAGAGTTTTACCACAATTAGAGAGTGTTCCTACAACTACATACTGGAATCGTCAGCATTTTAACTGATTCACACAGGAAACACCAGAGAAATTCGGCCTCCAATTGTAAACATAAACAGTATAGTCCTCACTTACAGTCTTTCTACACGAACTTTGAGCTGTATAAACATGAATTCCTAATATTTGAAAGCGAACTCAAGTGAAAACTCACTCTAAACTAGTTGGAGTTGTAAGTATTATCAGTTTTCTGGTCATTACCCAGATTTCCTGTGGTAACCTCCGTGATTGAAAATGGCTGGAAATGTAGTAAGAATCAAGTTACTTTCATTTCAAGTGTTTCTTAGAAGTTTCTTATCATTTCTGGAAACTATAATTGTGTATTTGAAGAGTTTTACCACAATTACAGAGTTTTCCTACAACTGCATACTGGAATCGTCAGCAATTTAACTGATTCACACAGGAAACACCAGAGAAATTCGGCCTCCAATTGTAAACATAAACAGTATAGTCTTCACGTACAGTCTTTCTACACCAATTTTGAGCTGAATAAACCTGAATAACTACTATTTGAATGCGAACTCAAGTGAAAACTCACCCTAAACTAGATGGAGTTGTAAGTATTATCAGTTTTCTGGTCATGACCCAGCTTTCCACTGGTAAACTCCGTGATTGAAAACGGCTGGAAATGTAGTAAGAATAAATTTCCTTTCATTTCAAGTGTTTCTTACAAGTTTTTTTTATCATTTCTGGAAAGTATAATTGCGTATTTGAAGAGTTTTACCACAATTAGAGAGTGTTCCTACAACTATATACTGGAATGAGCAGCATTTTAACTGATTCACACAGAAAACGTCAGAAAAATTAGGCCTCAATTTTAAACATAAACAGTATATTGCACACTTACAGTCTTTCTAAACTAATTTTGAGCTGTATAAACCTGAAATCCTAATATTTGAAAGCCAATTCAAGTGAAAACTCTCCCTAAACTAGCCGGAGTTTTAAGTATTATCAGTTTTCTGGCTATGTTCCACCTTTCCACTGGTAACCTCCCTGATTGAAAACGGCTGGAAATGTAGTAAGAATCAAGTTCCTTTTATTTCAAGTGTTTCTTAAAAGTTATTTATCATTTCTGGAAACTATAATTGCGTATTTGAAGAGTTTTACCACAATTTGAGAGTTTTCCTACAACTACATACTGGAATCGTCAGCATTTTAACTGATTCACACAGGAAACACCAGAGAAATTCGGCCTCCATTTGTAAACATAAACTGTATAGTCTTCACTTACCGTCTTTCTACACAAATTTTGAGCTGAATAAACCCGAATTCCTAATATTTGAAAGCGAAATCAAGTGAAAACTCACTCTAAACTAGTTGGAGTTGTAAGTATTATCAGTTTTCTGGTCATTACCCAGATTTCCTGTGGTAACCTCCGTGATTGAAAACGGCTGGAAATGTAGTAAGAATCAAGTTACTTTCATTTCAAGTGTTTCTTACAAGTTTCTTATCGTTTCTGGAAACTATAATTGCGTAATTGAAGAGTTTTACCACAATTACAGAGTTTTCCTACAACTACATACTGGAATCGTCAGCATTTTAACTGATTCACACAGGAAACACCAGAGAAATTCGGGCTCCAATTGTAAACATAAACAGTATAGTCTTCACGTACAGTCTTTCTACACAAATTTTGAGCTGAATAACCCTGAATTCCTACTATTTGAAAGCGAACTCAAGTGAAAACTCACCCTAAACTAGACGGAGTTGTAAGTATTATCAGTTTTCTGGTCATGACCCAGCTTTCCACTGGTAACCTCCGTGATTGAAAACGGCTGGAAATGTAGTAAGAATCTATTTGCTTTTATTTCAAGTGTTTCGTACAAGTTTCTTTATCATTTCTGGAAAGTATAATTGCGTATTTGAAGAGTTTTACCACAATTAGAGAGTGTTCCTACAACTACAAACTGGAATCGTCAGCATTTTAACTTATTCACACAGGAAACACCAGAGAAATTCGGCATCCAATTGTAAACATAAACTGTATAGTCTTCATTTACAGTCTTTCTACACAAATTTTGAGCTGTATAAACCTGAATTCCTAATATTTGAAAGCGAACTCAAGTGAAAACTCATCCTAAAATAGACTGAGTTTTAAGTATTATCAGTTTTCTGGTCATGACCTAGCTTTCCACTGGTAACCTCCGTGATTGAAAACGGCTGGAAATGTAGTAAGAATAAATTTCCTTCATTTCAAGGGTTTCTTACAAGTTTTTTTATCATTTCTGGAAACTACAATTGCGTATTTGAAGAGTTTTACCACAATTAGAGAGTGTTCCTACAACTATATACTGGAATCGTCAGCATTTTAACTGATTCACACAGAAAACGCCAGAGAAATTAGGCCTCAATTTTAAACATAAACAGTATATTGCACACTTACAGTCTTTCTATACAAATTTTGAGCTGTATAAACCTGAAATCCTAATATTTGAAAGCCAATTCAAGTGAAAACTCTCCCTAAACTAGCCGGAGTTGTAAATATTATCATTTTTTGGCCATGTCCCACCTTTCCACTGGTAACCTCCGTGATTGAAAACGGCTGGAAATGTAGTAAGAATCTATTTGTTTTTATTTCAAGTGTTTCTTACAAGTTTCTTTATCATTTCTGGAAAGTATAATTGCGTATTTGAAGAGTTTTACCACAATTAGAGAGTGTTCCTACAACTACATACTGAAATCGTCAGCATTTTAACTGATTCACACAGGAAACACCAGAGAAATTCGGCCTCCAATTGTAAACATAAACAGTATAGTCTTCACGTACAGTCTTTCTACACAAATTTTGAGCTGAATAAACATGAATTCCTACTATTTGAAAGCGAACTCAAGTGAAAACTCACCCTAAATAGATGGAGTTGTAAGTATTATCAGTTTTCTGGTCATGACCCAGCTTTCCACTGGTAAACTCCGTGATTGAAAATGGCTGGAAATGTAGTAAGAATAAATTTCCTTTCATTTCAAGTGTTTCTTACAAGTTTTTTATCATTTCTGGAAGCTATAATTGCGTATTGGAAGAGTTTTAGCACAATTAGAGAGTGTTCCTACAACTATATACTGGAATCCACAGCATTTTAACTGATTCACACAGAAAACACCAGAGAAATTCGGCTTCCAATTGTAAACATAAACTGTATAGTCTTCACTTAGAATGTTTCTACACAAATTTTGAGCTGTATAAACCTGAATTCCTAAAATTTGAAAGCGAACTCAAGTGAAAACTCACCCTAAAATAGACTGAGTTTTAAGTATTATCAGTTTTCTGGTCATGACCCAGCTTTCCACTGGTAACCTCCGTGATTGAAAACGCCCAGAAATGTAGTAAGAATAAATTTCCTTTCATTTCAAGTGTTTCTTACAAGTTTTTTTTATCATTTCTGGAAACTATAATTGCGTATTTGAAGAGTTTTACCACAATTAGAGAGTGTTCCTACAACTATATACTGGAATGAGCAGCATTTTAAGTGATTCACACAGAAAACGCCAGAAAAATTAGGCCTCAATTTTAAACATAAACAGTATATTGCACACTTACAGTCTTTCTAAACTAATTTTGAGCTGTATAAACCTGAAATCCTAATATTTGAAAGCCAATTCAAGTGAAAACTCTCCCTAAACTAGCCGGAGTTTTAAGTATTATCAGTTTTCTGGTCATGACCCAGCTTTCCAGTGGTAACCTCCGTGATTGAAAACGGCTGGAAATGTAGTAAGAATAAATTTCCTTTCATTTCAAATGTTTCTTACAAGTTTTTTTATCATTTCTGGAAGCTATAATTGCGTATTTGAAGAGTTTTACCACAATTAGAGAGTGTTCCTACAACTACATACTGAAATCGTCAGCATTTTAACTGATTCACACAGGAAACACCAGAGAAATTCGGCCTCCAATTGTAAACATAAACAGTATAGTCTTCACGTACAGTCTTTCTACACAACTTTTGAGCTGAATAAACCTGAATTCCTAATATTTGAAAGCGAACTCAAGTGAAAACTCACCCTAAACTAGATGGAGTTGTAAGTATTATCAGTTTTCTGGTCATGACCCAGCTTTCCACTGGTAAACTCCGTGATTGAAAACGGCTGGAAATGTAGTAAGAATAAATTTCCTTTCATTTCAAGTGTTTCTTACAAGTTTTTTTTATCATTTCTGGAAGCTATAATGGCGTATTTGAAGAGTTTTACCACAATTCGAGAGTGTTCCTACAACTATATACTGGAATCGGCAGCATTTTAACTGATTCACACAGAAAACACCAGAGAAATTCGGCTTCCAATTGTAAACATAAACTGTATATTCTTCACTTAGAGTCTTTCTACACAAATTTTGAGCTGTATAAACCTGAATTCCTAAAATTTGAAAGCGAACTCAAGTGAAAACTCACCCTAAAATAGACTGAGTTTTAAGTATTATCAGTTTTCTGGTCATGACCCATCTTTCCACTGGTAAGCTCCGTGATTGAAAACGCCCTGAAATGTAGTAAGAATAAATTTCCTTTCATTTCAAGTGTTTCTTACAAGTTTTTTATCATTTCTGGAAGCTATAATTGCGTATTGGAAGAGTTTTACCACAATTAGAGAGTGTTCCTACAACTATATACTGGAATCCACAGCATTTTAACTGATTCACACAGAAAACACCAGAGAAATTCGGCTTCCAATTGTAAACATAAACTGTATAGTCTTCACTTAGAATGTTTCTACACAAATTTTGAGCTGTATAAACCTGAATTCCTAAAATTTGAAAGCGAACTCAAGTGAAAACTCACCCTAAAATAGACTGAGTTTTAAGTATTATCAGTTTTCTGGTCATGACCCAGCTTTCCACTGGTAACCTCCGTGATTGAAAACGCCCAGAAATGTAGTAAGAATAAATTTCCTTTCATTTCAAGTGTTTCTTACAAGTTTTTTTTATCATTTCTGGAAACTATAATTGCGTATTTGAAGAGTTTTACCACAATTAGAGAGTGTTCCTACAACTATATACTGGAATGAGCAGCATTTTAAGTGATTCACACAGAAAACGCCAGAAAAATTAGGCCTCAATTTTAAACATAAACAGTATATTGCACACTTACAGTCTTTCTAAACTAATTTTGAGCTGTATAAACCTGAAATCCTAATATTTGAAAGCCAATTCAAGTGAAAACTCTCCCTAAACTAGCCGGAGTTTTAAGTAGTATCAGTTTTCTGGTCATGACCCAGCTTTCCAGTGGTAACCTCCGTGATTGAAAACGGCTGGAAATGTAGTAAGAATAAATTTCCTTTCATTTCAAATGTTTCTTACAAGTTTTTTTATCATTTCTGGAAGCTATAATTGCGTATTTGAAGAGTTTTACCACAATTAGAGAGTGTTCCTACAACTACATACTGAAATCGTCAGCATTTTAACTGATTCACACAGGAAACACCAGAGAAATTCGGCCTCCAATTGTAAACATAAACAGTATAGTCTTCACGTACAGTCTTTCTACACAACTTTTGAGCTGAATAAACCTGAATTCCTAATATTTGAAAGCGAACTCAAGTGAAAACTCACCCTAAACTAGATGGAGTTGTAAGTATTATCAGTTTTCTGGTCATGACCCAGCTTTCCACTGGTAAACTCCGTGACTGAAAACGGCTGGAAATGTAGTAAGAATAAATTTCCTTTCATTTTAAGTGTTTCTTACAAGTTTTTTTTATCATTTCTGGAAGCTATAATGGCGTATTTGAAGAGTTTTACCACAATTCGAGAGTGTTCCTACAACTATATACTGGAATCGGCAGCATTTTAACTGATTCACACAGAAAACACCAGAGAAATTCGGCTTCCAATTGTAAACATAAACTGTATATTCTTCACTTAGAGTCTTTCTACACAAATTTTGAGCTGTATAAACCTGAATTCCTAAAATTTGAAAGCGAACTCAAGTGAAAACTCACCCTAAAATAGACTGAGTTTTAAGTATTATCAGTTTTCTGGTCATGACCCATCTTTCCACTGGTAAGCTCCGTGATTGAAAACGCCCTGAAATGTAGTAAGAATAAATTTCCTTTCATTTCAAGTGTTTCTTACAAGTTTTTTTTATCATTTCTGGAAACTATAATTGGGTATTTGAAGAGTTTTACCACAATTAGAGAGTGTTCCTACAACTATATACTGGAATCCACAGCATTTTAACTGATTCACACAGAAAACGCCAGAAAAATTAGGACTCAATTTTAAACATAAACAGTATATTGCTCACTTACAGTCTTTCTAAACTAATTTTGAGCTGTATAAACCTGAAATCCTAATATTTGAAAGCAAATTCAAGTGAAAACTCTCCCTAAACTAGCCGGAGTTTTAAGTATTATAAGTTTTCTGGTCATGACCCAGCTTTCCAGTGGTAACCTCCGTGATTGAAAACGGCTGGAAATGTAGTAAGAATAAATTTCCTTTCATTTCAAATGTTTCTTACAAGTTTTTTTATCATGTCTGGAAGCTATAATTGCGTATTTGAAGAGTTTTACCACAGTTAGAGAGTGTTCCTACAACTACATACTGAAATCATCAGCATTTTAACTGATTCACACAGGAAACACCAGAGAAATTCGGCCTCCAATTGTAAACATAAACAGTATAGTCTTCACGTACAGTCTTTCTACACAACTTTTGAGCTGAATAAACCTGAATTCCTAATATTTGAAAGCGAACTCAAGTGAAAACTCACCCTAAACTAGATGGAGTTGTAAGTATTATCAGTTTTCTGGTCATGACCTAGCTTTCCACTGGTAAACTCCGTGATTGAAAACGGCTGGAAATGTAGTAAGAATAAATTTCCTTTCATTTCAAGTGTTTCTTACAAGTTTTTTTTATCATTTCTTGAAGCTATAATGGCGTATTTGAAGAGTTTTACCACAATTCGAGAGTGTTCCTACAACTATATACTGGAATCCACAGCATTTTAACTGATTCACACAGAAAACGCCAGAAAAATTAGGCCTCAATTTTAAACATAAACAGTATATTGCACACTTACAGTCTTTCTATACAAATTTTGAGCTGAATAAACCTGAAATCCTAATGTTTGAAAGCCAATTCAAGTGAAAACTCTCCCTAAACTAGCCGGAGTTGTAAATATTATCAGTTTTCTGGCTATGTCCCACCTATCCACTGGTAAACTCCGTGACTGAAAACGGCTGGAAATGTAGTAAGAATAAATTTCCTTTCATTTCAAATGTTTCTTACAAGTTTTTTTTATCATTTCTGGAAGCTATAATTGCGTATTTGAAGAGTTTTACCACAATTAGAGAGTGTTCCTACAACTATATACTGGAATCGTCAGCATTTTAACTGATTCACACAGAAAACGCCAGAAAAATTAGGCCTCAATTTTAAACATAAACAGTATATTGCACACTTACAGTCTTCCTACACAAATTTTGAGCTGAATAAACCTGAAATCCTAATGTTTGAAAGCCAATTCAAGTGAAAACTCTCCCTAAACTAGCCGGAGTTGTAAATATTATCAGTTTTCTGGCTATGTCCCACCTTTCCACTGGTAAACTCCGTGATTGAAAACGGCTGGAAATGTAGTAAGAATAAATTTCCTTTCATTTCAAATGTTTCTTACAAGTTTTTTTATCATTTCTGGAAGCTATAATTGCGTATTTGAAGAGTTTGACCACAATTAGAGAGTGTTCCTACAACTACATACTGAAATCGTCAGCATTTTAACTGATTCACACAGGAAACACCAGAGAAATTCGGCCTCCAATTGTAAACATAAACAGTATAGTCTTCACGTACAGTCTTTCTACACAACTTTTGAGCTGAATAAACCTGAATTCCTAATATTTGAAAGCGAACTCAAGTGAAAACTCACCCTAAACTAGATGGAGTTGTAAGTATTATCAGTTTTCTGGTCATGACCCAGCTTTCAACTGGTAAACTCCGTGATTGAAAACGGCTGGAAATGTAGTAAGAATAAATTTCCTTTCATTTCAAGTGTTTCTTACAAGTTTTTTTTATCATTTCTGGAAGCTATAATGGCGTATTTGAAGAGTTTTACCACAATTAGAGAGTGTTCCTACAACTATATACTGGAATCGGCAGCATTTTAACTGATTCACACAGAAAACACCAGAGAAATTCGGCTCCCAATTGTAAACATAAACTGTATATTCTTCACTTAGAGACTTTCTACACAAATTTTGAGCTGTATAAACCTGAATTCCTAAAATTTGAAAGCGAACTCAACTGAAAACTCACCCTAAAATAGACTGAGTTTTAAGTATTATCAGTTTTCTGGTCATAACCCAGCTTTCCACTGGTAAGCTCCGTGATTGAAAACGCCCTGAAATATAGTAAGAATAAATTTCCTTTCATTTCAAGTGTTTCTTACAAGTTTTTTTTATCATTTCTGGAAACTATAATTGGGTATTTGAAGAGTTTTACCACAATAAGAGAGTGTTCCTACAACTATATACTGGAATCCACAGCATTTTAACTGATTCACACAGAAAACGCCAGAAAAATTAGGCCTCAATTTTAAACATAAACAGTATATTGCACACTTACAGTCTTTCTAAACTAATTTTGAGCTGTATAAACCTGAAATCCTAATATTTGAAAGCCAATTCAAGTGAAAACTCTCCCTAAACTAGCCGGAGTTTTAAGTATTATCAGTTCTCTGGTCATGACCCAGCTTTCCAGTGGTAACCTCCGTGATTGAAAACGGTTGGAAATGTTGTAAGAATCAATTTCCTTTTATTTCAAGTGTTTCTTACAAGTTTCTTTATCATTTCTGGAAAGTATAATTGCGTATTTGAAGAGTTTTACCACAATTAGAGAGTGTTCCTACAACTACATACTGGAATCGTCAGCATTTTAACTGATTCACACAGGAAACACCAGAGAAATTCGGCCTCCAATTGTAAACATAAACAGTATAGTCCTCACTTACAGTCTTTCTACACGAACTTTGAGCTGTATAAACATGAATTCCTAATATTTGAAAGCGAACTCAAGTGAAAACTCACTCTAAACTAGTTGGAGTTGTAAGTATTATCAGTTTTCTGGTCATTACCCAGATTTCCTGTGGTAACCTCCGTGATTGAAAATGGCTGGAAATGTAGTAAGAATCAAGTTACTTTCATTTCAAGTGTTTCTTAGAAGTTTCTTATCATTTCTGGAAACTATAATTGTGTATTTGAAGAGTTTTACCACAATTACAGAGTTTTCCTACAACTGCATACTGGAATCGTCAGCAATTTAACTGATTCACACAGGAAACACCAGAGAAATTCGGCCTCCAATTGTAAACATAAACAGTATAGTCTTCACGTACAGTCTTTCTACACCAATTTTGAGCTGAATAAACCTGAATAACTACTATTTGAATGCGAACTCAAGTGAAAACTCACCCTAAACTAGATGGAGTTGTAAGTATTATCAGTTTTCTGGTCATGACCCAGCTTTCCACTGGTAAACTCCGTGATTGAAAACGGCTGGAAATGTAGTAAGAATAAATTTCCTTTCATTTCAAGTGTTTCTTACAAGTTTTTTTTATCATTTCTGGAAAGTATAATTGCGTATTTGAAGAGTTTTACCACAATTAGAGAGTGTTCCTACAACTATATACTGGAATGAGCAGCATTTTAACTGATTCACACAGAAAACGCCAGAAAAATTAGGCCTCAATTTTAAACATAAACAGTATATTGCACACTTACAGTCTTTCTAAACTAATTTTGAGCTGTATAAACCTGAAATCCTAATATTTGAAAGCCAATTCAAGTGAAAACTCTCCCTAAACTAGCCGGAGTTTTAAGTATTATCAGTTTTCTGGCTATGTTCCACCTTTCCACTGGTAACCTCCCTGATTGAAAACGGCTGGAAATGTAGTAAGAATCAAGTTCCTTTTATTTCAAGTGTTTCTTAAAAGTTATTTATCATTTCTGGAAACTATAATTGCGTATTTGAAGAGTTTTACCACAATTTGAGAGTTTTCCTACAACTACATACTGGAATCGTCAGCATTTTAACTGATTCACACAGGAAACACCAGAGAAATTCGGCCTCCATTTGTAAACATAAACTGTATAGTCTTCACTTACCGTCTTTCTACACAAATTTTGAGCTGAATAAACCCGAATTCCTAATATTTGAAAGCGAAATCAAGTGAAAACTCACTCTAAACTAGTTGGAGTTGTAAGTATTATCAGTTTTCTGGTCATTACGCAGATTTCCTGTGGTAACCTCCGTGATTGAAAACGGCTGGAAATGTAGTAAGAATCAAGTTACTTTCATTTCAAGTGTTTCTTACAAGTTTCTTATCGTTTCTGGAAACTATAATTGCGTAATTGAAGAGTTTTACCACAATTACAGAGTTTTCCTACAACTACATACTGGAATCGTCAGCATTTTAACTGATTCACACAGGAAACACCAGAGAAATTCGGCCTCCAATTGTAAACATAAACAGTATAGTCTTCACGTACAGTCTTTCTACACAAATTTTGAGCTGAATAACCCTGAATTCCTACTATTTGAAAGCGAACTCAAGTGAAAACTCACCCTAAACTAGACGGAGTTGTAAGTATTATCAGTTTTCTGGTCATGACCCAGCTTTCCACTGGTAACCTCCGTGATTGAAAACGGCTGGAAATGTAGTAAGAATCTATTTGCTTTTATTTCAAGTGTTTCGTACAAGTTTCTTTATCATTTCTGGAAAGTATAATTGCGTATTTGAAGAGTTTTACCACAATTAGAGAGTGTTCCTACAACTACAAACTGGAATCGTCAGCATTTTAACTGATTCACACAGGAAACACCAGAGAAATTCGGCATCCAATTGTAAACATAAACTGTATAGTCTTCATTTACAGTCTTTCTACACAAATTTTGAGCTGTATAAACCTGAATTCCTAATATTTGAAAGCGAACTCAAGTGAAAACTCATCCTAAAATAGACTGAGTTTTAAGTATTATCAGTTTTCTGGTCATGACCTAGCTTTCCACTGGTAACCTCCGTGATTGAAAACGGCTGGAAATGTAGTAAGAATAAATTTCCTTCATTTCAAGGGTTTCTTACAAGTTTTTTTATCATTTCTGGAAACTACAATTGCGTATTTGAAGAGTTTTACCACAATTAGAGAGTGTTCCTACAACTATATACTGGAATCGTCAGCATTTTAACTGATTCACACAGAAAACGCCAGAGAAATTAGGCCTCAATTTTAAACATAAACAGTATATTGCACACTTACAGTCTTTCTATACAAATTTTGAGCTGTATAAACCTGAAATCCTAATATTTGAAAGCCAATTCAAGTGAAAACTCTCCCTAAACTAGCCGGAGTTGTAAATATTATCATTTTTTGGCCATGTCCCACCTTTCCACTGGTAACCTCCGTGATTGAAAACGGCTGGAAATGTAGTAAGAATCTATTTGTTTTTATTTCAAGTGTTTCTTACAAGTTTCTTTATCATTTCTGGAAAGTATAATTGCGTATTTGAAGAGTTTTACCACAATTAGAGAGTGTTCCTACAACTACATACTGAAATCGTCAGCATTTTAACTGATTCACACAGGAAACACCAGAGAAATTCGGCCTCCAATTGTAAACATAAACAGTATAGTCTTCACGTACAGTCTTTCTACACAAATTTTGAGCTGAATAAACATGAATTCCTACTATTTGAAAGCGAACTCAAGTGAAAACTCACCCTAAATAGATGGAGTTGTAAGTATTATCAGTTTTCTGGTCATGACCCAGCTTTCCACTGGTAAACTCCGTGATTGAAAATGGCTGGAAATGTAGTAAGAATAAATTTCCTTTCATTTCAAGTGTTTCTTACAAGTTTTTTATCATTTCTGGAAGCTATAATTGCGTATTGGAAGAGTTTTAGCACAATTAGAGAGTGTTCCTACAACTATATACTGGAATCCACAGCATTTTAACTGATTCACACAGAAAACACCAGAGAAATTCGGCTTCCAATTGTAAACATAAACTGTATAGTCTTCACTTAGAATGTTTCTACACAAATTTTGAGCTGTATAAACCTGAATTCCTAAAATTTGAAAGCGAACTCAAGTGAAAACTCACCCTAAAATAGACTGAGTTTTAAGTATTATCAGTTTTCTGGTCATGACCCAGCTTTCCACTGGTAACCTCCGTGATTGAAAACGCCCAGAAATGTAGTAAGAATAAATTTCCTTTCATTTCAAGTGTTTCTTACAAGTTTTTTTTATCATTTCTGGAAACTATAATTGCGTATTTGAAGAGTTTTACCACAATTAGAGAGTGTTCCTACAACTATATACTGGAATGAGCAGCATTTTAAGTGATTCACACAGAAAACGCCAGAAAAATTAGGCCTCAATTTTAAACATAAACAGTATATTGCACACTTACAGTCTTTCTAAACTAATTTTGAGCTGTATAAACCTGAAATCCTAATATTTGAAAGCCAATTCAAGTGAAAACTCTCCCTAAACTAGCCGGAGTTTTAAGTATTATCAGTTTTCTGGTCATGACCCAGCTTTCCAGTGGTAACCTCCGTGATTGAAAACGGGTGGAAATGTAGTAAGAATAAATTTCCTTTCATTTCAAATGTTTCTTACAAGTTTTTTTATCATTTCTGGAAGCTATAATTGCGTATTTGAAGAGTTTTACCACAATTAGAGAGTGTTCCTACAACTACATACTGAAATCGTCAGCATTTTAACTGATTCACACAGGAAACACCAGAGAAATTCGGCCTCCAATTGTAAACATAAACAGTATAGTCTTCACGTACAGTCTTTCTACACAACTTTTGAGCTGAATAAACCTGAATTCCTAATATTTGAAAGCGAACTCAAGTGAAAACTCACCCTAAACTAGATGGAGTTGTAAGTATTATCAGTTTTCTGGTCATGACCCAGCTTTCCACTGGTAAACTCCGTGATTGAAAACGGCTGGAAATGTAGTAAGAATAAATTTCCTTTCATTTCAAGTGTTTCTTACAAGTTTTTTTTATCATTTCTGGAAGCTATAATGGCGTATTTGAAGAGTTTTACCATAATTCGAGAGTGTTCCTACAACTATATACTGGAATCGGCAGCATTTTAACTGATTCACACAGAAAACACCAGAGAAATTCGGCTTCCAATTGTAAACATAAACTGTATATTCTTCACTTAGAGTCTTTCTACACAAATTTTGAGCTGTATAAACCTGAATTCCTAAAATTTGAAAGCGAACTCAAGTGAAAACTCACCCTAAAATAGACTGAGTTTTAAGTATTATCAGTTTTCTGGTCATGACCCATCTTTCCACTGGTAAGCTCCGTGATTGAAAACGCCCTGAAATGTAGTAAGAATAAATTTCCTTTCATTTCAAGTGTTTCTTACAAGTTTTTTATCATTTCTGGAAGCTATAATTGCGTATTGGAAGAGTTTTACCACAATTAGAGAGTGTTCCTACAACTATATACTGGAATCCACAGCATTTTAACTGATTCACACAGAAAACACCAGAGAAATTCGGCTTCCAATTGTAAACATAAACTGTATAGTCTTCACTTAGAATGTTTCTACACAAATTTTGAGCTGTATAAACCTGAATTCCTAAAATTTGAAAGCGAACTCAAGTGAAAACTCACCCTAAAATAGACTGAGTTTTAAGTATTATCAGTTTTCTGGTCATGACCCAGCTTTCCACTGGTAACCTCCGTGATTGAAAACGCCCAGAAATGTAGTAAGAATAAATTTCCTTTCATTTCAAGTGTTTCTTACAAGTTTTTTTTATCATTTATGGAAACTATAATTGCGTATTTGAAGAGTTTTACCACAATTAGAGAGTGTTCCTACAACTATATACTGGAATGAGCAGCATTTTAAGTGATTCACACAGAAAACGCCAGAAAAATTAGGCCTCAATTTTAAACATAAACAGTATATTGCACACTTACAGTCTTTCTAAACTAATTTTGAGCTGTATAAACCTGAAATCCTAATATTTGAAAGCCAATTCAAGTGAAAACTCTCCCTAAACTAGCCGGAGTTTTAAGTATTATCAGTTTTCTGGTCATGACCCAGCTTTCCAGTGGTAACCTCCGTGATTGAAAACGGCTGGAAATGTAGTAAGAATAAATTTCCTTTCATTTCAAATGTTTCTTACAAGTTTTTTTATCATTTCTGGAAGCTATAATTGCGTATTTGAAGAGTTTTACCACAATTAGAGAGTGTTCCTACAACTACATACTGAAATCGTCAGCATTTTAACTGATTCACACAGGAAACACCAGAGAAATTCGGCCTCCAATTGTAAACATAAACAGTATAGTCTTCACGTACAGTCTTTCTACACAACTTTTGAGCTGAATAAACCTGAATTCCTAATATTTGAAAGCGAACTCAAGTGAAAACTCACCCTAAACTAGATGGAGTTGTAAGTATTATCAGTTTTCTGGTCATGACCCAGCTTTCCACTGGTAAACTCCGTGATTGAAAACGGCTGGAAATGTAGTAAGAATAAATTTCCTTTCATTTCAAGTGTTTCTTACAAGTTTTTTTTATCATTTCTGGAAGCTATAATGGCGTATTTGAAGAGTTTTACCATAATTCGAGAGTGTTCCTACAACTATATACTGGAATCGGCAGCATTTTAACTGATTCACACAGAAAACACCAGAGAAATTCGGCTTCCAATTGTAAACATAAACTGTATATTCTTCACTTAGAGTCTTTCTACACAAATTTTGAGCTGTATAAACCTGAATTCCTAAAATTTGAAAGCGAACTCAAGTGAAAACTCACCCTAAAATAGACTGAGTTTTAAGTATTATCAGTTTTCTGGTCATGACCCATCTTTCCACTGGTAAGCTCCGTGATTGAAAACGCCCTGAAATGTAGTAAGAATAAATTTCCTTTCATTTCAAGTGTTTCTTACAAGTTTTTTATCATTTCTGGAAGCTATAATTGCGTATTGGAAGAGTTTTACCACAATTAGAGAGTGTTCCTACAACTATATACTGGAATCCACAGCATTTTAACTGATTCACACAGAAAACACCAGAGAAATTCGGCTTCCAATTGTAAACATAAACTGTATAGTCTTCACTTAGAATGTTTCTACACAAATTTTGAGCTGTATAAACCTGAATTCCTAAAATTTGAAAGCGAACTCAAGGGAAAACTCACCCTAAAATAGACTGAGTTTTAAGTATTATCAGTTTTCTGGTCATGACCCAGCTTTCCACTGGTAACCTCCGTGATTGAAAACGCCCAGAAATGTAGTAAGAATAAATTTCCTTTCATTTCAAGTGTTTCTTACAAGTTTTTTTTATCATTTCTGGAAACTATAATTGCGTATTTGAAGAGTTTTACCACAATTAGAGAGTGTTCCTACAACTATATACTGGAATGAGCAGCATTTTAAGTGATTCACACAGAAAACGCCAGAAAAATTAGGCCTCAATTTTAAACATAAACAGTATATTGCACACTTACAGTCTTTCTAAACTAATTTTGAGCTGTATAAACCTGAAATCCTAATATTTGAAAGCCAATTCAAGTGAAAACTCTCCCTAAACTAGCCGGAGTTTTAAGTATTATCAGTTTTCTGGTCATGACCCAGCTTTCCAGTGGTAACCTCCGTGATTGAAAACGGCTGGAAATGTAGTAAGAATAAATTTCCTTTCATTTCAAATGTTTCTTACAAGTTTTTTTATCATTTCTGGAAGCTATAATTGCGTATTTGAAGAGTTTTACCACAATTAGAGAGTGTTCCTACAACTACATACTGAAATCGTCAGCATTTTAACTGATTCACACAGGAAACACCAGAGAAATTCGGCCTCCAATTGTAAACATAAACAGTATAGTCTTCACGTACAGTCTTTCTACACAACTTTTGAGCTGAATAAACCTGAATTCCTAATATTTGAAAGCGAACTCAAGTGAAAACTCACCCTAAACTAGATGGAGTTGTAAGTATTATCAGTTTTCTGGTCATGACCCAGCTTTCCACTGGTAAACTCCGTGATTGAAAACGGCTGGAAATGTAGTAAGAATAAATTTCCTTTCATTTTAAGTGTTTCTTACAAGTTTTTTTTATCATTTCTGGAAGCTATAATGGCGTATTTGAAGAGTTTTACCACAATTCGAGAGTGTTCCTACAACTATATACTGGAATCGGCAGCATTTTAACTGATTCACACAGAAAACACCAGAGAAATTCGGCTTCCAATTGTAAACATAAACTGTATATTCTTCACTTAGAGTCTTTCTACACAAATTTTGAGCTGTATAAACCTGAATTCCTAAAATTTGAAAGCGAACTCAAGTGAAAACTCACCCTAAAATAGACTGAGTTTTAAGTATTATCAGTTTTCTGGTCATGACCCATCTTTCCACTGGTAAGCTCCGTGATTGAAAACGCCCTGAAATGTAGTAAGAATAAATTTCCTTTCATTTCAAGTGTTTCTTACAAGTTTTTTTTATCATTTCTGGAAACTATAATTGGGTATTTGAAGAGTTTTACCACAATTAGAGAGTGTTCCTACAACTATATACTGGAATCCACAGCATTTTAACTGATTCACACAGAAAACGCCAGAAAAATTAGGACTCAATTTTAAACATAAACAGTATATTGCTCACTTACAGTCTTTCTAAACTAATTTTGAGCTGTATAAACCTGAAATCCTAATATTTGAAAGCAAATTCAAGTGAAAACTCTCCCTAAACTAGCCGGAGTTTTAAGTATTATAAGTTTTCTGGTCATGACCCAGCTTTCCAGTGGTAACCTCCGTGATTGAAAACGGCTGGAAATGTAGTAAGAATAAATTTCCTTTCATTTCAAATGTTTCTTACAAGTTTTTTTATCATGTCTGGAAGCTATAATTGCGTATTTGAAGAGTTTTACCACAGTTAGAGAGTGTTCCTACAACTACATACTGAAATCGTCAGCATTTTAACTGATTCACACAGGAAACACCAGAGAAATTCGGCCTCCAATTGTAAACATAAACAGTATAGTCTTCACGTACAGTCTTTCTACACAACTTTTGAGCTGAATAAACCTGAATTCCTAATATTTGAAAGCGAACTCAAGTGAAAACTCACCCTAAACTAGATGGAGTTGTAAGTATTATCAGTTTTCTGGTCATGACCTAGCTTTCCACTGGTAAACTCCGTGATTGAAAACGGCTGGAAATGTAGTAAGAATAAATTTCCTTTCATTTCAAGTGTTTCTTACAAGTTTTTTTTATCATTTCTGGAAGCTATAATGGCGTATTTGAAGAGTTTTACCACAATTCGAGAGTGTTCCTACAACTATATACTGGAATCCACAGCATTTTAACTGATTCACACAGAAAACGCCAGAAAAATTAGGCCTCAATTTTAAACATAAACAGTATATTGCACACTTACAGTCTTTCTATACAAATTTTGAGCTGAATAAACCTGAAATCCTAATGTTTGAAAGCCAATTCAAGTGAAAACTCTCCCTAAACTAGCCGGAGTTGTAAATATTATCAGTTTTCTGGCTATGTCCCACCTATCCACTGGTAAACTCCGTGACTGAAAACGGCTGGAAATGTAGTAAGAATAAATTTCCTTTCATTTCAAATGTTTCTTACAAGTTTTTTTTATCATTTCTGGAAGCTATAATTGCGTATTTGAAGAGTTTTACCACAATTAGAGAGTGTTCCTACAACTACATACTGAAATCCTCAGCATTTTAACTGATTCACACAGGAAACACCAGAGAAATTCGGCCTCCAATTGTAAACATAAACAGTATAGTCTTCACGTACAGTCTTTCTACACAACTTTTGAGCTGAATAAACCTGAATTCCTAATATTTGAAAGCGATCTCAAGTGAAAACTCACCCTAAACTAGATGGAGTTGTAAGTATTATCAGTTTTCTGGTCATGACCCAGCTTTCCACTGGTAAACTCCGTGATTGAAAACGGCTGGAAATGTAGTAAGAATAAATTTCCTTTCATTTCAAGTGTTTCTTACAAGTGTTTTTTATCATTTCTGGAAGCTATAATGGCGTATTTGAAGAGTTTTACCACAATTCGAGAGTGTTCCTACAACTATATACTGGAATCCACAGCATTTTAACTGATTCACACAGAAAACGCCAGAAAAATTAGGCCTCAATTTTAAACATAAACAGTATATTGCACACTTACAGTCTTTCTATACAAATTTTGAGCTGAATAAACCTGAAATCCTAATGTTTAAAAGCCAATTCAAGTGAAAACTCTCCCTAAACTAGCCGGAGTTGTAAATATTATCAGTTTTCTGGCTATGTCCCACCTTTCCACTGGTAAACTCCGTGATTGAAAACGGCTGGAAATGTAGTAAGAATAAATTTCCTTTCATTTCAAATGTTTCTTACAAGTTTTTTTTATCATTTCTTGAAGCTATAATTGCGTATTTGAAGAGTTTTACCACAATTAGATAGTGTTCCTACAACTACATACTGAAATCGTCAGCATTTTAACTGATTCACACAGGAAACACCAGAGAAATTCGGCCTCCAATTGTAAACATAAACAGTATAGTCTTCACGTACAGTCTTTCTACACAACTTTTGAGCTGAATAAACCTGAATTCCTAATATTTGAAAGCGAACTCAAGTGAAAACTCACCCTAAACTAGATGGAGTTGTAAGTATTATCAGTTTTCTGGTCATGACCCAGCTTTCCACTGGTAAACTCCATGATTGAAAACGGCTGGAAATGTAGTAAGAATAAATTTCCTTTCATTTCAAGTGTTTCTTACAAGTTTTTTTTATCATTTCTGGAAGCTATAATGGCGTATTTGAAGAGTTTTACCACAATTCGAGAGTGTTCCTACAACTATATACTGGAATCGGCAGCATTTTAACTGATTCACACAGAAAACACCAGAGAAATTCGGCTTCCAATTGTAAACATAAACTGTATATTCTTCACTTAGAGTCTTTCTACACAAATTTTGAGCTGTATAAACCTGAATTCCTAAAATTTGAAAGCGAACTCAAGTGAAAACTCACCCTAAAATAGACTGAGTTTTAAGTATTATCAGTTTTCTGGTCATGACCCAGCTTTCCACTGGTAACCTCCGTGATTGAAAACGCCCAGAAATGTAGTAAGAATAAATTTCCTTTCATTTCAAGTGTTTCTTACAAGTTTTTTTTATCATTTCTGGAAACTATAATTGCGTATTTGAAGAGTTTTACCACAATTAGAGAGTGTTCCTACAACTATATACTGGAATGAGCAGCATTTTAAGTGATTCACACAGAAAACGCCAGAAAAATTAGGCCTCAATTTTAAACATAAACAGTATATTGCACACTTACAGTCTTTCTAAACTAATTTTGAGCTGTATAAACCTGAAATCCTAATATTTGAAAGCCAATTCAAGTGAAAACTCTCCCTAAACTAGCCGGAGTTTTAAGTATTATCAGTTTTCTGGTCATGACCCAGCTTTCCAGTGGTAACCTCCGTGATTGAAAACGGCTGGAAATGTAGTAAGAATAAATTTCCTTTCATTTCAAATGTTTCTTACAAGTTTTTTTATCATTTCTGGAAGCTATAATTGCGTATTTGAAGAGTTTTACCACAATTAGAGAGTGTTCCTACAACTACATACTGAAATCGTCAGCATTTTAACTGATTCACACAGGAAACACCAGAGAAATTCGGCCTCCAATTGTAAACATAAACAGTATAGTCTTCACGTACAGTCTTTCTACACAACTTTTGAGCTGAATAAACCTGAATTCCTAATATTTGAAAGCGAACTCAAGTGAAAACTCACCCTAAACTAGATGGAGTTGTAAGTATTATCAGTTTTCTGGTCATGACCCAGCTTTCCACTGGTAAACTCCGTGATTGAAAACGGCTGGAAATGTAGTAAGAATAAATTTCCTTTCATTTCAAGTGTTTCTTACAAGTTTTTTTTATCATTTCTGGAAGCTATAATGGCGTATTTGAAGAGTTTTACCACAATTCGAGAGTGTTCCTACAACTATATACTGGAATCGGCAGCATTTTAACTGATTCACACAGAAAACACCAGAGAAATTCGGCTTCCAATTGTAAACATAAACTGTATATTCTTCACTTAGAGTCTTTCTACACAAATTTTGAGCTGTATAAACCTGAATTCCTAAAATTTGAAAGCGAACTCAAGTGAAAACTCACCCTAAAATAGACTGAGTTTTAAGTATTATCAGTTTTCTGGTCATGACCCATCTTTCCACTGGTAAGCTCCGTGATTGAAAACGCCCTGAAATGTAGTAAGAATAAATTTCCTTTCATTTCAAGTGTTTCTTACAAGTTTTTTATCATTTCTGGAAGCTATAATTGCGTATTGGAAGAGTTTTACCACAATTAGAGAGTGTTCCTACAACTATATACTGGAATCCACAGCATTTTAACTGATTCACACAGAAAACACCAGAGAAATTCGGCTTCCAATTGTAAACATAAACTGTATAGTCTTCACTTAGAATGTTTCTACACAAATTTTGAGCTGTATAAACCTGAATTCCTAAAATTTGAAAGCGAACTCAAGTGAAAACTCACCCTAAAATAGACTGAGTTTTAAGTATTATCAGTTTTCTGGTCATGACCCAGCTTTCCACTGGTAACCTCCGTGATTGAAAACGCCCAGAAATGTAGTAAGAATAAATTTCCTTTCATTTCAAGTGTTTCTTACAAGTTTTTTTTATCATTTCTGGAAACTATAATTGCGTATTTGAAGAGTTTTACCACAATTAGAGAGTGTTCCTACAACTATATACTGGAATGAGCAGCATTTTAACTGATTCACACAGAAAACGCCAGAAAAATTAGGCCTCAATTTTAAACATAAACAGTATATTGCACACTTACAGTCTTTCTAAACTAATTTTGAGCTGTATAAACCTGAAATCCTAATATTTGAAAGCCAATTCAAGTGAAAACTCTCCCTAAACTAGCCGGAGTTTTAAGTATTATCAGTTTTCTGGTCATGACCCAGCTTTCCAGTGGTAACCTCCGTGATTGAAAACGGCTGGAAATGTAGTAAGAATAAATTTCCTTTCATTTCAAATGTTTCTTACAAGTTTTTTTATCATTTCTTGAAGCTATAATTGCGTATTTGAAGAGTTTTACCACAATTAGAGAGTGTTCCTACAACTACATACTGAAATCGTCAGCATTTTAACTGATTCACACAGGAAACACCAGAGAAATTCGGCCTCCAATTGTAAACATAAACAGTATAGTCTTCACGTACAGTCTTTCTACACAACTTTTGAGCTGAATAAACCTGAATTCCTAATATTTGAAAGCGAACTCAAGTGAAAACTCACCCTAAACTAGATGGAGTTGTAAGTATTATCAGTTTTCTGGTCATGACCCAGCTTTCCACTGGTAAACTCCGTGATTGAAAACGGCTGGAAATGTAGTAAGAATAAATTTCCTTTCATTTCAAGTGTTTCTTACAAGTTTTTTTTATCATTTCTGAAAGCTATAATGGCGTATTTGAAGAGTTTTACCACAATTCGAGAGTGTTCCTACAACTATATACTGGAATCGGCAGCATTTTAACTGATTCACACAGAAAACACCAGAGAAATTCGGCTTCCAATTGTAAACATAAACTGTATATTCTTCACTTAGAGTCTTTCTACACAAATTTTGAGCTGTATAAACCTGAATTACTAAAATTTGAAAGCGAACTCAAGTGAAAACTCACCCTAAAATAGACTGAGTTTTAAGTATTATCAGTTTTCTGGTCATGACCCATCTTTCCACTGGTAAGCTCCGTGATTGAAAACGCCCTGAAATGTAGTAAGAATAAATTTCCTTTCATTTCAAGTGTTTCTTAGAAGTTTTTTTTATCATTTCTGGAAACTATAATTGGGTATTTGAAGAGTTTTACCACAATTAGAGAGTGTTCCTACAACTATATACTGGAATCCACAGCATTTTAACTGATTCACACAGAAAACGCCAGAAAAATTAGGACTCAATTTTAAACATAAACAGTATATTGCTCACTTACAGTCTTTCTAAACTAATTTTGAGCTGTATAAACCTGAAATCCTAATATTTGAAAGCAAATTCAAGTGAAAACTCTCCCTAAACTAGCCGGAGTTTTAAGTATTATAAGTTTTCTGGTCATGACCCAGCTTTCCAGTGGTAACCTCCGTGATTGAAAACGGCTGGAAATGTAGTAAGAATAAATTTCCTTTCATTTCAAATGTTTCTTACAAGTTTTTTTATCATGTCTGGAAGCTATAATTGCGTATTTGAAGAGTTTTACCACAATTAGAGAGTGTTCCTACAACTACATACTGAAATCATCAGCATTTTAACTGATTCACACAGGAAACACCAGAGAAATTCGGCCTCCAATTGTAAACATAAACAGTATAGTCTTCACGTACAGTCTTTCTACACAACTTTTGAGCTGAATAAACCTGAATTCCTAATATTTGAAAGCGAACTCAAGTGAAAACTCACCCTAAACTAGATGGAGTTGTAAGTATTATCAGTTTTCTGGTCATGACCTAGCTTTCCACTGGTAAACTCCGTGATTGAAAACGGCTGGAAATGTAGTAAGAATAAATTTCCTTTCATTTCAAGTGTTTCTTACAAGTTTTTTTTTATCATTTCTGGAAGCTATAATGGCGTATTTGAAGAGTTTTACCACAATTCGAGAGTGTTCCTACAACTATATACTGGAATCCACAGCATTTTAACTGATTCACACAGAAAACGCCAGAAAAATTAGGCCTCAATTTTAAACATAAACAGTATATTGCACACTTACAGTCTTTCTATACAAATTTTGAGCTGAATAAACCTGAAATCCTAATGTTTGAAAGCCAATTCAAGTGAAAACTCTCCCTAAACTAGCCGGAGTTGTAAATATTATCAGTTTTCTGGCTATGTCCCACCTATCCACTGGTAAACTCCGTGACTGAAAACGGCTGGAAATGTAGTAAGAATAAATTTCCTTTCATTTCAAATGTTTCTTACAAGTTTTTTTATCATTTCTGGAAGCTATAATTGCGTATTTGAAGAGTTTTACCACAATTAGAGAGTGTTCCTACAACTACATACTGAAATCGTCAGCATTTTAACTGATTCACACAGGAAACACCAGAGAAATTCGGCCTCCAATTGTAAACATAAACAGTATAGTCTTCACGTACAGTCTTTCTACACAACTTTTGAGCTGAATAAACCTGAATTCCTAATATTTGAAAGCGAACTCAAGTGAAAACTCACCCTAAACTAGATGGAGTTGTAAGTATTATCAGTTTTCTGGTCATGACCCAGCTTTCCACTGGTAAACTCCGTGATTGAAAACGGCTGGAAATGTAGTAAGAATAAATTTCCTTTCATTTTAAGTGTTTCTTACAAGTTTTTTTTATCATTTCTGGAAGCTATAATGGCGTATTTGAAGAGTTTTACCACAATTCGAGAGTGTTCCTACAACTATATACTGGAATCGGCAGCATTTTAACTGATTCACACAGAAAACACCAGAGAAATTCGGCTTCCAATTGTAAACATAAACTGTATATTCTTCACTTAGAGTCTTTCTACACAAATTTTGAGCTGTATAAACCTGAATTCCTAAAATTTGAAAGCGAACTCAAGTGAAAACTCACCCTAAAATAGACTGAGTTTTAAGTATTATCAGTTTTCTGGTCATGACCCATCTTTCCACTGGTAAGCTCCGTGATTGAAAACGCCCTGAAATGTAGTAAGAATAAATTTCCTTTCATTTCAAGTGTTTCTTACAAGTTTTTTTTTATCATTTCTGGAAACTATAATTGGGTATTTGAAGAGTTTTACCACAATTAGAGAGTGTTCCTACAACTATATACTGGAATCCACAGCATTTTAACTGATTCACACAGAAAACGCCAGAAAAATTAGGACTCAATTTTAAACATAAACAGTATATTGCTCACTTACAGTCTTTCTAAACTAATTTTGAGCTGTATAAACCTGAAATCCTAATATTTGAAAGCAAATTCAAGTGAAAACTCTCCCTAAACTAGCCGGAGTTTTAAGTATTATAAGTTTTCTGGTCATGACCCAGCTTTCCAGTGGTAACCTCCGTGATTGAAAACGGCTGGAAATGTAGTAAGAATAAATTTCCTTTCATTTCAAATGTTTCTTACAAGTTTTTTTATCATGTCTGGAAGCTATAATTGCGTATTTGAAGAGTTTTACCACAGTTAGAGAGTGTTCCTACAACTACATACTGAAATCATCAGCATTTTAACTGATTCACACAGGAAACACCAGAGAAATTCGGCCTCCAATTGTAAACATAAACAGTATAGTCTTCACGTACAGTCTTTCTACACAACTTTTGAGCTGAATAAACCTGAATTCCTAATATTTGAAAGCGAACTCAAGTGAAAACTCACCCTAAACTAGATGGAGTTGTAAGTATTATCAGTTTTCTGGTCATGACCTAGCTTTCCACTGGTAAACTCCGTGATTGAAAACGGCTGGAAATGTAGTAAGAATAAATTTCCTTTCATTTCAAGTGTTTCTTACAAGTTTTTTTTATCATTTCTGGAAGCTATAATGGCGTATTTGAAGAGTTTTACCACAATTCGAGAGTGTTCCTACAACTATATACTGGAATCCACAGCATTTTAACTGATTCACACAGAAAACGCCAGAAAAATTAGGCCTCAATTTTAAACATAAACAGTATATTGCACACTTACAGTCTTTCTATACAAATTTTGAGCTGAATAAACCTGAAATCCTAATGTTTGAAAGCCAATTCAAGTGAAAACTCTCCCTAAACTAGCCGGAGTTGTAAATATTATCAGTTTTCTGGCTATGTCCCACCTATCCACTGGTAAACTCCGTGACTGAAAACGGCTGGAAATGTAGTAAGAATAAATTTCCTTTCATTTCAAATGTTTCTTACAAGTTTTTTTTATCATTTCTGGAAGCTATAATTGCGTATTTGAAGAGTTTTACCACAATTAGAGAGTGTTCCTACAACTACATACTGAAATCCTCAGCATTTTAACTGATTCACACAGGAAACACCAGAGAAATTCGGCCTCCAATTGTAAACATAAACAGTATAGTCTTCACGTACAGTCTTTCTACACAACTTTTGAGCTGAATAAACCTGAATTCCTAATATTTGAAAGCGATCTCAAGTGAAAACTCACCCTAAACTAGATGGAGTTGTAAGTATTATCAGTTTTCTGGTCATGACCCAGCTTTCCACTGGTAAACTCCGTGATTGAAAACGGCTGGAAATGTAGTAAGAATAAATTTCCTTTCATTTCAAGTGTTTCTTACAAGTGTTTTTTATCATTTCTGGAAGCTATAATGGCGTATTTGAAGAGTTTTACCACAATTCGAGAGTGTTCCTACAACTATATACTGGAATCCACAGCATTTTAACTGATTCACACAGAAAACGCCAGAAAAATTAGGCCTCAATTTTAAACATAAACAGTATATTGCACACTTACAGTCTTTCTATACAAATTTTGAGCTGAATAAACCTGAAATCCTAATGTTTAAAAGCCAATTCAAGTGAAAACTCTCCCTAAACTAGCCGGAGTTGTAAATATTATCAGTTTTCTGGCTATGTCCCACCTTTCCACTGGTAAACTCCGTGATTGAAAACGGCTGGAAATGTAGTAAGAATAAATTTCCTTTCATTTCAAGTGTTTCTTACAAGTTTTTTTTATCATTTCTGGAAGCTATAATGGCGTATTTGAAGAGTTTTACCACAATTCGAGAGTGTTCCTACAACTATATACTGGAATCGTCAGCATTTTAACTGATTCACACAGGAAACACCAGAGAAATTCGGCCTCCAATTGTAAACATAAACTGTATATTCTTCACTTAGAGTCTTTCTACACAAATTTTGAGCTGTATAAACCTGAATTCCTAAAATTTGAAAGCGAACTCAAGTGAAAACTCACCCTAAAATAGACTGAGTTTTAAGTATTATCAGTTTTCTGGTCATGACCCAGCTTTCCACTGGTAACCTCCGTGATTGAAAACGCCCAGAAATGTAGTAAGAATAAATTTCCTTTCATTTCAAGTGTTTCTTACAAGTTTTTTTTATCATTTCTGGAAACTATAATTGCGTATTTGAAGAGTTTTACCACAATTAGAGAGTGTTCCTACAACTATATACTGGAATGAGCAGCATTTTAAGTGATTCACACAGAAAACGCCAGAAAAATTAGGCCTCAATTTTAAACATAAACAGTATATTGCACACTTACAGTCTTTCTAAACTAATTTTGAGCTGTATAAACCTGAAATCCTAATATTTGAAAGCCAATTCAAGTGAAAACTCTCCCTAAACTAGCCGGAGTTTTAAGTATTATCAGTTTTCTGGTCATGACCCAGCTTTCCAGTGGTAACCTCCGTGATTGAAAACGGCTGGAAATGTAGTAAGAATAAATTTCCTTTCATTTCAAATGTTTCTTACAAGTTTTTTTTATCATTTCTGGAAGCTATAATTGCGTATTTGAAGAG
This sequence comes from Myotis daubentonii, assembly GCF_963259705.1. Taxonomy (NCBI): domain Eukaryota; kingdom Metazoa; phylum Chordata; class Mammalia; order Chiroptera; family Vespertilionidae; genus Myotis; species Myotis daubentonii. Next base: position 76,626,327 of record NC_081861.1, on the reverse strand, counting down.
TTTTACCACAATTAGAGAGTGTTCCTACAACTACATACTGAAATCGTCAGCATTTTAACTGATTCACACAGGAAACACCAGAGAAATTCGGCCTCCAATTGTAAACATAAACAGTATAGTCTTCACGTACAGTCTTTCTACACAACTTTTGAGCTGAATAAACCTGAATTCCTAATATTTGAAAGCGAACTCAAGTGAAAACTCACCCTAAACTAGATGGAGTTGTAAGTATTATCAGTTTTCTGGTCATGACCCAGCTTTCCACTGGTAAACTCCGTGATTGAAAACGGCTGGAAATGTAGTAAGAATAAATTTCCTTTCATTTCAAGTGTTTCTTACAAGTTTTTTTTATCATTTCTGGAAGCTATAATGGCGTATTTGAAGAGTTTTACCACAATTCGAGAGTGTTCCTACAACTATATACTGGAATCGGCAGCATTTTAACTGATTCACACAGAAAACACCAGAGAAATTCGGCTTCCAATTGTAAACATAAACTGTATATTCTTCACTTAGAGTCTTTCTACACAAATTTTGAGCTGTATAAACCTGAATTCCTAAAATTTGCAAGCGAACTCAAGTGAAAACTCACCCTAAAATAGACTGAGTTTTAAGTATTATCAGTTTTCTGGTCATGACCCATCTTTCCACTGGTAAGCTCCGTGATTGAAAACGCCCTGAAATGTAGTAAGAATAAATTTCCTTTCATTTCAAGTGTTTCTTACAAGTTTTTTATCATTTCTGGAAGCTATAATTGCGTATTGGAAGAGTTTTACCACAATTAGAGAGTGTTCCTACAACTATATACTGGAATCCACAGCATTTTAACTGATTCACACAGAAAACACCAGAGAAATTCGGCTTCCAATTGTAAACATAAACTGTATAGTCTTCACTTAGAATGTTTCTACACAAATTTTGAGCTGTATAAACCTGAATTCCTAAAATTTGAAAGCGAACTCAAGTGAAAACTCACCCTAAAATAGACTGAGTTTTAAGTATTATCAGTTTTCTGGTCATGACCCAGCTTTCCACTGGTAACCTCCGTGATTGAAAACGCCCAGAAATGTAGTAAGAATAAATTTCCTTTCATTTCAAGTGTTTCTTACAAGTTTTTTTTATCATTTCTGGAAACTATAATTGCGTATTTGAAGAGTTTTACCACAATTAGAGAGTGTTCCTACAACTATATACTGGAATGAGCAGCATTTTAACTGATTCACACAGAAAACGCCAGAAAAATTAGGCCTCAATTTTAAACATAAACAGTATATTGCACACTTACAGTCTTTCTAAACTAATTTTGAGCTGTATAAACCTGAAATCCTAATATTTGAAAGCCAATTCAAGTGAAAACTCTCCCTAAACTAGCCGGAGTTTTAAGTATTATCAGTTTTCTGGTCATGACCCAGCTTTCCAGTGGTAACCTCCGTGATTGAAAACGGCTGGAAATGTAGTAAGAATAAATTTCCTTTCATTTCAAATGTTTCTTACAAGTTTTTTTTATCATTTCTTGAAGCTATAATTGCGTATTTGAAGAGTTTTACCACAATTAGAGAGTGTTCCTACAACTACATACTGAAATCGTCAGCATTTTAACTGATTCACACAGGAAACACCAGAGAAATTCGGCCTCCAATTGTAAACATAAACAGTATAGTCTTCACGTACAGTCTTTCTACACAACTTTTGAGCTGAATAAACCTGAATTCCTAATATTTGAAAGCGAACTCAAGTGAAAACTCACCCTAAACTAGATGGAGTTGTAAGTATTATCAGTTTTCTGGTCATGACCCAGCTTTCCACTGGTAAACTCCGTGATTGAAAACGGCTGGAAATGTAGTAAGAATAAATTTCCTTTCATTTCAAGTGTTTCTTACAAGTTTTTTTTTATCATTTCTGGAAGCTATAATGGCGTATTTGAAGAGTTTTACCACAATTCGAGAGTGTTCCTACAACTATATACTGGAATCGGCAGCATTTTAACTGATTCACACAGAAAACACCAGAGAAATTCGGCTTCCAATTGTAAACATAAACTGTATATTCTTCACTTAGAGTCTTTCTACACAAATTTTGAGCTGTATAAACCTGAATTACTAAAATTTGAAATTGAACTCAAGTGAAAACTCACCCTAAAATAGACTGAGTTTTAAGTATTATCAGTTTTCTGGTCATGACCCATCTTTCCACTGGTAAGCTCCGTGATTGAAAACGCCCTGAAATGTAGTAAGAATAAATTTCCTTTCATTTCAAGTGTTTCTTACAAGTTTTTTTTATCATTTCTGGAAACTATAATTGGGTATTTGAAGAGTTTTACCACAATTAGAGAGTGTTCCTACAACTATATACTGGAATCCACAGCATTTTAACTGATTCACACAGAAAACGCCAGAAAAATTAGGACTCAATTTTAAACATAAACAGTATATTGCTCACTTACAGTCTTTCTAAACTAATTTTGAGCTGTATAAACCTGAAATCCTAATATTTGAAAGCAAATTCAAGTGAAAACTCTCCCTAAACTAGCCGGAGTTTTAAGTATTATAAGTTTTCTGGTCATGACCCAGCTTTCCAGTGGTAACCTCCGTGATTGAAAACGGCTGGAAATGTAGTAAGAATAAATTTCCTTTCATTTCAAATGTTTCTTACAAGTTTTTTTATCATGTCTGGAAGCTATAATTGCGTATTTGAAGAGTTTTACCACAATTAGAGAGTGTTCCTACAACTACATACTGAAATCATCAGCATTTTAACTGATTCACACAGGAAACACCAGAGAAATTCGGCCTCCAATTGTAAACATAAACAGTATAGTCTTCACGTACAGTCTTTCTACACAACTTTTGAGCTGAATAAACCTGAATTCCTAATATTTGAAAGCGAACTCAAGTGAAAACTCACCCTAAACTAGATGGAGTTGTAAGTATTATCAGTTTTCTGGTCATGACCTAGCTTTCCACTGGTAAACTCCGTGATTGAAAACGGCTGGAAATGTAGTAAGAATAAATTTCCTTTCATTTCAAGTGTTTCTTACAAGTTTTTTTTATCATTTCTTGATGCTATAATGGCGTATTTGAAGAGTTTTACCACAATTCGAGAGTGTTCCTACAACTATATACTGGAATCCACAGCATTTTAACTGATTCACACAGAAAACGCCAGAAAAATTAGGCCTCAATTTTAAACATAAACAGTATATTGCACACTTACAGTCTTTCTATACAAATTTTGAGCTGAATAAACCTGAAATCCTAATGTTTGAAAGCCAATTCAAGTGAAAACTCTCCCTAAACTAGCCGGAGTTGTAAATATTATCAGTTTTCTGGCTATGTCCCACCTATCCACTGGTAAACTCCGTGACTGAAAACGGCTGGAAATGTAGTAAGAATAAATTTCCTTTCATTTCAAATGTTTCTTACAAGTTTTTTTATCATTTCTGGAAGCTATAATTGCGTATTTGAAGAGTTTTACCACAATTAGAGAGTGTTCCTACAACTACATACTGAAATCGTCAGCATTTTAACTGATTCACACAGGAAACACCAGAGAAATTCGGCCTCCAATTGTAAACATAAACAGTATAGTCTTCACGTACAGTCTTTCTACACAACTTTTGAGCTGAATAAACCTGAATTCCTAATATTTGAAAGCGAACTCAAGTGAAAACTCACCCTAAACTAGATGGAGTTGTAAGTATTATCAGTTTTCTGGTCATGACCCAGCTTTCCACTGGTAAACTCCGTGATTGAAAACGGCTGGAAATGTAGTAAGAATAAATTTCCTTTCATTTTAAGTGTTTCTTACAAGTTTTTTTTATCATTTCTGGAAGCTATAATGGCGTATTTGAAGAGTTTTACCACAATTCGAGAGTGTTCCTACAACTATATACTGGAATCGGCAGCATTTTAACTGATTCACACAGAAAACACCAGAGAAATTCGGCTTCCAATTGTAAACATAAACTGTATATTCTTCACTTAGAGTCTTTCTACACAAATTTTGAGCTGTATAAACCTGAATTCCTAAAATTTGAAAGCGAACTCAAGTGAAAACTCACCCTAAAATAGACTGAGTTTTAAGTATTATCAGTTTTCTGGTCATGACCCATCTTTCCACTGGTAAGCTCCGTGATTGAAAACGCCCTGAAATGTAGTAAGAATAAATTTCCTTTCATTTCAAGTGTTTCTTACAAGTTTTTTTTATCATTTCTGGAAACTATAATTGGGTATTTGAAGAGTTTTACCACAATTAGAGAGTGTTCCTACAACTATATACTGGAATCCACAGCATTTTAACTGATTCACACAGAAAACGCCAGAAAAATTAGGACTCAATTTTAAACATAAACAGTATATTGCTCACTTACAGTATTTCTAAACTAATTTTGAGCTGTATAAACCTGAAATCCTAATATTTGAAAGCAAATTCAAGTGAAAACTCTCCCTAAACTAGCCGGAGTTTTAAGTATTATAAGTTTTCTGGTCATGACCCAGCTTTCCAGTGGTAACCTCCGTGATTGAAAACGGCTGGAAATGTAGTAAGAATAAATTTCCTTTCATTTCAAATGTTTCTTACAAGTTTTTTTATCATGTCTGGAAGCTATAATTGCGTATTTGAAGAGTTTTACCACAGTTAGAGAGTGTTCCTACAACTACATACTGAAATCATCAGCATTTTAACTGATTCACACAGGAAACACCAGAGAAATTCGGCCTCCAATTGTAAACATAAACAGTATAGTCTTCACGTACAGTCTTTCTACACAACTTTTGAGCTGAATAAACCTGAATTCCTAATATTTGAAAGCGAACTCAAGTGAAAACTCACCCTAAACTAGATGGAGTTGTAAGTATTATCAGTTTTCTGGTCATGACCTAGCTTTCCACTGGTAAACTCCGTGATTGAAAACGGCTGGAAATGTAGTAAGAATAAATTTCCTTTCATTTCAAGTGTTTCTTACAAGTTTTTTTTATCATTTCTGGAAGCTATAATGGCGTATTTGAAGAGTTTTACCACAATTCGAGAGTGTTCCTACAACTATATACTGGAATCCACAGCATTTTAACTGATTCACACAGAAAACGCCAGAAAAATTAGGCCTCAATTTTAAACATAAACAGTATATTGCACACTTACAGTCTTTCTATACAAATTTTGAGCTGAATAAACCTGAAATCGTAATGTTTGAAAGCCAATTCAAGTGAAAACTCTCCCTAAACTAGCCGGAGTTGTAAATATTATCAGTTTTCTGGCTATGTCCCACCTATCCACTGGTAAACTCCGTGACTGAAAACGGCTGGAAATGTAGTAAGAATAAATTTCCTTTCATTTCAAATGTTTCTTACAAGTTTTTTTTATCATTTCTGGAAGCTATAATTGCGTATTTGAAGAGTTTTACCACAATTAGAGAGTGTTCCTACAACTACATACTGAAATCCTCAGCATTTTAACTGATTCACACAGGAAACACCAGAGAAATTCGGCCTCCAATTGTAAACATAAACAGTATAGTCTTCACGTACAGTCTTTCTACACAACTTTTGAGCTGAATAAACCTGAATTCCTAATATTTGAAAGCGATCTCAAGTGAAAACTCACCCTAAACTAGATGGAGTTGTAAGTATTATCAGTTTTCTGGTCATGACCCAGCTTTCCACTGGTAAACTCCGTGATTGAAAACGGCTGGAAATGTAGTAAGAATAAATTTCCTTTCATTTCAAGTGTTTCTTACAAGTGTTTTTTATCATTTCTGGAAGCTATAATGGCGTATTTGAAGAGTTTTACCACAATTCGAGAGTGTTCCTACAACTATATACTGGAATCCACAGCATTTTAACTGATTCACACAGAAAACGCCAGAAAAATTAGGCCTCAATTTTAAACATAAACAGTATATTGCACACTTACAGTCTTTCTATACAAATTTTGAGCTGAATAAACCTGAAATCCTAATGTTTAAAAGCCAATTCAAGTGAAAACTCTCCCTAAACTAGCCGGAGTTGTAAATATTATCAGTTTTCTGGCTATGTCCCACCTTTCCACTGGTAAACTCCGTGATTGAAAACGGCTGGAAATGTAGTAAGAATAAATTTCCTTTCATTTCAAATGTTTCTTACAAGTTTTTTTTATCATTTCTTGAAGCTATAATTGCGTATTTGAAGAGTTTTACCACAATTAGATAGTGTTCCTACAACTATATACTGGAATCCACAGCATTTTAACTGATTCACACAGAAAACGCCAGAAAAATTAGGACTCAATTTTAAACATAAACAGTATATTGCTCACTTACAGTCTTTCTAAACTAATTTTGAGCTGTATAAACCTGAAATCCTAATATTTGAAAGCAAATTCAAGTGAAAACTCTCCCTAAACTAGCCGGAGTTTTAAGTATTATAAGTTTTCTGGTCATGACCCAGCTTTCCAGTGGTAACCTCCGTGATTGAAAACGGCTGGAAATGTAGTAAGAATAAATTTCCTTTCATTTCAAATGTTTCTTACAAGTTTTTTTATCATGTCTGGAAGCTATAATTGCGTATTTGAAGAGTTTTACCACAGTTAGAGAGTGTTCCTACAACTACATACTGAAATCATCAGCATTTTAACTGATTCACACAGGAAACACCAGAGAAATTCGGCCTCCAATTGTAAACATAAACAGTATAGTCTTCACGTACAGTCTTTCTACACAACTTTTGAGCTGAATAAACCTGAATTCCTAATATTTGAAAGCGAACTCAAGTGAAAACTCACCCTAAACTAGATGGAGTTGTAAGTATTATCAGTTTTCTGGTCATGACCTAGCTTTCCACTGGTAAACTCCGTGATTGAAAACGGCTGGAAATGTAGTAAGAATAAATTTCCTTTCATTTCAAGTGTTTCTTACAAGTTTTTTTTATCATTTCTGGAAGCTATAATGGCGTATTTGAAGAGTTTTACCACAATTCGAGAGTGTTCCTACAACTATATACTGGAATCCACAGCATTTTAACTGATTCACACAGAAAACGCCAGAAAAATTAGGCCTCAATTTTAAACATAAACAGTATATTGCACACTTACAGTCTTTCTATACAAATTTTGAGCTGAATAAACCTGAAATCCTAATGTTTGAAAGCCAATTCAAGTGAAAACTCTCCCTAAACTAGCCGGAGTTGTAAATATTATCAGTTTTCTGGCTATGTCCCACCTATCCACTGGTAAACTCCGTGACTGAAAACGGCTGGAAATGTAGTAAGAATAAATTTCCTTTCATTTCAAATGTTTCTTACAAGTTTTTTTTATCATTTCTGGAAGCTATAATTGCGTATTTGAAGAGTTTTACCACAATTAGAGAGTGTTCCTACAACTACATACTGAAATCCTCAGCATTTTAACTGATTCACACAGGAAACACCAGAGAAATTCGGCCTCCAATTGTAAACATAAACAGTATAGTCTTCACGTACAGTCTTTCTACACAACTTTTGAGCTGAATAAACCTGAATTCCTAATATTTGAAAGCGATCTCAAGTGAAAACTCACCCTAAACTAGATGGAGTTGTAAGTATTATCAGTTTTCTGGTCATGACCCAGCTTTCCACTGGTAAACTCCGTGATTGAAAACGGCTGGAAATGTAGTAAGAATAAATTTCCTTTCATTTCAAGTGTTTCTTACAAGTGTTTTTTATCATTTCTGGAAGCTATAATGGCGTATTTGAAGAGTTTTACCACAATTCGAGAGTGTTCCTACAACTATATACTGGAATCCACAGCATTTTAACTGATTCACACAGAAAACGCCAGAAAAATTAGGCCTCAATTTTAAACATAAACAGTATATTGCACACTTACAGTCTTTCTATACAAATTTTGAGCTGAATAAACCTGAAATCCTAATGTTTAAAAGCCAATTCAAGTGAAAACTCTCCCTAAACTAGCCGGAGTTGTAAATATTATCAGTTTTCTGGCTATGTCCCACCTTTCCACTGGTAAACTCCGTGATTGAAAACGGCTGGAAATGTAGTAAGAATAAATTTCCTTTCATTTCAAATGTTTCTTACAAGTTTTTTTTATCATTTCTTGAAGCTATAATTGCGTATTTGAAGAGTTTTACCACAATTAGATAGTGTTCCTACAACTACATACTGAAATCGTCAGCATTTTAACTGATTCACACAGGAAACACCAGAGAAATTCGGCCTCCAATTGTAAACATAAACAGTATAGTCTTCACGTACAGTCTTTCTACACAACTTTTGAGCTGAATAAACCTGAATTCCTAATATTTGAAAGCGAACTCAAGTGAAAACTCACCCTAAACTAGATGGAGTTGTAAGTATTATCAGTTTTCTGGTAATGACCCAGCTTTCCACTGGTAAACTCCATGATTGAAAACGGCTGGAAATGTAGTAAGAATAAATTTCCTTTCATTTCAAGTGTTTCTTACAAGTTTTTTTTATCATTTCTGGAAGCTATAATGGCGTATTTGAAGAGTTTTACCACAATTCGAGAGTGTTCCTACAACTATATACTGGAATCGGCAGCATTTTAACTGATTCACACAGAAAACACCAGAGAAATTCGGCTTCCAATTGTAAACATAAACTGTATATTCTTCACTTAGAGTCTTTCTACACAAATTTTGAGCTGTATAAACCTGAATTCCTAAAATTTGAAAGCGAACTCAAGTGAAAACTCACCCTAAAATAGACTGAGTTTTAAGTATTATCAGTTTTCTGGTCATGACCCAGCTTTCCACTGGTAACCTCCGTGATTGAAAACGCCCAGAAATGTAGTAAGAATAAATTTCCTTTCATTTCAAGTGTTTCTTACAAGTTTTTTTTATCATTTCTGGAAACTATAATTGCGTATTTGAAGAGTTTTACCACAATTAGAGAGTGTTCCTACAACTATATACTGGAATGAGCAGCATTTTAAGTGATTCACACAGAAAACGCCAGAAAAATTAGGCCTCAATTTTAAACATAAACAGTATATTGCACACTTACAGTCTTTCTAAACTAATTTTGAGCTGTATAAACCTGAAATCCTAATATTTGAAAGCCAATTCAAGTGAAAACTCTCCCTAAACTAGCCGGAGTTTTAAGTATTATCAGTTTTCTGGTCATGACCCAGCTTTCCAGTGGTAACCTCCGTGATTGAAAACGGCTGGAAATGTAGTAAGAATAAATTTCCTTTCATTTTAAGTGTTTCTTACAAGTTTTTTTTATCATTTCTGGAAGCTATAATGGCGTATTTGAAGAGTTTTACCACAATTCGAGAGTGTTCCTACAACTATATACTGGAATCGGCAGCATTTTAACTGATTCACACAGAAAACACCAGAGAAATTCGGCTTCCAATTGTAAACATAAACTGTATATTCTTCACTTAGAGTCTTTCTACACAAATTTTGAGCTGTATAAACCTGAATTCCTAAAATTTGAAAGCGAACTCAAGTGAAAACTCACCCTAAAATAGACTGAGTTTTAAGTATTATCAGTTTTCTGGTCATGACCCATCTTTCCACTGGTAAGCTCCGTGATTGAAAACGCCCTGAAATGTAGTAAGAATAAATTTCCTTTCATTTCAAGTGTTTCTTACAAGTTTTTTTTATCATTTCTGGAAACTATAATTGGGTATTTGAAGAGTTTTACCACAATTAGAGAGTGTTCCTACAACTATATACTGGAATCCACAGCATTTTAACTGATTCACACAGAAAACGCCAGAAAAATTAGGACTCAATTTTAAACATAAACAGTATATTGCTCACTTACAGTCTTTCTAAACTAATTTTGAGCTGTATAAACCTGAAATCCTAATATTTGAAAGCAAATTCAAGTGAAAACTCTCCCTAAACTAGCCGGAGTTTTAAGTATTATAAGTTTTCTGGTCATGACCCAGCTTTCCAGTGGTAACCTCCGTGATTGAAAACGGCTGGAAATGTAGTAAGAATAAATTTCCTTTCATTTCAAATGTTTCTTACAAGTTTTTTTATCATGTCTGGAAGCTATAATTGCGTATTTGAAGAGTTTTACCACAATTAGAGAGTGTTCCTACAACTACATACTGAAATCATCAGCATTTTAACTGATTCACACAGGAAACACCAGAGAAATTCGGCCTCCAATTGTAAACATAAACAGTATAGTCTTCACGTACAGTCTTTCTACACAACTTTTGAGCTGAATAAACCTGAATTCCTAATATTTGAAAGCGAACTCAAGTGAAAACTCACCCTAAACTAGATGGAGTTGTAAGTATTATCAGTTTTCTGGTCATGACCTAGCTTTCCACTGGTAAACTCCGTGATTGAAAACGGCTGGAAATGTAGTAAGAATAAATTTCCTTTCATTTCAAGTGTTTCTTACAAGTTTTTTTTATCATTTCTTGATGCTATAATGGCGTATTTGAAGAGTTTTACCACAATTCGAGAGTGTTCCTACAACTATATACTGGAATCCACAGCATTTTAACTGATTCACACAGAAAACGCCAGAAAAATTAGGCCTCAATTTTAAACATAAACAGTATATTGCACACTTACAGTCTTTCTATACAAATTTTGAGCTGAATAAACCTGAAATCCTAATGTTTGAAAGCCAATTCAAGTGAAAACTCTCCCTAAACTAGCCGGAGTTGTAAATATTATCAGTTTTCTGGCTATGTCCCACCTATCCACTGGTAAACTCCGTGACTGAAAACGGCTGGAAATGTAGTAAGAATAAATTTCCTTTCATTTCAAATGTTTCTTACAAGTTTTTTTATCATTTCTGGAAGCTATAATTGCGTATTTGAAGAGTTTTACCACAATTAGAGAGTGTTCCTACAACTACATACTGAAATCGTCAGCATTTTAACTGATTCACACAGGAAACACCAGAGAAATTCGGCCTCCAATTGTAAACATAAACAGTATAGTCTTCACGTACAGTCTTTCTACACAACTTTTGAGCTGAATAAACCTGAATTCCTAATATTTGAAAGCGAACTCAAGTGAAAACTCACCCTAAACTAGATGGAGTTGTAAGTATTATCAGTTTTCTGGTCATGACCCAGCTTTCCACTGGTAAACTCCGTGATTGAAAACGGCTGGAAATGTAGTAAGAATAAATTTCCTTTCATTTTAAGTGTTTCTTACAAGTTTTTTTTATCATTTCTGGAAGCTATAATGGCGTATTTGAAGAGTTTTACCACAATTCGAGAGTGTTCCTACAACTATATACTGGAATCGGCAGCATTTTAACTGATTCACACAGAAAACACCAGAGAAATTCGGCTTCCAATTGTAAACATAAACTGTATATTCTTCACTTAGAGTCTTTCTACACAAATTTTGAGCTGTATAAACCTGAATTCCTAAAATTTGAAAGCGAACTCAAGTGAAAACTCACCCTAAAATAGACTGAGTTTTAAGTATTATCAGTTTTCTGGTCATGACCCATCTTTCCACTGGTAAGCTCCGTGATTGAAAACGCCCTGAAATGTAGTAAGAATAAATTTCCTTTCATTTCAAGTGTTTCTTACAAGTTTTTTTTATCATTTCTGGAAACTATAATTGGGTATTTGAAGAGTTTTACCACAATTAGAGAGTGTTCCTACAACTATATACTGGAATCCACAGCATTTTAACTGATTCACACAGAAAACGCCAGAAAAATTAGGACTCAATTTTAAACATAAACAGTATATTGCTCACTTACAGTATTTCTAAACTAATTTTGAGCTGTATAAACCTGAAATCCTAATATTTGAAAGCAAATTCAAGTGAAAACTCTCCCTAAACTAGCCGGAGTTTTAAGTATTATAAGTTTTCTGGTCATGACCCAGCTTTCCAGTGGTAACCTCCGTGATTGAAAACGGCTGGAAATGTAGTAAGAATAAATTTCCTTTCATTTCAAATGTTTCTTACAAGTTTTTTTATCATGTCTGGAAGCTATAATTGCGTATTTGAAGAGTTTTACCACAGTTAGAGAGTGTTCCTACAACTACATACTGAAATCATCAGCATTTTAACTGATTCACACAGGAAACACCAGAGAAATTCGGCCTCCAATTGTAAACATAAACAGTATAGTCTTCACGTACAGTCTTTCTACACAACTTTTGAGCTGAATAAACCTGAATTCCTAATATTTGAAAGCGAACTCAAGTGAAAACTCACCCTAAACTAGATGGAGTTGTAAGTATTATCAGTTTTCTGGTCATGACCTAGCTTTCCACTGGTAAACTCCGTGATTGAAAACGGCTGGAAATGTAGTAAGAATAAATTTCCTTTCATTTCAAGTGTTTCTTACAAGTTTTTTTTATCATTTCTGGAAGCTATAATGGCGTATTTGAAGAGTTTTACCACAATTCGAGAGTGTTCCTACAACTATATACTGGAATCCACAGCATTTTAACTGATTCACACAGAAAACGCCAGAAAAATTAGGCCTCAATTTTAAACATAAACAGTATATTGCACACTTACAGTCTTTCTATACAAATTTTGAGCTGAATAAACCTGAAATCGTAATGTTTGAAAGCCAATTCAAGTGAAAACTCTCCCTAAACTAGCCGGAGTTGTAAATATTATCAGTTTTCTGGCTATGTCCCACCTATCCACTGGTAAACTCCGTGACTGAAAACGGCTGGAAATGTAGTAAGAATAAATTTCCTTTCATTTCAAATGTTTCTTACAAGTTTTTTTTATCATTTCTGGAAGCTATAATTGCGTATTTGAAGAGTTTTACCACAATTAGAGAGTGTTCCTACAACTACATACTGAAATCCTCAGCATTTTAACTGATTCACACAGGAAACACCAGAGAAATTCGGCCTCCAATTGTAAACATAAACAGTATAGTCTTCACGTACAGTCTTTCTACACAACTTTTGAGCTGAATAAACCTGAATTCCTAATATTTGAAAGCGATCTCAAGTGAAAACTCACCCTAAACTAGATGGAGTTGTAAGTATTATCAGTTTTCTGGTCATGACCCAGCTTTCCACTGGTAAACTCCGTGATTGAAAACGGCTGGAAATGTAGTAAGAATAAATTTCCTTTCATTTCAAGTGTTTCTTACAAGTGTTTTTTATCATTTCTGGAAGCTATAATGGCGTATTTGAAGAGTTTTACCACAATTCGAGAGTGTTCCTACAACTATATACTGGAATCCACAGCATTTTAACTGATTCACACAGAAAACGCCAGAAAAATTAGGCCTCAATTTTAAACATAAACAGTATATTGCACACTTACAGTCTTTCTATACAAATTTTGAGCTGAATAAACCTGAAATCCTAATGTTTAAAAGCCAATTCAAGTGAAAACTCTCCCTAAACTAGCCGGAGTTGTAAATATTATCAGTTTTCTGGCTATGTCCCACCTTTCCACTGGTAAACTCCGTGATTGAAAACGGCTGGAAATGTAGTAAGAATAAATTTCCTTTCATTTCAAATGTTTCTTACAAGTTTTTTTTATCATTTCTTGAAGCTATAATTGCGTATTTGAAGAGTTTTACCACAATTAGATAGTGTTCCTACAACTATATACTGGAATCCACAGCATTTTAACTGATTCACACAGAAAACGCCAGAAAAATTAGGACTCAATTTTAAACATAAACAGTATATTGCTCACTTACAGTCTTTCTAAACTAATTTTGAGCTGTATAAACCTGAAATCCTAATATTTGAAAGCAAATTCAAGTGAAAACTCTCCCTAAACTAGCCGGAGTTTTAAGTATTATAAGTTTTCTGGTCATGACCCAGCTTTCCAGTGGTAACCTCCGTGATTGAAAACGGCTGGAAATGTAGTAAGAATAAATTTCCTTTCATTTCAAATGTTTCTTACAAGTTTTTTTATCATGTCTGGAAGCTATAATTGCGTATTTGAAGAGTTTTACCACAGTTAGAGAGTGTTCCTACAACTACATACTGAAATCATCAGCATTTTAACTGATTCACACAGGAAACACCAGAGAAATTCGGCCTCCAATTGTAAACATAAACAGTATAGTCTTCACGTACAGTCTTTCTACACAACTTTTGAGCTGAATAAACCTGAATTCCTAATATTTGAAAGCGAACTCAAGTGAAAACTCACCCTAAACTAGATGGAGTTGTAAGTATTATCAGTTTTCTGGTCATGACCTAGCTTTCCACTGGTAAACTCCGTGATTGAAAACGGCTGGAAATGTAGTAAGAATAAATTTCCTTTCATTTCAAGTGTTTCTTACAAGTTTTTTTTATCATTTCTGGAAGCTATAATGGCGTATTTGAAGAGTTTTACCACAATTCGAGAGTGTTCCTACAACTATATACTGGAATCCACAGCATTTTAACTGATTCACACAGAAAACGCCAGAAAAATTAGGCCTCAATTTTAAACATAAACAGTATATTGCACACTTACAGTCTTTCTATACAAATTTTGAGCTGAATAAACCTGAAATCCTAATGTTTGAAAGCCAATTCAAGTGAAAACTCTCCCTAAACTAGCCGGAGTTGTAAATATTATCAGTTTTCTGGCTATGTCCCACCTATCCACTGGTAAACTCCGTGACTGAAAACGGCTGGAAATGTAGTAAGAATAAATTTCCTTTCATTTCAAATGTTTCTTACAAGTTTTTTTTATCATTTCTGGAAGCTATAATTGCGTATTTGAAGAGTTTTACCACAATTAGAGAGTGTTCCTACAACTACATACTGAAATCCTCAGCATTTTAACTGATTCACACAGGAAACACCAGAGAAATTCGGCCTCCAATTGTAAACATAAACAGTATAGTCTTCACGTACAGTCTTTCTACACAACTTTTGAGCTGAATAAACCTGAATTCCTAATATTTGAAAGCGATCTCAAGTGAAAACTCACCCTAAACTAGATGGAGTTGTAAGTATTATCAGTTTTCTGGTCATGACCCAGCTTTCCACTGGTAAACTCCGTGATTGAAAACGGCTGGAAATGTAGTAAGAATAAATTTCCTTTCATTTCAAGTGTTTCTTACAAGTGTTTTTTATCATTTCTGGAAGCTATAATGGCGTATTTGAAGAGTTTTACCACAATTCGAGAGTGTTCCTACAACTATATACTGGAATCCACAGCATTTTAACTGATTCACACAGAAAACGCCAGAAAAATTAGGCCTCAATTTTAAACATAAACAGTATATTGCACACTTACAGTCTTTCTATACAAATTTTGAGCTGAATAAACCTGAAATCCTAATGTTTAAAAGCCAATTCAAGTGAAAACTCTCCCTAAACTAGCCGGAGTTGTAAATATTATCAGTTTTCTGGCTATGTCCCACCTTTCCACTGGTAAACTCCGTGATTGAAAACGGCTGGAAATGTAGTAAGAATAAATTTCCTTTCATTTCAAATGTTTCTTACAAGTTTTTTTTATCATTTCTTGAAGCTATAATTGCGTATTTGAAGAGTTTTACCACAATTAGATAGTGTTCCTACAACTACATACTGAAATCGTCAGCATTTTAACTGATTCACACAGGAAACACCAGAGAAATTCGGCCTCCAATTGTAAACATAAACAGTATAGTCTTCACGTACAGTCTTTCTACACAACTTTTGAGCTGAATAAACCTGAATTCCTAATATTTGAAAGCGAACTCAAGTGAAAACTCACCCTAAACTAGATGGAGTTGTAAGTATTATCAGTTTTCTGGTAATGACCCAGCTTTCCACTGGTAAACTCCATGATTGAAAACGGCTGGAAATGTAGTAAGAATAAATTTCCTTTCATTTCAAGTGTTTCTTACAAGTTTTTTTTATCATTTCTGGAAGCTATAATGGCGTATTTGAAGAGTTTTACCACAATTCGAGAGTGTTCCTACAACTATATACTGGAATCGGCAGCATTTTAACTGATTCACACAGAAAACACCAGAGAAATTCGGCTTCCAATTGTAAACATAAACTGTATATTCTTCACTTAGAGTCTTTCTACACAAATTTTGAGCTGTATAAACCTGAATTCCTAAAATTTGAAAGCGAACTCAAGTGAAAACTCACCCTAAAATAGACTGAGTTTTAAGTATTATCAGTTTTCTGGTCATGACCCAGCTTTCCACTGGTAACCTCCGTGATTGAAAACGCCCAGAAATGTAGTAAGAATAAATTTCCTTTCATTTCAAGTGTTTCTTACAAGTTTTTTTTATCATTTCTGGAAACTATAATTGCGTATTTGAAGAGTTTTACCACAATTAGAGAGTGTTCCTACAACTATATACTGGAATGAGCAGCATTTTAAGTGATTCACACAGAAAACGCCAGAAAAATTAGGCCTCAATTTTAAACATAAACAGTATATTGCACACTTACAGTCTTTCTAAACTAATTTTGAGCTGTATAAACCTGAAATCCTAATATTTGAAAGCCAATTCAAGTGAAAACTCTCC
The DNA here is from genome assembly GCF_963259705.1 of Myotis daubentonii. Lineage (NCBI taxonomy): Eukaryota > Metazoa > Chordata > Mammalia > Chiroptera > Vespertilionidae > Myotis > Myotis daubentonii. The sequence continues at coordinate 76,609,936 of NC_081861.1, read as the reverse complement.
CTAAACTAGCCGGAGTTTTAAGTATTATCAGTTTTCTGGTCATGACCCAGCTTTCCAGTGGTAACCTCCGTGATTGAAAACGGCTGGAAATGTAGTAAGAATAAATTTCCTTTCATTTTAAGTGTTTCTTACAAGTTTTTTTTATCATTTCTGGAAGCTATAATGGCGTATTTGAAGAGTTTTACCACAATTCGAGAGTGTTCCTACAACTATATACTGGAATCGGCAGCATTTTAACTGATTCACACAGAAAACACCAGAGAAATTCGGCTTCCAATTGTAAACATAAACTGTATATTCTTCACTTAGAGTCTTTCTACACAAATTTTGAGCTGTATAAACCTGAATTCCTAAAATTTGAAAGCGAACTCAAGTGAAAACTCACCCTAAAATAGACTGAGTTTTAAGTATTATCAGTTTTCTGGTCATGACCCATCTTTCCACTGGTAAGCTCCGTGATTGAAAACGCCCTGAAATGTAGTAAGAATAAATTTCCTTTCATTTCAAGTGTTTCTTACAAGTTTTTTTTATCATTTCTGGAAACTATAATTGGGTATTTGAAGAGTTTTACCACAATTAGAGAGTGTTCCTACAACTATATACTGGAATCCACAGCATTTTAACTGATTCACACAGAAAACGCCAGAAAAATTAGGACTCAATTTTAAACATAAACAGTATATTGCTCACTTACAGTATTTCTAAACTAATTTTGAGCTGTATAAACCTGAAATCCTAATATTTGAAAGCAAATTCAAGTGAAAACTCTCCCTAAACTAGCCGGAGTTTTAAGTATTATAAGTTTTCTGGTCATGACCCAGCTTTCCAGTGGTAACCTCCGTGATTGAAAACGGCTGGAAATGTAGTAAGAATAAATTTCCTTTCATTTCAAATGTTTCTTACAAGTTTTTTTATCATGTCTGGAAGCTATAATTGCGTATTTGAAGAGTTTTACCACAGTTAGAGAGTGTTCCTACAACTACATACTGAAATCATCAGCATTTTAACTGATTCACACAGGAAACACCAGAGAAATTCGGCCTCCAATTGTAAACATAAACAGTATAGTCTTCACGTACAGTCTTTCTACACAACTTTTGAGCTGAATAAACCTGAATTCCTAATATTTGAAAGCGAACTCAAGTGAAAACTCACCCTAAACTAGATGGAGTTGTAAGTATTATCAGTTTTCTGGTCATGACCTAGCTTTCCACTGGTAAACTCCGTGATTGAAAACGGCTGGAAATGTAGTAAGAATAAATTTCCTTTCATTTCAAGTGTTTCTTACAAGTTTTTTTTATCATTTCTGGAAGCTATAATGGCGTATTTGAAGAGTTTTACCACAATTCGAGAGTGTTCCTACAACTATATACTGGAATCCACAGCATTTTAACTGATTCACACAGAAAACGCCAGAAAAATTAGGCCTCAATTTTAAACATAAACAGTATATTGCACACTTACAGTCTTTCTATACAAATTTTGAGCTGAATAAACCTGAAATCCTAATGTTTGAAAGCCAATTCAAGTGAAAACTCTCCCTAAACTAGCCGGAGTTGTAAATATTATCAGTTTTCTGGCTATGTCCCACCTATCCACTGGTAAACTCCGTGACTGAAAACGGCTGGAAATGTAGTAAGAATAAATTTCCTTTCATTTCAAATGTTTCTTACAAGTTTTTTTTATCATTTCTGGAAGCTATAATTGCGTATTTGAAGAGTTTTACCACAATTAGAGAGTGTTCCTACAACTACATACTGAAATCCTCAGCATTTTAACTGATTCACACAGGAAACACCAGAGAAATTCGGCCTCCAATTGTAAACATAAACAGTATAGTCTTCACGTACAGTCTTTCTACACAACTTTTGAGCTGAATAAACCTGAATTCCTAATATTTGAAAGCGATCTCAAGTGAAAACTCACCCTAAACTAGATGGAGTTGTAAGTATTATCAGTTTTCTGGTCATGACCCAGCTTTCCACTGGTAAACTCCGTGATTGAAAACGGCTGGAAATGTAGTAAGAATAAATTTCCTTTCATTTCAAGTGTTTCTTACAAGTGTTTTTTATCATTTCTGGAAGCTATAATGGCGTATTTGAAGAGTTTTACCACAATTCGAGAGTGTTCCTACAACTATATACTGGAATCCACAGCATTTTAACTGATTCACACAGAAAACGCCAGAAAAATTAGGCCTCAATTTTAAACATAAACAGTATATTGCACACTTACAGTCTTTCTATACAAATTTTGAGCTGAATAAACCTGAAATCCTAATGTTTAAAAGCCAATTCAAGTGAAAACTCTCCCTAAACTAGCCGGAGTTGTAAATATTATCAGTTTTCTGGCTATGTCCCACCTTTCCACTGGTAAACTCCGTGATTGAAAACGGCTGGAAATGTAGTAAGAATAAATTTCCTTTCATTTCAAATGTTTCTTACAAGTTTTTTTTATCATTTCTTGAAGCTATAATTGCGTATTTGAAGAGTTTTACCACAATTAGATAGTGTTCCTACAACTATATACTGGAATCCACAGCATTTTAACTGATTCACACAGAAAACGCCAGAAAAATTAGGACTCAATTTTAAACATAAACAGTATATTGCTCACTTACAGTCTTTCTAAACTAATTTTGAGCTGTATAAACCTGAAATCCTAATATTTGAAAGCAAATTCAAGTGAAAACTCTCCCTAAACTAGCCGGAGTTTTAAGTATTATAAGTTTTCTGGTCATGACCCAGCTTTCCAGTGGTAACCTCCGTGATTGAAAACGGCTGGAAATGTAGTAAGAATAAATTTCCTTTCATTTCAAATGTTTCTTACAAGTTTTTTTATCATGTCTGGAAGCTATAATTGCGTATTTGAAGAGTTTTACCACAGTTAGAGAGTGTTCCTACAACTACATACTGAAATCATCAGCATTTTAACTGATTCACACAGGAAACACCAGAGAAATTCGGCCTCCAATTGTAAACATAAACAGTATAGTCTTCACGTACAGTCTTTCTACACAACTTTTGAGCTGAATAAACCTGAATTCCTAATATTTGAAAGCGAACTCAAGTGAAAACTCACCCTAAACTAGATGGAGTTGTAAGTATTATCAGTTTTCTGGTCATGACCTAGCTTTCCACTGGTAAACTCCGTGATTGAAAACGGCTGGAAATGTAGTAAGAATAAATTTCCTTTCATTTCAAGTGTTTCTTACAAGTTTTTTTTATCATTTCTGGAAGCTATAATGGCGTATTTGAAGAGTTTTACCACAATTCGAGAGTGTTCCTACAACTATATACTGGAATCCACAGCATTTTAACTGATTCACACAGAAAACGCCAGAAAAATTAGGCCTCAATTTTAAACATAAACAGTATATTGCACACTTACAGTCTTTCTATACAAATTTTGAGCTGAATAAACCTGAAATCCTAATGTTTGAAAGCCAATTCAAGTGAAAACTCTCCCTAAACTAGCCGGAGTTGTAAATATTATCAGTTTTCTGGCTATGTCCCACCTATCCACTGGTAAACTCCGTGACTGAAAACGGCTGGAAATGTAGTAAGAATAAATTTCCTTTCATTTCAAATGTTTCTTACAAGTTTTTTTTATCATTTCTGGAAGCTATAATTGCGTATTTGAAGAGTTTTACCACAATTAGAGAGTGTTCCTACAACTACATACTGAAATCCTCAGCATTTTAACTGATTCACACAGGAAACACCAGAGAAATTCGGCCTCCAATTGTAAACATAAACAGTATAGTCTTCACGTACAGTCTTTCTACACAACTTTTGAGCTGAATAAACCTGAATTCCTAATATTTGAAAGCGATCTCAAGTGAAAACTCACCCTAAACTAGATGGAGTTGTAAGTATTATCAGTTTTCTGGTCATGACCCAGCTTTCCACTGGTAAACTCCGTGATTGAAAACGGCTGGAAATGTAGTAAGAATAAATTTCCTTTCATTTCAAGTGTTTCTTACAAGTGTTTTTTATCATTTCTGGAAGCTATAATGGCGTATTTGAAGAGTTTTACCACAATTCGAGAGTGTTCCTACAACTATATACTGGAATCCACAGCATTTTAACTGATTCACACAGAAAACGCCAGAAAAATTAGGCCTCAATTTTAAACATAAACAGTATATTGCACACTTACAGTCTTTCTATACAAATTTTGAGCTGAATAAACCTGAAATCCTAATGTTTAAAAGCCAATTCAAGTGAAAACTCTCCCTAAACTAGCCGGAGTTGTAAATATTATCAGTTTTCTGGCTATGTCCCACCTTTCCACTGGTAAACTCCGTGATTGAAAACGGCTGGAAATGTAGTAAGAATAAATTTCCTTTCATTTCAAGTGTTTCTTACAAGTTTTTTTTATCATTTCTGGAAGCTATAATGGCGTATTTGAAGAGTTTTACCACAATTCGAGAGTGTTCCTACAACTATATACTGGAATCGGCAGCATTTTAACTGATTCACACAGAAAACACCAGAGAAATTCGGCTTCCAATTGTAAACATAAACTGTATATTCTTCACTTAGAGTCTTTCTACACAAATTTTGAGCTGTATAAACCTGAATTCCTAAAATTTGAAAGCGAACTCAAGTGAAAACTCACCCTAAAATAGACTGAGTTTTAAGTATTATCAGTTTTCTGGTCATGACCCAGCTTTCCACTGGTAACCTCCGTGATTGAAAACGCCCAGAAATGTAGTAAGAATAAATTTCCTTTCATTTCAAGTGTTTCTTACAAGTTTTTTTTATCATTTCTGGAAACTATAATTGCGTATTTGAAGAGTTTTACCACAATTAGAGAGTGTTCCTACAACTATATACTGGAATGAGCAGCATTTTAAGTGATTCACACAGAAAACGCCAGAAAAATTAGGCCTCAATTTTAAACATAAACAGTATATTGCACACTTACAGTCTTTCTAAACTAATTTTGAGCTGTATAAACCTGAAATCCTAATATTTGAAAGCCAATTCAAGTGAAAACTCTCCCTAAACTAGCCGGAGTTTTAAGTATTATCAGTTTTCTGGTCATGACCCAGCTTTCCAGTGGTAACCTCCGTGATTGAAAACGGCTGGAAATGTAGTAAGAATAAATTTCCTTTCATTTCAAATGTTTCTTACAAGTTTTTTTATCATTTCTGGAAGCTATAATTGCGTATTTGAAGAGTTTTACCACAATTAGAGAGTGTTCCTACAACTACATACTGAAATCGTCAGCATTTTAACTGATTCACACAGGAAACACCAGAGAAATTCGGCCTCCAATTGTAAACATAAACAGTATAGTCTTCACGTACAGTCTTTCTACACAACTTTTGAGCTGAATAAACCTGAATTCCTAATATTTGAAAGCGAACTCAAGTGAAAACTCACCCTAAACTAGATGGAGTTGTAAGTATTATCAGTTTTCTGGTCATGACCCAGCTTTCCACTGGTAAACTCCGTGATTGAAAACGGCTGGAAATGTAGTAAGAATAAATTTCCTTTCATTTCAAGTGTTTCTTACAAGTTTTTTTTATCATTTCTGGAAGCTATAATGGCGTATTTGAAGAGTTTTACCACAATTCGAGAGTGTTCCTACAACTATATACTGGAATCGGCAGCATTTTAACTGATTCACACAGAAAACACCAGAGAAATTCGGCTTCCAATTGTAAACATAAACTGTATATTCTTCACTTAGAGTCTTTCTACACAAATTTTGAGCTGTATAAACCTGAATTCCTAAAATTTGAAAGCGAACTCAAGTGAAAACTCACCCTAAAATAGACTGAGTTTTAAGTATTATCAGTTTTCTGGTCATGACCCATCTTTCCACTGGTAAGCTCCGTGATTGAAAACGCCCTGAAATGTAGTAAGAATAAATTTCCTTTCATTTCAAGTGTTTCTTACAAGTTTTTTATCATTTCTGGAAGCTATAATTGCGTATTGGAAGAGTTTTACCACAATTAGAGAGTGTTCCTACAACTATATACTGGAATCCACAGCATTTTAACTGATTCACACAGAAAACACCAGAGAAATTCGGCTTCCAATTGTAAACATAAACTGTATAGTCTTCACTTAGAATGTTTCTACACAAATTTTGAGCTGTATAAACCTGAATTCCTAAAATTTGAAAGCGAACTCAAGTGAAAACTCACCCTAAAATAGACTGAGTTTTAAGTATTATCAGTTTTCTGGTCATGACCCAGCTTTCCACTGGTAACCTCCGTGATTGAAAACGCCCAGAAATGTAGTAAGAATAAATTTCCTTTCATTTCAAGTGTTTCTTACAAGTTTTTTTTATCATTTCTGGAAACTATAATTGCGTATTTGAAGAGTTTTACCACAATTAGAGAGTGTTCCTACAACTATATACTGGAATGAGCAGCATTTTAACTGATTCACACAGAAAACGCCAGAAAAATTAGGCCTCAATTTTAAACATAAACAGTATATTGCACACTTACAGTCTTTCTAAACTAATTTTGAGCTGTATAAACCTGAAATCCTAATATTTGAAAGCCAATTCAAGTGAAAACTCTCCCTAAACTAGCCGGAGTTTTAAGTATTATCAGTTTTCTGGTCATGACCCAGCTTTCCAGTGGTAACCTCCGTGATTGAAAACGGCTGGAAATGTAGTAAGAATAAATTTCCTTTCATTTCAAATGTTTCTTACAAGTTTTTTTATCATTTCTTGAAGCTATAATTGCGTATTTGAAGAGTTTTACCACAATTAGAGAGTGTTCCTACAACTACATACTGAAATCGTCAGCATTTTAACTGATTCACACAGGAAACACCAGAGAAATTCGGCCTCCAATTGTAAACATAAACAGTATAGTCTTCACGTACAGTCTTCTACACAACTTTTGAGCTGAATAAACCTGAATTCCTAATATTTGAAAGCGAACTCAAGTGAAAACTCACCCTAAACTAGATGGAGTTGTAAGTATTATCAGTTTTCTGGTCATGACCCAGCTTTCCACTGGTAAACTCCGTGATTGAAAACGGCTGGAAATGTAGTAAGAATAAATTTCCTTTCATTTCAAGTGTTTCTTACAAGTTTTTTTTATCATTTCTGGAAGCTATAATGGCGTATTTGAAGAGTTTTACCACAATTCGAGAGTGTTCCTACAACTATATACTGGAATCGGCAGCATTTTAACTGATTCACACAGAAAACACCAGAGAAATTCGGCTTCCAATTGTAAACATAAACTGTATATTCTTCACTTAGAGTCTTTCTACACAAATTTTGAGCTGTATAAACCTGAATTACTAAAATTTGAAAGCGAACTCAAGTGAAAACTCACCCTAAAATAGACTGAGTTTTAAGTATTATCAGTTTTCTGGTCATGACCCATCTTTCCACTGGTAAGCTCCGTGATTGAAAACGCCCTGAAATGTAGTAAGAATAAATTTCCTTTCATTTCAAGTGTTTCTTACAAGTTTTTTTTATCATTTCTGGAAACTATAATTGGGTATTTGAAGAGTTTTACCACAATTAGAGAGTGTTCCTACAACTATATACTGGAATCCACAGCATTTTAACTGATTCACACAGAAAACGCCAGAAAAATTAGGACTCAATTTTAAACATAAACAGTATATTGCTCACTTACAGTCTTTCTAAACTAATTTTGAGCTGTATAAACCTGAAATCCTAATATTTGAAAGCAAATTCAAGTGAAAACTCTCCCTAAACTAGCCGGAGTTTTAAGTATTATAAGTTTTCTGGTCATGACCCAGCTTTCCAGTGGTAACCTCCGTGATTGAAAACGGCTGGAAATGTAGTAAGAATAAATTTCCTTTCATTTCAAATGTTTCTTACAAGTTTTTTTGTCATGTCTGGAAGCTATAATTGCGTATTTGAAGAGTTTTACCACAATTAGAGAGTGTTCCTACAACTACATACTGAAATCATCAGCATTTTAACTGATTCACACAGGAAACACCAGAGAAATTCGGCCTCCAATTGTAAACATAAACAGTATAGTCTTCACGTACAGTCTTTCTACACAACTTTTGAGCTGAATAAACCTGAATTCCTAATATTTGAAAGCGAACTCAAGTGAAAACTCACCCTAAACTAGATGGAGTTGTAAGTATTATCAGTTTTCTGGTCATGACCTAGCTTTCCACTGGTAAACTCCGTGATTGAAAACGGCTGGAAATGTAGTAAGAATAAATTTCCTTTCATTTCAAGTGTTTCTTACAAGTTTTTTTTATCATTTCTGGATGCTATAATGGCGTATTTGAAGAGTTTTACCACAATTCGAGAGTGTTCCTACAACTATATACTGGAATCCACAGCATTTTAACTGATTCACACAGAAAACGCCAGAAAAATTAGGCCTCAATTTTAAACATAAACAGTATATTGCACACTTACAGTCTTTCTATACAAATTTTGAGCTGAATAAACCTGAAATCCTAATGTTTGAAAGCCAATTCAAGTGAAAACTCTCCCTAAACTAGCCGGAGTTGTAAATATTATCAGTTTTCTGGCTATGTCCCACCTATCCACTGGTAAACTCCGTGACTGAAAACGGCTGGAAATGTAGTAAGAATAAATTTCCTTTCATTTCAAATGTTTCTTACAAGTTTTTTTATCATTTCTGGAAGCTATAATTGCGTATTTGAAGAGTTTTACCACAATTAGAGAGTGTTCCTACAACTACATACTGAAATCGTCAGCATTTTAACTGATTCACACAGGAAACACCAGAGAAATTCGGCCTCCAATTGTAAACATAAACAGTATAGTCTTCACGTACAGTCTTTCTACACAACTTTTGAGCTGAATAAACCTGAATTCCTAATATTTGAAAGCGAACTCAAGTGAAAACTCACCCTAAACTAGATGGAGTTGTAAGTATTATCAGTTTTCTGGTCATGACCCAGCTTTCCACTGGTAAACTCCGTGATTGAAAACGGCTGGAAATGTAGTAAGAATAAATTTCCTTTCATTTCAAGTGTTTCTTACAAGTTTTTTTTATCATTTCTGGAAGCTATAATGGCGTATTTGAAGAGTTTTACCACAATTCGAGAGTGTTCCTACAACTATATACTGGAATCGGCAGCATTTTAACTGATTCACACAGAAAACACCAGAGAAATTCGGCTTCCAATTGTAAACATAAACTGTATATTCTTCACTTAGAGTCTTTCTACACAAATTTTGAGCTGTATAAACCTGAATTCCTAAAATTTGAAAGCGAACTCAAGTGAAAACTCACCCTAAAATAGACTGAGTTTTAAGTATTATCAGTTTTCTGGTCATGACCCATCTTTCCACTGGTAAGCTCCGTGATTGAAAACGCCCTGAAATGTAGTAAGAATAAATTTCCTTTCATTTCAAGTGTTTCTTACAAGTTTTTTTTATCATTTCTGGAAACTATAATTGGGTATTTGAAGAGTTTTACCACAATTAGAGAGTGTTCCTACAACTATATACTGGAATCCACAGCATTTTAACTGATTCACACAGAAAACGCCAGAAAAATTAGGACTCAATTTTAAACATAAACAGTATATTGCTCACTTACAGTATTTCTAAACTAATTTTGAGCTGTATAAACCTGAAATCCTAATATTTGAAAGCAAATTCAAGTGAAAACTCTCCCTAAACTAGCCGGAGTTTTAAGTATTATAAGTTTTCTGGTCATGACCCAGCTTTCCAGTGGTAACCTCCGTGATTGAAAACGGCTGGAAATGTAGTAAGAATAAATTTCCTTTCATTTCAAATGTTTCTTACAAGTTTTTTTATCATGTCTGGAAGCTATAATTGCGTATTTGAAGAGTTTTACCACAGTTAGAGAGTGTTCCTACAACTACATACTGAAATCATCAGCATTTTAACTGATTCACACAGGAAACACCAGAGAAATTCGGCCTCCAATTGTAAACATAAACAGTATAGTCTTCACGTACAGTCTTTCTACACAACTTTTGAGCTGAATAAACCTGAATTCCTAATATTTGAAAGCGAACTCAAGTGAAAACTCACCCTAAACTAGATGGAGTTGTAAGTATTATCAGTTTTCTGGTCATGACCTAGCTTTCCACTGGTAAACTCCGTGATTGAAAACGGCTGGAAATGTAGTAAGAATAAATTTCCTTTCATTTCAAGTGTTTCTTACAAGTTTTTTTTATCATTTCTGGAAGCTATAATGGCGTATTTGAAGAGTTTTACCACAATTCGAGAGTGTTCCTACAACTATATACTGGAATCCACAGCATTTTAACTGATTCACACAGAAAACGCCAGAAAAATTAGGCCTCAATTTTAAACATAAACAGTATATTGCACACTTACAGTCTTTCTATACAAATTTTGAGCTGAATAAACCTGAAATCCTAATGTTTGAAAGCCAATTCAAGTGAAAACTCTCCCTAAACTAGCCGGAGTTGTAAATATTATCAGTTTTCTGGCTATGTCCCACCTATCCACTGGTAAACTCCGTGACTGAAAACGGCTGGAAATGTAGTAAGAATAAATTTCCTTTCATTTCAAATGTTTCTTACAAGTTTTTTTTATCATTTCTGGAAGCTATAATTGCGTATTTGAAGAGTTTTACCACAATTAGAGAGTGTTCCTACAACTACATACTGAAATCCTCAGCATTTTAACTGATTCACACAGGAAACACCAGAGAAATTCGGCCTCCAATTGTAAACATAAACAGTATAGTCTTCACGTACAGTCTTTCTACACAACTTTTGAGCTGAATAAACCTGAATTCCTAATATTTGAAAGCGATCTCAAGTGAAAACTCACCCTAAACTAGATGGAGTTGTAAGTATTATCAGTTTTCTGGTCATGACCCAGCTTTCCACTGGTAAACTCCGTGATTGAAAACGGCTGGAAATGTAGTAAGAATAAATTTCCTTTCATTTCAAGTGTTTCTTACAAGTGTTTTTTATCATTTCTGGAAGCTATAATGGCGTATTTGAAGAGTTTTACCACAATTCGAGAGTGTTCCTACAACTATATACTGGAATCCACAGCATTTTAACTGATTCACACAGAAAACGCCAGAAAAATTAGGCCTCAATTTTAAACATAAACAGTATATTGCACACTTACAGTCTTTCTATACAAATTTTGAGCTGAATAAACCTGAAATCCTAATGTTTAAAAGCCAATTCAAGTGAAAACTCTCCCTAAACTAGCCGGAGTTGTAAATATTATCAGTTTTCTGGCTATGTCCCACCTTTCCACTGGTAAACTCCGTGATTGAAAACGGCTGGAAATGTAGTAAGAATAAATTTCCTTTCATTTCAAATGTTTCTTACAAGTTTTTTTTATCATTTCTTGAAGCTATAATTGCGTATTTGAAGAGTTTTACCACAATTAGATAGTGTTCCTACAACTACATACTGAAATCGTCAGCATTTTAACTGATTCACACAGGAAACACCAGAGAAATTCGGCCTCCAATTGTAAACATAAACAGTATAGTCTTCACGTACAGTCTTTCTACACAACTTTTGAGCTGAATAAACCTGAATTCCTAATATTTGAAAGCGAACTCAAGTGAAAACTCACCCTAAACTAGATGGAGTTGTAAGTATTATCAGTTTTCTGGTCATGACCCAGCTTTCCACTGGTAAACTCCATGATTGAAAACGGCTGGAAATGTAGTAAGAATAAATTTCCTTTCATTTCAAGTGTTTCTTACAAGTTTTTTTTATCATTTCTGGAAGCTATAATGGCGTATTTGAAGAGTTTTACCACAATTCGAGAGTGTTCCTACAACTATATACTGGAATCGGCAGCATTTTAACTGATTCACACAGAAAACACCAGAGAAATTCGGCTTCCAATTGTAAACATAAACTGTATATTCTTCACTTAGAGTCTTTCTACACAAATTTTGAGCTGTATAAACCTGAATTCCTAAAATTTGAAAGCGAACTCAAGTGAAAACTCACCCTAAAATAGACTGAGTTTTAAGTATTATCAGTTTTCTGGTCATGACCCAGCTTTCCACTGGTAACCTCCGTGATTGAAAACGCCCAGAAATGTAGTAAGAATAAATTTCCTTTCATTTCAAGTGTTTCTTACAAGTTTTTTTTATCATTTCTGGAAACTATAATTGCGTATTTGAAGAGTTTTACCACAATTAGAGAGTGTTCCTACAACTATATACTGGAATGAGCAGCATTTTAAGTGATTCACACAGAAAACGCCAGAAAAATTAGGCCTCAATTTTAAACATAAACAGTATATTGCACACTTACAGTCTTTCTAAACTAATTTTGAGCTGTATAAACCTGAAATCCTAATATTTGAAAGCCAATTCAAGTGAAAACTCTCCCTAAACTAGCCGGAGTTTTAAGTATTATCAGTTTTCTGGTCATGACCCAGCTTTCCAGTGGTAACCTCCGTGATTGAAAACGGCTGGAAATGTAGTAAGAATAAATTTCCTTTCATTTCAAATGTTTCTTACAAGTTTTTTTTATCATTTCTGGAAGCTATAATTGCGTATTTGAAGAGTTTTACCACAATTAGAGAGTGTTCCTACAACTACATACTGAAATCCTCAGCATTTTAACTGATTCACACAGGAAACACCAGAGAAATTCGGCCTCCAATTGTAAACATAAACAGTATAGTCTTCACGTACAGTCTTTCTACACAACTTTTGAGCTGAATAAACCTGAATTCCTAATATTTGAAAGCGATCTCAAGTGAAAACTCACCCTAAACTAGATGGAGTTGTAAGTATTATCAGTTTTCTGGTCATGACCCAGCTTTCCACTGGTAAACTCCGTGATTGAAAACGGCTGGAAATGTAGTAAGAATAAATTTCCTTTCATTTCAAGTGTTTCTTACAAGTGTTTTTTATCATTTCTGGAAGCTATAATGGCGTATTTGAAGAGTTTTACCACAATTCGAGAGTGTTCCTACAACTATATACTGGAATCCACAGCATTTTAACTGATTCACACAGAAAACGCCAGAAAAATTAGGCCTCAATTTTAAACATAAACAGTATATTGCACACTTACAGTCTTTCTATACAAATTTTGAGCTGAATAAACCTGAAATCCTAATGTTTAAAAGCCAATTCAAGTGAAAACTCTCCCTAAACTAGCCGGAGTTGTAAATATTATCAGTTTTCTGGCTATGTCCCACCTTTCCACTGGTAAACTCCGTGATTGAAAACGGCTGGAAATGTAGTAAGAATAAATTTCCTTTCATTTCAAATGTTTCTTACAAGTTTTTTTTATCATTTCTTGAAGCTATAATTGCGTATTTGAAGAGTTTTACCACAATTAGATAGTGTTCCTACAACTACATACTGAAATCGTCAGCATTTTAACTGATTCACACAGGAAACACCAGAGAAATTCGGCCTCCAATTGTAAACATAAACAGTATAGTCTTCACGTACAGTCTTTCTACACAACTTTTGAGCTGAATAAACCTGAATTCCTAATATTTGAAAGCGAACTCAAGTGAAAACTCACCCTAAACTAGATGGAGTTGTAAGTATTATCAGTTTTCTGGTCATGACCCAGCTTTCCACTGGTAAACTCCATGATTGAAAACGGCTGGAAATGTAGTAAGAATAAATTTCCTTTCATTTCAAGTGTTTCTTACAAGTTTTTTTTATCATTTCTGGAAGCTATAATGGCGTATTTGAAGAGTTTTACCACAATTCGAGAGTGTTCCTACAACTATATACTGGAATCGGCAGCATTTTAACTGATTCACACAGAAAACACCAGAGAAATTCGGCTTCCAATTGTAAACATAAACTGTATATTCTTCACTTAGAGTCTTTCTACACAAATTTTGAGCTGTATAAACCTGAATTCCTAAAATTTGAAAGCGAACTCAAGTGAAAACTCACCCTAAAATAGACTGAGTTTTAAGTATTATCAGTTTTCTGGTCATGACCCAGCTTTCCACTGGTAACCTCCGTGATTGAAAACGCCCAGAAATGTAGTAAGAATAAATTTCCTTTCATTTCAAGTGTTTCTTACAAGTTTTTTTTATCATTTCTGGAAACTATAATTGCGTATTTGAAGAGTTTTACCACAATTAGAGAGTGTTCCTACAACTATATACTGGAATGAGCAGCATTTTAAGTGATTCACACAGAAAACGCCAGAAAAATTAGGCCTCAATTTTAAACATAAACAGTATATTGCACACTTACAGTCTTTCTAAACTAATTTTGAGCTGTATAAACCTGAAATCCTAATATTTGAAAGCCAATTCAAGTGAAAACTCTCCCTAAACTAGCCGGAGTTTTAAGTATTATCAGTTTTCTGGTCATGACCCAGCTTTCCAGTGGTAACCTCCGTGATTGAAAACGGCTGGAAATGTAGTAAGAATAAATTTCCTTTCATTTCAAATGTTTCTTACAAGTTTTTTTTATCATTTCTGGAAGCTATAATTGCGTATTTGAAGAGTTTTACCACAATTAGAGAGTGTTCCTACAACTACATACTGAAATCGTCAGCATTTTAACTGATTCACACAGGAAACACCAGAGAAATTCGGCCTCCAATTGTAAACATAAACAGTATAGTCTTCACGTACAGTCTTTCTACACAACTTTTGAGCTGAATAAACCTGAATTCCTAATATTTGAAAGCGAACTCAAGTGAAAACTCACCCTAAACTAGATGGAGTTGTAAGTATTATCAGTTTTCTGGTCATGACCCAGCTTTCCACTGGTAAACTCCGTGATTGAAAACGGCTGGAAATGTAGTAAGAATAAATTTCCTTTCATTTCAAGTGTTTCTTACAAGTTTTTTTTATCATTTCTGGAAGCTATAATGGCGTATTTGAAGAGTTTTACCACAATTCGAGAGTGTTCCTACAACTATATACTGGAATCGGCAGCATTTTAACTGATTCACACAGAAAACACCAGAGAAATTCGGCTTCCAATTGTAAACATAAACTGTATATTCTTCACTTAGAGTCTTTCTACACAAATTTTGAGCTGTATAAACCTGAATTCCTAAAATTTGAAAGCGAACTCAAGTGAAAACTCACCCTAAAATAGACTGAGTTTTAAGTATTATCAGTTTTCTGGTCATGACCCATCTTTCCACTGGTAAGCTCCGTGATTGAAAACGCCCTGAAATGTAGTAAGAATAAATTTCCTTTCATTTCAAGTGTTTCTTACAAGTTTTTTATCATTTCTGGAAGCTATAATTGCGTATTGGAAGAGTTTTACCACAATTAGAGAGTGTTCCTACAACTATATACTGGAATCCACAGCATTTTAACTGATTCACACAGAAAACACCAGAGAAATTCGGCTTCCAATTGTAAACATAAACTGTATAGTCTTCACTTAGAATGTTTCTACACAAATTTTGAGCTGTATAAACCTGAATTCCTAAAATTTGAAAGCGAACTCAAGTGAAAACTCACCCTAAAATAGACTGAGTTTTAAGTATTATCAGTTTTCTGGTCATGACCCAGCTTTCCACTGGTAACCTCCGTGATTGAAAACGCCCAGAAATGTAGTAAGAATAAATTTCCTTTCATTTCAAGTGTTTCTTACAAGTTTTTTTTATCATTTCTGGAAACTATAATTGCGTATTTGAAGAGTTTTACCACAATTAGAGAGTGTTCCTACAACTATATACTGGAATGAGCAGCATTTTAACTGATTCACACAGAAAACGCCAGAAAAATTAGGCCTCAATTTTAAACATAAACAGTATATTGCACACTTACAGTCTTTCTAAACTAATTTTGAGCTGTATAAACCTGAAATCCTAATATTTGAAAGCCAATTCAAGTGAAAACTCTCCCTAAACTAGCCGGAGTTTTAAGTATTATCAGTTTTCTGGTCATGACCCAGCTTTCCAGTGGTAACCTCCGTGATTGAAAACGGCTGGAAATGTAGTAAGAATAAATTTCCTTTCATTTCAAATGTTTCTTACAAGTTTTTTTATCATTTCTTGAAGCTATAATTGCGTATTTGAAGAGTTTTACCACAATTAGAGAGTGTTCCTACAACTACATACTGAAATCGTCAGCATTTTAACTGATTCACACAGGAAACACCAGAGAAATTCGGCCTCCAATTGTAAACATAAACAGTATAGTCTTCACGTACAGTCTTTCTACACAACTTTTGAGCTGAATAAACCTGAATTCCTAATATTTGAAAGCGAACTCAAGTGAAAACTCACCCTAAACTAGATGGAGTTGTAAGTATTATCAGTTTTCTGGTCATGACCCAGCTTTCCACTGGTAAACTCCGTGATTGAAAACGGCTGGAAATGTAGTAAGAATAAATTTCCTTTCATTTCAAGTGTTTCTTACAAGTTTTTTTTATCATTTCTGGAAGCTATAATGGCGTATTTGAAGAGTTTTACCACAATTCGAGAGTGTTCCTACAACTATATACTGGAATCGGCAGCATTTTAACTGATTCACACAGAAAACACCAGAGAAATTCGGCTTCCAATTGTAAACATAAACTGTATATTCTTCACTTAGAGTCTTTCTACACAAATTTTGAGCTGTATAAACCTGAATTCCTAAAATTTGAAAGCGAACTCAAGTGAAAACTCACCCTAAAATAGACTGAGTTTTAAGTATTATCAGTTTTCTGGTCATGACCCATCTTTCCACTGGTAAGCTCCGTGATTGAAAACGCCCTGAAATGTAGTAAGAATAAATTTCCTTTCATTTCAAGTGTTTCTTAGAAGTTTTTTTTATCATTTCTGGAAACTATAATTGGGTATTTGAAGAGTTTTACCACAATTAGAGAGTGTTCCTACAACTATATACTGGAATCCACAGCATTTTAACTGATTCACACAGAAAACGCCAGAAAAATTAGGACTCAATTTTAAACATAAACAGTATATTGCTCACTTACAGTCTTTCTAAACTAATTTTGAGCTGTATAAACCTGAAATCCTAATATTTGAAAGCAAATTCAAGTGAAAACTCTCCCTAAACTAGCCGGAGTTTTAAGTATTATAAGTTTTCTGGTCATGACCCAGCTTTCCAGTGGTAACCTCCGTGATTGAAAACGGCTGGAAATGTAGTAAGAATAAATTTCCTTTCATTTCAAATGTTTCTTACAAGTTTTTTTATCATGTCTGGAAGCTATAATTGCGTATTTGAAGAGTTTTACCACAATTAGAGAGTGTTCCTACAACTACATACTGAAATCATCAGCATTTTAACTGATTCACACAGGAAACACCAGAGAAATTCGGCCTCCAATTGTAAACATAAACAGTATAGTCTTCACGTACAGTCTTTCTACACAACTTTTGAGCTGAATAAACCTGAATTCCTAATATTTGAAAGCGAACTCAAGTGAAAACTCACCCTAAACTAGATGGAGTTGTAAGTATTATCAGTTTTCTGGTCATGACCTAGCTTTCCACTGGTAAACTCCTTGATTGAAAACGGCTGGAAATGTAGTAAGAATAAATTTCCTTTCATTTCAAGTGTTTCTTACAAGTTTTTTTTATCATTTCTGGAAGCTATAATGGCGTATTTGAAGAGTTTTACCACAATTCGAGAGTGTTCCTACAACTATATACTGGAATCGGCAGCATTTTAACTGATTCACACAGAAAACACCAGAGAAATTCGGCTTCCAATTGTAAACATAAACTGTATATTCTTCACTTAGAGTCTTTCTACACAAATTTTGAGCTGTATAAACCTGAATTCCTAAAATTTGAAAGCGAACTCAAGTGAAAACTCACCCTAAAATAGACTGAGTTTTAAGTATTATCAGTTTTCTGGTCATGACCCAGCTTTCCACTGGTAACCTCCGTGATTGAAAACGCCCAGAAATGTAGTAAGAATAAATTTCCTTTCATTTCAAGTGTTTCTTACAAGTTTTTTTTATCATTTCTGGAAACTATAATTGCGTATTTGAAGAGTTTTACCACAATTAGAGAGTGTTCCTACAACTATATACTGGAATGAGCAGCATTTTAAGTGATTCACACAGAAAACGCCAGAAAAATTAGGCCTCAATTTTAAACATAAACAGTATATTGCACACTTACAGTCTTTCTAAACTAATTTTGAGCTGTATAAACCTGAAATCCTAATATTTGAAAGCCAATTCAAGTGAAAACTCTCCCTAAACTAGCCGGAGTTTTAAGTATTATCAGTTTTCTGGTCATGACCCAGCTTTCCAGTGGTAACCTCCGTGATTGAAAACGGCTGGAAATGTAGTAAGAATAAATTTCCTTTCATTTCAAATGTTTCTTACAAGTTTTTTTTATCATTTCTGGAAGCTATAATTGCGTATTTGAAGAGTTTTACCACAATTAGAGAGTGTTCCTACAACTACATACTGAAATCCTCAGCATTTTAACTGATTCACACAGGAAACACCAGAGAAATTCGGCCTCCAATTGTAAACATAAACAGTATAGTCTTCACGTACAGTCTTTCTACACAACTTTTGAGCTGAATAAACCTGAATTCCTAATATTTGAAAGCGATCTCAAGTGAAAACTCACCCTAAACTAGATGGAGTTGTAAGTATTATCAGTTTTCTGGTCATGACCCAGCTTTCCACTGGTAAACTCCGTGATTGAAAACGGCTGGAAATGTAGTAAGAATAAATTTCCTTTCATTTCAAGTGTTTCTTACAAGTGTTTTTTATCATTTCTGGAAGCTATAATGGCGTATTTGAAGAGTTTTACCACAATTCGAGAGTGTTCCTACAACTATATACTGGAATCCACAGCATTTTAACTGATTCACACAGAAAACGCCAGAAAAATTAGGCCTCAATTTTAAACATAAACAGTATATTGCACACTTACAGTCTTTCTATACAAATTTTGAGCTGAATAAACCTGAAATCCTAATGTTTAAAAGCCAATTCAAGTGAAAACTCTCCCTAAACTAGCCGGAGTTGTAAATATTATCAGTTTTCTGGCTATGTCCCACCTTTCCACTGGTAAACTCCGTGATTGAAAACGGCTGGAAATGTAGTAAGAATAAATTTCCTTTCATTTCAAATGTTTCTTACAAGTTTTTTTTATCATTTCTTGAAGCTATAATTGCGTATTTGAAGAGTTTTACCACAATTAGATAGTGTTCCTACAACTACATACTGAAATCGTCAGCATTTTAACTGATTCACACAGGAAACACCAGAGAAATTCGGCCTCCAATTGTAAACATAAACAGTATAGTCTTCACGTACAGTCTTTCTACACAACTTTTGAGCTGAATAAACCTGAATTCCTAATATTTGAAAGCGAACTCAAGTGAAAACTCACCCTAAACTAGATGGAGTTGTAAGTATTATCAGTTTTCTGGTCATGACCCAGCTTTCCACTGGTAAACTCCATGATTGAAAACGGCTGGAAATGTAGTAAGAATAAATTTCCTTTCATTTCAAGTGTTTCTTACAAGTTTTTTTTATCATTTCTGGAAGCTATAATGGCGTATTTGAAGAGTTTTACCACAATTCGAGAGTGTTCCTACAACTATATACTGGAATCGGCAGCATTTTAACTGATTCACACAGAAAACACCAGAGAAATTCGGCTTCCAATTGTAAACATAAACTGTATATTCTTCACTTAGAGTCTTTCTACACAAATTTTGAGCTGTATAAACCTGAATTCCTAAAATTTGAAAGCGAACTCAAGTGAAAACTCACCCTAAAATAGACTGAGTTTTAAGTATTATCAGTTTTCTGGTCATGACCCAGCTTTCCACTGGTAACCTCCGTGATTGAAAACGCCCAGAAATGTAGTAAGAATAAATTTCCTTTCATTTCAAGTGTTTCTTACAAGTTTTTTTTATCATTTCTGGAAACTATAATTGCGTATTTGAAGAGTTTTACCACAATTAGAGAGTGTTCCTACAACTATATACTGGAATGAGCAGCATTTTAAGTGATTCACACAGAAAACGCCAGAAAAATTAGGCCTCAATTTTAAACATAAACAGTATATTGCACACTTACAGTCTTTCTAAACTAATTTTGAGCTGTATAAACCTGAAATCCTAATATTTGAAAGCCAATTCAAGTGAAAACTCTCCCTAAACTAGCCGGAGTTTTAAGTATTATCAGTTTTCTGGTCATGACCCAGCTTTCCAGTGGTAACCTCCGTGATTGAAAACGGCTGGAAATGTAGTAAGAATAAATTTCCTTTCATTTCAAATGTTTCTTACAAGTTTTTTTTATCATTTCTGGAAGCTATAATTGCGTATTTGAAGAGTTTTACCACAATTAGAGAGTGTTCCTACAACTACATACTGAAATCGTCAGCATTTTAACTGATTCACACAGGAAACACCAGAGAAATTCGGCCTCCAATTGTAAACATAAACAGTATAGTCTTCACGTACAGTCTTTCTACACAACTTTTGAGCTGAATAAACCTGAATTCCTAATATTTGAAAGCGAACTCAAGTGAAAACTCACCCTAAACTAGATGGAGTTGTAAGTATTATCAGTTTTCTGGTCATGACCCAGCTTTCCACTGGTAAACTCCGTGATTGAAAACGGCTGGAAATGTAGTAAGAATAAATTTCCTTTCATTTCAAGTGTTTCTTACAAGTTTTTTTTATCATTTCTGGAAGCTATAATGGCGTATTTGAAGAGTTTTACCACAATTCGAGAGTGTTCCTACAACTATATACTGGAATCGGCAGCATTTTAACTGATTCACACAGAAAACACCAGAGAAATTCGGCTTCCAATTGTAAACATAAACTGTATATTCTTCACTTAGAGTCTTTCTACACAAATTTTGAGCTGTATAAACCTGAATTCCTAAAATTTGAAAGCGAACTCAAGTGAAAACTCACCCTAAAATAGACTGAGTTTTAAGTATTATCAGTTTTCTGGTCATGACCCATCTTTCCACTGGTAAGCTCCGTGATTGAAAACGCCCTGAAATGTAGTAAGAATAAATTTCCTTTCATTTCAAGTGTTTCTTACAAGTTTTTTATCATTTCTGGAAGCTATAATTGCGTATTGGAAGAGTTTTACCACAATTAGAGAGTGTTCCTACAACTATATACTGGAATCCACAGCATTTTAACTGATTCACACAGAAAACACCAGAGAAATTCGGCTTCCAATTGTAAACATAAACTGTATAGTCTTCACTTAGAATGTTTCTACACAAATTTTGAGCTGTATAAACCTGAATTCCTAAAATTTGAAAGCGAACTCAAGTGAAAACTCACCCTAAAATAGACTGAGTTTTAAGTATTATCAGTTTTCTGGTCATGACCCAGCTTTCCACTGGTAACCTCCGTGATTGAAAACGCCCAGAAATGTAGTAAGAATAAATTTCCTTTCATTTCAAGTGTTTCTTACAAGTTTTTTTTATCATTTCTGGAAACTATAATTGCGTATTTGAAGAGTTTTACCACAATTAGAGAGTGTTCCTACAACTATATACTGGAATGAGCAGCATTTTAACTGATTCACACAGAAAACGCCAGAAAAATTAGGCCTCAATTTTAAACATAAACAGTATATTGCACACTTACAGTCTTTCTAAACTAATTTTGAGCTGTATAAACCTGAAATCCTAATATTTGAAAGCCAATTCAAGTGAAAACTCTCCCTAAACTAGCCGGAGTTTTAAGTATTATCAGTTTTCTGGTCATGACCCAGCTTTCCAGTGGTAACCTCCGTGATTGAAAACGGCTGGAAATGTAGTAAGAATAAATTTCCTTTCATTTCAAATGTTTCTTACAAGTTTTTTTATCATTTCTTGAAGCTATAATTGCGTATTTGAAGAGTTTTACCACAATTAGAGAGTGTTCCTACAACTACATACTGAAATCGTCAGCATTTTAACTGATTCACACAGGAAACACCAGAGAAATTCGGCCTCCAATTGTAAACATAAACAGTATAGTCTTCACGTACAGTCTTTCTACACAACTTTTGAGCTGAATAAACCTGAATTCCTAATATTTGAAAGCGAACTCAAGTGAAAACTCACCCTAAACTAGATGGAGTTGTAAGTATTATCAGTTTTCTGGTCATGACCCAGCTTTCCACTGGTAAACTCCGTGATTGAAAACGGCTGGAAATGTAGTAAGAATAAATTTCCTTTCATTTCAAGTGTTTCTTACAAGTTTTTTTTATCATTTCTGGAAGCTATAATGGCGTATTTGAAGAGTTTTACCACAATTCGAGAGTGTTCCTACAACTATATACTGGAATCGGCAGCATTTTAACTGATTCACACAGAAAACACCAGAGAAATTCGGCTTCCAATTGTAAACATAAACTGTATATTCTTCACTTAGAGTCTTTCTACACAAATTTTGAGCTGTATAAACCTGAATTCCTAAAATTTGAAAGCGAACTCAAGTGAAAACTCACCCTAAAATAGACTGAGTTTTAAGTATTATCAGTTTTCTGGTCATGACCCATCTTTCCACTGGTAAGCTCCGTGATTGAAAACGCCCTGAAATGTAGTAAGAATAAATTTCCTTTCATTTCAAGTGTTTCTTAGAAGTTTTTTTTATCATTTCTGGAAACTATAATTGGGTATTTGAAGAGTTTTACCACAATTAGAGAGTGTTCCTACAACTATATACTGGAATCCACAGCATTTTAACTGATTCACACAGAAAACGCCAGAAAAATTAGGACTCAATTTTAAACATAAACAGTATATTGCTCACTTACAGTCTTTCTAAACTAATTTTGAGCTGTATAAACCTGAAATCCTAATATTTGAAAGCAAATTCAAGTGAAAACTCTCCCTAAACTAGCCGGAGTTTTAAGTATTATAAGTTTTCTGGTCATGACCCAGCTTTCCAGTGGTAACCTCCGTGATTGAAAACGGCTGGAAATGTAGTAAGAATAAATTTCCTTTCATTTCAAATGTTTCTTACAAGTTTTTTTATCATGTCTGGAAGCTATAATTGCGTATTTGAAGAGTTTTACCACAATTAGAGAGTGTTCCTACAACTACATACTGAAATCATCAGCATTTTAACTGATTCACACAGGAAACACCAGAGAAATTCGGCCTCCAATTGTAAACATAAACAGTATAGTCTTCACGTACAGTCTTTCTACACAACTTTTGAGCTGAATAAACCTGAATTCCTAATATTTGAAAGCGAACTCAAGTGAAAACTCACCCTAAACTAGATGGAGTTGTAAGTATTATCAGTTTTCTGGTCATGACCTAGCTTTCCACTGGTAAACTCCTTGATTGAAAACGGCTGGAAATGTAGTAAGAATAAATTTCCTTTCATTTCAAGTGTTTCTTACAAGTTTTTTTTATCATTTCTGGAAGCTATAATGGCGTATTTGAAGAGTTTTACCACAATTCGAGAGTGTTCCTACAACTATATACTGGAATCCACAGCATTTTAACTGATTCACACAGAAAACGCCAGAAAAATTAGGCCTCAATTTTAAACATAAACAGTATATTGCACACTTACAGTCTTTCTATACAAATTTTGAGCTGAATAAACCTGAAATCCTAATGTTTGAAAGCCAATTCAAGTGAAAACTCTCCCTAAACTAGCCGGAGTTGTAAATATTATCAGTTTTCTGGCTATGTCCCACCTATCCACTGGTAAACTCCGTGACTGAAAACGGCTGGAAATGTAGTAAGAATAAATTTCCTTTCATTTCAAATGTTTCTTACAAGTTTTTTTTAGCATTTCTGGAAGCTATAATTGTGTATTTGAAGAGTTTTACCACAATTAGAGAGTGTTCCTACAACTACATACTGAAATCCTCAGCATTTTAACTGATTCACACAGGAAACACCAGAGAAATTCGGCCTCCAATTGTAAACATAAACAGTATAGTCTTCACGTACAGTCTTTCTACACAACTTTTGAGCTGAATAAACCTGAATTCCTAATATTTGAAAGCGAACTCAAGTGAAAACTCACCCTAAACTAGATGGAGTTGTAAGTATTATCAGTTTTCTGGTCATGACCCAGCTTTCCACTGGTAAACTCCGTGATTGAAAACGGCTGGAAATGTAGTAAGAATAAATTTCCTTTCATTTCAAGTGTTTCTTACAAGTGTTTTTTATCATTTCTGGAAGCTATAATGGCGTATTTGAAGAGTTTTACCACAATTCGAGAGTGTTCCTACAACTATATACTGGAATCCACAGCATTTTAACTGATTCACACAGAAAACGCCAGAAAAATTAGGCCTCAATTTTAAACATAAACAGTATATTGCACACTTACAGTCTTTCTATACAAATTTTGAGCTGAATAAACCTGAAATCCTAATGTTTAAAAGCCAATTCAAGTGAAAACTCTCCCTAAACTAGCCGGAGTTGTAAATATTATCAGTTTTCTGGCTATGTCCCACCTTTCCACTGGTAAACTCCGTGATTGAAAACGGCTGGAAATGTAGTAAGAATAAATTTCCTTTCATTTCAAATGTTTCTTACAAGTTTTTTTTATCATTTCTTGAAGCTATAATTGCGTATTTGAAGAGTTTTACCACAATTAGATAGTGTTCCTACAACTACATACTGAAATCGTCAGCATTTTAACTGATTCACACAGGAAACACCAGAGAAATTCGGCCTCCAATTGTAAACATAAACAGTATAGTCTTCACGTACAGTCTTTCTACACAACTTTTGAGCTGAATAAACCTGAATTCCTAATATTTGAAAGCGAACTCAAGTGAAAACTCACCCTAAACTAGATGGAGTTGTAAGTATTATCAGTTTTCTGGTCATGACCCAGCTTTCCACTGGTAAACTCCATGATTGAAAACGGCTGGAAATGTAGTAAGAATAAATTTCCTTTCATTTCAAGTGTTTCTTACAAGTTTTTTTTATCATTTCTGGAAGCTATAATGGCGTATTTGAAGAGTTTTACCACAATTCGAGAGTGTTCCTACAACTATATACTGGAATCGGCAGCATTTTAACTGATTCACACAGAAAACACCAGAGAAATTCGGCTTCCAATTGTAAACATAAACTGTATATTCTTCACTTAGAGTCTTTCTACACAAATTTTGAGCTGTATAAACCTGAATTCCTAAAATTTGAAAGCGAACTCAAGTGAAAACTCACCCTAAAATAGACTGAGTTTTAAGTATTATCAGTTTTCTGGTCATGACCCAGCTTTCCACTGGTAAGCTCCGTGATTGAAAACGCCCTGAAATGTAGTAAGAATAAATTTCCTTTCATTTCAAGTGTTTCTTACAAGTTTTTTTTATCATTTCTGGAAACTATAATTGGGTATTTGAAGAGTTTTACCACAATTAGAGAGTGTTCCTACAACTATATACTGGAATCCACAGCATTTTAACTGATTCACACAGAAAATGCCAGAAAAATTAGGCCTCAATTTTAAACATAAACAGTATATTGCACACTTACAGTCTTTCTATACAAATTTTGAGCTGAATAAACCTGAAATCCTAATGTTTGAAAGCCAATTCAAGTGAAAACTCTCCCTAAACCAGCCGGAGTTGTAAATATTATCAGTTTTCTGGCTATGTCCCACCTTTCCACTGGTAAACTCCGTGATTGAAAACGGCTGGAAATGTAGTAAGAATAAATTTCCTTTCATTTCAAATGTTTCTTACAAGTTTTTTTTTTTATCATTTCTGGAAGCTATAATTGCGTATTTGAAGAGTTTTACCACAATTAGAGAGTGTTCCTACAACTACATACTGAAATCGTCAGCATTTTAACTGATTCACACAGGAAACACCAGAGAAATTCGGCCTCCAATTGTAAACATAAACAGTATAGTCTTCACGTACAGTCTTTCTACACAACTTTTGAGCTGAATAAACCTGAATTCCTAATATTTGAAAGCGAACTCAAGTGAAAACTCACCCTAAACTAGATGGAGTTGTAAGTATTATTAGTTTTCTGGCCATGACCCAGCTTTCCACTGGTAAAATCCGTGATTGAAAACGGCTGGAAATGTAGTAAGAATAAATTTCCTTTCATTTCAAGTGTTTCTTACAAGTTTTTTTTATCATTTCTGGAAGCTATAATGGCGTATTTGAAGAGTTTTACCACAATTCGAGAGTGTTCCTACAACTATATACTGGAATCGGCAGCATTTTAACTGATTCACACAGAAAACACCAGAGAAATTCGGCTTCCAATTGTAAACATAAACTGTATAGTCTTCACTTAGAGACTTTCTACACAAATTTTGAGCTGTATAAACCTGAATTCCTAAAATTTGAAAGCGAACTCAAGTGAAAACTCACCCTAAAATAGACTGAGTTTTAAGTATTATCAGTTTTCTGGTCATGACCCAGCTTTCCACTGGTAAGCTCCGTGATTGAAAACGCCCTGAAATGTAGTAAGAATAAATTTCCTTTCATTTCAAGTGTTTCTTACAAGTTTTTTTTATCATTTCTGGAAACTATAATTGGGTATTTGAAGAGTTTTACCACAATTAGAGAGTGTTCCTACAACTATATACTGGAATCCACAGCATTTTAACTGATTCACACAGAAAACGGCAGAAAAATTAGGCCTCAATTTTAAACATAAACAGTATATTGCACACTTACAGTCTTTCTAAACTAATTTTGAGCTGTATAAACCTGAAATCCTAATATTTGAAAGCCAATTCAAGTGAAAACTCTCCCTAAACTAGCCGGAGTTTTAAGTATTATCAGTTTTCTGGCTATGTTCCACCTTTCCACTGGTAACCTCCCTGATTGAAAACGGCTGGAAATGTAGTAAGAATCAAGTTCCTTTTATTTCAAGTGTTTCTTAAAAGTTATTTATCATTTCTGGAAACTATAATTGCGTATTTGAAGAGTTTTACCACAATTTGAGAGTTTTCCTACAACTACATACTGGAATCGTCAGCATTTTAACTGATTCACACAGGAAACACCAGAGAAATTCGGCCTCCATTTGTAAACATAAACTGTATAGTCTTCACTTACCGTCTTTCTACACAAATTTTGAGCTGAATAAACCCGAATTCCTAATATTTGAAAGCGAAATCAAGTGAAAACTCACTCTAAACTAGTTGGAGTTGTAAGTATTATCAGTTTTCTGGTCATTACCCAGATTTCCTGTGGTAACCTCCGTGATTGAAAACGGCTGGAAATGTAGTAAGAATCAAGTTACTTTCATTTCAAGTGTTTCTTACAAGTTTCTTATCGTTTCTGGAAACTATAATTGCGTATTTGAAGAGTTTTACCACAATTACAGAGTTTTCCTACAACTACATACTGGAATCGTCAGCATTTTAACTGATTCACACAGGAAACACCAGAGAAATTCGGCCTCCAATTGTAAACATAAACAGTATAGTCTTCACGTACAGTCTTTCTACACAAATTTTGAGCTGAATAACCCTGAATTCCTACTATTTGAAAGCGAACTCAAGTGAAAACTCACCCTAAACTAGACGGAGTTGTAAGTATTATCAGTTTTCTGGTCATGACCCAGCTTTCCACTGGTAACCTCCGTGATTGAAAACGGCTGGAAATGTAGTAAGAATCTATTTGCTTTTATTTCAAGTGTTTCGTACAAGTTTCTTTATCATTTCTGGAAAGTATAATTGCGTATTTGACGAGTTTTACCACAATTAGAGAGTGTTCCTACAACTACAAACTGGAATCGTCAGCATTTTAACTGATTCACACAGGAAACACCAGAGAAATTCGGCTTCCAATTGTAAACATAAACTGTATATTCTTCACTTAGAGTCTTTCTACACAAATTTTGAGCTGTATAAACCTGAATTCCTAAAATTTGAAAGCGAACTCAAGTGAAAACTCACCCTAAAATAGACTGAGTTTTAAGTATTATCAGTTTTCTGGTCATGACCCAGCTTTCCACTGGTAAGCTCCGTGATTGAAAACGCCCTGAAATGTAGTAAGAATAAATTTCCTTTCATTTCAAGTGTTTCTTACAAGTTTTTTTTTAATCATTTCTGGAAACTATAATTGGGTATTTGAAGAGTTTTACCACAATTAGAGAGTGTTCCTACAACTATATACTGGAATCCACAGCATTTTAACTGATTCACACAGAAAACGCCAGAAAAATTAGGCCTCAATTTTAAACATAAACAGTATATTGCACACTTACAGTCTTTCTAAACTAATTTTGAGCTGTATAAACCTGAAATCCTAATATTTGAAAGCCAATTCAAGTGAAAACTCTCCCTAAACTAGACGGAGTTTTAAGTATTATCAGTTTTCTGGTCATGACCCAGCTTTCCAGTGGTAACCTCCGTGATTGAAAACGGCTGGAAATGTAGTAAGAATAAATTTCCTTTCATTTCAAATGTTTCTTACAAGTTTTTTTATCATTTCTGGAAGCTATAATTGCGTATTTGAAGAGTTTTACCACAATTAGAGAGTGTTCCTACAACTACATACTGGAATCATCAGCATTTTAACTGATTCACACAGGAAACACCAGAGAAATTCGGCCTCCAATTGTAAACATAAACAGTATAGTCTTCACGTACAGTCTTTCTACACAACTTTTGAGCTGAATAAACCTGAATTCCTAATATTTGAAAGCGAACTCAAGTGAAAACTCACCCTAAACTAGATGGAGTTGTAAGTATTATCAGTTTTCTGGTCATGACCCAGCTTTCCACTGGTAAACTCCGTGATTGAAAACGGCTGGAAATGTAGTAAGAATAAATTTCCTTTCATTTCAAGTGTTTCTTACAAGTTTTTTTTATCATTTCTGGAAGCTATAATGGCGTATTTGAAGAGTTTTACCACAATTCGAGAGTGTTCCTACAACTATATACTGGAATCCACAGCATTTTACCTGATTCACACAGAAAACGCCAGAAAAATTAGGCCTCAATTTTAAACATAAACAGTATATTGCACACTTACAGTCTTTCTATACAAATTTTGAGCTGAATAAACCTGAAATCCTAATGTTTGAAAGCCAATTCAAGTGAAAACTCTCCCTAAACTAGCCGGAGTTGTAAATATTATCAGTTTTCTGGCTATGTCCCACCTATCCACTGGTAAACTCCGAGACTGAAAACGGCTGGAAATGTAGTAAGAATAAATTTCCTTTCATTTCAAATGTTTCTTACAAGTTTTTTTTATCATTTCTGGAAGCTATAATTGCGTATTTGAAGAGTTTTACCACAATTAGAGAGTGTTCCTACAACTACATACTGAAATCGTCAGCATTTTAACTGATTCACACAGGAAACACCAGAGAAATTCGGCCTCCAATTGTAAACATAAACAGTATAGTCTTCAGGTACAGTCTTTCTACACAACTTTTGAGCTGAATAAACCTGAATTCCTAATATTTGAAAGCGAACTCCAGTGAAAACTCACCCTAAACTAGATGGAGTTGTAAGTATTATCAGTTTTCTGGTCATGACCCAGCTTTCCACTGGTAAACTCCGTGATTGAAAACGGCTGGAAATGTAGTAAGAATAAATTTCCTTTCATTTCAAGTGTTTCTTACAAGTTTTTTTTATCATTTCTGGAAGCTATAATGGCGTATTTGAAGAGTTTTACCACAATTCGAGAGTGTTCCTACAACTATATACTGGAATCGGCAGCATTTTAACTGATTCACACAGAAAACACCAGAGAAATTCGGCTTCCAATTGTCAACATAAACTGTATATTCTTCACTTAGAGTCTTTCTACACAAATTTTGAGCTGTATAAACCTGAATTCCTAAAATTTGAAAGCGAACTCAAGTGAAAACTCACCCTAAAATAGACTGAGTTTTAAGTATTATCAGTTTTCTGGTCATGACCCATCTTTCCACTGGTAAGCTCCGTGATTGAAAACGCCCTGAAATGTAGTAAGAATAAATTTCCTTTCATTTCAAGTGTTTCTTACAAGTTTTTTATCATTTCTGGAAGCTATAATTGCGTATTGGCAGAGTTTTACCACAA
Organism: Myotis daubentonii; assembly: GCF_963259705.1. NCBI lineage: Eukaryota > Metazoa > Chordata > Mammalia > Chiroptera > Vespertilionidae > Myotis > Myotis daubentonii. The sequence goes on along the minus strand of NC_081861.1, from coordinate 76,580,074 downwards.
TTCGAGAGTGTTCCTACAACTATATACTAGAATCGGAAGCATTTTAACTGATTCACCCAGAAAACACCAGAGAAATTCGGCTTCCAATTGTAAACATAAACTGTATATTCTTCACTTAGAGTCTTTCTACACAAATTTTCAGCTGTATAAACCTGAATTCCTAAAATTTGAAAGCGAACTCAAGTGAAAACTCACCCTAAAATAGACTGAGTTTTAAGTATTATCAGTTTTCTGGTCATGACCCATCTTTCCACTGGTAAGCTCCGTGATTGAAAACGCCCTGAAATGTAGTAAGAATAAATTTCCTTTCATTTCAAGTGTTTCTTACAAGTTTTTTATCATTTCTGGAAGCTATAATGGCGTATTTGAAGAGTTTTACCACAATTCGAGAGTGTTCCTACAACTATATACTGGAATCGGCAGCATTTTAACTGATTCACACAGAAAACACCAGAGAAATTCGGCTTCCAATTGTAAACATAAACTGTATATTCTTCACTTAGAGTCTTTCTACACAAATTTTGAGCTGTATAAACCTGAATTCCTAAAATTTGAAAGCGAACTCAAGTGAAAACTCACCCTAAAATAGACTGAGTTTTAAGTATTATCAGTTTTCTGGTCATGACCCATCTTTCCACTGGTAAGCTCCGTGATTGTAAACGCCCTGAAATGTAGTAAGAATAAATTTCCTTTCATTTCAAGTGTTTCTTACAAGTTTTTTATCATTTCTGGAAGCTATAATTGCGTATTGGAAGAGTTTTACCACAATTAGAGAGTGTTCCTACAACTATATACTGGAATCCACAGCATTTTAACTGATTCACACAGAAAACACCAGAGAAATTCGGCTTCCAATTGTAAACATAAACTGTATAGTCTTCACTTAGAATGTTTCTACACAAATTTTGAGCTGTATAAACCTGAATTCCTAAAATTTGAAAGCGAACTCAAGTGAAAACTCACCCTAAAATAGACTGAGTTTTAAGTATTATCAGTTTTCTGGTCATGACCCAGCTTTCCACTGGTAACCTCCGTGATTGAAAACGCCCAGAAATGTAGTAAGAATAAATTTCCTTTCATTTCAAGTGTTTCTTACAAGTTTTTTTTATCATTTCTGGAAACTATAATTGCGTATTTGAAGAGTTTTACCACAATTAGAGAGTGTTCCTACAACTATATACTGGAATGAGCAGCATTTTAACTGATTCACACAGAAAACGCCAGAAAAATTAGGCCTCAATTTTAAACATAAACAGTATATTGCACACTTACAGTCTTTCTAAACTAATTTTGAGCTGTATAAACCTGAAATCCTAATATTTGAAAGCCAATTCAAGTGAAAACTCTCCCTAAACTAGCCGGAGTTTTAAGTATTATCAGTTTTCTGGTCATGACCCAGCTTTCCAGTGGTAACCTCCGTGATTGAAAACGGCTGGAAATGTAGTAAGAATAAATTTCCTTTCATTTCAAATGTTTCTTACAAGTTTTTTTATCATTTCTGGAAGCTATAATTGCGTATTTGAAGAGTTTTACCACAATTAGAGAGTGTTCCTACAACTACATACTGAAATCGTCAGCATTTTAACTGATTCACACAGGAAACACCAGAGAAATTCGGCCTCCAATTGTAAACATAAACAGTATAGTCTTCACGTACAGTCTTTCTACACAACTTTTGAGCTGAATAAACCTGAATTCCTAATATTTGAAAGCGAACTCAAGTGAAAACTCACCCTAAACTAGATGGAGTTGTAAGTATTATCAGTTTTCTGGTCATGACCCAGCTTTCCACTGGTAAACTCCGTGATTGAAAACGGCTGGAAATGTAGTAAGAATAAATTTCCTTTCATTTCAAGTGTTTCTTACAAGTTTTTTTTATCATTTCTGGAAGCTATAATGGCGTATTTGAAGAGTTTTACCACAATTCGAGAGTGTTCCTACAACTATATACTGGAATCGGCAGCATTTTAACTGATTCACACAGAAAACACCAGAGAAATTCGGCTTCCAATTGTAAACATAAACTGTATATTCTTCAATTAGAGTCTTTCTACACAAATTTTGAGCTGTATAAACCTGAATTCCTAAAATTTGAAAGCGAACTCAAGTGAAAACTCAACCTAAAATAGACTGAGTTTTAAGTATTATCAGTTTTCTGGTCATGACCCATCTTTCCACTGGTAAGCTCCGTGATTGAAAACGCCCTGAAATGTATTAAGAATAAATTTCCTTTCATTTCAAGTGTTTCTTACAAGTTTTTTTTATCATTTCTGGAAACTATAATTGGGTATTTGAAGAGTTTTACCACAATTAGAGAGTGTTCCTACAACTATATACTGGAATCCACAGCATTTTAACTGATTCACACAGAAAACGCCAGAAAAATTAGGCCTCAATTTTAAACATAAACAGTATATTGCTCACTTACAGTCTTTCTAAACTAATTTTGAGCTGTATAAACCTGAAATCCTAATATTTGAAAGCAAATTCAAGTGAAAACTCTCCCTAAACTAGCCGGAGTTTTAAGTATTATAAGTTTTCTGGTCATGACCCAGCTTTCCAGTGGTAACCTCCGTGATTGAAAACGGCTGGAAATGTAGTAAAAATAAATTTCCTTTCATTTCAAATGTTTCTTACAAGTTTTTTTATCATGTCTGGAAGCTATAATTGCGTATTTGAAGAGTTTTACCACAATTAGAGAGTGTTCCTACAACTACATACTGAAATCATCAGCATTTTAACTGATTCACACAGGAAACACCAGAGAAATTCGGCCTCCAATTGTAAACATAAACAGTATAGTCTTCACGTACAGTCTTTCTACACAACTTTTGAGCTGAATAAACCTGAATTCCTAATATTTGAAAGCGAACTCAAGTGAAAACTCACCCTAAACTAGATGGAGTTGTAAGTATTATCAGTTTTCTGGTCATGACCTAGCTTTCCACTGGTAAACTCCGTGATTGAAAACGGCTGGAAATGTAGTAAGAATAAATTTCCTTTCATTTCAAGTGTTTCTTACAAGTTTTTTTTATCATTTCTGGAAGCTATAATGGCGTATTTGAAGAGTTTTACCACAATTCGAGAGTGTTCCTACAACTATATACTGGAATCCACAGCATTTTAACTGATTCACACAGAAAACGCCAGAAAAATTAGGCCTCAATTTTAAACATAAACAGTATATTGCACACTTACAGTCTTTCTATACAAATTTTGAGCTGAATAAACCTGAAATCCTAATGTTTGAAAGCCAATTCAAGTGAAAACTCTCCCTAAACTAGCCGGAGTTGTAAATATTATCAGTTTTCTGGCTATGTCCCACCTATCCACTGGTAAACTCCGTGACTGAAAACGGCTGGAAATGTAGTAAGAATAAATTTCCTTTCATTTCAAATGTTTCTTACAAGTTTTTTTTTATCATTTCTGGAAGCTATAATTGCGTATTTGAAGAGTTTTACCACAATTAGAGAGTGTTCCTACAACTACTTACTGAAATCCTCAGCATTTTAACTGATTCACACAGGAAACACCAGAGAAATTCGGCCTCCAATTGTAAACATAAACAGTATAGTCTTCACGTACAGTCTTTCTACACAACTTTTGAGCTGAATAAACCTGAATTCCTAATATTTGAAAGCGATCTCAAGTGAAAACTCACCCTAAACTAGATGGAGTTGTAAGTATTATCAGTTTTCTGGTCATGACCCAGCTTTCCACTGGTAAACTCCGTGATTGAAAACGGCTGGAAATGTAGTAAGAATAAATTTCCTTTCATTTCAAGTGTTTCTTACAAGTGTTTTTTATCATTTCTGGAAGCTATAATGGCGTATTTGAAGAGTTTTACCACAATTCGAGAGTGTTCCTACAACTATATACTGGAATCCACAGCATTTTAACTGATTCACACAGAAAACGCCAGAAAAATTAGGCCTCAATTTTAAACATAAACAGTATATTGCACACTTACAGTCTTTCTATACAAATTTTGAGCTGAATAAACCTGAAATCCTAATGTTTAAAAGCCAATTCAAGTGAAAACTCTCCCTAAACTAGCCGGAGTTGTAAATATTATCAGTTTTCTGGCTATGTCCCACCTTTCCACTGGTAAACTCCGTGATTGAAAACGGCTGGAAATGTAGTAAGAATAAATTTCCTTTCATTTCAAATGTTTCTTACAAGTTTTTTTTATCATTTCTTGAAGCTATAATTGCGTATTTGAAGAGTTTTACCACAATTAGATAGTGTTCCTACAACTACATACTGAAATCGTCAGCATTTTAACTGATTCACACAGGAAACACCAGAGAAATTCGGCCTCCAATTGTAAACATAAACAGTATAGTCTTCACGTACAGTCTTTCTACACAACTTTTGAGCTGAATAAACCTGAATTCCTAATATTTGAAAGCGAACTCAAGTGAAAACTCACCCTAAACTAGATGGAGTTGTAAGTATTATCAGTTTTCTGGTCATGACCCAGCTTTCCACTGGTAAACTCCATGATTGAAAACGGCTGGAAATGTAGTAAGAATAAATTTCCTTTCATTTCAAGTGTTTCTTACAAGTTTTTTTTATCATTTCTGGAAGCTATAATGGCGTATTTGAAGAGTTTTACCACAATTCGAGAGTGTTCCTACAACTATATACTGGAATCGGCAGCATTTTAACTGATTCACACAGAAAACACCAGAGAAATTCGGCTTCCAATTGTAAACATAAACTGTATATTCTTCACTTAGAGTCTTTCTACACAAATTTTGAGCTGTATAAACCTGAATTCCTAAAATTTGAAAGCGAACTCAAGTGAAAACTCACCCTAAAATAGACTGAGTTTTAAGTATTATCAGTTTTCTGGTCATAACCCAGCTTTCCACTGGTAACCTCCGTGATTGAAAACGCCCAGAAATGTAGTAAGAATAAATTTCCTTTCATTTCAAGTGTTTCTTACAAGTTTTTTTTATCATTTCTGGAAACTATAATTGCGTATTTGAAGAGTTTTACCACAATTAGAGAGTGTTCCTACAACTATATACTGGAATGAGCAGCATTTTAAGTGATTCACACAGAAAACGCCAGAAAAATTAGGCCTCAATTTTAAACATAAACAGTATATTGCACACTTACAGTCTTTCTAAACTAATTTTGAGCTGTATAAACCTGAAATCCTAATATTTGAAAGCCAATTCAAGTGAAAACTCTCCCTAAACTAGCCGGAGTTTTAAGTATTATCAGTTTTCTGGTCATGACCCAGCTTTCCAGTGGTAACCTCCGTGATTGAAAACGGCTGGAAATGTAGTAAGAATAAATTTCCTTTCATTTCAAATGTTTCTTACAAGTTTTTTTATCATTTCTGGAAGCTATAATTGCGTATTTGAAGAGTTTTACCACAATTAGAGAGTGTTCCTACAACTACATACTGAAATCGTCAGCATTTTAACTGATTCACACAGGAAACACCAGAGAAATTCGGCCTCCAATTGTAAACATAAACAGTATAGTCTTCACGTACAGTCTTTCTACACAACTTTTGAGCTGAATAAACCTGAATTCCTAATATTTGAAAGCGAACTCAAGTGAAAACTCACCCTAAACTAGATGGAGTTGTAAGTATTATCAGTTTTCTGGTCATGACCCAGCTTTCCACTGGTAAACTCCGTGATTGAAAACGGCTGGAAATGTAGTAAGAATAAATTTCCTTTCATTTCAAGTGTTTCTTACAAGTTTTTTTTATCATTTCTGGAAGCTATAATGGCGTATTTGAAGAGTTTTACCACAATTCGAGAGTGTTCCTACAACTATATACTGGAATCGGCAGCATTTTAACTGATTCACACAGAAAACACCAGAGAAATTCGGCTTCCAATTGTAAACATAAACTGTATATTCTTCACTTAGAGTCTTTCTACACAAATTTTGAGCTGTATAAACCTGAATTCCTAAAATTTGAAAGCGAACTCAAGTGAAAACTCACCCTAAAATAGACTGAGTTTTAAGTATTATCAGTTTTCTGGTCATGACCCATCTTTCCACTGGTAAGCTCCGTGATTGAAAACGCCCTGAAATGTAGTAAGAATAAATTTCCTTTCATTTCAAGTGTTTCTTACAAGTTTTTTATCATTTCTGGAAGCTATAATTGCGTATTGGAAGAGTTTTACCACAATTAGAGAGTGTTCCTACAACTATATACTGGAATCCACAGCATTTTAACTGATTCACACAGAAAACACCAGAGAAATTCGGCTTCCAATTGTAAACATAAACTGTATAGTCTTCACTTAGAATGTTTCTACACAAATTTTGAGCTGTATAAACCTGAATTCCTAAAATTTGAAAGCGAACTCAAGTGAAAACTCACCCTAAAATAGACTGAGTTTTAAGTATTATCAGTTTTCTGGTCATGACCCAGCTTTCCACTGGTAACCTCCGTGATTGAAAACGCCCAGAAATGTAGTAAGAATAAATTTCCTTTCATTTCAAGTGTTTCTTACAAGTTTTTTTTATCATTTCTGGAAACTATAATTGCGTATTTGAAGAGTTTTACCACAATTAGAGAGTGTTCCTACAACTATATACTGGAATGAGCAGCATTTTAACTGATTCACACAGAAAACGCCAGAAAAATTAGGCCTCAATTTTAAACATAAACAGTATATTGCACACTTACAGTCTTTCTAAACTAATTTTGAGCTGTATAAACCTGAAATCCTAATATTTGAAAGCCAATTCAAGTGAAAACTCTCCCTAAACTAGCCGGAGTTTTAAGTATTATCAGTTTTCTGGCTATGTTCCACCTTTCCACTGGTAACCTCCCTGATTGAAAACGGCTGGAAATGTAGTAAGAATAAATTTCCTTTCATTTCAAATGTTTCTTACAAGTTTTTTTATCATTTCTGGAAGCTATAATTGCGTATTTGAAGAGTTTTACCACAATTAGAGAGTGTTCCTACAACTACATACTGAAATCGTCAGCATTTTAACTGATTCACACAGGAAACACCAGAGAAATTCGGCCTCCAATTGTAAACATAAACAGTATAGTCTTCACGTACAGTCTTTCTACACAACTTTTGAGCTGAATAAACCTGAATTCCTAATATTTGAAAGCGAACTCAAGTGAAAACTCACCCTAAACTAGATGGAGTTGTAAGTATTATCAGTTTTCTGGTCATGACCCAGCTTTCCACTGGTAAACTCCGTGATTGAAAACGGCTGGAAATGTAGTAAGAATAAATTTCCTTTCATTTCAAGTGTTTCTTACAAGTGTTTTTTATCATTTCTGGAAGCTATAATGGCGTATTTGAAGAGTTTTACCACAATTCGAGAGTGTTCCTACAACTATATACTGGAATCCACAGCATTTTAACTGATTCACACAGAAAACGCCAGAAAAATTAGGCCTCAATTTTAAACATAAACAGTATATTGCACACTTACAGTCTTTCTATACAAATTTTGAGCTGAATAAACCTGAAATCCTAATGTTTAAAAGCCAATTCAAGTGAAAACTCTCCCTAAACTAGCCGGAGTTGTAAATATTATCAGTTTTCTGGCTATGTCCCACCTTTCCACTGGTAAACTCCGTGATTGAAAACGGCTGGAAATGTAGTAAGAATAAATTTCCTTTCATTTCAAATGTTTCTTACAAGTTTTTTTTATCATTTCTTGAAGCTATAATTGCGTATTTGAAGAGTTTTACCACAATTAGATAGTGTTCCTACAACTACATACTGAAATCGTCAGCATTTTAACTGATTCACACAGGAAACACCAGAGAAATTCGGCCTCCAATTGTAAACATAAACAGTATAGTCTTCACGTACAGTCTTTCTACACAACTTTTGAGCTGAATAAACCTGAATTCCTAATATTTGAAAGCGAACTCAAGTGAAAACTCACCCTAAACTAGATGGAGTTGTAAGTATTATCAGTTTTCTGGTCATGACCCAGCTTTCCACTGGTAAACTCCATGATTGAAAACGGCTGGAAATGTAGTAAGAATAAATTTCCTTTCATTTCAAGTGTTTCTTACAAGTTTTTTTTATCATTTCTGGAAGCTATAATGGCGTATTTGAAGAGTTTTACCACAATTCGAGAGTGTTCCTACAACTATATACTGGAATCGGCAGCATTTTAACTGATTCACACAGAAAACACCAGAGAAATTCGGCTTCCAATTGTAAACATAAACTGTATATTCTTCACTTAGAGTCTTTCTACACAAATTTTGAGCTGTATAAACCTGAATTCCTAAAATTTGAAAGCGAACTCAAGTGAAAACTCACCCTAAAATAGACTGAGTTTTAAGTATTATCAGTTTTCTGGTCATAACCCAGCTTTCCACTGGTAACCTCCGTGATTGAAAACGCCCAGAAATGTAGTAAGAATAAATTTCCTTTCATTTCAAGTGTTTCTTACAAGTTTTTTTTATCATTTCTGGAAACTATAATTGCGTATTTGAAGAGTTTTACCACAATTAGAGAGTGTTCCTACAACTATATACTGGAATGAGCAGCATTTTAAGTGATTCACACAGAAAACGCCAGAAAAATTAGGCCTCAATTTTAAACATAAACAGTATATTGCACACTTACAGTCTTTCTAAACTAATTTTGAGCTGTATAAACCTGAAATCCTAATATTTGAAAGCCAATTCAAGTGAAAACTCTCCCTAAACTAGCCGGAGTTTTAAGTATTATCAGTTTTCTGGTCATGACCCAGCTTTCCAGTGGTAACCTCCGTGATTGAAAACGGCTGGAAATGTAGTAAGAATAAATTTCCTTTCATTTCAAATGTTTCTTACAAGTTTTTTTTATCATTTCTGGAAGCTATAATTGCGTATTTGAAGAGTTTTACCACAATTAGAGAGTGTTCCTACAACTACATACTGAAATCGTCAGCATTTTAACTGATTCACACAGGAAACACCAGAGAAATTCGGCCTCCAATTGTAAACATAAACAGTATAGTCTTCACGTACAGTCTTTCTACACAACTTTTGAGCTGAATAAACCTGAATTCCTAATATTTGAAAGCGAACTCAAGTGAAAACTCACCCTAAACTAGATGGAGTTGTAAGTATTATCAGTTTTCTGGTCATGACCCAGCTTTCCACTGGTAAACTCCGTGATTGAAAACGGCTGGAAATGTAGTAAGAATAAATTTCCTTTCATTTCAAGTGTTTCTTACAAGTTTTTTTTATCATTTCTGGAAGCTATAATGGCGTATTTGAAGAGTTTTACCACAATTCGAGAGTGTTCCTACAACTATATACTGGAATCGGCAGCATTTTAACTGATTCACACAGAAAACACCAGAGAAATTCGGCTTCCAATTGTAAACATAAACTGTATATTCTTCACTTAGAGTCTTTCTACACAAATTTTGAGCTGTATAAACCTGAATTCCTAAAATTTGAAAGCGAACTCAAGTGAAAACTCACCCTAAAATAGACTGAGTTTTAAGTATTATCAGTTTTCTGGTCATGACCCATCTTTCCACTGGTAAGCTCCGTGATTGAAAACGCCCTGAAATGTAGTAAGAATAAATTTCCTTTCATTTCAAGTGTTTCTTACAAGTTTTTTATCATTTCTGGAAGCTATAATTGCGTATTGGAAGAGTTTTACCACAATTAGAGAGTGTTCCTACAACTATATACTGGAATCCACAGCATTTTAACTGATTCACACAGAAAACACCAGAGAAATTCGGCTTCCAATTGTAAACATAAACTGTATAGTCTTCACTTAGAATGTTTCTACACAAATTTTGAGCTGTATAAACCTGAATTCCTAAAATTTGAAAGCGAACTCAAGTGAAAACTCACCCTAAAATAGACTGAGTTTTAAGTATTATCAGTTTTCTGGTCATGACCCAGCTTTCCACTGGTAACCTCCGTGATTGAAAACGCCCAGAAATGTAGTAAGAATAAATTTCCTTTCATTTCAAGTGTTTCTTACAAGTTTTTTTTATCATTTCTGGATACTATAATTGCGTATTTGAAGAGTTTTACCACAATTACAGAGTGTTCCTACAACTATATACTGGAATGAGCAGCATTTTAACTGATTCACACAGAAAACGCCAGAAAAATTAGGCCTCAATTTTAAACATAAACAGTATATTGCACACTTACAGTCTTTCTAAACTAATTTTGAGCTGTATAAACCTGAAATCCTAATATTTGAAAGCCAATTCAAGTGAAAACTCTCCCTAAACTAGCCGGAGTTTTAAGTATTATCAGTTTTCTGGTCATGACCCAGCTTTCCAGTGGTAACCTCCGTGATTGAAAACGGCTGGAAATGTAGTAAGAATAAATTTCCTTTCATTTCAAATGTTTCTTACAAGTTTTTTTATCATTTCTGGAAGCTATAATTGCGTATTTGAAGAGTTTTACCACAATTAGAGAGTGTTCCTACAACTACATACTGAAATCGTCAGCATTTTAACTGATTCACACAGGAAACACCAGAGAAATTCGGCCTCCAATTGTAAACATAAACAGTATAGTCTTCACGTACAGTCTTTCTACACAACTTTTGAGCTGAATAAACCTGAATTCCTAATATTTGAAAGCGAACTCAAGTGAAAACTCACCCTAAACTAGATGGAGTTGTAAGTATTATCAGTTTTCTGGTCATGACCCAGCTTTCCACTGGTAAACTCCGTGATTGAAAACGGCTGGAAATGTAGTAAGAATAAATTTCCTTTCATTTCAAGTGTTTCTTACAAGTGTTTTTTATCATTTCTGGAAGCTATAATGGCGTATTTGAAGAGTTTTACCACAATTCGAGAGTGTTCCTACAACTATATACTGGAATCCACAGCATTTTAACTGATTCACACAGAAAACACCAGAGAAATTCGGCTTCCAATTGTAAACATAAACTGTATATTCTTCACTTAGAGTCTTTCTACACAAATTTTGAGCTGTATAAACCTGAATTCCTAAAATTTGAAAGCGAACTCAAGTGAAAACTCACCCTAAAATAGACTGAGTTTTAAGTATTATCAGTTTTCTGGTCATGACCCATCTTTCCACTGGTAAGCTCCGTGATTGAAAACGCCCTGAAATGTAGTAAGAATAAATTTCCTTTCATTTCAAGTGTTTCTTACAAGTTTTTTTTATCATTTCTGGAAACTATAATTGGGTATTTGAAGAGTTTTACCACAATTAGAGAGTGTTCCTACAACTATATACTGGAATCCACAGCATTTTAACTGATTCACACAGAAAACGCCAGAAAAATTAGGCCTCAATTTTAAACATAAACAGTATATTGCTCACTTACAGTCTTTCTAAACTAATTTTGAGCTGTATAAACCTGAAATCCTAATATTTGAAAGCAAATTCAAGTGAAAACTCTCCCTAAACTAGCCGGAGTTTTAAGTATTATCAGTTTTCTGGTCATGACCCAGCTTTCCAGTGGTAACCTCCGTGATTGAAAACGGCTGGAAATGTAGTAAGAATAAATTTCCTTTCATTTCAAATGTTTCTTACAAGTTTTTTTATCATTTCTGGAAGCTATAATTGCGTATTTGAAGAGTTTTACCACAATTAGAGAGTGATCCTACAACTACATACTGAAATCGTCAGCATTTTAACTGATTCACACAGGAAACACCAGAGAAATTCGGCCTCCAATTGTAAACATAAACAGTATAGTCTTCACGTACAGTCTTTCTACACAACTTTTGAGCTGAATAAACCTGAATTCCTAATATTTGAAAGCGAACTCAAGTGAAAACTCACCCTAAACTAGATGGAGTTGTAAGTATTATCAGTTTTCTGGTCATGACCCAGCTTTCCACTGGTAAACTCCGTGATTGAAAACGGCTGGAAATGTAGTAAGAATAAATTTCCTTTCATTTCAAGTGTTTCTTACAAGTTTTTTTTATCATTTCTGGAAGCTATAATGGCGTATTTGAAGAGTTTTACCACAATTCGAGAGTGTTCCTACAACTATATACTGGAATCGGCAGCATTTTAACTGATTCACACAGAAAACACCAGAGAAATTCGGCTTCCAATTGTAAACATAAACTGTATATTCTTCACTTAGAGTCTTTCTACACAAATTTTGAGCTGTATAAACCTGAATTCCTAAAATTTGAAAGCGAACTCAAGTGAAAACTCACCCTAAAATAGACTGAGTTTTAAGTATTATCAGTTTTCTGGTCATGACCCATCTTTCCACTGGTAAGCTCCGTGATTGAAAACGCCCTGAAATGTAGTAAGAATAAATTTCCTTTCATTTCAAGTGTTTCTTACAAGTTTTTTATCATTTCTGGAAGCTATAATTGCGTATTGGAAGAGTTTTACCACAATTAGAGAGTGTTCCTACAACTATATACTGGAATCCACAGCATTTTAACTGATTCACACAGAAAACACCAGAGAAATTCGGCTTCCAATTGTAAACATAAACTGTATAGTCTTCACTTAGAATGTTTCTACACAAATTTTGAGCTGTATAAACCTGAATTCCTAAAATTTGAAAGCGAACTCAAGTGAAAACTCACCCTAAAATAGACTGAGTTTTAAGTATTATCAGTTTTCTGGTCATGACCCAGCTTTCCACTGGTAACCTCCGTGATTGAAAACGCCCAGAAATGTAGTAAGAATAAATTTCCTTTCATTTCAAGTGTTTCTTACAAGTTTTTTTTATCATTTCTGGAAACTATAATTGGGTATTTGAAGAGTTTTACCACAATTAGAGAGTGTTCCTACAACTATATACTGGAATCCACAGCATTTTAACTGATTCACACAGAAAACGCCAGAAAAATTAGGCCTCAATTTTAAACATAAACAGTATATTGCTCACTTACAGTCTTTCTAAACTAATTTTGAGCTGTATAAACCTGAAATCCTAATATTTGAAAGCAAATTCAAGTGAAAACTCTCCCTAAACTAGCCGGAGTTATAAGTATTATCAGTTTTCTGGTCATGACCCAGCTTTCCAGTGGTAACCTCCGTGATTGAAAACGGCTGGAAATGTAGTAAGAATAAATTTCCTTTCATTTCAAATGTTTCTTACAAGTTTTTTTATCATTTCTTGAAGCTATAATTGCGTATTTGAAGAGTTTTACCACAATTAGAGAGTGTTCCTACAACTACATACTGAAATCATCAGCATTTTAACTGATTCACACAGGAAACACCAGAGAAATTCGGCCTCCAATTGTAAACATAAACAGTATAGTCTTCACGTACAGTCTTTCTACACAACTTTTGAGCTGAATAAACCTGAATTCCTAATATTTGAAAGCGAACTCAAGTGAAAACTCACCCTAAACTAGATGGAGTTGTAAGTATTATCAGTTTTCTGGTCATGACCTAGCTTTCCACTGGTAAACTCCGTGATTGAAAACGGCTGGAAATGTAGTAAGAATAAATTTCCTTTCATTTCAAGTGTTTCTTACAAGTGTTTTTTATCATTTCTGGAAGCTATAATGGCGTATTTGAAGAGTTTTACCACAATTCGAGAGTGTTCCTACAACTATATACTGGAATCCACAGCATTTTAACTGATTCACACAGAAAACGCCAGAAAAATTAGGCCTCAATTTTAAACATAAACAGTATATTGCACACTTACAGTCTTTCTATACAAATTTTGAGCTGAATAAACCTGAAATCCTAATGTTTGAAAGCCAATTCAAGTGAAAACTCTCCCTAAACTAGCCGGAGTTGTAAATATTATCAGTTTTCTGGCTATGTCCCACCTATCCACTGGTAAACTCCGTGACTGAAAACGGCTGGAAATGTAGTAAGAATAAATTTCCTTTCATTTCAAATGTTTCTTACAAGTTTTTTTTATCATTTCTGGAAGCTATAATTGCGTATTTGAAGAGTTTTACCACAATTAGAGAGTGTTCCTACAACTACATACTGAAATCCTCAGCATTTTAACTGATTCACACAGGAAACACCAGAGAAATTCGGCCTCCAATTGTAAACATAAACAGTATAGTCTTCACGTACAGTCTTTCTACACAACTTTTGAGCTGAATAAACCTGAATTCCTAATATTTGAAAGCGAACTCAAGTGAAAACTCACCCTAAACTAGATCGAGTTGTAAGTATTATCAGTTTTCTGGTCATGACCCAGCTTTCCACTGGTAAACTCCGTGATTGAAAACGGCTGGAAATGTAGTAAGAATAAATTTCCTTTCATTTCAAGTGTTTCTTACAAGTGTTTTTTATCATTTCTGGAAGCTATAATGGCGTATTTGAAGAGTTTTACCACAATTCGAGAGTGTTCCTACAACTATATACTGGAATCCACAGCATTTTAACTGATTCACACAGAAAACGCCAGAAAAATTAGGCCTCAATTTTAAACATAAACAGTATATTGCACACTTACAGTCTTTCTATACAAATTTTGAGCTGAATAAACCTGAAATCCTAATGTTTAAAAGCCAATTCAAGTGAAAACTCTCCCTAAACTAGCCGGAGTTGTAAATATTATCAGTTTTCTGGCTATGTCCCACCTTTCCACTGGTAAACTCCGTGATTGAAAACGGCTGGAAATGTAGTAAGAATAAATTTCCTTTCATTTCAAATGTTTCTTACAAGTTTTTTTTATCATTTCTTGAAGCTATAATTGCGTATTTGAAGAGTTTTACCACAATTAGATAGTGTTCCTACAACTACATACTGAAATCGTCAGCATTTTAACTGATTCACACAGGAAACACCAGAGAAATTCGGCCTCCAATTGTAAACATAAACAGTATAGTCTTCACGTACAGTCTTTCTACACAACTTTTGAGCTGAATAAACCTGAATTCCTAATATTTGAAAGCGAACTCAAGTGAAAACTCACCCTAAACTAGATGGAGTTGTAAGTATTATCAGTTTTCTGGTCATGACCCAGCTTTCCACTGGTAAACTCCATGATTGAAAACGGCTGGAAATGTAGTAAGAATAAATTTCCTTTCATTTCAAGTGTTTCTTACAAGTTTTTTTTATCATTTCTGGAAGCTATAATGGCGTATTTGAAGAGTTTTACCACAATTCGAGAGTGTTCCTACAACTATATACTGGAATCGGCAGCATTTTAACTGATTCACACAGAAAACACCAGAGAAATTCGGCTTCCAATTGTAAACATAAACTGTATATTCTTCACTTAGAGTCTTTCTACACAAATTTTGAGCTGTATAAACCTGAATTCCTAAAATTTGAAAGCGAACTCAAGTGAAAACTCACCCTAAAATAGACTGAGTTTTAAGTATTATCAGTTTTCTGGTCATGACCCAGCTTTCCACTGGTAAGCTCCGTGATTGAAAACGCCCTGAAATGTAGTAAGAATAAATTTCCTTTCATTTCAAGTGTTTCTTACAAGTTTTTTTTATCATTTCTGGAAACTATAATTGGGTATTTGAAGAGTTTTACCACAATTAGAGAGTGTTCCTACAACTATATACTGGAATCCACAGCATTTTAACTGATTCACACAGAAAATGCCAGAAAAATTAGGCCTCAATTTTAAACATAAACAGTATATTGCACACTTACAGTCTTTCTATACAAATTTTGAGCTGAATAAACCTGAAATCCTAATGTTTGAAAGCCAATTCAAGTGAAAACTCTCCCTAAACCAGCCGGAGTTGTAAATATTATCAGTTTTCTGGCTATGTCCCACCTTTCCACTGGTAAACTCCGTGATTGAAAACGGCTGGAAATGTAGTAAGAATAAATTTCCTTTCATTTCAAATGTTTCTTACAAGTTTTTTTTTTATCATTTCTGGAAGCTATAATTGCGTATTTGAAGAGTTTTACCACAATTAGAGAGTGTTCCTACAACTACATACTGAAATCGTCAGCATTTTAACTGATTCACACAGGAAACACCAGAGAAATTCGGCCTCCAATTGTAAACATAAACAGTATAGTCTTCACGTACAGTCTTTCTACACAACTTTTGAGCTGAATAAACCTGAATTCCTAATATTTGAAAGCGAACTCAAGTGAAAACTCACCCTAAACTAGATGGAGTTGTAAGTATTATCAGTTTTCTGGTCATGACCCAGCTTTTCACTGGTAAAATCCGTGATTGAAAACGGCTGGAAATGTAGTAAGAATAAATTTCCTTTCATTTCAAGTGTTTCTTACAAGTTTTTTTTATCATTTCTGGAAGCTATAATGGCGTATTTGAAGAGTTTTACCACAATTCGAGAGTGTTCCTACAACTATATACTGGAATCGGCAGCATTTTAACTGATTCACACAGAAAACACCAGAGAAATTCGGCTTCCAATTGTAAACATAAACTGTATAGTCTTCACTTAGAGACTTTCTACACAAATTTTGAGCTGTATAAACCTGAATTCCTAAAATTTGAAAGCGAACTCAAGTGAAAACTCACCCTAAAATAGACTGAGTTTTAAGTATTATCAGTTTTCTGGTCATGACCCAGCTTTCCACTGGTAAGCTCCGTGATTGAAAACGCCCTGAAATGTAGTAAGAATAAATTTCCTTTCATTTCAAGTGTTTCTTACAAGTTTTTTTTATCATTTCTGGAAACTATAATTGGGTATTTGAAGAGTTTTACCACAATTAGAGAGTGTTCCTACAACTATATACTGGAATCCACAGCATTTTAACTGATTCACACAGAAAACGGCAGAAAAATTAGGCCTCAATTTTAAACATAAACAGTATATTGCACACTTACAGTCTTTCTAAACTAATTTTGAGCTGTATAAACCTGAAATCCTAATATTTGAAAGCCAATTCAAGTGAAAACTCTCCCTAAACTAGCCGGAGTTTTAAGTATTATCAGTTTTCTGGCTATGTTCCACCTTTCCACTGGTAACCTCCCTGATTGAAAACGGCTGGAAATGTAGTAAGAATCAAGTTCCTTTTATTTCAAGTGTTTCTTAAAAGTTATTTATCATTTCTGGAAACTATAATTGCGTATTTGAAGAGTTTTACCACAATTTGAGAGTTTTCCTACAACTACATACTGGAATCGACAGCATTTTAACTGATTCACACAGGAAACACCAGAGAAATTCGGCCTCCATTTGTAAACATAAACTGTATAGTCTTCACTTACCGTCTTTCTACACAAATTTTGAGCTGAATAAACCCGAATTCCTAATATTTGAAAGCGAAATCAAGTGAAAACTCACTCTAAACTAGTTGGAGTTGTAAGTATTATCAGTTTTCTGGTCATTACCCAGATTTCCTGTGGTAACCTCCGTGATTGAAAACGGCTGGAAATGTAGTAAGAATCAAGTTACTTTCATTTCAAGTGTTTCTTACAAGTTTCTTATCGTTTCTGGAAACTATAATTGCGTATTTGAAGAGTTTTACCACAATTACAGAGTTTTCCTACAACTACATACTGGAATCGTCAGCATTTTAACTGATTCACACAGGAAACACCAGAGAAATTCGGCCTCCAATTGTAAACATAAACAGTATAGTCTTCACGTACAGTCTTTCTACACAACTTTTGAGCTGAATAAACCTGAATTCCTAATATTTGAAAGCGAACTCAAGTGAAAACTCACCCTAAACTAGATGGAGTTGTAAGTATTATCAGTTTTCTGGTCATGACCCAGCTTTTCACTGGTAAAATCCGTGATTGAAAACGGCTGGAAATGTAGTAAGAATAAATTTCCTTTCATTTCAAGTGTTTCTTACAAGTTTTTTTTATCATTTCTGGAAGCTATAATGGCGTATTTGAAGAGTTTTACCACAATTCGAGAGTGTTCCTACAACTATATACTGGAATCGGCAGCATTTTAACTGATTCACACAGAAAACACCAGAGAAATTCGGCTTCCAATTGTAAACATAAACTGTATAGTCTTCACTTAGAGACTTTCTACACAAATTTTGAGCTGTATAAACCTGAATTCCTAAAATTTGAAAGCGAACTCAAGTGAAAACTCACCCTAAAATAGACTGAGTTTTAAGTATTATCAGTTTTCTGGTCATGACCCAGCTTTCCACTGGTAAGCTCCGTGATTGAAAACGCCCTGAAATGTAGTAAGAATAAATTTCCTTTCATTTCAAGTGTTTCTTACAAGTTTTTTTTATCATTTCTGGAAACTATAATTGGGTATTTGAAGAGTTTTACCACAATTAGAGAGTGTTCCTACAACTATATACTGGAATCCACAGCATTTTAACTGATTCACACAGAAAACGGCAGAAAAATTAGGCCTCAATTTTAAACATAAACAGTATATTGCACACTTACAGTCTTTCTAAACTAATTTTGAGCTGTATAAACCTGAAATCCTAATATTTGAAAGCCAATTCAAGTGAAAACTCTCCCTAAACTGGCCGGAGTTTTAAGTATTATCAGTTTTCTGGCTATGTTCCACCTTTCCACTGGTAACCTCCCTGATTGAAAACGGCTGGAAATGTAGTAAGAATCAAGTTCCTTTTATTTCAAGTGTTTCTTAAAAGTTATTTATCATTTCTGGAAACTATAATTGCGTATTTGAAGAGTTTTACCACAATTTGAGAGTTTTCCTACAACTACATACTGGAATCGACAGCATTTTAACTGATTCACACAGGAAACACCAGAGAAATTCGGCCTCCATTTGTAAACATAAACTGTATAGTCTTCACTTACCGTCTTTCTACACAAATTTTGAGCTGAATAAACCCGAATTCCTAATATTTGAAAGCGAAATCAAGTGAAAACTCACTCTAAACTAGTTGGAGTTGTAAGTATTATCAGTTTTCTGGTCATTACCCAGATTTCCTGTGGTAACCTCCGTGATTGAAAACGGCTGGAAATGTAGTAAGAATCAAGTTACTTTCATTTCAAGTGTTTCTTACAAGTTTCTTATCGTTTCTGGAAACTATAATTGCGTATTTGAAGAGTTTTACCACAATTACAGAGTTTTCCTACAACTACATACTGGAATCGTCAGCATTTTAACTGATTCACACAGGAAACACCAGAGAAATTCGGCCTCCAATTGTAAACATAAACAGTATAGTCTTCACGTACAGTCTTTCTACACAAATTTTGAGCTGAATAACCCTGAATTCCTACTATTTGAAAGCGAACTCAAGTGAAAACTCACCCTAAACTAGACGGAGTTGTAAGTATTATCAGTTTTCTGGTCATGACCCAGCTTTCCACTGGTAACCTCCGTGATTGAAAACGGCTGGAAATGTAGTAAGAATCTATTTGCTTTTATTTCAAGTGTTTCGTACAAGTTTCTTTATCATTTCTGGAAAGTATAATTGCGTATTTGAAGAGTTTTACCACAATTAGAGAGTGTTCCTACAACTACAAAGTGGAATCGTCAGCATTTTAACTGATTCACACAGGAAACACCAGAGAAATTCGGCATCCAATTGTAAACATAAACTGTATAGTCTTCATTTACAGTCTTTCTACACAAATTTTGAGCTGTATAAACCTGAATTCCTAATATTTGAAAGCGAACTCAAGTGAAAACTCATCCTAAAATAGACTGAGTTTTAAGTATTATCAGTTTTCTGGTCATGACCCAGCTTTCCACTGGTAACCTCCGTGATTGAAAACGGCTGGAAATGTAGTAAGAATAAATTTCCTTCATTTCAAGGGTTTCTTACAAGTTTTTTTTATCATTTCTGGAAACTACAATTGCGTATTTGAAGAGTTTTACCACAATTAGAGAGTGTTCCTACAACTATATACTGGAATCGTCAGCATTTTAACTGATTCACACAGAAAACGCCAGAGAAATTAGGCCTCAATTTTAAACATAAACAGTATATTGCACACTTACAGTCTTTCTATACAAATTTTGAGCTGTATAAACCTGAAATCCTAATATTTGAAAGCCAATTCAAGTGAAAACTCTCCCTAAACTAGCCGGAGTTGTAAATATTATCAGTTTTTTGGCCATGTCCCACCTTTCCACTGGTAACCTCCGTGATTGAATACGGCTGGAAATGTAGTAAGAATCTATTTGTTTTTATTTCAAGTGTTTCTTACAAGTTTCTTTATCATTTCTGGAAAGTATAATTGCGTATTTGAAGAGTTTTACCACAATTGGAGAGTGTTCCTACAACTACATACTGAAATCGTCAGCATTTTAACTGATTCACACAGGAAACACCAGAGAAATTCGGCCTCCAATTGTAAACATAAACAGTATAGTCTTCACGTACAGTCTTTCTACACAAATTTTGAGCTGAATAAACCTGAATTCCTACTATTTGAAAGCGAACTCAAGTGAAAACTCACCCTAAATAGATGGAGTTGTAAGTATTATCAGTTTTCTGGTCATGACCCAGCTTTCCACTGGTAAACTCCGTGATTGAAAATGGCTGGAAATGTAGTAAGAATAAATTTCCTTTCATTTCAAGTGTTTCTTACAAGTTTTTTATCATTTCTGGAAGCTATAATTGCGTATTGGAAGAGTTTTACCACAATTAGAGAGTGTTCCTACAACTATATACTGGAATCCACAGCATTTTAACTGATTCACACAGAAAACACCAGAGAAATTCGGCTTCCAATTGTAAACATAAACTGTATAGTCTTCACTTAGAATGTTTCTACACAAATTTTGAGCTGTATAAACCTGAATTCCTAAAATTTGAAAGCGAACTCAAGTGAAAACTCACCCTAAAATAGACTGAGTTTTAAGTATTATCAGTTTTCTGGTCATGACCCAGCTTTCCACTGGTAACCTCCGTGATTGAAAACGGCTGGAAATGTAGTAAGAATAAATTTCCTTTCATTTCAAGTGTTTCTTACAAGTTTTTTTTATCATTTCTGGAAACTATAATTGCGTATTTGAAGAGTTTTACCACAATTAGAGAGTGTTCCTACAACTATATACTGGAATGAGCAGCATTTTAACTGATTCACACAGAAAACGCCAGAAAAATTAGGCCTCAATTTTAAACATAAACAGTATATTGCACACTTACAGTCTTTCTATACAAATTTTGAGCTGTATAAACCTGAAATCCTAATATTTGAAAGCCAATTCAAGTGAAAACTCTCCCTAAACTAGCCAGAGTTGTAAATATTATCAGTTTTTTGGCCATGTCCCACCTTTCCACTGGTAACCTCCGTGATTGAAAACGGCTGGAAATGTAGTAAGAATCTATTTGTTTTTATTTCAAGTGTTTCTTACAAGTTTCTTTATCATTTCTGGAAAGTATAATTGCGTATTTGAAGAGTTTTACCACAATTGGAGAGTGTTCCTACAACTACATACTGAAATCGTCAGCATTTTAACTGATTCACACAGGAAACACCAGAGAAATTCGGCCTCCAATTGTAAACATAAACAGTATAGTCTTCACGTACAGTCTTTCTACACAAATTTTGAGCTGAATAAACCTGAATTCCTACTATTTGAAAGCGAACTCAAGTGAAAACTCACCCTAAATAGATGGAGTTGTAAGTATTATCAGTTTTCTGGTCATGACCCAGCTTTCCACTGGTAAACTCCGTGATTGAAAATGGCTGGAAATGTAGTAAGAATAAATTTCCTTTCATTTCAAGTGTTTCTTACAAGTTTTTTATCATTTCTGGAAGCTATAATTGCGTATTGGAAGAGTTTTACCACAATTAGAGAGTGTTCCTACAACTATATACTGGAATCCACAGCATTTTAACTGATTCACACAGAAAACACCAGAGAAATTCGGCTTCCAATTGTAAACATAAACTGTATAGTCTTCACTTAGAATGTTTCTACACAAATTTTGAGCTGTATAAACCTGAAATCCTAATATTTGAAAGCCAATTCAAGTGAAAACTCTCCCTAAACTAGCCGGAGTTTTAAGTATTATCAGTTTTCTGGTCATGACCCAGCTTTCCAGTGGTAACCTCCGTGATTGAAAACGGTTGGAAATGTTGTAAGAATCAATTTCCTTTTATTTCAAGTGTTTCTTACAAGTTTTTTATCATTTCTGGAAATTATAATTGCGTATTTGAAGAGTTTTACCACAATTAGAGAGTGTTCCTACAACTATATACTGGAATCGTCAGCATTTTAACTGATTCACACAGAAAACGGCAGAAAAATTAGGCCTCAATTTTAAACATAAACAGTATATTGTACACTTACAGTCTTTCTATACAAATTTTGAGCTGAATAAACCTGAAATCCTAATGTTTGAAAGCCAATTCAAGTGAAAACTCTCCCTAAACTAGCCGGAGTTGTAAATATTATCAGTTTTCTGGCTATGTCCCACCTTTCCACTGTTAAACTCCGTGATTGAAAACGGCTGGAAATGTAGTAAGAATCTATTTGCTTTTATTTCAAGTGTTTCTTATAAGTTTTTTATCATTACTGGAAACAATAATTGCGTATTCGAAGAGTTTTACCACAATTAGAGATTGTTCCTGCAACTACATACTGGAATCGTCAGCATTTTAACTGATTCACACAGGAAACACCAGAGAAATTCGGCCTCCAATTGTAAACATATACAGTATAGTCCTCACTTACAGTCTTTCTACACGAATTTTGAGCTGTATAAACCTGAATTCCTAATATTTGAAAGCGAACTCAAGTGAAAACTCACTCAAAACTAGTTGGAGTTGTAAGTATTATCAGTTTTCTGGTCATGACCCAGCTTTCCACTGGTAAACTCCGTGATTGAAAACGGCTGGAAATGTAGTAAGAATAAATTTCCTTTCATTTCAAGTGTTTCTTAAAAGTTTTTTTTATCATTTCTGGAAGCTATAATGGTGTATTTGAAGAGTTTTACCACAATTCGAGAGTGTTCCTACAACTATATACTGGAATCGGCAGCATTTTAACTGATTCACACAGAAAACACCAGAGAAATTCGGCTTCCAATTGTAAACATAAACTGTATATTCTTCACTTAGAGTCTTTCTACACAAATTTTGAGCTGTATAAACCTGAATTCCTAAAATTTGAAAGCGAACTCAAGTGAAAACTCACCCTAAAATAGACTGAGTTTTAAGTATTATCAGTTTTCTGGTCATGACCCAGCTTTCCACTGGTAAGCTCCGTGATTGAAAACGCCCTGAAATGTAGTAAGAATAAATTTCCTTTCATTTCAAGTGTTTCTTACAAGTTTTTTTTAATCATTTCTGGAAACTATAATTGGGTATTTGAAGAGTTTTACCACAATTAGAGAGTGTTCCTACAACTATATACTGGAATCCACAGCATTTTTACTGATTCACACAGAAAACGCCAGAAAAATTAGGCCTCAATTTTAAACATAAACAGTATATTGCACACTTACAGTCTTTCTATACAAATTTTGAGCTGAATAAATCTGAAATCCTAATGTTTGAAAGCCAATTCAAGTGAAAACTCTCCCTAAACTAGCCGGAGTTGTAAATATTATCAGTTTTCTGGCTATGTCCCACCTTTCCACTGGTAAACTCCGTGATTGAAAACAGCTGGAAATGTAGTAAGAATAAATTTCCTTTCATTTCAAATGTTTCTTACAAGTTTTTTTTATTATTTCTGGAAGCTATAATTGCGTATTTGAAGAGTTTTACCACAATTAGAGAGTGTTCCTACAACTACATACTGAAATCGTCAGCATTTTAACTGATTCACACAGGAAACACCAGAGAAATTCGGGCCTCCAATTGTAAACATAAACAGTATAGTCTTCACGTACAGTCTTTCTACACAACTTTTGAGCTGAATAAACCTGAATTCCTAATATTTGAAAGCGAACTCAAGTGAAAACTCACCCTAAACTAGATGGAGTTGTAAGTATTATCAGTTTTCTGGTCATGACCCAGCTTTCCACTGGTAAACTCCGTGATTGAAAACGGCTGGAAATGTAGTAAGAATAAATTTCCTTTCATTTCAAGTGTTTCTTACAAGTTTTTTTTATCATTTCTGCAAGCTATAATGGCGTATTTGAAGAGTTTTACCACAATTCGAGAGTGTTCCTACAACTATATACTGGAATCGGCAGCATTTTAACTGATTCACACAGAAAACACCAGAGAAATTCGGCTTCCAATTGTAAACGTAAACTGTATATTCTTCACATAGAGACTTTCTACACAAATTTTGAGCTGTATAAACCTGAATTCCTAAAATTTGAAAGCGAACTCAAGTGAAAACTCACCCTAAAATAGACTGAGTTTTAAGTATTATCAGTTTTCTGGTCATGACCCAGCTTTCCACTGGTAAGCTCCGTGATTGAAAACGCCCTGAAATGTAGTAAGAATAAATTTCCTTTCATTTCAAGTGTTTCTTACAAGTTTTTTTTTATCATTTCTGGAAACTATAATTGGGTATTTGAAGAGTTTTACCACAATTAGAGAGTGTTCCTACAACTATATACTGGAATCCACAGCATTTTTACTGATTCACAAAGAAAACGCCAGAAAAATTTGGCCTCAATTTTAAACATAAACAGTATATTGCACACTTAGAGTCTTTCTAAACTAATTTTGAGATGTATAAACCTGAAATCCTAATATTTGAAAGCCAATTCAAGTGAAAACTCTCCCTAAACTAGCCGGAGTTTTAAGTATTATCAGTTTTCTGGTCATGACCCAGCTTTCCAGTGGTAACCTCCGTGATTGAAAACGGTTGGAAATGTTGTAAGAATCTATTTGCTTTTATTTCAAGTGTTTCTTACAAGTTTTTTATCATTACTGGAAACAATAATTACGTATTTGAAGAGTTTTACCACAATTAGAGATTGTTCCTACAACTACATACTGAAATCGTCAGCATTTTAACTGATTCACACAGGAAACACCAGGGAAATTCGGCCTCCAATTGTAAACATAAACAGTATAGTCTTCACGTACAGTCTTTCTACACAACTTTTGAGCTGAATAAACCTGAATTCCTAATATTTGAAAGCGAACTCAAGTGAAAACTCACCCTAAACTAGATGGAGTTGTAAGTATTATCAGTTTTCTGGTCATGACCCAGCTTTCCACTGGTAAAATCCGTGATTGAAAACGGCTGGAAATGTAGTAAGAATAAATTTCCTTTCATTTCAAGTGTTTCTTACAAGTTTTTTTTATCATTTCTGGAAGCTATAATGGCGTATTTGAAGAGTTTTACCTCAATTAGAGAGTGTTCCTACAACTATATACTGGAATCCACAGCA
Source organism: Myotis daubentonii (assembly GCF_963259705.1). Lineage (NCBI taxonomy): Eukaryota > Metazoa > Chordata > Mammalia > Chiroptera > Vespertilionidae > Myotis > Myotis daubentonii. Next base: position 76,554,999 of record NC_081861.1, on the reverse strand, counting down.
TTTTTACTGATTCACAAAGAAAACTCCAGAAAAATTAGGCCTCAATTTTAAACATAAACAGTATATTGCACACTTACAGTCTTTCTAAACTAATTTTGAGCTGTATAAACCTGAAATCCTAATATTTGAAAGCCAATTCAAGTGAAAACTCTCCCTAAACTAGCCGGAGTTGTAAATATTATCAGTTTTCTGGCTATGTCCCACCTTTCCACTGGTAACCTCCGTGATTGAAAACGGCTGGAAATGTAGTAAGATTCTATTTGCTTTTATTTCAAGTGTTTCTTATAAGTTTTTTATCATTACTGGAAACAATAATTGCGTATTTGAAGAGTTTTACCACAATTAGAGAGTGTTCCTACAACTACATACTGGAATCGTCAGCATTTTAACTGATTCACACAGGAAACACCAGAGAAATTCGGCCTCCAATTGTAAACATAAACAGTGTAGTCTTCACGTACAGTCTTTCTACACAACTTTTGAGCTGAATAAACCTGAATTCCTAATATTTGAAAGCGAACTCAAGTGAAAACTCACCCTAAACTAGATGGAGTTGTAAGTATTATCAGTTTTCTGGTCATGACCCAACTTTCCACTGGTAAGCTCCGTGATTGAAAACGCCCTGAAATGTAGTAAGAATAAATTTCCTTTCATTTCAAGTGTTTCTTACAAGTTTTTTTTATCATTTCTGGAAACTATAATTGGGTATTTGAAGAGTTTTACCACAATTAGAGAGTGTTCCTACAACTATATACTGGAATCCACAGCATTTTTACTGATTCACAAAGAAAACGCCAGAAAAATTAGGCCTCAATTTTAAACATAAACAGTATATTGCACACTTAGAGTCTTTCTAAACTAATTTTGAGCTGTATAAACCTGAAATCCTAATATTTGAAAGCCAATTCAAGTGAAAACTCTCCCTAAACTAGCCGGAGTTGTAAATATTATCAGTTTTCTGGCTATGTCCCACCTTTCCACTGGTAACCTCCGTGATTGAAAACGGCTGGAAATGTAGTAAGAATCTATTTGCTTTTATTTCAAGTGTTTCTTATAAGTTTTTTATCATTACTGGAAACAATAATTGCGTATTTGAACAGTTTTACCACAATTAGAGAATGTTCCTACAACTACATACTGGAATCGTCAGCATTTTAACTGATTCACACAGGAAACACCAGAGAAATTCGGCCTCCAATTGTAAACATAAACAGTATAGTCTTCACGTACAGTCTTTCTACACAAATTTTGAGCTGAATAAACCTGAATTCCTACTATTTGAAAGCGAACTCAAGTGAAAACTCACCCTAAACTAGACGGAGTTGTAAGTATTATCAGTTTTCTGGTCATGACCCAGCTTTCCACTGGTAAACTCCGTGATTGAAAACGGCTAGAAATGTAGTAAGAATAAATTTCCTTTCATTTCAAATGTTTCTTACAAGTTTTTTTATCATTTCTGGAAGCTATAATTGCGTATTTGAAGAGTTTTACCACAAATAGAGAGTGTTCCTACAACTACATACTGAAATCGTCAGCATTTTAACTGATTCACACAGGAAACACCAGAGAAATTCGGCCTCCAATTGTAAACATAAACAGTATAGTCTTCACGTACAGTCTTTCTACACAACTTTTGAGCTGAATAAACCTGAATTCCTAATATTTGAAAGCGAACTCAAGTGAAAACTCACCCTAAAATAGACTGAGTTTTAAGTATTATCAGTTTTCTGGTCATGACCCAGCTTTCCACTGGTAAGCTCCGTGATTGAAAACGCCCTGAAATGTAGTAAGAATAAATTTCCTTTCATTTCAAGTGTTTCTTACAAGTTTTTTTTATCATTTCTGGAAACTATAATTGGGTATTTGAAGAGTTTTACCACAATTAGAGAGTGTTCCTACAACTATATACTGGAATCCACAGCATTTTAACTGATTCACACAGAAAACGCCAGAAAAATTAGGCCTCAATTTTAAACATAAACAGTATATTGCACACTTACAGTCTTTCTATACAAATTTTGAGCTGAATAAACCTGAAATCCTAATGTTTGAAAGCCAATTCAAGTGAAAACTCTCCCTAAACTAGCCAGAGTTGTAAATATTATCAGTTTTCTGGCTATGTCCCACCTTTCCACTGGTAAACTCCGTGATTGAAAACAGCTGGAAATGTAGTAAGAATAAATTTCCTTTCATTTCAAGTGTTTCTTACAAGTTTTTTTTATCATTTCTGGAAGCTATAATGGCGTATTTGAAGAGTTTTACCACAATTAGTGAGTGTTCCTACAACTATATACTGGAATCGGCAGCATTTTAACTGATTCACACAGAAAACACCAGAGAAATTCGGCTTCCAATTGTAAACGTAAACTGTATATTCTTCACATAGAGACTTTCTACACAAATTTTGAGCTGTATAAACCTGAATTCCTAAAATTTGAAAGCGAACTCAAGTGAAAACTCACCCTAAAATAGACTGAGTTTTAAGTATTATCAGTTTTCTGGTCATGACCCAGCTTTCCACTGGTAAGCTCCGTGATTGAAAACGCCCTGAAATGTAGTAAGAATAAATTTCCTTTCATTTCAAGTGTTTCTTACAAGTATTTTTTTATCATTTCTGGAAACTATAATTGGGTATTTGAAGAGTTTTACCACAATTAGAGAGTGTTCCTACAACTATATACTGGAATCCACAGCATTTTAACTGATTCACACAGAAAACGCCAGAAAAATTAGGCCTCAATTTTAAACATAAACAGTATATTGCACACTTACAGTCTTTCTAAACTAATTTTGAGCTGTATAAACCTGAAATCCTAATATTTGAAAGCCAATTCAAGTGAAAACTCTCCCTAAACTAGCCGGAGTTTTAAGTATTATCAGTTTTCTGGTCATGACCCAGCTTTCCACTGGTAACCTCCGTGATTGAAAACGGCTGGAAATGTAGTAAGAATCTATTTGCTTTTATTTCAAGTGTTTCTTATAAGTTTTTTATCATTACTGGAAACAATAATTGCGTATTTGAAGAGTTTTACCACAATTAGAGAATGTTCCTACAACTACATACTGGAATCGTCAGCATTTTAACTGATTCACACAGGAAACACCAGAGAAATTCGGCCTCCAATTGTAAACATAAACAGTATAGTCTTCACGTACAGTCTTTCTACACAAATTTTGAGCTGAATAAACCTGAATTCCTACTATTTGAAAGCGAACTCAAGTGAAAACTCACCCTAAACTAGACGGAGTTGTAAGTATTATCAGTTTTCTGGTCATGACCCAGCTTTCCAGTGGTAACCTCCGTGATTGAAAACGGCTGGAAATGTAGTAAGAATCAAGTTCCTTTTATTTCAAGTGTTTCTTACAAGTTTCTTATCATTTCTGGAAACTATAATTGCGTATTTGAAGAGTTTTACCACAATTACAGAGTGTTCCTACAACTACATACTGGAATCGTCAGCATTTTAACTGATTCACACAGGAAACACCAGAGAAATTGGGCCTCCAATTGTAAACATAAACAGTATAGTCCTCACTTACAGTCTTTCTACAAAAATTTTGAGCTGTATAAACCTGAAATCCTAATATTTGAAAGCCAATTCAAGTGAAAACTCTCCCTAAACTAGCCGGAGTTGTAAATATTATCAGGTTTCTGGCTATGTCCCACCTTTCCACTGGTAACCTCCGTGATTGAAAACGGCTGGAAATGTAGTAAGAATCTATTTGCTTTTATTTCAAGTGTTTCTTATAAGTTTTTTATCATTACTGGAAACATTAATTGCGTATTTGAAGAGTTTTACCACAATTAGAGAGTGTTCCTACAACTACATACTGGAATCGTCAGCATTTTAACTGATTCACACAGGAAACACCAGAGAAATCGGCCTCCAATTGTAAACATAAACAGTATAGTCTTCACGTACAGTCTTTCTACACAACTGTTGAGCTGAATAAACCTGTATTCCTAATATTTGAAAGCGACCTCAAGTGAAAACTCACTCTAAACTAGTTGGAGTTGTAAGTATTATCAGTTTTCTGGTCATTACCCAGATTTCCTGTGGTAACCTCCGTGATTGAAAACGGCTAGAAATGTAGTAAGAATAAATTTCCTTTCATTTCAAGTGTTTCTTACAAGTTTTTTTTATCATTTCTGGAAATTATAATTGCGTATTTGAAGAGTTTTACCACAATTAGAGAGTGTTCCTACAACTATATACTGGAATCAGCAGCATTTTAACTGATTCACACAGAAAACGCCAGTAAAATTTGGCCTCAATTTTAAACATAAACAGTATATTGCACACTTACAGTCTTTCTAAACTAATTTTGAGCTGTATAAACCTGAAATCCTAATATTTGAAAGCCAATTCAAGTGAAAACTCTCCCTAAACTAGCCGGAGTTGTAAATATTATCAGTTTTCTGGCTATGTCCCACCTTTCCACTGGTAACCTCCGTGATTGAAAACGGCTGGAAATGTAGTAAGAATCTATTTGCTTTTATTTCAAGTGTTTCTTATAAGTTTTTTTATCATTACTGGAAACAATAATTGCGTATTTGAAGAGTTTTACCACAATTAGAGAATGTTCCTACAACTACATACTGGAATCGTCAGCATTTTAACTGATTCACAAAGGAAACACCAGAGAAATTCGGCCTCCAATTGTAAACATAAACAGTATAGTCTTCACGTACAGTCTTTCTACACAACTTTTGAGCTGAATAAACCTGAATTCCTAATATTTGAAAGCGACCTCAACTGAAAACTCACTCTAAACTAGTTGGAGTTGTAAGTATAATCAGTTTTCTGGTCATTACCCAGATTTCCTGTGGTAACCTCCGTGATTGAAAAAGGCTAGAAATGTAGTAAGAATAAATTTCCTTTCATTTCAAGTGTTTCTTACAAGTTTTTTTTTATCATTTCTGGAAATTATAATTGCGTATTTGAAGAGTTTTACCACAATTAGAGAGTGTTCCTACAACTATATACTGGAATCAGCAGCATTTTAACTGATTCACACAGAAAACGCCAGAGAAATTCGGCCTCCAATTATAAACATAAACAGTATAGTCTTCACGTACAGTCTTTCTACACAACTTTTGAGCTGAATAAACCTGAATTCCTAATATTTGAAAGCGAACTCAAGTGAAAACTCACCCTAAACCAGATGGAGTTGTAAGTATTATCAGTTTTCTGGTCATGACCCAGCTTTCCACTGGTAAGCTCCGTGATTGAAAACGCCCTGAAATGTAGTAAGAATAAATTTCCTTTCATTTCAAGTGTTTCTTACAAGTTTTTTTATCATTTCTGGAAACTATAATTGGGTATTTGAAGAGTTTTACCACAATTAGAGAGTGTTCCTACAACTATATACTGGAATCCACAGCATTTTAACTGATTCACACAGAAAACGCCAGAAAAATTAGGCCTCAATTTTAAACATAAACAGTATATTGCACACTTACAGTCTTTCTAAACTAATTTTAAGCTGTATAAACCTGAAATCCTAATATTTGAAAGCCAATTCAAGTGAAAACTCTCCTTAAACTAGCCGGAGTTGTAAATATTATCAGTTTTCTGGCTATGTCCCACCTTTCCACTGGTAACCTCCGTGAGTGAAAACGGCTGGAAATGTAGTAAGAATCTATTTGCTTTTATTTCAAGTGTTTCTTACAAGTTTCTTTATCATTTCTGGAAAGTATAATTGCGTATTTGAAGAGTTTTACCACAATTAGAGAGTGTTCCTACAACTACATACTGGAATCGTCAGCATTTTAACTGATTCACACAGGAAACACCAGAGAAATTCGGCCTCCAATTGTAAACATAAACAGTATAGTCCTCACTTACAGTCTTTCTACACGAACTTTGAGCTGTATAAACATGAATTCCTAATATTTGAAAGCGAACTCAAGTGAAAACTCACTCTAAACTAGTTGGAGTTGTAAGTATTATCAGTTTTCTGGTCATTACCCAGATTTCCTGTGGTAACCTCCGTGATTGAAAATGGCTGGAAATGTAGTAAGAATCAAGTTACTTTCATTTCAAGTGTTTCTTAGAAGTTTCTTATCATTTCTGGAAACTATAATTGTGTATTTGAAGAGTTTTACCACAATTACAGAGTTTTCCTACAACTGCATACTGGAATCGTCAGCAATTTAACTGATTCACACAGGAAACACCAGAGAAATTCGGCCTCCAATTGTAAACATAAACAGTATAGTCTTCACGTACAGTCTTTCTACACCAATTTTGAGCTGGATAAACCTGAATAACTACTATTTGAATGCGAACTCAAGTGAAAACTCACCCTAAACTAGACGGAGTTGTAAGTATTATCAGTTTTCTGGTCATGACCCAGCTTTCCACTGGTAAACTCCGTGATTGAAAACGGCTGGAAATGTAGTAAGAATAAATTTCCTTTCATTTCAAGTGTTTCTTACAAGTTTTTTTTATCATTTCTGGAAAGTATAATTGCGTATTTGAAGAGTTTTACCACAATTAGAGAGTGTTCCTACAACTATATACTGGAATGAGCAGCATTTTAACTGATTCACACAGAAAACGCCAGAAAAATTAGGCCTCAATTTTAAACATAAACAGTATATTGCACACTTACAGTCTTTCTAAACTAATTTTGAGCTGTATAAACCTGAAATCCTAATATTTGAAAGCCAATTCAAGTGAAAACTCTCCCTAAACTAGCCGGAGTTGTAAATATTATCAGTTTTCTAGCTATGTTCCACCTTTCCACTGGTAACCTCCCTGATTGAAAACGGCTGGAAATGTAGTAAGAATCAAGTTCCTTTTATTTCAAGTGTTTCTTAAAAGTTATTTATCATTTCTGGAAACTATAATTGCGTATTTGAAGAGTTTTACCACAATTTGAGAGTTTTCCTACAACTACATACTGGAATCGTCAGCATTTTAACTGATTCACACAGGAAACACCAGATAAATTCGGCCTCCATTTGTAAACATAAACTGTATAGTCTTCACTTACCGTCTTTCTACACAAATTTTGAGCTGAATAAACCCGAATTCCTAATATTTGAAAGCGAAATCAAGTGAAAACTCACTCTAAACTAGTTGGAGTTGTAAGTATTATCAGTTTTCTGGTCATTACCCAGATTTCCTGTGGTAACCTCCGTGATTGAAAACGGCTGGAAATGTAGTAAGAATCAAGTTACTTTCATTTCAAGTGTTTCTTACAAGTTTCTTATCATTTCTGGAAACTATAATTGTGTATTTGAAGAGTTTTACCACAATTACAGAGTTTTCCTACAACTGCATACTGGAATCGTCAGCAATTTAACTGATTCACACAGGAAACACCAGAGAAATTCGGCCTCCAATTGTAAACATAAACAGTATAGTCTTCACGTACAGTCTTTCTACACCAATTTTGAGCTGAATAAACCTGAATAACTACTATTTGAATGCGAACTCAAGTGAAAACTCACCCTAAACTAGACGGAGTTGTAAGTATTATCAGTTTTCTGGTCATGACCCAGCTTTCCACTGGTAAACTCCGTGATTGAAAACGGCTGGAAATGTAGTAAGAATAAATTTCCTTTCATTTCAAGTGTTTCTTACAAGTTTTTTTTATCATTTCTGGAAAGTATAATTGCGTATTTGAAGAGTTTTACCACAATTAGAGAGTGTTCCTACAACTATATACTGGAATGAGCAGCATTTTAACTGATTCACACAGAAAACGCCAGAAAAATTAGGCCTCAATTTTAAACATAAACAGTATATTGCACACTTACAGTCTTTCTAAACTAATTTTGAGCTGTATAAACCTGAAATCCTAATATTTGAAAGCCAATTCAAGTGAAAACTCTCCCTAAACTAGCCGGAGTTGTAAATATTATCAGTTTTCTAGCTATGTTCCACCTTTCCACTGGTAACCTCCCTGATTGAAAACGGCTGGAAATGTAGTAAGAATCAAGTTCCTTTTATTTCAAGTGTTTCTTAAAAGTTATTTATCATTTCTGGAAACTATAATTGCGTATTTGAAGAGTTTTACCACAATTTGAGAGTTTTCCTACAACTACATACTGGAATCGTCAGCATTTTAACTGATTCACACAGGAAACACCAGATAAATTCGGCCTCCATTTGTAAACATAAACTGTATAGTCTTCACTTACCGTCTTTCTACACAAATTTTGAGCTGAATAAACCCGAATTCCTAATATTTGAAAGCGAAATCAAGTGAAAACTCACTCTAAACTAGTTGGAGTTGTAAGTATTATCAGTTTTCTGGTCATTACCCAGATTTCCTGTGGTAACCTCCGTGATTGAAAACGGCTGGAAATGTAGTAAGAATCAAGTTACTTTCATTTCAAGTGTTTCTTACAAGTTTCTTATCGTTTCTGGAAACTATAATTGCGTATTTGAAGAGTTTTACCACAATTACAGAGTTTTCCTACAACTACATACTGGAATCGTCAGCATTTTAACTGATTCACACAGGAAACACCAGAGAAATTCGGCCTCCAATTGTAAACATAAACAGTATAGTCTTCACGTACAGTCTTTCTACACAAATTTTGAGCTGTATAAACCTGAATTCCTAATATTTGAAAGCGAACTCAAGTGAAAACTCACCCTAAAATAGACTGAGTTTTAAGTATTATCAGTTTTCTGGTCATGACCCAGCTTTCCACTGGTAACCTCCGTGATTGAAAACGGCTGGAAATGTAGTAAGAATAAATTTCCTTCATTTCAAGGGTTTCTTACAAGTTTCTTATCATTTCTGGAAACTACAATTGCGTATTTGAAGAGTTTTACCACAATTAGAGAGTGTTCCTACAACTATATACTGGAATGAGCAGCATTTTAACTGATTCACACAGAAAACGCCAGAGAAATTAGGCCTCAATTTTAAACATAAACAGTATATTGCACACTTACAGTCTTTCTATACAAATTTTGAGCTGTATAAACCTGAAATCCTAATATTTGAAAGCCAATTCAAGTGAAAACTCTCCCTAAACTAGCCGGAGTTGTAAATATTATCAGTTTTCTGGCCATGTCCCACCTTTCCACTGGTAACCTCCGTGATTGAAAACGGCTGGAAATGTAGTAAGAATCTATTTGTTTTTATTTCAAGTGTTTCTTACAAGTTTCTTTATCATTTCTGGAAAGTATAATTGCGTATTTGAAGAGTTTTACCACAATTACAGAGTGTTCCTACAACTACATACTGAAATCGTCAGCATTTTAACTGATTCACACAGGAAACACCAGAGAAATTCGGCCTCCAATTTAAACATAAACAGTATAGTCTTCACGTACAGTCTTTCTACACAAATTTTGAGCTGAATAAACCTGAATTCCTACTATTTGAAAGCGAACTCAAGTGAAAACTCACCCTAAACTAGATGGAGTTCTAAGTATTATCAGTTTTCTGGTCATGACCCAGCTTTCCACTGGTAAACTCCGTGATTGAAAATGGCTGGAAATGTAGTAAGAATAAATTTCCTTTCATTTCAAGTGTTTCTTACAAGTTTTTTATCATTTCTGGAAGCTATAATTGCGTATTTGAAGAGTTTTACCACAATTAGAGAGTGTTCCTACAACTATATACTGGAATCGGCAGCATTTTAACTGATTCACACAGAAAACACCAGAGAAATTCGGCTTCCAATTGTAAACATAAACTGTATAGTCTTCACTTAGAATCTTTCTACACAAATTTTGAGCTGTATAAACCTGAATTCCTAAAATTTGAAAGCGAACTCAAGTGAAAACTCACCCTAAAATAGATGGAGTTTTAAGTATTATCAGTTTTCTGGTCATGACCCAGCTTTCCACTGGTAACCTCCGTGATTGAAAACGCCCAGAAATGTAGTAAGAATAAATTTCCTTTCATTTCAAGTGTTTCTTACAAGTTTTTTTTATCATTTCTGGAAGCTATAATGGCGTATTTGAAGAGTTTTACCACAATTAGAGAGTGTTCCTACAACTATATACTGGAATCGGCAGCATTTTAACTGATTCACACAGAAAACGCCAGAAAAATTAGGCCTCAATTTTAAATATAAACAGTATATTGCACAATTACAGTCTTTCTAAACTAATTTTGAGCTGTATAAACCTGAAATCCTAATATTTGAAAGCCAATTCAAGTGAAAACTCTCCCTAAACTAGCCGGAGTTTTAAGTATTATCAGTTTTCTGGTCATGACCCAGCTTTCCAGTGGTAACCTCCGTGATTGAAAACGGTTGGAAATGTTGTAAGAATCAATTTCCTTTTATTTCAAGTGTTTCTTACAAGTTTTTTATCATTTCTGGAAACTGTAATTGCGTATTTGAAGAGTTTTACCACAATTAGAGAGTGTTCCTACAACTATATACTGGAATCGTCAGCATTTTAACTGATTCACACAGAAAACGCCAGAAAAGTTAGGCCACAATTTTAAAAATAAACAGTATATTGCACACTTACAGTCTTTCTATACAAATTTTGAGCTGAATAAACCTGAAATCCTAATGTTTGAAAGCCAATTCAAGTGAAAACTCTCCCTAAACTAGCCGGAGTTGTAAATATTATCAGTTTTCTGGCTATGTCCCACCTTTCCACTGGTAAACTCCGTGATTGAAAACGGCTGGAAATGTAGTAAGAATCTATTTGCTTTTATTTCAAGTGTTTCTTATAAGTTTTTTATCATTACTGGAAACAATAATTGCGTATTTGAATAGTTTTACCACAATTAGAGAGTGTTCCTACAACTACATACTGTAATCGTCAGCATTTTAACTGATTCACACAGGAAACACCAGAGAAATTCGGCCTCTAATTGTAAACATAAACTGTATAGTCTTCATTTACAGTCTTTCTATACAAATTTTGAGCTGAATAAACCTGGATTCCTAATATTTGAAAGCGAACTCAAGTGAAAACTCACCCTAAACTAGACGGAGTTGTAAGTATTATCAGTTTTCTGGTCATGACCCAGCTTTCCACTGGTAAACTCCGTGATTGAAAACGGCTGGAAATGTAGTAAGAATCAAGTTCCTTTTATTTTAAGTGTTTCTTACAAGTTTCTTATCATTTCTCAAAACTATAATTGCGTATTTGAATAGTTTATCCACAATTAGAGAGTGTTCCTACAACCACATACTTTAATCGTCAGCATTTTAGCTGATTCACACAGGAAACACCAGAGAAATTCGGCCTCCAATTGTAAACATAAACAGTATAGTCTTCACGTGCAGTCTTTCTACACAAATTTTGAGCTGAATAAACCTGAATTCCTACTATTTGAAAGCGAACTCAAGTGAAAACTCACCCTAAACTAGACGGAGTTGTAAGTATTATCAGTTTTCTGGTCATGACCCAGCTTTCCACTGGTAAGCTCCGTGATTGAAAACGCCCTGAAATGTAGTAAGAATAAATTTCCTTTCATTTCAAGTGTTTCTTACAAGTTTTTTTTATCATTTCTGGAAACTATAATTGCGTATTTGAAGAGTTTTACCACAATTAGAGAGTGTTCCTACAACTATATACTGGAATACGCAGCATTTTAACTGATTCACACAGAAAACGCCAGAAAAATTAGGCCTCAATTTTAAACATAAACAGTATATTGCACACTTACAGTCTTTCTAAACTAATTTTGAGCTGTATAAACCTGAAATCCTAATATTTCAAAGCCAATTCAAGTGAAAACTCTCCCTAAACTACCCGGATTTGTAAATATTATCAGTTTTCTGGCTATGTCCCACCTTTCCACTGGTAACCTCCGTGATTGAAAACGGCTGGAAATGTAGTAAGAATCAAGTTCCTTTTATTTCAAGTGTTTTTTACAAGTTATTTATCATTTCTGGATACTATAATTGCGTATTTGAAGAGTTTTAACCACAATTAGAGAGTTTTCCTACAACTACATACTGGAATCATCAGCATTTTAACTGATTCACACAGGAAACACCAGAGAAATTCGGCCTCCATTTGTAAACATAAACTGTATAGTCTTCACTTACAGTCTTTCTACACAAATTTTGAGCTGAATAAACCCGAATTCCTAATATTTGAAAGCGAACTCAAGTGAAAACTCACCCTAAAATAGACTGAGTTTTAAGTATTCTCAGTTTTCTGGTCATGACCCAGCTTTCCACTGGTAACCTCCGTGATTGAAAACGGCTAAAAATGTAGTAAGAATCAAGTTCCTTTTATTTCAAGTGTTTCTTAAAAGTTATTTATCATTTCTGGAAACTATAATTGCGTATTTGAAGAGTTTTACCACAATTTGAGAGTTTTCCTACAACTACATACTGGAATCGTCAGCATTTTAACTGATTCACACAGGAAACACCAGATAAATTCGGCCTCCATTTGTAAACATAAACTGTATAGTCTTCACTTACCGTCTTTCTACAAAAATTTTGAGCTGAATAAACCCGAATTCCTAATATTTGAAAGCGAAATCAAGTGAAAACTCACTCTAAACTAGTTGGAGTTGTAAGTATTATCAGTTTTCTGGTCATTACCCAGATTTCCTGTGGTAACCTCCGTGATTGAAAACGGCTGGAAATGTAGTAAGAATCAAGTTACTTTCATTTCAAGTGTTTCTTACAAGTTTCTTATCGTTTCTGGAAACTATAATTGCGTATTTGAAGAGTTTTACCACAATTACAGAGTTTTCCTACAACTACATACTGGAATCGTCAGCATTTTAACTGATTCACACAGGAAACACCAGAGAAATTCGGCCTCCAATTGTAAACATAAACAGTATAGTCTTCACGTACAGTCTTTCTACACAAATTTTGAGCTGAATAAACCTGAATTCCTACTATTTGAAAGCGAACTCAAGTGAAAACTCACCCTAAACTAGACGGAGTTGTAAGTATTATCAGTTTTCTGGTCATGACCCAGCTTTCCACTGGTAACCTCCGTGATTGAAAACGGCTGGAAATGTAGTAAGAATCTATTTGCTTTTATTTCAAGTGTTTCCTACAAGTTTCTTTATCATTTCTGGAAAGTATAATTGCGTATTTGAAGAGTTTTACCACAATTAGAGAGTGTTCCTACAACTACAAACTGGAATCGTCAGCATTTTAACTGATTCACACAGGAAACACCAGAGAAATTCGGCATCCAATTGTAAACATAAACTGTATAGTCTTCATTTACAGTCTTTCTACACAAATTTTGAGCTGTATAAACCTGAATTCCTAATATTTGAAAGCGAACTCAAGTGAAAACTCACCCTAAAATAGACTGAGTTTTAAGTATTATCAGTTTTCTGGTCATGACCCAGCTTTCCACTGGTAACCTCCGTGATTGAAAACGGCTGGAAATGTAGTAAGACTAAATTTCCTTCATTTCAAGGGTTTCTTACAAGTTTCTTATCATTTCTGGAAACTACAATTGCGTATTTGAAGAGTTTTACCACAATTAGAGAGTGTTCCTACAACTATATACTGGAATGAGCAGCATTTTAACTGATTCACACAGAAAACGCCAGAGAAATTAGGCCTCAATTTTAAACATAAACAGTATATTGCACACTTACAGTCTTTCTATACAAATTTTGAGCTGTATAAACCTGAAATCCTAATATTTGAAAGCCAATTCAAGTGAAAACTCTCCCTAAACTAGCCGGAGTTGTAAATATTATCAGTTTTCTGGCCATGTCCCACCTTTCCACTGGTAACCTCCGTGATTGAAAACGGCTGGAAATGTAGTAAGAATCTATTTGTTTTTATTTCAAGTGTTTCTTACAAGTTTCTTTATCATTTCTGGAAAGTATAATTGCGTATTTGAAGAGTTTTACCACAATTACAGAGTGTTCCTACAACTACATACTGAAATCGTCAGCATTTTAACTGATTCACACAGGAAACACCAGAGAAATTCGGCCTCCATTTGTAAACATAAACTGTATAGTCTTCACTTACAGTCTTTCTACACAAATTTTGAGCTGAATAAACCCGAATTCCTAATATTTGAAAGCGAACTCAAGTGAAAACTCACCCTAAAATAGACTGAGTTTTAAGTATTCTCAGTTTTCTGGTCATGACCCAGCTTTCCACTGGTAACCTCCGTGATTGAAAACGGCTAAAAATGTAGTAAGAATCAAGTTCCTTTTATTTCAAGTGTTTCTTAAAAGTTATTTATCATTTCTGGAAACTATAATTGCGTATTTGAAGAGTTTTACCACAATTTGAGAGTTTTCCTACAACTACATACTGGAATCGTCAGCATTTTAACTGATTCACACAGGAAACACCAGATAAATTCGGCCTCCATTTGTAAACATAAACTGTATAGTCTTCACTTACCGTCTTTCTACAAAAATTTTGAGCTGAATAAACCCGAATTCCTAATATTTGAAAGCGAAATCAAGTGAAAACTCACTCTAAACTAGTTGGATTTGTAAGTATTATCAGTTTTCTGGTCATTACCCAGATTTCCTGTGGTAACCTCCGTGATTGAAAACGGCTGGAAATGTAGTAAGAATCAAGTTACTTTCATTTCAAGTGTTTCTTACAAGTTTCTTATCGTTTCTGGAAACTATAATTGCGTATTTGAAGAGTTTTACCACAATTACAGAGTTTTCCTACAACTACATACTGGAATCGTCAGCATTTTAACTGATTCACACAGGAAACACCAGAGAAATTCGGCCTCCAATTGTAAACATAAACAGTATAGTCTTCACGTACAGTCTTTCTACACAAATTTTGAGCTGAATAAACCTGAATTCCTACTATTTGAAAGCGAACTCAAGTGAAAACTCACCCTAAACTAGACGGAGTTGTAAGTATTATCAGTTTTCTGGTCATGACCCAGCTTTCCACTGGTAACCTCCGTGATTGAAAACGGCTGGAAATGTAGTAAGAATCTATTTGCTTTTATTTCAAGTGTTTCCTACAAGTTTCTTTATCATTTCTGGAAAGTATAATTGCGTATTTGAAGAGTTTTACCACAATTAGAGAGTGTTCCTACAACTACAAACTGGAATCGTCAGCATTTTAACTGATTCACACAGGAAACACCAGAGAAATTCGGCATCCAATTGTAAACATAAACTGTATAGTCTTCATTTACAGTCTTTCTACACAAATTTTGAGCTGTATAAACCTGAATTCCTAATATTTGAAAGCGAACTCAAGTGAAAACTCACCCTAAAATAGACTGAGTTTTAAGTATTATCAGTTTTCTGGTCATGACCCAGCTTTCCACTGGTAACCTCCGTGATTGAAAACGGCTGGAAATGTAGTAAGACTAAATTTCCTTCATTTCAAGGGTTTCTTACAAGTTTCTTATCATTTCTGGAAACTACAATTGCGTATTTGAAGAGTTTTACCACAATTAGAGAGTGTTCCTACAACTATATACTGGAATGAGCAGCATTTTAACTGATTCACACAGAAAACGCCAGAGAAATTAGGCCTCAATTTTAAACATAAACAGTATATTGCACACTTACAGTCATTCTATACAAATTTTGAGCTGTATAAACCTGAAATCCTAATATTTGAAAGCCAATTCAAGTGAAAACTCTCCCTAAACTAGCCGGAGTTGTAAATATTATCAGTTTTCTGGCCATGTCCCACCTTTCCACTGGTAACCTCCGTGATTGAAAACGGCTGGAAATGTAGTAAGAATCTATTTGTTTTTATTTCAAGTGTTTCTTACAAGTTTCTTTATCATTTCTGGAAAGTATAATTGCGTATTTGAAGAGTTTTACCACAATTACAGAGTGTTCCTACAACTACATACTGAAATCGTCAGCATTTTAACTGATTCACACAGGAAACACCAGAGAAATTCGGCCTCCATTTGTAAACATAAACTGTATAGTCTTCACTTACCGTCTTTCTACACAAATTTTGAGCTGAATAAACCCGAATTCCTAATATTGGAAAGCGAAATCAAGTGAAAACTCACTCTAAACTAGTTGGAGTTGTAAGTATTATCAGTTTTCTGGTCATTACCCAGATTTCCTGTGGTAACCTCCGTGATTGAAAACGGCTGGAAATGTAGTAAGAATCAAGTTACTTTCATTTCAAGTGTTTCTTACAAGTTTCTTATCGTTTCTGGAAACTATAATTGCGTATTTGAAGAGTTTTACCATAATTACAGAGTTTTCCTACAACTACATACTGGAATCGTCAGCATTTTAACTGATTCACACAGGAAACACCAGAGAAATTCGGCCTCCAATTGTAAACATAAACAGTATAGTCTTCACGTACAGTCTTTCTACACAAATTTTGAGCTGAATAAACCTGAATTCCTACTATTTGAAAGCGAACTCAGGTGAAAACTCACCCTAAACTAGACGGAGTTGTAAGTACTATCAGTTTTCTGGTCATGACCCAGCTTTCCACTGGTAACCTCCGTGATTGAAAACGGCTGGAAATGTAGTAAGAATCTATTTGCTTTTATTTCAAGTGTTTCGTACAAGTTTCTTTATCATTTCTGGAAAGTATAATTGCGTATTTGAAGAGTTTTACCACAATTAGAGAGTGTTCCTACAACTACAAACTGGAATCGTCAGCATTTTAACTGATTCACACAGAAAACGCCAGAAAAATTAGGCCTCAATTTTAAACATAAACAGTATATTGCACACTCACAGTCTTTCTAAACTAATTTTGAGCTGTATAAACCTGAAATCCTAATATTTCAAAGCCAATTCAATTGAAAACTCTCCCTAAACTACCCGGATTTGTAAATATTATCACTTTTCTGGCTATGTCCCACCTTTCCACTGGTAACCTCCGTGATTGAAAACGGCTGGAAATGTAGTAAGAATCAAGTTCCTTTTATTTCAAGTGTTTTTTACAAGTTATTTATCATTTCTGGAAACTATAATTGCGTATTTGAAGAGTTTTACCACAATTAGAGAGTTTTCCTACAACTACATACTGGAATCGTCAGCATTTTAACTGATTCACACAGGAAACACCAGAGAAATTTGGCCTCCAATTGTAAACATAAACAGTATAGTCTTCACGTACAGTCTTTCTACACAAATTTTGAGCTGAATAAACCTGAATTCCTACTATTTGAAAGCGAACTCAAGTGAAAACTCACCCTAAACTAGACGGAGTTGTAAGTATTATCAGTTTTCTGGTCATGACCCAGCTTTCCACTGGTAACCTCCGTGATTGAAAACGGCTGGAAATGTAGTAAGAATCTATTTGCTTTTATTTCAAGTGTTTCGTACAAGTTTCTTTATCATTTCTGGAAAGTATAATTGCGTATTTGAAGAGTTTTACCACAATTAGAGAGTGTTCCTACAACTACAAACTGGAATCGTCAGCATTTTAACTGATTCACACAGGAAACACCAGAGAAATTCGGCCTCTAATTGTAAACATAAACTGTATAGTCTTCATTTACAGTCTTTCTATACAAATTTTTTGCTGAATAAACCTGGATTCCTAATATTTGAAAGCGAACTCAAGTGAAAACTCACCCTAAACTAGACGGAGTTGTAAGTATTATCAGTTTTCTGGTCATGACCCAGCTTTCCACTGGTAAACTCCGTGATTGAAAACGGCTGGAAATGTAGTAAGAATCAAGTTCCTTTTATTTTAAGTGTTTCTTACAAGTTTCTTATCATTTCTCAAAACTATAATTGCGTATTTGAATAGTTTATCCACAATTAGAGAGTGTTCCTACAACCACATACTTTAATCGTCAGCATTTTAGCTGATTCACACAGGAAACACCAGAGAAATTCGGCCTCCAATTGTAAACATAAACAGTATAGTCTTCACGTGCAGTCTTTCTACACAAATTTTGAGCTGAATAAACCTGAATTCCTACTATTTGAAAGCGAACTCAAGTGAAAACTCACCCTAAACTAGACGGAGTTGTAAGTATTATCAGTTTTCTGGTCATGACCCAGCTTTCTACTGGTAAGCTCCGTGATTGAAAACGCCCTGAAATGTAGTAAGAATAAATTTCCTTTCATTTCAAGTGTTTCTTACAAGTTTTTTTTATCATTTCTGGAAACTATAATTGCGTATTTGAAGAGTTTTACCACAATTAGAGAGTGTTCCTACAACTATATACTGGAATACGCAGCATTTTAACTGATTCACACAGAAAACGCCAGAAAAAATAGGCCTCAATTTTAAACGTAAACAGTATATTGCACACTTACAGTCTTTCTAAACTAATTTTGAGCTGTATAAACCTGAAATCCTAATATTTCAAAGCCAATTCAAGTGAAAACTCTCCCTAAACTACCCGGATTTGTAAATATTATCAGTTTTCTGGCTATGTCCCACCTTTCCACTGGTAACCTCCGTGATTGAAAACGGCTGGAAATGTAGTAAGAATCAAGTTCCTTTTATTTCAAGTGTTTTTTACAAGTTATTTATCATTTCTGGATACTATAATTGCGTATTTGAAGAGTTTTACCACAATTAGAGAGTTTTCCTACAACTACATACTGGAATCGTCAGCATTTTAACTGATTCACACAGGAAACACCAGAGAAATTCGGCCTCCATTTGTAAACATAAACTGTATAGTCTTCACTTACAGTCTTTCTACACAAATTTTGAGCTGAATAAACCCGAATTCCTAATATTTGAAAGCGAACTCAAGTGAAAACTCACCCTAAAATAGACTGAGTTTTAAGTATTCTCAGTTTTCTGGTCATGACCCAGCTTTCCACTGGTAACCTCCGTGATTGAAAACGGCTAAAAATGTAGTAAGAATAAATTTCCTTTCATTTCAAGTGTTTCTTACAAGTTTTTTATCATTTCTGGAAACTGTAATTGCGTATTTGAAGAGTTTTACCACAATTAGAGAGTGTTCCTACAACTATATACTGGAATCGTCAGCATTTTAACTGATTCACACAGAAAACGCCAGAAAAGTTAGGCCTCAATTTTAAACATAAGCAGTATATTGCACACTTACAGTCTTTCTATACAAATTTTGAGCTGAATAAACCTGAAATCCTAATGTTTGAAAGCCAATTCAAGTGAAAACTCTCCCTAAACTAGCCGGAGTTGTAAATATTATCAGTTTTCTGGCTATGTCCCACCTTTCCACTGGTAAACTCCGTGATTGAAAAGGGCTGGAAATGTAGTAAGAATCTATTTGCTTTAATTTCAAGTGTTTCTTATAAGTTTTTTATCATTACTGGAAACAATAATTGCGTATTTGAAGAGTTTTACCACAATTAGAGAGTGTTCCTACAACTACATACTGTAATCGTCAGCATTTTAACTGATTCACACAGGAAACACCAGAGAAATTCGGCCTCTAATTGTAAACATAAACTGTATAGTCTTCATTTACAGTCTTTCTACACAAATTTTGAGCTGAATAAACCTGGATTCCTAATATTTGAAAGCGAACTCAAGTGAAAACTCACTCTAAACTAGTTGGAGTTGTAAGTATTATCAGTTTTCTGGTCATGACCCAGCTTTCCACTGGTAAACTACGTGATTGAAAACGGCTGGAAATGTAGTAAGAATCAAGTTCCTTTTATTTTAAGTGTTTCTTACAAGTTTCTTATCATTTCTCAAAACTATAATTGCGTATTTGAATAGTTTATCCACAATTAGAGAGTGTTCCTACAACCACATACTTTAATCGTCAGCATTTTAACTGATTCACACAGGAAACACCAGAGAAATTCGGCCTCCAATTGTAAACATAAACAGTATAGTCTTCACGTACAGTCTTTCTACACAAATTTTGAGCTGAATAAACCTGAATTCCTACTATTTGAAAGCGAACTCAAGTGAAAACTCACCCTAAACTAGACGGAGTTGTAAGTATTATCAGTTTTCTGGTCATGACCCAGCTTTCCACTGGTAAGCTCCGTGATTGAAAACGCCCTGAAATGTAGTAAGAATAAATTTCCTTTCATTTCAAGTGTTTCTTACAAGTTTTTTTTATCATTTCTGGAAACTATAATTGCGTATCTGAAGAGTTTTTCCACAATTAGAGGGTGTTCCTACAACTATATACTGGAATGAGCAGCATTTTAACTGATTCACACAGAAAACGCCAGAAAAATTAGGCCTCAATTTTAAACATAAACAGTATATTGCACACTTACAGTCTTTCTAAACTAATTTTGAGCTGTATAAACCTGAAATCCTAATATTTGAAAGCCAATTCAAGTGAAAACTCTCCCTAAACTAGCCGGAGTTGTAAATATTATCAGTTTTCTGGCTATGTTCCACCTTTCCACTGGTAACCTCCCTGATTGAAAACGGCTGGAAATTTAGTAAGAATCAAGTTCCTTTTATTTCAAGTGTTTCTTAAAAGTTATTTATCATTTCTGGAAACTATAATTGCGTATTTGAAGAGTTTTACCACAATTTGAGAGTTTTCCTACAACTACATACTGGAATCGTCAGCATTTTAACTGATTCACACAGGAAACACCAGAGAAATTCGGCCTCCATTTGTAAACATAAACTGTATAGTCTTCACTTACCGTCTTTCTACACAAATTTTGAGCTGAATAAACCTGAATTCCTACTATTTGAAAGCGAACTCAAGTGAAAACTCACCCTAAACTAGACGGAGTTGTAAGTATTATCAGTTTTCTGGTCATGACCCAGCTTTCCACTGGTAACCTCCGTGATTGAAAACGGCTGGAAATGTAGTAAGAATCTATTTGCTTTTATTTCAAGTGTTTCGTACAAGTTTCTTTATCATTTCTGGAAAGTATAATTGCGTATTTGAAGAGTTTTACCACAATTAGAGAGTGTTCCTACAACTACAAACTAGAATCGTCAGCATTTTAACTGATTCACACAGGAAACACCAGAGAAATTCGGCATCCAATTGTAAACATAAACTGTATAGTCTTCATTTACAGTCTTTCTACACAAATTTTGAGCTGTATAAACCTGAATTCCTAATATTTGAAAGCGAACTCAAGTGAAAACTCACCCTAAAATAGACTGAGTTTTAAGTATTATCAGTTTTCTGGTCATGACCCAGCTTTCCACTGGTAACCTCCGTGATTGAAAACGACAAGAAATGTAGTAAGAATAAATTTCCTTTCATTTCAAGTGTTTCTTACTAGTTTTTTTTTATCATTTCTGGAAACTATAATTGCGTATTTGAAGAGTTTTACCACAATTAGAGAGTGTTCCTACAACTATATACTGGAATGAGCAGCATTTTAACTGATTCACACAGAAAACGCCAGAAAAATTAGGCCTCAATTTTAAACATAAACAGTATATTGCACACTTACAGTCTTTCTAAACTAATTTTGAGCTGTATAAACCTGAAATCCTAATATTTGAAAGCCAATTCAAGTGAAAACTCTCCCTAAACTAGCCGGAGTTGTAAATATTATCAGTTTTCTGGCTATGTTCCACCTTTCCACTGGTAACCTCCCTGATTGAAAAAGGCTGGAAATGTAGTAAGAATCAAGTTCCTTTTATTTCAAGTGTTTCTTAAAAGTTATTTATCATTTCTGGAAACTATAATTGCGTATTTGAAGAGTTTTACCACAATTTGAGAGTTTTCCTACAACTACATACTGGAATCGTCAGCATTTTAACTGATTCACACAGGAAACACCAGAGAAATTCGGCCTCCATTTGTAAACATAAACTGTATAGTCTTCACTTACCGTCTTTCTACACAAATTTTGAGCTGAATAAACCCGAATTCCTAATATTTGAAAGCGAAATCAAGTGAAAACTCACTCTAAACTAGTTGGAGTTGTAAGTATTATCAGTTTTCTGGTCATTACCCAGATTTCCTGTGGTAACCTCCGTGATTGAAAACGGCTGGAAATGTAGTAAGAATCAAGTTACTTTCATTTCAAGTGTTTCTTACAAGTTTCTTATCGTTTCTGGAAACTATAATTGCGTATTTGAAGAGTTTTACCACAATTACAGAGTTTTCCTACAACTACATACTGGAATCGTCAGCATTTTAACTGATTCACACAGGAAACACCAGAGAAATTCGGCCTCCAATTGTAAACATAAACAGTATAGTCTTCACGTACAGTCTTTCTACACAAATTTTGAGCTGAATAAACCTGAATTCCTACTATTTGAAAGCGAACTCAAGTGAAAACTCACCCTAAACTAGACGGAGTTGTAAGTATTATCAGTTTTCTGGTCATGACCCAGCTTTCCACTGGTAACCTCCGTGATTGAAAACGGCTGGAAATGTAGTAAGAATCTATTTGCTTTTATTTCAAGTGTTTCGTACAAGTTTCTTTATCATTTCTGGAAAGTATAATTGCGTATTTGAAGAGTTTTACCACAATTAGAGAGTGTTCCTACAACTACAAACTGGAATCGTCAGCATTTTAACTGATTCACACAGGAAACACCAGAGAAATTCGGCATCCAATTGTAAACATAAACTGTATAGTCTTCATTTACAGTCTTTCTACACAAATTTTGAGCTGTATAAACCTGAATTCCTAATACTTGAAAGCGAACTCAAGTGAAAACTCACCCTAAAATAGACTGAGTTTTAAGTATTATCAGTATTCTGGTCATGACCCAGCTTTCCACTGGTAACCTCCGTGATTGAAAACGGCTGGAAATGTAGTAAGAATAAATTTCCTTCATTTCAAGGGTTTCTTACAAGTTTTTTAACATTTCTGGAAACTATAATTGCGTATTTGAAGAGTTTTACCACAATTAGAGAGTGTTCCTACAACTATATACTGGAATCGTCAGCATTTTAACTGATTCACACAGAAAACGCCAGAGAAATTAGGCCTCAATTTTAAACATAAACAGTATATTGCACACTTACAGTCTTTCTATACAAATTTTGAGCTGTATAAACCTGAAATCCTAATATTTGAAAGCCAATTCAAGTGAAAACTCTCCCTAAACTAGCCGGAGTTGTAAATATTATCAGTTTTCTGGCCATGTCCCACCTTTCCACTGGTAACCTCCGTGATTGAAAACGGCTGGAAATGTAGTAAGAATCTATTTGCTTTTATTTCAAGTGTTTCTTACAAGTTTCTTTATCATTTCTGGAAACTATAATTGCGTATTTGAAGAGTTTTACCACAATTAGAGAGTGTTCCTACAACTACATACTGTAATCGTCAGCATTTTAACTGATTCACACAGGAAACACCATAGAAATTCGGCCTCTAATTGTAAACATAAACTGTATAGTCTTCATTTACAGTCTTTCTACACAAATTTTGAGCTGTATAAACCTGGATTCCTAATATTTGAAAGCGAACTCAAGTGAAAACTCACTCTAAACTAGATGGAGTTGTAAGTATTATCAGTTTTCTGGTCATGACCCAGCTTTCCACTGGTAAACTCCGTGATTGAAAATGGCTGGAAATGTAGTAAGAATAAATTTCCTTTCATTTCAAGTGTTTCTTACAAGTTTTTTATCATTTCTGGAAGCTATAATTGCGTATTTGAAGAGTTTTACCACAATTAGAGAGTGTTCCTACAACTATATACTGGAATCGGCAGCATTTTAACTGATTCACACAGAAAACACCAGAGAAATTCGGCTTCCAATTGTAAACATAAACTGTATAGTCTTCACTTAGAATCTTTCTACACAAATTTTGAGCTGTATAAACCTGAATTCCTAAAATTTGAAAGCGAACTCAAGTGAAAACTCACCCTAAAATAGACTGAGTTTTAAGAATTATCAGTTTTCTGGTCATGACCCAGCTTTCCACTGGTAACCTCCGTGATTGAAAACGCCCAGAAATGTAGTAAGAATAAATTTCCTTTCATTTCAAGTGTTTCTTACAAGTTTTTTTTTAATCATTTCTGGAAACTATAATTGGGTATTTGAAGAGTTTTACCACAATTAGAGAGTGTTCCTACAACTATATACTGGAATCGGCAGCATTTTAACTGATTCACACAGAAAACACCAGAGAAATTCGGCTTCCAATTGTAAACATAAACTGTATAGTCTTCACTTAGAATCTTTCTACACAAATTTTAAGCTGTATAAACCTGAATTCCTAAAATTTGAAAGCGAACTCAAGTGAAAACTCACCCTAAAATAGACTGAGTTTTAAGTATTATCAGTTTTCTGGTCATGACCCAGCTTTCCACTGGTAACCTCCGTGATTGAAAACGCCCAGAAATGTAGTAAGAATAAATTTCCTTTCATTTCAAGTGTTTCTTACAAGTTTTTTTTATCATTTCTGGAAACTATAATTGCGTATTTGAAGAGTTTTACCACAATTAGAGAGTGTTCCTACAACTATATACTGGAATGAGCAGCATTTTAACTGATTCACACAGAAAACGCCAGAAAAATTAGGCCTCAATTTTAAACATAAACAGTATATTGCACACTTACAGTCTTTCTAAACTAATTTTGAGCTGTATAAACCTGAAATCCTAATATTTGAAAGCCAATTCAAGTGAAAACTCTCCCTAAACTAGCCGGAGTTGTAAATATTATCAGTTTTCTGGCTATGTCCCACCTTTCCACTGGTAACCTCCGTGATTGAAAACGGCTGGAAATGTAGTAAGAATCAAGTTACTTTCATTTCAATTGTTTCTTACAAGTTTCTTATCGTTTCTGGAAACTATAATTGCGTATTTGAAGAGTTTTACCACAATTACAGAGTTTTCCTACAACTACATACTGGAATCGTCAGCATTTTAACTGATTCACACAGGAAACACCAGAGAAATTCGGCCTCCAATTGTAAACATAAACAGTATAGTCTTCACGTACAGTCTTTCTACACAAATTTTGAGCTGAATAAACCTGAATTCCTACTATTTGAAAGTGAACTCAAGTGAAAACTCACCCTAAACTAGACGGAGTTGTAAGTATTATCAGTTTTCTGGTCATGACCCAGCTTTCCACTGGTAACCTCCGTGATTGAAAACGGCTGGAAATGTAGTAAGAATCTATTTGCTTTTATTTCAAGTGTTTCGTACAAGTTTCTTTATCATTTCTGGAAAGTATAATTGCGTAATTGAAGAGTTTTACCACAATTAGAGAGTGTTCCTACAACTATATACTGGAATCGTCAGCATTTTAACTGATTCACACAGGAAACACCAGAGAAATTAGGCATCCAATTGTAAACATAAACTGTTTAGTCTTCCTTTACAGTCTTTCTACACAAATTTTGAGCTGTATAAACCTGAATTCCTAATATTTGAAAGCGAACTCAAGTGAAAACTCACCCTAAACTAGACGGAGTTGTAAGTATTATCAGTTTTCTGGTCATGACCCAGCTTTCCACTGGTAACCTCCGTGATTGAAAACGGCTGGAAATGTAGTAAGAATAAATTTCCTTCATTTCAAGTGTTTCTTACAAGTTTTTTATCATTTCTGGAAACTATAATTGCGTATTTGAAGAGTTTTACCACAATTAGAGAGTGTTCCTACAACTATATACTGGAATCGTCAGCATTTTAACTGATTCACACAGAAAACGCCAGAGAAATTAGGCCTCAATTTTAAACATAAACAGTATATTGCACACTTACAGTCTTTCTATACAAATTTTGAGCTGTATAAACCTGAAATCCTAATATTTGAAAGCCAATTCAAGTGAAAACTCTCCCTAAACTAGCCGGAGTTTTAAATATTATCAGTTTTCTGGCCATGTCCCACCTTTCCACTGGTAACCTCCGTGATTGAAAACGGCTGGAAATGTAGTAAGAATCTATTTGCTTTTATTTCAAGTGTTTATTACAAGTTTCTTTATCATTTCTGGAAAGTATAATTGCGTATTTGAAGAGTTTTACCACAATTACAGAGTGTTCCTACAACTACATACTGAAATCGTCAACATTTTAACTGATTCACACAGGAAACACCAGAGAAATTCGGCCTCCAATTGTAAACATAAACAGTATAGTCTTCACGTACAGTCTTTCTACACAAATTTTGAGCTGAATAAACCTGAATTCCTACTATTTGAAAGCGAACTCAAGTGAAAACTCACCCTAAACTAGATGGAGTTGTAAGTATTATCAGTTTTCTGGTCATGACCTAGCTTTCCACTGGTAAACTCCGTGATTGAAAATGGCTGGAAATGTAGTAAGAATAAATTTCCTTTCATTTCAAGTGTTTCTTACAAGTTTTTTATCATTTCTGGAAGCTATAATTGCGTATTTGAAGAGTTTTACCACAATTAGAGAGTGTTCCTACAACTATATACTGGAATCGGCAGCATTTTAACTGATTCACACAGAAAACACCAGAGAAATTCGGCTTACAATTGTAAACATAAACTGTATAGTCTTCACTTAGAATCTTTCTACACAAATTTTGAGCTGTATAAACCTGAATTCCTAAAATTTGAAAGCGAACTCAAGTGAAAACTCACCCTAAAATAGACTGAGTTTTAAGTATTATCAGTTTTCAGGTCATGACCCAGCTTTCCACTGGTAACCTCCGTGATTGAAAACGCCAAGAAATGTAGTAAGAATAAATTTCCTTTCATTTCAAGTGTTTCTTACAAGTTTTTTTTATCATTTCTGGAAACAATAATTGCGTATTTGAAGAGTTTTACCACAATTAGAGAGTGTTCCTACAACTATATACTGGAATGAGCAGCATTTTAACTGATTCACACAGAAAACGCCAGAAAAATTAGGCCTCAATTTTAAACATAAACAGTATATTGCACACTTACAGTCTTTCTAAACTAATTTTGAGCTGTATAAACCTGAAATCCTAATATTTGAAAGCCAATTCAAGTGAAAACTCTCCCTAAACTAGCCGGAGTTGTAAATATTATCAGTTTTCTGGCTATGTTCCACCTTTCCACTGGTAACCTCCCTGATTGAAAAAGGCTGGAAATGTAGTAAGAATCAAGTTCCTTTTATTTCAAGTGTTTCTTAAAAGTTATTTATCATTTCTGGAAACTATAATTGCGTATTTGAAGAGTTTTACCACAATTTGAGAGTTTTCCTACAACTACATACTGGAATCGTCAGCATTTTAACTGATTCACACAGGAAACACCAGAGAAATTCGGCCTCCATTTGTAAACATAAACTGTATAGTCTTCACTTACCGTCTTTCTACACAAATTTTGAGCTGAATAAACCCGAATTCCTAATATTTGAAAGCGAAATCAAGTGAAAACTCACCCTAAACTAGACGGAGTTGTAAGTATTATCAGTTTTCTGGTCATGACCCAGCTTTCCACTGGTAACCTCCGTGATTGAAAACGGCTGGAAATGTAGTAAGAATCAAGTTACTTTCATTTCAAGTGTTTCTTACAAGTTTCTTATCGTTTCTGGAAACTATAATTGCGTATTTGAAGAGTTTTACCACAATTACAGAGTTTTCCTACAACTACATACTGGAATCGTCAGCATTTTAACTGATTCACACAGGAAACACCAGAGAAATTCGGCCTCCAATTGTAAACATAAACAGTATAGTCTGCACGTACAGTCTTTCTACACAAATTTTGAGCTGAATAAACCTGAATTCCTACTATTTGAAAGCGAACTCAAGTGAAAACTCACCCTAAACTAGACGGAGTTGTAAGTATTATCAGTTTTCTGGTCATGACCCAGCTTTCCACTGGTAACCTCCGTGATTGAAAACGGCTGGAAATGTAGTAAGAATCTATTTGCTTTTATTTCAAGTGTTTCGTACAAGTTTCTTTATCATTTCTGGAAAGTATAATTGCGTAATTGAAGAGTTTTACCACAATTAGAGAGTGTTCCTACAACTATATACTGGAATCGTCAGCATTTTAACTGATTCACACAGGAAACACCAGAGAAATTAGGCATCCAATTGTAAACATAAACTGTATAGTCTTCCTTTACAGTCTTTCTACACAAATTTTGAGCTGTATAAACCTGAATTCCTAATATTTGAAAGCGAACTCAAGTGAAAACTCACCCTAAACTAGACGGAGTTGTAAGTATTATCAGTTTTCTGGTCATGACCCAGCTTTCCACTGGTAACCTCCGTGATTGAAAACGGCTGGAAATGTAGTAAGAATAAATTTCCTTCATTTCAAGTGTTTCTTACAAGTTTTTTATCATTTCTGGAAACTACAATTGCGTATTTGAAGAGTTTTACCACAATTAGAGAGTGTTCCTACAACTATATACTGGAATCGTCAGCATTTTAACTGATTCACACAGAAAACGCCAGAGAAATTAGGCCTCAATTTTAAACATAAACAGTATATTGCACACTTACAGTCTTTCTATACAAATTTTGAGCTGTATAAACCTGAAATCCTAATATTTGAAAGCCAATTCAAGTGAAAACTCTCCCTAAACTAGCCGGAGTTTTAAATATTATCAGTTTTCTGGCCATGTCCCACCTTTCCACTGGTAACCTCCGTGATTGAAAACGGCTGGAAATGTAGTAAGAATCTATTTGCTTTTATTTCAAGTGTTTCTTACAAGTTTCTTTATCATTTCTGGAAAGTATAATTGCGTATTTGAAGAGTTTTACCACAATTACAGAGTGTTCCTACAACTACATACTGAAATCGTCAACATTTTAACTGATTCACACAGGAAACTCCAGAGAAATTCGGCCTCCAATTGTAAACATAAACAGTATAGTCTTCACGTACAGTCTTTCTACACAAATTTTGAGCTGAATAAACCTGAATTCCTACTATTTGAAAGCGAACTCAAGTGAAAACTCACCCTAAACTAGATGGAGTTGTAAGTATTATGAGTTTTCTGGTCATGACCTAGCTTTCCACTGGTAAACTCCGTGATTGAAAATGGCTGGAAATGTAGTAAGAATAAATTTCCTTTCATTTCAAGTGTTTCTTACAAGTTTTTTATCATTTCTGGAAGCTATAATTGCGTATTTGAAGAGTTTTCCCACAATTAGAGAGTGTTCCTACAACTATATACTGGAATCGGCAGCATTTTAACTGATTCACACAGAAAACACCAGAGAAATTCGGCTTACAATTGTAAACATAAACTGTATAGTCTTCACTTAGAATCTTTCTACACAAATTTTGAGCTGTATAAACCTGAATTCCTAAAATTTGAAAGCGAACTCAAGTGAAAACTCACCCTAAAATAGACTGAGTTTTAAGTATTATCAGTTTTCTGGTCATGACCCAGCTTTCCACTGGTAACCTCCGTGATTGAAAACGCCAAGAAATGTAGTAAGAATAAATTTCCTTTCATTTCAAGTATTTCTTACAAGTTTTTTTTATCATTTCTGGAAACAATAATTGCGTATTTGAAGAGTTTTACCACAATTAGAGAGTGTTCCTACCACTATATACTGGAATGAGCAGCATTTTAACTGATTCACACAGAAAACGCCAGAAAAATTAGGCCTCAATTTTAAACATAAACAGTATATTGCACACTTACAGTCTTTCTAAACTAATTTTGAGCTGTATAAACCTGAAATCCTAATATTTGAAAGCCAATTCAAGTGAAAACTCTCCCTAAACTAGCCGGAGTTGTAAATATTATCAGTTTTCTGGCTATGTTCCACCTTTCCACTGGTAACCTCCCTGATTGAAAAAGGCTGGAAATGTAGTAAGAATCAAGTTCCTTTTATTTCAAGTGTTTCTTAAAAGTTATTTATCATTTCTGGAAACTATAATTGCGTATTTGAAGAGTTTTACCACAATTTGAGAGTTTTCCTACAACTACATACTGGAATCGTCAGCATTTTAACTGATTCACACAGGAAACACCAGAGAAATTCGGCCTCCATTTGTAAACATAAACTGTATAGTCTTCACTTACCGTCTTTCTACACAAATTTTGAGCTGAATAAACCCGAATTCCTAATATTTGAAAGCGAAATCAAGTGAAAACTCACCCTAAACTAGACGGAGTTGTAAGTATTATCAGTTTTCTGGTCATTACCCAGATTTCCTGTGGTAACCTCCGTGATTGAAAACGGCTGGAAATGTAGTAAGAATCAAGTTACTTTCATTTCAAGTGTTTCTTACAAGTTTCTTATCGTTTCTGGAAACTATAATTGCGTATTTGAAGAGTTTTACCACAATTACAGAGTTTTCCTACAACTACATACTGGAATCGTCAGCATTTTAACTGATTCACACAGGAAACACCAGAGAAATTCGGCCTCCAATTGTAAACATAAACAGTATAGTCTGCACGTACAGTCTTTCTACACAAATTTTGAGCTGAATAAACCTGAATTCCTACTATTTGAAAGCGAACTCAAGTGAAAACTCACCCTAAACTAGACGGAGTTGTAAGTATTATCAGTTTTCTGGTCATGACCCAGCTTTCCACTGGTAACCTCCGTGATTGAAAACGGCTGGAATTGTAGTAAGAATCTATTTGCTTTTATTTCAAGTGTTTCTTACAAGTTTCTTTATCATTTCTGGAAAGTATAATTGCGTATTTGAAGAGTTTTACCACAATTACAGAGTGTTCCTACAACTACATACTGAAATCGTCAACATTTTAACTGATTCACGCAGGAAACACCAGAGAAATTCGGCCTCCAATTGTAAACATAAACAGTATAGTCTTCACGTACAGTCTTTCTACACAAATTTTGAGCTGAATAAACCTGAATTCCTACTATTTGAAAGCGAACTCAAGTGAAAACTCACCCTAAACTAGATGGAGTTGTAAGTATTATCAGTTTTCTGGTCATGACCTAGCTTTCCACTGGTAAACTCCGTGATTGAAAATGGCTGGAAATGTAGTAAGAATAAATTTCCTTTCATTTCAAGTGTTTCTTACAAGTTTTTTATCATTTCTGGAAGCTATAATTGCGTATTTGAAGAGTTTTACCACAATTAGAGAGTGTTCCTACAACTATATACTGGAATCGGCAGCATTTTAACTGATTCACACAGAAAACACCAGAGAAATTCGGCTTCCAATTGTAAACATAAACTGTATAGTCTTCACTTAGAATCTTTCTACACAGATTTTGAGCTGTATAAACCTGAATTCCTAAAATTTGAAAGCGAACTCAAGTGAAAACTCACCCTAAAATAGACTGAGTTTTAAGTATTATCAGTATTCTGGTCATGACCTAGCTTTCCACTGGTAACCTCCGTGATTGAAAACGCCAAGAAATGTAGGAAGAATAAATTTCCTTTCATTTCAAGTGTTTCTTACAAGTTTTTTTTTATCATTTCTGGAAACTATAATTGCGTATTTGAAGAGTTTTACCACAATTAGAGAGTGTTCCTACAACTATATACTGGAATGAGCAGCATTTTAACTGATTCACACAGAAAACGCCAGAAAAATTAGGCCTCAATTTTAAACATAAACAGTATATTGCACACTTACAGTCTTTCTAAACTAATTTTGAGCTGTATAAACCTGAAATCCTAATATTTGAAAGCCAATTCAAGTGAAAACTCTCCCTAAACTAGCCGGAGTTGTAAATATTATCAGTTTTCTGGCTATGTTCCACCTTTCCACTGGTAACCTCCCTGATTGAAAAAGGCTGGAAATGTAGTAAGAATCAAGTTCCTTTTATTTCAAGTGTTTCTTAAAAGTTATTTATCATTTCTGGAAACTATAATTGCGTATTTGAAGAGTTTTACCACAATTTGAGAGTTTTCCTACAACTACATACTGGAATCGTCAGCATTTTAACTGATTCACACAGGAAACACCAGAGAAATTCGGCCTCCATTTGTAAACATAAACTGTATAGTCTTCACTTACAGTCTTTCTACACAAATTTTGAGCTGAATAAACCCGAATTCCTAATATTTGAAAGCGAAATCAAGTGAAAACTCACTCTAAACTAGTTGGAGTTGTAAGTATTATCAGTTTTCTGGTCATTACCCAGATTTCCTGTGGTAACCTCCGTGATTGAAAACGGCTGGAAATGTAGTAAGAATCAAGTTACTTTCATTTCAAGTGTTTCTTACAAGTTTCTTATCGTTTCTGGAAACTATAATTGCGTATTTGAAGAGTTTTACCACAATTACAGAGTTTTCCTACAACTACATACTGGAATCGTCAGCATTTTAACTGATTCACACAGGAAACACCAGAGAAATTCGGCCTCCAATTGTAAACATAAACCGTATAGTCTTCACGTACAGTCTTTCTACACAAATTTTGAGCTGAATAAACCTGAATTCCTACTATTTGAAAGCGAACTCAAGTGAAAACTCACCCTAAACTAGACGGAGTTGTAAGTATTATCAGTTTTCTGGTCATGACCCAGCTTTCCACTGGTAACCTCCGTGATTGAAAACGGCTGGAAATGTAGTAAGAATCTATTTGCTTTTATTTCAAGTGTTTCGTACAAGTTTCTTTATCATTTCTGGAAAGTATAATTGCGTAATTGAAGAGTTTTACCACAATTAGAGAGTGTTCCTACAACTATATACTGGAATCGTCAGCATTTTAACTGATTCACACAGGAAACACCAGAGAAATTAGGCATCCAATTGTAAACATAAACTGTATAGTCTTCCTTTACAGTCTTTCTACACAAATTTTGAGCTGTATAAACCTGAATTCCTAATATTTGAAAGCGAACTCAAGTGAAAACTCACCCTAAACTAGACGGAATTGTAAGTATTATCAGTTTTCTGGTCATGACCCAGCTTTCCACTGGTAACCTCCGTGATTGAAAACGGCTGGAAATGTAGTAAGAATAAATTTCCTTCATTTCAAGTGTTTCTTACAAGTTTTTTATCATTTCTGGAAACTACAATTGCGTATTTGAAGAGTTTTACCACAATTAGAGAGTTTTCCTACAACTATATACTGGAATCGTCAGCATTTTAACTGATTCACACAGAAAACGCCAGAGAAATTAGGCCTCAATTTTAAACATAAACAGTATATTGCACACTTACAGTCTTTCTATACAAATTTTGAGCTGTATAAACCTGAAATCCTAATATTTGAAAGCCAATTCAAGTGAAAACTCTCCCTAAACTAGCCGGAGTTGTAAATATTATCAGTTTTCTGGCCATGTCCCACCTTTCCACTGGTAACCTCCGTGATTGAAAACGGCTGGAAATGTAGTAAGAATCTATTTGCTTTTATTTCAAGTGTTTCTTACAAGTTTCTTTATCATTTCTGGAAAGTATAATTGCGTATTTGAAGAGTTTTACCACAATTACAGAGTGTTACTACAACTACATACTGAAATCGTCAGCATTTTAACTGATTCACACAGGAAACACCAGAGAAATTCGGCCTCCAATTGTAAACATAAACAGTATAGTCTTCACGTACAGTCTTTCTACACAAATTTTGAGCTGAATAAACCTGAATTCCTACTATTTGAAAGCGAACTCAAGTGAAAACTCACCCTAAACTAGATGGAGTTGTAAGTATTATCAGTTTTCTGGTCATGACCTAGCTTTCCACTGGTAAACTCCGTGATTGAAAATGGCTGGAAATGTAGTAAGAATAAATTTCCTTTCATTTCAAGTGTTTCTTACAAGTTTTTTATCATTTCTGGAAGCTATAATTGCGTATTTGAAGAGTTTTCCCACAATTAGAGAGTGTTCCTACAACTATATACTGGAATCGGCAGCATTTTAACTGATTCACACAGAAAACACCAGAGAAATTCGGCTTACAATTGTAAACATAAACTGTATAGTCTTCACTTAGAATCTTTCTACACAAATTTTGAGCTGTATAAACCTGAATTCCTAAAATTTGAAAGCGAACTCAAGTGAAAACTCACCCTAAAATAGACTGAGTTTTAAGTATTATCAGTTTTCTGGTCATGACCCAGCTTTCCACTGGTAACCTCCGTGATTGAAAACGCCAAGAAATGTAGTAAGAATAAATTTCCTTTCATTTCAAGTGTTTCTTACAAGTTTTTTTTATCATTTCTGGAAACTATAATTGCGTATTTGAAGAGTTTTACCACAATTAGAGAGTGT
Organism: Myotis daubentonii; assembly: GCF_963259705.1. NCBI lineage: Eukaryota > Metazoa > Chordata > Mammalia > Chiroptera > Vespertilionidae > Myotis > Myotis daubentonii. The sequence goes on along the minus strand of NC_081861.1, from coordinate 76,521,207 downwards.
TCCTACAACTATATACTGGAATGAGCAGCATTTTAACTGATTCACACAGAAAATGCCAGAAAAATTAGGCCTCAATTTTAAACATAAACAGTATATTGCACACTTACAGTCTTTCTAAACTAATTTTGAGCTGTATAAACCTGAAATCCTAATATTTGAAAGCCAATTCAAGTGAAAACTCTCCCTAAACTAGCCGGAGTTGTAAATATTATCAGTTTTCTGGCTATGTTCCACCTTTCCACTGGTAACCTCCCTGATTGAAAAAGGCTGGAAATGTAGTAAGAATCAAGTTCCTTTTATTTCAAGTGTTTCTTAAAAGTTATTTATCATTTCTGGAAACTATAATTGCGTATTTGAAGAGTTTTACCACAATTTGAGAGTTTTCCTACAACTACATACTGGAATCGTCAGCATTTTAACTGATTCACACAGGAAACACCAGAGAAATTCGGCCTCCATTTGTAAACATAAACTGTATAGTCTTCACTTACCGTCTTTCTACACAAATTTTGAGCTGAATAAACCCGAATTCCTATTTTTGAAAGCGAAATCAAGTGAAAACTCACTCTAAACTAGTTGGAGTTGTAAGTATTATCAGTTTTCTGGTCATTACCCAGATTTCCTGTGGTAACCTCCGTGATTGAAAACGGCTGGAAATGTAGTAAGAATCAAGTTACTTTCATTTCAAGTGTTTCTTACAAGTTTCTTATCGTTTCTGGAAACTATAATTGCGTATTTGAAGAGTTTTACCACAATTACAGAGTTTTCCTACAACTACATACTGGAATCGTCAGCATTTTAACTGATTCACACAGGAAACACCAGAGAAATTCGGCCTCCAATTGTAAACATAAACAGTATAGTCTGCACGTACAGTCTTTCTACACAAATTTTGAGCTGAATAAACCTGAATTCCTACTATTTGAAAGCGAACTCAAGTGAAAACTCACCCTAAACTAGACGGAGTTGTAAGTATTATCAGTTTTCTGGTCATGACCCAGCTTTCCACTGGTAACCTCCGTGATTGAAAACGGCTGGAAATGTAGTAAGAATCTATTTGCTTTTATTTCAAGTGTTTCGTACAAGTTTCTTTATCATTTCTGGAAAGTATAATTGCGTAATTGAAGAGTTTTACCACAATTAGAGAGTGTTCCTACAACTATATACTGGAATCGTCAGCATTTTAACTGATTCACACAGGAAACACCAGAGAAATTAGGCATCCAATTGTAAACATAAACTGTATAGTCTTCCTTTACAGTCTTTCTACACAAATTTTGAGCTGTATAAACCTGAATTCCTAATATTTGAAAGCGAACTCAAGTGAAAACTCACCCTAAACTAGACGGAGTTGTAAGTATTATCAGTTTTCTGGTCATGACCCAGCTTTCCACTGGTAACCTCCGTGATTGAAAACGGCTGGAAATGTAGTAAGAATAAATTTCCTTCATTTCAAGTGTTTCTTACAAGTTTTTTTTATCATTTCTGGAAGCTATAATGGCGTATTTGAAGAGTTTTACCACAATTAGAGAGTGTTCCTACAACTATATACTGGAATCGTCAGCATTTTAACTGATTCACACAGAAAACGCCAGAGAAATTAGGCCTCAATTTTAAACATAAACAGTATATTGCACACTTACAGTCTTTCTATACAAATTTTGAGCTGTATAAACCTGAAATCCTAATATTTGAAAGCCAATTCAAGTGAAAACTCTCCCTAAACTAGCCGGAGTTTAAATATTATCAGTTTTCTGGCCATGTCCCACCTTTCCACTGGTAACCTCCGTGATTGAAAACGGCTGGAAATGTAGTAAGAATCTATTTGCTTTTATTTCAAGTGTTTCTTACAAGTTTCTTTATCATTTCTGGAAAGTATAATTGCGTATTTGAAGAGTTTTACCACAATTACAGAGTGTTCCTACAACTACATACTGAAATCGTCAACATTTTAACTGATTCACACAGGAAACACCAGAGAAATTCGGCCTCCAATTGTAAACATAAACAGTATAGTCTTCACGTACAGTCTTTCTACACAAATTTTGAGCTGAATAAACCTGAATTCTTACTATTTGAAAGCGAACTCAAGTGAAAACTCACCCTAAAATAGACTGAGTTTTAAGTATTATCAGTATTCTGGTCATGACCCAGCTTTCCACTGGTAACCTCCGTGATTGAAAACGCCAAGAAATGTAGTAAGAATAAATTTCCTTTCATTTCAAGTGTTTCTTACAAGTTTTTTTTTATCATTTCTGGAAACTATAATTGCGTATTTGAAGAGTTTTACCACAATTAGAGAGTGTTCCTACAACTATATACTGGAATGAGCAGCATTTTAACTGATTCACACAGAAAACGCCAGAAAAATTAGGCCTCAATTTTAAACATAAACAGTATATTGCACACTTACAGTCTTTCTAAACTAATTTTGAGCTGTATAAACCTGAAATCCTAATATTTGAAAGCCAATTCAAGTGAAAACTCTCCCTAAACTAGCCGGAGTTGTAAATATTATCAGTTTTCTGGCTATGTTCCACCTTTACACTGGTAACCTCCCTGATTGAAAAAGGCTGGAAATGTAGTAAGAATCAAGTTCCTTTTATTTCAAGTGTTTCTTACAAGTTTCTTTATCATTTCTGGAAAGTATAATTGCGTATTTGAAGAGTTTTACCACAATTACAGAGTGTTACTACAACTACATACTGAAATCGTCAGCATTTTAACTGATTCACACAGGAAACACCAGAGAAATTCGGCCTCCAATTGTAAACATAAACAGTATAGTCTTCATGTACAGTCTTTCTACACAAATTTTGAGCTGAATAAACCTGAATTCCTACTATTTGAAAGCGAACTCAAGTGAAAACTCACCCTAAAATGGACTGAGTTTTAAGTATTATCAGTATTCTGGTCATGACCCAGCTTTCCACTGGTAACCTCCGTGATTGAAAACGCCAAGAAATGTAGTAAGAATAAATTTCCTTTCATTTCAAGTGTTTCTTAAAAGTTATTTATCATTTCTGGAAACTATAATTGCGTATTTGAAGAGTTTTACCACAATTTGAGAGTTTTCCTACAACTACATACTGGAATCGTCAGCATTTTAACTGATTCACACAGGAAACACCAGAGAAATTCGGCCTCCATTTGTAAACATAAACTGTATAGTCTTCACTTACCGTCTTTCTACACAAATTTTGAGCTGAATAAACCCGAATTCCTAATATTTGAAAGCGAAATCAAGTGAAAACTCACTCTAAACTAGTTGGAGTTGTAAGTATTATCAGTTTTCTGGTCATTACCCAGATTTCCTGTGGTAACCTCCGTGATTGAAAACGGCTGGAAATGTAGTAAGAATCAAGTTACTTTCATTTCAAGTGTTTCTTACAAGTTTCTTATCGTTTCTGGAAACTATAATTGCGTATTTGAAGAGTTTTACCACAATTACAGAGTTTTCCTACAACTACATACTGAAATCGTCAGCATTTTAACTGATTCACACAGGAAACACCAGAGAAATTCGGCCTCCAATTGTAAACATAAACCGTATAGTCTTCACGTACAGTCTTTCTACACAAATTTTGAGCTGAATAAACCTGAATTCCTACTATTTGAAAGCGAACTCAAGTGAAAACTCACCCTAAACTAGACGGAGTTGTAAGTATTATCAGTTTTCTGGTCATGACCCAGCTTTCCACTGGTAACCTCCGTGATTGAAAACGGCTGGAAATGTAGTAAGAATCTATTTGCTTTTATTTCAAGTGTTTCGTACAAGTTTCTTTATCATTTCTGGAAAGTATAATTGCGTATTTGAAGAGTTTTACCACAATTAGAGAGTGTTCCTACAACTATATACTGGAATCGTCAGCATTTTAACTGATTCACACAGGAAACACCAGAGAAATTAGGCATCCAATTGTAAACATAAACTGTATAGTCTTCCTTTACAGTCTTTCTACACAAATTTTGAGCTGTATAAACCTGAATTCCTAATATTTGAAAGCGAACTCAAGTGAAAACTCACCCTAAACTAGATGGAGTTGTAAGTATTATCAGTTTTCTGGTCATGACCTAGCTTTCCACTGGTAAACTCCGTGATTGAAAATGGCTGGAAATGTAGTAAGAATAAATTTCCTTTCATTTCAAGTGTTTCTTACAAGTTTTTTATCATTTCTGGAAGCTATAATTGCGTATTTGAAGAGTTTTCCCACAATTAGAGAGTGTTCCTACAACTATATACTGGAATCGGCAGCATTTTAACTGATTCACACAGAAAACACCAGAGAAATTCGGCTTACAATTGTAAACATAAACTGTATAGTCTTCACTTAGAATCTTTCTACACAAATTTTGAGCTGTATAAACCTGAATTCCTAAAATTTGAAAGCGAACTCAAGTGAAAACTCACCCTAAAATAGACTGAGTTTTAAGTATTATCAGTTTTCTGGTCATGACCCAGCTTTCCACTGGTAAACTCCGTTATTGAAAACGCCAAGAAATGTAGTAAGAATAAATTTCCTTTCATTTCAAGTGTTTCTTACAAGTTTTTTTTATCATTTCTGGAAACTATAATTGCGTATTTGAAGAGTTGTACCACAATTAGAGAGTGTTCCTACAACTATATACTGGAATGAGCAGCATTTTAACTGATTCACACAGAAAACGCCAGAAAAATTAGGCCTCAATTTTAAACATAAACAGTATATTGCACACTTACAGTCTTTCTAAACTAATTTTGAGCTGTATAAACCTGAAATCCTAATATTTGAAAGCCAATTCAAGTGAAAACTCTCCCTAAACTAGCCGGAGTTGTAAATATTATCAGTTTTCTGGCTATGTTCCACCTTTCCACTGGTAACCTCCCTGATTGAAAAAGGCTGGAAATGTAGTAAGAATCAAGTTCCTTTTATTTCAAGTGTTTCTTAAAAGTTATTTTTCATTTCTGGAAACTATAATTGCGTATTTGAAGAGTTTTACCACAATTTGAGAGTTTTCCTACAACTACATACTGGAATCGTCAGCATTTTAACTGATTCACACAGGAAACACCAGAGAAATTCGGCCTCCATTTGTAAACATAAACTGTATAGTCTTCACTTACCGTCTTTCTACACAAATTTTGAGCTGAATAAACCCGAATTCCTAATATTTGAAAGCGAAATCAAGTGAAAACTCACTCTAAACTAGTTGGAGTTGTAAGTATTATCAGTTTTCTGGTCATTACCCAGATTTCCTGTGGTAACCTCCGTGATTGAAAACGGCTGGAAATGTAGTAAGAATCAAGTTACTTTCATTTCAAGTGTTTCTTACAAGTTTCTTATCGTTTCTGGAAACTATAATTGCGTATTTGAAGAGTTTTACCACAATTACAGAGTTTTCCTACAACTACATACTGGAATCGTCAGCATTTTAACTGATTCACACAGGAAACACCAGAGAAATTCGGCCTCCAATTGTAAACATAAACAGTATAGTCTTCACGTACAGTCTTTCTACACAAATTTTGAGCTGAATAAACCTGAATTCCTACTATTTGAAAGCGAACTCAAGTGAAAACTCACCCTAAACTAGACGGAGTTGTAAGTATTATCAGTTTTCTGGTCATGACCCAGCTTTCCACTGGTAACCTCCGTGATTGAAAACGGCTGGAAATGTAGTAAGAATCTATTTGCTTTTATTTCAAGTGTTTCGTACAAGTTTCTTTATCATTTCTGGAAAGTATAATTGCGTAATTGAAGAGTTTTACCACAATTAGAGAGTGTTCCTACAACTATATACTGGAATCGTCAGCATTTTAACTGATTCACACAGGAAACACCAGAGAAATTAGGCATCCAATTGTAAACATAAACTGTATAGTCTTCCTTTACAGTCTTTCTACACAAATTTTGAGCTGTATAAACCTGAATTCCTAATATTTGAAAGCGAACTCAAGTGAAAACTCACCCTAAACTAGACGGAGTTGTAAGTATTATCAGTTTTCTGGTCATGACCCAGCTTTCCACTGGTAACCTCCGTGATTGAAAACGGCTGGAAATGTAGTAAGAATAAATTTCCTTCATTTCAAGTGTTTCTTACAAGTTTTTTTTATCATTTCTGGAAGCTATAATGGCGTATTTGAAGAGTTTTACCACAATTAGAGAGTGTTCCTACAACTATATACTGGAATCGTCAGCATTTTAACTGATTCACACAGAAAACGCCAGAGAAATTAGGCCTCAATTTTAAACATAAACAGTATATTGCACACTTACAGTCTTTCTATACAAATTTTGAGCTGTATAAACCTGAAATCCTAATATTTGAAAGCCAATTCAAGTGAAAACTCTCCCTAAACTAGCCGGAGTTTTAAATATTATCAGTTTTCTGGCCATGTCCCACCTTTCCACTGGTAACCTCCGTGATTGAAAACGGCTGGAAATGTAGTAAGAATCTATTTGCTTTTATTTCAAGTGTTTCTTTCAAGTTTCTTTATCATTTCTGGAAAGTATAATTGCGTATTTGAAGAGTTTTACCACAATTACAGAGTGTTCCTACAACTACATACTGAAATCGTCAACATTTTAACTGATTCACACAGGAAACACCAGAGAAATTCGGCCTCCAATTGTAAACATAAACAGTATAGTCTTCACGTACAGTCTTTCTACACAAATTTTGAGCTGAATAAACCTGAATTCCTACTATTTGAAAGCGAACTCAAGTGAAAACTCACCCTAAACTAGATGGAGTTGTAAGTATTATCAGTTTTCTGGTCATGACCTAGCTTTCCACTGGTAAACTCCGTGATTGAAAATGGCTGGAAATGTAGTAAGAATAAATTTCCTTTCATTTCAAGTGTTTCTTACAAGTTTTTTATCATTTCTGGAAGCTATAATTGCGTATTTGAAGAGTTTTACCACAATTAGAGAGTGTTCCTACAACTATATACTGGAATCGGCAGCATTTTAACTGATTCACACAGAAAACACCAGAGAAATTCGGCTTCCAATTGTAAACATAAACTGTATAGTCTTCACTTAGAATCTTTCTACACAAATTTTGAGCTGTATAAACCTGAATTCCTAAAATTTGAAAGCGAACTCAAGTGAAAACTCACCCTAAAATAGACTGAGTTTTAAGTATTATCAGTATTCTGGTCATGACCCAGCTTTCCACTGGTAACCTCCGTGATTGAAAATGCCAAGAAATGTAGTAAGAATAAATTTCCTTTCATTTCAAGTGTTTCTTACAAGTTTTTTTTATCATTTCTGGAAACTATAATTGCGTATTTGAAGAGTTTTACCACAATTAGAGAGTGTTCCTACAACTATATACTGGAATGAGCAGCATTTTAACTGATTCACACAGAAAACGCCAGAAAAATTAGGCCTCAATTTTAAACATAAACAGTATATTGCACACTTACAGTCTTTCTAAACTAATTTTGAGCTGTATAAACCTGAAATCCTAATATTTGAAAGCCAATTCAAGTGAAAACTCTCCCTAAACTAGCCGGAGTTGTAAATATTATCAGTTTTCTGGCTATGTTCCACCTTTCCACTGGTAACCTCCCTGATTGAAAAAGGCTGGAAATGTAGTAAGAATCAAGTTCCTTTTATTTCAAGTGTTTCTTACAAGTTTCTTTATCATTTCTGGAAAGTATAATTGCGTATTTGAAGAGTTTTACCACAATTACAGAGTGTTACTACAACTACATACTGAAATCGTCAGCATTTTAACTAATTCACACAGGAAACACCAGAGAAATTCGGCCTCCAATTGTAAACATAAACAGTATAGTCTTCACGTACAGTCTTTCTACACAAATTTTGAGCTGAATAAACCTGAATTCCTACTATTTGAAAGCGAACTCAAGTGAAAACTCACCCTAAAATGGACTGAGTTTTAAGTATTACCAGTATTCTGGTCATGACCCAGCTTTCCACTGGTAACCTCCGTGATTGAAAACGCCAAGAAATGTAGTAAGAATAAATTTCCTTTCATTTCAAGTGTTTCTTAAAAGTTATTTATCATTTCTGGAAACTATAATTGCGTATTTGAAGAGTTTTACCACAATTTGAGAGTTTTCCTACAACTACATACTGGAATCGTCAGCATTTTAACTGATTCACACAGGAAACACCAGAGAAATTCGGCCTCCATTTGTAAACATAAACTGTATAGTCTTCACTTACCGTCTTTCTACACAAATTTTGAGCTGAATAAACCCGAATTCCTAATATTTGAAAGCGAAATCAAGTGAAAACTCACTCTAAACTAGTTGGAGTTGTAAGTATTATCAGTTTTCTGGTCATTACCCAGATTTCCTGTGGTAACCTCCGTGATTGAAAACGGCTGGAAATGTAGTAAGAATCAAGTTACTTTCATTTCAAGTGTTTCTTACAAGTTTCTTATCGTTTCTGGAAACTATAATTGCGTATTTGAAGAGTTTTACCACAATTACAGAGTTTTCCTACAACTACATACTGAAATCGTCAGCATTTTAACTGATTCACACAGGAAACACCAGAGAAATTTGGCCTCCAATTGTAAACATAAACCGTATAGTCTTCACGTACAGTCTTTCTACACAAATTTTGAGCTGAATAAACCTGAATTCCTACTATTTGAAAGCGAACTCAAGTGAAAACTCACCCTAAACTAGACGGAGTTGTAAGTATTATCAGTTTTCTGGTCATGACCCAGCTTTCCACTGGTAACCTCCGTGATTGAAAACGGCTGGAAATGTAGTAAGAATCTATTTGCTTTTATTTCAAGTGTTTCGTACAAGTTTCTTTATCATTTCTGGAAAGTATAATTGCGTATTTGAAGAGTTTTACCACAATTAGAGAGTGTTCCTACAACTATATACTGGAATCGTCAGCATTTTAACTGATTCACACAGGAAACACCAGAGAAATTAGGCATCCAATTGTAAACATAAACTGTATAGTCTTCCTTTACAGTCTTTCTACACAAATTTTGAGCTGTATAAACCTGAATTCCTAATATTTGAAAGCGAACTCAAGTGAAAACTCACCCTAAACTAGATGGAGTTGTAAGTATTATCAGTTTTCTGGTCATGACCTAGCTTTCCACTGGTAAACTCCGTGATTGAAAATGGCTGGAAATGTAGTAAGAATAAATTTCCTTTCATTTCAAGTGTTTCTTACAAGTTTTTTATCATTTCTGGAAGCTATAATTGCGTATTTGAAGAGTTTTCCCACAATTAGAGAGTGTTCCTACAACTATATACTGGAATCGGCAGCATTTTAACTGATTCACACAGAAAACACCAGAGAAATTCGGCTTACAATTGTAAACATAAACTGTATAGTCTTCACTTAGAATCTTTCTACACAAATTTTGAGCTGTATAAACCTGAATTCCTAAAATTTGAAAGCGAACTCAAGTGAAAACTCACCCTAAAATAGACTGAGTTTTAAGTATTATCAGTTTTCTGGTCATGACCCAGCTTTCCACTGGTAAACTCCGTGATTGAAAACGCCAAGAAATGTAGTAAGAATAAATTTCCTTTCATTTCAAGTGTTTCTTACAAGTTTTTTTTATCATTTCTGGAAACTATAATTGCGTATTTGAAGAGTTGTACCACAATTAGAGAGTGTTCCTACAACTATATACTGGAATGAGCAGCATTTTAACTGATTCACACAGAAAACGCCAGAAAAATTAGGCCTCAATTTTAAACATAAACAGTATATTGCACACTTACAGTCTTTCTAAACTAATTTTGAGCTGTATAAACCTGAAATCCTAATATTTGAAAGCCAATTCAAGTGAAAACTCTCCCTAAACTAGCCGGAGTTGTAAATATTATCAGTTTTCTGGCTATGTTCCACCTTTCCACTGGTAACCTCCCTGATTGAAAAAGGCTGGAAATGTAGTAAGAATCAAGTTCCTTTTATTTCAAGTGTTTCTTAAAAGTTATTTATCATTTCTGGAAACTATAATTGCGTATTTGAAGAGTTTTACCACAATTTGAGAGTTTTCCTACAACTACATACTGGAATCGTCAGCATTTTAACTGATTCACACAGGAAACACCAGAGAAATTCGGCCTCCATTTGTAAACATAAACTGTATAGTCTTCACTTACCGTCTTTCTACACAAATTTTGAGCTGAATAAACCCGAATTCCTAATATTTGAAAGCGAAATCAAGTGAAAACTCACTCTAAACTAGTTGGAGTTGTAAGTATTATCAGTTTTCTGGTCATTACCCAGATTTCCTGTGGTAACCTCCGTGATTGAAAACGGCTGGAAATGTAGTAAGAATCAAGTTACTTTCATTTCAAGTGTTTCTTACAAGTTTCTTATCGTTTCTGGAAACTATAATTGCGTATTTGAAGAGTTTACCACAATTACAGAGTTTTCCTACAACTACATACTGGAATCGTCAGCATTTTAACTGATTCACACAGGAAACACCAGAGAAATTCGGCCTCCAATTGTAAACATAAACAGTATAGTCTTCACGTACAGTCTTTCTACACAAATTTTGAGCTGAATAAACCTGAATTCCTACTATTTGAAAGCGAACTCAAGTGAAAACTCACCCTAAACTAGACGGAGTTGTAAGTATTATCAGTTTTCTGGTCATGACCCAGCTTTCCACTGGTAACCTCCGTGATTGAAAACGGCTGGAAATGTAGTAAGAATCTATTTGCTTTTATTTCAAGTGTTTCGTACAAGTTTCTTTATCATTTCTGGAAAGTATAATTGCGTAATTGAAGAGTTTTACCACAATTAGAGAGTGTTCCTACAACTATATACTGGAATCGTCAGCATTTTAACTGATTCACACAGGAAACACCAGAGAAATTAGGCATCCAATTGTAAACATAAACTGTATAGTCTTCCTTTACAGTCTTTCTACACAAATTTTGAGCTGTATAAACCTGAATTCCTAATATTTGAAAGCGAACTCAAGTGAAAACTCACCCTAAACTAGACGGAGTTGTAAGTATTATCAGTTTTCTGGTCATGACCCAGCTTTCCACTGGTAACCTCCGTGATTGAAAACGGCTGGAAATGTAGTAAGAATAAATTTCCTTCATTTCAAGTGTTTCTTACAAGTTTTTTTTATCATTTCTGGAAGCTATAATGGCGTATTTGAAGAGTTTTACCACAATTAGAGAGTGTTCCTACAACTATATACTGGAATCGTCAGCATTTTAACTGATTCACACAGAAAACGCCAGAGAAATTAGGCCTCAATTTTAAACATAAACAGTATATTGCACACTTACAGTCTTTCTATACAAATTTTGAGCTGTATAAACCTGAAATCCTAATATTTGAAAGCCAATTCAAGTGAAAACTCTCCCTAAACTAGCCGGAGTTTTAAATATTATCAGTTTTCTGGCCATGTCCCACCTTTCCACTGGTAACCTCCGTGATTGAAAACGGCTGGAAATGTAGTAAGAATCTATTTGCTTTTATTTCAAGTGTTTCTTTCAAGTTTCTTTATCATTTCTGGAAAGTATAATTGCGTATTTGAAGAGTTTTACCACAATTACAGAGTGTTCCTACAACTACATACTGAAATCGTCAACATTTTAACTGATTCACACAGGAAACACCAGAGAAATTCGGCCTCCAATTGTAAACATAAACAGTATAGTCTTCACGTACAGTCTTTCTACACAAATTTTGAGCTGAATAAACCTGAATTCCTACTATTTGAAAGCGAACTCAAGTGAAAACTCACCCTAAACTAGATGGAGTTGTAAGTATTATCAGTTTTCTGGTCATGACCTAGCTTTCCACTGGTAAACTCCGTGATTGAAAATGGCTGGAAATGTAGTAAGAATAAATTTCCTTTCATTTCAAGTGTTTCTTACAAGTTTTTTATCATTTCTGGAAGCTATAATTGCGTATTTGAAGAGTTTTACCACAATTAGAGAGTGTTCCTACAACTATATACTGGAATCGGCAGCATTTTAACTGATTCACACAGAAAACACCAGAGAAATTCGGCTTCCAATTGTAAACATAAACTGTATAGTCTTCACTTAGAATCTTTCTACACAAATTTTGAGCTGTATAAACCTGAATTCCTAAAATTTGAAAGCGAACTCAAGTGAAAACTCACCCTAAAATAGACTGAGTTTTAAGTATTATCAGTATTCTGGTCATGACCCAGCTTTCCACTGGTAACCTCCGTGATTGAAAACGCCAAGAAATGTAGTAAGAATAAATTTCCTTTCATTTCAAGTGTTTCTTACAAGTTTTTTTTATCATTTCTGGAAACTATAATTGCGTATTTGAAGAGTTTTACCACAATTAGAGAGTGTTCCTACAACTATATACTGGAATGAGCAGCATTTTAACTGATTCACACAGAAAACGCCAGAAAAATTAGGCCTCAATTTTAAACATAAACAGTATATTGCACACTTACAGTCTTTCTAAACTAATTTTGAGCTGTATAAACCTGAAATCCTAATATTTGAAAGCCAATTCAAGTGAAAACTCTCCCTAAACTAGCCGGAGTTGTAAATATTATCAGTTTTCTGGCTATGTTCCACCTTTCCACTGGTAACCTCCCTGATTGAAAAAGGCTGGAAATGTAGTAAGAATCAAGTTCCTTTTATTTCAAGTGTTTCTTACAAGTTTCTTTATCATTTCTGGAAAGTATAATTGCGTATTTGAAGAGTTTTACCACAATTACAGAGTGTTACTACAACTACATACTGAAATCGTCAGCATTTTAACTGATTCACACAGGAAACACCAGAGAAATTCGGCCTCCAATTGTAAACATAAACAGTATAGTCTTCACGTACAGTCTTTCTACACAAATTTTGAGCTGAATAAACCTGAATTCCTACTATTTGAAAGCGAACTCAAGTGAAAACTCACCCTAAAATGGACTGAGTTTTAAGTATTATCAGTATTCTGGTCATGACCCAGCTTTCCACTGGTAACCTCCGTGATTGAAAACGCCAAGAAATGTAGTAAGAATAAATTTCCTTTCATTTCAAGTGTTTCTTAAAAGTTATTTATCATTTCTGGAAACTATAATTGCGTATTTGAAGAGTTTTACCACAATTTGAGAGTTTTCCTACAACTACATACTGGAATCGTCAGCATTTTAACTGATTCACACAGGAAACACCAGAGAAATTCGGCCTCCATTTGTAAACATAAACTGTATAGTCTTCACTTACCGTCTTTCTACACAAATTTTGAGCTGAATAAACCCGAATTCCTAATATTTGAAAGCGAAATCAAGTGAAAACTCACTCTAAACTAGTTGGAGTTGTAAGTATTATCAGTTTTCTGGTCATTACCCAGATTTCCTGTGGTAACCTCCGTGATTGAAAACGGCTGGAAATGTAGTAAGAATCAAGTTACTTTCATTTCAAGTGTTTCTTACAAGTTTCTTATCGTTTCTGGAAACTATAATTGCGTATTTGAAGAGTTTTACCACAATTACAGAGTTTTCCTACAACTACATACTGAAATCGTCAGCATTTTAACTGATTCACACAGGAAACACCAGAGAAATTTGGCCTCCAATTGTAAACATAAACCGTATAGTCTTCACGTACAGTCTTTCTACACAAATTTTGAGCTGAATAAACCTGAATTCCTACTATTTGAAAGCGAACTCAAGTGAAAACTCACCCTAAACTAGATGGAGTTGTAAGTATTATCAGTTTTCTGGTCATGACCTAGCTTTCCACTGGTAAACTCCGTGATTGAAAATGGCTGGAAATGTAGTAAGAATAAATTTCCTTTCATTTCAAGTGTTTCTTACAAGTTTTTTATCATTTCTGGAAGCTATAATTGCGTATTTGAAGAGTTTTCCCACAATTAGAGAGTGTTCCTACAACTATATACTGGAATCGGCAGCATTTTAACTGATTCACACAGAAAACACCAGAGAAATTCGGCTTACAATTGTAAACATAAACTGTATAGTCTTCACTTAGAATCTTTCTACACAAATTTTGAGCTGTATAAACCTGAATTCCTAAAATTTGAAAGCGAACTCAAGTGAAAACTCACCCTAAAATAGACTGAGTTTTAAGTATTATCAGTTTTCTGGTCATGACCCAGCTTTCCACTGGTAAACTCCGTGATTGAAAACGCCAAGAAATGTAGTAAGAATAAATTTCCTTTCATTTCAAGTGTTTCTTACAAGTTTTTTTTATCATTTCTGGAAACTATAATTGCGTATTTGAAGAGTTGTACCACAATTAGAGAGTGTTCCTACAACTATATACTGGAATGAGCAGCATTTTAACTGATTCACACAGAAAACGCCAGAAAAATTAGGCCTCAATTTTAAACATAAACAGTATATTGCACACTTACAGTCTTTCTAAACTAATTTTGAGCTGTATAAACCTGAAATCCTAATATTTGAAAGCCAATTCAAGTGAAAACTCTCCCTAAACTAGCCGGAGTTGTAAATATTATCAGTTTTCTGGCTATGTTCCACCTTTCCACTGGTAACCTCCCTGATTGAAAAAGGCTGGAAATGTAGTAAGAATCAAGTTCCTTTTATTTCAAGTGTTTCTTAAAAGTTATTTATCATTTCTGGAAACTATAATTGCGTATTTGAAGAGTTTTACCACAATTTGAGAGTTTTCCTACAACTACATACTGGAATCGTCAGCATTTTAACTGATTGACACAGGAAACACCAGAGAAATTCGGCCTCCATTTGTAAACATAAACTGTATAGTCTTCACTTACCGTCTTTCTACACAAATTTTGAGCTGAATAAACCCGAATTCCTAATATTTGAAAGCGAAATCAAGTGAAAACTCACTCTAAACTAGTTGGAGTTGTAAGTATTATCAGTTTTCTGGTCATTACCCAGATTTCCTGTGGTAACCTCCGTGATTGAAAACGGCTGGAAATGTAGTAAGAATCAAGTTACTTTCATTTCAAGTGTTTCTTACAAGTTTCTTATCGTTTCTGGAAACTATAATTGCGTATTTGAAGAGTTTTACCACAATTACTGAGTTTTCCTACAACTACATACTGGAATCGTCAGCATTTTAACTGATTCACACAGGAAACACCAGAGAAATTCGGCCTCCAATTGTAAACATAAACAGTATAGTCTTCACGTACAGTCTTTCTACACAAATTTTGAGCTGAATAAACCTGAATTCCTACTATTTGAAAGCGAACTCAAGTGAAAACTCACCCTAAACTAGACGGAGTTGTAAGTATTATCAGTTTTCTGGTCATGACCCAGCTTTCCACTGGTAACCTCCGTGATTGAAAACGGCTGGAAATGTAGTAAGAATCTATTTGCTTTTATTTCAAGTGTTTCGTACAAGTTTCTTTATCATTTCTGGAAAGTATAATTGCGTAATTGAAGAGTTTTACCACAATTAGAGACTGTTCCTACAACTATATACTGGAATCGTCAGCATTTTAACTGATTCACACAGGAAACACCAGAGAAATTAGGCATCCAATTGTAAACATAAACTGTATAGTCTTCCTTTA
The DNA here is from genome assembly GCF_963259705.1 of Myotis daubentonii. Taxonomy (NCBI): domain Eukaryota; kingdom Metazoa; phylum Chordata; class Mammalia; order Chiroptera; family Vespertilionidae; genus Myotis; species Myotis daubentonii. The sequence goes on along the minus strand of NC_081861.1, from coordinate 76,505,725 downwards.
CAGTCTTTCTACACAAATTTTGAGCTGTATAAACCTGAATTCCTAATATTTGAAAGCGAACTCAAGTGAAAACTCACCCTAAACTAGACGGATTTGTAAGTATTATCAGTTTTCTGGTCATGACCCAGCTTTCCACTGGTAACCTCCGTGATTGAAAACGGCTGGAAATGTAGTAAGAATAAATTTCCTTCATTTCAAGTGTTTCTTACAAGTTTTTTATCATTTCTGGAAACTATAATTGCGTATTTGAAGAGTTTTACCACAATTAGAGAGTGTTCCTACAACTATATACTGGAATCGTCAGCATTTTAACTGATTCACACAGAAAACGCCAGAGAAATTAGGCCTCAATTTTAAACATAAACAGTATATTGCACACTTACAGTCTTTCTATACAAATTTTGAGCTGTATAAACCTGAAATCCTAATATTTGAAAGCCAATTCAAGTGAAAACTCTCCCTAAACTAGCCGGAGTTTTAAATATTATCAGTTTTCTGGCCATGTCCCAACTTTCCACTGGTAACCTCCGTGATTGAAAACGGCTGGAAATGTAGTAAGAATCTATTTGCTTTTATTTCAAGTGTTTCGTACAAGTTTCTTTATCATTTCTGGAAAGTATAATTGCGTATTTGAAGAGTTTTACCACAATTAGAGAGTGTTCCTACAACTATATACTGGAATCGTCAGCATTTTAACTGATTCACACAGGAAACACCAGAGAAATTAGGCATCCAATTGTAAACATAAACTGTATAGTCTTCCTTTACAGTCTTTCTACACAAATTTTGAGCTGTATAAACCTGAATTCCTAATATTTGAAAGCGAACTCAAGTGAAAACTCACCCTAAACTAGATGGAGTTGTAAGTATTATCAGTTTTCTGGTCATGACCTAGCTTTGCACTGGTAAACTCCGTGATTGAAAATGGCTGGAAATGTAGTAAGAATAAATTTCCTTTCATTTCAAGTGTTTCTTACAAGTTTTTTATCATTTCTGGAAGCTATAATTGCGTATTTGAAGAGTTTTCCCACAATTAGAGAGTGTTCCTACAACTATATACTGGAATCGGCAGCATTTTAACTGATTCACACAGAAAACACCAGAGAAATTTGGCTTACAATTGTAAACATAAACTGTATAGTCTTCACTTAGAATCTTTCTACACAAATTTTGAGCTGTATAAACCTGAATTCCTAAAATTTGAAAGCGAACTCAAGTGAAAACTCACCCTAAAATAGACTGAGTTTTAAGTATTATCAGTTTTCTGGTCATGACCCAGCTTTCCACTGGTAAACTCCGTGATTGAAAACGCCAAGAAATGTAGTAAGAATAAATTTCCTTTCATTTCAAGTGTTTCTTACAAGTTTTTTTTATCATTTCTGGAAACTATAATTGCGTATTTGAAGAGTTGTACCACAATTAGAGAGTGTTCCTACAACTATATACTGGAATGAGCAGCATTTTAACTGATTCACACAGAAAACGCCAGAAAAATTAGGCCTCAATTTTAAACATAAACAGTATATTGCACACTTACAGTCTTTCTAAACTAATTTTGAGCTGTATAAACCTGAAATCCTAATATTTGAAAGCCAATTCAAGTGAAAACTCTCCCTAAACTAGCCGGAGTTGTAAATATTATCAGTTTTCTGGCTATGTTCCACCTTTCCACTGGTAACCTCCCTGATTGAAAAAGGCTGGAAATGTAGTAAGAATCAAGTTCCTTTTATTTCAAGTGTTTCTTAAAAGTTATTTATCATTTCTGGAAACTATAATTGCGTATTTGAAGAGTTTTACCACAATTTGAGAGTTTTCCTACAACTACATACTGGAATCGTCAGCATTTTAACTGATTCACACAGGAAACACCAGAGAAATTCGGCCTCCATTTGTAAACATAAACTGTATAGTCTTCACTTACCGTCTTTCTACACAAATTTTGAGCTGAATAAACCCGAATTCCTAATATTTGAAAGCGAAATCAAGTGAAAACTCACTCTAAACTAGTTGGAGTTGTAAGTATTATCAGTTTTCTGGTCATTACCCAGATTTCCTGTGGTAACCTCCGTGATTGAAAACGGCTGGAAATGTAGTAAGAATCAAGTTACTTTCATTTCAAGTGTTTCTTACAAGTTTCTTATCGTTTCTGGAAACTATAATTGCGTATTTGAAGAGTTTTACCACAATTACAGAGTTTTCCTACAACTACATACTGGAATCGTCAGCATTTTAACTGATTCACACAGGAAACACCAGAGAAATTCGGCCTCCAATTGTAAACATAAACAGTATAGTCTTCACGTACAGTCTTTCTACACAAATTTTGAGCTGAATAAACCTGAATTCCTACTATTTGAAAGCGAACTCAAGTGAAAACTCACCCTAAACTAGACGGAGTTGTAAGTATTATCAGTTTTCTGGTCATGACCCAGCTTTCCACTGGTAACCTCCGTGATTGAAAACGGCTGGAAATGTAGTAAGAATCTATTTGCTTTTATTTCAAGTGTTTCGTACAAGTTTCTTTATCATTTCTGGAAAGTATAATTGCGTAATTGAAGAGTTTTACCACAATTAGAGAGTGTTCCTACAACTATATACTGGAATCGTCAGCATTTTAACTGATTCACACAGGAAACACCAGAGAAATTAGGCATCCAATTGTAAACATAAACTGTATAGTCTTCCTTTACAGTCTTTCTACACAAATTTTGAGCTGTATAAACCTGAATTCCTAATATTTGAAAGCGAACTCAAGTGAAAACTCACCCTAAACTAGACGGAGTTGTAAGTATTATCAGTTTTCTGGTCATGACCCAGCTTTCCACTGGTAACCTCCGTGATTGAAAACGGCTGGAAATGTAGTAAGAATAAATTTCCTTCATTTCAAGTGTTTCTTACAAGTTTTTTATCATTTCTGGAAACTATAATTGCGTATTTGAAGAGTTTTACCACAATTAGAGAGTGTTCCTACAACTATATACTGGAATCGTCAGCATTTTAACTGATTCACACAGAAAACGCCAGAGAAATTAGGCCTCAATTTTAAACATAAACAGTATATTGCACACTTACAGTCTTTCTATACAAATTTTGAGCTGTATAAACCTGAAATCCTAATATTTGAAAGCCAATTCAAGTGAAAACTCTCCCTAAACTAGCCGGAGTTTTAAATATTATCAGTTTTCTGGCCATGTCCCAACTTTCCACTGGTAACCTCCGTGATTGAAAACGGCTGGAAATGTAGTAAGAATCTATTTGCTTTTATTTCAAGTGTTTCTTACAAGTTTCTTTATCATTTCTGGAAAGTATAATTGCGTATTTGAAGAGTTTTACCACAATTACAGAGTGTTCCTACAACTACATACTGAAATCGTCAACATTTTAACTGATTCACACAGGAAACACCAGAGAAATTCGGCCTCCAATTGTAAACATAAACAGTATAGTCTTCACGTACAGTCTTTCTACACAAATTTTGAGCTGAATAAACCTGAATTCCTACTATTTGAAAGCGAACTCAAGTGAAAACTCACCCTAAACTAGATGGAGTTGTAAGTATTATCAGTTTTCTGGTCATGACCTAGCTTTCCACTGGTAAACTCCGTGATTGAAAATGGCTGGAAATGTAGTAAGAATAAATTTCCTTTCATTTCAAGTGTTTCTTACAAGTTTTTTATCATTTCTGGAAGCTATAATTGCGTATTTGAAGAGTTTTACCACAATTAGAGAGTGTTCCTACAACTATATACTGGAATCGGCAGCATTTTAACTGATTCACACAGAAAACACCAGAGAAATTCGGCTTCCAATTGTAAACATAAACTGTATAGTCTTCACTTAGAATCTTTCTACACAAATTTTGAGCTGTATAAACCTGAATTCCTAAAATTTGAAAGCGAACTCAAGTGAAAACTCACCCTAAAATAGACTGAGTTTTAAGTATTATCAGTATTCTGGTCATGACCCAGCTTTCCACTGGTAACCTCCGTGATTGAAAACGCCAAGAAATGTAGTAAGAATAAATTTCCTTTCATTTCAAGTGTTTCTTACAAGTTTTTTTTATCATTTCTGGAAACTATAATTGCGTATTTGAAGAGTTTTACCACAATTAGAGAGTGTTCCTACAACTATATACTGGAATGAGCAGCATTTTAACTGATTCACACAGAAAACGCCAGAAAAATTAGGCCTCAATTTTAAACATAAACAGTATATTGCACACTTACAGTCTTTCTAAACTAATTTTGAGCTGTATAAACCTGAAATCCTAATATTTGAAAGCCAATTCAAGTGAAAACTCTCCCTAAACTAGCCGGAGTTGTAAATATTATCAGTTTTCTGGCTATGTTCCACCTTTCCACTGGTAACCTCCCTGATTGAAAAAGGCTGGAAATGTAGTAAGAATCAAGTTCCTTTTATTTCAAGTGTTTCTTACAAGTTTCTTTATCATTTCTGGAAAGTATAATTGCGTATTTGAAGAGTTTTACCACAATTACAGAGTGTTACTACAACTACATACTGAAATCGTCAGCATTTTAACTGATTCACACAGGAAACACCAGAGAAATTCGGCCTCCAATTGTAAACATAAACAGTATAGTCTTCACGTACAGTCTTTCTACACAAATTTTGAGCTGAATAAACCTGAATTCCTACTATTTGAAAGCGAACTCAAGTGAAAACTCACCCTAAAATGGACTGAGTTTTAAGTATTATCAGTATTCTGGTCATGACCCAGCTTTCCACTGGTAACCTCCGTGATTGAAAACGCCAAGAAATGTAGTAAGAATAAATTTCCTTTCATTTCAAGTGTTTCTTAAAAGTTATTTATCATTTCTGGAAACTATAATTGCGTATTTGAAGAGTTTTACCACAATTTGAGAGTTTTCCTACAACTACATACTGGAATCGTCAGCATTTTAACTGATTCACACAGGAAACACCAGAGAAATTCGGCCTCCATTTGTAAACATAAACTGTATAGTCTTCACTTACCGTCTTTCTACACAAATTTTGAGCTGAATAAACCCGAATTCCTAATATTTGAAAGCGAAATCAAGTGAAAACTCACTCTAAACTAGTTGGAGTTGTAAGTATTATCAGTTTTCTGGTCATTACCCAGATTTCCTGTGGTAACCTCCGTGATTGAAAACGGCTGGAAATGTAGTAAGAATCAAGTTACTTTCATTTCAAGTGTTTCTTACAAGTTTCTTATCGTTTCTGGAAACTATAATTGCGTATTTGAAGAGTTTTACCACAATTACAGAGTTTTCCTACAACTACATACTGAAATCGTCAGCATTTTAACTGATTCACACAGGAAACACCAGAGAAATTCGTCCTCCAATTGTAAACATAAACCGTATAGTCTTCACGTACAGTCTTTCTACACAAATTTTGAGCTGAATAAACCTGAATTCCTACTATTTGAAAGCGAACTCAAGTGAAAACTCACCCTAAACTAGACGGAGTTGTAAGTATTATCAGTTTTCTGGTCATGACCCAGCTTTCCACTGGTAACCTCCGTGATTGAAAACGGCTGGAAATGTAGTAAGAATCTATTTGCTTTTATTTCAAGTGTTTCGTACAAGTTTCTTTATCATTTCTGGAAAGTATAATTGCGTAATTGAAGAGTTTTACCACAATTAGAGAGTGTTCCTACAACTATATACTGGAATCGTCAGCATTTTAACTGATTCACACAGGAAACACCAGAGAAATTAGGCATCCAATTGTAAACATAAACTGTATAGTCTTCCTTTACAGTCTTTCTACAAAAATTTTGAGCTGTATAAACCTGAATTCCTAATATTTGAAAGCGAACTCAAGTGAAAACTCACCCTAAACTAGATGGAGTTGTAAGTATTATCAGTTTTCTGGTCATGACCTAGCTTTCCACTGGTAAACTCCGTGATTGAAAATGGCTGGAAATGTAGTAAGAATAAATTTCCTTTCATTTCAAGTGTTTCTTACAAGTTTTTTATCATTTCTGGAAGCTATAATTGCGTATTTGAATAGTTTTTCCACAATTAGAGAGTGTTCCTACAACTATATACTGGAATCGGCAGCATTTTAACTGATTCACACAGAAAACACCAGAGAAATTCGGCTTACAATTGTAAACATAAACTGTATAGTCTTCACTTAGAATCTTTCTACACAAATTTTGAGCTGTATAAACCTGAATTCCTAAAATTTGAAAGCGAACTCAAGTGAAAACTCACCCTAAAATAGACTGAGTTTTAAGTATTATCAGTTTTCTGGTCATGACCCAGCTTTCCACTGGTAAACTCCGTGATTGAAAACGCCAAGAAATGTAGTAAGAATAAATTTCCTTTCATTTCAAGTGTTTCTTACAAGTTTTTTTTATCATTTCTGGAAACTATAATTGCGTATTTGAAGAGTTGTACCACAATTAGAGAGTGTTTCTACAACTATATACTGGAATGAGCAGCATTTTAACTGATTCACACAGAAAACGCCAGAAAAATTAGGCCTCAATTTTAAACATAAACAGTATATTGCACACTTACAGTCTTTCTAAACTAATTTTGAGCTGTATAAACCTGAAATCCTAATATTTGAAAGCCAATTCAAGTGAAAACTCTCCCTAAACTAGCCGGAGTTGTAAATATTATCAGTTTTCTGGCTATGTTCCACCTTTCCACTGGTAACCTCCCTGATTGAAAAAGGCTGGAAATGTAGTAAGAATCAAGTTCCTTTTATTTCAAGTGTTTCTTAAAAGTTATTTATCATTTCTGGAAACTATAATTGCGTATTTGAAGAGTTTTACCACAATTTGAGAGTTTTCCTACAACTACATACTGGAATCGTCAGCATTTTAACTGATTCACACAGGAAACACCAGAGAAATTCGGCCTCCATTTGTAAACATAAACTGTATAGTCTTCACTTACCGTCTTTCTACACAAATTTTGAGCTGAATAAACCCGAATTCCTAATATTTGAAAGCGAAATCAAGTGAAAACTCACTCTAAACTAGTTGGAGTTGTAAGTATTATCAGTTTTCTGGTCATTACCCAGATTTCCTGTGGTAACCTCCGTGATTGAAAACGGCTGGAAATGTAGTAAGAATCAAGTTACTTTCATTTCAAGTGTTTCTTACAAGTTTCTTATCCTTTCTGGAAACTATAATTGCGTATTTGAAGAGTTTTACCACAATTTGAGAGTTTTCCTACAACTACATACTGGAATCGTCAGCATTTTAACTGATTCACACAGGAAACACCAGAGAAATTCGGCCTCCAATTGTAAACATAAACAGTATAGTCTTCACGTACAGTCTTTCTACACAAATTTTGAGCTGAATAAACCTGAATTCCTACTATTTGAAAGCGAACTCAAGTGAAAACTCACCCTAAACTAGACGGAGTTGTAAGTATTATCAGTTTTCTGGTCATGACCCAGCTTTCCACTGGTAACCTCCGTGATTGAAAATGGCTGGAAATGTAGTAAGAATCTATTTGCTTTTATTTCAAGTGTTTCGTACAAGTTTCTTTATCATTTCTGGAAAGTATAATTGCGTATTTGAAGAGTTTTACCACAATTAGAGAGTGTTCCTACAACTATATACTGGAATCGTCAGCATTTTAACTGATTCACACAGGAAACACCAAAGAAATTAGGCATCCAATTGTAAACATAAACTGTATAGTCTTCCTTTACAGTCTTTCTACACAAATTTTGAGCTGTATAAACCTGAATTCCTAATATTTGAAAGCGAACTCAAGTGAAAACTCACCCTAAACTAGACGGAGTTGTAAGTATTATCAGTTTTCTGGTCATGACCCAGCTTTCCACTGGTAACCTCCGTGATTGAAAACGGCTGGAAATGTAGTAAGAATAAATTTCCTTCATTTCAAGTGTTTCTTACAAGTTTTTTATCATTTCTGGAAACTACAATTGCGTATTTGAAGAGTTTTACCACAATTAGAGAGTGTTCCTACAACTATATACTGGAATCGTCAGCATTTTAACTGATTCACACAGAAAACGCCAGAGAAATTAGGCCTCAATTTTAAACATAAACAGTATATTGCACACTTACAGTCTTTCTATACAAATTTTGAGCTGTATAAACCTGAAATCCTAATATTTGAAAGCCAATTCAAGTGAAAACTCTCCCTAAACTAGCCGGAGTTGTAAATATTATCAGTTTTCTGGCCATGTCCCACCTTTCCACTGGTAACCTCCGTGATTGAAAACGGCTGGAAATGTAGTAAGAATCTATTTGCTTTTATTTCAAGTGTTTCTTACAAGTTTCTTTATCATTTCTGGAAAGTATAATTGCGTATTTGAAGAGTTTTACCACAATTACAGAGTGTTACTACGACTACATACTGAAATCGTCAGCATTTTAACTGATTCACACAGGAAACACCAGAGAAATTCGGCCTCCAATTGTAAACATAAACAGTATAGTCTTCACGTACAGTCTTTCTACACAAATTTTGAGCTGAATAAACCTGAATTCCTACTATTTGAAAGCGAACTCAAGTGAAAACTCACCCTAAACTAGATGGAGTTGTAAGTATTATCAGTTTTCTGGTCATGACCTAGCTTTCCACTGGTAAACTCCGTGATTGAAAATGGCTGGAAATGTAGTAAGAATAAATTTCCTTTCATTTCAAGTGTTTCTTACAAGTTTTTTATCATTTCTGGAAGCTATAATTGCGTATTTGAAGAGTTTTCCCACAATTAGAGAGTGTTCCTACAACTATATACTGGAATCGGCAGCATTTTAACTGATTCACACAGAAAACACCAGAGAAATTCGGCTTACAATTGTAAACATAAACTGTATAGTCTTCACTTAGAATCTTTCTACACAAATTTTGAGCTGTATAAACCTGAATTCCTAAAATTAGAAAGCGAACTCAAGTGAAAACTCACCCTAAAATAGACTGAGTTTTAAGTATTATCAGTTTTCTGGTCATGACCCAGCTTTCCACTGGTAAACTCCGTGATTGAAAACGCCAAGAAATGTAGTAAGAATAAATTTCCTTTCATTTCAAGTGTTTCTTACAAGTTTTTTTCATCATTTCTGGAAACTATAATTGCGTATTTGAAGAGTTGTACCACAATTAGAGAGTGTTCCTACAACTATATACTGGAATGAGCAGCATTTTAACTGATTCACACAGAAAACGCCAGAAAAATTAGGCCTCAATTTTAAACATAAACAGTATATTGCACACTTACAGTCTTTCTAAACTAATTTTGAGCTGTATAAACCTGAAATCCTAATATTTGAAAGCCAATTCAAGTGAAAACTCTCCCTAAACTAGCCGGAGTTGTAAATATTATCAGTTTTCTGGCTATGTTCCACCTTTCCACTGGTAACCTCCCTGATTGAAAAAGGCTGGAAATGTAGTAAGAATCAAGTTCCTTTTATTTCAAGTGTTTCTTAAAAGTTATTTATCATTTCTGGAAACTATAATTGCGTATTTGAAGAGTTTTACCACAATTTGAGAGTTTTCCTACAACTACATACTGGAATCGTCAGCATTTTAACTGATTCACACAGGAAACACCAGAGAAATTCGGCCTCCATTTGTAAACATAAACTGTATAGTCTTCACTTACCGTCTTTCTACACAAATTTTGAGCTGAATAAACCCGAATTCCTAATATTTGAAAGCGAAATCAAGTGAAAACTCACTCTAAACTAGTTGGAGTTGTAAGTATTATCAGTTTTCTGGTCATTACCCAGATTTCCTGTGGTAACCTCCGTGATTGAAAACGGCTGGAAATGTAGTAAGAATCAAGTTACTTTCATTTCAAGTGTTTCTTACAAGTTTCTTATCGTTTCTGGAAACTATAATTGCGTATTTGAAGAGTTTTACCACAATTACAGAGTTTTCCTACAACTACATACTGGAATCGTCAGCATTTTAACTGATTCACACAGGAAACACCAGAGAAATTCGGCCTCCAATTGTAAACATAAACAGTATAGTCTTCACGTACAGTCTTTCTACACAAATTTTGAGCTGAATAAACCTGAATTCCTACTATTTGAAAGCGAACTCAAGTGAAAACTCACCCTAAACTAGACGGAGTTGTAAGTATTATCAGTTTTCTGGTCATGACCCAGCTTTCCACTGGTAACCTCCGTGATTGAAAACGGCTGGAAATGTAGTAAGAATCTATTTGCTTTTATTTCAAGTGTTTCGTACAAGTTTCTTTATCATTTCTGGAAAGTATAATTGCGTATTTGAAGAGTTTTACCACAATTAGAGAGTGTTCCTACAACTATATACTGGAATCGTCAGCATTTTAACTGATTCACACAGGAAACACCAGAGAAATTAGGCATCCAATTGTAAACATAAACTGTATAGTCTTCCTTTACAGTCTTTCTACACAAATTTTGAGCTGTATGAACCTGAATTCCTAATATTTGAAAGCGAACTCAAGTGAAAACTCACCCTAAACTAGACGGAGTTGTAAGTATTATCAGTTTTCTGGTCATGACCCAGCTTTCCACTGGTAACCTCCGTGATTGAAAACGGCTGGAAATGTAGTAAGAATAAATTTCCTTCATTTCAAGTGTTTCTTACAAGTTTTTTATCATTTCTGGAAACTACAATTGCGTATTTGAAGAGTTTTACCACAATTAGAGAGTGATCCTACAACTATATACTGGAATCGTCAGCATTTTAACTGATTCACACAGAAAACGCCAGAGAAATTAGGCCTCAATTTTAAACATAAACAGTATATTGCACACTTACAGTCTTTCTATACAAATTTTGAGCTGTATAAACCTGAAATCCTAATATTTGAAAGCCAATTCAAGTGAAAACTCTCCCTAAACTAGCCGGAGTTGTAAATATTATCAGTTTTCTGGCCATGTCCCACCTTTCCACTGGTAACCTCCGTGATTGAAAATGGCTGGAAATGTAGTAAGAATCTATTTGCTTTTATTTCAAGTGTTTCTTACAAGTTTCTTTATCATTTCTGGAAAGTATAATTGCGTATTTGAAGAGTTTTACCACAATTACAGAGTGTTACTACAACTACATACTGAAATCGTCAGCATTTTAACTGATTCACACAGGAAACACCAGAGAAATTCGGCCTCCAATTGTAAACATAAACAGTATAGTCTTCACGTACAGTCTTTCTACACAAATTTTGAGCTGAATAAACCTGAATTCCTACTATTTGAAAGCGAACTCAAGTGAAAACTCACCCTAAACTAGATGGAGTTGTAAGTATTATCAGTTTTCTGGTCATGACCTAGCTTTCCACTGGTAAACTCCGTGATTGAAAATGGCTGGAAATGTAGTAAGAATAAATTTCCTTTCATTTCAAGTGTTTCTTACAAGTTTTTTATCATTTCTGGAAGCTATAATTGCGTATTTGAAGAGTTTTCCCACAATTAGAGAGTGTTCCTACAACTATATACTGGAATCGGCAGCATTTTAACTGATTCACACAGAAAACACCAGAGAAATTCGGCTTACAATTGTAAACATAAACTGTATAGTCTTCACTTAGAATCTTTCTACACAAATTTTGAGCTGTATAAACCTGAATTCCTAAAATTTGAAAGCGAACTCAAGTGAAAACTCACCCTAAAATAGACTGAGTTTTAAGTATTATCAGTTTTCTGGTCATGACCCAGCTTTCCACTGGTAAACTCCGTGATTGAAAACGCCAAGAAATGTAGTAAGAATAAATTTCCTTTCATTTCAAGTGTTTCTTACAAGTTTTTTTTATCATTTCTGGAAACTATAATTGCGTATTTGAAGAGTTGTACCACAATTAGAGAGTGTTTCTACAACTATATACTGGAATGAGCAGCATTTTAACTGATTCACACAGAAAACGCCAGAAAAATTAGGCCTCAATTTTAAACATAAACAGTATATTGCACACTTACAGTCTTTCTAAACTAATTTTGAGCTGTATAAACCTGAAATCCTAATATTTGAAAGCCAATTCAAGTGAAAACTCTCCCTAAACTAGCCGGAGTTGTAAATATTATCAGTTTTCTGGCTATGTTCCACCTTTCCACTGGTAACCTCCCTGATTGAAAAAGGCTGGAAATGTAGTAAGAATCAAGTTCCTTTTATTTCAAGTGTTTCTTAAAAGTTATTTATCATTTCTGGAAACTATAATTGCGTATTTGAAGAGTTTTACCACAATTTGAGAGTTTTCCTACAACTACATACTGGAATCGTCAGCATTTTAACTGATTCACACAGGAAACACCAGAGAAATTCGGCCTCCATTTGTAAACATAAACTGTATAGTCTTCACTTACCGTCTTTCTACACAAATTTTGAGCTGAATAAACCCGAATTCCTAATATTTGAAAGCGAAATCAAGTGAAAACTCACTCTAAACTAGTTGGAGTTGTAAGTATTATCAGTTTTCTGGTCATTACCCAGATTTCCTGTGGTAACCTCCGTGATTGAAAACGGCTGGAAATGTAGTAAGAATCAAGTTACTTTCATTTCAAGTGTTTCTTACAAGTTTCTTATCGTTTCTGGAAACTATAATTGCATATTTGAAGAGTTTTACCACAATTACAGAGTTTTCCTACAACTACATACTGGAATCGTCAGCATTTTAACTGATTCACACAGGAAACACCAGAGAAATTCGGCCTCCAATTGTAAACATAAACAGTATAGTCTTCACGTACAGTCTTTCTACACAAATTTTGAGCTGAATAAACCTGAATTCCTACTATTTGAAAGCGAACTCAAGTGAAAACTCACCCTAAACTAGACGGAGTTGTAAGTATTATCAGTTTTCTGGTCATGACCCAGCTTTCCACTGGTAACCTCCGTGATTGAAAAAGGCTGGAAATGTAGTAAGAATCTATTTGCTTTTATTTCAAGTGTTTCGTACAAGTTTCTTTATCATTTCTGGAAAGTATAATTGCGTATTTGAAGAGTTTTACCACAATTAGAGAGTGTTCCTACAACTATATACTGGAATCGTCAGCATTTTAACTGATTCACACAGGAAACACCAGAGAAATTAGGCATCCAATTGTAAACATAAACTGTATAGTCTTCCTTTACAGTCTTTCTACACAAATTTTGAGCTGTATAAACCTGAATTCCTAATATTTGAAAGCGAACTCAAGTGAAAACTCACCCTAAACTAGACGGAGTTGTAAGTATTATCAGTTTTCTGGTCATGACCCAGCTTTCCACTGGTAACCTCCGTGATTGAAAACGGCTGGAAATGTAGTAAGAATAAATTTCCTTCATTTCAAGTGTTTCTTACAAGTTTTTTATCATTTCTGGAAACTACAATTGCGTATTTGAAGAGTTTTACCACAATTAGAGAGTGTTCCTACAACTATATACTGGAATCGTCAGCATTTTAACTGATTCACACAGAAAACGCCAGAGAAATTAGGCCTCAATTTTAAACATAAACAGTATATTGCACACTTACAGTCTTTCTATACAAATTTTGAGCTGTATAAACCTGAAATCCTAATATTTGAAAGCCAATTCAAGTGAAAACTCTCCCTAAACTAGCCGGAGTTGTAAATATTATCAGTTTTCTGGCCATGTCCCACCTTTCCACTGGTAACCTCCGTGATTGAAAACGGCTGGAAATGTAGTAAGAATCTATTTGCTTTTATTTCAAGTGTTTCTTACAAGTTTCTTTATCATTTCTGGAAAGTATAATTGCGTATTTGAAGAGTTTTACCACAATTACAGAGTGTTACTACGACTACATACTGAAATCGTCAGCATTTTAACTGATTCACACAGGAAACACCAGAGAAATTCGGCCTCCAATTGTAAACATAAACAGTATAGTCTTCACGTACAGTCTTTCTACACAAATTTTGAGCTGAATAAACCTGAATTCCTACTATTTGAAAGCGAACTCAAGTGAAAACTCACCCTAAACTAGATGGAGTTGTAAGTATTATCAGTTTTCTGGTCATGACCTAGCTTTCCACTGGTAAACTCCGTGATTGAAAATGGCTGGAAATGTAGTAAGAATAAATTTCCTTTCATTTCAAGTGTTTCTTACAAGTTTTTTATCATTTCTGGAAGCTATAATTGCGTATTTGAAGAGTTTTCCCACAATTAGAGAGTGTTCCTACAACTATATACTGGAATCGGCAGCATTTTAACTGATTCACACAGAAAACACCAGAGAAATTCGGCTTACAATTGTAAACATAAACTGTATAGTCTTCACTTAGAATCTTTCTACACAAATTTTGAGCTGTATAAACCTGAATTCCTAAAATTAGAAAGCGAACTCAAGTGAAAACTCACCCTAAAATAGACTGAGTTTTAAGTATTATCAGTTTTCTGGTCATGACCCAGCTTTCCACTGGTAAACTCCGTGATTGAAAACGCCAAGAAATGTAGTAAGAATAAATTTCCTTTCATTTCAAGTGTTTCTTACAAGTTTTTTTTATCATTTCTGGAAACTATAATTGCGTATTTGAAGAGTTGTACCACAATTAGAGAGTGTTCCTACAACTATATACTGGAATGAGCAGCATTTTAACTGATTCACACAGAAAACGCCAGAAAAATTAGGCCTCAATTTTAAACATAAACAGTATATTGCACACTTACAGTCTTTCTAAACTAATTTTGAGCTGTATAAACCTGAAATCCTAATATTTGAAAGCCAATTCAAGTGAAAACTCTCCCTAAACTAGCCGGAGTTGTAAATATTATCAGTTTTCTGGCTATGTTCCACCTTTCCACTGGTAACCTCCCTGATTGAAAAAGGCTGGAAATGTAGTAAGAATCAAGTTCCTTTTATTTCAAGTGTTTCGTACAAGTTTCTTTATCATTTCTGGAAAGTATAATTGCGTATTTGAAGAGTTTTACCACAATTAGAGAGTGTTCCTACAACTATATACTGGAATGAGCAGCATTTTAACTGATTCACACAGGAAACACCAGAGAAATTCGGCCTCCATTTGTAAACATAAACTGTATAGTCTTCACTTACCGTCTTTCTACACAAATTTTGAGCTGAATAAACCCGAATTCCTAATATTTGAAAGCGAAATCAAGTGAAAACTCACTCTAAACTAGTTGGAGTTGTAAGTATTATCAGTTTTCTGGTCATTACCCAGATTTCCTGTGGTAACCTCCGTGATTGAAAACGGCTGGAAATGTAGTAAGAATCAAGTTACTTTCATTTCAAGTGTTTCTTACAAGTTTCTTATCGTTTCTGGAAACTATAATTGCGTATTTGAAGAGTTTTACCACAATTACAGAGTTTTCCTACAACTACATACTGGAATCGTCAGCATTTTAACGGATTCACACAGGAAACACCAGAGAAATTCGGCCTCCAATTGTAAACATAAACAGTATAGTCTTCACGTACAGTCTTTCTACACAAATTTTGAGCTGAATAAACCTGAATTCCTACTATTTGAAAGCGAACTCAAGTGAAAACTCACCCTAAACTAGACGGAGTTGTAAGTATTATCAGTTTTCTGGTCATGACCCAGCTTTCCACTGGTAACCTCCGTGATTGAAAACGGCTGGAAATGTAGTAAGAATCTATTTGCTTTTATTTCAAGTGTTTCGTACAAGTTTCTTTATCATTTCTGGAAAGTATAATTGCGTATTTGAAGAGTTTTACCACAATTAGAGAGTGTTCCTACAACTATATACTGGAATCGTCAGCATTTTAACTGATTCACACAGGAAACACCAGAGAAATTAGGCATCCAATTGTAAACATAAACTGTATAGTCTTCCTTTACAGTCTTTCTACACAAATTTTGAGCTGTATAAACCTGAATTCCTAATATTTGAAAGCGAACTCAAGTGAAAACTCACCCTAAACTAGACGGAGTTGTAAGTATTATCAGTTTTCTGGTCATGACCCAGCTTTCCACTGGTAACCTCCGTGATTGAAAACGGCTGGAAATGTAGTAAGAATAAATTTCCTTCATTTCAAGTGTTTCTTACAAGTTTTTTATCATTTCTGGAAACTACAATTGCGTATTTGAAGAGTTTTACCACAATTAGAGAGTGTTCCTACAACTATATACTGGAATCGTCAGCATTTTAACTGATTCACACAGAAAACGCCAGAGAAATTAGGCCTCAATTTTAAACATAAACAGTATATTGCACACTTACAGTCTTTCTATACAAATTTTGAGCTGTATAAACCTGAAATCCTAATATTTGAAAGCCAATTCAAGTGAAAACTCTCCCTAAACTAGCCGGAGTTGTAAATATTATCAGTTTTCTGGCCATGTCCCACCTTTCCACTGGTAACCTCCGTGATTGAAAATGGCTGGAAATGTAGTAAGAATCTATTTGCTTTTATTTCAAGTGTTTCTTACAAGTTTCTTTATCATTTCTGGAAAGTATAATTGCGTATTTGAAGAGTTTTACCACAATTACAGAGTGTTACTACAACTACATACTGAAATCGTCAGCATTTTAACTGATTCACACAGGAAACACCAGAGAAATTCGGCCTCCAATTGTAAACATAAACAGTATAGTCTTCACGTACAGTCTTTCTACACAAATTTTGAGCTGAATAAACCTGAATTCCTACTATTTGAAAGCGAACTCAAGTGAAAACTCACCCTAAACTAGATGGAGTTGTAAGTATTATCAGTTTTCTGGTCATGACCTAGCTTTCCACTGGTAAACTCCGTGATTGAAAATGGCTGGAAATGTAGTAAGAATAAATTTCCTTTCATTTCAAGTGTTTCTTACAAGTTTTTTATCATTTCTGGAAGCTATAATTGCGTATTTGAAGAGTTTTCCCACAATTAGAGAGTGTTCCTACAACTATATACTGGAATCGGCAGCATTTTAACTGATTCACACAGAAAACACCAGAGAAATTCGGCTTACAATTGTAAACATAAACTGTATAGTCTTCACTTAGAATCTTTCTACACAAATTTTGAGCTGTATAAACCTGAATTCCTAAAATTTGAAAGCGAACTCAAGTGAAAACCTACCCTAAAATAGACTGAGTTTTAAGTATTATCAGTTTTCTGGTCATGACCCAGCTTTCCACTGGTAACCTCCGTGATTGAAAACGCCAAGAAATGTAGTAAGAATAAATTTCCTTTCATTTCAAGTGTTTCTTACAAGTTTTTTTTATCATTTCTGGAAACTATAATTGCGTATTTGAAGAGTTTTACCACAATTAGAGAGTGTTCCTACAACTATATACTGGAATGAGCAGCATTTTAACTGATTCACACAGAAAACGCCAGAAAAATTAGGCCTCAATTTTAAACATAAACAGTATATTGCACACTTACAGTCTTTCTAAACTAATTTTGAGCTGTATAAACCTGAAATCCTAATATTTGAAAGCCAATTCAAGTGAAAACTCTCCCTAAACTAGCCGGAGTTGTAAATATTATCAGTTTTCTGGCTATGTTCCACCTTTCCACTGGTAACCTCCCTGATTGAAAAAGGCTGGAAATGTAGTAAGAATCAAGTTCCTTTTATTTCAAGTGTTTCTTAAAAGTTATTTATCATTTCTGGAAACTATAATTGCGTATTTGAAGAGTTTTACCACAATTTGAGAGTTTTCCTACAACTACATACTGGAATCGTCAGCATTTTAACTGATTCACACAGGAAACACCAGAGAAATTCGGCCTCCATTTGTAAACATAAACTGTATAGTCTTCACTTACCGTCTTTCTACACAAATTTTGAGCTGAATAAACCCGAATTCCTAATATTTGAAAGCGAAATCAAGTGAAAACTCACTCTAAACTAGTTGGAGTTGTAAGTATTATCAGTTTTCTGGTCATTACCCAGATTTCCTGTGGTAACCTCCGTGATTGAAAACGGCTGGAAATGTAGTAAGAATCAAGTTACTTTCATTTCAAGTGTTTCTTACAAGTTTCTTATCGTTTCTGGAAACTATAATTGCGTATTTGAAGAGTTTTACCACAATTACAGAGTTTTCCTACAACTACATACTGGAATCGTCAGCATTTTAACTGATTCACACAGGAAACACCAGAGAAATTCGGCCTCCAATTGTAAACATAAACAGTATAGTCTTCACGTACAGTCTTTCTACACAAATTTTGAGCTGAATAAACCTGAATTCCTACTATTTGAAAGCGAACTCAAGTGAAAACTCACCCTAAACTAGACGAAGTTGTAAGTATTATCAGTTTTCTGGTCATGACCCAGCTTTCCACTGGTAACCTCCGTGATTGAAAACGGCTGGGAATGTAGTAAGAATCTACTTGCTTTTATTTCAAGTGTTTCGTACAAGTTTCTTTATCATTTCTGGAAAGTATAATTGCGTATTTGAAGAGTTTTACCACAATTAGAGAGTGTTCCTACAACTATATACTGGAATGAGCAGCATTTTAACTGATTCACACAGGAAACACCAGAGAAATTCGGCCTCCATTTGTAAACATAAACTGTATAGTCTTCACTTACCGTCTTTCTACACAAATTTTGAGCTGAATAAACCCGAATTCCTAATATTTGAAAGCGAAATCAAGTGAAAACTCACTCTAAACTAGTTGGAGTTGTAAGTATTATCAGTTTTCTGGTCATTACCCAGATTTCCTGTGGTAACCTCCGTGATTGAAAACGGCTGGAAATGTAGTAAGAATCAAGTTACTTTCATTTCAAGTGTTTCTTACAAGTTTCTTATCGTTTCTGGAAACTATAATTGCGTATTTGAAGAGTTTTACCACAATTACAGAGTTTTCCTACAACTACATACTGGAATCGTCAGCATTTTAACGGATTCACACAGGAAACACCAGAGAAATTCGGCCTCCAATTGTAAACATAAACAGTATAGTCTTCACGTACAGTCTTTCTACACAAATTTTGAGCTGAATAAACCTGAATTCCTACTATTTGAAAGCGAACTCAAGTGAAAACTCACCCTAAACTAGACGGAGTTGTAAGTATTATCAGTTTTCTGGTCATGACCCAGCTTTCCACTGGTAACCTCCGTGATTGAAAACGGCTGGAAATGTAGTAAGAATCTATTTGCTTTTATTTCAAGTGTTTCGTACAAGTTTCTTTATCATTTCTGGAAAGTATAATTGCGTATTTGAAGAGTTTTACCACAATTAGAGAGTGTTCCTACAACTATATACTGGAATCGTCAGCATTTTAACTGATTCACACAGGAAACACCAGAGAAATTAGGCATCCAATTGTAAACATAAACTGTATAGTCTTCCTTTACAGTCTTTCTACACAAATTTTGAGCTGTATAAACCTGAATTCCTAATATTTGAAAGCGAACTCAAGTGAAAACTCACCCTAAACTAGACGGAGTTGTAAGTATTATCAGTTTTCTGGTCATGACCCAGCTTTCCACTGGTAACCTCCGTGATTGAAAACGGCTGGAAATGTAGTAAGAATAAATTTCCTTCATTTCAAGTGTTTCTTACAAGTTTTTTATCATTTCTGGAAACTACAATTGCGTATTTGAAGAGTTTTACCACAATTAGAGAGTGTTCCTACAACTATATACTGGAATCGTCAGCATTTTAACTGATTCACACAGAAAACGCCAGAGAAATTAGGCCTCAATTTTAAACATAAACAGTATATTGCACACTTACAGTCTTTCTATACAAATTTTGAGCTGTATAAACCTGAAATCCTAATATTTGAAAGCCAATTCAAGTGAAAACTCTCCCTAAACTAGCCGGAGTTGTAAATATTATCAGTTTTCTGGCCATGTCCCACCTTTCCACTGGTAACCTCCGTGATTGAAAACGGCTGGAAATGTAGTAAGAATCTATTTGCTTTTATTTCAAGTGTTTCTTACAAGTTTCTTTATCATTTCTGGAAAGTATAATTGCGTATTTGAAGAGTTTTACCACAATTACAGAGTGTTACTACAACTACATACTGAAATCGTCAGCATTTTAACTGATTCACACAGGAAACACCAGAGAAATTCGGCCTCCAATTGTAAACATAAACAGTATAGTCTTCACGTACAGTCTTTCTACACAAATTTTGAGCTGAATAAACCTGAATTCCTACTATTTGAAAGCGAACTCAAGTGAAAACTCACCCTAAACTAGATGGAGTTGTAAGTATTATCAGTTTTCTGGTCATGACCTAGCTTTCCACTGGTAAACTCCGTGATTGAAAATGGCTGGAAATGTAGTAAGAATAAATTTCCTTTCATTTCAAGTGTTTCTTACAAGTTTTTTATCATTTCTGGAAGCTATAATTGCGTATTTGAAGAGTTTTCCCACAATTAGAGAGTGTTCCTACAACTATATACTGGAATCGGCAGCATTTTAACTGATTCACACAGAAAACACCAGAGAAATTCGGCTTACAATTGTAAACATAAACTGTATAGTCTTCACTTAGAATCTTTCTACACAAATTTTGAGCTGTATAAACCTGAATTCCTAAAATTTGAAAGCGAACTCAAGTGAAAACCTACCCTAAAATAGACTGAGTTTTAAGTATTATCAGTTTTCTGGTCATGACCCAGCTTTCCACTGGTAACCTCCGTGATTGAAAACGCCAAGAAATGTAGTAAGAATAAATTTCCTTTCATTTCAAGTGTTTCTTACAAGTTTTTTTTATCATTTCTGGAAATTATAATTGCGTATTTGAAGAGTTTTACCACAATTAGAGAGTGTTCCTACAACTATATACTGGAATGAGCAGCATTTTAACTGATTCACACAGAAAACGCCAGAAAAATTAGGCCTCAATTTTAAACATAAACAGTATATTGCACACTTACAGTCTTTCTAAACTAATTTTGAGCTGTATAAACCTGAAATCCTAATATTTGAAAGCCAATTCAAGTGAAAACTCTCCCTAAACTAGCCGGAGTTGTAAATATTATCAGTTTTCTGGCTATGTTCCACCTTTCCACTGGTAACCTCCCTGATTGAAAAAGGCTGGAAATGTAGTAAGAATCAAGTTCCTTTTATTTCAAGTGTTTCTTAAAAGTTATTTATCATTTCTGGAAACTATAATTGCGTATTTGAAGAGTTTTACCACAATTACAGAGTTTTCCTACAACTACATACTGGAATCGGCAGCATTTTAACTGATTCACACAGAAAACACCAGAGAAATTCGGCTTACAATTGTAAACATAAACTGTATAGTCTTCACTTAGAATCTTTCTACACAAATTTTGAGCTGTATAAACCTGAATTCCTAAAATTTGAAAGCGAACTCAAGTGAAAACTCACCCTAAAATAGACTGAGTTTTAAGTATTATCAGTTTTCTGGTCATGACCAGCTTTCCACTGGTAACCTCCGTGATTGAAAACGCCCAGAAATGTAGTAAGAATAAATTTCCTTTCATTTCAAGTGTTTCTTACAAGTTTTTTTTATCATTTCTGGAAACTATAATTGCGTAATTGAAGAGTTTTACCACAATTAGAGAGTGTTCCTTCAACTATATACTGGAATCGTCAGCATTTTAACTGATTCACACAGAAAACGCCAGAAAAATTAGGCCTCAATTTTAAACATAAACAGTATATTGCACACTTACAGTCTTTCTATACAAATTTTGAGCTGTATAAACCTGAAATCCTAATATTTGAAAGCCAATTCAAGTGAAAACTCTCCCTAAACTAGCCGGAGTTGTAAATATTATCAGTTTTCTGGCTATGTCCCACCTTTCCACTGGTAACCTCCGTGATTGAAATCGGCTGGAAATGTAGTAAGAATTTATTTGCTTTTATTTCAAGTGTTTCTTACAAGTTTCTTTATCATTTCTGGAAACTATAATTGCGTATTTGAAGAGTTTTACCACAATTAGAGAGTGTTCCTACAACTACATACTGGAATCGTCAGCATTTTAACTGATTCACACAGGAAACTCCAGAGAAATTCGGCCTCCAATTGTAAACATAAACAGTATAGTCCTCACTTACATTCTTTCTACACAAATTTTGAGCTGTATAAACCTGAATTCCTAATATTTGAAAGCGAAATCAAGTGAAAACTCACTCTAAACTAGTTGGAGTTGTAAGTATTATCAGTTTTCTTGTCATTACCCAGATTTCCTGTGGTAACCTCCGTGATTGAAAACGGCTGGAAATGTAGTAAGAATAAATTTCCGTTCATTTCAAGTGTTTCTTACAAGTTTTTTATCATTTCTGGAAGCTATAATTGCGTATTTGAAGAGTTTTACCACAATTAGAGAGTGTTCCTACAACTACATACTGGAATCGGCAGCATTTTAACTGATTCACACAGAAAACACCAGAGAAATTCGGCTTCCAATTGTAAACATAAACTGTTTAGTCTTTACTTAGAATCTTACTACACATATTTTGAGCTGTATAAACCTGAATTCCTAAAATTTGAAAGCGAACTCAAGTGAAAACTCACCCTAAAATAGACTGAGTTTTAAGTATTATCAGTGTTCTGCTCATGACCAGCTTTCCACTGGTAACCTCCTTGATTGAAAACGCCCAGAAATGTAGTAAGAATAAATTTCCTTTCATTTCAAGTGTTTCTTACAAGTTTTTTTTATCATTTCTGGAAACTATAATTGCGTAATTGAAGAGTTTTACCACAATTAGAGAGTGTTCCTACAACTATATACTGGAATCGTCAGCATTTTAACTGATTCACACAGAAAACGCCAGAAAAATTAGGCCTCAATTTTAAACATAAACAGTATATTGCACACTTACAGTCTTTCTATACAAATTTTGAGCTGTATAAACCTGAAATCCTAATGTTTGAAAGCCAATTCAAGAGAAAACTCTCCCTAAACTAGCCGGAGTTTTAAATATTATCAGTTTTCTGGCTATGTCCCACCTTTCCACTGGTAACCTCCGTGATTGAAAACGGCTGGAAATGTAGTAAGAATCTATTTGTTTTTATTTCAAGTGTTTCTTATAAGTTTTTTATCATTACTGGAAACAATAATTGCGTATTTGAAGAGTTTTACCACAATTAGAGAGTGTTCCTACAACTACATACTGGAATCGTCAGCATTTTAACTGATTCACACAGGAAACACCAGAGAAATTCGGCCTCCAATTGTAAACATAAACAGTATAGTCCTCACTTACAGTCTTTCTACACAAATTTTGAGCTGTATAAACCTGAATTCCTAATATTTGAAAGCGAACTCAAGTGAAAACTCACTCTAACCTAGATGGAGTTGTAAGTATTATCAGTTTTCTGGTCATTACCCAGATTTTCTGTGGTAACCTCCGTGATTGAAAACGGCTGGAAATGTAGTAAGAATCAAGTTCCTTTTATTTCAAGTGTTTCTTACGAGTTATTTATCATTTCTGGAAACTATAATTACGTATTTGAAGAGTTTTACCACAATTACAGAGTGTTCCTACAACTACATACTGAAATCGTCAGCATTTTAACTGATTCACACAGGAAACACCAGAGAAATTCGGCCTCCAATTGTAAACATAAACAGTATAGTCTTCACGTACAGTCTTTCTACACAACTTTTGAGCTGAATAAACCTGAATTCCTAATATTTGAAAGCGAACTCAAGTGAAAACTCACCCTAAACTAGATGGAGTTGTAAGTATTATCAGTTTTCTGGACATGACCCAGCCTTCCACTGGTAAACTCTGTGATTGAAAACGGCTCTAAATGTAGTAAGAATAAATTTCCTTTCATTTCAAGTGTTTCTTACAAGTTTTTTATCATTTCTGGAAGCTATAATTGCGTATTTGAAGAGTTTTACCACAATTAGAGAGTGTTCCTACAACTATATACTGGAATCGGCAGCATTTTAACTGATTCACACAGAAAACGCCAGAAAAATTAGGCCTCAATTTTAAACATAAACAGTATATTGCACACTTACAGTCTTTCTACACAAATTTTGAGCTGAATAAACATGAATTCCTACTATTTGAAAGCGAACTCAAGTGAAAACTCACCCTAAACTAGACGTAGTTGTAAGTATTATCTGTTTTCTGGTCATGACCCAGCTTTCCACTGGTAAACTCCGTGATTGAAAACAGCTGGAAATGTAGTAAGAATAAATTTCCTTTCATTTCAAGTGTTTCTTACAAGTTTTTTATCATTTCTGGAAACTATAATTGCGTATTTGAAGAGTTTTACCACAATTAGAGAGTGTTCCTACAACTAAATACTGGAATCGTCAGCATTTTAACTGATTCACACAGAAAACGCCAGAAAAATTAGGCCTCAATTTTAAACATAAACAGTATATTGCACACTTACAGTCTATCTATAGAAATTTTGAGCTGTATAAACCTGAAATCCTAATATTTGAAAGCCATTTCAAGTGAAAACTCTCCCTAAACTAGCCGGAGTTGTAAATATTATCAGTTTTCTGGCTATGTCCCACCTTTCCACTGGTAACCTCCGTGATTGAAAACGGCTGGAAATGTAGTAAGAATCTATTTGCTTTTATTTCAAGTGTTTCTTACAAGTTTCTTTATCATTTCTGGAAAGTATAATTGCGTATTGAAGAGTTTTACCACAATTAGAGACTGTTCCTACAACTACATACTGGAATCGTCATCATTTTAACTGATTCACACAGGAAACACCAGAGAAATTCGGCCTCCAATTGGAAACATAAACTGTATAGTCTTCATTTACAGTCTTTCTACACAAATTTTGAGCTGTATAAACCTGAATTCCTAATATTTGAAAGCGAACTCAAGTGAAAACTCACCCTAAAATAGACTGAGTTCTAAGTATTATCAGTTTTCTGGTCATTACCCAGATTTCCTGTGGTAACCTCCGTGATTGAAAACGGCTGGAAATGTAGTAAGAATCAAGTTCCTTTTATTTCAAGTGTTTCTTACGAGTTATTTATCATTTCTGGAAACTATAATTGCGTATTTGAAGAGTTTTACCACAATTAGAGAGTGTTCCTACAACTATATACTGGAATCGTCAGCATTTTAACTGATTCACACAGAAAACGCCAGAAAAATTAGGCCTCAATTTTAAACATAAACAGTATATTGCACACTTACAGTCTTTCTATACAAATTTTAAGCTGTATAAACCTGAAATCCTAATGTTTGAAAGCCAATTCAAGTGAAAACTCTCCCTAAACTACCCGGAGTTTTAAATATTATCAGTTTTCTGGCTATGTCCCACCTTTCCACTGGTAACCTCCGTGATTGAAAACGGCTGGAAATGTAGTAAGAATCTATTTGCTTTTATTTCTTTTTTTTTTTTTTCTTTTCTTTTTTTTTTTTATTGCTTAAAGTATTACAAAGGGTATTACATATGTATCCATTTTATCCCCCCGCCCTAGACAGTCCCCTAGCCTCCCCTATCACCCAGTGTCTTATGTCCATTGGTTATGCTTATATGCATGCATACAAGTCCTTTAGTTGATCTCTTACCCCACTACCTCCTGCCCCCCAACCCTCCCCGGCCTTCCCGCTGCAGTTTGACAATCTGTTTGAGGCAGCTCTGCCTCTGTATCTATTATTGTTCAAAAGTTTATAATGGTCTCTATTGTCCATGAATGAGTGAGATCATGTGGTATTTTTCCTTTATTGACTGGCTTATTTCACTTAGCATAATGCTCTCCAGTTCCATCCATGACGTTGCAAATGGTAAGAGTTCCTTCCTTTTTACAGCAGCATAGTATTCCATCGTGTAGATGTACCACAGTTTTCTAATCCATTCATCTGCTGATGGGCACTTAGGCTGTTTCCAGATCTTAGCTATGGTGAATTGTGCTGCTATGAACATAGGGGTGCATATATCCTTTCTGATTGGTGTTTCTGGTTTCTTGGGATATATTCCTAGAAGTGGGATCACAGGGTCAAATGGGAGTTCCATTTTCAGTTTTTTAAGGAAACTCCATACTGTCTTCCATAGTGGCTGCACCAGTCTGCATTCCCACCAGCAGTGCACAAGTGTTCCTTTTTCTCCACAACCTCTCCAGCACTTGTCGTTTGTTGATTTGTTGATGATAGCCAGTCTGACAGGTGTGAGATGGTACCTCATTGCTGTTTTGATTTGCATCTCTCGGATGATTAGTGACTTTGAGCATGTTTTCATATGTCTCTTGGCTTTCTGAATGTCCTCTTTTGAAAGGTGTCTATTTAGGTCCTTTGCCCATTTTTTGATTGGATTGTTTATCTTCCTTTTGTTAAGTTGTATGAGTTCCCTATAAATTTTGGAGATTAGGCCCTTATCAGATATGTCATTGGCAAATATGTTTTCCCACACAGTGGGTTTTCTCGTTGTTTTGTTGATGGTTTCTTTTGCTGTGCAGAAGCTTTTTATTTTGATGTAGTCCCATTTGTTCATTTTTTCTTTAGTTTCAAGTGCCCTAGGAGCTGTATCAGTGAAGAAATTGCTTCGGCATATGTCTGAAATTTTTTTGCCTTTGGATTCTTCTAGAATTTTTATGGTATCCTGTCGTACATCTAAGTCCTTTATCCATTTTGAGTTTATTTTTGTATATGGTGTAAGTTGGTGGTCTAGTTTCATTTTCTTGCATATATCTGTCCAATTTTCCCAACACCATTTATTGAAGAGACTATCTTGGCTCCATTGTATGTTCTTGCCTCCTTTGTCAAATATTAATTGAGCATATTGGTTCGGGCTGATTTCTGGGCTCTCTATTCTATTCCATTGATCTATATGCCTATTCTTGTGCCAGTACCAGGCAGTTTTGAGAACAGTGGCTTTGTAATACAACTTGATATCTGGTATTGAGATCCCACCTACTTTGTACTTTTTCAGGATTGCTGCAGCTATTCGGGGTCTTCTTTTATTCCAGATGAATTTTTGGAAAGTTCGTTCTAGATCTCTGAAGTATGCTGTTGGTATTTTAATGGGAAGTGCGTTGAATTTATAGATTGCTTTGGGTAGTATGGACATTTTAATGATGTTGATTCTACCAATCCATGAACACGGTATGTTCTTCCATCTGTTTATGTCTTCCTCTATGTCTTTTTTCAATGTCCTGTAGTTTTCTGAGTAGAGGTCTTTTACCTCTTTAGTTAAGTTTATTCCTAGGTAGCTTAATTTTTTTGGTGCAATGGTAAACGGGATTGTTTTTATAATCTCTCTTTCTGAAAGTTCACTATTGGTATATAGAAATGCCTCAGATTTCTTGGGGTTAATTTTGTATCCTGCTACATTGCCAAATTCATGTATTAAGTCTAGTAGCTTTTTGATGGAATCTCTAGGGTTTTGTATGTATAATATCATGTCGTCTGCAAATAAGGACAGTTTTACTTCCTCTTTTCCAATTTGGATGCCTTTTATTTCTTCTTCTTGCCGAATTGCAATGGCTAACACTTCCAGTACTATGTAGAACAGGAGTGGTGAGAGGAGGCATCCCTGTCTTGTTCCTGTTCTTAGGGGAAATGGTGTTAGTTTTTGTCCGTTGAGTATGATGTTGGCTGTGGGCCTGTCATATATGGCTTTTATTATGTTGAGGTATGATCCTTCTACTCCCACCTTGCTGAGAGTTTTTATCAAAAATGGGTGTTGAATTTTGTCAAATGCTTTTTCTGCATCAATTGATATGACCATGTGGTTTTTTTCTTTCAATTTGTTTATGTGATGTATCACGTTTATTGATTTGCGGATATTGTACCATCCTTGCATCCCTGGGATAAATCCTACTTGGTCATGGTGTATGATCTTTCTGATGTACTGCTGGATCCGATTTGCTAAGATTTTGTTGAGGATTTTGGCATCTATGTTCATGAGGGATATTGGCCTGTAATTCTCTTTCATTGTGTTGTCTTTACCTGGTTTTGGTATTAGGGTGATGCTGGCTTCATAGAATGAGCTTGGAAGTGTTCCTTCCTCTTGAATTTTTTGTAGTAGTCTGAGGAGGATAGGTTTTAGTTCTTCCTTGAATGTTTGGTAAAACTCCCCTGTGAAGCCATCTGGTCCTGGGCTTTTGTTTGATGGAAGCTTTTTGATGACTGCTTCAATTTCTTCCATAGTTATTGGCCTGTTGAGATTTTTAGATTCTTCCTGATTGAGTTTTGGAATGTTGTATTTTTCTAGGAATTTGTCCATTTCCTCCAGGTTGTCTAGTTTGTTGGAGTAAAGCTGTCCATAGTATTTTTTAACAATCATTTGTATTTCTGTGGGGTCTGTTGTTATTTCGCCTCTATCGTTTCTGATTTTATTTATTTGGGTCCTCTCTCTCTGCTTCTTGGTGAGTCTGGCTAGAGGTTTATCAATCTTGTTTATCCTTTCAAAGAACCAGCTCTTGGTTTCATTGATTTTCTGTATTGTTTTTTTGGTCTCTATGTCATTTATTTCTGCTCTAATCTTTATTATCTCCTTCCTTCTGCTCACTCTGGGGTTTTCTTGTTGCTCTCTTTCTAATTCTTTGAGTTGTAGAGTTAGATGATTTACTACCATTTTTTCTTGTTTTTTGAGATAGGCCTGTAGAGCTATAAACTTCCCTCTCAGGACTGCTTTCAATGTGTCCCATAGGTTTTGGATTGTTGTGTTTTCATTGTCATTAGTTTCCAAGATGTTTTTAATTTCTTCTTTGATCTCATTGGTAACCCAATCAATATTTAATAGCATGCTATTCAGCTTCCAGGTGTTTGAGTATTTTGGGTTGTTTTTATTGTAGTTTATTTCTAATATTATGCCATCGTGGTCTGCGAAGACGCTTTTTATGATTTCAATCTTCTTGAATTTGGGGATACTTTGCTTGTGACCCAGAATGTGGTCTATTTTTGAATATGTCCCATGAGCACCTGAGAAGAACGTATATTCTCTGGCTTTGGGGTGAAGTGTTCTGAAGATGTCTATTAAGTCCATCTGATCTAGTGAATCATTTAGGATTGCTATATCTTTGCTGGTTGTTTGTCTATAGGACTTATCCAGTGCTGTCAATGGTGTATTAAAGTCCCCTACTATGATTGTATTGTTGTCGATCTCTCCTTTGATATTTTCCAGGAGTCTTTTTATGAATTTGGGTGCTCCTACATTGGGTGCATATATGTTTACCAGGGTTATATCTTCTTGTTGTATTGATCCCTTTAGTATTATGAAGTGGCCTTCCTTATCTCTTGTTAAGGCCTTCACTTTGAGGTCTATTTTGTCCGATATAAGTATTGCTACCCCAGCTTTCTTTTCCTTTCCATTTGCCTGAAAGATATTTTGCCATCCTTTCACTTTCAGTCTGTGTGAGTCCCTTCTAATGAGGTGGGTTTCTTGTAGACAGCAGATGTATGGGTCATGTTTTTTTATCCATTCAGCCACTCGATGTCTTTTGGTTGGAGCATTTAGTCCGTTTACGTTTAAAGTTATTATTGAAAGGTACTTGTTTGTAGCCATTTCTTTTTTTGTGTGGCTGTTTTCTTTCTGAGCTTTTTATTTCTTATTTTTATATCAGTCCCTTTAGCATTCCTTGCAATGCTGGCTTGGTGGTGACAAACTCCCTTAGCCTTTTTTTGTCTGTGAAGCTTCTTATTTCCCTTTCAAGTTTGAATGATAGCCTTGCTGGATAGAGTATTCTTGGATTCAGTCCTTTGCTTTGCATCACTTTGTAAATTTCAGTCCATTCTTTTCTTGCCTGATGTGTTTCTGTTGAGAAGTCATTTGACAATCTAATGGGAGATCCCTTGTATGTAACTTTCCGTCTCTCTCTTGCAGCCTGTAAGATTCTCTCTTTGTCCTGAACATTTGACATGGTGATTATGATGTGTCTTGGTGTGGGTCTTTTCGGGTTCACCTTGTTTGGGACTCTCTGGGCTTGTGTGACTTTTTTCTTCCCCACCTCAGGAAAGTTTTCTGATATTATTTCTTCGAGTAGGTTTTCTAATCCTTGTTCATCCTTCTGTTGTTCTGGTACTCCTATTATTCGTATGTTGTTTCGTTTCATGTTGTCCCAAAGCTCCCTTAGGCTCTCCTCCTGTCTTTTAATTTTTTTCTCCAATTGCAGTACATTTTGGGTGTGTTTTGCTTCCTTGTCTTCTAATTCACTTATTCGGTCCTCCGCTTCTCCTAGTCTACTGTTGATACTTTCAATGGAGTTTTTCATTGCAGCTATATCACTCTTCATTTCCTCTTGGGTCTTACTTAGGTTGTTGATTTTTTCATCTGTTTCTTCTAGCTTCTTCCATATGTTATCGATTTTTTCATCTGTTTCTTCTAGCTTCTTCCATATGTTATCGATTTTTTCATCTGTTTCTTCTTGCTTCTTGAAGAGGTTGTAGATTTTTTCCTCCATCCGGTTTATGCACTCTAGGATCTTTATTCTGAATTCTTTATCTGTCATGTTGCATGCCTCTGTATTACTTAGCTGCTTTTCTGGAGAGTCCTCCTTCTCTTTCCTTTGGGGGTTTCTTTGTCTACCCATGTTTGATCTCAATGACATATCTAGACGTTGAGTTGTTCAGTGGTTGCTCCCTTGGTGGCAGTGACTCCTTGGTCTGTGGTTGCTCTTCGGGCGGTTGCGGTAGCAGCTGCTCTTCAGTTGTCAGCAGCTCCTCTGGTGGGTGCTGTTCACAGCTGTGGTGGCTCTTCTGGCTGGTGGGGCGAGGTTTCACGTACAGCTGCTGTTCCTCAGCAGAGGATGTGGTGCTCAGGAGGTTGCTGTTGCTTGGATCTGCTGCATTGATTTAAAGGCACAAAATACAACACAACAAGGCACCACGTACCAGGCACTATACGCAAATATATTTACGATATTAATAACCCCAAGTAAAGGTGACCACCTGAATTAAGAGAATTAGGGGATAAGGAAGAAGGAAGAGAAAAAGATAAAAGAGAGAAAGGAAAAGAAAAGTAGGGACCAAAAAAAGGGAGTGCAAAAATGAAATTGGGAAAAAGGAAGGGGGAAAATAAAAGCAAGAAAAGAAAAGAAAAAAAAAAAGAGTGAAAAGAGAGAATGAAGTGGAAGAGGGGAAGAGACTTTTTATATGAGGAGAATACTCCTATAGAACAGCCATTAATCCCAACAAATTCCAGCAACAGCTCCCTGGATATGAATGCAAACTAGAAACAACCAATAATATAACGATGAAAATAGAATGGTGAACACTAATCCCAAAATAAAATAAAGAAAAAATAAAATGGCACTTTAAAAAATGGTAAAATGGTAGCAGTAATAATACTGGTTAAAAATAAGAAGGTAGTAATTAAAAGGGTAAAATCAGGTGATGGAAAAAGAGGAAAAAAAAAAAAAGAACAGAAAAAAAAAATTGGTTTCTTAGTTAAAAAGTGAAAAAAGAAAAAAAAAATTGCAGTAGTGAATGTCCTTCGTTTCTTCTATTCTTCAGTGTGGCTCGCCTTAGACCTTCCAGGTATTCAGGAGAGTGTTGAGATTCCCTGCGATATACTGTTCCTCTGTGTTGTAAACCACAGTCCTTATTTTAAAGCATGCCGCATTTATTTCCCAGACTGCCTTATTTTGTGTCTAGCAAAGAGTCAGTTTGTAGGTCAGCCTCTGGGTGGCAGTGTTCTGGGATTGGCCTCTGAGGCTATAGGGCCTCTCTGTCCAGTGGAAGTTCACTGCCCAGAGCTGACTGCATAATAGTTAGTTACCGGCGCTATGTTGTTGCTGGGATTGAAAATCCCCCTATAGTCCAGACCCTGTTAACTCCCAGGGACTGATCAGGTTATCTTAATCCTTGATCTCCTTCAGGGTGGAATCTGGGTGTGGCTGTGCTCCTTGCCTGGGGGCTGGGGGGAGGAGACTCACTCTCAGGAGCGGGTGGCTGCCCCAGTCCTGGCCTCAGGGGTGTCTCAGCACTCAACTCACTACCACCTCTCCCGGCTCCCCCTCTTTCCCCAGTCTCTCCCCAGATTCCACTCCTCAGCACACTCTCCCTCTCTTCAGCACAGGTGAGTGTCTGTATCCGAAATGTCCCATGAACAGGATTCAGTGAAAACAAAGAAACAAATGCCGGCCGCGGAAACGGGGAAGGCTTGGTTTCTGTAAGCTTCTTCTCTTACCGGGACTGCATGGTCAGGTCAGCTCTTCAGGCTGCCCCCTTTAGGCTCAGTCCTCCGTGATCACAGAACCCAGCTCTCAATTTCCCTGGCGACGCCAGGAATCCTGCAGTTCTCCTTTCCCCCTTCAGGGGCTGTGCCTGTCCCAAGGGACGCGGCTGTCTGCCACGCGGTCTCCCTCCGACTCTCTGGGCTCAGAGGTCAGGCAAACTTTCCTGCTCAAATCCCTGGTTTTTTTTTACCTTTCCAGGGGAGTTCTGCTCTTCCCGGCTGCAAACCCTCTCACCAGCTGAGCAATTTCGCCAATTCGGTGTGAGTGTTACTAGCTTCAGCTTCCATTTGCTCCGGGACACGACCTGGGACACGTCTGCCTATATCGCCGCCATCTTGGTTCTCCCTATTTGCTTTTATTTCAAGTGTTTCTTATAAGTTTTTTATCATTACTGGAAACAATAATTGCGTATTTGAAGAGTTTTACCACAATTAGAGAGTGTTCCTACAACTACATACTGGAATCGTCAGCATTTTAACTGATTCACACAGGAAACACCAGAGAAATTCGGCCTCCAATTGTAAACATAAACAGTATAGTCCTCACTTACAGTCTTTCTACACAAATTTTGAGCTGTATAAACCTGAATTCCTAATATTTGAAAGCGAACTCAAGTGAAAACTCACTCTAAACTAGTTGGAGTTGTAAGTATTATCAGTTTTCTGGTCATTACCCAGATTTCCTGTGGTAACCTCCGTGATTGAAAACGGCTGGAAATGTAGTAAGAATCAAGTTCCTTTTTTTTCAAGTGTTTCTTACGAGTTATTTATCATTTCTGGAAACTATAATTACGTATTTGAAGAGTTTTACCACAATTAGAGAGTGTTCCTACAACTATATACTGGAATCCTCAGCATTTTAACTGATTCACACAGAAAACGCCAGAGAAATTCGGCCTCCAATTGTAAACATAAACAGTATAGTCCTCACTGTTAGGTTAGGTGGCTCAGGAGGCGGCGCAAGAAATAGAGTCCAGTGAATCAGAAAAGAAAGGAAAGGAAAAGGTTTATTCTGCGTCCCCGGGAGACCCACGTACCCCCAGGACAGGGCACGTGGATTCACGCCAACAGGGAGGGGGGCGCTTTTTTTATACTGCAGTTGGGTGAGGGGCGGGGACATGAGCTGAGGAATTCTCTGCCGCAGGGGATGGGCGGGGGTATTCAGAAGAAGTCCCTATCTGTGTGGGGGTATGTGGATTCAGGGAGAAGAAGCTGGTATCTGTGTCTGGCACGTTGATCTGTGAGAAATCCCAGGGGAAGTCCATTGTCTCATCACATGTCTCTGATCCTGGGCTCTCTCCGACCTAACATTCCGGCCTTTTGGTGATAAGGGACGGCGACTCTTTCTGACTGCTTCCAGCTGGCTAAGGGCGACGGAGGGGGGGCGTTTAAAGGCCAGGGTTAGGCAGAGGCAGGTCGGAGGGCAGCCGAGCGTAGGGATGGAGCAGGAGCTGATTCACAGTCACTTTGACATCTCCGCGATCCGGGAGCGGATGAACTTGAGGAGGCAGGGGGCTAGGAGAAAAAAGACACAGATGAGAATCAGGGGCCCTATCATGGGTAGGACCCAGGTGGCTAAGGGGCTTTGGAACCAGCCGGAAGGAGAGTTGTCCTGGAAGTGTCCTGCATGTCGTTCTTCACTCAGCTTAGTCAGGGTCTGTACGTTTACGTTTTGCTCCACTACTCCGGCTCGATGTAGTAACAGCATTCTTCCTGAAGGAATATACAGGTTCCTCCTTTTTCTGCAGTCAGAAGGTCTGAGGCGAGCTGGTTCTGTAGGGCTACTTGGGCTACTGATGTCACTTGCTGCTGTAGGGAGGCTAAAAGAGGCAGTAGTAGACTCCAGGGCTAACTGGAGCTTGTCATTAAAGTACTGAGCAGTGACCAGACTGTTCCCGAGGGCCCCCCAGTGAGGCCTACCAAGGCAGTGATACTCACCCCTAACATGACAGGGAGGAAGGCAGCCAGGTGGGTCCAGGGATGGGATGGAGGGAGCAACCAGTGAGCTCCGACTCTCCGTACAAGGTTAGTTGGGGAACTACTGTGACCACGAAGCAAGGCCCGGGGTCAGAGGAGTTCATGCAGTTGCTTAAGGTGCCATTGCACCAAAAGAAGGTACCTGGACTGGCCTTGGTGGGGCTGGCTGCGGTGTAGTTCTGGGTGCAGTTCCACGTGACTCGCCCTCCGGTTACCGGATTACTGGTCTGGTAGCATATCCGTGGGGGCAGGATGGGCTCTGGAGTTTCGGGTTCCCAAAGGGGAATGCCAGCCACAGGAGGCTGACATTCACCTTTCCCTTGGGTTCTTGGAGAAGTCGTGAGTGGGATGGCAGCCAGCAAAGACCTGCCAGGTGACTTGTTTGCCATTCTGGTAGTAGGTTTCACGGACCTTGAACCTCCACACATAAGTGGGTGGGGGTGGGTGTAGGTTGCTGAGGGCCAGGAGGAGAAGGAAGAGGGGAGGGTGGTTAAGGCGGACCTTAGTGGGGCCCAACACCTCACATTTATAGAAGTCATGCTGCTCCGGGGTCCTCTTGAGTCTGGAGAGGCGGTGCCAGGACAGGTCGTCAAGCTGGGGTCGCCAAGCAGCTTGGCCGCAGTGGGGGCTGTGAGGATTACAGTGTGAAGTCCTGTCCACCTAGGCTCCAAGGCTTGTGGTTGTAGGTTCTTAAGGAGGACCGAGTCACCAGGGTGAAGGGCTGGTCTTGGGAGTCCTGGTCGGTCGGCTCTGGCTTGGGCAGAAACCTGTCCTCATGTTACAGATATGGGAGATACGTACCCAGGGGAGGGGGATCAGTAAGAAGACGGTGGTTGAGCAAGAAGAGTCAAAAGGGCTCAAGAAAATGGGGCTCCTTGGTGTAGCCCGGAGTTTGGTCAGGGCCATGGGCAGGAGGTCCGGCCAGGAGCTGCGAGTTTCTAGAGAGAGTTTAGTTAGATGGTTCAATAGGTTGGAATTGAGTGGCTATGATGAGGGTTCAAGCCAGTGACAGAAATCCAGCAGGATGTAGAGGAGGAGGGATTGATGTTTGAGAGTAGATGGAAAGTTGTGTTGATGAGAGTGGGCATAGGAGTAGGTACAGGGTTCGTAAATAGAGAGTGACACTAGAGGATTTCCCATCCAGACAGTAGAATTGATGACTCCCTCATCATTCCATGTCCCATTTCACCTGAAAATATGAAAAACCTGAGCAGAATCGGAGGGTCCCTTGCCCGGTAAGAGCCTGTGAGGAATGATGGGTCATCCGGTCCTGGATGGTGTCGCCGAATCTTCTTCGGGGATGGTGGGAGGCACTTGGTGAGCCTGAGAGAGGTAGGTATTGCAGCGAAAGCGGGAGAAAATGTTAGAATGGGCTGTTATCCAAGGGAAAATGGAAGGAGCAGTGGAAGCCAGGGACCTGGAGGCTGGAGAAAAGGCGGGGAGAGGGAGGGAGCAGGTTGCGCAGCCTGTTCCCAGGCCTCTAGCCGCTTGGATTTTAAAACTGTCTTGGATTTTAAAACTGTCGCATTTTTCCTTTGGGAAGGGTGAAGGGGGATGGGGCGAGGTCAGAGCAGTTTTCAGTTCAGAGGAGGGGACAGTAGTGGCGGAGAGAAGGAGAAAAGGCGTTCACAGCGAAGATTGAGGTAGGCGACGACTGAGCTAGGCAAAGACTGAGCTAGGCTACTGTGGTCTGGGACAACAGGGCCCCATGACTGGATGCATGGCAGTGGGGGATCTGCGTCCCTGTAAAGGGAGGGGGCCAGGAGTGGGAGGAGCAGGGAAGCTGAAGGGCTCAGAGTGAGCTGCAGAGTGGCCACTAGGATGGTGAGGATGTCTTGTCCTGACAGGGGCATGGGGCATGCTATCATCAAGGAGGCAGGGAAGGAGTCCGGTGGCCAGAGGGCAGGTGGATTTGCCGTCAATACCCATGTCCGAGATCTTGGAAGGATAAAGGGGCCCTAAAAAGGAGAGCAGGACAGAGAAGGCAGCTCCCGTGTCAATCGGGAAGGTGACCTGTGGCCTTCAGTGCAGCCCTGAGCATGGCGAGGATGACGGGGTCATCAAGGCTGGGCGTCTTCAGTCTTCAGCCCATCCCAGCATGGCCAGTGGTGGTGCGTCATGGCCTCCTGGAAGGGTGGTCCTTTCACGCTGAGACGTAAAGGGCCCGCCACTTTTCCAGGGGCAGTCACTCTTCCAGTGACCATTTTGACCGCATGCCGGGCAGGGCTTGGTCGGAGCTCGGGGCCAGGGGCACTGCATTGCCCAGTGGCCTTCATTTCCGCATTTGAAGCATTCTCCGGTGGCGTTCCTTTCATTGTACCCCCACCGCTCACAGCCCCCTTAGGGCCATGGCCGCTGCCGTCAACCTCAGGGCCACAAACAACTAAGGCATGTCTGCAGGTCTACCTCCTGTGGAAGGCAGGCCTCCCATTCTGACTGTGCCTGCTCCTCCAGGGCATTAAGAACCTTCAAGGCCATTTTTCACTCGATCTCGGACCTGGGTTTGAGGACCAATAAAGACCTTAAAGGTCGGGTTAGAGTGGGGGGCATAGATTCAGACTATGCCCTCAGTTCCTGGGCGGGACTATGGCAGGGGTAGAATGGGCGCAGAAATGGAAGAGGCTGTTTTGGAGCTGACATTCTTAGGATTTGGGCTCTAGGGGAGAAGGAAGCTTCTCGTTAAGAGGGTCTGAAGAGAGCACAGCTGCAACCTCTCGCAAAGGGAACTGGTCGGCCACCTGTGAACTAAAGTGCTGGCAGTCATGGTGGCGGAGTTTCGGCAGAGCGCACAGAGGAAGGCGGGCACAGAGGAAGGCTGGCACAGAGGAAGGCGGGCGGTTAGACCTTAGGGCACTGTGTGGGGTACAGGTTACTAAGGCAGGCTGTAAGGGAAGGGGAGAGCGCGGGAGAGGTGGCCTGAGTGGGCTTGGGAGAAGTATCGGCAGTTGAGTTTAAAAGCCACAACCTCCCAGGGGCAGAACGGAGGAGGAAGGACAGAAGGAAGGTAGAGCCTACGGGACGCGTGTGTGTACCGACTGGGAAAGCAGGCAGGGGCAGGGGCGGCAGGGGACTTGAGTTTCCAGCTCCCGCAGCGGCTATGGCTTTAGCGGCTGCGGCGGTGCGCGGACAGACAGACTGCGCGGCGGCGGAGACGTGCTGGGACTGGGGTTGTAAAAGGCGGTTTGAGTTTCGGCCGCAGTGGGGCGGGCAGAAGAGGGGAGGCGGGGTCAGGAGGTGGAAGAAGGCGTGGCTGGAGGAGGGTCCGGCAGGGAGGAAGAGGAGAGAGGGTGATGGACAGGGGCACGAGGCCGGTGGGAGAGCGGCGCCTTTCGCCGGGGGAATTTGTGGTGGCCTCTCCGGTGGAGGGGGTGGGGGGACGCGGAGACGATGGCGGTGCCGTCGCTGCGTCCCACACACAGCACATGAACCCACTCCCACATGCACCACACACACCGCGGGCTCAGCGGTGCGGGGAGCGGCACGGCGCAGGGACAGCCCGGAGGGAGGAGGAAGGGCGGAGCGAGAAGAGATGGCGGAAGGAACTGGGGGAGGGACGGGGAACGCAGAGAGATGGAGAGAGGCTGAGAGAGAGACTGAGAGAGAGAGACTTGGGCAAATTTCCCAGTTCACTGGCAGAAATTACTGAGGTCGGTGTGACGGTAAAGTCAGGGTCCCGTTTTCATTAGCCAGATCGGCGAGCCGGCACCCTAGAGGTGTGCTCAGGTCAGGTTTGGAATTTGGATTCCCCGTGCTCGATACCCGTGGCCTGTAGCGGGGCTAAAGGCTGGCGTCCCAGCAGTTTATCCCACGCTACGGAGAGACGGAGGGAGGGACCGTGGGTGGGGTAGAGGCGTCCCTGCTACCCCCCCAGGTCCGGAGGAGCCTTCCTGGAAGGGTCCGGAGAGGCAATCTCTGACGTGGCCACGGTTTACCGACAGAGATGCCGGCGGGGCGGGTGGCCACATGGGACCGGCACGGGGGCGGGGCGGGACTCACCGCTGATGCTGCTGAACTGGGAAAAGTTGCTGAGCTGAAGAGATGAGGTCCTGGTGGGTCCAGAGCCACGAGGAGGGAGAGGCGGGCACCCAGAGCCGTGGAGGCACGGCCAAATGGAGTGCTCACGCCACCCGGGTTTCAAGGCACCAAATGTTAGGTTAGGTGGCTCAGGAGGCGGCGCAAGAAATAGAGTCCAGTGAATCAGAAAAGAAAGGAAAGGAAAAGGTTTATTCTGCGTCCCCGGGAGACCCACGTACCCCCAGGACAGGGCACGTGGATTCACGCCAACAGGGAGGGGGGCGCTTTTTTTATACTGCAGTTGGGTGAGGGGCGGGGACATGAGCTGAGGAATTCTCTGCCGCAGGGGATGGGCGGGGGTATTCAGAAGAAGTCCCTATCTGTGTGGGGGTATGTGGATTCAGGGAGAAGAAGCTGGTATCTGTGTCTGGCACGTTGATCTGTGAGAAATCCCAGGGGAAGTCCATTGTCTCATCACATGTCTCTGATCCTGGGCTCTCTCCGACCTAACACTCACTTACAGTCTTTCTACACGAATTTTGAGCTGTATAAACCTGAATTCCTAATATTTGAAAGCGAACTCAAGTGAAAACTCACTCTAAACTAGTTGGAGTTGTAAGTATTATCTGTTTTCTGGTCATGACCCAGCTTTCCACTGGTAAACTCCGTGATTGAAAACAGCTGGAAATGTAGTAAGAATAAATTTCCTTTCATTTCAAGTGTTTCTTACAAGTTTTTTATCATTTCTGGAAACTATAATTGCGTATTTGAAGAGTTTTACCACAATTAGAGAGTGTTCCTACAACTACATACTGGAATCGTCAGCATTTTAACTGATTCACACAGGAAACACCAGAGAAATTCGGCCTCCAATTGTAAACATAAACAGTATAGTCCTCACTTACATTCTTTCTACACAAATTTTGAGCTGTATAAACCTGAATTCCTAATATTTGAAAGCGAAATCAAGTGAAAACTCACTCTAAACTAGTTGGAGTTGTAAGTATTATCAGTTTTCTGGTCATTACCCTGATTTCCTGTGGTAAGCTCCGTGATTGAAAACGGCTGGAAATGTAGTAAGAATCAAGATCCTTTTATTTCAAGTGTTTCTTACAAGTTTTTTATCATTTCTGGAAACTATAATTGCGTATTTGAAGAGTTTTACCACAATTA
Source organism: Myotis daubentonii (assembly GCF_963259705.1). NCBI lineage: Eukaryota > Metazoa > Chordata > Mammalia > Chiroptera > Vespertilionidae > Myotis > Myotis daubentonii. Next base: position 76,466,609 of record NC_081861.1, on the reverse strand, counting down.
CAGAGTGTTCCTACAACTACATACTGAAATCGTCAGCATTTTAACTGATTCACACAGGAAACACCAGAGAAATTCGGCCTCCAATTGTAAACATAAACAGTATAGTCTTCACGTACAGTCTTTCTACACAACTTTTGAGCTGAATAAACCTGAATTCCTAATATTTGAAAGCGAACTCAAGTGAAAACTCACCCTAAACTAGATGGAGTTGTAAGTATTATCAGTTTTCTGGTCATGACCCAGCTTTCCACTGGTAAACTCTGTGATTGAAAACGGCTGGAAATGTAGTAAGAATAAATTTCCTTTCATTTCAAGTGTTTCTTACAAGTTTTTTATCATTTCTGGAAGCTATAATTGCGTATTTGAAGAGTTTTACCACAATTAGAGAGTGTTCCTACAACTATATACTGGAATCGGCAGCATTTTAACTGATTCACACAGAAAACACCAGAGAAATTCGGCTTCCAATTGTAAACATAAACTGTATAGTCTTCACTTAGAATCTTTCTACACAAATTTTGAGCTGTATAAACCTGAATTCCTAAAATTTGAAAGCGAACTCAAGTGAAAACTCACCCTAAAATAGACTGAGTTTTAAGTATTATCAGTTTTCTGGTCATGACCAGCTTTCCACTGGTAACCTCCGTGATTGAAAACGCCCAGAAATGTAGTAAGAATAAATTTCCTTTCATTTCAAGTGTTTCTTACAAGTTTTTTTTTATCATTTCTGGAAACTATAATTGCGTAATTAAAGAGTTTTACCACAATTAGAGAGTGTTCCTAAAACTATATACTGGAATCGTCAGCATTTTAACTGATTCACACAGAAAACGCCAGAAAAATTAGGCCTCAATTTTAAACATAAACAGTATATTGCACACTTACCGTCTTTCTATACAAATTTTGAGCTGTATAAACCTGAAATCCTAATATTTGAAAGCCAATTCAAGTGAAAACTCTCCCTAAACTAGCCGGAGTTTTAAATATTATCAGTTTTCTGGCTTTGTCCCACCTTTCCACTGGTAACCTCCGTGATTGAAAACGGCTGGGAATGTAGTAAGAATCTATTTGCTTTTATTTCAAGTGTTTCTTATAAGTTTTTTATCATTACTGGAAACAATAATTGCGTATTTGAAGAGTTTTACCACAATTAGAGAGTGTTCCTACAACTACATACTGGAATGGTCAGCATTTTAACTGATTCACACAGGAAACACCAGAGAAATTCGGCCTCCAATTGTAAACATAAACAGTATAGTCCTCACTTACAGTCTTTCTACACAAATTTTGAGCTGTATAAACCTGAATTCCTAATATTTCAAAGCGAACTCAAGTGAAAACTCACTCTAAACTAGATGGAGTTTTAAGTATTATCAGTTTTGTGGTCATGACACAGCTTTCCACTGGTAAACTCCGTGATTGAAAATGGCTGGAAATGTAGTAAGAATAAATTTCCGTTCATTTCAAGTGTTTCTTACAAGTTTTTTATCATTTCTGGAAGCTATAATTGCGTATTTGAAGAGTTTTACCACAATTAGAGAGTGTTCCTACAACTATATACTGAAAGCGGCAGCATTTTAACTGATTCACACAGAAAACGCCAGAAAAATTAGGCATCAATTTTAAACATAAACAGTATATTGCACACTTACAGTCTTTCTATACAAATTTTGAGCTGTATGAACCTGAAATCCTAATGTTTGAAATCCAATTCAAGTGAAAACTCTCCCTAAACTAGCCGGAGTTTTAAATATTATCAGTTTTCTGGCTATGTCCCACCTTTCCACTGGTAACCTCCGTGATTGAAAACGGCTGGAAATGTAGTAAGAATCTATTTGCTTTTATTTCAAGTGTTTCTTACAAGTTTCTTTATCATTTCTGGAAAGTATAATTGCGTATTGAAGAGTTTTACCACAATTAGAGACTGTTCCTACAACTACATACTGGAATCGTCAGCATTTTAACTGATTCACACAGGAAACACCAGAGAAATTCGGCCTCCAATTGTAAACATAAACAGTATAGTCTTCACGTACAGTCTTTCTACACAACTTTTGAGCTGAATAAACCTGAATTCCTAATATTTGAAATCGAACTCAAGTGAAAACTCACCCTAAACTAGATGGAGTTGTAAGTATTATCAGTTTTCTGGTCATGACCCAGCTTTCCACTGGTAAACTCCGTGATTGAAAACGGCTGGAAATGTAGTAAGAATAAATTTCCGTTCATTTCAAGTGTTTCTTACAAGTTTTTTATCATTTCTGGAAACTATAATTGCGTATTTGAAGAGTTTTACCACAATTAGAGAGTGTTCCTACAACTATATACTGGAATCCTCAGCATTTTAACTGATTCACACAGAAAACGCCAGAGAAATTCGGCCTCCAATTGTAAACATAAACAGTATAGTCCTCACTTACAGTCTTTCTACACGAATTTTGAGCTGTATAAACCTGAATTCCTAATATTTGAAAGCGAACTCAAGTGAAAACTCACTCTAAACTAGTTGGAGTTGTAAGTATTATCTGTTTTCTGGTCATGACCCAGCTTTCCACTGGTAAACTCCGTGATTGAAAACAGCTGGAAATGTAGTAAGAATAAATTTCCTTTCATTTCAAGTGTTTCTTACAAGTTTTTTTTATCATTTCTGGAAACTATAATTGCGTAATTGAAGAGTTTTACCACAATTAGAGAGTGTTCCTACAACTAAATACTGGAATCGTCAGCATTTTAACTGATTCACACAGAAATGCCAGAAAAATTAGGCCTCAATTTTAAACATAAAAAGTATATTGCACACTTACCGTCTTTCTATACAAATTTTGAGCTGTATAAACCTGAAATCCTAATGTTTGAAAGCCAATTCAAGTGAAAACTCTCCCTAAACTAGCCGGAGTTGTAAATATTATCAGTTTTCTGGCTATGTCCCACCTTTCCACTGGTAACCTCCGTGATTGAAAACGGCTGGAAATGTAGTAAGAATCTATTTGCTTTTATTTCAAGTGTTTCTTATAAGTTTTTTATCATTACTGGAAACAATAATTGCGTATTTGAAGAGTTTTACCACAATTAGAGAGTGTTCCTACAACTACATACTGGAATCGTCAGCATTTTAACTGATTCACACAGGAAACACCAGAGAAATTCGGCCTCCAATTGTAAACATAAACAGTATAGTCCTCACTTACATTCTTTCTACACAAATTTTGAGCTGTATAAACCTGAATTCCTAATATTTCAAAGCGAAATCAAGTGAAAACTCACTCTAAACTAGATGGAGTTGTAAGTATTATCAGTTTTCTGGTCATTACCCAGATTTCCTGTGGTAACCTCCGTGATTGAAAACGGCTGGAAATGTAGTAAGAATCAAGATCCTTTTATTTCAAGTGTTTCTTACAAGTTTTTTATCATTTCTGGAAACTATAATTGCGTATTTGAAGAGTTTTACCACAATTACAGAGTGTTCCTACAACTATATACTGAAATCGTCAGCATTTTAACTGATTCACACAGGAAACACCAGAGAAATTCGGCCTCCAATTGTAAACATAAACAGTATAGTCTTCACGTACAGTCTTTCTACACAACTTTTGAGCTGAATAAACCTGAATTCCTAATATTTGAAAGCGAACTCAAGTGAAAACTCACTCTAAACTAGATGGAGTTTTAAGTATTATCAGTTTTGTGGTCATGACACAGCTTTCCACTGGTAAACTCCGTGATTGAAAATGGCTGGAAATGTAGTAAGAATAAATTTCCGTTCATTTCAAGTGTTTCTTACAAGTTTTTTATCATTTCTGGAAGCTATAATTGCGTATTTGAAGAGTTTTACCACAATTAGAGAGTGTTCCTACAACTATATACTGAAAGCGGCAGCATTTTAACTGATTCACACAGAAAACGCCAGAAAAATTAGGCATCAATTTTAAACATAAACAGTATATTGCACACTTACAGTCTTTCTATACAAATTTTGAGCTGTATGAACCTGAAATCCTAATGTTTGAAAGCCAATTCAAGTGAAAACTCTCCCTAAACTAGCCGGAGTTTTAAATATTATCAGTTTTCTGGCTTTGTCCCACCTTTCCACTGGTAACCTCCGTGATTGAAAACGGCTGGGAATGTAGTAAGAATCTATTTGCTTTTATTTCAAGTGTTTCTTATAAGTTTTTTATCATTACTGGAAACAATAATTGCGTATTTGAAGAGTTTTACCACAATTAGAGAGTGTTCCTACAACTACATACTGGAATGGTCAGCATTTTAACTGATTCACACAGGAAACACCAGAGAAATTCGGCCTCCAATTGTAAACATAAACAGTATAGTCCTCACTTACAGTCTTTCTACACAAATTTTGAGCTGTATAAACCTGAATTCCTAATATTTCAAAGCGAACTCAAGTGAAAACTCACTCTAAACTAGATGGAGTTTTAAGTATTATCAGTTTTGTGGTCATGACACAGCTTTCCACTGGTAAACTCCGTGATTGAAAATGGCTGGAAATGTAGTAAGAATAAATTTCCGTTCATTTCAAGTGTTTCTTACAAGTTTTTTATCATTTCTGGAAGCTATAATTGCGTATTTGAAGAGTTTTACCACAATTAGAGAGTGTTCCTACAACTATATACTGAAAGCGGCAGCATTTTAACTGATTCACACAGAAAACGCCAGAAAAATTAGGCATCAATTTTAAACATAAACAGTATATTGCACACTTACAGTCTTTCTATACAAATTTTGAGCTGTATGAACCTGAAATCCTAATGTTTGAAATCCAATTCAAGTGAAAACTCTCCCTAAACTAGCCGGAGTTTTAAATATTATCAGTTTTCTGGCTATGTCCCACCTTTCCACTGGTAACCTCCGTGATTGAAAACGGCTGGAAATGTAGTAAGAATCTATTTGCTTTTATTTCAAGTGTTTCTTACAAGTTTCTTTATCATTTCTGGAAAGTATAATTGCGTATTGAAGAGTTTTACCACAATTAGAGACTGTTCCTACAACTACATACTGGAATCGTCAGCATTTTAACTGATTCACACAGGAAACACCAGAGAAATTCGGCCTCCAATTGTAAACATAAACAGTATAGTCTTCACGTACAGTCTTTCTACACAACTTTTGAGCTGAATAAACCTGAATTCCTAATATTTGAAATCGAACTCAAGTGAAAACTCACCCTAAACTAGATGGAGTTGTAAGTATTATCAGTTTTCTGGTCATGACCCAGCTTTCCACTGGTAAACTCCGTGATTGAAAACGGCTGGAAATGTAGTAAGAATAAATTTCCGTTCATTTCAAGTGTTTCTTACAAGTTTTTTATCATTTCTGGAAACTATAATTGCGTATTTGAAGAGTTTTACCACAATTAGAGAGTGTTCCTACAACTATATACTGGAATCCTCAGCATTTTAACTGATTCACACAGAAAACGCCAGAGAAATTCGGCCTCCAATTGTAAACATAAACAGTATAGTCCTCACTTACAGTCTTTCTACACGAATTTTGAGCTGTATAAACCTGAATTCCTAATATTTGAAAGCGAACTCAAGTGAAAACTCACTCTAAACTAGTTGGAGTTGTAAGTATTATCTGTTTTCTGGTCATGACCCAGCTTTCCACTGGTAAACTCCGTGATTGAAAACAGCTGGAAATGTAGTAAGAATAAATTTCCTTTCATTTCAAGTGTTTCTTACAAGTTTTTTTTATCATTTCTGGAAACTATAATTGCGTAATTGAAGAGTTTTACCACAATTAGAGAGTGTTCCTACAACTAAATACTGGAATCGTCAGCATTTTAACTGATTCACACAGAAATGCCAGAAAAATTAGGCCTCAATTTTAAACATAAAAAGTATATTGCACACTTACCGTCTTTCTATACAAATTTTGAGCTGTATAAACCTGAAATCCTAATGTTTGAAAGCCAATTCAAGTGAAAACTCTCCCTAAACTAGCCGGAGTTGTAAATATTATCAGTTTTCTGGCTATGTCCCACCTTTCCACTGGTAACCTCCGTGATTGAAAACGGCTGGAAATGTAGTAAGAATCTATTTGCTTTTATTTCAAGTGTTTCTTATAAGTTTTTTATCATTACTGGAAACAATAATTGCGTATTTGAAGAGTTTTACCACAATTAGAGAGTGTTCCTACAACTACATACTGGAATCGTCAGCATTTTAACTGATTCACACAGGAAACACCAGAGAAATTCGGCCTCCAATTGTAAACATAAACAGTATAGTCCTCACTTACATTCTTTCTACACAAATTTTGAGCTGTATAAACCTGAATTCCTAATATTTCAAAGCGAAATCAAGTGAAAACTCACTCTAAACTAGATGGAGTTGTAAGTATTATCAGTTTTCTGGTCATTACCCAGATTTCCTGTGGTAACCTCCGTGATTGAAAACGGCTGGAAATGTAGTAAGAATCAAGATCCTTTTATTTCAAGTGTTTCTTACAAGTTTTTTATCATTTCTGGAAACTATAATTGCGTATTTGAAGAGTTTTACCACAATTACAGAGTGTTCCTACAACTATATACTGAAATCGTCAGCATTTTAACTGATTCACACAGGAAACACCAGAGAAATTCGGCCTCCAATTGTAAACATAAACAGTATAGTCTTCACGTACAGTCTTTCTACACAACTTTTGAGCTGAATAAACCTGAATTCCTAATATTTGAAAGCGAACTCAAGTGAAAACTCACTCTAAACTAGATGGAGTTTTAAGTATTATCAGTTTTGTGGTCATGACACAGCTTTCCACTGGTAAACTCCGTGATTGAAAATGGCTGGAAATGTAGTAAGAATAAATTTCCGTTCATTTCAAGTGTTTCTTACAAGTTTTTTATCATTTCTGGAAGCTATAATTGCGTATTTGAAGAGTTTTACCACAATTAGAGAGTGTTCCTACAACTATATACTGAAAGCGGCAGCATTTTAACTGATTCACACAGAAAACGCCAGAAAAATTAGGCATCAATTTTAAACATAAACAGTATATTGCACACTTACAGTCTTTCTATACAAATTTTGAGCTGTATGAACCTGAAATCCTAATGTTTGAAAGCCAATTCAAGTGAAAACTCTCCCTAAACTAGCCGGAGTTTTAAATATTATCAGTTTTCTGGCTATGTCCCACCTTTCCACTGGTAACCTCCGTGATTGAAAACGGCTGGAAATGTAGTAAGAATCTATTTGCTTTTATTTCAAGTGTTTCTTACAAGTTTCTTTATCATTTCTGGAAAGTATAATTGCGTATTGAAGAGTTTTACCACAATTAGAGACTGTTCCTACAACTACATACTGGAATCGTCAGCATTTTAACTGATTCACACAGGAAACACCAGAGAAATTCGGCCTCCAATTGTAAACATAAACAGTATAGTCTTCACGTACAGTCTTTCTACACAACTTTTGAGCTGAATAAACCTGAATTCCTAATATTTGAAATCGAACTCAAGTGAAAACTCACCCTAAACTAGATGGAGTTGTAAGTATTATCAGTTTTCTGGTCATGACCCAGCTTTCCACTGGTAAACTCCGTGATTGAAATCGGCTGGAAATGTAGTAAGAATAAATTTCCGTTCATTTCAAGTGTTTCTTACAAGTTTTTTATCATTTCTGGAAACTATAATTGCGTATTTGAAGAGTTTTACCACAATTAGAGAGTGTTCCTACAACTATATACTGGAATCCTCAGCATTTTAACTGATTCACACAGAAAACGCCAGAGAAATTCGGCCTCCAATTGTAAACATAAACAGTATAGTCCTCACTTACAGTCTTTCTACACGAATTTTGAGCTGTATAAACCTGAATTCCTAATATTTGAAAGCGAACTCAAGTGAAAACTCACTCTAAACTAGTTGGAGTTGTAAGTATTATCTGTTTTCTGGTCATGACCCAGCTTTCCACTGGTAAACTCCGTGATTGAAAACAGCTGGAAATGTAGTAAGAATAAATTTCCTTTCATTTCAAGTGTTTCTTACAAGTTTTTTATCATTTCTGGAAACTATAATTGCGTATATGAAGAGTTTTACCACAATAACAGAGTGTTCCTACAACTAAATACTGGAATCGTCAGCATTTTAACTGATTCACACAGAAAACGCCAGAAAAATTAGGCCTCAATTTTAAACATAAACAGTATATTGCACACTTACAGTCTTTCTATACAAATTTTGAGCTGTATAAACCTGAAATCCTAATGTTTGAAAGCCAATTCAAGTGAAAACTCTCCCTAAACTAGCCGGAGTTGTAAATATTATCAGTTTTCTGGCTATGTCCCACCTTTCCACTGGTATCCTCCGTGATTGAAAACGGCTGGAAATGTAGTAAGAATCTATTTGCTTTTATTTCAAGTGTTTCTTTCAAGTTTCTTTATCATTTCTGGAAAGTATAATTGCGTATTGAAGAGTTTTACCACAATTAGAGACTGTTCCTACAACTACATACTGGAATCGTCAGCATTTTAACTGATTCACACAGGAAACACCAGAGAAATTCGGCCTCCAATTGTAAACATAAACAGTATAGTCTTCACGTACAGTCTTTCTACACAAATTTTGAGCTGAATAAACCTGAATTCCTACTATTTGAAAGCGAACTCAAGTGAAAACTCACCCTAAACTAGACGGAGTTGTAAGTATTATCAGTTTTCTGGTCATGACCCAGCTTTCAACTGGTAAACTCCGTGATTGAAAACAGCTGGAAATGTAGTAAGAATAAATTTCCTTTCATTTCAAGTGTTTCTTACAAGTTTTTTTATCATTTCTGTAAACTATAATTGCGTATTTGAAGAGTTTTACCACAATTAGAGAGTGTTCCTACAACTATATACTGGAATCGTCAGCATTTTAACTGATTCACACAGAAAACGCCAGAGAAATTAGGCCTCAATTTTAAACATAAACAGTATAGTCCTCAATTACAGTCTTTCTCCACAAATTTTGAGCTGTATAAACCTGAATTCCTAATATTTGAAAGCGAACTCAAGTGAAAACTCACTCTAAACTAGTTGGAGTTGTAAGTATTATCAGTTTTCTGGTCATTACCCAGATTTCCTGTGGTAACCTCCGTGATTGAAAACGGCTGGAAATGTAGTAAGAATCAAGTTCCTTTTATTTCAAGTGTTTCTTACAAGTTTGTTATCATTTCTGGAAACTATAATTGCGTATTTGAAGAGTTTTACCACAATTACAGAGTGTTCCTACAACTACATACTGAAATCGTCAGCATTTTAACTGATTCACACAGGAAACACCAGAGAAATTCGGCCTCCAATTGTAAACATAAACAGTATAGTCTTCACGTACAGTCTTTCTACACAACTTTTGAGCTGAATAAACCTGAATTCCTAATATTTGAAAGCGAACTCAAGTGAAAACTCACCCTAAACTAGATGGAGTTGTAAGTATTATCAGTTTTCTGGTCATGACCCAGCTTTCCACTGGTAAACTCTGTGATTGAAAACGGCTGGAAATGTAGTAAGAATAAATTTCCTTTCATTTCAAGTGTTTCTTACAAGTTTTTTATCATTTCTGGAAGCTATAATTGCGTATTTGAAGAGTTTTACCACAATTAGAGATTGTTCCTACAACTATATACTGGAATCGGCAGCATTTTAACTGATTCACACAGAAAACACCAGAGAAATTCGGCTTCCAATTGTAAACATAAAATGTATAGTCTTCACTTAGAATCTTTCTACACAAATTTTGAGCTGTATAAACCTGAATTCCTAAAATTTGAAAGCGAACTCAAGTGAAAAGTCACCCTAAAATAGACTGAGTTTTAAGTATTATCAGTTTTCTGGTCATGACCAGCTTTCCACTGGTAACCTCCGTGATTGAAAACGCCCAGAAATGTAGTAAGAATAAATTTCCTTTCATTTCAAGTGTTTCTTACAAGTTTTTTTTATCATTTCTGGAAACTATAATTGCGTAATTGAAGAGTTTTACCACAATTAGAGAGTGTTCCTACAACTAAATACTGGAATCGTCAGCATTTTAACTGATTCACACAGAAAACGCCAGAAAAATTAGGCCTCAATTTTAAACATAAAAAGTATATTGCACACTTACCGTCTTTCTATAAAAATTTTGAGCTGTATAAACCTGATATCCTAATGTTTGAAAGCCAATTCAAGTGAAAACTCTCCCTAAACTAGCCGGAGTTTTAAATATTATCAGTTTTCTGGCTTTGTCCCACCTTTCCACTGGTAACCTCCGTGATTGAAAACGGCTGGAAATGTAGTAAGAATAAATTTCCTTTCATTTCAAGTGTTTCTTACAAGTTTTTTTTATCATTTCTGGAAACTATAATTGCGTATTTGAAGAGTTTTACCACAATTAGAGAGTGTTCCTACAACTATATACTGGAATCGTCAGCATTTTAACTGATTCACACAGAAAACGCCAGAGAAATTAGGCCTCAATTTTAAACATAAACAGTATAGTCCTCACTTACAGTCTTTCTACACAAATTTTGAGTTGTATAAACCTGAATTCCTAATATTTGAAAGCGAACTCAAGTGAAAACTCACTCTAAACTAGTTGGAGTTGTAAGTATTATCAGTTTTCTGGTCATTACCCAGATTACCTGTGGTAACCTCCGTGATTGAAAACGGCTGGAAATGTAGTAAGAATCAAGTTCCTTTTATTTCAAGTGTTTCTTACAAGTTTTTTATCATTTCTGGAAACTATAATTGCGTATTTGAAGAGTTTTACCACAATTACAGAGTGTTCCTACAACTACATACTGAAATCGTCAGCATTTTAACTGATTCACACAGGAAACACCAGAGAAATTCGGCCTCCAATTGTAAACATAAACAGTATAGTCTTCACGTACAGTCTTTCTACACAACTTTTGAGCTGAATAAACCTGAATTCCTAATATTTGAAAGCGAACTCAAGTGAAAACTCACCCTAAACTAGATGGAGTTTTAAGTATTATCAGTTTTGTGGTCATGACACAGCTTTCCACTGGTAAACTCCGTGATTGAAAATGGCTGGAAATGTAGTAAGAATAAATTTCCGTTCATTTCAAGTGTTTCTTAAAAGTTTTTTATCATTTCTGGAAGCTATAATTGCGTATTTGAAGAGTTTTACCACAATTAGAGAGTGTTCCTACAACTATATACTGGAATCCTCAGCATTTTAACTGATTCACACAGAAAACGCCAGAGAAATTCGGCCTCCAATTGTAAACATAAACAGTATAGTCCTCACTTACAGTCTTTCTACACGAATTTTGAGCTGTATAAACCTGAATTCCTAATATTTGAAAGCGAACTCAAGTGAAAACTCACTCTAAACTAGTTGGAGTTGTAAGTATTATCTGTTTTCTGGTCATGACCCAGCTTTCCACTGGTAAACTCCGTGATTGAAAACAGCTGGAAATGTAGTAAGAATAAATTTCCTTTCATTTCAAGTGTTTCTTACAAGTTTTTTATCATTTCTGGAAACTATAATTGCGTATTTGAAGAGTTTTACCAAAATAACAGAGTGTTCCTACAACTAAATACTGGAATCGTCAGCATATTAACTGATTCACACAGAAAACGCCAGAAAAATTAGGCCTCAATTTTAAACATAAACAGTATATTGCACACTTACAGTCTTTCTATACAAATTTTGAGCTGTATAAACCTGAAATCCTAATGTTTGAAAGCCAATTCAAGTGAAAACTCTCCCTAAACTAGCCGGAGTTGTAAATATTATCAGTTTTCTGGCTATGTCCCACCTTTCCACTGGTAACCTCCGTGATTGAAAACGGCTGGAAATGTAGTAAGAATCTATTTGCTTTTATTTCAAGTGTTTCTTTCAAGTTTCTTTATCATTTCTGGAAAGTATAATTGCGTATTGAAGAGTTTTACCACAATTAGAGACTGTTCCTACAACTACATACTGGAATCGTCAGCATTTTAACTGATTCACACAGGAAACACCAGAGAAATTCGGCCTCCAATTGTAAACATAAACAGTATAGTCTTCACGTACAGTCTTTCTACACAAATTTTGAGCTGAATAAACCTGAATTCCTACTATTTGAAAGCGAACTCAAGTGAAAACTCACCCTAAACTAGACGGAGTTGTAAGTATTATCAGTTTTCTGGTCATGACCCAGCTTTCCACTGGTAAACTCCGTGATTGAAAACAGCTGGAAATGTAGTAAGAATAAATTTCCTTTCATTTCAAGTGTTTCTTACAAGTTTTTTTATCATTTCTGGAAACTATAATTGCGTATTTGAAGAGTTTTACCACAATTAGAGAGTGTTCCTACAACTATATACTGGAATCGTCAGCATTTTAACTGATTCACACAGAAAACGCCAGAGAAATTAGGCCTCAATTTTAAACATAAACAGTATAGTCCTCAATTACAGTCTTTCTCCACAAATTTTGAGCTGTATAAACCTGAATTCCTAATATTTGAAAGCGAACTCAAGTGAAAACTCACTCTAAACTAGTTGGAGTTGTAAGTATTATCAGTTTTCTGGTCATTACCCAGATTTCCTGTGGTAACCTCCGTGATTGAAAACGGCTGGAAATGTAGTAAGAATCAAGTTCCTTTTATTTCAAGTGTTTCTTACAAGTTTGTTATCATTTCTGGAAACTATAATTGCGTATTTGAAGAGTTTTACCACAATTACAGAGTGTTCCTACAACTACATACTGAAATCGTCAGCATTTTAACTGATTCACACAGGAAACACCAGAGAAATTCGGCCTCCAATTGTAAACATAAACAGTATAGTCTTCACGTACAGTCTTTCTACATAACTTTTGAGCTGAATAAACCTGAATTCCTAATATTTGAAAGCGAACTCAAGTGAAAACTCACCCTAAACTAGATGGAGTTGTAAGTATTATCAGTTTTCTGGTCATGACCCAGCTTTCCACTGGTAAACTCTGTGATTGAAAACGGCTGGAAATGTAGTAAGAATAAATTTCCTTTCATTTCAAGTGTTTCTTACAAGTTTTTTATCATTTCTGGAAGCTATAATTGCGTATTTGAAGAGTTTTACCACAATTAGAGATTGTTCCTACAACTATATACTGGAATCGGCAGCATTTTAACTGATTCACAAAGAAAACACCAGAGAAATTCGGCTTCCAATTGTAAACATAAAATGTATAGTCTTCACTTAGAATCTTTCTACACAAATTTTGAGCTGTATAAACCTGAATTCCTAAAATTTGAAAGCGAACTCAAGTGAAAAGTCACCCTAAAATAGACTGAGTTTTAAGTATTATCAGTTTTCTGGTCATGACCAGCTTTCCACTGGTAACCTCCGTGATTGAAAACGCCCAGAAATGTAGTAAGAATAAATTTCCTTTCATTTCAAGTGTTTCTTACAAGTTTTTTTTATCATTTCTGGAAACTATAATTGCGTAATTGAAGAGTTTTACCACAATTAGAGAGTGTTCCTACAACTAAATACTGGAATCGTCAGCATTTTAACTGATTCACACAGAAAACGCCAGAAAAATTAGGCCTCAATTTTAAACATAAAAAGTATATTGCACACTTACCGTCTTTCTATACAAATTTTGAGCTGTATAAACCTGAAATCCTAATGTTTGAAAGCCAATTCAAGTGAAAACTCTCCCTAAACTAGCCGGAGTTGTAAATATTATCAGTTTTCTGGCTATGTCCCACCTTTCCACTGGTAACCTCCGTGATTGAAAACGGCTGGAAATGTAGTAAGAATCTATTTGCTTTTATTTCAAGTGTTTCTTATAAGTTTTTTATCATTACTGGAAACAATAATTGCGTATTTGAAGAGTTTTACCACAATTAGAGAGTGTTCCTACAACTACATACTGGAATCGTCAGCATTTTAACTGATTCACACAGGAAACACCAGAGAAATTCGGCCTCCAATTGTAAACATAAACAGTATAGTCCTCACTTACATTCTTTCTACACAAATTTTGAGCTGTATAAACCTGAATTCCTAATATTTCAAAGCGAAATCAAGTGAAAACTCACTCTAAACTAGATGGAGTTGTAAGTATTATCAGTTTTCTGGTCATTACCCAGATTTCCTGTGGTAACCTCCGTGATTGAAAACGGCTGGAAATGTAGTAAGAATCAAGATCCTTTTATTTCAAGTGTTTCTTACAAGTTTTTTATCATTTCTGGAAACTATAATTGCGTATTTGAAGAGTTTTACCACAATTACAGAGTGTTCCTACAACTATATACTGAAATCGTCAGCATTTTAACTGATTCACACAGGAAACACCAGAGAAATTCGGCCTCCAATTGTAAACATAAACAGTATAGTCTTCACGTACAGTCTTTCTACACAACTTTTGAGCTGAATAAACCTGAATTCCTAATATTTGAAAGCGAACTCAAGTGAAAACTCACTCTAAACTAGATGGAGTTTTAAGTATTATCAGTTTTGTGGTCATGACACAGCTTTCCACTGGTAAACTCCGTGATTGAAAATGGCTGGAAATGTAGTAAGAATAAATTTCCGTTCATTTCAAGTGTTTCTTACAAGTTTTTTATCATTTCTGGAAGCTATAATTGCGTATTTGAAGAGTTTTACCACAATTAGAGAGTGTTCCTACAACTATATACTGAAAGCGGCAGCATTTTAACTGATTCACACAGAAAACGCCAGAAAAATTAGGCATCAATTTTAAACATAAACAGTATATTGCACACTTACAGTCTTTCTATACAAATTTTGAGCTGTATGAACCTGAAATCCTAATGTTTGAAAGCCAATTCAAGTGAAAACTCTCCCTAAACTAGCCGGAGTTTTAAATATTATCAGTTTTCTGGCTATGTCCCACCTTTCCACTGGTAACCTCCGTGATTGAAAACGGCTGGAAATGTAGTAAGAATCTATTTGCTTTTATTTCAAGTGTTTCTTACAAGTTTCTTTATCATTTCTGGAAAGTATAATTGCGTATTGAAGAGTTTTACCACAATTAGAGACTGTTCCTACAACTACATACTGGAATCGTCAGCATTTTAACTGATTCACACAGGAAACACCAGAGAAATTCGGCCTCCAATTGTAAACATAAACAGTATAGTCTTCACGTACAGTCTTTCTACACAACTTTTGAGCTGAATAAACCTGAATTCCTAATATTTGAAATCGAACTCAAGTGAAAACTCACCCTAAACTAGATGGAGTTGTAAGTATTATCAGTTTTCTGGTCATGACCCAGCTTTCCACTGGTAAACTCCGTGATTGAAATCGGCTGGAAATGTAGTAAGAATAAATTTCCGTTCATTTCAAGTGTTTCTTACAAGTTTTTTATCATTTCTGGAAACTATAATTGCGTATTTGAAGAGTTTTACCACAATTAGAGAGTGTTCCTACAACTATATACTGGAATCCTCAGCATTATAACTGATTCACACAGAAAACGCCAGAGAAATTCGGCCTCCAATTGTAAACATAAACAGTATAGTCCTCACTTACAGTCTTTCTACACGAATTTTGAGCTGTATAAACCTGAATTCCTAATATTTGAAAGCGAACTCAAGTGAAAACTCACTCTAAACTAGTTGGAGTTGTAAGTATTATCTGTTTTCTGGTCATGACCCAGCTTTCCACTGGTAAACTCCGTGATTGAAAACAGCTGGAAATGTAGTAAGAATAAATTTCCTTTCATTTCAAGTGTTTCTTACAAGTTTTTTATCATTTCTGGAAACTATAATTGCGTATATGAAGAGTTTTACCACAATAACAGAGTGTTCCTACAACTAAATACTGGAATCGTCAGCATTTTAACTGATTCACACAGAAAACGCCAGAAAAATTAGGCCTCAATTTTAAACATAAACAGTATATTGCACACTTACAGTCTTTCTATACAAATTTTGAGCTGTATAAACCTGAAATCCTAATGTTTGAAAGCCAATTC
This sequence comes from Myotis daubentonii, assembly GCF_963259705.1. Taxonomy (NCBI): domain Eukaryota; kingdom Metazoa; phylum Chordata; class Mammalia; order Chiroptera; family Vespertilionidae; genus Myotis; species Myotis daubentonii. The sequence goes on along the minus strand of NC_081861.1, from coordinate 76,450,693 downwards.
AAGTGAAAACTCTCCCTAAACTAGCCGGAGTTGTAAATATTATCAGTTTTCTGGCTATGTCCCACCTTTCCACTGGTATCCTCCGTGATTGAAAACGGCTGGAAATGTAGTAAGAATCTATTTGCTTTTATTTCAAGTGTTTCTTTCAAGTTTCTTTATCATTTCTGGAAAGTATAATTGCGTATTGAAGAGTTTTACCACAATTAGAGACTGTTCCTACAACTACATACTGGAATCGTCAGCATTTTAACTGATTCACACAGGAAACACCAGAGAAATTCGGCCTCCAATTGTAAACATAAACAGTATAGTCTTCACGTACAGTCTTTCTACACAAATTTTGAGCTGAATAAACCTGAATTCCTACTATTTGAAAGCGAACTCAAGTGAAAACTCACCCTAAACTAGACGGAGTTGTAAGTATTATCAGTTTTCTGGTCATGACCCAGCTTTCAACTGGTAAACTCCGTGATTGAAAACAGCTGGAAATGTAGTAAGAATAAATTTCCTTTCATTTCAAGTGTTTCTTACAAGTTTTTTTATCATTTCTGTAAACTATAATTGCGTATTTGAAGAGTTTTACCACAATTAGAGAGTGTTCCTACAACTATATACTGGAATCGTCAGCATTTTAACTGATTCACACAGAAAACGCCAGAGAAATTAGGCCTCAATTTTAAACATAAACAGTATAGTCCTCAATTACAGTCTTTCTCCACAAATTTTGAGCTGTATAAACCTGAATTCCTAATATTTGAAAGCGAACTCAAGTGAAAACTCACTCTAAACTAGTTGGAGTTGTAAGTATTATCAGTTTTCTGGTCATTACCCAGATTTCCTGTGGTAACCTCCGTGATTGAAAACGGCTGGAAATGTAGTAAGAATCAAGTTCCTTTTATTTCAAGTGTTTCTTACAAGTTTGTTATCATTTCTGGAAACTATAATTGCGTATTTGAAGAGTTTTACCACAATTACAGAGTGTTCCTACAACTACATACTGAAATCGTCAGCATTTTAACTGATTCACACAGGAAACACCAGAGAAATTCGGCCTCCAATTGTAAACATAAACAGTATAGTCTTCACGTACAGTCTTTCTACACAACTTTTGAGCTGAATAAACCTGAATTCCTAATATTTGAAAGCGAACTCAAGTGAAAACTCACCCTAAACTAGATGGAGTTGTAAGTATTATCAGTTTTCTGGTCATGACCCAGCTTTCCACTGGTAAACTCTGTGATTGAAAACGGCTGAAAATGTAGTAAGAATAAATTTCCTTTCATTTCAAGTGTTTCTTACAAGTTTTTTATCATTTCTGGAAGCTATAATTGCGTATTTGAAGAGTTTTACCACAATTAGAGATTGTTCCTACAACTATATACTGGAATCGGCAGCATTTTAACTGATTCACACAGAAAACACCAGAGAAATTCGGCTTCCAATTGTAAACATAAAATGTATAGTCTTCACTTAGAATCTTTCTACACAAATTTTGAGCTGTATAAACCTGAATTCCTAAAATTTGAAAGCGAACTCAAGTGAAAAGTCACCCTAAAATAGACTGAGTTTTAAGTATTATCAGTTTTCTGGTCATGACCAGCTTTCCACTGGTAACCTCCGTGATTGAAAACGCCCAGAAATGTAGTAAGAATAAATTTCCTTTCATTTCAAGTGTTTCTTACAAGTTTTTTTTATCATTTCTGGAAACTATAATTGCGTAATTGAAGAGTTTTACCACAATTAGAGAGTGTTCCTACAACTAAATACTGGAATCGTCAGCATTTTAACTGATTCACACAGAAAACGCCAGAAAAATTAGGCCTCAATTTTAAACATAAAAAGTATATTGCACACTTACCGTCTTTCTATAAAAATTTTGAGCTGTATAAACCTGATATCCTAATGTTTGAAAGCCAATTCAAGTGAAAACTCTCCCTAAACTAGCCGGAGTTTTAAATATTATCAGTTTTCTGGCTTTGTCCCACCTTTCCACTGGTAACCTCCGTGATTGAAAACGGCTGGAAATGTAGTAAGAATAAATTTCCTTTCATTTCAAGTGTTTCTTACAAGTTTTTTTTATCATTTCTGGAAACTATAATTGCGTATTTGAAGAGTTTTACCACAATTAGAGAGTGTTCCTACAACTATATACTGGAATCGTCAGCATTTTAACTGATTCACACAGAAAACGCCAGAGAAATTAGGCCTCAATTTTAAACATAAACAGTATAGTCCTCACTTACAGTCTTTCTACACAAATTTTGAGTTGTATAAACCTGAATTCCTAATATTTGAAAGCGAACTCAAGTGAAAACTCACTCTAAACTAGTTGGAGTTGTAAGTATTATCAGTTTTCTGGTCATTACCCAGATTACCTGTGGTAACCTCCGTGATTGAAAACGGCTGGAAATGTAGTAAGAATCAAGTTCCTTTTATTTCAAGTGTTTCTTACAAGTTTTTTATCATTTCTGGAAACTATAATTGCGTATTTGAAGAGTTTTACCACAATTACAGAGTGTTCCTACAACTACATACTGAAATCGTCAGCATTTTAACTGATTCACACAGGAAACACCAGAGAAATTCGGCCTCCAATTGTAAACATAAACAGTATAGTCTTCACGTACAGTCTTTCTACACAACTTTTGAGCTGAATAAACCTGAATTCCTAATATTTGAAAGCGAACTCAAGTGAAAACTCACCCTAAACTAGATGGAGTTTTAAGTATTATCAGTTTTGTGGTCATGACACAGCTTTCCACTGGTAAACTCCGTGATTGAAAATGGCTGGAAATGTAGTAAGAATAAATTTCCGTTCATTTCAAGTGTTTCTTAAAAGTTTTTTATCATTTCTGGAAGCTATAATTGCGTATTTGAAGAGTTTTACCACAATTAGAGAGTGTTCCTACAACTATATACTGAAAGCGGCAGCATTTTAACTGATTCACACAGAAAACGCCAGAAAAATTAGGCATCAATTTTAAACATAAACAGTATATTGCACACTTACAGTCTTTCTATACAAATTTTGAGCTGTATAAACCTGAAATCCTAATGTTTGAAAGCCAATTCAAGTGAAAACTCTCCCTAAACTAGCCGGAGTTGTAAATATTATCAGTTTTCTGGCTATGTCCCACCTTTCCACTGGTAACCTCCGTGATTGAAAACGGCTGGAAATGTAGTAAGAATCTATTTGCTTTTATTTCAAGTGTTTCTTTCAAGTTTCTTTATCATTTCTGGAAAGTATAATTGCGTATTGAAGAGTTTTACCACAATTAGAGACTGTTCCTACAACTACATACTGGAATCGTCAGCATTTTAACTGATTCACACAGGAAACACCAGAGAAATTCGGCCTCCAATTGTAAACATAAACAGTATAGTCTTCACGTACAATCTTTCTACACAAATTTTGAGCTGAATAAACCTGAATTCCTACAATTTGAAAGCGAACTCAAGTGAAAACTCACCCTAAACTAGACGGAGTTGTAAGTATTATCAGTTTTCTGGTCATGACCCAGCTTTCCACTGGTAAACTCCGTGATTGAAAACAGCTGGAAATGTAGTAAGAATAAATTTCCTTTCATTTCAAGTGTTTCTTACAAGTTTTTTTATCATTTCTGTAAACTATAATTGCGTATTTGAAGAGTTTTACCACAATTAGAGAGTGTTCCTACAACTATATACTGGAATCGTCAGCATTTTAACTGATTCACACAGAAAACGCCAGAGAAATTAGGCCTCAATTTTAAACATAAACAGTATAGTCCTCAATTACAGTCTTTCTCCACAAATTTTGAGCTGTATAAACCTGAATTCCTAATATTTGAAAGCGAACTCAAGTGAAAACTCACTCTAAACTAGTTGGAGTTGTAAGTATTATCAGTTTCCTGGTCATTACCCAGATTTCCTGTGGTAACCTCCGTGATTGAAAACGGCTGGAAATGTAGTAAGAATCAAGTTCCTTTTATTTCAAGTGTTTCTTACATGTTTTTTATCATTTCTGGAAACTATAATTGCGTATTTGAAGAGTTTTACCACAATTACAGAGTGTTCCTACAACTACATACTGAAATCGTCAGCATTTTAACTGATTCACACAGGAAACACCAGAGAAATTCGGCCTCCAATTGTAAACATAAACAGTATAGTCTTCACGTACAGTCTTTCTACACAACTTTGAGCTGAATAAACCTGAATTCCTAATATTTGAAAGCGAACTCAAGTGAAAACTCACCCTAAACTAGATGGAGTTTTAAGTATTATCAGTTTTCTGGTCATGACCCAGCTTTCCACTGGTAAACTCTGTGATTGAAAACGGCTGGAAATGAAGTAAGAATAAATTTCCTTTCATTTCAAGTGTTTCTTACAAGTTTTTTATCATTTCTGGAAGCTATAATTGCGTATTTGAAGAGTTTTACCACAATTAGAGATTGTTCCTACAACTATATACTGGAATCGGCAGCATTTTAACTGATTCACACAGAAAACACCAGAGAAATTCGGCTTCCAATTGTAAACATAAAATGTATAGTCTTCACTTAGAATCTTTCTACACAAATTTTGAGCTGTATAAACCTGAATTCCTAAAATTTGAAAGCGAACTCAAGTGAAAACTCACCCTAAAATAGACTGAGTTTTAAGTATTATCAGTTTTCTGGTCATGACCAGCTTTCCACTGGTAACCTCCGTGATTGAAAACGCCCAGTAATGTAGTAAGAATAAATTTCCTTTCATTTCAAGTGTTTCTTACAAGTTTTTTTTATCATTTCTGGAAACTATAATTGCGTAATTGAAGAGTTTTACCACAATTATAGAGTGTTCCTACAACTAAATACTGGAATCGTCAGCATTTTAACTGATTCACACAGAAAACGCCAGAAAAATTAGGCCTCAATTTTAAACATAAAAAGTATATTGCACACTTACCGTCTTTCTATACAAATTTTGAGCTGTATAAACCTGATATCCTAATGTTTGAAAGCCAATTCAAGTGAAAACTCTCCCTAAACTAGCCGGAGTTTTAAATATTATCAGTTTTCTGGCTATGTCCCACCTTTCCACTGGTAACCTCCGTGATTGAAAACGGCTGGAAATGTAGTAAGAATCTATTTGCTTTTATTTCAAGTGTTTCTTTCAAGTTTCTTTATCATTTCTGGAAAGTATAATTGCGTATTGAAGAGTTTTACCACAATTAGAGAGTGTTCCTACAACTACATACTGGAATCCTCAGCATTTTAACTGATTCACACAGAAAACGCCAGAGAAATTCGGCCTCCAATTGTAAACATAAACTGTATAGTCTTCATTTACAGTCTTTCTACACAAATTTTGAGCTGTATAAACCTGAATTCCTAATATTTGAAAGCGAACTCAAGTGAAAACTCACCCTAAAATAGACTGAGTTTTAAGTATTATCAGTTTTCTGGTCATTACCCAGATTTCCTGTGGTAACCTCCGTGATTGAAAACGGCTGGAAATGTAGTAAGAATCAAGTTCCTTTTATTTCAAGTGTTTCTTACGAGTTATTTATCATTTCTGGAAACTATAATTGCGTATTTGAAGAGTTTTACCACAATTACAGAGTGTTCCTACAACTACATACTGGAATCGTCAGCATTTTAACTGATTCACAGAGGAAACACCAGAGAAATTCGGCCTCCAATTGTAAACATAAACAGTATAGTCTTCACGTACAGTCTTTCTACACAAATTTTGAGCTGAATAAACCTGAATTCCTACTATTTGAAAGCGAACTCAAGTGAAAACTCACCCTAAACTAGACGGAGTTGTAAGTATTATCAGTTTTCTGGTCATGACCCAGCTTTCCACTGGTAAACTCCGTGATTGAAAACAGCTGGAAATGTAGTAAGAATAAATTTCCTTTCATTTCAAGTGTTTCTTACAAGTTTTTTTTTTATCATTTCTGGAAACTATAATTGCGTATTTGAAGAGTTTTACCACAATTAGAGAGTGTTCCTACAACTATATACTGGAATCGTCAGCATTTTAACTGATTCACACAGAAAACGCCAGAGAAATTAGGCCTCAATTTTAAACATAAACAGTATAGTCCTCACTTACAGTCTTTCTCCACAAATTTTGAGTTGTATAAACCTGAATTCCTAATATTTGAAAGCGAACTCAAGTGAAAACTCACTCTAAACTAGTTGGAGTTGTAAGTATTATCAGTTTTCTGGTCATTACCCAGATTTCCTGTGGTAACCTCCGTGATTGAAAACGGCTGGAAATGTAGTAAGAATCAAGTTCCTTTTATTTCAAGTGTTTCTTACGAGTTATTTATCATTTCTGGAAACTATAATTGCGTATTTGAAGAGTTTTACCACAATTACAGAGTGTTCCTACAACTACATACTGGAATCGTCAGCATTTTAACTGATTCACAGAGGAAACACCAGAGAAATTCGGCCTCCAATTGTAAACATAAACAGTATAGTCTTCACGTACAGTCTTTCTACACAAATTTTGAGCTGAATAAACCTGAATTCCTACTATTTGAAAGCGAACTCAAGTGAAAACTCACCCTAAACTAGACGGAGTTGTAAGTATTATCAGTTTTCTGGTCATGACCCAGCTTTCCACTGGTAAGCTCCGTGATTGAAAACAGCTGGAAATGTAGTAAGAATAAATTTCCTTTCATTTCAAGTGTTTCTTACAAGTTTTTTTTTTATCATTTCTGGAAACTATAATTGCGTATTTGAAGAGTTTTACCACAATTAGAGAGTGTTCCTACAACTATATACTGGAATCGTCAGCATTTTTACTGATTCACACAGAAAACGCCAGAGAAATTAGGCCTCAATTTTAAACATAAACAGTATAGTCCTCACTTACAGTCTTTCTACACAAATTTTGAGCTGTATAAACCTGAATTCCTAATATTTGAAAGCGAACTCAAGTGAAAACTCACTCTAAACTAGTTGGAGTTGTAAGTATTATCAGTTTTCTGGTCATTACCCAGATTTCCTGTGGTAACCTCCGAGATTGAAAACGGCTGGAAATGTAGTAAGAATCAAGTTCCTTTTATTTCAAGTGTTTCTTACAAGTTTTTTATCATTTCTGGAAACTATAATTGCGTATTTGAAGAGTTTTACCACAATTACAGAGTGTTCCTACAACTACATACTGAAATCGTCAGCATTTTAACTGATTCACACAGGAAACACCAGAGAAATTCGGCCTCCAATTGTAAACATAAACAGTATGGTCTTCACGTACAGTCTTTCTACACAAATTTTGAGCTGAATAAACCTGAATTCCTACTATTTGAAAGCCAATTCAAGTGAAAACTCTCCCTAAACTAGCCGGAGTTGTAAATATTATTTGTTTTCTGGCTATGTCCCATCTTTCCACTGGTAACCTCCGTGATTGAAAACGGCTGGAAATGTAGTAAGAATCTATTTGCTTTTATTTCAAGTGTTTCTTACAAGTTTCTTTATCATTTCTGGAAAGTATAATTGCGTATTGAAGAGTTTTACCACAATTAGAGACTGTTCCTACAACTACATACTGGAATCGTCAGCATTTTAACTGATTCACACAGGAAACACCAGAGAAATTCGGCCTTCAATTGTAAACATAAACAGTATAGTCTTCACGTACAGTCATTCTACACAAATTTTGAGCTGAATAAACCTGAATTCCTACTATTTGAAAGCGAACTCAAGTGAAAACTCACCCTAAACTAGACGGAGTTGTAAGTATTATCAGTTTTCTGGTCATGACCCAGCTTTCCACTGGTAAACTCCGTGATTGAAAACAGCTGGAAATGTAGTAAGAATAAATTTCCTTTCATTTCAAGTGTTTCTTACAAGTTTTTTTTATCATTTCTGGAAACTATAATTGCGTATTTGAAGAGTTTTACCACAATTAGAGAGTGTTCCTACAACTATATACTGGAATCGTCAGCATTTTAACTGATTCACACAGAAAACGCCAGAGAAATTAGGCCTCAATTTTAAACATAAACAGTATAGTCCTCACTTACAGTCTTTCTCCACAAATTTTGAGCTGTATAAATCTGAATTCCTAATATTTGAAAGCGAACTCAAGTGAAAACTCACTCTAAACTAGTTGGAGTTGTAAGTATTATCAGTTTTCTGGTCATTACCCAGATTTCCTGTGGTAACCTCCGTGATTGAAAACGGCTGGAAATGTAGTAAGAATCAAGTTCCTTTTATTTCAAGTGTTTCTTACAAGTTTTTTATCATTTCTGGAAACTATAATTGCGTATTTGAAGAGTTTTACCACAATTACAGAGTGTTCCTACAACTACATACTGAAATCGTCAGCATTTTAACTGATTCACACAGGAAACACCAGAGAAATTCGGCCTCCAATTGTAAACATAAACAGTATAGTCTTCACGTACAGTCTTTCTACACAACTTTTGAGCTGAATAAACCTGAATTCCTAATATTTGAAAGCGAACTCAAGTGAAAACTCACCCTAAACTAGATGGAGTTGTAAGTATTATCAGTTTTCTGGTCATGACCCAGCTTTCCACTGGTAAACTCTGTGATTGAAAACGGCTGGAAATGTAGTAAGAATAAATTTCCTTTCATTTCAAGTGTTTCTTACAAGTTTTTTATCATTTCTGGAAGCTATAATTGCGTATTTGAAGAGTTTTACCACAATTAGAGAGTGTTCCTACAACTATATACTGGAATCGTCAGCATTTTAACTGATTCACACAGAAAACGCCAGAAAAATTAGGCCTCAATTTTAAACATAAACAGTATATTGCACACTTACCGTCTTTCTATACAAATTTTGAGCTGTATAAACCTGAAATCCTAATGTTTGAAAGCCAATTCAAGTGAAAACTCTCCCTAAAGTAGCCGGAGTTTTAAATATTATCAGTTTTCTGGCTATGTCCCACCTTTCCACTGGTAACCTCCGTGATTGAAAACGGCTGGAAATGTAGTAAGAATCTATTTGCTTTTATTTCAAGTGTTTCTTATAAGTTTTTTATCATTACTGGAAACAATAATTGCGTATTTGAAGAGTTTTACCACAATTAGAGAGTGTTCCTACAACTACATACTGGAATCGTCAGCATTTTAACTGATTCACACAGGAAACACCAGAGAAATTCGGCCTCCAATTGTAAACATAAACAGTATAGTCCTCACTTACATTCTTTCTACACAAATTTTGAGCTGTATAAACCTGAATTCCTAATATTTGAAAGCGAAATCAAGTGAAAACTCACTCTAAACTAGATGGAGTTGTAAGTATTATCAGTTTTCTGGTCATTACCCAGATTTCCTGTGGTAACCTCCGTGATTGAAAACGGCTGGAAATGTAGTAAGAATCAAGATCCTTTTATTTCAAGTGTTTCTTACAAGTTTTTTATCATTTCTGGAAACTATAATTGCGTATTTGAAGAGTTTTACCACAATTAGAGAGTGTTCCTACAACTATATACTGAAATCGTCAGCATTTTAACTGATTCACAAAGGAAACACCAGAGAAATTCGGCCTCCAATTGTAAACATAAACAGTATAGTCTTCACGTACAGTCTTTCTACACAACTTTTGAGCTGAATAAACCTGAATTCCTTATATTTGAAAGCGAACTCAAGTGAAAACTCACCCTAAAATAGACTGAGTTTTAAGTATTATCAGTTTTGTGGTCATGACACAGCTTTCCACTGGTAAACTCCGTGATTGAAAATGGCTGGAAATGTAGTATGAATAAATTTCCGTTCATTTCAAGTGTTTCTTACAAGTTTTTTTTTTATCATTTCTGGAAACTATAATTGCGTATTTGAAGAGTTTTACCACAATTAGAGAGTGTTCCTACAACTATATACTGGAATCGTCAGCATTTTTACTGATTCACACAGAAAACGCCAGAGAAATTAGGCCTCAATTTTAAACATAAACAGTATAGTCCTCACTTACAGTCTTTCTACACAAATTTTGAGCTGTATAAACCTGAATTCCTAATATTTGAAAGCGAACTCAAGTGAAAACTCACTCTAAACTAGTTGGAGTTGTAAGTATTATCAGTTTTCTGGTCATTACCCAGATTTCCTGTGGTAACCTCCGAGATTGAAAACGGCTGGAAATGTAGTAAGAATCAAGTTCCTTTTATTTCAAGTGTTTCTTACAAGTTTTTTATCATTTCTGGAAACTATAATTGCGTATTTGAAGAGTTTTACCACAATTACAGAGTGTTCCTACAACTACATACTGAAATCGTCAGCATTTTAACTGATTCACACAGGAAACACCAGAGAAATTCGGCCTCCAATTGTAAACATAAACAGTATAGTCTTCACGTACAGTCTTTCTACACAAATTTTGAGCTGAATAAACCTGAATTCCTACTATTTGAAAGCCAATTCAAGTGAAAACTCTCCCTAAACTAGCCGGAGTTGTAAATATTATCAGTTTTCTGGCTATGTCCCATCTTTCCACTGGTAACCTCCGTGATTGAAAACGGCTGGAAATGTAGTAAGAATCTATTTGCTTTTATTTCAAGTGTTTCTTACAAGTTTCTTTATCATTTCTGGAAAGTATAATTGCGTATTGAAGAGTTTTACCACAATTAGAGACTGTTCCTACAACTACATACTGGAATCGTCAGCATTTTAACTGATTCACACAGGAAACACCAGAGAAATTCGGCCTTCAATTGTAAACATAAACAGTATAGTCTTCACGTACAGTCATTCTACACAAATTTTGAGCTGAATAAACCTGAATTCCTACTATTTGAAAGCGAACTCAAGTGAAAACTCACCCTAAACTAGACGGAGTTGTAAGTATTATCAGTTTTCTGGTCATGACCCAGCTTTCCACTGGTAAACTCCGTGATTGAAAACAGCTGGAAATGTAGTAAGAATAAATTTCCTTTCATTTCAAGTGTTTCTTACAAGTTTTTTTTATCATTTCTGGAAACTATAATTGCGTATTTGAAGAGTTTTACCACAATTAGAGAGTGTTCCTACAACTATATACTGGAATCGTCAGCATTTTAACTGATTCACACAGAAAACGCCAGAGAAATTAGGACTCAATTTTAAACATAAACAGTATAGTCCTCACTTACAGTCTTTCTCCACAAATTTTGAGCTGTATAAATCTGAATTCCTAATATTTGAAAGCGAACTCAAGTGAAAACTCACTCTAAACTAGTTGGAGTTGTAAGTATTATCAGTTTTCTGGTCATTACCCAGATTTCCTGTGGTAACCTCCGTGATTGAAAACGGCTGGAAATGTAGTAAGAATCAAGTTCCTTTTATTTCAAGTGTTTCTTACAAGTTTTTTATCATTTCTGGAAACTATAATTGCGTATTTGAAGAGTTTTACCACAATTACAGAGTGTTCCTACAACTACATACTGAAATCGTCAGCATTTTAACTGATTCACACAGGAAACACCAGAGAAATTCGGCCTCCAATTGTAAACATAAACAGTATAGTCTTCACGTACAGTCTTTCTACACAACTTTTGAGCTGAATAAACCTGAATTCCTAATATTTGAAAGCGAACTCAAGTGAAAACTCACCCTAAACTAGATGGAGTTGTAAGTATTATCAGTTTTCTGGTCATGACCCAGCTTTCCACTGGTAAACTCTGTGATTGAAAACGGCTGGAAATGTAGTAAGAATAAATTTCCTTTCATTTCAAGTGTTTCTTACAAGTTTTTTATCATTTCTGGAAGCTATAATTGCGTATTTGAAGAGTTTTACCACAATTAGAGAGTGTTCCTACAACTATATACTGGAATCGTCAGCATTTTAACTGATTCACACAGAAAACGCCAGAAAAATTAGGCCTCAATTTTAAACATAAACAGTATATTGCACACTTACCGTCTTTCTATACAAATTTTGAGCTGTATAAACCTGAAATCCTAATGTTTGAAAGCCAATTCAAGTGAAAACTCTCCCTAAACTAGCCGGAGTTTTAAATATTATCAGTTTTCTGGCTATGTCCCACCTTTCCACTGGTAACCTCCGTGATTGAAAACGGCTGGAAATGTAGTAAGAATCTATTTGCTTTTATTTCAAGTGTTTCTTATAAGTTTTTTATCATTACTGGAAACAATAATTGCGTATTTGATGAGTTTTACCACAATTAGAGAGTGTTCCTACAACTACATACTGGAATCGTCAGCATTTTAACTGATTCACACAGGAAACACCAGAGAAATTCGGCCTCCAATTGTAAACATAAACAGTATAGTCCTCACTTACATTCTTTCTACACAAATTTTGAGCTGTATAAACCTGAATTCCTAATATTTGAAAGCGAAATCAAGTGAAAACTCACTCTAAACTAGATGGAGTTGTAAGTATTATCAGTTTTCTGGTCATTACCCAGATTTCCTGTGGTAACCTCCGTGATTGAAAACGGCTGGAAATGTAGTAAGAATCAAGATCCTTTTATTTCAAGTGTTTCTTACAAGTTTTTTATCATTTCTGGAAACTATAATTGCGTATTTGAAGAGTTTTACCACAATTAGAGAGTGTTCCTACAACTATATACTGAAATCGTCAGCATTTTAACTGATTCACAAAGGAAACACCAGAGAAATTCGGCCTCCAATTGTAAACATAAACAGTATAGTCTTCACGTACAGTCTTTCTACACAACTTTTGAGCTGAATAAACCTGAATTCCTTATATTTGAAAGCGAACTCAAGTGAAAACTCACCCTAAAATAGACTGAGTTTTAAGTATTATCAGTTTTGTGGTCATGACACAGCTTTCCACTGGTAAACTCCGTGATTGAAAATGGCTGGAAATGTAGTATGAATAAATTTCCGTTCATTTCAAGTGTTTCTTACAAGTTTTTTATCATTTCTGGAAGCTATAATTGCGTATTTGAAGAGTTTTACCACAATTAGAGAGTGTTCCTACAACTATATACTGAAAGCGGCAGCATTTTAACTGATTCACACAGAAAACGCCAGAAAAATTAGGCATCAATTTTAAACATAAACAGTATGTTGCACACTTACAGTCTTTCTATACAAATTTTGAGCTGCATAAACGTGAAATCCTAATGTTTGAAAGCCAATTCAAGTGAAAACTCTCCCTAAACTTGCCGGAGTTTTAAATATTATCAGTTTTCTGGCTATGTCCCACCTTTCCACTGGTAACCTCCGTGATTGAAAACGGCTGGAAATGTAGTAAGAATCTATTTTCTTTTATTTCAAGTGTTTCTTACAAGTTTCTTTATCATTTCTGGAAAGTATAATTGCGTATTGAAGAGTTTTACCACAATTAGAGACTGTTCCTACAACTACATACTGGAATCGTCAGCATTTTAACTGATTCACACAGGAAACACCAGAGAAATTCGGCCTCCAATTGTAAACATAAACTGTATAGTCTTCATTTACAGTCTTTCTACACAAATTTTGAGCTGTATAAACCTGAATTCCTAATATTTGAAAGCGAACTCAAGTGAAAACTCACCCTAAAACAGACTGTGTTTTAAGTATTATCAGTTTTCTGGTCATTACCCAGATTTCCTGTGGTAACCTCCGTGATTGAAAACGGCTGGAAATGTAGTAAGAATCAAGTTCCTTTTATTTCAAGTGTTTCTTACGAGTTATTTATCATTTCTGGAAACTATAATTGCGTATTTGAAGAGTTTTACCACAATTACAGAGTGTTCCTACAACTACATACTGGAATCGTCAGCATTTTAACTGATTCACACAGGAAACACCAGAGAAATTCGGCTTCCAATTGTAAACATAAACTGTATAGTCTTCACTTAGAATCTTTCTACACAAATTTTGAGCTGTATAAACCTGAATTCCTAAAATTTGAAAGCGAACTCAAGTGAAAACTCACCCTAAACTAGATGGAGTTGTAAGTATTATCAGTTTTCTGGTCATGACCCAGCTTTCCACTGGTAAACTCTGTGATTGAAAACGGCTGGAAATGTAGTAAGAATAAATTTCCTTTCATTTCAAGTGTTTCTTACAAGTTTTTTATCATTTCTGGAAGCTATAATTGCGTATTTGAAGAGTTTTACCACAATTAGAGAGTGTTCCTACAACTATATACTGGAATCGGCAGCATTTTAACTGATTCACACAGAAAACACCAGAGAAATTCAGCTTCCAATTGTAAACATAAACTGTATAGTCTTCACTTAGAATCTTTCTACACAAATTTTGAGCTGTATAAACCTGAATTCCTAAAATTTGAAAGCGAACTCAAGTGAAAACTCACCCTAAAATAGACTGAGTTTTAAGTATTATCAGTTTTCTGGTCATGACCAGCTTTCCACTGGTAACCTCCGTGATTGAAAACGCCCAGAAATGTAGTAAGAATAAATTTCCTTTCATTTCAAGTGTTTCTTACAAGTTTTCTTTATCATTTCTGGAAACTATAATTGCGTATTTGAAGAGTTTTACCACAATTGGAGAGTGTTCCTACAACTACATACTGGAATCGTCAGCAATTTAAGTGATTCACACAGAAAACGCCAGAGAAATTAGGCCTCAATTTTAAACATAAACAGTATATTGCACACTTACAGTCTTTCTATACAAATTTTGAGCTGTATAAACCTGAAATCCTAATATTTGAAAGCCAATTCAAGTGAAAACTCTCCCTTAAGTAGCCGGAGTTGTAAATATTATCAGTTTTCTGGCTATGTCCCACCTTTCCTCTGGTAACCTCCGTGATTGAAAACGGCTGGAAATGTAGTAAGAATCTATTTGCTTTCATTTCAAGTGTTTCTTACAAGTTTCTTTATCATTTCTGGAAAGTATAATTGCGTATTTGAAGAGTTTTACCACAATTAGAGAGTGTTCCTACAACTACATACTGGAATCGTCAGCATTTTAACTGATTCACACAGGAAACACCAGAGAAATTCGGCCTCCAATTGTAAACATAAACAGTATAGTCCTCACTTACAGTCTTTCTACACGAATTTTGAGCTGTATAAACCTGAATTCCTAATATTTGAAAGCGAACTCAAGTGAAAACTCACCCTAAAATAGACTGAGTTTTAAGTATTATCAGTTTTCTGGTCATTACCCAGATTTCCTGTGGTAACCTCCGTGATTGAAAACGGCTGGAAATGTAGTAAGAATCAAGTTCCTTTTATTTCAAGTGTTTCTTACGAGTTATTTATCATTTCTGGAAACTATAATTGCGTATTTGAAGAGTTTTACCACAATTACAGAGTGTTCCTACAACTACATACTGGAATCGTCAGCATTTTAACTGATTCACACAGGAAACACCAGAGAAATTCGGCCTCCAATTGTAAACATAAACAGTATAGTCTTCACGTACAGTCTTTCTACACAAATTTTGAGCTGAATAAACCTGAATTCCTACTATTTGAAAGCGAACTCAAGTGAAAACTCACCCTAAACTAGACGGAGTTGTAAGTATTATCAGTTTTCTGGTCATGACCCAGCTTTCCACTGGTAAACTCCGTGATTGAAAACAGCTGGAAATGTAGTAAGAATAAATTTCCTTTCATTTCAAGTGTTTCTTACAAGTTTTTTTTTTTATCATTTCTGGAAACTATAATTGCGTATTTGAAGAGTTTTACCACAATTAGAGAGTGTTCCTACAACTATATACTGGAATCGTCAGCATTTTAACTGATTCACACAGAAAACGCCAGAGAAATTAGGCCTCAATTTTAAACATAAACAGTATAGTCCTCACTTACAGTCTTTCTCCACAAATTTTGAGCTGTATAAACCTGAATTCCTAATATTTGAAAGCGAACTCAAGTGAAAACTCACTCTAAACTAGTTGGAGTTGTAAGTATTATCAGTTTTCTGGTCATTACCCAGATTTCCTGTGGTAACCTCCGTGATTGAAAACGGCTGGAAATGTAGTATGAATCAAGTTCCTTTTATTTCAAGTGTTTCTTACAAGTTTTTTATCATTTCTGGAAACTATAATTGCGTATTTGAAGAGTTTTACCACAATTAGAGAGTGTTCCTACAACTACATACTGAAATCGTCAGCATTTTAACTGATTCACACAGGAAACACCAGAGAAATTCGGCCTCCAATTGTAAACATAAACAGTATAGTCTTCACGTACAGTCTTTCTACACAACTTTTGAGCTGAATAAACCTGAATTCCTAATATTTGAAAGCGAACTCAAGTGAAAACTCACCCTAAACTAGATGGAGTTGTAAGTATTATGAGTTTTCTGGTCATGACCCAGCTTTCCACTGGTAAACTCTGTGATTGAAAACGGCTGGAAATGTAGTAAGAATAAATTTCCTTTCATTTCAAGTGTTTCTTACAAGTTTTTTATCATTTCTGGAAGCTATAATTGCGTATTTGAAGAGTTTTACCACAATTAGAGAGTGTTCCTACAACTATATACTGGAATCATCAGCATTTTAACTGATTCACACAGAAAACGCCAGAAAAATTAGGCCTCAATATTAAACATAAACAGTATATTGCACACTTACCGTCTTTCTATACAAATTTTGAGCTGTATAAACCGGATATCCTAATGTTTGAAAGCCAATTCAAGTGAAAACTCTCCCTAAACTAGCCGGAGTTTTAAATATTATCAGTTTTCTGGCTATGTCCCACCTTTCCACTGGTAACCTCCGTGATTGAAAACGGCTGGAAATGTAGTAAGAATCTATTTGCTTTTATTTCAAGTGTTTCTTATAAGTTTTTTATCATTACTGGAAACAATAATTGCGTGTTTGAAGAGTTTTACCACAATTAGAGAGTGTTCCTACAACTACATACTGGAATCGTCAGCATTTTAACTGATTCACACAGGAAACACCAGAGAAATTCGGCCTCCCATTTTAAACATAAACAGTATAGTCCTCACTTACATTCTTTCTACACAAATTTTGAGCTGTATAAACCTGAATTCCTAATATTTGAAAGCGAAATCAAGTGAAAACTCACTCTAAACTAGATGGAGTTGTAAGTATTATCAGTTTTCTGGTCATTACCCAGATTTCCTGTGGTAACCTCCGTGATTGAAAACGGCTGGAAATGTAGTAAGAATCAAGATCCTTTTATTTCAAGTGTTTCTTACAAGTTTTTTATCATTTCTGGAAACTATAATTGCGTATTTGAAGAGTTTTACCACAATTACAGAGTGTTCCTACAACTATATACTGAAATCGTCAGCATTTTAACTGATTCACAAAGGAAACACCAGAGAAATTCGGCCTCCAATTGTAAACATAAACAGTATAGTCTTCACGTACAGTCTTTCTACACAACTTTTGAGCTGAATAAACCTGAAATCCTAATATTTGAAAGCGAACTCAAGTGAAAACTCACCCTAAAATAGACTGAGTTTTAAGTATTATCAGTTTTGTGGTCATGACACAGCTTTCCACTGGTAAACTCCGTGATTGAAAATGGCTGGAAATGTAGTATGAATAAATTTCCGTTCATTTCAAGTGTTTCTTACAAGTTTTTTATCATTTCTGGAAGCTATAATTGCGTATTTGTAGAGTTTTACCACAATTAGAGAGTGTTCCTACAACTATATACTGAAAGCGGCAGCATTTTAACTGATTCACACAGAAAACGCCAGAAAAATTAGGCATCAATTTTAAACATAAACAGTATATTGCACACTTACAGTCTTTCTATACAAATTTTGAGCTGCATAAACCTGAAATCCTAATGTTTGAAAGCCAATTCAAGTGAAAACTCTCCCTAAACTTGCCGGAGTTTTAAATATTATCAGTTTTCTGGCTATGTCCCACCTTTCCACTGGTAACCTCCGTGATTGAAAACGGCTGGAAATGTAGTAAGAATCTATTTTCTTTTATTTCAAGTGTTTCTTACAAGTTTCTTTATCATTTCTGGAAAGTATAATTGCGTATTGAAGAGTTTTACCACAATTAGAGACTGTTCCTACAACTACATACTGGAATCGTCAGCATTTTAACTGATTCACACAGGAAACACCAGAGAAATTCGGCCTCCAATTGTAAACATAAACTGTATAGTCTTCATTTACAGTCTTTCTACACAAATTTTGAGCTATATAAACCTGAATTCCTAATATTTGAAAGCGAACTCAAGTGAAAACTCACCCTAAAACAGACTGTGTTTTAAGTATTATCAGTTTTCTGGTCATTACCCAGATTTCCTGTGGTAACCTCCGTGATTGAAAACGGCTGGAAATGTAGTAAGAATCAAGTTCCTTTTATTTCAAGTGTTTCTTACGAGTTATTTATCATTTCTGGAAACTATAATTGCGTATTTGAAGAGTTTTACCACAATTGGAGAGTGTTCCTACAACTACATACTGGAATCGTCAGCAATTTAAGTGATTCACACAGAAAACGCCAGAGAAATTAGGCCTCAATTTTAAACATAAACAGTATATTGCACACTTACAGTCTTTCTATACAAATTTTGAGCTGTATAAACCTGAAATCCTAATATTTGAAAGCCAATTCAAGTGAAAACTCCTCCTTAAGTAGCCGGAGTTGTAAATATTATCAGTTTTCTGGCTATGTCCCACCTTTCCTCTAGTAACCTCCGTGATTGAAAACGGCTGGAAATGTAGTAAGAATCTATTTGCTTTTATTTCAAGTGTTTCTTACAAGTTTCTTTATCATTTCTGGAAAGTATAATTGCGTATTGAAGAGTTTTACCACAATTAGAGACTGTTCCTACAACTACATACTGGAATCGTCAGCATTTTAACTGATTCACACAGGAAACACCAGAGAAATTCGGCCTTCAATTGTAAACATAAACAGTATAGTCTTCACGTACAGTCATTCTACACAAATTTTGAGCTGAATAAACCTGAATTCCTACTATTTGAAAGCGAACTCAAGTGAAAACTCACCCTAAACTAGACGGAGTTGTAAGTATTATCAGTTTTCTGGTCATGACCCAGCTTTCCACTGGTAAACTCCGTGATTGAAAACAGCTGGAAATGTAGTAAGAATAAATTTCCTTTCATTTCAAGTGTTTCTTACCAGTTTTTTTTATCATTTCTGGAAACTATAATTGCGTATTTGAAGAGTTTTACCACAATTAGAGAGTGTTCCTACAACTATATACTGGAATCGTCAGCATTTTAACTGATTCACACAGAAAACGCCAGAGAAATTAGGCCTCAATTTTAAACATAAACAGTATAGTCCTCACTTACAGTCTTTCTCCACAAATTTTGAGCTGTATAAATCTGAATTCCTAATATTTGAAAGCGAACTCAAGTGAAAACTCACTCTAAACTAGTTGGAGTTGTAAGTATTATCAGTTTTCTGGTCATTACCCAGATTTCCTGTGGTAACCTCCGTGATTGAAAACGGCTGGAAATGTAGTAAGAATCAAGTTCCTTTTATTTCAAGTGTTTCTTACAAGTTTTTTATCATTTCTGGAAACTATAATTGCGTATTTGAAGAGTTTTACCACAATTACAGAGTGTTCCTACAACTACATACTGAAATCGTCAGCATTTTAACTGATTCACACAGGAAACACCAGAGAAATTCGGCCTCCAATTGTAAACATAAACAGTATAGTCTTCACGTACAGTCTTTCTACACAAATTTTGAGCTGAATAAACCTGAATTCCTACTATTTGAAAGCCAATTCAAGTGAAAACTCTCCCTAAACTAGCCGGAGTTGTAAATATTATCAGTTTTCTGGCTATGTCCCATCTTTCCACTGGTAACCTCCGTGATTGAAAACGGCTGGAAATGTAGTAAGAATCTATTTGCTTTTATTTCAAGTGTTTCTTACAAGTTTCTTTATCATTTCTGGAAAGTATAATTGCGTATTGAAGAGTTTTACCACAATTAGAGACTGTTCCTACAACTACATACTGGAATCGTCAGCATTTTAACTGATTCACACAGGAAACACCAGAGAAATTCGGCCTTCAATTGTAAACATAAACAGTATAGTCTTCACGTACAGTCATTCTACACAAATTTTGAGCTGAATAAACCAGAATTCCTACTATTTGAAAGCGAACTCAAGTGAAAACTCACTCAAAACTAGTTGGAGTTGTAAGTATTATCAGTTTTCTGGTCATGACCCAGCTTTCCACTGGTAAACTCCGTGATTGAAAACGGCTGGAAATGTAGTAAGAATAAATTTCCTTTCATTTCAAGTGTTTCTTACAAGTTTTTTATCATTTCTGGAAACTATAATTGCGTATTTGAAGAGTTTTACCACAATTAGAGAGTGTTCCTACAACTATATACTGGAATCGTCAGCATTTTAACTGATTCACACAGAAAACGCCAGAAAAATTAGGCCTCAATTTTAAACATAAACAGTATATTGCACACTTACCGTCTTTCTATACAAATTTTGAGCTGTATAAACCTGAAATCCTAATGTTTGAAAGCCAATTCAAGTGAAAACTCTCCCTAAACTAGCCGGAGTTTTAAATATTATCAGTTTTCTGGCTATGTCCCACCTTTCCACTGGTAACCTCCGTGATTGAAAACGGCTGGAAATGTAGTAAGAATCTATTTGCTTTTATTTCAAGTGTTTCTTATAAGTTTTTTATCATTACTGGAAACAATAATTGCGTATTTGATGAGTTTTACCACAATTAGAGAGTGTTCCTACAACTACATACTGGAATCGTCAGCATTTTAACTGATTCACACAGGAAACACCAGAGAAATTCGGCCTCCAATTGTAAACATAAACAGTATAGTCCTCACTTACATTCTTTCTACACAAATTTTGAGCTGTATAAACCTGAATTCCTAATATTTGAAAGCGAAATCAAGTGAAAACTCACTCTAAACTAGATGGAGTTGTAAGTATTATCAGTTTTCTGGTCATTACCCAGATTTCCTGTGGTAACCTCCGTGATTGAAAACGGCTGGAAATGTAGTAAGAATCAAGATCCTTTTATTTCAAGTGTTTCTTACAAGTTTTTTATCATTTCTGGAAACTATAATTGCGTATTTGAAGAGTTTTACCACAATTAGAGAGTGTTCCTACAACTATATACTGAAATCGTCAGCATTTTAACTGATTCACAAAGGAAACACCAGAGAAATTCGGCCTCCAATTGTAAACATAAACAGTATAGTCTTCACGTACAGTCTTTCTACACAACTTTTGAGCTGAATAAACCTGAATTCCTTATATTTGAAAGCGAACTCAAGTGAAAACTCACCCTAAAATAGACTGAGTTTTAAGTATTATCAGTTTTGTGGTCATGACACAGCTTTCCACTGGTAAACTCCGTGATTGAAAATGGCTGGAAATGTAGTATGAATAAATTTCCGTTCATTTCAAGTGTTTCTTACAAGTTTTTTATCATTTCTGGAAGCTATAATTGCGTATTTGAAGAGTTTTACCACAATTAGAGAGTGTTCCTACAACTATATACTGAAAGCGGCAGCATTTTAACTGATTCACACAGAAAACGCCAGAAAAATTAGGCATCAATTTTAAACATAAACAGTATGTTGCACACTTACAGTCTTTCTATACAAATTTTGAGCTGCATAAACGTGAAATCCTAATGTTTGAAAGCCAATTCAAGTGAAAACTCTCCCTAAACTTGCCGGAGTTTTAAATATTATCAGTTTTCTGGCTATGTCCCACCTTTCCACTGGTAACCTCCGTGATTGAAAACGGCTGGAAATGTAGTAAGAATCTATTTTCTTTTATTTCAAGTGTTTCTTACAAGTTTCTTTATCATTTCTGGAAAGTATAATTGCGTATTGAAGAGTTTTACCACAATTAGAGACTGTTCCTACAACTACATACTGGAATCGTCAGCATTTTAACTGATTCACACAGGAAACACCAGAGAAATTCGGCCTCCAATTGTAAACATAAACTGTATAGTCTTCATTTACAGTCTTTCTACACAAATTTTGAGCTGTATAAACCTGAATTCCTAATATTTGAAAGCGAACTCAAGTGAAAACTCACCCTAAAACAGACTGTGTTTTAAGTATTATCAGTTTTCTGGTCATTACCCAGATTTCCTGTGGTAACCTCCGTGATTGAAAACGGCTGGAAATGTAGTAAGAATCAAGTTCCTTTTATTTCAAGTGTTTCTTACGAGTTATTTATCATTTCTGGAAACTATAATTGCGTATTTGAAGAGTTTTACCACAATTACAGAGTGTTCCTACAACTACATACTGGAATCGTCAGCATTTTAACTGATTCACACAGGAAACACCAGAGAAATTCGGCTTCCAATTGTAAACATAAACTGTATAGTCTTCACTTAGAATCTTTCTACACAAATTTTGAGCTGTATAAACCTGAATTCCTAAAATTTGAAAGCGAACTCAAGTGAAAACTCACCCTAAACTAGATGGAGTTGTAAGTATTATCAGTTTTCTGGTCATGACCCAGCTTTCCACTGGTAAACTCTGTGATTGAAAACGGCTGGAAATGTAGTAAGAATAAATTTCCTTTCATTTCAAGTGTTTCTTACAAGTTTTTTATCATTTCTGGAAGCTATAATTGCGTATTTGAAGAGTTTTACCACAATTAGAGAGTGTTCCTACAACTATATACTGGAATCGGCAGCATTTTAACTGATTCACACAGAAAACACCAGAGAAATTCAGCTTCCAATTGTAAACATAAACTGTATAGTCTTCACTTAGAATCTTTCTACACAAATTTTGAGCTGTATAAACCTGAATTCCTAAAATTTGAAAGCGAACTCAAGTGAAAACTCACCCTAAAATAGACTGAGTTTTAAGTATTATCAGTTTTCTGGTCATGACCAGCTTTCCACTGGTAACCTCCGTGATTGAAAACGCCCAGAAATGTAGTAAGAATAAATTTCCTTTCATTTCAAGTGTTTCTTACAAGTTTTCTTTATCATTTCTGGAAACTATAATTGCGTATTTGAAGAGTTTTACCACAATTGGAGAGTGTTCCTACAACTACATACTGGAATCGTCAGCAATTTAAGTGATTCACACAGAAAACGCCAGAGAAATTAGGCCTCAATTTTAAACATAAACAGTATATTGCACACTTACAGTCTTTCTATACAAATTTTGAGCTGTATAAACCTGAAATCCTAATATTTGAAAGCCAATTCAAGTGAAAACTCTCCCTTAAGTAGCCGGAGTTGTAAATATTATCAGTTTTCTGGCTATGTCCCACCTTTCCTCTGGTAACCTCCGTGATTGAAAACGGCTGGAAATGTAGTAAGAATCTATTTGCTTTCATTTCAAGTGTTTCTTACAAGTTTCTTTATCATTTCTGGAAAGTATAATTGCGTATTTGAAGAGTTTTACCACAATTAGAGAGTGTTCCTACAACTACATACTGGAATCGTCAGCATTTTAACTGATTCACACAGGAAACACCAGAGAAATTCGGCCTCCAATTGTAAACATAAACAGTATAGTCCTCACTTACAGTCTTTCTACACGAATTTTGAGCTGTATAAACCTGAATTCCTAATATTTGAAAGCGAACTCAAGTGAAAACTCACCCTAAAATAGACTGAGTTTTAAGTATTATCAGTTTTCTGGTCATTACCCAGATTTCCTGTGGTAACCTCCGTGATTGAAAACGGCTGGAAATGTAGTAAGAATCAAGTTCCTTTTATTTCAAGTGTTTCTTACGAGTTATTTATCATTTCTGGAAACTATAATTGCGTATTTGAAGAGTTTTACCACAATTACAGAGTGTTCCTACAACTACATACTGGAATCGTCAGCATTTTAACTGATTCACACAGGAAACACCAGAGAAATTCGGCCTCCAATTGTAAACATAAACAGTATAGTCTTCACGTACAGTCTTTCTACACAAATTTTGAGCTGAATAAACCTGAATTCCTACTATTTGAAAGCGAACTCAAGTGAAAACTCACCCTAAACTAGACGGAGTTGTAAGTATTATCAGTTTTCTGGTCATGACCCAGCTTTCCACTGGTAAACTCCGTGATTGAAAACAGCTGGAAATGTAGTAAGAATAAATTTCCTTTCATTTCAAGTGTTTCTTACAAGTTTTTTTTTTTATCATTTCTGGAAACTATAATTGCGTATTTGAAGAGTTTTACCACAATTAGAGAGTGTTCCTACAACTACATACTGAAATCGTCAGCATTTTAACTGATTCACACAGGAAACACCAGAGAAATTCGGCCTCCAATTGTAAACATAAACAGTATAGTCTTCACGTACAGTCTTTCTACACAACTTTTGAGCTGAATAAACCTGAATTCCTAATATTTGAAAGCGAACTCAAGTGAAAACTCACCCTAAACTAGATGGAGTTGTAAGTATTATCAGTTTTCTGGTCATGACCCAGCTTTCCACTGGTAAACTCTGTGATTGAAAACGGCTGGAAATGTAGTAAGAATAAATTTCCTTTCATTTCAAGTGTTTCTTACAAGTTTTTTATCATTTCTGGAAGCTATAATTGCGTATTTGAAGAGTTTTACCACAATTAGAGAGTGTTCCTACAACTATATACTGGAATCGTCAGCATTTTAACTGATTCACACAGAAAACGCCAGAAAAATTAGGCCTCAATTTTAAACATAAACAGTATATTGCACACTTACCGTCTTTCTATACAAATTTTGAGCTGTATAAACCTGAAATCCTAATGTTTGAAAGCCAATTCAAGTGAAAACTCTCCCTAAACTAGCCGGAGTTTTAAATATTATCAGTTTTCTGGCTATGTCCCACCTTTCCACTGGTAACCTCCGTGATTGAAAACGGCTGGAAATGTAGTAAGAATCTATTTGCTTTTATTTCAAGTGTTTCTTATAAGTTTTTTATCATTACTGGAAACAATAATTGCGTATTTGATGAGTTTTACCACAATTAGAGAGTGTTCCTACAACTACATACTGGAATCGTCAGCATTTTAACTGATTCACACAGGAAACACCAGAGAAATTCGGCCTCCAATTGTAAACATAAACAGTATAGTCCTCACTTACATTCTTTCTACACAAATTTTGAGCTGTATAAACCTGAATTCCTAATATTTGAAAGCGAAATCAAGTGAAAACTCACTCTAAACTAGATGGAGTTGTAAGTATTATCAGTTTTCTGGTCATTACCCAGATTTCCTGTGGTAACCTCCGTGATTGAAAACGGCTGGAAATGTAGTAAGAATCAAGATCCTTTTATTTCAAGTGTTTCTTACAAGTTTTTTATCATTTCTGGAAACTATAATTGCGTATTTGAAGAGTTTTACCACAATTAGAGAGTGTTCCTACAACTATATACTGAAATCGTCAGCATTTTAACTGATTCACAAAGGAAACACCAGAGAAATTCGGCCTCCAATTGTAAACATAAACAGTATAGTCTTCACGTACAGTCTTTCTACACAACTTTTGAGCTGAATAAACCTGAATTCCTTATATTTGAAAGCGAACTCAAGTGAAAACTCACCCTAAAATAGACTGAGTTTTAAGTATTATCAGTTTTGTGGTCATGACACAGCTTTCCACTGGTAAACTCCGTGATTGAAAATGGCTGGAAATGTAGTATGAATAAATTTCCGTTCATTTCAAGTGTTTCTTACAAGTTTTTTATCATTTCTGGAAGCTATAATTGCGTATTTGAAGAGTTTTACCACAATTAGAGAGTGTTCCTACAACTATATACTGAAAGCGGCAGCATTTTAACTGATTCACACAGAAAACGCCAGAAAAATTAGGCATCAATTTTAAACATAAACAGTATGTTGCACACTTACAGTCTTTCTATACAAATTTTGAGCTGCATAAACGTGAAATCCTAATGTTTGAAAGCCAATTCAAGTGAAAACTCTCCCTAAACTTGCCGGAGTTTTAAATATTATCAGTTTTCTGGCTATGTCCCACCTTTCCACTGGTAACCTCCGTGATTGAAAACGGCTGGAAATGTAGTAAGAATCTATTTTCTTTTATTTCAAGTGTTTCTTACAAGTTTCTTTATCATTTCTGGAAAGTATAATTGCGTATTGAAGAGTTTTACCACAATTAGAGACTGTTCCTACAACTACATACTGGAATCGTCAGCATTTTAACTGATTCACACAGGAAACACCAGAGAAATTCGGCCTCCAATTGTAAACATAAACTGTATAGTCTTCATTTACAGTCTTTCTACACAAATTTTGAGCTGTATAAACCTGAATTCCTAATATTTGAAAGCGAACTCAAGTGAAAACTCACCCTAAAACAGACTGTGTTTTAAGTATTATCAGTTTTCTGGTCATTACCCAGATTTCCTGTGGTAACCTCCGTGATTGAAAACGGCTGGAAATGTAGTAAGAATCAAGTTCCTTTTATTTCAAGTGTTTCTTACGAGTTATTTATCATTTCTGGAAACTATAATTGCGTATTTGAAGAGTTTTACCACAATTACAGAGTGTTCCTACAACTACATACTGGAATCGTCAGCATTTTAACTGATTCACACAGGAAACACCAGAGAAATTCGGCTTCCAATTGTAAACATAAACTGTATAGTCTTCACTTAGAATCTTTCTACACAAATTTTGAGCTGTATAAACCTGAATTCCTAAAATTTGAAAGCGAACTCAAGTGAAAACTCACCCTAAACTAGATGGAGTTGTAAGTATTATCAGTTTTCTGGTCATGACCCAGCTTTCCACTGGTAAACTCTGTGATTGAAAACGGCTGGAAATGTAGTAAGAATAAATTTCCTTTCATTTCACGTGTTTCTTACAAGTTTTTTATCATTTCTGGAAGCTATAATTGCGTATTTGAAGAGTTTTACCACAATTAGAGAGTGTTCCTACAACTATATACTGGAATCGGCAGCATTTTAACTGATTCACACAGAAAACACCAGAGAAATTCAGCTTCCAATTGTAAACATAAACTGTATAGTCTTCACTTAGAATCTTTCTACACAAATTTTGAGCTGTATAAACCTGAATTCCTAAAATTTGAAAGCGAACTCAAGTGAAAACTCACCCTAAAATAGACTGAGTTTTAAGTATTATCAGTTTTCTGGTCATGACCAGCTTTCCACTGGTAACCTCCGTGATTGAAAACGCCCAGAAATGTAGTAAGAATAAATTTCCTTTCATTTCAAGTGTTTCTTACAAGTTTTCTTTATCATTTCTGGAAACTATAATTGCGTATTTGAAGAGTTTTACCACAATTGGAGAGTGTTCCTACAACTACATACTGGAATCGTCAGCAATTTAAGTGATTCACACAGAAAACGCCAGAGAAATTAGGCCTCAATTTTAAACATAAACAGTATATTGCACACTTACAGTCTTTCTATACAAATTTTGAGCTGTATAAACCTGAAATCCTAATATTTGAAAGCCAATTCAAGTGAAAACTCTCCCTTAAGTAGCCGGAGTTGTAAATATTATCAGTTTTCTGGCTATGTCCCACCTTTCCTCTGGTAACCTCCGTGATTGAAAACGGCTGGAAATGTAGTAAGAATCTATTTGCTTTCATTTCAAGTGTTTCTTACAAGTTTCTTTATCATTTCTGGAAAGTATAATTGCGTATTTGAAGAGTTTTACCACAATTAGAGAGTGTTCCTACAACTACATACTGGAATCGTCAGCATTTTAACTGATTCACACAGGAAACACCAGAGAAATTCGGCCTCCAATTGTAAACATAAACAGTATAGTCCTCACTTACAGTCTTTCTACACGAATTTTGAGCTGTATAAACCTGAATTCCTAATATTTGAAAGCGAACTCAAGTGAAAACTCACCCTAAAATAGACTGAGTTTTAAGTATTATCAGTTTTCTGGTCATTACCCAGATTTCCTGTGGTAACCTCCGTGATTGAAAACGGCTGGAAATGTAGTAAGAATCAAGTTCCTTTTATTTCAAGTGTTTCTTACGAGTTATTTATCATTTCTGGAAACTATAATTGCGTATTTGAAGAGTTTTACCACAATTACAGAGTGTTCCTACAACTACATACTGGAATCGTCAGCATTTTAACTGATTCACACAGGAAACACCAGAGAAATTCGGCCTCCAATTGTAAACATAAACAGTATAGTCTTCACGTACAGTCTTTCTACACAAATTTTGAGCTGAATAAACCTGAATTCCTACTATTTGAAAGCGAACTCAAGTGAAAACTCACCCTAAACTAGACGGAGTTGTAAGTATTATCAGTTTTCTGGTCATGACCCAGCTTTCCACTGGTAAACTCCGTGATTGAAAACAGCTGGAAATGTAGTAAGAATAAATTTCCTTTCATTTCAAGTGTTTCTTACAAGTTTTTTTTTTTATCATTTCTGGAAACTATAATTGCGTATTTGAAGAGTTTTACCACAATTAGAGAGTGTTCCTACAACTATATACTGGAATCGTCAGCATTTTAACTGATTCACACAGAAAACGCCAGAGAAATTAGGCCTCAATTTTAAACATAAACAGTATAGTCCTCACTTACAGTCTTTCTCCACAAATTTTGAGCTGTATAAACCTGAATTCCTAATATTTGAAAGCGAACTCAAGTGAAAACTCACTCTAAACTAGTTGGAGTTGTAAGTATTATCAGTTTTCTGGTCATTACCCAGATTTCCTGTGGTAACCTCCGTGATTGAAAACGGCTGGAAATGTAGTATGAATCAAGTTCCTTTTATTTCAAGTGTTTCTTACAAGTTTTTTATCATTTCTGGAAACTATAATTGCGTATTTGAAGAGTTTTACCACAATTAGAGAGTGTTCCTACAACTACATACTGAAATCGTCAGCATTTTAACTGATTCACACAGGAAACACCAGAGAAATTCGGCCTCCAATTGTAAACATAAACAGTATAGTCTTCACGTACAGTCTTTCTACACAACTTTTGAGCTGAATAAACCTGAATTCCTAATATTTGAAAGCGAACTCAAGTGAAAACTCACCCTAAACTAGATGGAGTTGTAAGTATTATGAGTTTTCTGGTCATGACCCAGCTTTCCACTGGTAAACTCTGTGATTGAAAACGGCTGGAAATGTAGTAAGAATAAATTTCCTTTCATTTCAAGTGTTTCTTACAAGTTTTTTATCATTTCTGGAAGCTATAATTGCGTATTTGAAGAGTTTTACCACAATTAGAGAGTGTTCCTACAACTATATACTGGAATCATCAGCATTTTAACTGATTCACACAGAAAACGCCAGAAAAATTAGGCCTCAATATTAAACATAAACAGTATATTGCACACTTACCGTCTTTCTATACAAATTTTGAGCTGTATAAACCGGATATCCTAATGTTTGAAAGCCAATTCAAGTGAAAACTCTCCCTAAACTAGCCGGAGTTTTAAATATTATCAGTTTTCTGGCTATGTCCCACCTTTCCACTGGTAACCTCCGTGATTGAAAACGGCTGGAAATGTAGTAAGAATCTATTTGCTTTTATTTCAAGTGTTTCTTATAAGTTTTTTATCATTACTGGAAACAATAATTGCGTGTTTGAAGAGTTTTACCACAATTAGAGAGTGTTCCTACAACTACATACTGGAATCGTCAGCATTTTAACTGATTCACACAGGAAACACCAGAGAAATTCGGCCTCCCATTTTAAACATAAACAGTATAGTCCTCACTTACATTCTTTCTACACAAATTTTGAGCTGTATAAACCTGAATTCCTAATATTTGAAAGCGAAATCAAGTGAAAACTCACTCTAAACTAGATGGAGTTGTAAGTATTATCAGTTTTCTGGTCATTACCCAGATTTCCTGTGGTAACCTCCGTGATTGAAAACGGCTGGAAATGTAGTAAGAATCAAGATCCTTTTATTTCAAGTGTTTCTTACAAGTTTTTTATCATTTCTGGAAACTATAATTGCGTATTTGAAGAGTTTTACCACAATTACAGAGTGTTCCTACAACTATATACTGAAATCGTCAGCATTTTAACTGATTCACAAAGGAAACACCAGAGAAATTCGGCCTCCAATTGTAAACATAAACAGTATAGTCTTCACGTACAGTCTTTCTACACAACTTTTGAGCTGAATAAACCTGAATTCCTAATATTTGAAAGCGAACTCAAGTGAAAACTCACCCTAAAATAGACTGAGTTTTAAGTATTATCAGTTTTGTGGTCATGACACAGCTTTCCACTGGTAAACTCCGTGATTGAAAATGGCTGGAAATGTAGTATGAATAAATTTCCGTTCATTTCAAGTGTTTCTTACAAGTTTTTTATCATTTCTGGAAGCTATAATTGCGTATTTGTAGAGTTTTACCACAATTAGAGAGTGTTCCTACAACTATATACTGAAAGCGGCAGCATTTTAACTGATTCACACAGAAAACGCCAGAAAAATTAGGCATCAATTTTAAACATAAACAGTATATTGCACACTTACAGTCTTTCTATACAAATTTTGAGCTGCATAAACCTGAAATCCTAATGTTTGAAAGCCAATTCAAGTGAAAACTCTCCCTAAACTTGCCGGAGTTTTAAATATTATCAGTTTTCTGGCTATGTCCCACCTTTCCACTGGTAACCTCCGTGATTGAAAACGGCTGGAAATGTAGTAAGAATCTATTTTCTTTTATTTCAAGTGTTTCTTACAAGTTTCTTTATCATTTCTGGAAAGTATAATTGCGTATTGAAGAGTTTTACCACAATTAGAGACTGTTCCTACAACTACATACTGGAATCGTCAGCATTTTAACTGATTCACACAGGAAACACCAGAGAAATTCGGCCTCCAATTGTAAACATAAACTGTATAGTCTTCATTTACAGTCTTTCTACACAAATTTTGAGCTATATAAACCTGAATTCCTAATATTTGAAAGCGAACTCAAGTGAAAACTCACCCTAAAACAGACTGTGTTTTAAGTATTATCAGTTTTCTGGTCATTACCCAGATTTCCTGTGGTAACCTCCGTGATTGAAAACGGCTGGAAATGTAGTAAGAATCAAGTTCCTTTTATTTCAAGTGTTTCTTACGAGTTATTTATCATTTCTGGAAACTATAATTGCGTATTTGAAGAGTTTTACCACAATTGGAGAGTGTTCCTACAACTACATACTGGAATCGTCAGCAATTTAAGTGATTCACACAGAAAACGCCAGAGAAATTAGGCCTCAATTTTAAACATAAACAGTATATTGCACACTTACAGTCTTTCTATACAAATTTTGAGCTGTATAAACCTGAAATCCTAATATTTGAAAGCCAATTCAAGTGAAAACTCCTCCTTAAGTAGCCGGAGTTGTAAATATTATCAGTTTTCTGGCTATGTCCCACCTTTCCTCTAGTAACCTCCGTGATTGAAAACGGCTGGAAATGTAGTAAGAATCTATTTGCTTTTATTTCAAGTGTTTCTTACAAGTTTCTTTATCATTTCTGGAAAGTATAATTGCGTATTTGAAGAGTTTTACCACAATTAGAGACTGTTCCTACAACTACATACTGGAATCGTCAGCATTTTAACTGATTCACACAGGAAACACCAGAGAAATTCGGCCTTCAATTGTAAACATAAACAGTATAGTCTTCACGTACAGTCATTCTACACAAATTTTGAGCTGAATAAACCTGAATTCCTACTATTTGAAAGCGAACTCAAGTGAAAACTCACCCTAAACTAGACGGAGTTGTAAGTATTATCAGTTTTCTGGTCATGACCCAGCTTTCCACTGGTAAACTCCGTGATTGAAAACAGCTGGAAATGTAGTAAGAATAAATTTCCTTTCATTTCAAGTGTTTCTTACAAGTTTTTTTTATCATTTCTGGAAACTATAATTGCGTATTTGAAGAGTTTTACCACAATTAGAGAGTGTTCCTACAACTATATACTGGAATCGTCAGCATTTTAACTGATTCACACAGAAAACGCCAGAGAAATTAGGCCTCAATTTTAAACATAAACAGTATAGTCCTCACTTACAGTCTTTCTCCACAAATTTTGAGCTGTATAAATCTGAATTCCTAATATTTGAAAGCGAACTCAAGTGAAAACTCACTCTAAACTAGTTGGAGTTGTAAGTATTATCAGTTTTCTGGTCATTACCCAGATTTCCTGTGGTAACCTCCGTGATTGAAAACGGCTGGAAATGTAGTAAGAATCAAGTTCCTTTTATTTCAAGTGTTTCTTACAAGTTTTTTATCATTTCTGGAAACTATAATTGCGTATTTGAAGAGTTTTACCACAATTACAGAGTGTTCCTACAACTACATACTGAAATCGTCAGCATTTTAACTGATTCACACAGGAAACACCAGAGAAATTCGGCCTCCAATTGTAAACATAAACAGTATAGTCTTCACGTACAGTCTTTCTACACAACTTTTGAGCTGAATAAACCTGAATTCCTAATATTTGAAAGCGAACTCAAGTGAAAACTCACCCTAAACTAGATGGAGTTGTAAGTATTATCAGTTTTCTGGTCATGACCCAGCTTTCCACTGGTAAACTCTGTGATTGAAAACGGCTGGAAATGTAGTAAGAATAAATTTCCTTTCATTTCAAGTGTTTCTTACAAGTTTTTTATCATTTCTGGAAGCTATAATTGCGTATTTGAAGAGTTTTACCACAATTAGAGAGTGTTCCTACAACTATATACTGGAATCGTCAGCATTTTAACTGATTCACACAGAAAACGCCAGAAAAATTAGGCCTCAATTTTAAACATAAACAGTATATTGCACACTTACCGTCTTTCTATACAAATTTTGAGCTGTATAAACCTGAAATCCTAATGTTTGAAAGCCAATTCAAGTGAAAACTCTCCCTAAACTAGCCGGAGTTTTAAATATTATCAGTTTTCTGGCTATGTCCCACCTTTCCACTGGTAACCTCCGTGATTGAAAACGGCTGGAAATGTAGTAAGAATCTATTTGCTTTTATTTCAAGTGTTTCTTATAAGTTTTTTATCATTACTGGAAACGATAATTGCGTATTTGAAGAGTTTTACCACAATTAGAGAGTGTTCCTACAACTACATACTGGAATCGTCAGCATTTTAACTGATTCACACAGGAAACACCAGAGAAATTCGGCCTCCAATTGTAAACATAAACAGTATAGTCCTCACTTACATTCTTTCTACACAAATTTTGAGCTGTATAAACCTGAATTCCTAATATTTGAAAGCGAAATCAAGTGAAAACTCACTCTAAACTAGATGGAGTTGTAAGTATTATCAGTTTTCTGGTCATTACCCAGATTTCCTGTGGTAACCTCCGTGATTGAAAACGGCTGGAAATGTAGTAAGAATCAAGATCCTTTTATTTCAAGTGTTTCTTACAAGTTTTTTATCATTTCTGGAAACTATAATTGCGTATTTGAAGAGTTTTACCACAATTAGAGAGTGTTCCTACAACTATATACTGAAATCGTCAGCATTTTAACTGATTCACAAAGGAAACACCAGAGAAATTCGGCCTCCAATTGTAAACATAAACAGTATAGTCTTCACGTACAGTCTTTCTACACAACTTTTGAGCTGAATAAACCTGAATTCCTTATATTTGAAAGCGAACTCAAGTGAAAACTCACCCTAAAATAGACTGAGTTTTAAGTATTATCAGTTTTGTGGTCATGACACAGCTTTCCACTGGTAAACTCCGTGATTGAAAATGGCTGGAAATGTAGTATGAATAAATTTCCGTTCATTTCAAGTGTTTCTTACAAGTTTTTTATCATTTCTGGAAGCTATAATTGCGTATTTGAAGAGTTTTACCACAATTAGAGAGTGTTCCTACAACTATATACTGAAAGCGGCAGCATTTTAACTGATTCACACAGAAAACGCCAGAAAAATTAGGCATCAATTTTAAACATAAACAGTATGTTGCACACTTACAGTCTTTCTATACAAATTTTGAGCTGCATAAACGTGAAATCCTAATGTTTGAAAGCCAATTCAAGTGAAAACTCTCCCTAAACTTGCCGGAGTTTTAAATATTATCAGTTTTCTGGCTATGTCCCACCTTTCCACTGGTAACCTCCGTGATTGAAAACGGCTGGAAATGTAGTAAGAATCTATTTTCTTTTATTTCAAGTGTTTCTTACAAGTTTCTTTATCATTTCTGGAAAGTATAATTGCGTATTGAAGAGTTTTACCACAATTAGAGA
The DNA here is from genome assembly GCF_963259705.1 of Myotis daubentonii. Lineage (NCBI taxonomy): Eukaryota > Metazoa > Chordata > Mammalia > Chiroptera > Vespertilionidae > Myotis > Myotis daubentonii. Next base: position 76,416,677 of record NC_081861.1, on the reverse strand, counting down.
CTGTTCCTACAACTACATACTGGAATCGTCAGCATTTTAACTGATTCACACAGGAAACACCAGAGAAATTCGGCCTCCAATTGTAAACATAAACTGTATAGTCCTCACTTACAGTCTTTCTCCACAAATTTTGAGCTGTATAAATCTGAATTCCTAATATTTGAAAGCGAACTCAAGTGAAAACTCACTCTAAACTAGTTGGAGTTGTAAGTATTATCAGTTTTCTGGTCATTACCCAGATTTCCTGTGGTAACCTCCGTGATTGAAAACGGCTGGAAATGTAGTAAGAATCAAGTTCCTTTTATTTCAAGTGTTTCTTACAAGTTTTTTATCATTTCTGGAAACTATAATTGCGTATTTGAAGAGTTTTACCACAATTACAGAGTGTTCCTACAACTACATACTGAAATCGTCAGCATTTTAACTGATTCACACAGGAAACACCAGAGAAATTCGGCCTCCAATTGTAAACATAAACAGTATAGTCTTCACGTACAGTCTTTCTACACAACTTTTGAGCTGAATAAACCTGAATTCCTAATATTTGAAAGCGAACTCAAGTGAAAACTCACCCTAAACTAGATGGAGTTGTAAGTATTATCAGTTTTCTGGTCATGACCCAGCTTTCCACTGGTAAACTCTGTGATTGAAAACGGCTGGAAATGTAGTAAGAATAAATTTCCTTTCATTTCAAGTGTTTCTTACAAGTTTTTTATCATTTCTGGAAGCTATAATTGCGTATTTGAAGAGTTTTACCACAATTAGAGAGTGTTCCTACAACTATATACTGGAATCGTCAGCATTTTAACTGATTCACACAGAAAACGCCAGAAAAATTAGGCCTCAATTTTAAACATAAACAGTATATTGCACACTTACCGTCTTTCTATACAAATTTTGAGCTGTATAAACCTGAAATCCTAATGTTTGAAAGCCAATTCAAGTGAAAACTCTCCCTAAACTAGCCGGAGTTTTAAATATTATCAGTTTTCTGGCTATGTCCCACCTTTCCACTGGTAACCTCCGTGATTGAAAACGGCTGGAAATGTAGTAAGAATCTATTTGCTTTTATTTCAAGTGTTTCTTATAAGTTTTTTATCATTACTGGAAACAATAATTGCGTATTTGAAGAGTTTTACCACAATTAGAGAGTGTTCCTACAACTACATACTGGAATCGTCAGCATTTTAACTGATTCACACAGGAAACACCAGAGAAATTCGGCCTCCAATTGTAAACATAAACAGTATAGTCCTCACTTACATTCTTTCTACACAAATTTTGAGCTGTATAAACCTGAATTCCTAATATTTGAAAGCGAAATCAAGTGAAAACTCACTCTAAACTAGATGGAGTTGTAAGTATTATCAGTTTTCTGGTCATTACCCAGATTTCCTGTGGTAACCTCCGTGATTGAAAACGGCTGGAAATGTAGTAAGAATCAAGATCCTTTTATTTCAAGTGTTTCTTACAAGTTTTTTATCATTTCTGGAAACTATAATTGCGTATTTGAAGAGTTTTACCACAATTAGAGAGTGTTCCTACAACTATATACTGAAATCGTCAGCATTTTAACTGATTCACAAAGGAAACACCAGAGAAATTCGGCCTCCAATTGTAAACATAAACAGTATAGTCTTCACGTACAGTCTTTCTACACAACTTTTGAGCTGAATAAACCTGAATTCCTTATATTTGAAAGCGAACTCAAGTGAAAACTCACCCTAAAATAGACTGAGTTTTAAGTATTATCAGTTTTGTGGTCATGACACAGCTTTCCACTGGTAAACTCCGTGATTGAAAATGGCTGGAAATGTAGTATGAATAAATTTCCGTTCATTTCAAGTGTTTCTTACAAGTTTTTTATCATTTCTGGAAGCTATAATTGCGTATTTGAAGAGTTTTACCACAATTAGAGAGTGTTCCTACAACTATATACTGAAAGCGGCAGCATTTTAACTGATTCACACAGAAAACGCCAGAAAAATTAGGCATCAATTTTAAACATAAACAGTATGTTGCACACTTACAGTCTTTCTATACAAATTTTGAGCTGCATAAACGTGAAATCCTAATGTTTGAAAGCCAATTCAAGTGAAAACTCTCCCTAAACTTGCCGGAGTTTTAAATATTATCAGTTTTCTGGCTATGTCCCACCTTTCCACTGGTAACCTCCGTGATTGAAAACGGCTGGAAATGTAGTAAGAATCTATTTTCTTTTATTTCAAGTGTTTCTTACAAGTTTCTTTATCATTTCTGGAAAGTATAATTGCGTATTGAAGAGTTTTACCACAATTAGAGACTGTTCCTACAACTACATACTGGAATCGTCAGCATTTTAACTGATTCACACAGGAAACACCAGAGAAATTCGGCCTCCAATTGTAAACATAAACTGTATAGTCTTCATTTACAGTCTTTCTACACAAATTTTGAGCTGTATAAACCTGAATTCCTAATATTTGAAAGCGAACTCAAGTGAAAACTCACCCTAAAACAGACTGTGTTTTAAGTATTATCAGTTTTCTGGTCATTACCCAGATTTCCTGTGGTAACCTCCGTGATTGAAAACGGCTGGAAATGTAGTAAGAATCAAGTTCCTTTTATTTCAAGTGTTTCTTACGAGTTATTTATCATTTCTGGAAACTATAATTGCGTATTTGAAGAGTTTTACCACAATTACAGAGTGTTCCTACAACTACATACTGGAATCGTCAGCATTTTAACTGATTCACACAGGAAACACCAGAGAAATTCGGCTTCCAATTGTAAACATAAACTGTATAGTCTTCACTTAGAATCTTTCTACACAAATTTTGAGCTGTATAAACCTGAATTCCTAAAATTTGAAAGCGAACTCAAGTGAAAACTCACCCTAAACTAGATGGAGTTGTAAGTATTATCAGTTTTCTGGTCATGACCCAGCTTTCCACTGGTAAACTCTGTGATTGAAAACGGCTGGAAATGTAGTAAGAATAAATTTCCTTTCATTTCAAGTGTTTCTTACAAGTTTTTTATCATTTCTGGAAGCTATAATTGCGTATTTGAAGAGTTTTACCACAATTAGAGAGTGTTCCTACAACTATATACTGGAATCGGCAGCATTTTAACTGATTCACACAGAAAACACCAGAGAAATTCAGCTTCCAATTGTAAACATAAACTGTATAGTCTTCACTTAGAATCTTTCTACACAAATTTTGAGCTGTATAAACCTGAATTCCTAAAATTTGAAAGCGAACTCAAGTGAAAACTCACCCTAAAATAGACTGAGTTTTAAGTATTATCAGTTTTCTGGTCATGACCAGCTTTCCACTGGTAACCTCCGTGATTGAAAACGCCCAGAAATGTAGTAAGAATAAATTTCCTTTCATTTCAAGTGTTTCTTACAAGTTTTTTTTATCATTTCTGGAAACTATAATTGCGTATTTGAAGAGTTTTACCACAATTGGAGAGTGTTCCTACAACTACATACTGGAATCGTCAGCAATTTAAGTGATTCACACAGAAAACGCCAGAGAAATTAGGCCTCAATTTTAAACATAAACAGTATATTGCACACTTACAGTCTTTCTATATAAATTTTGAGCTGTATAAACCTGAAATCCTAATATTTGAAAGCCAATTCAAGTGAAAACTCTCCCTTAAGTAGCCGGAGTTGTAAATATTATCAGTTTTCTGGCTATGTCCCACCTTTCCTCTGGTAACCTCCGTGATTGAAAACGGCTGGAAATGTAGTAAGAATCTATTTGCTTTCATTTCAAGTGTTTCTTACAAGTTTCTTTATCATTTCTGGAAAGTATAATTGCGTATTTGAAGAGTTTTACCACAATTAGAGAGTGTTCCTACAACTACATACTGGAATCGTCAGCATTTTAACTGATTCACACAGGAAACACCAGAGAAATTCGGCCTCCAATTGTAAACATAAACAGTATAGTCCTCACTTACAGTCTTTCTACACGAATTTTGAGCTGTATAAACCTGAATTCCTAATATTTGAAAGCGAACTCAAGTGAAAACTCACCCTAAAATAGACTGAGTTTTAAGTATTATCAGTTTTCTGGTCATTACCCAGATTTCCTGTGGTAACCTCCGTGATTGAAAACGGCTGGAAATGTAGTAAGAATCAAGTTCCTTTTATTTCAAGTGTTTCTTACGAGTTATTTATCATTTCTGGAAACTATAATTGCGTATTTGAAGAGTTTTACCACAATTACAGAGTGTTCCTACAACTACATACTGGAATCGTCAGCATTTTAACTGATTCACACAGGAAACACCAGAGAAATTCGGCCTCCAATTGTAAACATAAACAGTATAGTCTTCACGTACAGTCTTTCTACACAAATTTTGAGCTGAATAAACCTGAATTCCTACTATTTGAAAGCAAACTCAAGTGAAAACTCACCCTAAACTAGACGGAGTTGTAAGTATTATAAGTTTTCTGGTCATGACCCAGCTTTCCACTGGTAAACTCCGTGATTGAAAACAGCTGGAAATGTAGTAAGAATAAATTTCCTTTCATTTCAAGTGTTTCTTACAAGTTTTTTTTTTTATCATTTCTGGAAACTATAATTGCGTATTTGAAGAGTTTTACCACAATTAGAGAGTGTTCCTACAACTATATACTGGAATCGTCAGCATTTTAACTGATTCACACAGAAAACGCCAGAGAAATTAGGACTCAATTTTAAACATAAACAGTATAGTCCTCACTTACAGTCTTTCTCCACAAATTTTGAGCTGTATAAACCTGAATTCCTAATATTTGAAAGCGAACTCAAGTGAAAACTCACTCTAAACTAGTTGGAGTTGTAAGTATTATCAGTTTTCTGGTCATTACCCAGATTTCCTGTGGTAACCTCCGTGATTGAAAACGGCTGGAAATGTAGTATGAATCAAGTTCCTTTTATTTCAAGTGTTTCTTACAAGTTTTTTATCATTTCTGGAAACTATAATTGCGTATTTGAAGAGTTTTACCACAATTAGAGAGTGTTCCTACAACTACATACTGAAATCGTCAGCATTTTAACTGATTCACACAGGAAACACCAGAGAAATTCGGCCTCCAATTGTAAACATAAACAGTATAGTCTTCACGTACAGTCTTTCTACACAACTTTTGAGCTGAATAAACCTGAATTCCTAATATTTGAAAGCGAACTCAAGTGAAAACTCACCCTAAACTAGATGGAGTTGTAAGTATTATGAGTTTTCTGGTCATGACCCAGCTTTCCACTGGTAAACTCTGTGATTGAAAACGGCTGGAAATGTAGTAAGAATAAATTTCCTTTCATTTCAAGTGTTTCTTACGAGTTTTTTATCATTTCTGGAAGCTATAATTGCGTATTTGAAGAGTTTTACCACAATTAGAGAGTGTTCCTACAACTATATACTGGAATCATCAGCATTTTAACTGATTCACACAGAAAACGCCAGAAAAATTAGGCCTCAATATTAAACATAAACAGTATATTGCACACTTACCGTCTTTCTATACAAATTTTGAGCTGTATAAACCGGATATCCTAATGTTTGAAAGCCAATTCAAGTGAAAACTCTCCCTAAACTAGCCGGAGTTTTAAATATTATCAGTTTTCTGGCTATGTCCCACCTTTCCACTGGTAACCTCCGTGATTGAAAACGGCTGGAAATGTAGTAAGAATCTATTTGCTTTTATTTCAAGTGTTTCTTATAAGTTTTTTATCATTACTGGAAACAATAATTGCGTATTTGAAGAGTTTTACCACAATTAGAGAGTGTTCCTACAACTACATACTGGAATCGTCAGCATTTTAACTGATTCACACAGGAAACACCAGAGAAATTCGGCCTCCAATTTTAAACATAAACAGTATAGTCCTCACTTACATTCTTTCTACACAAATTTTGAGCTGTATAAACCTGAATTCCTAATATTTGAAAGCGAAATCAAGTGAAAACTCACTCTAAACTAGATGGAGTTGTAAGTATTATCAGTTTTCTGGTCATTACCCAGATTTCCTGTGGTAACCTCCGTGATTGAAAACGGCTGGAAATGTAGTAAGAATCAAGATCCTTTTATTTCAAGTGTTTCTTACAAGTTTTTTATCATTTCTGGAAACTATAATTGCGTATTTGAAGAGTTTTACCACAATTACAGAGTGTTCCTACAACTATATACTGAAATCGTCAGCATTTTAACTGATTCACAAAGGAAACACCAGAGAAATTCGGCCTCCAATTGTAAACATAAACAGTATAGTCTTCACGTACAGTCTTTCTACACAACTTTTGAGCTGAATAAACCTGAATTCCTAATATTTGAAAGCGAACTCAAGTGAAAACTCACCCTAAAATAGACTGAGTTTTAAGTATTATCAGTTTTGTGGTCATGACACAGCTTTCCACTGGTAAACTCCGTGATTGAAAATGGCTGGAAATGTAGTATGAATAAATTTCCGTTCATTTCAAGTGTTTCTTACAAGTTTTTTATCATTTCTGGAAGCTATAATTGCGTATTTGTAGAGTTTTACCACAATTAGAGAGTGTTCCTACAACTATATACTGAAAGCGGCAGCATTTTAACTGATTCACACAGAAAACGCCAGAAAAATTAGGCATCAATTTTAAACATAAACAGTATATTGCACACTTACAGTCTTTCTATACAAATTTTGAGCTGCATAAACCTGAAATCCTAATGTTTGAAAGCCAATTCAAGTGAAAACTCTCCCTAAACTTGCCGGAGTTTTAAATATTATCAGTTTTCTGGCTATGTCCCACCTTTCCACTGGTAACCTCCGTGATTGAAAACGGCTGGAAATGTAGTAAGAATCTATTTTCTTTTATTTCAAGTGTTTCTTACAAGTTTCTTTATCATTTCTGGAAACTATAATTGCGTATTTGAAGAGTTTTACCACAATTACCGAGTATTCCTACAACTACATACTGAAATCGTCAGCATTTTAACTGATTCACACAGGAAACACCAGAGAAATTCGGCCTCCAATTGTAAACATAAACTGTATAGTCTTCATTTACAGTCTTTCTACACAAATTTTGAGCTATATAAACCTGAATTCCTAATATTTGAAAGCGAACTCAAGTGAAAACTCACCCTAAAACAGACTGTGTTTTAAGTATTATCAGTTTTCTGGTCATTACCCAGATTTCCTGTGGTAACCTCCGTGATTGAAAACGGCTGGAAATGTAGTAAGAATCAAGTTCCTTTTATTTCAAGTGTTTCTTACGAGTTATTTATCATTTCTGGAAACTATAATTGCGTATTTGAAGAGTTTTACCACAATTGGAGAGTGTTCCTACAACTACATACTGGAATCGTCAGCAATTTAAGTGATTCACACAGAAAACGCCAGAGAAATTAGGCCTCAATTTTAAACATAAACAGTATATTGCACACTTACAGTCTTTCTATAGAAATTTTGAGCTGTATAAACCTGAAATCCTAATATTTGAAAGCCAATTCAAGTGAAAACTCTCCCTTAAGTAGCCGGAGTTGTAAATATTATCAGTTTTCTGGCTATGTCCCACCTTTCCTCTTGTAACCTCCGTGATTGAAAACGGCTGGAAATGTAGTAAGAATCTATTTGCTTTCATTTCAAGTGTTTCTTACAAGTTTCTTTATCATTTCTGGAAAGTATAATTGCGTATTTGAAGAGTTTTACCACAATTAGAGAGTGTTCCTACAACTACATACTGGAATCGTCAGCATTTTAACTGATTCAGACAGGAAACACCAGAGAAATTCGGCCTCCAATTGTAAACATAAACAGTATAGTCCTCACTTACAGTCTTTCTACACGAATTTTGAGCTGTATAAACCTGAATTCCTAATATTTGAAAGCGAACTCAAGTGAAAACTCACTCTAAACTAGTTGGAGTTGTAAGTATTATCAGTTTTCTGGTCATTACCCAGATTTCCTGTGGTAACCTCCGTGATTGAAAACGGCTTGAAATGTAGTAAGAATCAAGTTCCTTTTATTTCAAGTGTTTCTTACAAGTTTTTTATCATTTCTGGAAACTATAATTGCGTATTTGAAGAGTTTTACCACAATTACAGAGTGTTCCTACAACTACATACTGAAATCGTCAGCATTTTAACTGATTCACACAGGAAACACCAGAGAAATTCGGCCTCCAATTGTAAACATAAACAGTATAGTCTTCACGTACAGTCTTTCTACACAAATTTTGAGCTGAATAAACCTGAATTCCTACTATTTGAAAGCGAACTCAAGTGAAAACTGACCCTAAACTAGACGGAGTTGTAAGTATTATCTGTTTTCTGGTCATGACCCAGCTTTCCACTGGTAAACTCCGTGATTGAAAACAGCTGGAAATGTAGTAAGAATAAATTTCCTTTCATTTCAAGTGTTTCTTACAAGTTTTTTTTATCATTTCTGGAAACTATAATTGCGTATTTGAAGAGTTTTACCACAATTAGAGAGTGTTCCTACAACTATATACTGGAATCGTCAGCATTTTAACTGATTCACACAGAAAACGCCAGAGAAATTAGGCCTCAATTTTAAACATAAACAGTATAGTCCTCACTTACAGTCTTTCTCCACAAATTTTGAGCTGTATAAACCTGAATTCCTAATATTTGAAAGCGAACTCAAGTGAAAACTCACTCTAAACTAGTTGGAGTTGTAAGTATTATCAGTTTTCTGGTCATTACCCAGATTTCCTGTGGTAACCTCCGTGATTGAAAACGGCTGGAAATGTAGTATGAATCAAGTTCCTTTTATTTCAAGTGTTTCTTACAAGTTTTTTATCATTTCTGGAAACTATAATTGCGTATTTGAAGAGTTTTACCACAATTACAGAGTGTTCCTACAACTACATACTGAAATCGTCAGCATTTTAACTGATTCACACAGGAAACACCAGAGAAATTCGGCCTCCAATTGTAAACATAAACAGTATAGTCTTCACGTACAGTCTTTCTACACAACTTTTGAGCTGAATAAACCTGAATTCCTAATATTTGAAAGCGAACTCAAGTGAAAACTCACCCTAAACTAGATGGAGTTGTAAGTATTATGAGTTTTCTGGTCATGACCCAGCTTTCCACTGGTAAACTCTGTGATTGAAAACGGCTGGAAATGTAGTAAGAATAAATTTCCTTTCATTTCAAGTGTTTCTTACAAGTTTTTTATCATTTCTGGAAGCTATAATTGCGTATTTGAAGAGTTTTACCACAATTAGAGAGTGTTCCTACAACTATATACTGGAATCGTCAGCATTTTAACTGATTCACACAGAAAACGCCAGAAAAATTAGGCCTCAATATTAAACATAAACAGTATATTGCACACTTACCGTCTTTCTATACAAATTTTGAGCTGTATAAACCGGATATCCTAATGTTTGAAAGCCAATTCAAGTGAAAACTCTCCCTAAACTAGCCGGAGTTGTAAATATTATCAGTTTTCTGGCTATGTCCCACCTTTCCACTGGTAACCTCCGTGATTGAAAACGGCTGGAAATGTAGTAAGAATCTATTTGCTTTTATTTCAAGTGTTTCTTATAAGTTTTTTATCATTACTGGAAACAATAATTGCGTATTTGAAGAGTTTTACCACAATTAGAGAGTGTTCCTACAACTACATACTGGAATCGTCAGCATTTTAACTGATTCACACAGGAAACACCAGAGAAATTCGGCCTCCAATTTTAAACATAAACAGTATAGTCCTCACTTACATTCTTTCTACACAAATTTTGAGCTGTATAAACCTGAATTCCTAATATTTGAAAGCGAAATCAAGTGAAAACTCACTCTAAACTAGATGGAGTTGTAAGTATTATCAGTTTTCTGGTCATTACCCAGATTTCCTGTGGTAACCTCCGTGATTGAAAACGGCTGGAAATGTAGAAAGAATCAAGATCCTTTTATTTCAAGTGTTTCTAACAAGTTTTTTATCATTTCTGGAAACTATAATTGCGTATTTGAAGAGTTTTACCACAATTACAGAGTGTTCCTACAACTATATACTGAAATCGTCAGCATTTTAACTGATTCACAAAGGAAACACCAGAGAAATTCGGCCTCCAATTGTAAACATAAACAGTATAGTCTTCACGTACAGTCTTTCTACACAACTTTTGAGCTGAATAAACCTGAATTCCTAATATTTGAAAGCGAACTCAAGTGAAAACTCACCCTAAAATAGACTGAGTTTTAAGTATTATCAGTTTTGTGGTCATGACACAGCTTTCCACTGGTAAACTCCGTGATTGAAAATGGCTGGAAATGTAGTATGAATAAATTTCCGTTCATTTCAAGTGTTTCTTACAAGTTTTTTATCATTTCTGGAAGCTATAATTGCGTATTTGTAGAGTTTTACCACAATTAGAGAGTGTTCCTACAACTATATACTGAAAGCGGCAGCATTTTAACTGATTCACACAGAAAACGCCAGAAAAATTAGGCATCAATTTTAAACATAAACAGTATATTGCACACTTACAGTCTTTCTATACAAATTTTGAGCTGCATAAACCTGAAATCCTAATGTTTGAAAGCCAATTCAAGTGAAAACTCTCCCTAAACTTGCCGGAGTTTTAAATATTATCAGTTTTCTGGCTATGTCCCACCTTTCCACTGGTAACCTCCGTGATTGAAAACGGCTGGAAATGTAGTAAGAATCTATTTTCTTTTATTTCAAGTGTTTCTTACAAGTTTCTTTATCATTTCTGGAAAGTATAATTGCGTATTGAAGAGTTTTACCACAATTAGAGACTGTTCCTACAACTACATACTGGAATCGTCAGCATTTTAACTGATTCACACAGGAAACACCAGAGAAATTCGGCCTCCAATTGTAAACATAAACTGTATAGTCTTCATTTACAGTCTTTCTACACAAATTTTGAGCTATATAAACCTGAATTCCTAATATTTGAAAGCGAACTCAAGTGAAAACTCACCCTAAAACAGACTGTGTTTTAAGTATTATCAGTTTTCTGGTCATTACCCAGATTTCCTGTGGTAACCTCCGTGATTGAAAACGGCTGGAAATGTAGTAAGAATCAAGTTCCTTTTATTTCAAGTGTTTCTTACGAGTTATTTATCATTTCTGGAAACTATAATTGCGTATTTGAAGAGTTTTACCACAATTGGAGAGTGTTCCTACAACTACATACTGGAATCGTCAGCAATTTAAGTGATTCACACAGAAAACGCCAGAGAAATTAGGCCTCAATTTTAAACATAAACAGTATATTGCACACTTACAGTCTTTCTATACAAATTTTGAGCTGTATAAACCTGAAATCCTAATATTTGAAAGCCAATTCAAGTGAAAACTCTCCCTTAAGTAACCGGAGTTGTAAATATTATCAGTTTTCTGGCTATGTCCCACCTTTCCTCCTGTAACCTCCGTGATTGAAAACGGCTGGAAATGTAGTAAGAATCTATTTGCTTTCATTTCAAGTGTTTCTTACAAGTTTCTTTATCATTTCTGGAAAGTATAATTGCGTATTTGAAGAGTTTTACCACAATTAGAGAGTGTTCCTAAAACTACATACTGGAATCGTCAGCATTTTAACTGATTCACACAGGAAACACCAGAGAAATTCGGCCTCCAATTGTAAACATAAACAGTATAGTCCTCACTTACAGTCTTTCTACACGAATTTTGAGCTGTATAAACCTGAATTCCTAATATTTGAAAGCGAACTCAAGTGAAAACTCACTCTAAACTAGTTGGAGTTGTAAGTATTATCAGTTTTCTGGTCATTACCCAGATTTCCTGTGGTAACCTCCGTGATTGAAAAAGGCTTGAAATGTAGTAAGAATCAAGTTCCTTTTATTTCAAGTGTTTCTTACAAGTTTTTTATCATTTCTGGAAACTATAATTGCGTATTTGAAGAGTTTTACCACAATTACAGAGTGTTCCTACAACTACATACTGAAATCGTCAGCATTTTAACTGATTCACACAGGAAACACCAGAGAAATTCGGCCTCCAATTGTAAACATAAACAGTATAGTCTTCACGTACAGTCTTTCTACACAAATTTTGAGCTGAATAAACCTGAATTCCTACTATTTGAAAGCGAACTCAAGTGAAAACTGACCCTAAACTAGTCGGAGTTGTAAGTATTATCTGTTTTCTGGTCATGACCCAGCTTTCCACTGGTAAACTCCGTGATTGAAAACAGCTGGAAATGTAGTAAGAATAAATTTCCTTTCATTTCAAGTGTTTCTTACAAGTTTTTTTTATCATTTCTGGAAACTATAATTGCGTATTTGAAGAGTTTTACCACAATTAGAGAGTGTTCCTACAACTAAATACTGGAATCGTCAGCATTTTAACTGATTCACACAGAAAACGCCAGAAAAATTAGGCTTCAATTTTAAACATAAACAGTATATTGCACACTTACAGTCTTTCTATACAAATTTTGAGCTGTATAAACCTGAAATCCTAATATTTGAAAGCCAATTCAAGTGAAAACTCTCCCTAAACTAGCCGGAGTTGTAAATATTATCAGTTTTCTGGCTATGTCCCACCTTTCCACTGGTAACCTCCGTGATTGAAAACGGCTGGAAATGTAGTAAGAATCTATTTGCTTTTATTTCAAGTGTTTCTTACAAGTTTCTTTATCATTTCTGGAAAGTATAATTGCGTATTGAAGAGTTTTACCACAATTAGAGAGTGTTCCTACAACTACATACTGGAATCGTCATCATTTTAACTGATTCACACAGGAAACACCAGAGAAATTCGGCCTCCAATTGTAAACATAAACTGTATAGTCTTCATTTACAGTCTTTCTACACAAATTTTGAGCTGTATAAACCTGAATTCCTAATATTTGAAAGCGAACTCAAATGAATACTCACCCTAAACTAGATGGAGTTGTAAGTATTATCAGTTTTCTGGTCATGACCCAGCTTTCCACTGGTAAACTCCGTGATTGAAAACGGCTGGAAATGTAGTAAGAATAAATTTCCTTTCATTTCAAGTGTTTCTTACAAGTTTTTTATCATTTCTGGAAGCTAGAATTGCGTATTTGAAGAGTTTTACCACAATTAGAGAGTGTTCCTCCAACTATATACTGGAATCGGCAGCATTTTAACTGATTCACACAGAAAACACCAGAGAAATTCGGCTTCCAATTGTAAACATAAACTGTATAGTCTTCACTTAGAATCTTTCTACACCAATTTTGAGCTGTATAAACCTGAATTCCTAAAATTTGAAAGCGAACTCAAGTGAAAACTCACCCTAAACTAGCCGGAGTTGTAAATATTATCAGTTTTCTGGCTATGTCCCACCTTTCCACTGGTAACCTCCGTGATTGAAAACGGCTGGAAATGTAGTAAGAATCTATTTGCTTTTATTTCAAGTGTTTCTTATAAGTTTTTTATCATTACTGGAAACAATAATTGCGTATTTGAAGAGTTTTACCACAATTAGAGAGTGTTCCTACAACTACATACTGGAATCGTCAGCATTTTAACTGATTCACACAGGAAACACCAGAGAAATTCGGCCTCCAATTTTAAACATAAACAGTATAGTCCTCACTTACATTCTTTCTACACAAATTTTGAGCTGTATAAACCTGAATTCCTAATATTTGAAAGCGAAATCAAGTGAAAACTCACTCTAAACTAGATGGAGTTGTAAGTATTATCAGTTTTCTGGTCATTACCCAGATTTCCTGTGGTAACCTCCGTGATTGAAAACGGCTGGAAATGTAGTAAGAATCAAGATCCTTTTATTTCAAGTGTTTCTTACAAGTTTTTTATCATTTCTGGAAACTATAATTGAGTATTTGAAGAGTTTTACCACAATTACAGAGTGCTCCTACAACTATATACTGAAATCGTCAGCATTTTAACTGATTCACAAAGGAAACACCAGAGAAATTCGGCCTCCAATTGTAAACATAAACAGTATAGTCTTCACGTACAGTCTTTCTACACAACTTTTGAGCTGAATAAACCTGAATTCCTAATATTTGAAAGCGAACTCAAGTGAAAACTCACCCTAAAATAGACTGAGTTTTAAGTATTATCAGTTTTGTGGTCATGACACAGCTTTCCACTGGTAAACTCCGTGATTGAAAATGGCTGGAAATGTAGTATGAATAAATTTCCGTTCATTTCAAGTGTTTCTTACAAGTTTTTTATCATTTCTGGAAGCTATAATTGCGTATTTGTAGAGTTTTACCACAATTAGAGAGTGTTCCTACAACTATATACTGAAAGCGGCAGCATTTTAACTGATTCACACAGAAAACGCCAGAAAAATTAGGCATCAATTTTAAACATAAACAGTATATTGCACACTTACAGTCTTTCTATACAAATTTTGAGCTGCATAAACCTGAAATCCTAATGTTTGAAAGCCAATTCAAGTGAAAACTCTCCCTAAACTTGCCGGAGTTTTAAATATTATCAGTTTTCTGGCTATGTCCCACCTTTCCACTGGTAACCTCCGTGATTGAAAACGGCTGGAAATGTAGTAAGAATCTATTTTCTTTTATTTCAAGTGTTTCTTACAAGTTTTTTATCATTTCTGGAAGCTAGAATTGCGTATTTGAAGAGTTTTACCACAATTAGAGAGTGTTCCTCCAACTATATACTGGAATCGGCAGCATTTTAACTGATTCACACAGAAAACACCAGAGAAATTCGGCTTCCAATTGTAAACATAAACTGTATAGTCTTCACTTAGAATCTTTCTACACCAATTTTGAGCTGTATAAACCTGAATTCCTAAAATTTGAAAGCGAACTCAAGTGAAAACTCACCCTAAACTAGCCGGAGTTGTAAATATTATCAGTTTTCTGGCTATGTCCCACCTTTCCACTGGTAACCTCCGTGATTGAAAACGGCTGGAAATGTAGTAAGAATCTATTTGCTTTTATTTCAAGTGTTTCTTATAAGTTTTTTATCATTACTGGAAACAATAATTGCGTATTTGAAGAGTTTTACCACAATTAGAGAGTGTTCCTACAACTACATACTGGAATCGTCAGCATTTTAACTGATTCACACAGGAAACACCAGAGAAATTCGGCCTCCAATTTTAAACATAAACAGTATAGTCCTCACTTACATTCTTTCTACACAAATTTTGAGCTGTATAAACCTGAATTCCTAATATTTGAAAGCGAAATCAAGTGAAAACTCACTCTAAACTAGATGGAGTTGTAAGTATTATCAGTTTTCTGGTCATTACCCAGATTTCCTGTGGTAACCTCCGTGATTGAAAACGGCTGGAAATGTAGTAAGAATCAAGATCCTTTTATTTCAAGTGTTTCTTACAAGTTTTTTATCATTTCTGGAAACTATAATTGAGTATTTGAAGAGTTTTACCACAATTACAGAGTGCTCCTACAACTATATACTGAAATCGTCAGCATTTTAACTGATTCACAAAGGAAACACCAGAGAAATTCGGCCTCCAATTGTAAACATAAACAGTATAGTCTTCACGTACAGTCTTTCTACACAACTTTTGAGCTGAATAAACCTGAATTCCTAATATTTGAAAGCGAACTCAAGTGAAAACTCACCCTAAAATAGACTGAGTTTTAAGTATTATCAGTTTTGTGGTCATGACACAGCTTTCCACTGGTAAACTCCGTGATTGAAAATGGCTGGAAATGTAGTATGAATAAATTTCCGTTCATTTCAAGTGTTTCTTACAAGTTTTTTATCATTTCTGGAAGCTATAATTGCGTATTTGTAGAGTTTTACCACAATTAGAGAGTGTTCCTACAACTATATACTGAAAGCGGCAGCATTTTAACTGATTCACACAGAAAACGCCAGAAAAATTAGGCATCAATTTTAAACATAAACAGTATATTGCACACTTACAGTCTTTCTATACAAATTTTGAGCTGCATAAACCTGAAATCCTAATGTTTGAAAGCCAATTCAAGTGAAAACTCTCCCTAAACTTGCCGGAGTTTTAAATATTATCAGTTTTCTGGCTATGTCCCACCTTTCCACTGGTAACCTCCGTGATTGAAAACGGCTGGAAATGTAGTAAGAATCTATTTTCTTTTATTTCAAGTGTTTCTTACAAGTTTCTTTATCATTTCTGGAAAGTATAATTGCGTATTGAAGAGTTTTACCACAATTAGAGACTGTTCCTACAACTACATACTGGAATCGTCAGCATTTTAACTGATTCACACAGGAAACACCAGAGAAATTCGGCCTCTAATTGTAAACATAAACTGTATAGTCTTCATTTACAGTCTTTCTACACAAATTTTGAGCTGTATAAACCTGAATTCCTAATATTTGAAAGCGAACTCAAGTGAAAACTCACCCTAAAACAGACTGTGTTTTAAGTATTATCAGTTTTCTGGTCATTACCCAGATTTCCTGTGGTAACCTCCGTGATTGAAAACGGCTGGAAATGTAGTAAGAATCAAGTTCCTTTTATTTCAAGTGTTTCTTACGAGTTATTTATCATTTCTGGAAACTATAATTGCGTATTTGAAGAGTTTTACCACAATTGGTGAGTGTTCCTACAACTACATACTGGAATCGTCAGCAATTTAAGTGATTCACACAGAAAACGCCAGAGAAATTAGGCCTCAATTTTAAACATAAACAGTATATTGCACACTTACAGTCTTTCTATACAAATTTTGAGCTGTATAAACCTGAAATCCTAATATTTGAAAGCCAATTCAAGTGAAAACTCTCCCTTAAGTAGCCGGAGTTGTAAATATTATCAGTTTTCTGGCTATGTCCCACCTTTCTTCTTGTAACCTCCGTGATTGAAAACGGCTGGAAATGTAGTAAGAATCTATTTGCTTTCATTTCAAGTGTTTCTTACAAGTTTCTTTATCATTTCTGGAAAGTATAATTGCGTATTTGAAGAGTTTTACCACAATTAGAGAGTGTTCCTACAACTACATACTGGAATCGTCAGCATTTTAACTGATTCACACAGGAAACACCAGAGAAATTCGGCCTCCAATTGTAAACATAAACAGTATAGTCCTCACTTACAGTCTTTCTACACGAATTTTGAGCTGTATAAACCTGAATTCCTAATATTTGAAAGCGAACTCAAGTGAAAACTCACTCTAAACTAGTTGGAGTTGTAAGTATTATCAGTTTTCTGGTCATTACCCAGATTTCCTGTGGTAACCTCCGTGATTGAAAACGGCTTGAAATGTAGTAAGAATCAAGTTCCTTTTATTTCAAGTGTTTCTTACAAGTTTTTTATCATTTCTGGAAACTATAATTGCGTATTTGAAGAGTTTTACCACAATTACAGAGTGTTCCTACAACTACATACTGAAATCGTCAGCATTTTAACTGATTCACACAGGAAACACCAGAGAAATTCGGCCTCCAATTGTAAACATAAACAGTATAGTCTTCACGTACAGTCTTTCTACACAAATTTTGAGCTGAATAAACCTGAATTCCTACTATTTGAAAGCGAACTCAAGTGAAAACTGACCCTAAACTAGACGGAGTTGTAAGTATTATCTGTTTTCTGGTCATGACCCAGCTTTCCACTGGTAAACTCCGTGATTGAAAACAGCTGGAAATGTAGTAAGAATAAATTTCCTTTCATTTCAAGTGTTTCTTACAAGTTTTTTTTATCATTTCTGGAAACTATAATTGCGTATTTGAAGAGTTTTACCACAATTAGAGAGTGTTCCTACAACTATATACTGGAATCGTCAGCATTTTAACTGATTCACACAGAAAACGCCAGAGAAATTAGGCCTCAATTTTAAACATAAACAGTATAGTCCTCACTTACAGTCTTTCTCCACAAATTTTGAGCTGTATAAACCTGAATTCCTAATATTTGAAAGCGAACTCAAGTGAAAACTCACTCTAAACTAGTTGGAGTTGTAAGTATTATCAGTTTTCTGGTCATTACCCAGATTTCCTGTGGTAACCTCCGTGATTGAAAACGGCTGGAAATGTAGTAAGAATCAAGTTCCTTTTATTTCAAGTGTTTCTTACAAGTTTTTTATCATTTCTGGAAACTATAATTGCGTATTTGAAGAGTTTTACCACAATTAGAGAGTGTTCCTACAACTATATACTGGAATCGTCAGCATTTTAACTGATTCACACAGAAAACGCCAGAAAAATTAGGCCTCAATATTAAACATAAACAGTATATTGCACACTTACCGTCTTTCTATACAAATTTTGAGCTGTATAAACCGGAAATCCTAATGTTTGAAAGCCAATTCAAGTGAAAACTCTCCCTAAACTAGCCGGAGTTTTAAATATTATCAGTTTTCTGGCTATGTCCCACCTTTCCACTGGTAACCTCCGTGATTGAAAACGGCTGGAAATGTAGTAAGAATCTATTTGCTTTTATTTCAAGTGTTTCTTATAAGTTTTTTATCATTAGTGGAAACAATAATTGCGTATTTGAAGAGTTTTACCACAATTAGAGAGTGTTCCTACAACTACATACTGGAATCGTCAGCATTTTAACTGATTCACAAAGGAAACACCAGAGAAATTCGGCCTCCAATTTTAAACATAAACAGTATAGTCCTCACTTACATTCTTTCTACACAAATTTTGAGCTGTATAAACCTGAATTCCTAATATTTGAAAGCGAAATCAAGTGAAAACTCACTCTAAACTAGATGGAGTTGTAAGTATTATCAGTTTTCTGGTCATTACCCAGATTTCCTGTGGTAACCTCCGTGATTGAAAACGGCTGGAAATGTAGTAAGAATCAAGATCCTTTTATTTCAAGTGTTTCTTACAAGTTTTTTATCATTTCTGGAAACTATAATTGCGTATTTGAAGAGTTTTACCACAATTACAGAGTGTTCCTACAACTATATACTGAAATCGTCAGCATTTTAACTGATTCACAAAGGAAACACCAGAGAAATTCGGCCTCCAATTGTAAACATAAACAGTATAGTCTTCACGTACAGTCTTTCTACACAACTTTTGAGCTGAATAAACCTGAATTCCTAATATTTGAAAGCGAACTCAAGTGAAAACTCACCCTAAAATAGACTGAGTTTTAAGTATTATCAGTTTTGTGGTCATGACACAGCTTTCCACTGGTAAACTCCGTGATTGAAAATGGCTGGAAATGTAGTATGAATAAATTTCCGTTCATTTCAAGTGTTTCTTACAAGTTTTTTATCATTTCTGGAAGCTATAATTGCGTATTTGTAGAGTTTTACCACAATTAGAGAGTGTTCCTACAACTATATACTGAAAGCGGCAGCATTTTAACTGATTCACACAGAAAACGCCAGAAAAATTAGGCATCAATTTTAAACATAAACAGTATATTGCACACTTACAGTCTTTCTATACAAATTTTGAGCTGCATAAACCTGAAATCCTAATGTTTGAAAGCCAATTCAAGTGAAAACTCTCCCTAAACTTGCCGGAGTTTTAAATATTATCAGTTTTCTGGCTATGTCCCACCTTTCCACTGGTAACCTCCGTGATTGAAAACGGCTGGAAATGTAGTAAGAATCTATTTTCTTTTATTTCAAGTGTTTCTTACAAGTTTCTTTATCATTTCTGGAAAGTATAATTGCGTATTGAAGAGTTTTACCACAATTAGAGACTGTTCCTACAACTACATACTGGAATCGTCAGCATTTTAACTGATTCACACAGGAAACACCAGAGAAATTCGGCCTCCAATTGTAAACATAAACTGTATAGTCTTCATTTACAGTCTTTCTACACAAATTTTGAGCTGTATAAACCTGAATTCCTAATATTTGAAAGCGAACTCAAGTGAAAACTCACCCTAAAACAGACTGTGTTTTAAGTATTATCAGTTTTCTGGTCATTACCCAGATTTCCTGTGGTAACCTCCGTGATTGAAAACGGCTGGAAATGTAGTAAGAATCAAGTTCCTTTTATTTCAAGTGTTTCTTACGAGTTATTTATCATTTCTGGAAACTATAATTGCGTATTTGAAGAGTTTTACCACAATTGGTGAGTGTTCCTACAACTACATACTGGAATCGTCAGCAATTTAAGTGATTCACACAGAAAACGCCAGAGAAATTAGGCCTCAATTTTAAACATAAACAGTATATTGCACACTTACAGTCTTTCTATACAAATTTTGAGCTGTATAAACCTGAAATCCTAATATTTGAAAGCCAATTCAAGTGAAAACTCTCCCTTAAGTAGCCGGAGTTGTAAATATTATCAGTTTTCTGGCTATGTCCCACCTTTCCTCTTGTAACCTCCGTGATTGAAAACGGCTGGAAATGTAGTAAGAATCTATTTGCTTTCATTTCAAGTGTTTCTTACAAGTTTCTTTATCATTTCTGGAAAGTATAATTGCGTATTTGAAGAGTTTTACCACAATTAGAGAGTGTTCCTACAACTACATACTGGAATCGTCAGCATTTTAACTGATTCACACAGGAAACACCAGAGAAATTCGGCCTCCAATTGTAAACATAAACAGTATAGTCCTCACTTACAGTCTTTCTACACGAATTTTGAGCTGTATAAACCTGAATTCCTAATATTTGAAAGCGAACTCAAGTGAAAACTCACTCTAAACTAGTTGGAGTTGTAAGTATTATCAGTTTTCTGGTCATTACCCAGATTTCCTGTGGTAACCTCCGTGATTGAAAACGGCTTGAAATGTAGTAAGAATCAAGTTCCTTTTATTTCAAGTGTTTCTTACAAGTTTTTTATCATTTCTGGAAACTATAATTGCGTATTTGAAGAGTTTTACCACAATTACAGAGTGTTCCTACAACTACATACTGAAATCGTCAGCATTTTAACTGATTCACACAGGAAACACCAGAGAAATTCGGCCTCCAATTGTAAACATAAACAGTATAGTCTTCACGTACAGTCTTTCTACACAAATTTTGAGCTGAATAAACCTGAATTCCTACTATTTGAAAGCGAACTCAAGTGAAAACTGACCCTAAACTAGACGGAGTTGTAAGTATTATCTGTTTTCTGGTCATGACCCAGCTTTCCACTGGTAAACTCCGTGATTGAAAACAGCTGGAAATGTAGTAAGAATCAAGTTCCTTTTATTTCAAGTGTTTCTTACGAGTTATTTATCATTTCTGGAAACTATAATTGCGTATTTGAAGAGTTTTACCACAATTGGTGAGTGTTCCTACAACTACATACTGGAATCGTCAGCAATTTAAGTGATTCACACAGAAAACGCCAGAGAAATTAGGCCTCAATTTTAAACATAAACAGTATATTGCACACTTACAGTCTTTCTATACAAATTTTGAGCTGTATAAACCTGAAATCCTAATATTTGAAAGCCAATTCAAGTGAAAACTCTCCCTTAAGTAGCCGGAGTTGTAAATATTATCAGTTTTCTGGCTATGTCCCACCTTTCCTCTTGTAACCTCCGTGATTGAAAACGGCTGGAAATGTAGTAAGAATCTATTTGCTTTCATTTCAAGTGTTTCTTACAAGTTTCTTTATCATTTCTGGAAAGTATAATTGCGTATTTGAAGAGTTTTACCACAATTAGAGAGTGTTCCTACAACTACATACTGGAATCGTCAGCATTTTAACTGATTCACACAGGAAACACCAGAGAAATTCGGCCTCCAATTGTAAACATAAACAGTATAGTCCTCACTTACAGTCTTTCTCCACGAATTTTGAGCTGTATAAACCTGAATTCCTAATATTTGAAAGCGAACTCAAGTGAAAACTCACTCTAAACTAGTTGGAGTTGTAAGTATTATCAGTTTTCTGGTCATTACCCAGATTTCCTGTGGTAACCTCCGTGATTGAAAACGGCTGGAAATGTAGTAAGAATCAAGTTCCTTTTATTTCAAGTGTTTCTTACAAGTTTTTTATCATTTCTGGAAACTATAATTGCGTATTTGAAGAGTTTTACCACAATTACAGAGTGTTCCTACAACTACATACTGAAATCGTCAGCATTTTAACTGATTCACACAGGAAACACCAGAGAAATTCGGCCTCCAATTGTAAACATAAACAGTATAGTCTTCACGTACAGTCTTTCTACACAAATTTTGAGCTGAATAAACCTGAATTCCTACTATTTGAAAGCGAACTCAAGTGAAAACTGACCCTAAACTAGACGGAGTTGTAAGTATTATCTGTTTTCTGGTCATGACCCAGCTTTCCACTGGTAAACTCCGTGATTGAAAACAGCTGGAAATGTAGTAAGAATAAATTTCCTTTCATTTCAAGTGTTTCTTACAAGTTTTTTTTATCATTTCTGGAAACTATAATTGCGTATTTGAAGAGTTTTACCACAATTAGAGAGTGTTCCTACAACTATATACTGGAATCGTCAGCATTTTAACTGATTCACACAGAAAACGCCAGAGAAATTAGGCCTCAATTTTAAACATAAACAGTATAGTCCTCACTTACAGTCTTTCTCCACAAATTTTGAGCTGTATAAACCTGAATTCCTAATATTTGAAAGCGAACTCAAGTGAAAACTCACTCTAAACTAGTTGGAGTTGTAAGTATTATCAGTTTTCTGGTCATTACCCAGATTTCCTGTGGTAACCTCCGTGATTGAAAACGGCTGGAAATGTAGTAAGAATCAAGTTCCTTTTATTTCAAGTGTTTCTTACAAGTTTTTTATCATTTCTGGAAACTATAATTGCGTATTTGAAGAGTTTTACCACAATTACAGAGTGTTCCTACAACTACATACTGAAATCGTCAGCATTTTAACTG
Organism: Myotis daubentonii; assembly: GCF_963259705.1. Taxonomy (NCBI): domain Eukaryota; kingdom Metazoa; phylum Chordata; class Mammalia; order Chiroptera; family Vespertilionidae; genus Myotis; species Myotis daubentonii. Next base: position 76,393,978 of record NC_081861.1, on the reverse strand, counting down.
ATTCACACAGGAAACACCAGAGAAATTCGGCCTCCAATTGTAAACATAAACAGTATAGTCTTCACGTACAGTCTTTCTACACAACTTTTGAGCTGAATAAACCTGAATTCCTAATATTTGAAAGCGAACTCAAGTGAAAACTCACCCTAAACTAGATGGAGTTGTAAGTATTATGAGTTTTCTGGTCATGACCCAGCTTTCCACTGGTAAACTCTGTGATTGAAAACGGCTGGAAATGTAGTAAGAATAAATTTCCTTTCATTTCAAGTGTTTCTTACAAGTTTTTTATCATTTCTGGAAGCTATAATTGCGTATTTGAAGAGTTTTACCACAATTAGAGAGTGTTCCTACAACTATATACTGGAATCGTCAGCATTTTAACTGATTCACACAGAAAACGCCAGAAAAATTAGGCCTCAATATTAAACATAAACAGTATATTGCACACTTACCGTCTTTCTATACAAATTTTGAGCTGTATAAACCGGAAATCCTAATGTTTGAAAGCCAATTCAAGTGAAAACTCTCCCTAAACTAGCCGGAGTTTTAAATATTATCAGTTTTCTGGCTATGTCCCACCTTTCCACTGGTAACCTCCGTGATTGAAAACGGCTGGAAATGTAGTAAGAATCTATTTGCTTTTATTTCAAGTGTTTCTTATAAGTTTTTTATCATTACTGGAAACAATAATTGCGTATTTGAAGAGTTTTACCACAATTAGAGAGTGTTCCTACAACTACATACTGGAATCGTCAGCATTTTAACTGATTCACACAGGAAACACCAGAGAAATTCGGCCTCCAATTTTAAACATAAACAGTATAGTCCTCACTTACATTCTTTCTACACAAATTTTGAGCTGTATAAACCTGAATTCCTAATATTTGAAAGCGAAATCAAGTGAAAACTCACTCTAAACTAGATGGAGTTGTAAGTATTATCAGTTTTCTGGTCATTACCCAGATTTCCTGTGGTAACCTCCGTGATTGAAAACGGCTGGAAATGTAGTAAGAATCAAGATCCTTTTATTTCAAGTGTTTCTTACAAGTTTTTTATCATTTCTGGAAACTATAATTGCGTATTTGAAGAGTTTTACCACAATTACAGAGTGTTCCTACAACTATATACTGAAATCGTCAGCATTTTAACTGATTCACAAAGGAAACACCAGAGAAATTCGGCCTCCAATTGTAAACATAAACAGTATAGTCTTCACGTACAGTCTTTCTACACAACTTTTGAGCTGAATAAACCTGAATTCCTAATATTTGAAAGCGAACTCAAGTGAAAACTCACCCTAAAATAGACTGAGTTTTAAGTATTATCAGTTTTGTGGTCATGACACAGCTTTCCACTGGTAAACTCCGTGATTGAAAATGGCTGGAAATGTAGTATGAATAAATTTCCGTTCATTTCAAGTGTTTCTTACAAGTTTTTTATCATTTCTGGAAGCTATAATTGCGTATTTGTAGAGTTTTACCACAATTAGAGAGTGTTCCTACAACTATATACTGAAAGCGGCAGCATTTTAACTGATTCACACAGAAAACGCCAGAAAAATTAGGCATCAATTTTAAACATAAACAGTATATTGCACACTTACAGTCTTTCTATACAAATTTTGAGCTGCATAAACCTGAAATCCTAATGTTTGAAAGCCAATTCAAGTGAAAACTCTCCCTAAACTTGCCGGAGTTTTAAATATTATCAGTTTTCTGGCTATGTCCCACCTTTCCACTGGTAACCTCCGTGATTGAAAACGGCTGGAAATGTAGTAAGAATCTATTTTCTTTTATTTCAAGTGTTTCTTACAAGTTTCTTTATCATTTCTGGAAAGTATAATTGCGTATTGAAGAGTTTTACCACAATTAGAGACTGTTCCTACAACTACATACTGGAATCGTCAGCATTTTAACTGATTCACACAGGAAACACCAGAGAAATTCGGCCTCCAATTGTAAACATAAACTGTATAGTCTTCATTTACAGTCTTTCTACACAAATTTTGAGCTATATAAACCTGAATTCCTAATATTTGAAAGCGAACTCAAGTGAAAACTCACCCTAAAACAGACTGTGTTTTAAGTATTATCAGTTTTCTGGTCATTACCCAGATTTCCTGTGGTAACCTCCGTGATTGAAAACGGCTGGAAATGTAGTAAGAATCAAGTTCCTTTTATTTCAAGTGTTTCTTACGAGTTATTTATCATTTCTGGAAACTATAATTGCGTATTTGAAGAGTTTTACCACAATTGGAGAGTGTTCCTACAACTACATACTGGAATCGTCAGCAATTTAAGTGATTCACACAGAAAACGCCAGAGAAATTAGGCCTCAATTTTAAACATAAACAGTATATTGCACACTTACAGTCTTTCTATACAAATTTTGAGCTGTATAAACCTGAAATCCTAATATTTGAAAGCCAATTCAAGTGAAAACTCTCCCTTAAGTAGCCGGAGTTGTAAATATTATCAGTTTTCTGGCTATGTCCCACCTTTCCTCTTGTAACCTCGGTGATTGAAAACGGCTGGAAATGTAGTAAGAATCTATTTGCTTTCATTTCAAGTGTTTCTTACAAGTTTCTTTATCATTTCTGGAAAGTATAATTGCGTATTTGAAGAGTTTTACCACAATTAGAGAGTGTTCCTACAACTACATACTGGAATCGTCAGCATTTTAACTGATTCACACAGGAAACACCAGAGAAATTCGGCCTCCAATTGTAAACATAAACAGTATAGTCCTCACTTACAGTCTTTCTACACGAATTTTGAGCTGTATAAACCTGAATTCCTAATATTTGAAAGCGAACTCAAGTGAAAACTCACTCTAAACTAGTTGGAGTTGTAAGTATTATCAGTTTTCTGGTCATTACCCAGATTTCCTGTGGTAACCTCCGTGATTGAAAACGGCTTGAAATGTAGTAAGAATCAAGTTCCTTTTATTTCAAGTGTTTCTTACAAGTTTTTTATCATTTCTGGAAATTATAATTGCGTATTTGAAGAGTTTTACCACAATTACAGAGTGTTCCTACAACTACATACTGAAATCGTCAGCATTTTAACTGATTCACACAGGAAACACCAGAGAAATTCGGCCTCCAATTGTAAACATAAACAGTATAGTCTTCACGTACAGTCTTTCTACACAAATTTTGAGCTGAATAAACCTGAATTCCTACTATTTGAAAGCGAACTCAAGTGAAAACTGACCCTAAACTAGACGGAGTTGTAAGTATTATCTGTTTTCTGGTCATGACCCAGCTTTCCACTGGTAAACTCCGTGATTGAAAACAGCTGGAAATGTAGTAAGAATAAATTTCCTTTCATTTCAAGTGTTTCTTACAAGTTTTTTTTATCATTTCTGGAAACTATAATTGCGTATTTGAAGAGTTTTACCACAATTAGAGAGTGTTCCTACAACTAAATACTGGAATCGTCAGCATTTTAACTGATTCACACAGAAAACGCCAGAAAAATTGGGCCTCAATTTTAAACATAAACAGTATATTGCACACTTACAGTCTTTTTATACAAATTTTGAGCTGTATAAACCTGAAATCCTAATATTTGAAAGCCAATTCAAGTGAAAACTCTCCCTAAACTAGCCGGAGTTGTAAATATTATCAGTTTTCTGGCTATGTCCCACCTTTCCACTGGTAACCTCCGTGATTGAAAACGGCTGGAAATGTAGTAAGAATCTATTTGTTTTTATTTCAAGTGTTTCTTACAAGTTTCTTTATCATTTCTGGAAAGTATAATTGCGTAATGAAGAGTTTTACCACAATTAGAGAGTGTTCCTACAACTACATACTGGAATCGTCATCATTTTAACTGATTCACACAGGAAACACCAGAGAAATTCGGCCTCCAATTGTAAACATAAACTGTATAGTCTTCATTTACAGTCTTTCTACACAAATTTTGAGCTGTATAAACCTGAATTCCTAATATTTGAAAGCGAACTCAAATGAATACTCACCCTAAACTAGATGGAGTTGTAAGTATTATCAGTTTTCTGGTCATGACCCAGCTTTCCACTGGTAAACTCCGTGATTGAAAACGGCTGGAAATGTAGTAAGAATAAATTTCCTTTCATTTCAAGTGTTTCTTACAAGTTTTTTATCATTTCTGGAAGCTAGAATTGCGTATTTGAAGAGTTTTACCACAATTAGAGAGTGTTCCTCCAACTATATACTGGAATCGGCAGCATTTTAACTGATTCACACAGAAAACACCAGAGAAATTCGGCTTCCAATTGTAAACATAAACTGTATAGTCTTCACTTAGAATCTTTCTACACCAATTTTGAGCTGTATAAACCTGAATTCCTAAAATTTGAAAGCGAACTCAAGTGAAAACTCACCCTAAACTAGCCGGAGTTGTAAATATTATCAGTTTTCTGGCTATGTCCCACCTTTCCACTGGTAACCTCCGTGATTGAAAACGGCTGGAAATGTAGTAAGAATCTATTTGCTTTTATTTCAAGTGTTTCTCACAAGTTTCTTTATCATTTCTGGAAAGTATAATTGCGTATTTGAAGAGTTTTACCACAATTAGAGAGTGTTCCTACAACTACATACTGGAATCGTCAGCATTTTAACTGATTCACACAGGAAACACCAGAGAAATTCGGCCTCCAATTGTAAACATAAACAGTATAGTCTTCACGTACAGTCTTTCTACACAACTTTTGAGCTGAATAAACCTGAATTCCTAATATTTGAAAGCGAACTCAAGTGAAAACTCACCCTAAACTAGATGAAGTTGTAAGTATTATCAGTTTTCTGGTCATGACCCAGCTTTCCACTGGTAAACTCTGTGATTGAAAACGGCTGGAAATGTAGTAAGAATAAATTTCCTTTCATTTCAAGTGTTTCTTACAAGTTTTTTTATCATTTCTGGAAGCTATAATTGCGTATTTGAAGAGTTTTACCACAATTAGAGAGTGTTCCTACAACTATATACTGGAATCGGCAGCATTTTAACTGATTCACACAGAAAACACCAGAGAAATTCGGCTTCCAATTGTAAACATAAACTGTATAGTCTTCACTTAGAATCTTTCTACACAAATTTTGAGCTGTATAAACCTGAATTCCTAAAATTTGAAAGCGAACTCAAGTGAAAACTCACCCAAAAATAGACTGAGTTTTAAGTATTATCAGTTTTCTCGTCATGACCAGCTTGCCACTGGTAACCTCCGTGATTGAAAACACCCAGAAATGTAGTAAGAATAAATTTCCTTTCATTTCAAGTGTTTCTTACAAGTTTTTTTTATCATTACTGGAAACAATAATTGCGTATTTGAAGAGTTTTACCACAATTAGAGAGTGTTCCTACAACTACATACTGGAATCATCAGCATTTTAACTGATTCACACAGGAAACACCAGAGAAATTCGGCTTCCAATTGTAAACATAAACTGTATAGTCTTCACTTAGAATCTTTCTACACAAATTTTGAGCTGTATAAACCTGAATTCCTAAAATTTGAAAGCGAACTCAAGTGAAAACTCACCCTAAACTAGCCGTAGTTGTAAATATTATCAGTTTTCTGGCTATGTCCCACCTTTCCACTGGTAACCTCCGTGATTGAAAACAGCTGGAAATGTAGTAAGAATCTATTTGCTTTTATTTCAAGTGTTTCTTACAAGTTTCTTTATCATTTCTGGAAAGTATAATTGCGTATTTGAAGAGTTTTACCACAATTAGAGAGTGTTCCTACAACTACATACTGGAATCGTCAGCATTTTAACTGATTCACACAGGAAACACCAGAGAAATTCGGCCTCCAATTGTAAACATAAACAGTATAGTCCTCACTTACAGTCTTTCTACACAAATTTTGAGCTGTATAAACCTGAATTCCTAATATTTGAAAGCGAACTCAAGTGAAAACTCACTCTAAACTAGTTGGAGTTGTAAGTATTATCAGGTTTCTGGTCATTACCCAGATTTCCTGTGGTAACCTCCGTGATTGAAGACGGCTGGAAATATAGTAAGAATCAAGTTCCTTTTATTTCAAGTGTTTCTTACAAGTTTTTTTTTATCATTTCTGGAAACTATAATTGCGTATTTGAAGAGTTTTACCACAATTACAGAGTGTTCCTACATCTACATACTGAAATCGTCAGCATTTTAACAGATTCACACAGGAAATACCAGAGAAATTCGGCCTCCAATTGTAAACATAAACAGTATAGTCTTCACGTACAGTCTTTCTACACAACTTTTGAGCTGAATAAACCTGAATTCCTAATATTTGAAAGCGAACTCAAGTGAAAACTCACCCTAAACTAGATGAAGTTGTAAGTATTATCAGTTTTCTGGTCATGACCCAGCTTTCCACTGGTAAACTCTGTGATTGAAAACGGCTGGAAATGTAGTAAGAATAAATTTCCTTTCATTTCAAGTGTTTCTTACAAGTTTTTTATCATTTCTGGAAGCTATAATTGCGTATTTGAAGAGTTTTACCACAATTAGAGAGTGTTCCTTCAACTATATACTGGAATCGGCAGCATTTTAACTGATTCACACAGAAAACACCAGAGAAATTCGGCTTCCAATTGTAAACATAAAAGGTATAGTCTTCACTTAGAATCTTTCTACACAAATTTTGAGCTGTATAAACCTGAATTCCTAAAATTTGAAAGCGAACTCAAGTGAAAACTCACCCTAAAATAGACTGAGCTTTAAGTATTATCAGTTTTCTGGTCATGACCCAGCTTTCCACTGGTAAACTCTGTGATTGAAATCGGCTGGAAATGTAGTAAGAATCTATTTGCTTTTATTTCAAGTGTTTCTTACAAGTTTCTTTATCATTTCTGGAAGCTATAATTGCGTATTTGAAGAGTTTTACCACAATTAGAGAGTGTTCCTACAACTATATACTGAAATCGTCAGCATTTTAACTGATTCACACAGGAAACACCAGAGAAATTCGGCCTCCAATTGTAAACATAAACAGTATAGTCTTCACGTACAGTCTTTCTACACAACTTTTGAGCTGAATAAACCTGAATTCCTAATATTTGAAAGCGAACTCAAGTGAAAACTCACCCTAAACTAGATGGAGTTGTAAGTATTATAAGTTTTCTGGTCATGACCCAGCTTTCCACTGGTAAACTCTGTGATTGAAAACGGCTGGAAATGTAGTAAGAATAAATTTCCTTTCATTGCAAGTGTTTCTTACAAGTTTTTTATCATTTCTGGAAGCTATAATTGCGTATTTGAAGAGTTTTACCACAATTAGAGAGTGTTACTACAACTATATACTGGAATCGGCAGCATTTTAACTGATTCACACAGAAAACACCAGAGAAATTCGGCTTCCAATTGTAAACATAAACTGTATAGTCTTCACTTAGAATCTTTCTACACAAATTTTGAGCTGTATAAACCTAAATTCCTAAAATTTGAAAGCGAACTCAAGTGAAAACTCACCCAAAAATAGACTGAGTTTTAAGTATTATCAGTTTTCTCGTCATGACCAGCTTTCCACTGGTAACCTCCGTGATTGAAAACGCCCAGAAATGTAGTAAGAATAAATTTCCTTTCATTTCAAGTGTTTCTTACAAGTTTTTTTTATCATTACTGGAAACAATAAATGCGTATTTGAAGAGTTTTACCACAATTAGAGAGTGTTCCTACAACTACATACTGGAATCGTCAGCATTTTAACTGATTCACACAGGAAACAGCAGAGAAATTCGCCCTCCAATTGTAAACATAAACTGTATAGTCTTCACTTAGAATCTTTCTACACAAATTTTGAGCTGTATAAACCTGAATTCCTAAAATTTGAAAGCGAACTCAAGTGAAAACTCTCCCTTAAGTAGCCGGAGTTGTAAATATTATCAGTTTTCTGGCTATGTCCCACCTTTCCAGTGGTAACCTCCGTGATTGAAAACGGCTGGAAATGTAGTAAGAATCTATTTGCTTTTATTTCAAGTGTTTCTTACAAGTTTCTTTATCATTTCTGGAAAGTATAATTGCGTATTTGAAGAGTTTTACCACAATTAGAGAGTGTTCCTACAACTACATACTGGAATCGTCAGCATTTTAACTGATTCACACAGGAAACACCAGAGAAATTCGGCCTCCAATTGTAAACATAAACAGTATAGTCCTCACTTACAGTCTTTCTACACAAATTTTGAGCTGTATAAACCTGAATTCCTAATATTTGAAAGCGAACTCAAGTGAAAACTCACTCTAAACTAGTTGGAGTTGTAAGTATTATCAGTTTTCTGGTCATTACCCAGATTTCCTGTGGTAACCTCCGTGATTGAAAATGGCTGGAAATGTAGTAAGAATCAAGTTCCTTTTATTTCAAGTGTTTCTTACAAGTTTTTTTATCATTTCTGGAAACTATAATTGCGTATTTGAAGAGGTTTACCACAATTACAGAGTGTTCCTACAACTACATGCTGAAATCGTCAGCATTTTAACTGATTCACACAGGAAACACCAGAGAAATTCGGCCTCCAATTGTAAACATAAACAGTATAGTCTTCACGTACAGTCTTTCTACACAACTTTTGAGCTGAATAAACCTGAATTCCTAATATTTGTAAGCGAACTCAAGTGAAAACTCACCCTAAACTAGATGGAGTTGTAAGTATTATAAGTTTTCTGGTCATGACCCAGCTTTCCACTGGTAAACTCTGTGATTGAAAACGGCTGGAAATGTAGTAAGAATAAATTTCCTTTCATTGCAAGTGTTTCTTACAAGTTTTTTATCATTTCTGGAAGCTATAATTGCGTATTTGAAGAGTTTTACCACAATTAGAGAGTGTTACTACAACTATATACTGGAATCGGCAGCATTTTAACTGATTCACACAGAAAACACCAGAGAAATTCGCCTTCCAATTGTAAACATAAACTGTATAGTCTTCACTTAGAATCTTTCTACACAAATTTTGAGCTGTATAAACCTAAATTCCTAAAATTTGAAAGCGAACTCAAGTGAAAACTCACCCAAAAATAGACTGAGTTTTAAGTATTATCAGTTTTCTCGTCATGACCAGCTTTCCACTGATAACCTCCGTGATTGAAAACGCCCAGAAATGTAGTAAGAATAAATTTCCTTTCATTTCAAGTGTTTCTTACAAGTTTTTTTTATCATTACTGGAAACAATAATTGCGTATTTGAAGAGTTTTACCACAATTAGAGAGTGTTCCTACAACTACATACTGGAATCGTCAGCATTTTAACTGATTCACACAGGAAACACCAGAGAAATTCGCCCTCCAATTGTAAACATAAACTGTATAGTCTTCACTTAGAATCTTTCTACACAAATTTTGAGCTGTATAAACCTGAATTCCTAAAATTTGAAAGCGAACTCAAGTGAAAACTCACCCTAAACTAGCCGGAGTTGTAAATATTATCAGTTTTCTGGCTATGTCCCACCTTTCCAGTGGTAACCTCCGTGATTGAAAACGGCTGGAAATGTAGTAAGAATCTATTTGCTTTTATTTCAAGTGTTTCTTACAAGTTTCTTTATCATTTCTAGAAAGTATAATTGCGTATTTGAAGAGTTTTACCACAATTAGAGAGTGTTCCTACAACTACATACTGGAATCGTCAGCATTTTAACTGATTCACACAGGAAACACCAGAGAAATTCGGCCTCCAATTGTAAACATAAACAGTATAGTCCTCACTTACAGTCTTTCTACACAAATTTTGAGCTGTATAAACCTGAATTCCTAATATTTGAAAGCGAACTCAAGTGAAAACTCACTCTAAACTAGTTGGAGTTGTAAGTATTATCAGTTTTCTGGTCATTACCCAGATTTCCTGTGGTAACCTCCGTGATTGAAAATGGCTGGAAATGTAGTAAGAATGAAGTTCCTTTTATTTCAAGTGTTTCTTACAAGTTTTTTATCATTTCTGGAAACTATAATTGCGTATTTGAAGAGTTTTACCACAATTACAGAGTGTTCCTACAACTACATACTGAAATCGTCAGCATTTTAACTGATTCACACAGGAAACACCAGAGAAATTCGGCCTCCAATTGTAAACATAAACAGTATAGTCTTCACGAACAGTCTTTCTACACAACTTTTGAGCTGAATAAACCTGAATTCCTAATATTTGAAAGCGAACTCAAGTGAAAACTCACCCTAAACTAGATGGAGTTGTAAGTATTATAAGTTTTCTGGTCATGACCCAGCTTTCCACTGGTAAACTCTGTGATTGAAAACGGCTGGAAATGTAGTAAGAATAAATTTCCTTTCATTGCAAGTGTTTCTTACAAGTTTTTTATCATTTCTGGAAGCTATAATTGCGTATTTGAAGAGTTTTACCACAATTAGAGAGTGTTACTACAACTATATACTGGAATCGGCAGCATTTTAACTGATTCACACAGAAAACACCAGAGAAATTCGGCTTCCAATTGTAAACATAAACTGTATAGTCTTCACTTAGAATCTTTCTACACAAATTTTGAGCTGTATAAACCTAAATTCCTAAAATTTGAAAGCGAACTCAAGTGAAAACTCACCCAAAAATAGACTGAGTTTTAAGTATTATCAGTTTTCTCGTCATGACCAGCTTTCCACTGGTAACCTCCGTGATTGAAAACGCCCAGAAATGTAGTAAGAATAAATTTCCTTTCATTTCAAGTGTTTCTTACAAGTTTTTTTTATCATTTCTGGAAACTATAATTGCGTATTTGAAGAGTTTTACCACAATTAGAGAGTGTTCCTACAACTATATACTGGAATCGGCAGCATTTTAACTGATTCACACAGAAAACACCAGAGAAATTCGGCTTCCAATTGTAAACATAAACTGTATAGTCCTCACTTACAGTCTTTCTACACAAATTTTGAGCTGTATAAACCTGAATTCCTAAAATTTGAAAGCGAACTCAAGTGAAAACTCACCCTAAACTAGCCGGAGTTGTAAATATTATCAGTTTTCTGGCTATGTCCCACCTTTCCAGTGGTAACCTCCGTGATTGAAAACGGCTGGAAATGTAGTAAGAATCTATTTGCTTTTATTTCAAGTGTTTCTTACAAGTTTCTTTATCATTTCTGGAAAGTATAATTGCGTATTTGAAGAGTTTTACCACAATTAGAGAGTGTTCCTACAACTACATACTGGAATAGTCAGCATTTTAACTGATTCACACAGGAAACACCAGAGAAATTCGGCCTCCAATTGTAAACATAAACAGTATAGTCCTCACTTACAGTCTTTCTACACAAATTTTGAGCTGTATAAACCTGAATTCCTAATATTTGAAAGCGAACTCAAGTGAAAACTCACTCTAAACTAGTTGGAGTTGTAAGTATTATCAGTTTTCTGGTCATTACCCAGATTTCCTGTGGTAACCTCCGTGATTGAAAATGGCTGGAAATGTAGTAAGAATCAAGTTCCTTTTATTTCAAGTGTTTCTTACAAGTTTTTTTATCATTTCTGGAAACTATAATTGCGTATTTGAAGAGTTTTACCACAATTACAGAGTGTTCCTACAACTACATGCTGAAATCGTCAGCATTTTAACTGATTCACACAGGAAACACCAGAGAAATTCGGCCTCCAATTGTAAACATAAACAGTATAGTCTTCACGTACAGTCTTTCTACACAACTTTTGAGCTGAATAAACCTGAATTCCTAATATTTGTAAGCGAACTCAAGTGAAAACTCACCCTAAACTAGATGGAGTTGTAAGTATTATAAGTTTTCTGGTCATGACCCAGCTTTCCACTGGTAAACTCTGTGATTGAAAACGGCTGGAAATGTAGTAAGAATAAATTTCCTTTCATTGCAAGTGTTTCTTACAAGTTTTTTATCATTTCTGGAAGCTATAATTGCGTATTTGAAGAGTTTTACCACAATTAGAGAGTGTTACTACAACTATATACTGGAATCGGCAGCATTTTAACTGATTCACACAGAAAACACCAGAGAAATTCGCCTTCCAATTGTAAACATAAACTGTATAGTCTTCACTTAGAATCTTTCTACACAAATTTTGAGCTGTATAAACCTAAATTCCTAAAATTTGAAAGCGAACTCAAGTGAAAACTCACCCAAAAATAGACTGAGTTTTAAGTATTATCAGTTTTCTCGTCATGACCAGCTTTCCACTGATAACCTCCGTGATTGAAAACGCCCAGAAATGTAGTAAGAATAAATTTCCTTTCATTTCAAGTGTTTCTTACAAGTTTTTTTTATCATTACTGGAAACAATAATTGCGTATTTGAAGAGTTTTACCACAATTAGAGAGTGTTCCTACAACTACATACTGGAATCGTCAGCATTTTAACTGATTCACACAGGAAACACCAGAGAAATTCGCCCTCCAATTGTAAACATAAACTGTATAGTCTTCACTTAGAATCTTTCTACACAAATTTTGAGCTGTATAAACCTGAATTCCTAAAATTTGAAAGCGAACTCAAGTGAAAACTCACCCTAAACTAGCCGGAGTTGTAAATATTATCAGTTTTCTGGCTATGTCCCACCTTTCCAGTGGTAACCTCCGTGATTGAAAACGGCTGGAAATGTAGTAAGAATCTATTTGCTTTTATTTCAAGTGTTTCTTACAAGTTTCTTTATCATTTCTAGAAAGTATAATTGCGTATTTGAAGAGTTTTACCACAATTAGAGAGTGTTCCTACAACTACATACTGGAATCGTCAGCATTTTAACTGATTCACACAGGAAACACCAGAGAAATTCGGCCTCCAATTGTAAACATAAACAGTATAGTCCTCACTTACAGTCTTTCTACACAAATTTTGAGCTGTATAAACCTGAATTCCTAATATTTGAAAGCGAACTCAAGTGAAAACTCACTCTAAACTAGTTGGAGTTGTAAGTATTATCAGTTTTCTGGTCATTACCCAGATTTCCTGTGGTAACCTCCGTGATTGAAAATGGCTGGAAATGTAGTAAGAATGAAGTTCCTTTTATTTCAAGTGTTTCTTACAAGTTTTTTATCATTTCTGGAAACTATAATTGCGTATTTGAAGAGTTTTACCACAATTACAGAGTGTTCCTACAACTACATACTGAAATCGTCAGCATTTTAACTGATTCACACAGGAAACACCAGAGAAATTCGGCCTCCAATTGTAAACATAAACAGTATAGTCTTCACGAACAGTCTTTCTACACAACTTTTGAGCTGAATAAACCTGAATTCCTAATATTTGAAAGCGAACTCAAGTGAAAACTCACCCTAAACTAGATGGAGTTGTAAGTATTATAAGTTTTCTGGTCATGACCCAGCTTTCCACTGGTAAACTCTGTGATTGAAAACGGCTGGAAATGTAGTAAGAATAAATTTCCTTTCATTGCAAGTGTTTCTTACAAGTTTTTTATCATTTCTGGAAGCTATAATTGCGTATTTGAAGAGTTTTACCACAATTAGAGAGTGTTACTACAACTATATACTGGAATCGGCAGCATTTTAACTGATTCACACAGAAAACACCAGAGAAATTCGGCTTCCAATTGTAAACATAAACTGTATAGTCTTCACTTAGAATCTTTCTACACAAATTTTGAGCTGTATAAACCTAAATTCCTAAAATTTGAAAGCGAACTCAAGTGAAAACTCACCCAAAAATAGACTGAGTTTTAAGTATTATCAGTTTTCTCGTCATGACCAGCTTTCCACTGGTAACCTCCGTGATTGAAAACGCCCAGAAATGTAGTAAGAATAAATTTCCTTTCATTTCAAGTGTTTCTTACAAGTTTTTTTTATCATTTCTGGAAACTATAATTGCGTATTTGAAGAGTTTTACCACAATTAGAGAGTGTTCCTACAACTATATACTGGAATCGGCAGCATTTTAACTGATTCACACAGAAAACACCAGAGAAATTCGGCTTCCAATTGTAAACATAAACTGTATAGTCCTCACTTACAGTCTTTCTACACAAATTTTGAGCTGTATAAACCTGAATTCCTAAAATTTGAAAGCGAACTCAAGTGAAAACTCACCCTAAACTAGCCGGAGTTGTAAATATTATCAGTTTTCTGGCTATGTCCCACCTTTCCAGTGGTAACCTCCGTGATTGAAAACGGCTGGAAATGTAGTAAGAATCTATTTGCTTTTATTTCAAGTGTTTCTTACAAGTTTCTTTATCATTTCTGGAAAGTATAATTGCGTATTTGAAGAGTTTTACCACAATTAGAGAGTGTTCCTACAACTACATACTGGAATCGTCAGCATTTTAACTGATTCACACAGGAAACACCAGAGAAATTCGGCCTCCAATTGTAAACATAAACAGTATAGTCCTCACTTACAGTCTTTCTACACAAATTTTGAGCTGTATAAACCTGAATTCCTAATATTTGAAAGCGAACTCAAGTGAAAACTCACCCTAAACTAGATGGAGTTGTAAGTATTATCAGTTTTGTGGTGATGACCCAGCTTTCCACTGGTAAACTCCGAGATTGAAAACGGCTGGAAATGTAGTAAGAATAAATTTCCGTTCATTTCAAGTGTTTCTTACAAGTTTTTTATCATTTCTGGAAGCTATAATTGCGTATTTGAAGAGTTTTACCACAATTAGAGAGTGTTCCTACAACTATATACTGGAAGCGGCAGCATTTTAACTGATTCACACAGAAAACGCCAGAAAAATTAGGCCTCAATTTTAAACATAAACAGTATATTGCACACTTACAGTCTTTCTATACAAATTTTGAGCTGTATAAACCTGAAATCCTAATATTTGAAAGCCAATTCAAGTGAAAACTCTCCCTAAACTAGCCGGAGTTTTAAATATTATCAGTTTTCTGGCTATGTCCCACCTTTCCACTGGTAACCTCCGTGATTGAAAACGGCTGGAAATGTAGTAAGAATCTATTTGCTTTTTTTTCAAGTGTTTCTTACAAGTTTTTTTTATCATTACTGGAAACAATAATTGCGTATTTGAAGAGTTTTACCACAATTAGAGAGTGTTCCTACAACTACATACTGGAAGCGTCAGCATTTTAACTGATTCACACAGGAAACACCAGAGAAATTCGGCCTCCAATTGTAAACATAAACTGTATAGTCTTCATTTACAGTCTTTCTACACAAATTTTGAGCTGTATAAACCTGAATTCCTAATATTTGAAAGCGAACTCAAGTGAAAACTCACCCTAAAATAGACTGAGTTTTAAGTATTATCAGTTTTCTGGTCATTACCCAGATTTCCTGTGGTAACCTCCGTGATTGAAAACGGCTGGAAATGTAGTAAGAATCAAGTTCCTTTTATTTCAAGTGTTTCTTACGAGTTATTTATCATTTCTGGAAACTATAATTGCGTATTTGAAGAGTTTTACCACAATTAGAGAGTGTTCCTACAACTATATACTGGAATCGTCAGCATTTTAACTGATTCACACAGAAAACGCCAGAGAAATTAGGCCTCAATTTTAAACATAAACAGTATATTGCACACTTACAGTCTTTCTATACAAATTTTGAGCTGTATAAACCTGAAATCCTAATATTTGAAAGCCAATTCAAGTGAAAACTCTCCCTAAACTAGCCGGAGTTGTAAATATTATCAGTTTTCTGGCTATGTCCCACCTTTCCACTGGTAACCTCCGTGATTGAAAACGGCTGGAAATGTAGTAAGAATAAATTTCCTTTCATTTCAAGTGTTTCTTAGAAGTTTTTTATCATTTCTGGAAGCTATAATTGCGTAATTGAAGAGTTTTACCACAATTAGAGAGTGTTCCTACAACTATATACTGGAATCGGCAGCATTTTAACTGATTCACACAGGAAACACCAGAGAAATTCGGCCTCCAATTGTAAACATAAACAGTATAGTCCTCACTTACAGTCTTTCTACACAAATTTTGAGCTGTATAAACCTGAATTCCTAATATTTGAAAGCGAACTCAAGTGAAAACTCACTCTAAACTAGTTGGAGTTGTAAGTATTATCAGTTTTCTGGTCATGACCCAGCTTTCCACTGGTAAACTCCGTGATTGAATACGGCTGGAAATGTAGTAAGAATCAAGTTCCTTTTATTTCAAGTGTTTCTTACAAGTTTTTTATCATTTCTGGAAGCTATAATTGCGTATTTGAAGAGTTTTACCACAATTACAGAGTGTTCCTACAACTACATACTGAAATCGTCAGCATTTTAACTGATTCACACAGGAAACACCAGAGAAATTCGGCCTCCAATTGTAAACATAAACAGTATAGTCTTCACGTACAGTCTTTCTACGCAACTTTTGAGCTGTATAAACCTGAATTCCTAATATTTGAAAGCGAACTCAAGTGAAAACTCACCCTAAACTAGATGGAGTTGTAAGTATTATCAGTTTTCTGGTCATGACCCAGCTTTCCACTGGTAAACTCTGTGATTGAAAACGGCTGGAAATGTAGTAAGAATAAATTTCCTTTCATTTCAAGTGTTTCTTACAAGTTTTTTATCATTTCTGGAAGCTATAATTGCGTATTTGAAGAGTTTTACCACAATTAGAGAGTGTTCCTACAACTATATACTGGAATCGGCAGCATTTTAACTGATTCACACAGAAAACACCAGAGAAATTCGGCTTCCAATTGTAAACATAAACTGTATAGTCTTCACTTAGAATCTTTCTACACAAATTTTGAGCTGTATAAACCTGAATTCCTAAAATTTGAAAGCGAACTCAAGTGAAAACTCACCCTAAAATAGACTGAGTTTTAAGTATTATCAGTTTTCTCGTCATGACCTGCTTTCCAGTGGTAACCTCCGTGAATGAAAACGCCCAGAAATGTAGTAAGAATAAATTTCCTTTCATTTCAAGTGTTTCTTACAAGTTTTTTTTTATCATTTCTGGAAACTATAATTGCGTAATTGAAGAGTTTTACCAAAATTAGAGTGTTCCTACAACTATATACTGGAATCGTCAGCATTTTAACTGATTCACACAGAAAACGCCAGAAAAATTAGGCCTCAATTTTAAACATAAACAGTATATTGCACACTTACAGTCTTTCTATACAAATTTTGAGCTGTATAAACCTGAAATCCTAATATTTGAAAGCCAATTCAAGTGAAAACTCTCCCTAAACTAGCCGGAGTTGTAAATATTATCAGTTTTCTGGCTATGTCCCTCCTTTCAACTGGTAACCTCCGTGATTGAAAACGGCTGGAAATGTAGTAAAAATCTATTTGCTTTTATTTCAAGTGTTTCTTACAAGTTTCTTTATCATTTCTGGAAAGTATAATTGCGTATTTGAAGAGTTTTACCACAATTAGAGAGTGTTCCTACAACTACATACTGGAATCGTCAGCATTTTAACTGATTCACACAGGAAACACCAGAGAAATTCGGCCTCCAATTGTAAACATAAACAGTATAGTCCTCACTTACAGTCTTTCTACACAAATTTTGAGCTGTATAAACCTGAATTCCTAATATTTGAATGCGAACTCAAGTGAAAACTCACTCTAAACTAGTTGGAGTTGTAAGTATTATCAGGTTTCTGGTCATTACCTAGATTTCCTGTGGTAACCTCCGTGATTGAAGACTGCTGGAACTGTAGTAAGAATCAAGTTCCTTTTATTTCAAGTGTTTCTTACAAGTTTTTTATCATTTCTGGAAACTATAATTGCGTATTTGAAGAGTTTTACCACAATTACCGAGTATTCCTACAACTACATACTGAAATCGTCAGCATTTTAACTGATTCACACAGGAAACACCAGAGAAATTCGGCCTCCAATTGTAAACATAAACAGTATAGTCCTCACTTACAGTCTTTCTACACAAATTTTGAGCTGTATAAACCTGAATTCCTAATATTTGAAAGCGAACTCAAGTGAAAACTCACTCTAAACTAGTTGGAGTTGTAAGTATTATCAGTTTTCTGGTCATTACCCAGATTTCCTGTGGTAACCTCCGTGATTGAAAACGGCTGGAAATGTAGTAAGAATCAAGTTCCTTTTATTTCAAGTGTTTCTTACAAGTTTTTTATCATTTCTGGAAACTATAATTGCGTATTTGAAGAGTTTTACCACAATTACAGAGTGTTCCTACAACTACATACTGAAATCGTCAGCATTTTAACTGATTCACACAGGAAACAACAGAGAAATTCGCCCTCCAATTGTAAACATAAACAGTATAGTCTTCACGTACAGTCTTTCTACACAACTTTTGAGCTGAATAAACCTGAATTCCTAATATTTGAAAGCGAACTCAAGTGAAAACTCACCCTAAACTAGATGGAGTTGTAAGTATTATCAGTTTTCTGGTCATGACCCAGCTTTCCACTGGTAAACTCTGTGATTGAAAACGGCTGGAAATGTAGTAAGAATAAATTTCCTTTCATTTCAAGTGTTTCTTACAAGTTTTTTATCATTTCTGGAAGCTATAATTGCGTATTTGAAGAGTTTTACCACAATTAGAGAGTGTTCCTACAACTATATACTGGAATCGGCAGCATTTTAACTGATTCACACAGAAAACACCAGAGAAATTCGGCTTCCAATTGTAAACATAAACTGTATAGTCTTCACTTAGAATCTTTCTACACAAATTTTGAGCTGTATAAACCTGAATTCCTAAAATTTGAAAGCGAACTCAAGTGAAAACTCACCCTAAAATAGACTGAGTTTTAAGTATTATCAGTTTTCTCGTCATGACCTGCTTTCCACTGGTAACCTCCGTGATTGAAAACGCCCAGAAATGTAGTAAGAATAAATTTCCTTTCATTTCAAGTGTTTCTTACAAGTTTTTTTTATCATTTCTGGAAACTATAATTGCGTAATTGAAGAGTTTTACCAAAATTAGAGAGTGTTCCTACAACTATATACTGGAATCGTCAGCATTTTAACTGATTCACACAGAAAACGCCAGAAAAATTAGGCCTCAATTTTAAACATAAACAGTATATTGCACACTTACAGTCTTTCTATACAAATTTTGAGCTGTATAAACCTGAAATCCTAATATTTGAAAGCCAATTCAAGTGAAAACTCTCCCTAAACTAGCCGGAGTTGTAAATATTATCAGTTTTCTGGCTATGTCCCACCTTTCCACTGGTAACCTCCGTGATTGAAAACGGCTGGAAATGTAGTAAGAATCTATTTGCTTTTATTTCAAGTGTTTCTTACAAGTTTCTTTATCATTTCTGGAAAGTATAATTGCGTATTTGAAGAGTTTTACCACAATTAGAGAGTGTTCCTACAACTATATACTGGAATCGTCAGCATTTTAACTGATTCACACAGGAAACACCAGAGAAATTCGGCCTCCAATTGTAAACATAAACAGTATAGTCCTCACTTACAGTCTTTCTACACAAATTTTGAGCTGTATAAACCTGAATTCCTAATATTTGAATGCGAACTCAAGTGAAAACTCACTCTAAACTAGTTGGAGTTGTAAGTATTATCAGGTTTCTGGTCATTACCTAGATTTCCTGTGGTAACCTCCGTGATTGAAGACTGCTGGAACTGTAGTAAGAATCAAGTTCCTTTTATTTCAAGTGTTTCTTACAAGTTTTTTATCATTTCTGGAAACTATAATTGCGTATTTGAAGAGTTTTACCACAATTACCGAGTATTCCTACAACTACATACTGAAATCGTCAGCATTTTAACTGATTCACACAGGAAACACCAGAGAAATTCGGCCTCCAATTGTAAACATAAACAGTATAGTCCTCACTTACAGTCTTTCTACACAAATTTTGAGCTGTATAAACCTGAATTCCTAATATTTGAAAGCGAACTCAAGTGAAAACTCACTCTAAACTAGTTGGAGTTGTAAGTATTATCAGTTTTCTGGTCATTACCCAGATTTCCTGTGGTAACCTCCGTGATTGAAAACGGCTGGAAATGTAGTAAGAATCAAGTTCCTTTTATTTCAAGTGTTTCTTACAAGTTTTTTATCATTTCTGGAAACTATAATTGCGTATTTGAAGAGTTTTACCACAATTACAGAGTGTTCCTACAACTACATACTGAAATCGTCAGCATTTTAACTGATTCACACAGGAAACAACAGAGAAATTCGCCCTCCAATTGTAAACATAAACAGTATAGTCTTCACGTACAGTCTTTCTACACAACTTTTGAGCTGAATAAACCTGAATTCCTAATATTTGAAAGCGAACTCAAGTGAAAACTCACCCTAAACTAGATGGAGTTGTAAGTATTATCAGTTTTCTGGTCATGACCCAGCTTTCCACTGGTAAACTCTGTGATTGAAAACGGCTGGAAATGTAGTAAGAATAAATTTCCTTTCATTTCAAGTGTTTCTTACAAGTTTTTTATCATTTCTGGAAGCTATAATTGCGTATTTGAAGAGTTTTACCACAATTAGAGAGTGTTCCTACAACTATATACTGGAATCGGCAGCATTTTAACTGATTCACACAGAAAACACCACAGAAATTCGGCTTCCAATTGTAAACATAAACTGTATAGTCTTCACTTAGAATCTTTCTACACAAATTTTGAGCTGTATAAACCTGAATTCCTAAAATTTGAAAGCGAACTCAAGTGAAAACTCACCCTAAAATAGACTGAGTTTTAAGTATTATCAGTTTTCTCGTCATGACCTGCTTTCCACTGGTAACCTCCGTGATTGAAAACGCCCAGAAATGTAGTAAGAATAAATTTCCTTTCATTTCAAGTGTTTCTTACAAGTTTTTTTTATCATTTCTGGAAACTATAATTGCGTAATTGAAGAGTTTTACCAAAATTAGAGAGTGTTCCTACAACTATATACTGGAATCGTCAGCATTTTAACTGATTCACACAGAAAACGCCAGAAAAATTAGGCCTCAATTTTAAACATAAACAGTATATTGCACACTTACAGTCTTTCTATACAAATTTTGAGCTGTATAAACCTGAAATCCTAATATTTGAAAGCCAATTCAAGTGAAAACTCTCCCTAAACTAGCCGGAGTTGTAAATATTATCAGTTTTCTGGCTATGTCCCACCTTTCCACTGGTAACCTCCGTGATTGAAAACGGCTGGAAATGTAGTAAGAATCTATTTGCTTTTATTTCAAGTGTTTCTTACAAGTTTCTTTATCATTTCTGGAAAGTATAATTGCGTATTTGAAGAGTTTTACCACAATTAGAGAGTGTTCCTACAACTATATACTGGAATCGTCAGCATTTTAACTGATTCACACAGGAAACACCAGAGAAATTCGGCCTCCAATTGTAAACATAAACAGTATAGTCCTCACTTACAGTCTTTCTACACAAATTTTGAGCTGTATAAACCTGAATTCCTAATATTTGAATGCGAACTCAAGTGAAAACTCACTCTAAACTAGTTGGAGTTGTAAGTATTATCAGGTTTCTGGTCATTACCCAGATTTCCTGTGGTAACCTCCGTGATTGAAGACGGCTGGAACTGTAGTAAGAATCAAGTTCCTTTTATTTCAAGTGTTTCTTACAAGTTTTTTATCATTTCTGGAAACTATAATTGCGTATTTGAAGAGTTTTACCACAATTACAGAGTGTTCCTACAACTACATACTGAAATCATCAGCATTTTAACTGATTCACACAGGAAACACCAGAGAAATTCGGCCTCCAATTGTAAACATAAACAGTATAGTCTTCACGTACAGTCTTTCTACACAACTTTTGAGCTGAATAAACCTGAATTCCTAATATTTGAAAGCGAACTCAAGTGAAAACTCACCCTAAACTAGATGGAGTTGTAAGTATTATCAGTTTTCTGGTCATGACCCAGCTTTCCACTGGTAAACTCCGTGATTGAAAACGGCTGGAAATGTAGTAAGAATAAATTTCCTTTCATTTCAAGTGTTTCTTACAAGTTTTTTATCATTTCTGGAAGCTATAATTGCGTATTTGAAGAGTTTTACCACAATTAGAGAGTGTTCCTACAACTATATACTGGAATCGGCCGCATTTTAACTGATTCACACAGAAAACACCAGAGAAATTCGGCTTCCAATTGTAAACATAAACTGTATAGTCTTCACTTAGAATCTTTCTACACAAATTTTGAGCTGTATAAACCTGAATTCCTAAAATTTGAAAGCGAACTCAAGTGAAAACTCACCCTAAACTAGCCGGAGTTGTAAATATTATCAGTTTTCTGGCTATGTCCCACCTTTCCACTGATAACCTCCGTGATTGAAAACGGCTGGAAATGTAGTAAGAATCTATTTGCTTTTATTTCAAGTGTTTCTTACAAGTTTCTTTATCATTTCTGGAAAGTATAATTGCATATTTGAAGAGTTTTACCACAATTAGAGAGTGTTCCTACAACTACATACTGGAAACGTCAGCATTTTAACTGATTCACACAGGAAACACCAGAGAAATTCGGCCTCCAATTGTTAACATAAACAGTATAGTCCTCACTAACAGTCTTTCTACACAAATTTTGAGCTGTATAAACCTGAATTCCTAATATTTGAAAGCGAACTCAAGTGAAAACTCACTCTAAACTAGTTGGAGTTGTAAGTATTATCAGTTTTCTGGTCATAACACAGATTTCCTGTGGTAACCTCCGTGATTGAAAATGGCTGGAAATGTAGTAAGAATCAAGTTCCTTTTATTTCAAGTGTTTCTTACAAGTTTTTTATCATTTCTGGAAACTATAATTGCGTATTTGAAGAGTTTTACCACAATTACAGAGTGTTCATACAACTACATACTGAAATCGTCAGCATTTTAACTGATTCACACAGGAAACACGAGAGAAATTCGGCCTCCAGTTGTAAACATAAACAGTATAGTCTTCACCTACAGTCTTTCTACACAACTTTTGAGCTGAATAAACCTGAATTCCTAATATTTGAAAGCGAACTCAAGTGAAAACTCACCCTAAACTAGATGGAGTTGTAAGTATTATCAGTTTTCTGGTCATGACCCAGCTTTCCACTGGTAAACTCTGTGATTGAAAACGGCTGGAAATGTAGTAAGAATAAATTTCCTTTCATTTCAAGTGTTTCTTACAAGTTTTTTATCATTTCTGGAAGCTATAATTGCGTATTTGAAGAGTTTTACCACAATTAGAGAGTGTTACTACAACTATATACTGGAATCGGCATCATTTTAACTGACCACACAGAAAACACCAGAGAAATTCGGCTTCCAATTGTAAACATAAACTGTATAGTCTTCACTTAGAATCTTTCTACACAAATTTTGAGCTGTATAAACCTGAATTCCTAAAATTTGAAAGCGAACTCAAGTGAAAACTCACCCAAAAATAGACTGAGTTTTAAGTATTATCAGTTTTCTCGTCATGACCAGCTTTCCACTGGTAACCTCCGAGATTGAAAACGCCAAGAAATGTAGTAAGAATAAATTTCCTTTCATTTCAAGTGTTTCTTACAAGTTTTTTTTATCATTTCTGGAAACTATAATTGCGTATTTGAAGAGTTTTACCACAATTAGAGAGTGTTCCTACAACTATATACTGGAATCGGCAGCATTTTAACTGATTCACACAGGAAACACCAGAGAAATTCGGCTTCCAATTGTAAACATAAACTGTATAGTCCTCACAGTCTTTCTGCACAAATTTTGAGCTGTATAAACCTGAATTCCTAAAATTTGAAAGCGAACTCAAGTGAAAACTCACCCTAAACTAGGCGGAGTTGTAAATATTATCAGTTTTCTGGCTATGTCCCACCTTTCCACTGGTAACCTCCGTGATTGAAAACGGCTGGAAATGTAGTAAGAATCTATTTGCTTTTATTTCAAGTGTTTCTTACAAGTTTCTTTATCATTTCTGGAAAGTATAATTGCCTATTTGAAGAGTTTTACCACAATTAGAGAGTGTTCCTAAAACTACATACTGGAATCGTCAGCATTTTAACTGATTCACACAGGAAACACCAGAGAAATTCGGCCTCCAATTGTAAACATAAACAGTATAGTCCTCACTTACAGTCTTTCTACACGAATTTTGAGCTGTATAAACCTGAATTCCTAATATTTGAAAGCGAACTCAAGTGAAAACTCACCCTAAACTAGTTGGAGTTGTAAGTATTATCAGCTTTCTGGTCATTACCCAGATTTCCTGTGGTAACCTCCGTGATTGAAAACGGCTGGAAATATAGTAAGAATCAAGTTCCTTTTATTTCAAGTGTTTCTTACAAGTTTTTTATCATTTCTGGAAACTATAATTGCGTATTTGAAGAGTTTTACCACAATTACAGAGTGTTCCTACAACTACATACTGAAATCGTCAGCATTTTAACTGATTCACACAGGAAACAACAGAGAAATTCGCCCTCCAATTGTAAACATAAACAGTATAGTCTTCACGTACAGTCTTTCTACACAACTTTTGAGCTGAATAAACCTGAATTCCTAATATTTGAAAGCGAACTCAAGTGAAAACTCACCCTAAACTAGATGGAGTTGTAAGTATTATAAGTTTTCTGGTCATGACCCAGCTTTCCACTGGTAAACTCTGTGAATGAAAACGACTGGAAATGTAGTAAGAATAAATTTCCTTTCATTTCAAGTGTTTCTTACAAGTTTTTTATCATTTCTGGAAGCTATAATTGCGTATTTGAAGAGTTTTACCACAATTAGAGAGTGTTCCTACAACTATATACTGAAATCGTCAGCATTTTAACTGATTCACACAGGAAACACCAGAGAAATTCGGCCTCCAATTGTAAACATAAACAGTATAGTCTTCACGTACAGTCTTTCTACACAACTTTTGAGCTGTATAAACCTGAATTCCTAAAATTTGAAAGCGAACTCAAGTGAAAACTCACCCTAAAATAGACTGATTTTTAAGTATTATCAGTTTTCTCGTCATGACCTGCTTTCCACTGGTAACCTCCGCGATTGGAAACGCCCAGAAATGTAGTAAGAATAAATTTCCTTTCATTTCAAGTGTTTCTTACAAGTTTTTTATCATTTCTGGAAGCTATAATTGCGTATTTGAAGAGTTTTACCACAATTAGAGAGTGTTCCTACAACTATATACTGGAAGCGGCAGCATTTTAACTGATTCACACAGAAAACGCCAGAAAAATTAGGCCTAAATTTTAAACATAAACAGTATATTGCACACTTACAGTCTTTCTATACAAATTTTGAGCTGCATAAACCTGAAATCCTAATGTTTGAAAGCCAATTGAAGTGAAAACTCTCCCTAAACTAGCCGGAGTTTTAAATATTATCAGTTTTCTGGCTATGTCCCACCTTTCCACTGGTAACCTCCGTGATTGAAAACGGCTGGAAATGTAGTAAGAATCTATTTGCTTTTATTTCAAGTGTTTCTTACAAGTTTCTTTATCATTTCTGGAAAGTATAATTGCGTATTGAAGAGTTTTACCACAATTAGAGACTGTTCCTACAACTACATACTGGAATCGTCAGCATTTTAACTGATTCACACAGGAAACACCAGAGAAATTCGGCCTCCAATTGTAAACATAAACTGTATAGTCTACATTTACAGTCTTTCTACACAAATTTTGAGCTGTATAAACCTGAATTCCTACTATTTGAAAGCGAACTCAAGTGAAAACTCACCCTAAAGTAGACGGAGTTGTAAGTATTATCAGTTTTCTGGTCATGACCCAGCTTTCTACTGGTAAACTCCGTGATTGAAAACAGCTGGAAATGTAGTAAGAATAAATTTCCTTTCATTTCAAGTGTTTCTTACAAGTTTTTTATCATTTCTGGAAACTATAATTGCGTATTTGAAGAGTTTTACCACAATTAGAGAGTGTTCCTACAACTATATACTGGAATCGTCAGCATTTAAACTGATTCACACAGAAAACGCCAGAGAAATTAGGCCTCAATTTTAAACATAAACAGTATATTGCACACTTACAGTCTTTCTATACAAATTTTGAGCTGTATAAACCTGAAATCCTAATATTTGAAAGCCAATTCAAGTGAAAACTCTCCCTAAACTAGCCGGAGTTGTAAATATTATCAGTTTTCTGGCTATGTCCCACCTTTCCACTGGTAACCTCCGTGATTGAAAACGGCTGGAAATGTAGTAAGAATCAAGTTCCTTTTATTTCAAGTGTTTCTTACAAGTTTTTTATCATTTCTGGAAACTATAATTGCGTATTTGAAGAGTTTTACCACAATTACAGAGTGTTCCTACAACTACATACTGAAATCGTCAGCATTTTAACTGATTCACACAGGAAACACCAGAGAAATTCGGCCTCCAATTGTAAACATAAACAGTATAGTCTTCACGTACAGTCTTTCTACACAACTTTTGAGCTGAATAAACCTGAATTCCTAATATTTGAAAGCGAACTCAAGTGAAAACTCACCCTAAACTAGATGGAGTTGTAAGTATTATCAGTTTTCTGGTCATGACCCAGCTTTCCACTGGTAAACTCTGTGATTGAAAACGGCTGGAAATGTAGTAAGAATAAATTTCCTTTCATTTCAAGTGTTTCTTACAAGTTTTTTATCATTTCTGGAAGCTATAATTGCGTATTTGAAGAGTTTTACCACAATTAGAGAGTGTTCCTACAACTATATACTGGAATCGGCAGCATTTTAACTGATTCACACAGAAAACACCAGAGAAATTCGGCTTCCAATTGTAAACATAAACTGTATAGTCTTCACTTAGAATCTTTCTACACAAATTTTGAGCTGTATAAACCTGAATTCCTAAAATTTGAAAGCGAACTCAAGTGAAAACTCACCCTAAAATAGACTGAGTTTTAAGTATTATCAGTTTTCTCGTCATGACCTGCTTTCCACTGGTAACCTCCGTGATTGAAAACGCCCAGAAATGTAGTAAGAATAAATTTCCTTTCATTTCAAGTGTTTCTTACAAGTTTTTTTTATCATTTCTGGAAACTATAATTGCGTAATTGAAGAGTTTTACCAAAATTAGAGAGTGTTCCTACAACTATATACTGGAATCGTCAGCATTTTAACTGATTCACACAGAAAACGCCAGAAAAATTAGGCCTCAATTTTAAACATAAACAGTATATTGCACACTTACAGTCTTTCTATACAAATTTTGAGCTGTATAAACCTGAAATCCTAATATTTGAAAGCCAATTCAAGTGAAAACTCTCCCTAAACTAGCCGGAGTTGTAAATATTATCAGTTTTCTGGCTATGTCCCACCTTTCCACTGGTAACCTCCGTGATTGAAAACGGCTGGAAATGTAGTAAGAATCTATTTGCTTTTATTTCAAGTGTTTCTTACAAGTTTCTTTATCATTTCTGGAAAGTATAATTGCGTATTTGAAGAGTTTTACCACAATTAGAGAGTGTTCCTACAACTATATACTGGAATCGTCAGCATTTTAACTGATTCACACAGGAAACACCAGAGAAATTCGGCCTCCAATTGTAAACATAAACAGTATAGTCCTCACTTACAGTCTTTCTACACAAATTTTGAGCTGTATAAACCTAAATTCCTAATATTTGAATGCGAACTCAAGTGAAAACTCACTCTAAACTAGTTGGAGTTGTAAGTATTATCAGGTTTCTGGTCATTACCCAGATTTCCTGTGGTAACCTCCGTGATTGAAGACGGCTGGAACTGTAGTAAGAATCAAGTTCCTTTTATTTCAAGTGTTTCTTACAAGTTTTTTATCATTTCTGGAAACTATAATTGCGTATTTGAAGAGTTTTACCACAATTACAGAGTGTTCCTACAACTACATACTGAAATCATCAGCATTTTAACTGATTCACACAGGAAACACCAGAGAAATTCGGCCTCCAATTGTAAACATAAACAGTATAGTCTTCACGTACAGTCTTTCTACACAACTTTTGAGCTGAATAAACCTGAATTCCTAATATTTGAAAGCGAACTCAAGTGAAAACTCACCCTAAACTAGATGGAGTTGTAAGTATTATCAGTTTTCTGGTCATGACCCAGCTTTCCACTGGTAAACTCCGTGATTGAAAACGGCTGGAAATGTAGTAAGAATAAATTTCCTTTCATTTCAAGTGTTTCTTACAAGTTTTTTATCATTTCTGGAAGCTATAATTGCGTATTTGAAGAGTTTTACCACAATTAGAGAGTGTTCCTACAACTATATACTGGAATCGGCCGCATTTTAACTGATTCACACAGAAAACACCAGAGAAATTCGGCTTCCAATTGTAAACATAAACTGTATAGTCTTCACTTAGAATCTTTCTACACAAATTTTGAGCTGTATAAACCTGAATTCCTAAAATTTGAAAGCGAACTCAAGTGAAAACTCACCCTAAACTAGCCGGAGTTGTAAATATTATCAGTTTTCTGGCTATGTCCCACCTTTCCACTGATAACCTCCGTGATTGAAAACGGCTGGAAATGTAGTAAGAATCTATTTGCTTTTATTTCAAGTGTTTCTTACAAGTTTCTTTATCATTTCTGGAAAGTATAATTGCATATTTGAAGAGTTTTACCACAATTAGAGAGTGTTCCTACAACTACATACTGGAAACGTCAGCATTTTAACTGATTCACACAGGAAACACCAGAGAAATTCGGCCTCCAATTGTTAACATAAACAGTATAGTCCTCACTAACAGTCTTTCTACACAAATTTTGAGCTGTATAAACCTGAATTCCTAATATTTGAAAGCGAACTCAAGTGAAAACTCACTCTAAACTAGTTGGAGTTGTAAGTATTATCAGTTTTCTGGTCATAACACAGATTTCCTGTGGTAACCTCCGTGATTGAAAATGGCTGGAAATGTAGTAAGAATCAAGTTCCTTTTATTTCAAGTGTTTCTTACAAGTTTTTTATCATTTCTGGAAACTATAATTGCGTATTTGAAGAGTTTTACCACAATTACAGAGTGTTCATACAACTACATACTGAAATCGTCAGCATTTTAACTGATTCACACAGGAAACACGAGAGAAATTCGGCCTCCAGTTGTAAACATAAACAGTATAGTCTTCACCTACAGTCTTTCTACACAACTTTTGAGCTGAATAAACCTGAATTCCTAATATTTGAAAGCGAACTCAAGTGAAAACTCACCCTAAACTAGATGGAGTTGTAAGTATTATCAGTTTTCTGGTCATGACCCAGCTTTCCACTGGTAAACTCTGTGATTGAAAACGGCTGGAAATGTAGTAAGAATAAATTTCCTTTCATTTCAAGTGTTTCTTACAAGTTTTTTATCATTTCTGGAAGCTATAATTGCGTATTTGAAGAGTTTTACCACAATTAGAGAGTGTTACTACAACTATATACTGGAATCGGCATCATTTTAACTGACCACACAGAAAACACCAGAGAAATTCGGCTTCCAATTGTAAACATAAACTGTATAGTCTTCACTTAGAATCTTTCTACACAAATTTTGAGCTGTATAAACCTGAATTCCTAAAATTTGAAAGCGAACTCAAGTGAAAACTCACCCAAAAATAGACTGAGTTTTAAGTATTATCAGTTTTCTCGTCATGACCAGCTTTCCACTGGTAACCTCCGAGATTGAAAACGCCAAGAAATGTAGTAAGAATAAATTTCCTTTCATTTCAAGTGTTTCTTACAAGTTTTTTTTATCATTTCTGGAAACTATAATTGCGTATTTGAAGAGTTTTACCACAATTAGAGAGTGTTCCTACAACTATATACTGGAATCGGCAGCATTTTAACTGATTCACACAGGAAACACCAGAGAAATTCGGCTTCCAATTGTAAACATAAACTGTATAGTCCTCACAGTCTTTCTGCACAAATTTTGAGCTGTATAAACCTGAATTCCTAAAATTTGAAAGCGAACTCAAGTGAAAACTCACCCTAAACTAGGCGGAGTTGTAAATATTATCAGTTTTCTGGCTATGTCCCACCTTTCCACTGGTAACCTCCGTGATTGAAAACGGCTGGAAATGTAGTAAGAATCTATTTGCTTTTATTTCAAGTGTTTCTTACAAGTTTCTTTATCATTTCTGGAAAGTATAATTGCCTATTTGAAGAGTTTTACCACAATTAGAGAGTGTTCCTAAAACTACATACTGGAATCGTCAGCATTTTAACTGATTCACACAGGAAACACCAGAGAAATTCGGCCTCCAATTGTAAACATAAACAGTATAGTCCTCACTTACAGTCTTTCTACACGAATTTTGAGCTGTATAAACCTGAATTCCTAATATTTGAAAGCGAACTCAAGTGAAAACTCACCCTAAACTAGTTGGAGTTGTAAGTATTATCAGCTTTCTGGTCATTACCCAGATTTCCTGTGGTAACCTCCGTGATTGAAAACGGCTGGAAATATAGTAAGAATCAAGTTCCTTTTATTTCAAGTGTTTCTTACAAGTTTTTTATCATTTCTGGAAACTATAATTGCGTATTTGAAGAGTTTTACCACAATTACAGAGTGTTCCTACAACTACATACTGAAATCGTCAGCATTTTAACTGATTCACACAGGAAACAACAGAGAAATTCGCCCTCCAATTGTAAACATAAACAGTATAGTCTTCACGTACAGTCTTTCTACACAACTTTTGAGCTGAATAAACCTGAATTCCTAATATTTGAAAGCGAACTCAAGTGAAAACTCACCCTAAACTAGATGGAGTTGTAAGTATTATCAGTTTTCTGGTCATGACCCAGCTTTCCACTGGTAAACTCTGTGAATGAAAACGACTGGAAATGTAGTAAGAATAAATTTCCTTTCATTTCAAGTGTTTCTTACAAGTTTTTTATCATTTCTGGAAGCTATAATTGCGTATTTGAAGAGTTTTACCACAATTAGAGAGTGTTCCTACAACTATATACTGAAATCGTCAGCATTTTAACTGATTCACACAGGAAACACCAGAGAAATTCGGCCTCCAATTGTAAACATAAACAGTATAGTCTTCACGTACAGTCTTTCTACACAACTTTTGAGCTGTATAAACCTGAATTCCTAAAATTTGAAAGCGAACTCAAGTGAAAACTCACCCTAAAATAGACTGATTTTTAAGTATTATCAGTTTTCTCGTCATGACCTGCTTTCCACTGGTAACCTCCGCGATTGGAAACGCCCAGAAATGTAGTAAGAATAAATTTCCTTTCATTTCAAGTGTTTCTTACAAGTTTTTTATCATTTCTGGAAGCTATAATTGCGTATTTGAAGAGTTTTACCACAATTAGAGAGTGTTCCTACAACTATATACTGGAAGCGGCAGCATTTTAACTGATTCACACAGAAAACGCCAGAAAAATTAGGCCTAAATTTTAAACATAAACAGTATATTGCACACTTACAGTCTTTCTATACAAATTTTGAGCTGCATAAACCTGAAATCCTAATGTTTGAAAGCCAATTGAAGTGAAAACTCTCCCTAAACTAGCCGGAGTTTTAAATATTATCAGTTTTCTGGCTATGTCCCACCTTTCCACTGGTAACCTCCGTGATTGAAAACGGCTGGAAATGTAGTAAGAATCTATTTGCTTTTATTTCAAGTGTTTCTTACAAGTTTCTTTATCATTTCTGGAAAGTATAATTGCGTATTGAAGAGTTTTACCACAATTAGAGACTGTTCCTACAACTACATACTGGAATCGTCAGCATTTTAACTGATTCACACAGGAAACACCAGAGAAATTCGGCCTCCAATTGTAAACATAAACTGTATAGTCTACATTTACAGTCTTTCTACACAAATTTTGAGCTGTATAAACCTGAATTCCTACTATTTGAAAGCGAACTCAAGTGAAAACTCACCCTAAAGTAGACGGAGTTGTAAGTATTATCAGTTTTCTGGTCATGACCCAGCTTTCTACTGGTAAACTCCGTGATTGAAAACAGCTGGAAATGTAGTAAGAATAAATTTCCTTTCATTTCAAGTGTTTCTTACAAGTTTTTTATCATTTCTGGAAACTATAATTGCGTATTTGAAGAGTTTTACCACAATTAGAGAGTGTTCCTACAACTATATACTGGAATCGTCAGCATTTAAACTGATTCACACAGAAAACGCCAGAGAAATTAGGCCTCAATTTTAAACATAAACAGTATATTGCACACTTACAGTCTTTCTATACAAATTTTGAGCTGTATAAACCTGAAATCCTAATATTTGAAAGCCAATTCAAGTGAAAACTCTCCCTAAACTAGCCGGAGTTGTAAATATTATCAGTTTTCTGGCTATGTCCCACCTTTCCACTGGTAACCTCCGTGATTGAAAACGGCTGGAAATGTAGTAAGAATCAAGTTCCTTTTATTTCAAGTGTTTCTTACAAGTTTTTTATCATTTCTGGAAACTATAATTGCGTATTTGAAGAGTTTTACCACAATTACAGAGTGTTCCTACAACTACATACTGAAATCGTCAGCATTTTAACTGATTCACACAGGAAACACCAGAGAAATTCGGCCTCCAATTGTAAACATAAACAGTATAGTCTTCACGTACAGTCTTTCTACACAACTTTTGAGCTGAATAAACCTGAATTCCTAATATTTGAAAGCGAACTCAAGTGAAAACTCACCCTAAACTAGATGGAGTTGTAAGTATTATCAGTTTTCTGGTCATGACCCAGCTTTCCACTGGTAAACTCTGTGATTGAAAACGGCTGGAAATGTAGTAAGAATAAATTTCCTTTCATTTCAAGTGTTTCTTACAAGTTTTTTATCATTTCTGGAAGCTAT
This sequence comes from Myotis daubentonii, assembly GCF_963259705.1. Classification (NCBI taxonomy): domain Eukaryota; kingdom Metazoa; phylum Chordata; class Mammalia; order Chiroptera; family Vespertilionidae; genus Myotis; species Myotis daubentonii. The sequence goes on along the minus strand of NC_081861.1, from coordinate 76,361,405 downwards.
AATTGCGTATTTGAAGAGTTTTACCACAATTAGAGAGTGTTCCTACAACTATATACTGGAATCGGCAGCATTTTAACTGATTCACACAGAAAACTCCAGAGAAATTCGGCTTCCAATTGTAAACATAAACTGTATAGTCTTCACTTAGAATCTTTCTACACAAATTTTGAGCTGTATAAACCTGAATTCCTAAAATTTGAAAGCGAACTCAAGTGAAAACTCACCCTAAAATAGACTGAGTTTTAAGTATTATCAGTTTTCTCGTCATGACCTGCTTTCCACTGGTAACCTCCGTGATTGAAAACGCCCAGAAATGTAGTAAGAATAAATTTCCTTTCATTTCAAGTGTTTCTTACAAGTTTTTTTTATCATTTCTGGAAACTATAATTGCGTAATTGAAGAGTTTTACCAAAATTAGAGAGTGTTCCTACAACTATATACTGGAATCGTCAGCATTTTAACTGATTCACACAGAAAACGCCAGAAAAATTAGGCCTCAATTTTAAACATAAACAGTATATTGCACACTTACAGTCTTTCTATACAAATTTTGAGCTGTATAAACCTGAAATCCTAATATTTGAAAGCCAATTCAAGTGAAAACTCTCCCTAAACTAGCCGGAGTTGTAAATATTATCAGTTTTCTGGCTATGTCCCACCTTTCCACTGGTAACCTCCGTGATTGAAAACGGCTGGAAATGTAGTAAGAATCTATTTGCTTTTATTTCAAGTGTTTCTTACAAGTTTCTTTATCATTTCTGGAAAGTATAATTGCGTATTTGAAGAGTTTTACCACAATTAGAGAGTGTTCCTACAACTATATACTGGAATCGTCAGCATTTTAACTGATTCACACAGGAAACACCAGAGAAATTCGGCCTCCAATTGTAAACATAAACAGTATAGTCCTCACTTACAGTCTTTCTACACAAATTTTGAGCTGTATAAACCTAAATTCCTAATATTTGAATGCGAACTCAAGTGAAAACTCACTCTAAACTAGTTGGAGTTGTAAGTATTATCAGGTTTCTGGTCATTACCCAGATTTCCTGTGGTAACCTCCGTGATTGAAGACGGCTGGAACTGTAGTAAGAATCAAGTTCCTTTTATTTCAAGTGTTTCTTACAAGTTTTTTATCATTTCTGGAAACTATAATTGCGTATTTGAAGAGTTTTACCACAATTACAGAGTGTTCCTACAACTACATACTGAAATCATCAGCATTTTAACTGATTCACACAGGAAACACCAGAGAAATTCGGCCTCCAATTGTAAACATAAACAGTATAGTCTTCACGTACAGTCTTTCTACACAACTTTTGAGCTGAATAAACCTGAATTCCTAATATTTGAAAGCGAACTCAAGTGAAAACTCACCCTAGACTAGATGGAGTTGTAAGTATTATCAGTTTTCTGGTCATGACCCAGCTTTCCACTGGTAAACTCCGTGATTGAAAACGGCTGGAAATGTAGTAAGAATAAATTTCCTTTCATTTCAAGTGTTTCTTACAAGTTTTTTATCATTTCTGGAAGCTATAATTGCGTATTTGAAGAGTTTTACCACAATTAGAGAGTGTTCCTACAACTATATACTGGAATCGGCCGCATTTTAACTGATTCACACAGAAAACACCAGAGAAATTCGGCTTCCAATTGTAAACATAAACTGTATAGTCTTCACTTAGAATCTTTCTACACAAATTTTGAGCTGTATAAACCTGAATTCCTAAAATTTGAAAGCGAACTCAAGTGAAAACTCACCCTAAACTAGCCGGAGTTGTAAATATTATCAGTTTTCTGGCTATGTCCCACCTTTCCACTGATAACCTCCGTGATTGAAAACGGCTGGAAATGTAGTAAGAATCTATTTGCTTTTATTTCAAGTGTTTCTTACAAGTTTCTTTATCATTTCTGGAAAGTATAATTGCATATTTGAAGAGTTTTACCACAATTAGAGAGTGTTCCTACAACTACATACTGGAAACGTCAGCATTTTAACTGATTCACACAGGAAACACCAGAGAAATTCGGCCTCCAATTGTTAACATAAACAGTATAGTCCTCACTAACAGTCTTTCTACACAAATTTTGAGCTGTATAAACCTGAATTCCTAATATTTGAAAGCGAACTCAAGTGAAAACTCACTCTAAACTAGTTGGAGTTGTAAGTATTATCAGTTTTCTGGTCATAACACAGATTTCCTGTGGTAACCTCCGTGATTGAAAATGGCTGGAAATGTAGTAAGAATCAAGTTCCTTTTATTTCAAGTGTTTCTTACAAGTTTTTTATCATTTCTGGAAACTATAATTGCGTATTTGAAGAGTTTTACCACAATTACAGAGTGTTCATACAACTACATACTGAAATCGTCAGCATTTTAACTGATTCACACAGGAAACACGAGAGAAATTCGGCCTCCAGTTGTAAACATAAACAGTATAGTCTTCACCTACAGTCTTTCTACACAACTTTTGAGCTGAATAAACCTGAATTCCTAATATTTGAAAGCGAACTCAAGTGAAAACTCACCCTAAACTAGATGGAGTTGTAAGTATTATCAGTTTTCTGGTCATGACCCAGCTTTCCACTGGTAAACTCTGTGATTGAAAACGGCTGGAAATGTAGTAAGAATAAATTTCCTTTCATTTCAAGTGTTTCTTACAAGTTTTTTATCATTTCTGGAAGCTATAATTGCGTATTTGAAGAGTTTTACCACAATTAGAGAGTGTTACTACAACTATATACTGGAATCGGCATCATTTTAACTGACCACACAGAAAACACCAGAGAAATTCGGCTTCCAATTGTAAACATAAACTGTATAGTCTTCACTTAGAATCTTTCTACACAAATTTTGAGCTGTATAAACCTGAATTCCTAAAATTTGAAAGCGAACTCAAGTGAAAACTCACCCAAAAATAGACTGAGTTTTAAGTATTATCAGTTTTCTCGTCATGACCAGCTTTCCACTGGTAACCTCCGAGATTGAAAACGCCAAGAAATGTAGTAAGAATAAATTTCCTTTCATTTCAAGTGTTTCTTACAAGTTTTTTTTATCATTTCTGGAAACTATAATTGCGTATTTGAAGAGTTTTACCACAATTAGAGAGTGTTCCTACAACTATATACTGGAATCTGCAGCATTTTAACTGATTCACACAGGAAACACCAGAGAAATTCGGCTTCCAATTGTAAACATAAACTGTATAGTCCTCACAGTCTTTCTGCACAAATTTTGAGCTGTATAAACCTGAATTCCTAAAATTTGAAAGCGAACTCAAGTGAAAACTCACCCTAAACTAGGCGGAGTTGTAAATATTATCAGTTTTCTGGCTATGTCCCACCTTTCCACTGGTAACCTCCGTGATTGAAAACGGCTGGAAATGTAGTAAGAATCTATTTGCTTTTATTTCAAGTGTTTCTTACAAGTTTCTTTATCATTTCTGGAAAGTATAATTGCCTATTTGAAGAGTTTTACCACAATTAGAGAGTGTTCCTAAAACTACATACTGGAATCGTCAGCATTTTAACTGATTCACACAGGAAACACCAGAGAAATTCGGCCTCCAATTGTAAACATAAACAGTATAGTCCTCACTTACAGTCTTTCTACACGAATTTTGAGCTGTATAAACCTGAATTCCTAATATTTGAAAGCGAACTCAAGTGAAAACTCACCCTAAACTAGTTGGAGTTGTAAGTATTATCAGCTTTCTGGTCATTACCCAGATTTCCTGTGGTAACCTCCGTGATTGAAAACGGCTGGAAATATAGTAAGAATCAAGTTCCTTTTATTTCAAGTGTTTCTTACAAGTTTTTTATCATTTCTGGAAACTATAATTGCGTATTTGAAGAGTTTTACCACAATTACAGAGTGTTCCTACAACTACATACTGAAATCGTCAGCATTTTAACTGATTCACACAGGAAACAACAGAGAAATTCGCCCTCCAATTGTAAACATAAACAGTATAGTCTTCACGTACAGTCTTTCTACACAACTTTTGAGCTGAATAAACCTGAATTCCTAATATTTGAAAGCGAACTCAAGTGAAAACTCACCCTAAACTAGATGGAGTTGTAAGTATTATCAGTTTTCTGGTCATGACCCAGCTTTCCACTGGTAAACTCTGTGAATGAAAACGCCCAGAAATGTAGTAAGAATAAATTTCCTTTCATTTCAAGTGTTTCTTACAAGTTTTTTATCATTTCTGGAAGCTATAATTGCGTATTTGAAGAGTTTTACCACAATTAGAGAGTGTTCCTACAACTATATACTGGAAGCGGCAGCATTTTAACTGATTCACACAGAAAACGCCAGAAAAATTAGGCCTAAATTTTAAACATAAACAGTATATTGCACACTTACAGTCTTTCTATACAAATTTTGAGCTGCATAAACCTGAAATCCTAATGTTTGAAAGCCAATTGAAGTGAAAACTCTCCCTAAACTAGCCGGAGTTTTAAATATTATCAGTTTTCTGGCTATGTCCCACCTTTCCACTGGTAACCTCCGTGATTGAAAACGGCTGGAAATGTAGTAAGAATCTATTTGCTTTTATTTCAAGTGTTTCTTACAAGTTTCTTTATCATTTCTGGAAAGTATAATTGCGTATTGAAGAGTTTTACCACAATTAGAGACTGTTCCTACAACTACATACTGGAATCGTCAGCATTTTAACTGATTCACACAGGAAACACCAGAGAAATTCGGCCTCCAATTGTAAACATAAACTGTATAGTCTACATTTACAGTCTTTCTACACAAATTTTGAGCTGTATAAACCTGAATTCCTACTATTTGAAAGCGAACTCAAGTGAAAACTCACCCTAAAGTAGACGGAGTTGTAAGTATTATCAGTTTTCTGGTCATGACCCAGCTTTCTACTGGTAAACTCCGTGATTGAAAACAGCTGGAAATGTAGTAAGAATAAATTTCCTTTCATTTCAAGTGTTTCTTACAAGTTTTTTATCATTTCTGGAAACTATAATTGCGTATTTGAAGAGTTTTACCACAATTAGAGAGTGTTCCTACAACTATATACTGGAATCGTCAGCATTTAAACTGATTCACACAGAAAACGCCAGAGAAATTCGGCCTCAATTTTAAACATAAACAGTATATTGCACACTTACAATCTTTCTATACAAATTTTGAGCTGTATAAACCTGAAATCCTAATATTTGAAAGCCAATTCAAGTGAAAACTCTCCCTAAACTAGCCGGAGTTGTAAATATTATCAGTTTTCTGGCTATGTCCCACCTTTCCACTGGTAACCTCCGTGATTGAAAACGGCTGGAAATGTAGTAAGAATCTATTTGCTTTTATTTCAAGTGTTTCTTACAAGTTTCTTTATCATTTCTGGAAAGTATAATTGCGTATTGAAGAGTTTTACCACAATTAGAGACTGTTCCTACAACTACATACTGGAATCGTCAGCATTTTAACTGATTCACACAGGAAACACCAGAGAAATTCGGCCTCCAATTGTAAACATAAACTGTATAGTCTTCATTTACAGTCTTTCTACACAAATTTTGAGCTGTAGAAACCTGAATTCCTAATATTTGAAAGCGAACTCAAGTGAAAACTCACCCTAAAATAGACTGAGTTTTAAGTATTATCAGTTTTCTGGTCATTACCCAGATTTCCTGTGGTAACCTCCGTGATTGAAAACGGCTGGAAATGTAGTAAGAATCAAGTTCCTTTTATTTCAAGTGTTTTTACGAGTTATTTATCATTTCTGGAAACTATAATTGCGTTTTTGAAGAGTTTTACCACAATTACAGAGTGTTCCTACAACTACATACTGGAATCGTCAGCATTTTAACTGATTCACAAAGGAAACACCAGAGAAATTTGGCCTCCAATTGTAAACATAAACAGTATAGTCTTCACGTACAGTCTTTCTACACAAATTTTGAGCTGAATAAACCTGAATTCCTACTATTTGAAAGCGAACTCAAGTGAAAACTCACCCTAAAGTAGACGGAGTTGTAAGTATTATCAGTTTTCTGGTCATGACCCAGCTTTCTACTGGTAAACTCCGTGATTGAAAACAGCTGGAAATGTAGTAAGAATAAATTTCCTTTCATTTCAAGTGTTTCTTACAAGTTTTTTATCATTTCTGGAAACTATAATTGCGTATTTGAAGAGTTTTACTACAATTAGAGAGTGTTCCTACAACTATATACTGGAATCGTCAGCATTTAAACTGATTCACACAGAAAACGCCAGAGAAATTAGGCCTCAATTTTAAACATAAACAGTATATTGCACACTTACAGTCTTTCTATACAAATTTTGAGCTGTATAAACCTGAAATCCTAATATTTGAAAGCCAATTCAAGTGAAAACTCTCCCTAAACTAGCCGGAGTTGTAAATATTATCAGTTTTCTGGCTATGTCCCACCTTTCCACTGGTAACCTCCGTGATTGAAAACGGCTGGAAATGTAGTAAGAATCTATTTGCTTTTATTTCAAGTGTTTCTTACAAGTTTCTTTATCATTTCTGGAAAGTATAATTGCGTATTTGAAGAGTTTTACCACAATTAGAGAGTGTTCCTACAACTACATACTGGAATTGTCAGCATTTTAACTGATTCACACAGGAAACACCAGAGAAATTCGGCCTCCAATTGTAAACATAAACAGTATAGTCCTCACTTACAGTCTTTCTACACAAATTTTGAGCTGTATAAACCTGAATTCCTAATATTTGAAAGCGAACTCAAGTGAAAACTCACTCTATACTAGTTGGAGTTGTAAGTATTATCAGTTTTCTGGTCATTACCCAGATTTCCTGCGGTAACCTCCATGATTGAAAACGGCTGGAAATGTAGTAAGAATCAAGTTCCTTTTATTTCAAGTGTTTCTTACAAGTTTTTTATCATTTCTGGAAACTATAATTGCGTATTTGAAGAGTTTTACCACAATTACAGAGTGTTCCTACAACTACATACTGAAATCGTCAGCATTTTAACTGATTCACACAGGAAACACCAGAGAAATTCGGCCTCCAATTGTAAACATAAACAGTATAGTCTTCACGTGCAGTCTTTCTACACAACTTTTGAGCTGAATAAACCTGAATTCCTAATATTTGAAAGCGAACTCAAGTGAAAACTCACCCTAAACTAGATGGAGTTGTAAGTATTATCAGTTTTCTGGTCATGACCCAGCTTTCCACTGGTAAACTCTGTGATTGAAAACAGCTGGAAATGTAGTAAGAATAAATTTCCTTTCATTTCAAGTGTTTCTTACAAGTTTTTTATCATTTCTGGAAGCTATAATTGCGTATTTGAAGAGTTTTACCACAATTAGAGAGTGTTCCTACAACTATATACTGGAATCGGCAGCATTTTAACTGATTCACACAGAAAACACCAGAGAAATTCGGCTTCCAATTGTAAACATAAACTGTATAGTCTTCACTTAGAATCTTTCTACACAAATTTTGAGCTGTATAAACCTGAAATCCTAATGTATGAAAGAGAATTCAAGTGAAAACTCTCCCTAAACTAGCCGGAGTTTTAAATATTATCAGTTTTCTGGCTATGTCCCACCTTTCCACTGGTAACCTCCGTGATTGAAAACGGCTGGAAATGTAGTAAGAATCTATTTGCTTTTATTTCAAGTGTTTCTTACAAGTTTTTTATCATTACTGGAAACAATAATTGTGTATTTGAAGAGTTTTACCACAATTAGAGAGTGTTCCTACAACTACATACTGAAATCGTCAGCATTTTAACTGATTCACACAGGAAACACCAGAGAAATTCGGCCTCCAATTGTAAACATAAACAGTATAGTCCTCACTTACAGTCTTTCTACACAAATTTTGAGCTGTATAAACCTGAATTCCTAATATTTGAAAGCGAAATCAAGTGAAAACTCACTCTAAACTAGTTGGAGTTGTAAGTATTATCAGTTTTCTGGTCATTACCCAGATTTCCTGTGGTAATCTCCGTGATTGAAAACGCCCAGAAATGTAGTAAGAATAAATTTCCTTTCATTTCAAGTGTTTCTTACAAGTTTTTTTTATCATTTCTGGAAACTATAATTGCGTAATTGAAGAGTTTTACCACAATTAGAGCGTGTTCCTACAACTATATACTGGAATCGTCAGCATTTTAACTGATTCACACAGAAAACGCCAGAAAAATTAGGCCTCAATTTTAAACATAAACAGTATATTGCACACTTACAGTCTTTCTATACAAATTTTGAGCTGTATAAACCTGAAATCCTAATGTTTGAAAGCCAATTCAAGTGAAAACTCTCCCTAAACTAGCCGGAGTTTTAAATATTATCAGTTTTCTGGCTATGTCCCACCTTTCCACTGGTAACCTCCGTGATTGAAAACGGCTGGAAATGTAGTAAGAATCTATTTGCTTTTATTTCAAGTGTTTCTTACAAGTTTTTTTTTTATCATTTCTGGAAACTATAATTGCGTATTTGAAGAGTTTTACCACAATTAGAGAGTGTTCCTACAACTACATACTGGAATCGTCTGCATTTTAACTGATTCACACAGAAAACACAAGAGAAATTCGGCTTCTAATTGTAAACATAAACTGTATAGTCTTCACTTAGAATCTTTCTACACAAATTTTGAGCTGTATAAACCTGAATTCCTAAAATTTGAAAGCGAACTCAAGTGAAAACTCACACTAAAATAGACTGAGTTTTAAGTATTATCAGTTTTCTGGTCATGACCAGCTTTCCACTGGTAACCTCCGTGATTGAAAACGCCCAGAAATGTAGTAAGAATAAATTTCCTTTCATTTCAAGTGTTTCTTACAAGTTTTTTTTATCATTTCTGGAAACTATAATTGCGTAATTGAAGAGTTTTATCACAATTAGAGAGTGTTCCTACAACTATATACTGGAATCTGCAGCATTTTAACTGATTCACACAGAAAACACCAGAGAAATTCGGCTTCCAATTGTAAACATAAACTGTATAGTCTTCACTTAGAATCTTTCTACACAAATTTTGAGCTGTATAAACCTGAAATCCTAATGTTTGAAAGCTAATTCAAGTGAAAACTCTCCCTAAACTAGCCGGAGTTTTAAATATTATCAGTTTTCTGGCTATGTCCCACCTTTCCACTGGTAACCTCCGTGATTGAAAACGGCTGGAAATGTAGTAAGAATCTATTTGCTTTTATTTCAAGTGTTTCTTACAAGTTTTTTATCATTACTGGAAACAATAATTGCGTATTTGAAGAGTTTTACCACAATTAGAGAGTGTTCCTACAACTACATACTGGAATCGTCAGCATTTTAACTGATTCACACAGGAAACACCAGAGAAATTCGGCCTCCAATTGTAAACATAAACAGTATAGTCCTCACTTACAGTCTTTCTACACAAATTTTGAGCTGTATAAACCTGAATTCCTAATATTTGAAAGCGAAATCAAGTGAAAACTCACTCTAAACTAGATGGAGTTGTAAGTATTGTCAGTTTTCTGGTCATTACCCAGATTTCCTGTGGTAACCTCCGTGATTGAAAACGGCTGGAAATGTAGTAAGAATCAAGTTACTTTTATTTCAAGTGTTTCTTACGAGTTATTTATCATTTCTGGAAACTATAATTGCGTATTTGAAGAGTTTTACCACAATTAGAGAGTGTTCCTACAACTACATACTGGAATCGCCAGCATTTTAACTGATTCACACAGGAAACACCAGAGAAATTCGGCCTCCAATTGTAAACATAAACAGTATAGTCTTCACGTACAGTCTTTCTACACAACTTTTGAGCTGAATAAACCTGAATTCCTAATATTTGAAAGCGAACTCAAGTGAAAACTCACCCTAAACTAGATGGAGTTGTAAGTATTATCAGTTTTCTGGTCATGACCCAGCTTTCCACTGGTAAACTCCGTGATTGAAAACGGCTGGAAATGTAGTAAGAATAAATTTCCGTTCATTTCAAGTGATTCTTACAAGTTTTTTATCATTTCTGGAAGCTATAATTGCGTATTTGAAGAGTTTTACCACAATTAGAGAGTGTTCCTACAACTATATACTGGAATCGGCAGCATTTTAACTGATTCACACAGAAAACACCAGAGAAATTCGGCTTCTAATTGTAAACATAAACTGTATAGTCTTCACTTAGAATCTTTCTACACAAATTTTGAGCTGTATAAACCTGAATTCCTAAAATTTGAAAGCGAACTCAAGTGAAAACTCACACTAAAATAGACTGAGTTTTAAGTATTATCAGTTTTCTGGTCATGACCAGCTTTCCACTGGTAACCTCCGTGATTGAAAACGCCCAGAAATGTAGTAAGAATAAATTTCCTTTCATTTCAAGTGTTTCTTACAAGTTTTTTTTATCATTTCTGGAAACTATAATTGCGTAATTGAAGAGTTTTACCACAATTAGAGAGTGTTCCTACAACTATATACTGGAATCGTCAGCATTTTAACTGATTCACACAGAAAACGCCAGAGAAATTCGGCCTCCAATTGTAAACATAAACTGTATAGTCTTCACTTAGAATCTTTCTACACAAATTTTGAGCTGTATAAACCTGAATTCCTAATGTTTGAAAGCCAATTCAAGTGAAAACTCTCCCTAAACTAGCCGGAGTTTTAAATATTATCAGTTTTCTGGCTATGTCCCACCTTTCCACTGGTAACCTCCGTGATTGAAAACGGCTGTAAATGTAGTAAGAATCTATTTGCTTTTATTTCAAGTGTTTCTTACAAGTTTTTTATCATTACTGGAAACAATAATTGCGTATTTGAAGAGTTTTACCACAATTAGAGAGTGTTCCTACAACTACATACTGGAATCGTCAGCATTTTAACTGATTCACACAGGAAACACCAGAGAAATTCGGCCTCCAATTGTAAACATAAACAGTATAGTCCTCACTTACAGTCTTTCTACACAAATTTTGAGCTGTATAAACCTGAATTCCTAATATTTGAAAGCGAAATCAAGTGAAAACTCACTCTAAACTAGTTGGAGTTTTAAGTATTATCAGTTTTCTGGTCATTACCCAGATTTCCTGTGGTAATCTCCTTGATTGAAAACGCCCAGAAATGTAGTAAGAATAAATTTCCTTTCATTTCAAGTGTTTCTAACAAGTTTTTTTTATCATTTCTGGAAACTATAATTGCGTAATTGAAGAGTTTTACCACAATTAGAGAGTGTTCCTACAACTATATACTGGAATCGTCAGCATTTTAACTGATTCACACAGAAAACGCCAGAAAAATTAGGCCTCAATTTTAAACATAAAGAGTATATTGCACACTTACAGTCTTTCTATACAAATTTTGAGCTGTATAAACCTGAAATCCTAAGATTTGAAAGCGAACTCAAGTGAAAACTCACTCTAAACTAGATGGAGTTGTAAGTATTGTCAGTTTTCTGGTCATTACCCAGATTTCCTGTGGTAACCTCCGTGATTGAAAACGGCTGGAAATGTAGTAAGAATCAAGTTACTTTTATTTCAAGTGTTCTTACGAGTTATTTATCATTTCTGGAAACTATAATTGCGTATTTGAAGAGTTTTACCACAATTAGAGAGTGTTCCTACAACTACATACTGGAATCGCCAGCATTTTAACTGATTCACACAGGAAACACCAGAGAAATTCGGCCTCCAATTGTAAACATAAACAGTATAGTCTTCACGTACAGTCTTTCTACATAACTTTTGAGCTGAATAAACCTGAATTCCTAATATTTGAAAGCGAACTCAAGTGAAAACTCACCCTAAACTAGATGGTGTTGTAAGTATTATCAGTTTTGTGATCATGACCCAGCTTTCCACTGGTAAACTCCGTGATTGAAAACGGCTGGAAATGTAGTAAGAATAAATTTCCGTTCATTTCAAGTGTTTCTTACAAGTTTTTTATCATTTCTGGAAGCTATAATTGCGTATTTGAAGAGTTTTACCACAATTAGAGAGTGTTCCTACAACTATATACTGGAATCGGCAGCATTTTAACTGATTCACACAGAAAACACCAGAGAAATTCGGCTTCTAATTGTAAACATAAACTGTATAGTCTTCACTTAGAATCTTTCTACACAAATTTTGAGCTGTATAAACCTGAATTCCTAAAATTTGAAAGCGAACTCAAGTGAAAACTCACACTAAAATAGACTGAGTTTTAAGTATTATCAGTTTTCTGGTCATGACCAGCTTTCCACTGGTAACCTCCGTGATTGAAAACGCCCAGAAATGTAGTAAGAATAAATTTCCTTTCATTTCAAGTGTTTCTTACAAGTTTTTTTTATCATTTCTGGAAACTATAATTGCGTAATTGAAGAGTTTTACCACAATTAGAGAGTGTTCCTACAACTATATACTGGAATCGTCAGCATTTTAACTGATTCACACAGAAAACGCCAGAAAAATTAGGCCTCAATTTTAAACATAAACAATATATTGCACACTTACAGTCTTTCTATACAAATTTTGAGCTGTATAAACCTGAAATCCTAATGTTTGAAAGCCAATTCAAGTGAAAACTCTCCCTAAACTAGCCGGAGTTTTAAATATTATCAGTTTTCTGGCTATGTCCCACCTTTCCACTGGTAACCTCCGTGATTGAAAACGGCTGGAAATGTAGTAAGAATCTATTTGCTTTTATTTCAAGTGTTTCTTACGAGTTATTTATCATTACTGGAAACAATAATTGCGTATTTGAAGAGTTTTACCACAATTAGAGAGTGTTCCTACAACTACATACTGGAATCGTCAGCATTTTAACTGATTCACACAGGAAACACCAGAGAAATTCGGCCTCCAATTGTAAACATAAACAGTATAGTCCTCACTTACAGTCTTTCTACACAAATTTTGAGCTGTATAAACCTGAATTCCTAATATTTGAAAGCGAAATCAAGTGAAAACTCACTCTAAACTAGATGGAGTTGTAAGTATTGTCAGTTTTCTGGTCATTACCCAGATTTCCTGTGGTAACCTCCGTGATTGAAAACGGCTGGAAATGTAGTAAGAATCAAGTTACTTTTATTTCAAGTGTTTCTTACGAGTTATTTATCATTTCTGGAAACTATAATTGCGTATTTGAAGAGTTTTACCACAATTAGAGAGTGTTCCTACAACTACATACTGGAATCGCCAGCATTTTAACTGATTCACACAGGAAACACCAGAGAAATTCGGCCTCCAATTGTAAACATAAACAGTATAGTCTTCACGTACAGTCTTTCTACACAACTTTTGAGCTGAATAAACCTGAATTCCTAATATTTGAAAGCGAACTCAAGTGAAAACTCACCCTAAACTAGATGGAGTTGTAAGTATTATCAGTTTTCTGGTCATGACCCAGCTTTCCACTGGTAAACTCCGTGATTGAAAACGGCTGGAAATGTAGTAAGAATAAATTTCCGTTCATTTCAAGTGATTCTTACAAGTTTTTTATCATTTCTGGAAGCTATAATTGCGTATTTGAAGAGTTTTACCACAATTAGAGAGTGTTCCTACAACTATATACTGGAATCGGCAGCATTTTAACTGATTCACACAGAAAACACCAGAGAAATTCGGCTTCTAATTGTAAACATAAACTGTATAGTCTTCACTTAGAATCTTTCTACACAAATTTTGAGCTGTATAAACCTGAATTCCTAAAATTTGAAAGCGAACTCAAGTGAAAACTCACACTAAAATAGACTGAGTTTTAAGTATTATCAGTTTTCTGGTCATGACCAGCTTTCCACTGGTAACCTCCGTGATTGAAAACGCCCAGAAATGTAGTAAGAATAAATTTCCTTTCATTTCAAGTGTTTCTTACAAGTTTTTTTTATCATTTCTGGAAACTATAATTGCGTAATTGAAGAGTTTTACCACAATTAGAGAGTGTTCCTACAACTATATACTGGAATCGTCAGCATTTTAACTGATTCACACAGAAAACGCCAGAGAAATTCGGCCTCCAATTGTAAACATAAACTGTATAGTCTTCACTTAGAATCTTTCTACACAAATTTTGAGCTGTATAAACCTGAATTCCTAATGTTTGAAAGCCAATTCAAGTGAAAACTCTCCCTAAACTAGCCGGAGTTTTAAATATTATCAGTTTTCTGGCTATGTCCCACCTTTCCACTGGTAACCTCCGTGATTGAAAACGGCTGTAAATGTAGTAAGAATCTATTTGCTTTTATTTCAAGTGTTTCTTACAAGTTTTTTATCATTACTGGAAACAATAATTGCGTATTTGAAGAGTTTTACCACAATTAGAGAGTGTTCCTACAACTACATACTGGAATCGTCAGCATTTTAACTGATTCACACAGGAAACACCAGAGAAATTCGGCCTCCAATTGTAAACATAAACAGTATAGTCCTCACTTACAGTCTTTCTACACAAATTTTGAGCTGTATAAACCTGAATTCCTAATATTTGAAAGCGAAATCAAGTGAAAACTCACTCTAAACTAGTTGGAGTTTTAAGTATTATCAGTTTTCTGGTCATTACCCAGATTTCCTGTGGTAATCTCCTTGATTGAAAACGCCCAGAAATGTAGTAAGAATAAATTTCCTTTCATTTCAAGTGTTTCTAACAAGTTTTTTTTATCATTTCTGGAAACTATAATTGCGTAATTGAAGAGTTTTACCACAATTAGAGAGTGTTCCTACAACTATATACTGGAATCGTCAGCATTTTAACTGATTCACACAGAAAACGCCAGAAAAATTAGGCCTCAATTTTAAACATAAAGAGTATATTGCACACTTACAGTCTTTCTATACAAATTTTGAGCTGTATAAACCTGAAATCCTAAGATTTGAAAGCGAACTCAAGTGAAAACTCACTCTAAACTAGATGGAGTTGTAAGTATTGTCAGTTTTCTGGTCATTACCCAGATTTCCTGTGGTAACCTCCGTGATTGAAAACGGCTGGAAATGTAGTAAGAATCAAGTTACTTTTATTTCAAGTGTTCTTACGAGTTATTTATCATTTCTGGAAACTATAATTGCGTATTTGAAGAGTTTTACCACAATTAGAGAGTGTTCCTACAACTACATACTGGAATCGCCAGCATTTTAACTGATTCACACAGGAAACACCAGAGAAATTCGGCCTCCAATTGTAAACATAAACAGTATAGTCTTCACGTACAGTCTTTCTACATAACTTTTGAGCTGAATAAACCTGAATTCCTAATATTTGAAAGCGAACTCAAGTGAAAACTCACCCTAAACTAGATGGTGTTGTAAGTATTATCAGTTTTGTGATCATGACCCAGCTTTCCACTGGTAAACTCCGTGATTGAAAACGGCTGGAAATGTAGTAAGAATAAATTTCCGTTCATTTCAAGTGTTTCTTACAAGTTTTTTATCATTTCTGGAAGCTATAATTGCGTATTTGAAGAGTTTTACCACAATTAGAGAGTGTTCCTACAACTATATACTGGAATCGGCAGCATTTTAACTGATTCACACAGAAAACACCAGAGAAATTCGGCTTCTAATTGTAAACATAAACTGTATAGTCTTCACTTAGAATCTTTCTACACAAATTTTGAGCTGTATAAACCTGAATTCCTAAAATTTGAAAGCGAACTCAAGTGAAAACTCACACTAAAATAGACTGAGTTTTAAGTATTATCAGTTTTCTGGTCATGACCAGCTTTCCACTGGTAACCTCCGTGATTGAAAACGCCCAGAAATGTAGTAAGAATAAATTTCCTTTCATTTCAAGTGTTTCTTACAAGTTTTTTTTATCATTTCTGGAAACTATAATTGCGTAATTGAAGAGTTTTACCACAATTAGAGAGTGTTCCTACAACTATATACTGGAATCGTCAGCATTTTAACTGATTCACACAGAAAACGCCAGAAAAATTAGGCCTCAATTTTAAACATAAACAATATATTGCACACTTACAGTCTTTCTATACAAATTTTGAGCTGTATAAACCTGAAATCCTAATGTTTGAAAGCCAATTCAAGTGAAAACTCTCCCTAAACTAGCCGGAGTTTTAAATATTATCAGTTTTCTGGCTATGTCCCACCTTTCCACTGGTAACCTCCGTGATTGAAAACGGCTGGAAATGTAGTAAGAATCTATTTGCTTTTATTTCAAGTGTTTCTTACGAGTTATTTATCATTTCTGGAAACTATAATTGCGTAATTGAAGAGTTTTACCACAATTAGAGAGTGTTCCTACAACTACATACTGGAATCGTCTGCATTTTAACTGATTCACACAGGAAACACCAGAGAAATTCGGCCTCCAATTGTAAACATAAACAGTATAGTCTTCACGTACAGTCTTTCTACACAAATTTTGAGCTGAATAAACCTGAATTCCTACTATTTGAAAGCGAACTCAAGTGAAAACTCACCCTAAACTAGACGGATTTGTAAGTATTATCAGTTTTCTGGTCATGACCCAGCTTTCCACTGGTAAACTCCGTGATTGAAAACAGCTGGAAATGTATTAAGAATAAATTTCCTTTCATTTCAAGTGTTTCTTACAAGTTTTTTATCATTTCTGGAAACTATAATTGCATATTTGAAGAGTTTTACCACAATTAGGGAGTGTTCCTACAACTATATACTGGAATCGTCAGCATTTTAACTGATTCACACAGAAAACGCCAGAGAAATTCGGCCTCAATTTTAAACATAAACAGTATATTGCACACTTACAGTCTTTCTATACAAATTTTGAGCTGTATAAACCTGAAATCCTAATATTTGAAAGCCAATTCAAGTGAAAACTCTCCCTAAACTAGCCGGAGTTGTAAATATTATCAGTTTTCTGGCTATGTCCCACCTTTCCACTGGTAACCTTCCGTGATTGAAAACGGCAGGAAATGTAGTAAGAATCTATTTGCTTTTATTTCAAGTGTTTCTTACAAGTTTTTTATCATTTCTGGAAGCTATAATTGCGTATTTGAAGAGTTTTACCACAATTAGAGAGTGTTCCTACAACTATATACTGGAATCGGCAGCATTTTAACTGATTTACACAGAAAACACAAGAGAAATTCGGCTTCTAATTTTAAACATAAACTGGATAGTCTTCACTTAGAATCTTTCTACACAAATTTTGAGCTGTATAAACCGGAATTCCTAAAATTTGAAAGCGAACTCAAGTGAAAACTCACCCTAAAATAGACTGAGTTTTAAGTATTATCAGTTTTGTGGTCATGACCCAGCTTTCCACTGGTAAACTCCGTGATTGAAAACGGCTGGAAATGTAGTAAGAATAAATTTCCGTTCATTTCAAGTGTTTCTTACAAGTTTTTTATCATTTCTGGAAGCTATAATTGCGTATTTGAAGTGTTTTACCACAATTAGAGAGTGTTCCTACAACTATATACTGGAATCGGCAGCATTTTAACTGATTCACACAGAAAACACCAGAGAAATTCGGCTTCCAATTGTAAACATAAACTGTATAGTCTTCACTTAGAATCTTTCTACACAAATTTTGAGCTGTATAAACCTGAATTCCTAAAATTTGAAAGCGAACTCAAGTGAAAACTCACCCTAAAATAGACTGAGTTTTAACTATTATCAGTTTTCTGGTCATGACCAGCTTTCCACTGGTAACCTCCGTGATTGAAAATGCCCAGAAATGTAGTAAGAATAAATTTCCTTTCATTTCAAGTGTTTCTTACAAGTTTTTTTTTATCATTTCTGGAAACTATAATTGCGTAATTGAAGAGTTTCACCACAATGAGAGAGTGTTCCTACAACTACATACTGGAATCGTCTGCATTTTAACTGATTCACACAGGAAACACCAGAGAAATTCGGCCTCCAATTGTAAACATAAACAGTATAGTCCTCACTTACAGTCTTTCTACACAAATTTTGAGCTGTATAAACCTGAATTCCTAATATTTGAAAGCGAACTCAAGTGAAAACTCACTCTAAACTAGTTGGAGTTGTAAGTATTATCAGGTTTCTGGTCATTACCCAGATTTCCTGTGGTAACCTCCGTGATTGAAGACGGCTGTAAATGTAGTAAGAATCAAGTTCCTTTTATTTCAAGTGTTTCTTACAAGTTTTTTATCATTTCTGGAAGCTATAATTGCGTATTTGAAGAGTTTTACCACAATTAGAGAGTGTTCCTACAACTATATACTGGAATCGTCAGCATTTTAACTGATTCACACAGGAAACACCAGAGAAATTCGGCCTCCAATTGTAAACATAAACAGTATAGTCTTCACGTACAGTCTTTCTACACAACTTTTGAGCTGAAGAAACCTGAATTCCTAATATTTGAAAGCGAACTCAAGAGAAAACTCACCCTAAACTAGATGGAGTTGTAAGTATTATCAGTTTTCTGGTCATGACCCAGCTTTTCACTGGTAAACTCCGTGATTGAAAACGGCTGGAAATGTAGTAAGAGTAAATTTCCTTTCATTTCAAGTGTTTCTTACAAGTTTTTTATCATTTCTGGAAGCTATAATTGCGTATTTGAAGAGTTTTACCACAATTAGAGAGTGTTCCTACAACTATATACTGGAATCGTCAGCATTTTAACTGATTCACACAGAAAACACCAGAGAAATTCGGCTTCCAATTGTAAACATAAACTGTATAGTCTTCACTTAGAATCTTTCTACACAAATTTTGAGCTGTATAAACCTGAATTCCTAAAATTTGAAAGCGACCTCAAGTGAAAACTCACCCTAAAATAGACTGAGTTTTAAGTATTATTAGTTTTCTGGTCATGACCCAGCTTTCCACTGGTAACCTCCGTGATTGAAAACGCCCAGAAATGTAGTAAGAATAAATTTCCTTTCATTTCAAGTGTTTCTTACAAGTTTTTTTATCATTTCTGGAAACTATAATTGCGTAATTGAAGAGTTTTACCACAATTAGAGATTGTTCCTACAACTATATACTGGAATCGTCAGCATTTTAACTGATTCACACAGAAAACGCCAGAGAAATTCGGCCTCAATTTTAAACATAAACAATATATTGCACACTTACAGTCTTTCTATACAAATTTTGAGCTGTACAAACCTGAAATCCTAATGTTTGAAAGCCAATTCAAGTGAAAACTCTCCCTAAACTAGCCGGAGTTTTAAATATTATCAGTTTTCTGGCTATGTCCCACCTTTCCACTGGTAACCTCCGTGATTGAAAACGGCTGGAAATATAGTAAGAATCTATTTGCTTTTATTTCAAGTGTTTCTTACAAGTTTTTTTCATCATTTCTGGAAACTATAATTGCGTATTTGAAGAGTTTTACCACAATTAGAGAGTGTTCCTACAACTACATACTGGAATCGTCAGCATTTTAACTGATTCACACAGGAAACACCAGAGAAATTCGGCCTCCAATTGTAAACATAAACAGTATAGTCTTCACGTACAGTCTTTCTACACAACTTTTGAGCTGAATAAACCTGAATTCCTAATATTTGAAAGCGAACTCAAGTGAAAACTCACCCTAAACTAGATGGAGTTGTAAGTATTATCAGTTTTCTGGTCATGACCCAGCTTTCCACTGGTAAACTCCGTGATTGAAAACGGCTGGAAATGTAGTAAGAATAAATTTCCGTTCATTTCAAGTGTTTCTTACAAGTTTTTTATCATTTCTGGAAGCTATAATTGCGTATTTGAAGAGTTTTACCACAATTAGAGAGTGTTCCTACAACTATATACTGGAATCGGCAGCATTTTAACTGATTCACACAGAAAACACCAGAGAAATTCAGCTTCTAATTGTAAACATAAACTGTATAGTCTTCACTTAGAATCTTTCTACACAAATTTTGAGCTGTATAAACCTGAATTCCTAAAATTTGAAAGCGAACTCAAGTGAAAACTCACACTAAAATAGACTGAGTTTTAAGTATTATCAGTTTTCTGGTCATGACCAGCTTTCCACTGGTAACCTCCGTGATTGAAAACGCCCAGAAATGTAGTAAGAATAAATTTCCTTTCATTTCAAGTGTTTCTTACAAGTTTTTTTTATCATTTCTGGAAACTATAATTGGGTAATTCAAGAGTTTTACCACAATTAGAGAGTGTTCCTACAACTATATACTGGAATCGTCAGCATTTTAACTGATTCACACAGAAAACGCCAGAAAAATTAGGCCTCAATTTTAAACATAAACAGTATATTATACACTTACAGTCTTTCTATACAAATTTTGAGCTGTATAAACCTGAAATCCTAATGTTTGAAAGCCAATTCAAGTGAAAACTCTCCCTAAACTAGCCGGAGTTTTAAATATTATCAGTTTTCTGGCTATGTCCCACCTTTCCACTGGTAACCTCCGTGATTGAAAACGGCTGGAAATGTAGTAAGAATCTATTTGCTTTTATTTCAAGTGTTTCTTACGAGTTATTTATCATTTCTGGAAACTATAATTGCGTAATTGAAGAGTTTTACCACAATTAGAGAGTGTTCCTACAACTACATACTGGAATCGTCAGCATTTTAACTGATTCACACAGGAAACACCAGAGAAATTCGGCCTCCAATTGTAAACATAAACAGTATAGTCTTCACGTACAGTCTTTCTACACAAATTTTGAGCTGAATAAACCTGAATTCCTACTATTTGAAAGCGAACTCAAGTGAAAACTCACCCTAAACTAGACGGATTTGTAAGTATTATCAGTTTTCTGGTCATGACCCAGCTTTCCACTGGTAAACTCCGTGATTGAAAACAGCTGGAAATGTATTAAGAATAAATTTCCTTTCATTTCAAGTGTTTCTTACAAGTTTTTTATCATTTCTGGAAACTATAATTGCATATTTGAAGAGTTTTACCACAATTAGGGAGTGTTCCTACAACTATATACTGGAATCGTCAGCATTTTAACTGATTCACACAGAAAACGCCAGAGAAATTCGGCCTCAATTTTAAACATAAACAGTATATTGCACACTTACAGTCTTTCTATACAAATTTTGAGCTGTATAAACCTGAAATCCTAATATTTGAAAGCCAATTCAAGTGAAAACTCTCCCTAAACTAGCCGGAGTTGTAAATATTATCAGTTTTCTGGCTATGTCCCACCTTTCCACTGGTAACCTTCCGTGATTGAAAACGGCAGGAAATGTAGTAAGAATCTATTTGCTTTTATTTCAAGTGTTTCTTACAAGTTTTTTATCATTTCTGGAAGCTATAATTGCGTATTTGAAGAGTTTTACCACAATTAGAGAGTGTTCCTACAACTATATACTGGAATCGGCAGCATTTTAACTGATTTACACAGAAAACACAAGAGAAATTCGGCTTCTAATTTTAAACATAAACTGGATAGTCTTCACTTAGAATCTTTCTACACAAATTTTGAGCTGTATAAACCGGAATTCCTAAAATTTGAAAGCGAACTCAAGTGAAAACTCACCCTAAAATAGACTGAGTTTTAAGTATTATCAGTTTTGTGGTCATGACCCAGCTTTCCACTGGTAAACTCCGTGATTGAAAACGGCTGGAAATGTAGTAAGAATAAATTTCCGTTCATTTCAAGTGTTTCTTACAAGTTTTTTATCATTTCTGGAAGCTATAATTGCGTATTTGAAGTGTTTTACCACAATTAGAGAGTGTTCCTACAACTATATACTGGAATCGGCAGCATTTTAACTGATTCACACAGAAAACACCAGAGAAATTCGGCTTCCAATTGTAAACATAAACTGTATAGTCTTCACTTAGAATCTTTCTACACAAATTTTGAGCTGTATAAACCTGAATTCCTAAAATTTGAAAGCGAACTCAAGTGAAAACTCACCCTAAAATAGACTGAGTTTTAACTATTATCAGTTTTCTGGTCATGACCAGCTTTCCACTGGTAACCTCCGTGATTGAAAATGCCCAGAAATGTAGTAAGAATAAATTTCCTTTCATTTCAAGTGTTTCTTACAAGTTTTTTTTTATCATTTCTGGAAACTATAATTGCGTAATTGAAGAGTTTCACCACAATGAGAGAGTGTTCCTACAACTACATACTGGAATCGTCTGCATTTTAACTGATTCACACAGGAAACACCAGAGAAATTCGGCCTCCAATTGTAAACATAAACAGTATAGTCCTCACTTACAGTCTTTCTACACAAATTTTGAGCTGTATAAACCTGAATTCCTAATATTTGAAAGCGAACTCAAGTGAAAACTCACTCTAAACTAGTTGGAGTTGTAAGTATTATCAGGTTTCTGGTCATTACCCAGATTTCCTGTGGTAACCTCCGTGATTGAAGACGGCTGTAAATGTAGTAAGAATCAAGTTCCTTTTATTTCAAGTGTTTCTTACAAGTTTTTTATCATTTCTGGAAGCTATAATTGCGTATTTGAAGAGTTTTACCACAATTAGAGAGTGTTCCTACAACTATATACTGGAATCGTCAGCATTTTAACTGATTCACACAGGAAACACCAGAGAAATTCGGCCTCCAATTGTAAACATAAACAGTATAGTCTTCACGTACAGTCTTTCTACACAACTTTTGAGCTGAAGAAACCTGAATTCCTAATATTTGAAAGCGAACTCAAGAGAAAACTCACCCTAAACTAGATGGAGTTGTAAGTATTATCAGTTTTCTGGTCATGACCCAGCTTTTCACTGGTAAACTCCGTGATTGAAAACGGCTGGAAATGTAGTAAGAGTAAATTTCCTTTCATTTCAAGTGTTTCTTACAAGTTTTTTATCATTTCTGGAAGCTATAATTGCGTATTTGAAGAGTTTTACCACAATTAGAGAGTGTTCCTACAACTATATACTGGAATCGTCAGCATTTTAACTGATTCACACAGAAAACACCAGAGAAATTCGGCTTCCAATTGTAAACATAAACTGTATAGTCTTCACTTAGAATCTTTCTACACAAATTTTGAGCTGTATAAACCTGAATTCCTAAAATTTGAAAGCGACCTCAAGTGAAAACTCACCCTAAAATAGACTGAGTTTTAAGTATTATTAGTTTTCTGGTCATGACCCAGCTTTCCACTGGTAACCTCCGTGATTGAAAACGCCCAGAAATGTAGTAAGAATAAATTTCCTTTCATTTCAAGTGTTTCTTACAAGTTTTTTTATCATTTCTGGAAACTATAATTGCGTAATTGAAGAGTTTTACCACAATTAGAGATTGTTCCTACAACTATATACTGGAATCGTCAGCATTTTAACTGATTCACACAGAAAACGCCAGAGAAATTCGGCCTCAATTTTAAACATAAACAATATATTGCACACTTACAGTCTTTCTATACAAATTTTGAGCTGTACAAACCTGAAATCCTAATGTTTGAAAGCCAATTCAAGTGAAAACTCTCCCTAAACTAGCCGGAGTTTTAAATATTATCAGTTTTCTGGCTATGTCCCACCTTTCCACTGGTAACCTCCGTGATTGAAAACGGCTGGAAATATAGTAAGAATCTATTTGCTTTTATTTCAAGTGTTTCTTACAAGTTTTTTTCATCATTTCTGGAAACTATAATTGCGTATTTGAAGAGTTTTACCACAATTAGAGAGTGTTCCTACAACTACATACTGGAATCGTCAGCATTTTAACTGATTCACACAGGAAACACCAGAGAAATTCGGCCTCCAATTGTAAACATAAACAGTATAGTCTTCACGTACAGTCTTTCTACACAACTTTTGAGCTGAATAAACCTGAATTCCTAATATTTGAAAGCGAACTCAAGTGAAAACTCACCCTAAACTAGATGGAGTTGTAAGTATTATCAGTTTTCTGGTCATGACCCAGCTTTCCACTGGTAAACTCCGTGATTGAAAACGGCTGGAAATGTAGTAAGAATAAATTTCCGTTCATTTCAAGTGTTTCTTACAAGTTTTTTATCATTTCTGGAAGCTATAATTGCGTATTTGAAGAGTTTTACCACAATTAGAGAGTGTTCCTACAACTATATACTGGAATCGGCAGCATTTTAACTGATTCACACAGAAAACACCAGAGAAATTCAGCTTCTAATTGTAAACATAAACTGTATAGTCTTCACTTAGAATCTTTCTACACAAATTTTGAGCTGTATAAACCTGAATTCCTAAAATTTGAAAGCGAACTCAAGTGAAAACTCACACTAAAATAGACTGAGTTTTAAGTATTATCAGTTTTCTGGTCATGACCAGCTTTCCACTGGTAACCTCCGTGATTGAAAACGCCCAGAAATGTAGTAAGAATAAATTTCCTTTCATTTCAAGTGTTTCTTACAAGTTTTTTTTATCATTTCTGGAAACTATAATTGGGTAATTCAAGAGTTTTACCACAATTAGAGAGTGTTCCTACAACTATATACTGGAATCGTCAGCATTTTAACTGATTCACACAGAAAACGCCAGAAAAATTAGGCCTCAATTTTAAACATAAACAGTATATTATACACTTACAGTCTTTCTATACAAATTTTGAGCTGTATAAACCTGAAATCCTAATGTTTGAAAGCCAATTCAAGTGAAAACTCTCCCTAAACTAGCCGGAGTTTTAAATATTATCAGTTTTCTGGCTATGTCCCACCTTTCCACTGGTAACCTCCGTGATTGAAAACGGCTGGAAATGTAGTAAGAATCTATTTGCTTTTATTTCAAGTGTTTCTTACGAGTTATTTATCATTTCTGGAAACTATAATTGCGTAATTGAAGAGTTTTACCACAATTAGAGAGTGTTCCTACAACTACATACTGGAATCGTCAGCATTTTAACTGATTCACACAGGAAACACCAGAGAAATTCGGCCTCCAATTGTAAACATAAACAGTATAGTCTTCACGTACAGTCTTTCTACACAAATTTTGAGCTGAATAAACCTGAATTCCTACTATTTGAAAGCGAACTCAAGTGAAAACTCACCCTAAACTAGACGTAGTTGTAAGTATTATCAGTTTTCTGGTCATGACCCAGCTTTCCACTGGTAAACTCCGTGATTGAAAACAGCTGGAAATGTATTAAGAATAAATTTCCTTTCATTTCAAGTGTTTCTTACAAGTTTTTTATCATTTCTGGAAACTATAATTGCATATTTGAAGAGTTTTACCACAATTAGGGAGTGTTCCTACAACTATATACTGGAATCGTCAGCATTTTAACTGATTCACACAATAAACGCCAGAGAAATTCGGCCTCAATTTTAAACATAAACAGTATATTGCACACTTACAGTCTTTCTATACAAATTTTGAGCTGTATAAACCTGAAATCCTAATATTTGAAAGCCAATTCAAGTGAAAACTCTCCCTAAACTAGCCGGAGTTGTAAATATTATCAGTTTTCTGGCTATGTCCCACCTTTCCACTGGTAACCTTCAGTGATTGAAAACGGCAGGAAATGTAGTAAGAATCTATTTGCTTTTATTTCAAGTGTTTCTTACAAGTTTTTTATCATTTCTGGAAGCTATAATTGCGTATTTGAAGAGTTTTACCACAATTAGAGAGTGTTCCTACAACTATATACTGGAATCGGCAGCATTTTAACTGATTTACACAGAAAACACAAGAGAAATTCGGCTTCCAATTGTAAACATAAACTGTATAGTCTTCACTTAGAATCTTTCTACACAAATTTTGAGCTGTATAAACCGGAATTCCTAAAATTTGAAAGCGAACTCAAGTGAAAACTCAGCCTAAAATAGACTGAGTTTTAAGTATTATCAGTTTTGTGGTCATGACCCAGCTTTCCACTGGTAAACTCCGTGATTGAAAACGGCTGGAAATGTAGTAAGAATAAATTTCCGTTCATTTCAAGTGTTTCTTACAAGTTTTTTATCATTTCTGGAAGCTATAATTGCGTATTTGAAGTGTTTTACCACAATTAGAGAGTGTTCCTACAACTATATACTGGAATCGGCAGCATTTTAACTGATTCACATAGAAAACACCAGAGAAATTCGGCTTCCAATTGTAAACATAAACTGTATAGTCTTCACTTAGAATCTTTCTACACAAATTTTGAGCTGAATAAACCTGAATTCCTAAAATTTGAAAGCGAACTCAAGTGAAAACTCACCCTAAAATAGACTGAGTTTTAACTATTATCAGTTTTCTGGTCATGACCAGCTTTCCACTGGTAACCTCCGTGATTGAAAATGCCCAGAAATGTAGTAAGAATAAATTTCCTTTCATTTCAAGTGTTTCTTACAAGTTTTTTTTTATCATTTCGGGAAACTATAATTGCGTAATTGAAGAGTTTCACCACAATGAGAGAGTGTTCCTACAACTACATACTGGAATCGTCTGCATTTTAACTGATTCACACAGGAAACACCAGAGAAATTCGGCCTCCAATTGTAAACATAAACAGTATAGTCTTCACTTAGAATCTTTCTACACAAATTTTGAGCTGTATAAACCTGAATTCCTAAAATTTGAAAGCGAACTCAAGTGAAAACTCACACTAAAATAGACTGAGTTTTAAGTATTATCAGTTTTCTGGTCATGACCAGCTTTCCACTGGTAACCTCCGTGATTGAAAACGCCCAGAAATGTAGTAAGAATAAATTTCCTTTCATTTCAAGTGTTTCTTACAAGTTTTTTTTATCATTTCTGGAAACTATAATTGCGTAATTGAAAAGTTTTACCACAATTAGAGAGTGTTCCTACAACTATATACTGGAATCGTCAGCATTTTAACTGATTCACACAGAAAACGCCAGAAAAATTAGGCCTCAATTTTAAACATAAACAGTATATTATACACTTACAGTCTTTCTATACAAATTTTGAGCTGTATAAACCTGAAATCCTAATGTTTGAAAGCCAATTCAAGTGAAAACTCTCCCTAAACTAGCCGGAGTTTTAAATATTATCAGTTTTCTGGCTATGTCCCACCTTTCCACTGGTAACCTCCGTGATTGAAAACGGCTGGAAATGTAGTAAGAATCTATTTGCTTTTATTTCAAGTGTTTCTTACGAGTTATTTATCATTTCTGGAAACTATAATTGCGTAATTGAAGAGTTTTACCACAATTAGAGAGTGTTCCTACAACTACATACTGGAATCGTCAGCATTTTAACTGATTCACACAGGAAACACCAGAGAAATTCGGCCTCCAATTGTAAACATAAACAGTATAGTCTTCACGTACAGTCTTCTACACAAATTTTGAGCTGAATAAACCTGAATTCCTACTATTTGAAAGCGAACTCAAGTGAAAACTCACCCTAAACTAGACGGAGTTGTAAGTATTATCAGTTTTCTGGTCATGACCCAGCTTTCCACTGGTAAACTCCGTGATTGAAAACAGCTGGAAATGTATTAAGAATAAATTTCCTTTCATTTCAAGTGTTTCTTACAAGTTTTTTATCATTTCTGGAAACTATAATTGCATATTTGAAGAGTTTTACCACAATTAGGGAGTGTTCCTACAACTATATACTGGAATCGTCAGCATTTTAACTGATTCACACAGAAAACGCCAGAGAAATTCGGCCTCAATTTTAAACATAAACAGTATATTGCACACTTACAGTCTTTCTATACAAATTTTGAGCTGTATAAACCTGAAATCCTAATATTTGAAAGCCAATTCAAGTGAAAACTCTCCCTAAACTAGCCGGAGTTGTAAATATTATCAGTTTTCTGGCTATGTCCCACCTTTCCACTGGTAACCTTCCGTGATTGAAAACGGCAGGAAATGTAGTAAGAATCTATTTGCTTTTATTTCAAGTGTTTCTTACAAGTTTTTTATCATTTCTGGAAGCTATAATTGCGTATTTGAAGAGTTTTACCACAATTAGAGAGTGTTCCTACAACTATATACTGGAATCGGCAGCATTTTAACTGATTTACACAGAAAACACAAGAGAAATTCGGCTTCCAATTGTAAACATAAACTGTATAGTCTTCACTTAGAATCTTTCTACACAAATTTTGAGCTGTATAAACCGGAATTCCTAAAATTTGAAAGCGAACTCAAGTGAAAACTCAGCCTAAAATAGACTGAGTTTTAAGTATTATCAGTTTTGTGGTCATGACCCAGCTTTCCACTGGTAAACTCCGTGATTGAAAACGGCTGGAAATGTAGTAAGAATAAATTTCCGTTCATTTCAAGTGTTTCTTACAAGTTTTTTATCATTTCTGGAAGCTATAATTGCGTATTTGAAGTGTTTTACCACAATTAGAGAGTGTTCCTACAACTATATACTGGAATCGGCAGCATTTTAACTGATTCACACAGAAAACACCAGAGAAATTCGGCTTCCAATTGTAAACATAAACTGTATAGTCTTCACTTAGAATCTTTCTACACAAATTTTGAGCTGTATAAACCTGAATTCCTAAAATTTGAAAGCGAACTCAAGTGAAAACTCACCCTAAAATAGACTGAGTTTTAACTATTATCAGTTTTCTGGTCATGACCAGCTTTCCACTGGTAACCTCCGTGATTGAAAATGCCCAGAAATGTAGTAAGAATAAATTTCCTTTCATTTCAAGTGTTTCTTACAAGTTTTTTTTTATCATTTCTGGAAACTATAATTGCGTAATTGAAGAGTTTCACCACAATGAGAGAGTGTTCCTACAACTACATACTGGAATCGTCTGCATTTTAACTGATTCACACAGGAAACACCAGAGAAATTCGGCCTCCAATTGTAAACATAAACAGTATAGTCCTCACTTACAGTCTTTCTACACAAATTTTGAGCTGTATAAACCTGAATTCCTAATATTTGAAAGCGAACTCAAGTGAAAACTCACTCTAAACTAGTTGGAGTTGTAAGTATTATCAGGTTTCTGGTCATTACCCAGATTTCCTGTGGTAACCTCCGTGATTGAAGACGGCTGTAAATGTAGTAAGAATCAAGTTCCTTTTATTTCAAGTGTTTCTTACAAGTTTTTTATCATTTCTGGAAGCTATAATTGCGTATTTGAAGAGTTTTACCACAATTAGAGAGTGTTCCTACAACTATATACTGGAATCGTCAGCATTTTAACTGATTCACACAGGAAACACCAGAGAAATTCGGCCTCCAATTGTAAACATAAACAGTATAGTCTTCACGTACAGTCTTTCTACACAACTTTTGAGCTGAAGAAACCTGAATTCCTAATATTTGAAAGCGAACTCAAGTGAAAACTCACCCTAAACTAGATGGAGTTGTAAGTATTATCAGTTTTCTGGTCATGACCCAGCTTTTCACTGGTAAACTCCGTGATTGAAAACGGCTGGAAATGTAGTAAGAGTAAATTTCCTTTCATTTCAAGTGTTTCTTACAAGTTTTTTATCATTTCTGGAAGCTATAATTGCGTATTTGAAGAGTTTTACCACAATTAGAGAGTGTTCCTACAACTATATACTGGAATCGTCAGCATTTTAACTGATTCACACAGAAAACACCAGAGAAATTCGGCTTCCAATTGTAAACATAAACTGTATAGTCTTCACTTAGAATCTTTCTACACAAATTTTGAGCTGTATAAACCTGAATTCCTAAAATTTGAAAGCGACCTCAAGTGAAAACTCACCCTAAAATAGACTGAGTTTTAAGTATTATTAGTTTTCTGGTCATGACCCAGCTTTCCACTGGTAACCTCCGTGATTGAAAACGCCCAGAAATGTAGTAGGAATAAATTTCCTTTCATTTCAAGTGTTTCTTACAAGTTTTTTTATCATTTCTGGAAACTATAATTGCGTAATTGAAGAGTTTTACCACAATTAGAGATTGTTCCTACAACTATATACTGGAATCGTCAGCATTTTAACTGATTCACACAGAAAACGCCAGAGAAATTCGGCCTCAATTTTAAACATAAACAATATATTGCACACTTACAGTCTTTCTATACAAATTTTGAGCTGTACAAACCTGAAATCCTAATGTTTGAAAGCCAATTCAAGTGAAAACTCTCCCTAAACTAGCCGGAGTTTTAAATATTATCAGTTTTCTGGCTATGTCCCACCTTTCCACTGGTAACCTCCGTGATTGAAAACGGCTGGAAATATAGTAAGAATCTATTTGCTTTTATTTCAAGTGTTTCTTACAAGTTTTTTTTCATCATTTCTGGAAACTATAATTGCGTATTTGAAGAGTTTTACCACAATTAGAGAGTGTTCCTACAACTACATACTGGAATCGTCAGCATTTTAACTGATTCACACAGGAAACACCAGAGAAATTCGGCCTCCAATTGTAAACATAAACAGTATAGTCTTCACGTACAGTCTTTCTACACAAATTTTGAGCTGAATAAACCTGAATTCCTACTATTTGAAAGCGAACTCAAGTGAAAACTCACCCTAAACTAGACGGAGTTGTAAGTATTATCAGTTTTCTGGTCATGACCCAGCTTTCCACTGGTAAACTCCGTGATTGAAAACAGCTGGAAATGTATTAAGAATAAATTTCCTTTCATTTCAAGTGTTTCTTACAAGTTTTTTATCATTTCTGGAAACTATAATTGCATATTTGAAGAGTTTTACCACAATTAGGGAGTGTTCCTACAACTATATACTGGAATCGTCAGCATTTTAACTGATTCACACAGAAAACGCCAGAGAAATTCGGCCTCAATTTTAAACATAAACAGTATATTGCACACTTACAGTCTTTCTATACAAATTTTGAGCTGTATAAACCTGAAATCCTAATATTTGAAAGCCAATTCAAGTGAAAACTCTCCCTAAACTAGCCGGAGTTGTAAATATTATCAGTTTTCTGGCTATGTCCCACCTTTCCACTGGTAACCTTCCGTGATTGAAAACGGCAGGAAATGTAGTAAGAATCTATTTGCTTTTATTTCAAGTGTTTCTTACAAGTTTTTTATCATTTCTGGAAGCTATAATTGCGTATTTGAAGAGTTTTACCACAATTAGAGAGTGTTCCTACAACTATATACTGGAATCGGCAGCATTTTAACTGATTTACACAGAAAACACAAGAGAAATTCGGCTTCCAATTGTAAACATAAACTGTATAGTCTTCACTTAGAATCTTTCTACACAAATTTTGAGCTGTATAAACCGGAATTCCTAAAATTTGAAAGCGAACTCAAGTGAAAACTCAGCCTAAAATAGACTGAGTTTTAAGTATTATCAGTTTTGTGGTCATGACCCAGCTTTCCACTGGTAAACTCCGTGATTGAAAACGGCTGGAAATGTAGTAAGAATAAATTTCCGTTCATTTCAAGTGTTTCTTACAAGTTTTTTATCATTTCTGGAAGCTATAATTGCGTATTTGAAGTGTTTTACCACAAATAGAGAGTGTTCCTACAACTATATACTGGAATCGGCAGCATTTTAACTGATTCACATAGAAAACACCAGAGAAATTCGGCTTCCAATTGTAAACATAAACTGTATAGTCTTCACTTAGAATCTTTCTACACAAATTTTGAGCTGAATAAACCTGAATTCCTAAAATTTGAAAGCGAACTCAAGTGAAAACTCACCCTAAAATAGACTGAGTTTTAACTATTATCAGTTTTCTGGTCATGACCAGCTTTCCACTGGTAACCTCCGTGATTGAAAATGCCCAGAAATGTAGTAAGAATAAATTTCCTTTCATTTCAAGTGTTTCTTACAAGTTTTTTTTTATCATTTCGGGAAACTATTATTGCGTAATTGAAGAGTTTCACCACAATGAGAGAGTGTTCCTACAACTACATACTGGAATCGTCTGCATTTTAACTGATTCACACAGGAAACACCAGAGAAATTCGGCCTCCAATTGTAAACATAAACAGTATAGTCCTCACTTACAGTCTTTCTACACAAATTTTGAGCTGTATAAACCTGAATTCCTAATATTTGAAAGCGAACTCAAGTGAAAACTCACTCTAAACTAGTTGGAGTTGTAAGTATTATCAGGTTTCTGGTCATTACCCAGATTTCCTGTGGTAACCTCCGTGATTGAAGACGGCTGTAAATGTAGTAAGAATCAAGTTCCTTTTATTTCAAGTGTTTCTTACAAGTTTTTTATCATTTCTGGAAGCTATAATTGCGTGTTTGAAGAGTTTTACCACAATTAGAGAGTGTTCCTACAACTATATACTGGAATCGTCAGCATTTTAACTGATTCACACAGAAAACACCAGAGAAATTCGGCTTCCAATTGTAAACATAAACAGTATAGTCTTCACGTACAGTCTTTCTACACAACTTTTGAGCTGAAGAAACCTGAATTCCTAATATTTGAAAGCGAACTCAAGTGAAAACTCACTCTAAACTAGTTGGAGTTGTAAGTATTATCAGTTTTCTGGTCATGACCCAGCTTTTCACTGGTAAACTCCGTGATTGAAAACGGCTGGAAATGTAGTAAGAGTAAATTTCCTTTCATTTCAAGTGTTTCTTACAAGTTTTTTATCATTTCTGGAAAGTATAATTGCGTATTTGAAGAGTTTTACCACAATTAGAGAGTGTTCCTACAACTACATACTGGAATCGTCAGCATTTTAACTGATTCACACAGGAAACACCAGAGAAATTCGGCCTCCAATTGTAAACATAAACTGTATAGTCTTCACTTAGAACCTTTCTACACAAATTTTGAGCTGTATAAACCTGAAATCCTAATGTTTGAAAGCCAATTCAAGTGAAAACTCTCCCTAAACTCGCCGGAGTTTTAAATATTATCAGTTTTCTGGCTATGTCCCACCTTTCCACTGGTAACCTCCGTGATTGAAAACGGCTGGAAATGTAGTAAGAATCTATTTGCTTTTATTTCAAGTGTTTCTTATAAGTTTTTTATCATTACTGGAAACAGTAATTGAGTATTTGAAGAGTTTTACCACAATTAGAGAGTGTTCCTACAACTACATACTGGAATCGTCAGCATTTTAACTGATTCACACAGGAAACACCAGAGAAATTCGGCCTCCAATTGTAAACATAAACAGTATAGTCCTCACAAACAGTCTTTCTACACAAATTTTGAGCTCTATAAACCTGAATTCCTAATATTTGAAAGCGAACTCAAGTGAAAACCCACCCTAAACTAGATGGAGTTGTAAGTATTATCAGTTTTCTGGTCATGACCCAGCTTTCCACTGGTAAACTCTGTGATTGAAAACGGCTGGAAATGTAGTAAGAATCAAGTTCCTTTTCTTTCAAGTGTTTCTTACGAGTTATTTATCATTACTGGAAACAATAATTGCGTATTTGAAGAGTTTTACCACAATAAGAGAGTGTTCCTACAACTACATACTGGAATCGTCAGCATTTTAACTGATTCACACAGGAAACACCAGAGAAATTCGGCCTCCAATTGTAAACATAAACAGTATAGTCCTCACTTACAGTCTTTCTACACAAATTTTGAGCTGAATAAACCTGAATTCCTACTATTTGAAAGCGAACTCAAGTGAAAACTCACCCTAAACTAGACGGAGTTGTAAGTATTATCAGTTTTCTGGTCATGACCCAGCTTTCCACTGGTAAACTCCGTGATTGAAAACAGCTGGAAATGTAGTAAGAATAAATTTCCTTTCATTTCAAGTGTTTCTTACAAGTTTTTTTTATCATTTCTGGAAACTATAATTGCGTAATTGAAGAGTTTTACCACAATTAGAGAGTGTTCCTACAACTATATACTGGAATCGTCAGCATTTTAACTGATTCACACAGAAAACGCCAGAAAAATTAGGCCTCAATTTTAAACATAAACTGTATATTGCACACTTACAGTCTTTCTATACAAATTTTCAGCTGTATAAACCTGAAATCCTAATGTTTGAAAGCCAATTCAAGTGAAAACTCTCCCTAAACTAGCCGGAGTTTTAAATATTATCAGTTTTCTGGCTATGTCCCACCTTTCCACTGGTAACCTCCGTGATTGAAAACGGCTGGAAATGTAGTAAGAATCTATTTGCTTTTATTTCAAGTGTTTCTTACGAGTTATTTATCATTTCTGGAAACTATAATTGCGTAATTGAAGAGTTTTACCACAATTAGAGAGTGTTCCTACAACTACATACTGGAATCGTCTGCATTTTAACTGATTCACACAGGAAACACCAGAGAAATTCGGCCTCCAATTGTAAACATAAACAGTATAGTCCTCACTTACAGTCTTTCTACACAAATTTTGAGCTGTATAAACCTGAATTCCTAATATTTGAAAGCGAACTCAAGTGAAAACTCACTCTAAACTAGATGGAGTTGTAAGTATTATCAGTTTTCTGGTCATTACCCAGATTTCCTGTGGTAACCTCCTTGATTGAAAACGGCTGGAAATGTAGTAAGAATCAAGTTCCTTTTATTTCAAGTGTTTCTTACGAGTTATTTATCATTTCTGGAAATTATAATTGTGTATTTGAAGAGTTTTACCACAATTACAGAGTGTTCCTACAACTATATACTGGAATCGTCAGCATTTTAACTGATTCACACAGAAAACGCCAGAAAAATTAGGCCTCAATTTGAAACATAAACAGTATATTGCACACTTACAGTCTTTCTATACAAATTTTGAGCTGTATAAACCTGAAATCCTAATGTTTGAAAGCCAATTCAAGTGAAAACTCTCCCTAAACTAGCCGGAGTTGTAAATATTATCAGTTTTCTGGCTATGTCCCACCTTTCCACTGGTAACCTCCGTGATTGAAAACGGCTGGAAATGTAGTAAGAATCTATTTGCTTTTATTTCAAGTGTTTCTTACAAGTTTTTTTTATCATTTCTGGAAACTATAATTGCGTATTTGAAGAGTTTCACCACAATTAGAGAGTGTTCCTACAACTACATACTGGAATCGTCTGCATTTTAACTGATTCACACAGGAAACACCAGAGAAATTCGGCCTCCAATTGTAAACATAAACAGTATAGTCCTCACTTACAGTCTTTCTACACAAATTTTGAGCTGTATAAACCTGAATTCCTAATATTTGAAAGCGAACTCAAGTGAAAACTCACTCTAAACTAGATGGAGTTGTAAGTATTATCAGTTTTCTGGTCATTACCCAGATTTCCTGTGGTAACCTCCGTGATTGAAAACGGCTGGAAATGTAGTAAGAATCAAGTTCCTTTTATTTCAAGTGTTTCTTACGAGTTATTTATCATTTCTGGAAACTATAATTGCGTATTTGAAGAGTTTTACCACAATTACAGAGTGTTCCTACAACTACATACTGGAATCGTCAGCATTTTAACTGATTCACACAGGAAACACCAGAGAAATTCGGCCTCCAATTGTAAACATAAACAGTATAGTCCTCACTTACAGTCTTTCTACACAAATTTTGAGCTGAATAAACCTGAATTCCTACTATTTGAAAGCGAACTCAAGTGAAAACTCACCCTAAACTAGACGGAGTTGTAAGTATTATCAGTTTTCTGGTCATGACCCAGCTTTCCACTGGTAAACTCCGTGATTGAAAACAGCTGGAAATGTAGTAAGAATAAATTTCCTTTCATTTCAAGTGTTTCTTACAAGTTTTTTTTATCATTTCTGGAAACTATAATTGCGTAATTGAAGAGTTTTACCACAATTAGAGAGTGTTCCTACAACTATATACTGGAATCGTCAGCATTTTAACTGATTCACACAGAAAACGCCAGAAAAATTAGGCCTCAATTTTAAACATAAACAGTATATTGCACACTTACAGTCTTTCTATACAAATTTTCAGCTGTATAAACCTGAAATCCTAATGTTTGAAAGCCAATTCAAGTGAAAACTCTCCCTAAACTAGCCGGAGTTTTAAATATTATCAGTTTTCTGGCTATGTCCCACCTTTCCACTGGTAACCTCCGTGATTGAAAACGGCTGGAAATGTAGTAAGAATCTATTTGCTTTTATTTCAAGTGTTTCTTACGAGTTATTTATCATTTCTGGAAACTATAATTGCGTAATTGAAGAGTTTTACCACAATTAGAGAGTGTTCCTACAACTACATACTGGAATCGTCTGCATTTTAACTGATTCACACAGGAAACACCAGAGAAATTCGGCCTCCAATTGTAAACATAAACAGTATAGTCCTCACTTACAGTCTTTCTACACAAATTTTGAGCTGTATAAACCTGAATTCCTAATATTTGAAAGCGAACTCAAGTGAAAACTCACTCTAAACTAGATGGAGTTGTAAGTATTATCAGTTTTCTGGTCATTACCCAGATTTCCTGTGGTAACCTCCTTGATTGAAAACGGCTGGAAATATAGTAAGAATCAAGTTCCTTTTATTTCAAGTGTTTCTTACGAGTTATTTATCATTTCTGGAAATTATAATTGTGTATTTGAAGAGTTTTACCACAATTACAGAGTGTTCCTACAACTATATACTGGAATCGTCAGCATTTTAACTGATTCACACAGAAAACGCCAGAAAAATTAGGCCTCAATTTGAAACATAAACAGTATATTGCACACTTACAGTCTTTCTATACAAATTTTGAGCTGTATAAACCTGAAATCCTAATGTTTGAAAGCCAATTCAAGTGAAAACTCTCCCTAAACTAGCCGGAGTTGTAAATATTATCAGTTTTCTGGCTATGTCCCACCTTTCCACTGGTAACCTCCGTGATTGAAAACGGCTGGAAATGTAGTAAGAATCTATTTGCTTTTATTTCAAGTGTTTCTTACAAGTTTTTTTTATCATTTCTGGAAACTATAATTGCGTATTTGAAGAGTTTCACCACAATTAGAGAGTGTTCCTACAACTACATACTGGAATCGTCTGCATTTTAACTGATTCACACAGGAAACACCAGAGAAATCCGGCCTCCAATTGTAAACATAAACAGTATAGTCCTCACTTACAGTCTTTCTACACAAATTTTGAGCTGTATAAACCTGAATTCCTAATATTTGAAAGCGAACTCAAGTGAAAACTCACTCTAAACTAGATGGAGTTGTAAGTATTATCAGTTTTCTGGTCATTACCCAGATTTCCTGTGGTAACCTCCGTGATTGAAAACGGCTGGAAATGTAGTAAGAATCAAGTTCCTTTTATTTCAAGTGTTTCTTACGAGTTATTTATCATTTCTGGAAACTATAATTGCGTATTTGAAGAGTTTTACCACAATTACAGAGTGTTCCTACAACTACATACTGGAATCGTCAGCATTTTAACTGATTCACACAGGAAACACCAGAGAAATTCGGCCTCCAATTGTAAACATAAACAGTATAGTCTTCACGTACAGTCTTTCTACACAACTTTTGAGCTGAATAAACCTGAATTCCTAATATTTGAAAGCGAACTCAAGTGAAAACTCACCCTAAACTAGATGGAGTTGTAAGTATTATCAGTTTTGTGGTCATGACCCAGCTTTCCACTGGTAAACTCCGTGATTGAAAACGGCTGGAAATGTAGTAAGAATAAATTTCCGTTCATTTCAAGTGTTTCTTACAAGTTTTTTATCATTTCTGGAAGCTATAATTGCGTATTTGAAGAGTTTTACCACAATTAGAGAGTGTTCCTACAACTATATACTGGAATCGGCAGCATTTTAACTGATTCACACAGAAAACACCAGAGAAATTCGGCTTCTAATTGTAAACATAAACTGTATAGTCTTCACTTAGAATCTTTCTACACAAATTTTGAGCTGTATAAACCTGAATTCCTAAAATTTGAAAGCGAACTCAAGTGAAAACTCACCCTAAAATAGACTGAGTTTTAACTATTATCAGTTTTCTGGTCATGACCAGCTTTCCACTGGTAACCTCCGTGATTGAAAATGCCCAGAAATGTAGTAAGAATAAATTTCCTTTCATTTCAAGTGTTTCTTACAAGTTTTTTTTTATCATTTCTGGAAACTATAATTGCGTAATTGAAGAGTTTCACCACAATGAGAGAGTGTTCCTACAACTACATACTGGAATCGTCTGCATTTTAACTGATTCACACAGGAAATACCAGAGAAATTCGGCCTCCAATTGTAAACATAAACAGTATAGTCCTCACTTACAGTCTTTCTACACAAATTTTGAGCTGTATAAACCTGAATTCCTAATATTTGAAAGCGAACTCAAGTGAAAACTCACTCTAAACTAGTTGGAGTTGTAAGTATTATCAGGTTTCTGGTCATTACCCAGATTTCCTGTGGTAACCTCCGTGATTGAAGACGGCTGTAAATGTAGTAAGAATCAAGTTCCTTTTATTTCAAGTGTTTCTTACAAGTTTTTTATCATTTCTGGAAGCTATAATTGCGTATTTGAAGAGTTTTACCACAATTAGAGAGTGTTCCTACAACTACATACTGAAATCGTCAGCATTTTAACTGATTCACACAGGAAACACCAGAGAAATTCGGCCTCCAATTGTAAACATAAACAGTATAGTCTTCACGTACAGTCTTTCTACACAACTTTTGAGCTGAATAAACCTGAATTCCTAATATTTGAAAGCGAACTCAAGTGAAAACTCACCCTAAACTAGATGGAGTTGTAAGTATTATCAGTTTTCTGGTCATGACCCAGCTTTCCACTGGTAAACTCTGTGATTGAAAACAGCTGGAAATGTAGTAAGAATAAATTTCCTTTCATTTCAAGTGTTTCTTACAAGTTTTTTATCATTTCTGGAAGCTATATTTGCGTATTTGAAGAGTTTTACCACAATTAGAGAGTGTTCCTACAACTGTATACTGGAATCGTCAGCATTTTAACTGATTCACACAGAAAACACCAGAGAAATTCGGCTTCCAATTGTAAACATAAACTGTATAGTCTTCACTTAGAACCTTTCTACACAAATTTTGAGCTGTATAAACCTGAAATCCTAATGTTTGAAAGCCAATTCAAGTGAAAACTCTCCCTAAACTAGCCGGAGTTTTAAATATTATCAGTTTTCTGGCTATGTCCCACCTTTCCACTGGTAACCTCCGTGATTGAAAACGGCTGGAAATGTAGTAAGAATCTATTTGCTTTTATTTCAAGTGTTTCTTATAAGTTTTTTATCATTACTGGAAACAGTAATTGAGTATTTGAAGAGTTTTATCACAATTAGAGAGTGTTCCTACAACTACATACTGGAATCGTCAGCATTTTAACTGATTCACACAGGAAACACCAGAGAAATTCGG
Source organism: Myotis daubentonii (assembly GCF_963259705.1). Lineage (NCBI taxonomy): Eukaryota > Metazoa > Chordata > Mammalia > Chiroptera > Vespertilionidae > Myotis > Myotis daubentonii. Next base: position 76,322,486 of record NC_081861.1, on the reverse strand, counting down.
CCTCCAATTGTAAACATAAACAGTATAGTCCTCACTTACAGTCTTTCTACACAAATTTTGAGCTGAATAAACCTGAATTCCTACTATTTGAAAGCGAACTCAAGTGAAAACTCACCCTAAACTAGACGGAGTTGTAAGTATTATCAGTTTTCTGGTCATGACCCAGCTTTCCACTGGTAAACTCCGTGATTGAAAACAGCTGGAAATGTAGTAAGAATAAATTTCCTTTCATTTCAAGTGTTTCTTACAAGTTTTTTTTATCATTTCTGGAAACTATAATTGCGTAATTGAAGAGTTTTACCACAATTAGAGAGTGTTCCTACAACTATATACTGGAATCGTCAGCATTTTAACTGATTCACACAGAAAACGCCAGAAAAATTAGGCCTCAATTTTAAACATAAACAGTATATTGCACACTTACAGTCTTTCTATACAAATTTTGAGCTGTATAAACCTGAAATCCTAATGTTTGAAAGCCAATTCAAGTGAAAACTCTCCCTAAACTAGCCGGAGTTTTAAATATTATCAGTTTTCTGGCTATGTCCCACCTTTCCACTGGTAACCTCCGTGATTGAAAACGGCTGGAAATGTAGTAAGAATCTATTTGCTTTTATTTCAAGTGTTTCTTACAAGTTTTTTTCATCATTTCTGGAAACTATAATTGCGTATTTGAAGAGTTTTACCACAATAAGAGAGTGTTCCTACAACTACATACTGGAATCGTCAGCATTTTAACTGATTCACACAGGAAACACCAGAGAAATTCGGCCTCCAATTGTAAACATAAACAGTATAGTCCTCACTTACAGTCTTTCTACACAAATTTTGAGCTGTATAAACCTGAATTCCTAATATTTGAAAGCGAACTCAAGTGAAAACTCATTCTAAACTAGATGGAGTTGTAAGTATTATCAGTTTTCTGGTCATTACCCAGATTTCGTGTGGTAACCTCCGTGATTGAAAACGGCTGGAAATGTAGTAAGAATCAAGTTACTTTTATTTCAAGTGTTTCTTACGAGTTATTTATCATTTCTGGAAACTATAATTGCGTATTTGAAGAGTTGTACCACAATTAGAGAGTGTTCCTACAACTACATACTGGAATCGTCAGCATTTTAACTGATTCACACAGGAAACACCAGAGAAATTCGGCCTCCAATTGTAAACATAAACAGTATATTCTTCACGTACAGTCTTTCTACACAAATTTTGAGCTGAATAAACCTGAATTCCTACTATTTGAAAGCGAACTCAAATGAAAACTCACCCTAAACTAGACGGAGTTGTAAGTATTATCAGTTTTCTGGTCATGACCCAGCTTTCCACTGGTAAACTCCGTGATTGAAAACAGCTGGAAATGTAGTAAGAATAAATTTCCTTTCATTTCAAGTGTTTCTTACAAGTTTTTTATCATTTCTGGAAACTATAATTGCGTATTTGAAGAGTTTTACCACAATTAGGGAGTGTTCCTACAACTATATACTGGAATCGTCAGCATTTTCCCTGATTCACACAGAAAACGCCAGAGAAATTCGGCCTCCATTTTAAACATAAACAGTATATTGCACACTTACAGTCTTTCTATACAATTTTTGAGCTGTATAAACCTGAAATCCTAATATTTGAAAGCCAATTCAAGTGAAAACTCTCCCTAAACTAGCCGGAGTTGTAAATATTATCAGTTTTCTGGCTATGTCCCACCTTTCCACTGGTAACCTCCGTGATTGAAAACGGCTGGAAATGTAGTAAGAATCTATTTGCTTTTATTTCAAGTGTTTCTTACAAGTTTTTTTCATCATTTCTGGAAACTATAATTGGGTATTTGAAGAGTTTTACCACAATTAGAGAGTGTTCCTACAACTATATACTGGAATCGGCAGCATTTTAACTGATTCACACAGAAAACACCAGAGAAATTCGGCTTCCAATTGTAAACATAAACTGTATAGTCTTCACTTAGAATCTTTCTACACAAATTTTGAGCTGTATAAACCTGAATTCCTAAAATTTGAAAGCGAGCTCAAGTGAAAACTCACCCTAAAATAGGCTGAGTTTTAAGTATTATCAGTTTTCTGGTCATGACCAGCTTTCCACTGGTAATCTCCGTGATTGAAAACGCCCAGAAATGTAGTAAGAATCTATTTGCTTTTATTTCAAGTGTTTCTTACAAGTTTTTTTCATCATTTCTGGAAACTATAATTGCGTATTTGAAGAGTTTTACCACAATTAGAGAGTGTTCCTACAACTACATACTGGAATCGTCTGCATTTTAACTGATTCACACAGGAAACACCAGAGAAATTCGGCCTCCAATTGTAAACATAAACAGTATAGTCCTCACTTACAGTCTTTCTACACAAATTTTGAGCTGTATAAACCTGAATTCCTAATATTTGAAAGCGAACTCAAGTGAAAACTCACTCTAAACTAGATGGAGTTGTAAGTATTATCAGTTTTCTGGTCATTACCCAGATTTCCTTTTGTAACCTCCGTGATTGAAAACGGCTGGAAATGTAGTAAGAATCAAGTTCCTTTTATTTCAAGTGTTTCTTACGAGTTATTTATCATTTCTGGAAACTATAATTGTGTATTTGAAGAGTTTTACCACAATTACAGAGTGTTCCTACAACTACATACTGGAATCGTCAGCATTTTAACTGATTCACACAGGAAACACCAGAGAAATTCGGCCTCCAATTGTAAACGTAAACAGTATAGTCTTCACGTACAGTCTTTCTACACAACTTTTGTGCTGAATAAACCTGAATTCCTAATATTTGAAAGCGTACTCAAGTGAAAACTCACCCTAAACTAGATGGAGTTGTAAGTATTATCAGTTTTGTGGTCATGACCCAGCTTTCCACTGGTAAACTCCGTGATTGAAAACGGCTGGAAATGTAGTAAGAATAAATTTCCGTTCATTTCAAGTGTTTCTTACAAGTTTTTTATCATTTCTGGAAGCTATAATTGCGTATTTGAAAAGTTTTACCACAATTAGAGAGTATTCCTACAACTATATACTGGAATCGGCAGCATTTTAACTGATTCACACAGAAAACACCAGAGAAATTCGGCTTCTAATTGTAAACATAAACTGTATAGTCTTCACTTAGAATCTTTCTACACAAATTTTGAGCTGTATAAACCTGAATTCCTAAAATTTGAAAGCGAGCTCAAGTGAAAACTCACCCTAAAATAGACTGAGTTTTAAGTATTATCAGTTTTCTGGTCATGACCCAGCTTTCCTGTGGTAACCTCCGTGATTGAAAACGGCTGGAAATGTAGTAAGAATCTATTTGCTTTTATTTCAAGTGTTTCTTATAAGTTTTTTATCATTACTGGAAACAATAATTGAGTATTTGAAGAGTTTTACCACAATTAGAGAGTGTTCCTACAACTACATACTGGAATCGTCAGCATTTTAACTGATTCACACAGGAAACACCAGAGAAATTCGGCCTCCAATTGTAAACATAAACAGTATAGTCCTCACTAACAGTCTTTCTACACAAATTTTGAGCTCTATAAACCTGAATTCCTAATATTTGAAAGCGAACTCAAGTGAAAACTCACTCTAAACTAGATGGAGTTGTAAGTATTATCAGTTTTCTGGTCATGACCCAGCTTTCCTGTGGTAACCTCCGTGATTGAAAACGGCTGGAAATGTAGTAAGAATCAAGTTCCTTTTCTTTCAAGTGTTTCTTACGAGTTATTTATCATTACTGGAAACAATAATTGCGTATTTGAAGAGTTTTACCACAATAAGAGAGTGTTCCTACAACTACATACTGGAATCGTCAGCATTTTAACTGATTCGCACAGCAAACACCAGAGAAATTCGGCCTCCAATTGTAAACATAAACAGTATAGTCCTCACTTACAGTCTTTCTACACAAATTTTGAGCTGAATGAACCTGAATTCCTAATATTTGAAAGCGAACTCAAGTGAAAACTCACCCTAAACTAGATGGAGTTGTAAGTATTATCAGTTTTGTGGTCATGACCCAGCTTTCCACTGGTAAACTCCGTGATTGAAAACGGCTGGAAATGTAGTGAGAATAAATTTCCGTTCATTTCAAGTGTTTCTTACAAGTTTTTTATCATTTCTGGAAGCTATAATTGCGTATTTGAAGAGTTTTACCACAATTAGAGAGTGTTCCTACAAATATATACTGGAATCGGCAGCATTTTAACTGATTCACACAGAAAACACCAGAGAAATTCGCCTTCCAATTGTAAACATAAACTGTATAGTCTTCACTTAGAATCTTTCTACACAAATTTTGAGCTGTATAAACCTGAATTCCTACAATTTGAAAGCGAACTCAAGTGAAAACTCACCCTAAAATAGACTGAGTTTTAAGTATTATCAGTTTTCTGGTCATGACCAGCTTTCCACTGGTAACCTCCGTGATTGACAACGCCCAGAAATGTAGTAAGAATAAATTTCCTTTCATTTCAAGTGTTTCTTACAAGTTTTTTATCATTTCTGGAAACTATAATTGCGTAATTGAAGAGTTTTACCACAATTAGAGAGTGTTCCTACAACTATATACTGGAATCGTCAGCATTTTAACTGATTCACACAGAAAACGCCAGAAAAATTAGGCCTCAATTTTAAACATAAACAGTATATTGCACACTTACAGTCTTTCTATACAAATTTTGAGCTGTATAAACCTGAATTCCTAATGTTTGAAAGCCAATTCAAGTGCAAACTCTCCCTAAACTAGCCGGAGTTTTAAATACTATCAGTTTTCTGGCTATGTCCCACCTTTCCACTGGTAACCTCCGTGATTGAAAACGGCTGGAAATGTAGTAAGAATCTATTTGCTTTTATTTCAAGTGTTTCTTACAAGTTTTTTTTATCATTTCTGGAAACTATAATTGCGTATTTGAAGAGTTTCACCACAATTAGAGAGTGTTCCTACAACTACATACTGGAATCGTCTGCATTTTAACTGATTCACACAGGAAACACCAGAGAAATTCGGCCTCCAATTGTAAACATAAACAGTATAGTCCTCACTTACAATCTTTCTACACAAATTTTGAGCTGTATAAACCTGAATTCCTAATATTTGAAAGCGAACTCAAGTGAAAACTCACTCTAAATTAGATGGAGTTGTAAGTATTATCAGTTTTCTGGTCATTACCCAGATTTCGTGTGGTAACCTCCGTGATTGAAAACGGCTGGAAATGTAGTAAGAATCAAGTTACTTTTATTTCAAGTGTTTCTTACGAGTTATTTATCATTTCTGGAAACTATAATTGCGTATTTGAAGAGTTTTACCACAATTAGAGAGTGTTCCTACAACTACATACTGGAATCGTCAGCATTTTAATTGATTCACACAGGAAACACCAGAGAAATTCGGCCTCCAATTGTAAACATAAACAGTATAGTCTTCACGTACAGTCTTTCTACACAAATTTTGAGCTGAATAAACCTGAATTCCTACTATTTGAAAGCGAACTCAAGTGAAAACTCACCCTAAACTAGACGGAGTTGTAAGTATTATTAGTTTTCTGGTCATGACCCAGCTTTCCACTGGTAAACTCCGTGATTGAAAACAGCTGGAAATGTAGTAAGAATAAATTTCCTTTCATTTCAAGTGTTTCTTACAAGTTTTTTATCATTTCTGGAAACTATAATTGCATATTTGAAGAGTTTTACCACAATTAGGGAGTGTTCCTACAACTATATACTGGAATCGTCAGCATTTTCCCTGATTCACACAGAAAACGCCAGAGAAATTCGGCCTCAATTTTAAACATAAACAGTATATTGCACACTTACAGTCTTTCTATACAAATTTTGAGCTGTATAAACCTGAAATCCTAATATTTGAAAGCCAATTCAAGTGAAAACTCTCCCTAAACTAGCCGGAGTTGTAAATATTATCAGTTTTCTGGCTATGTCCCACCTTTCCACTGGTAACCTCCGTGATTGAAAACGGCTGGAAATGTAGTAAGAATAAATTTCCGTTCATTTCAAGTGTTTCTTACAAGTTTTTTATCATTTCTGGAAGCTATAATTGAGTATTTGAAGAGTTTTACCACAATTAGAGAGTGTTCCTACAACTATATACTGGAATCGGCAGCATTTTAACTGATTCACACAGAAAACACCAGAGAAATTCGGCTTCTAATTGTAAACATAAACTGTATAGTCTTCACTTAGAATCTTTCTACACAAATTTTGAGCTGTATAAACCTGAATTCCTAAAATTTGAAAGCGAACTCAAGTGAAAACTCACCCTAAAATAGACTGAGTTTTAACTATTATCAGTTTTCTGGTCATGACCAGCTTTCCACTGGTAACCTCCGTGATTGAAAATGCCCAGAAATGTAGTAAGAATAAATTTCCTTTCATTTCAAGTGTTTCTTACAAGTTTTTTTTTATCATTTCTGGAAACTATAATTGCGTAATTGAAGAGTTTCACCACAATGAGAGAGTGTTCCTACAACTACATACTGGAATCGTCTGCATTTTAACTGATTCACACAGGAAATACCAGAGAAATTCGGCCTCCAATTGTAAACATAAACAGTATAGTCCTCACTTACAGTCTTTCTACACAAATTTTGAGCTGTATAAACCTGAATTCCTAATATTTGAAAGCGAACTCAAGTGAAAACTCACTCTAAACTAGTTGGAGTTGTAAGTATTATCAGGTTTCTGGTCATTACCCAGATTTCCTGTGGTAACCTCCGTGATTGAAGACGGCTGTAAATGTAGTAAGAATCAAGTTCCTTTTATTTCAAGTGTTTCTTACAAGTTTTTTATCATTTCTGGAAGCTATAATTGCGTATTTGAAGAGTTTTACCACAATTAGAGAGTGTTCCTACAACTACATACTGAAATCGTCAGCATTTTAACTGATTCACACAGGAAACACCAGAGAAATTCGGCCTCCAATTGTAAACATAAACAGTATAGTCTTCACGTACAGTCTTTCTACACAACTTTTGAGCTGAATAAACCTGAATTCCTAATATTTGAAAGCGAACTCAAGTGAAAACTCACCCTAAACTAGATGGAGTTGTAAGTATTATCAGTTTTCTGGTCATGACCCAGCTTTCCACTGGTAAACTCTGTGATTGAAAACAGCTGGAAATGTAGTAAGAATAAATTTCCTTTCATTTCAAGTGTTTCTTACAAGTTTTTTATCATTTCTGGAAGCTATATTTGCGTATTTGAAGAGTTTTACCACAATTAGAGAGTGTTCCTACAACTATATACTGGAATCGTCAGCATTTTAACTGATTCACACAGAAAACACCAGAGAAATTCGGCTTCCAATTGTAAACATAAACTGTATAGTCTTCACTTAGAACCTTTCTACACAAATTTTGAGCTGTATAAACCTGAAATCCTAATGTTTGAAAGCCAATTCAAGTGAAAACTCTCCCTAAACTAGCCGGAGTTTTAAATATTATCAGTTTTCTGGCTATGTCCCACCTTTCCACTGGTAACCTCCGTGATTGAAAACGGCTGGAAATGTAGTAAGAATCTATTTGCTTTTATTTCAAGTGTTTCTTATAAGTTTTTTATCATTACTGGAAACAGTAATTGAGTATTTGAAGAGTTTTATCACAATTAGAGAGTGTTCCTACAACTACATACTGGAATCGTCAGCATTTTAACTGATTCACACAGGAAACACCAGAGAAATTCGGCCTCCAATTGTAAACATAAACAGTATAGTCCTCACTTACAGTCTTTCTACACAAATTTTGAGCTGAATAAACCTGAATTCCTACTATTTGAAAGCGAACTCAAGTGAAAACTCACCCTAAACTAGACGGAGTTGTAAGTATTATCAGTTTTCTGGTCATGACCCAGCTTTCCACTGGTAAACTCCGTGATTGAAAACAGCTGGAAATGTAGTAAGAATAAATTTCCTTTCATTTCAAGTGTTTCTTACAAGTTTTTTTTATCATTTCTGGAAACTATAATTGCGTAATTGAAGAGTTTTACCACAATTAGAGAGTGTTCCTACAACTATATACTGGAATCGTCAGCATTTTAACTGATTCACACAGAAAACGCCAGAAAAATTAGGCCTCAATTTTAAACATAAACAGTATATTGCACACTTACAGTCTTTCTATACAAATTTTGAGCTGTATAAACCTGAAATCCTAATGTTTGAAAGCCAATTCAAGTGAAAACTCTCCCTAAACTAGCCGGAGTTTTAAATATTATCAGTTTTCTGGCTATGTCCCACCTTTCCACTGGTAACCTCCGTGATTGAAAACGGCTGGAAATATAGTAAGAATCTATTTGCTTTTATTTCAAGTGTTTCTTACAAGTTTTTTTCATCATTTCTGGAAACTATAATTGCGTATTTGAAGAGTTTTACCACAATTAGAGAGTGTTCCTACAACTACATACTGGAATCGTCAGCATTTTAACTGATTCACACAGGAAACACCAGAGAAATTCGGCCTCCAATTGTAAACATAAACAGTATAGTCCTCACTTACAGTCTTTCTACACAAATTTTGAGCTGTATAAACCTGAATTCCTAATATTTGAAAGCGAACTCAAGTGAAAACTCACTCTAAACTAGTTGCAGTTGTAAGTATTATCAGGTTTCTGGTCATTACCCAGATTTCCTGTGGTAACCTCCGTGATTGAAAACGGCTGGAAATGTGGTAAGAATCAAGTTCCTTTTATTTCAAGTGTTTCTTACAAGTTTTTTATCATTTCTGGAAACTATAATTGCGTATTTGAAGAGTTTTACCACAATTAGAGAGTGTTCCTACAACTACATACTGAAATCGTCAGCATTTTAACTGATTCACACAGGAAACACCAGAGAAATTCGGCCTCCAATTGTAAACATAAACAGTATAGTCTTCACGTACAGTCTTTCTACACAACTTTTGAGCTGAATAAACCTGAATTCCTAATATTTGAAAGCGAACTCAAGTGAAAACTCACCCTAAACTAGATGGAGTTGTAAGTATTATCAGTTTTCTGGTCATGACCCAGCTTTCCACTGGTAAACTCTGTGATTGAAAACAGCTGGATATGTAGTAAGAATAAATTTCCTTTCATTTCAAGTGTTTCTTACAAGTTTTTTATCATTTCTGGAAACTATAATTGCGTATTTGAAGAGTTTTACCACAATTACAGAGTGTTCCTACAACTACATACTGGAATCATCAGCATTTTAACTGATTCACAAAGGAAACACCAGAGAAATTCGGCCTCCAATTGTAAACATAAACAGTATAGTCTTCACGTACAGTCTTTCTACACAAATTTTGAGCTGTATAAACCTGAATTCCTAATATTTGAAAGCGAACTCAAGTGAAAACCCACCCTAAACTAGACGGAGTTGTAAGTATTATCAGTTTTCTGGTCATGACCCAGCTTTCCACTGGTAAACTCCGTGATTGAAAACGGCTGGAAATGTAGTAAGAATCAAGTTCCTTTTCTTTCAAGTGTTTCTTATGAGTTATTTATCATTACTGGAAACAATAATTGCGTATTTGAAGAGTTTTACCACAATAAGAGAGTGTTCCTACAACTACATACTGGAATCGTCAGCATTTTAACTGATTCACACAGGAAACACCAGAGAAATTCGGCCTCCAATTGTAAACATAAACAGTATAGTCCTCACTTACAGTCTTTCTACACAAATTTTGAGCTGAATAAACCTGAATTCCTACTATTTGAAAGCGAACTCAAGTGAAAACTCACCCTAAACTAGACGGAGTTGTAAGTATTATCAGTTTTCTGGTCATGACCCAGCTTTCCACTGGTAAACTCCGTGATTGAAAACAGCTGGAAATGTAGTAAGAATAAATTTCCTTTCATTTCAAGTGTTTCTTACAAGTTTTTTTTATCATTTCTGGAAACTATAATTGCGTAATTGAAGAGTTTTACCACAATTAGAGAGTGTTCCTACAACTATATACTGGAATCGTCAGCATTTTAACTGATTCACACAGAAAACGCCAGAAAAATTAGGCCTCAATTTTAAACATAAACAGTATATTGCACACTTACAGTCTTTCTATACAAATTTTGAGCTGTATAAACCTGAAATCCTAATGTTTGAAAGCCAATTCAAGTGAAAACTCTCCCTAAATTAGCCGGAGTTTTAAATATTATCAGTTTTCTGGCTATGTCCCACCTTTCCACTGGTAACCTCCGTGATTGAAAACGGCTGGAAATGTAGTAAGAATCTATTTGCTTTTATTTCAAGTGTTTCTTACAAGTTTTTTTCATCATTTCTGGAAACTATAATTGCGTATTTGAAGAGTTTTACCACAATAAGAGAGTGTTCCTACAACTACATACTGGAATCGTCAGCATTTTAACTGATTCACACAGGAAACACCAGAGAAATTCGGCCTCCAATTGTAAACATAAACAGTATAGTCCTCACTTACAGTCTTTCTACACAAATTTTGAGCTGTATAAACCTGAATTCCTAATATTTGAAAGCGAACTCAAGTGAAAACTCATTCTAAACTAGATGGAGTTGTAAGTATTATCAGTTTTCTGGTCATTACCCAGATTTCGTGTGGTAACCTCCGTGATTGAAAACGGCTGGAAATGTAGTAAGAATCAAGTTATTTTATTTCAAGTGTTTCTTACGAGTTATTTATCATTTCTGGAAACTATAATTGCGTATTTGAAGAGTTTTACCACAATTAGAGAGTGTTCCTACAACTACATACTGGAATCGTCAGCATTTTAACTGATTCACACAGGAAACACCAGAGAAATTCGGCCTCCAATTGTAAACATAAACAGTATATTCTTCACGTACAGTCTTTCTACACAAATTTTGAGCTGAATAAACCTGAATTCCTACTATTTGAAAGCGAACTCAAGTGAAAACTCACCCTAAACTAGACGGAGTTGTAAGTATTATCAGTTTTCTGGTCATGACCCAGCTTTCCACTGGTAAACTCCGTGATTGAAAACAGCTGGAAATGTAGTAAGAATAAATTTCCTTTCATTTCAAGTGTTTCTTACAAGTTTTTTATCATTTCTGGAAACTATAATTGCGTATTTGAAGAGTTTTACCACAATTAGGGAGTGTTCCTACAACTATATACTGGAATCGTCAGCATTTTCCCTGATTCACACAGAAAACGCCAGAGAAATTCGGCCTCCATTTTAAACATAAACAGTATATTGCACACTTACAGTCTTTCTATACAATTTTTGAGCTGTATAAACCTGAAATCCTAATATTTGAAAGCCAATTCAAGTGAAAACTCTCCCTAAACTAGCCGGAGTTGTAAATATTATCAGTTTTCTGGCTATGTCCCACCTTTCCACTGGTAACCTCCGTGATTGAAAACGGCTGGAAATGTAGTAAGAATCTATTTGCTTTTATTTCAAGTGTTTCTTACAAGTTTTTTTCATCATTTCTGGAAACTATAATTGGGTATTTGAAGAGTTTTACCACAATTAGAGAGTGTTCCTACAACTATATACTGGAATCGGCAGCATTTTAACTGATTCACACAGAAAACACCAGAGAAATTCGGCTTCCAATTGTAAACATAAACTGTATAGTCGTCACTTAGAATCTTTCTACACAAATTTTGAGCTGTATAAACCTGAATTCCTAAAATTTGAAAGCGAGCTCAAGTGAAAACTCACCCTAAAATAGACTGAGTTTTAAGTATTATCAGTTTTCTGGTCATGACCAGCTTTCCACTGGTAATCTCCGTGATTGAAAACGCCCAGAAATGTAGTAAGAATCTATTTGCTTTTATTTCAAGTGTTTCTTACAAGTTTTTTTCATCATTTCTGGAAACTATAATTGCGTATTTGAAGAGTTTTACCACAATTAGAGAGTGTTCCTACAACTACATACTGGAATCGTCTGCATTTTAACTGATTCACACAGGAAACACCAGAGAAATTCGGCCTCCAATTGTAAACATAAACAGTATAGTCCTCACTTACAGTCTTTCTACACAAATTTTGAGCTGTATAAACCTGAATTCCTAATATTTGAAAGCGAACTCAAGTGAAAACTCACTCTAAACTAGATGGAGTTGTAAGTATTATCAGTTTTCTGGTCATTACCCAGATTTCCTTTTGTAACCTCCGTGATTGAAAACGGCTGGAAATGTAGTAAGAATCAAGTTCCTTTTATTTCAAGTGTTTCTTACGAGTTATTTATCATTTCTGGAAACTATAATTGTGTATTTGAAGAGTTTTACCACAATTACAGAGTGTTCCTACAACTACATACTGGAATCGTCAGCATTTTAACTGATTCACACAGGAAACACCAGAGAAATTCGGCCTCCAATTGTAAACGTAAACAGTATAGTCTTCACGTACAGTCTTTCTACACAACTTTTGTGCTGAATAAACCTGAATTCCTAATATTTGAAAGCGTACTCAAGTGAAAACTCACCCTAAACTAGATGGAGTTGTAAGTATTATCAGTTTTGTGGTCATGACCCAGCTTTCCACTGGTAAACTCCGTGATTGAAAACGGCTGGAAATGTAGTAAGAATAAATTTCCGTTCATTTCAAGTGTTTCTTACAAGTTTTTTATCATTTCTGGAAGCTATAATTGCGTATTTGAAAAGTTTTACCACAATTAGAGAGTATTCCTACAACTATATACTGGAATCGGCAGCATTTTAACTGATTCACACAGAAAACACCAGAGAAATTCGGCTTCTAATTGTAAACATAAACTGTATAGTCTTCACTTAGAATCTTTCTACACAAATTTTGAGCTGTATAAACCTGAATTCCTAAAATTTGAAAGCGAGCTCAAGTGAAAACTCACCCTAAAATAGACTGAGTTTTAAGTATTATCAGTTTTCTGGTCATGACCCAGCTTTCCTGTGGTAACCTCCGTGATTGAAAACGGCTGGAAATGTAGTAAGAATCTATTTGCTTTTATTTCAAGTGTTTCTTATAAGTTTTTTATCATTACTGGAAACAATAATTGAGTATTTGAAGAGTTTTACCACAATTAGAGAGTGTTCCTACAACTACATACTGGAATCGTCAGCATTTTAACTGATTCACACAGGAAACACCAGAGAAATTCGGCCTCCAATTGTAAACATAAACAGTATAGTCCTCACTAACAGTCTTTCTACACAAATTTTGAGCTCTATAAACCTGAATTCCTAATATTTGAAAGCGAACTCAAGTGAAAACTCACTCTAAACTAGATGGAGTTGTAAGTATTATCAGTTTTCTGGTCATGACCCAGCTTTCCTGTGGTAACCTCCGTGATTGAAAACGGCTGGAAATGTAGTAAGAATCAAGTTCCTTTTCTTTCAAGTGTTTCTTACGAGTTATTTATCATTACTGGAAACAATAATTGCGTATTTGAAGAGTTTTACCACAATAAGAGAGTGTTCCTACAACTACATACTGGAATCGTCAGCATTTTAACTGATTCGCACAGGAAACACCAGAGAAATTCGGCCTCCAATTGTAAACATAAACAGTATAGTCCTCACTTACAGTCTTTCTACACAAATTTTGAGCTGAATGAACCTGAATTCCTAATATTTGAAAGCGAACTCAAGTGAAAACTCACCCTAAACTAGATGGAGTTGTAAGTATTATCAGTTTTGTGGTCATGACCCAGCTTTCCACTGGTAAACTCCGTGATTGAAAACGGCTGGAAATGTAGTGAGAATAAATTTCCGTTCATTTCAAGTGTTTCTTACAAGTTTTTTATCATTTCTGGAAGCTATAATTGCGTATTTGAAGAGTTTTACCACAATTAGAGAGTGTTCCTACAAATATATACTGGAATCGGCAGCATTTTAACTGATTCACACAGAAAACACCAGAGAAATTCGCCTTCCAATTGTAAACATAAACTGTATAGTCTTCACTTAGAATCTTTCTACACAAATTTTGAGCTGTATAAACCTGAATTCCTACAATTTGAAAGCGAACTCAAGTGAAAACTCACCCTAAAATAGACTGAGTTTTAAGTATTATCAGTTTTCTGGTCATGACCAGCTTTCCACTGGTAACCTCCGTGATTGACAACGCCCAGAAATGTAGTAAGAATAAATTTCCTTTCATTTCAAGTGTTTCTTACAAGTTTTTTATCATTTCTGGAAACTATAATTGCGTAATTGAAGAGTTTTACCACAATTAGAGAGTGTTCCTACAACTATATACTGGAATCGTCAGCATTTTAACTGATTCACACAGAAAACGCCAGAAAAATTAGGCCTCAATTTTAAACATAAACAGTATATTGCACACTTACAGTCTTTCTATACAAATTTTGAGCTGTATAAACCTGAATTCCTAATGTTTGAAAGCCAATTCAAGTGCAAACTCTCCCTAAACTAGCCGGAGTTTTAAATACTATCAGTTTTCTGGCTATGTCCCACCTTTCCACTGGTAACCTCCGTGATTGAAAACGGCTGGAAATGTAGTAAGAATCTATTTGCTTTTATTTCAAGTGTTTCTTACAAGTTTTTTTTATCATTTCTGGAAACTATAATTGCGTATTTGAAGAGTTTCACCACAATTAGAGAGTGTTCCTACAACTACATACTGGAATCGTCTGCATTTTAACTGATTCACACAGGAAACACCAGAGAAATTCGGCCTCCAATTGTAAACATAAACAGTATAGTCCTCACTTACAATCTTTCTACACAAATTTTGAGCTGTATAAACCTGAATTCCTAATATTTGAAAGCGAACTCAAGTGAAAACTCACTCTAAATTAGATGGAGTTGTAAGTATTATCAGTTTTCTGGTCATTACCCAGATTTCGTGTGGTAACCTCCGTGATTGAAAACGGCTGGAAATGTAGTAAGAATCAAGTTACTTTTATTTCAAGTGTTTCTTACGAGTTATTTATCATTTCTGGAAACTATAATTGCGTATTTGAAGAGTTTTACCACAATTAGAGAGTGTTCCTACAACTACATACTGGAATCGTCAGCATTTTAACTGATTCACACAGGAAACACCAGAGAAATTCGGCCTCCAATTGTAAACATAAACAGTATAGTCTTCACGTACAGTCTTTCTACACAAATTTTGAGCTGAATAAACCTGAATTCCTACTATTTGAAAGCGAACTCAAGTGAAAACTCACCCTAAACTAGACGGAGTTGTAAGTATTATTAGTTTTCTGGTCATGACCCAGCTTTCCACTGGTAAACTCCGTGATTGAAAACAGCTGGAAATGTAGTAAGAATAAATTTCCTTTCATTTCAAGTGTTTCTTACAAGTTTTTTATCATTTCTGGAAACTATAATTGCATATTTGAAGAGTTTTACCACAATTAGGGAGTGTTCCTACAACTATATACTGGAATCGTCAGCATTTTCCCTGATTCACACAGAAAACGCCAGAGAAATTCGGCCTCAATTTTAAACATAAACAGTATATTGCACACTTACAGTCTTTCTATACAAATTTTGAGCTGTATAAACCTGAAATCCTAATATTTGAAAGCCAATTCAAGTGAAAACTCTCCCTAAACTAGCCGGAGTTGTAAATATTATCAGTTTTCTGGCTATGTCCCACCTTTCCACTGGTAACCTCCGTGATTGAAAACGGCTGGAAATGTAGTAAGAATCTATTTGCTTTTATTTCAAGTGTTTCTTACAAGTTTTTTTCATCATTTCTGGAAACTATAATTGCGTATTTGAAGAGTTTTACCACAATTAGAGAGTGTTCCTACAACTACATACTGGAATCGTCTGCATTTTAACTGATTCACACAGGAAACACCAGAGAAATTCGGCCTCCAATTGTAAACATAAACAGTATAGTCCTCACTTACAGTCTTTCTACACAAATTTTGAGCTGTATAAACCTGAATTCCTAATATTTGAAAGCGAACTCAAGTGAAAACTCACTCTAAACTAGATGGAGTTGTAAGTATTATCAGTTTTCTGGTCATTACCCAGATTTCCTGTGGTAACCTCCGTGATTGAAAACGGCTGGAAATGTAGTAAGAATCAAGTTCCTTTTCTTTCAAGTGTTTCTTACGAGTTATTTATCATTACTGGAAACAATAATAGCGTATTTGAAGAGTTTTACCACAATAAGAGAGTGTTCCTACAACTACATACTGGAATCGTCAGCATTTTAACTGATTCACACAGGAAACACCAGAGAAATTCGGCGTCCAATTGTAAACATAAACAGTATAGTCCTCACTTACAGTCTTTCTACACAAATTTTGAGCTGAATAAACCTGAATTCCTACTATTTGAAAGCGAACTCAAGTGAAAACTCACCCTAAACTAGACGGAGTTGTAAGTATTATCAGTTTTCTGGTCATGACCCAGCTTTCCACTGGTAAACTCCGTGGTTGAAAACAGCTGGAAATGTAGTAAGAATAAATTTCCTTTCATTTCAAGTGTTTCTTACAAGTTTTTTTTATCATTTCTGGAAACTATAATTGCGTAATTGAAGAGTTTTACCACAATTAGAGAGTGTTCCTACAACTATATACTGGAATCGTCAGCATTTTAACTGATTCACACAGAAAACGCCAGAAAAATTAGGCCTCAATTTTAAACATAAACAGTATATTGCACACTTACAGTCTTTCTATACAAATTTTGAGCTGTATAAACCTGAAATCCTAATATTTGAAAGCCAATTCAAGTGAAAACTCTCCCTAAACTAGCCGGAGTTGTAAATATTATCAGTTTTCTGGCTATGTCCCACCTTTCCACTGGTAACCTCCGTGATTGAAAACGGCTGGAAATGTAGTAAGAATCTATTTGCTTTTATTTCAAGTGTTTCTTACAAGTTTTTTTTATCATTTCTGGAAACTATAATTGCGTATTTGAAGAGTTTTACCACAATTAGAGAGTGTTCCTACAACTACATACTGGAATCGTCTGCATTTTAACTGATTCACACAGGAAACACCAGAGAAATTCGGCCTCCAATTGTAAACATGAACAGTATAGTCCTCACTTACAGTCTTTCTACACAAATTTTGAGCTGTATAAACCTGAATTCCTAATATTTGAAAGCGAACTCAAGTGAAAACTCACTCTAAACTAGATGGAATTGTAAGTATTATCAGTTTTCTGGTCATTACCCAGATTTCCTGTGGTAACCTCCGTGATTGAAAACGGCTGGAAATGTAGTAAGAATCAAGTTCCTTTTCTTTCAAGTGTTTCTTACGAGTTATTTATCATTTCTGGAAACTATAATTGCGTATTTGAAGAGTTTTACCACAATTAGAGAGTGTTCCTACAACTACATACTGGAATCGTCAGCATTTTAACTGATTCACACAGGAAACACCAGAGAAATTCGGCCTCCAATTGTAAACATAAACAGTATAGTCTTCACGTACAGTCTTTCTACACAAATTTTGAGCTGAATAAACCTGAATTCCTACTATTTGAAAGCGAACTCAAGTGAAAACTCACCCTAAACTAGACGGAGTTGTAAGTATTATCAGTTTTCTGGTCATGACCCAGCTTTCCACTGGTAAACTCCGTGATTGAAAACAGCTGGAAATGTAGTAAGAATAAATTTCCTTTCATTTCAAGTGTTTCTTACAAGTTTTTTATCATTACTGGAAACAATAATTGCGTATTTGAAGAGTTTTACCACAATTAGAGAGTGTTCCTACAACTACATACTGGAATCGTCAGCATTTTAACTGATTCACACAGAAAACGCCAGAGAAATTCGGCCTCAATTTTAAACATAAACAGTATATTGCACACTTACAGTCTTTCTATACAAATTTTGAGCTGTATAAACCTGAAATCCTAATATTTGAAAGCCAATTCAAGTGAAAACTCTCCCTAAACTAGCCGGAGTTGTAAATATTATCAGTTTTCTGGCTATGTCCCACCTTTCCACTGGTAACCTCCGTGATTGAAAACGGCTGGAAATGTAGTAAGAATCTATTTGCTTTTATTTCAAGTGTTTCTTACAAGTTTTTTTCATCATTTCTGGAAACTATAATTGCGTATTTGAAGAGTTTTACCACAATTAGAGAGTGTTCCTACAACTATATACTGGAATCGGCAGCATTTTAACTGATTCACACAGAAAACACCAGAGAAATTCGGCTTCCAATTGTAAACATAAACTGTATAGTCTTCACTTAGAATCTTTCTACACAAATTTTGAGCTGTATAAACCTGAATTCCTAAAATTTGAAAGCGAGCTCAAGTGAAAACTCACCCTAAAATAGACTGAGTTTTAAGTATTATCAGTTTTCTGGTCATGACCAGCTTTCCACTGGTAATCTCCGTGATTGAAAACACCCAGAAATGTAGTAAGAATAAATTTCCTTTCATTTCAAGTGTTTCTTACAAGTTTTTTTTATCATTTCTGGAAACTATAATTGCGTAATTGAAGAGTTTTACCACAATTAGAGAGTGTTCCTACAACTATATACTGGAATCGTCAGCATTTTAACTGATTCACACAGAAAACGCCAGAAAAATTAGGCCTCAATTTAAAAAAAAACAGTATATTGCACACTTACAGTCTTTCTATACAAATTTTGAGCTATATAAACCTGAAATCCTAATGTTTGAAAGCCAATTCAAGTGAAAACTCTCCCTAAACTAGCCGGAGTTTTAAATATTATCAGTTTTCTGGCTATGTCCCACCTTTCCACTGGTAACCTCCGTGATTGAAAACGACTGGAAATGTAGTAAGAATCTATTTGCTTTTATTTCAAGTGTTTCTTACAAGTTTTTTTCATCATTTCTGGAAACTATAATTGCGTATTTGAAGAGTTTTACCACAATTAGAGAGTGTTCCTACAACTACATACTGGAATCGTCTGCATTTTAACTGATTCACACAGGAAACACCAGAGAAATTCGGCCTCCAATTGTAAACATAAACAGTATAGTCCTCACTTACAGTCTTTCTACACAAATTTTGAGCTGAATAAACCTGAATTCCTACTATTTGAAAGCGAACTCAAGTGAAAACTCACCCTAAACTAGACGGAGTTGTAAGTATTATCAGTTTTCTGGTCATTACCCAGATTTCCTGTGGTAACCTCCGTGATTGAAAACGGCTGGAAATGTAGTAAGAATCAAGTTCCTTTTCTTTCAAGTGTTTCTTACGAGTTATTTATCATTACTGGAAACAATAATAGCGTATTTGAAGAGTTTTACCACAATAAGAGAGTGTTCCTACAACTACATACTGGAATCGTCAGCATTTTAACTGATTCACACAGGAAACACCAGAGAAATTCGGCCTCCAATTGTAAACATAAACAGTATAGTCCTCACTTACAGTCTTTCTACACAAATTTTGAGCTGAATAAACCTGAATTCCTACTATTTGAAAGCGAACTCAAGTGAAAACTCACCCTAAACTAGACGGAGTTGTAAGTATTATCAGTTTTCTGGTCATGACCCAGCTTTCCACTGGTAAACTCCGTGATTGAAAACAGCTGGAAATGTAGTAAGAATAAATTTCCTTTCATTTCAAGTGTTTCTTACAAGTTTTTTATCATTTCTGGAAACTATAATTGCATATTTGAAGAGTTTTACCACAATTAGGGAGTGTTCCTACAACTATATACTGGAATCGTCAGCATTTTAACTGATTCACACAGAAAACGCCAGAGAAATTCGGCCTCAATTTTAAACATAAACAGTATATTGCACACTTACAGTCTTTCTATACAAATTTTGAGCTGTATAAACCTGAAATCCTAATATTTGAAAGCCAATTCAAGTGAAAACTCTCCCTAAACTAGCCGGAGTTGTAAATATTATCAGTTTTCTGGCTATGTCCCACCTTTCCACTGGTAACCTCCGTGATTGAAAACGGCTGGAAATGTAGTAAGAATCTATTTGCTTTTATTTCAAGTGTTTCTTACAAGTTTTTTTCATCATTTCTGGAAACTATAATTGCGTATTTGAAGAGTTTTACCACAATTAGAGAGTGTTCCTACAACTATATACTGGAATCGGCAGCATTTTAACTGATTCACACAGAAAACACCAGAGAAATTCGGCTTCCAATTTTAAACATAAACTGTATAGTCTTCACTTAGAATCTTTCTACACAAATTTTGAGCTGTATAAACCTGAATTCCTAAAATTTGAAAGCGAGCTCAAGTGAAAACTCACCCTAAAATAGACTGAGTTTTAAGTATTATCAGTTTTCTGGTCATGACCAGCTATCCACTGGTAATCTCCGTGATTGAAAACACCCAGAAATGTAGTAAGAATAAATTTCCTTTCATTTCAAGTGTTTCTTACAAGTTTTTTTTATCATTTCTGGAAACTATAATTGCGTAATTGAAGAGTTTTACCACAATTAGAGAGTGTTCCTACAACTATATACTGGAATCGTCAGCATTTTAACTGATTCACACAGAAAACGCCAGAAAAATTAGGCCTCAATTTTAAACATAAACAGTATATTGCACACTTACAGTCTTTCTATACAAATTTTGAGCTGTATAAACCTGAAATCCTAATGTTTGAAAGCCAATTCAAGTGAAAACTCTCCCTAAACTAGCCGGAGTTTTAAATATTATCAGTTTTCTGGCTATGTCCCACCTTTCCACTGGTAACCTCCGTGATTGAAAACGGCTGGAAATGTAGTAAGAATCTATTTGCTTTTATTTCAAGTGTTTCTTACAAGTTTTTTTCATCATTTCTGGAAACTATAATTGCGTATTTGAAGAGTTTTACCACAATTAGAGAGTGTTCCTACAACTACATACTGGAATCGTCTGCATTTTAACTGATTCACACAGGAAACACCAGAGAAATTCGGCCTCCAATTGTAAACATAAACAGTATAGTCCTCACTTACAGTCTTTCTACACAAATTTTGAGCTGTATAAACCTGAATTCCTAATATTTGAAAGCGAACTCAAGTGAAAACTCACTCTAAACTAGATGGAGTTGTAAGTATTATCAGTTTTCTGGTCATTACCCAGATTTCCTGTGGTAACCTCCGTGATTGAAAACGGCTGGAAATGTAGTAAGAATCAAGTTCCTTTTCTTTCAAGTGTTTCTTACGAGTTATTTATCATTACTGGAAACAATAATAGCGTATTTGAAGAGTTTTACCACAATAAGAGAGTGTTCCTACAACTACATACTGGAATCGTCAGCATTTTAACTGATTCACACAGGAAACACCAGAGAAATTCGGCCTCCAATTGTAAACATAAACAGTATAGTCCTCACTTACAGTCTTTCTACACAAATTTTGAGCTGAATAAACCTGAATTCCTACTATTTGAAAGCGAACTCAAGTGAAAACTCACCCTAAACTAGACGGAGTTGTAAGTATTATCAGTTTTCTGGTCATGACCCAGCTTTCCCCTGGTAAACTCCGTGATTGAAAACAGCTGGAAATGTAGTAAGAATAAATTTCCTTTCATTTCAAGTGTTTCTTACAAGTTTTTTTTATCATTTCTGGAAACTATAATTGCGTAATTGAAGAGTTTTACCACAATTAGAGAGTGTTCCTACAACTATATACTGGAATCGTCAGCATTTTAACTGATTCACACAGAAAACGCCAGAAAAATTAGGCCTCAATTTTAAACATAAACAGTATATTGCACACTTACAGTCTTTCTATACAAATTTTGAGCTGTATAAACCTGAAATCCTAATGTTTGAAAGCCAATTCAAGTGAAAACTCTCCCTAAACTAGCCGGAGTTTTAAATATTTTCAGTTTTCTGGCTATGTCCCACCTTTCCACTGGTAACCTCCGTGATTGAAAACGGCTGGAAATGTAGTAAGAATCTATTTGCTTTTATTTCAAGTGTTTCTTACAAGTTTTTTTCATCATTTCTGGAAACTATAATTGCGTATTTGAAGAGTTTTACCACAATTAGAGAGTGTTCCTACAACTACATACTGGAATCGTCAGCATTTTAACTGATTCACACAGGAAACACCAGAGAAATTCGGCCTCCAATTGTAAACATAAACAGTATAGTCCTCACTTACAGTCTTTCTACACAAATTTTGAGCTGTATAAACCTGAATTCCTAATATTTGAAGGCGAACTCAAGTGAAAACTCACTCTAAACTAGATGGAGTTGTAAGTATTATCAGTTTTCTGGTCATTACCCAGATTTCGTGTGGTAACCTCCGTGATTGAAAACGGCTGGAAATGTAGTAAGAATCAAGTTACTTTTATTTCAAGTGTTTCTTACGAGTTATTTATCATTTCTGGAAACTATAATTGCGTATTTGAAGAGTTTTACCACAATTAGAGAGTGTTCCTACAACTACATACTGGAATCGTCAGCATTTTAACTGATTCACACAGGAAACACCAGAGAAATTCGGCCTCCAATTGTAAACATAAACAGTATAGTCTTCACGTACAGTCTTTCTACACAAATTTTGAGCTGAATAAACCTGAATTCCTACTATTTGAAAGCGAACTCAAGTGAAAACTCACCCTAAACTAGACGGAGTTGTAAGTATTATCAGTTTTCTGGTCATGACCCAGCTTTCCACTGGTAAACTCCGTGATTGAAAACAGCTGGAAATGTAGTAAGAATAAATTTCCTTTCATTTCAAGTGTTTCTTACAAGTTTTTTATCATTTCTGGAAACTATAATTGCATATTTGAAGAGTTTTACCACAATTAGGGAGTGTTCCTACAACTATATACTGGAATCGTCAGCATTTTACCTGATTCACACAGAAAACGCCAGAGAAATTCGGCCTCAATTTTAAACATAAACAGTATATTGCACACTTACAGTCTTTCTATACAAATTTTGAGCTGTATAAACCTGAAATCCTAATATTTGAAAGCCAATTCAAGTGAAAACTCTCCCTAAACTAGCCAGAGTTGTAAATATTATCAGTTTTCTGGCTATGTCCCACCTTTCCACTGGTAACCTCCGTGATTGAAAACGGCTGGAAATGTAGTAAGAATCTATTTGCTTTTATTTCAAGTGTTTCTTACAAGTTTTTTTCATCATTTCTGGAAACTATAATTGCGTATTTGAAGAGTTTTACCACAATTAGAGAGTGTTCCTACAACTATATACTGGAATCGGCAGCATTTTAACTGATTCACACAGAAAACACCAGAGAAATTCGGCTTCCAATTGTAAACATAAACTGTATAGTCTTCACTTAGAATCTTTCTACACAAATTTTGAGCTGTATAAACCTGAATTCCTAAAATTTGAAAGCGAGCTCAAGTGAAAACTCACCCTAAAATAGACTGAGTTTTAAGTATTATCAGTTTTCTGGTCATGACCAGCTTTCCACTGGTAATCTCCGTGATTGAAAACACCCAGAAATGTAGTAAGAATAAATTTCCTTTCATTTCAAGTGTTTCTTACAAGTTTTTTTTATCATTTCTGGAAACTATAATTGCGTAATTGAAGAGTTTTACCACAATTAGAGAGTGTTCCTACAACTATATACTGGAATCGTCAGCATTTTAACTGATTCACACAGAAAACGCCAGAAAAATCAGGCCTCAATTTTAAACATAAACAGTATATTGCACACTTACAGTCTTTCTATACAAATTTTGAGCTGTATAAACCTGAAATCCTAATGTTTGAAAGCCAATTCAAGTGAAAACTCTCCCTAAACTAGCCGGAGTTTTAAATATTATCAGTTTTCTGGCTATGTCCCACCTTTCCACTGGTAACCTCCGTGATTGAAAACGGCTGGAAATGTAGTAAGAATCTATTTGCTTTTATTTCAAGTGTTTCTTACAAGTTTTTTTCATCATTTCTGGAAACTATAATTGCGTATTTGAAGAGTTTTACCACAATTAGAGAGTGTTCCTACAACTACATACTGGAATCGTCTGCATTTTAACTGATTCACACAGGAAACACCAGAGAAATTCGGCCTCCAATTGTAAACATAAACAGTATAGTCTTCACGTACAGTCTTTCTACACAAATTTTGAGCTGAATAAACCTGAATTCCTACTATTTGAAAGCGAACTCAAGTGAAAACTCACCCTAAACTAGACGGAGTTGTAAGTATTATCAGTTTTCTGGTCATGACCCAGCTTTCCACTGGTAAACTCCGTGATTGAAAACAGCTGGAAATGTAGTAAGAATAAATTTCCTTTCATTTCAAGTGTTTCTTACAAGTTTTTTATCATTTCTGGAAACTATAATTGCATATTTGAAGAGTTTTACCACAATTAGGGAGTGTTCCTACAACTATATACTGGAATCGTCAGCATTTTCCCTGATTCACACAGAAAACGCCAGAGAAATTCGGCCTCAATTTTAAACATAAACAGTATATTGCACACTTACAGTCTTTCTATACAAATTTTGAGCTGTATAAACCTGAAATCCTAATGTTTGAAAGCCAATTCAAGTGAAAACTCTCCCTAAACTAGCCGGAGTTTTAAATATTATCAGTTTTCTGGCTATGTCCCACCTTTCCACTGGTAACCTCCGTGATTGAAAACGGCTGGAAATGTAGTAAGAATCTATTTGCTTTTATTTCAAGTGTTTCTTACAAGTTTTTTTCATCATTTCTGGAAACTATAATTGCGTATTTGAAGAGTTTTACCACAATTAGAGAGTGTTCCTACAACTACATACTGGAATCGTCAGCATTTTAACTGATTCACACAGGAAACACCAGAGAAATTCGGCCTCCAATTGTAAACATAAACAGTATAGTCCTCACTTACAGTCTTTCTACACAAATTTTGAGCTGTATAAACCTGAATTCCTAATATTTGAAAGCGAACTCAAGTGAAAACTCACTCTAAACTAGATGGAGTTGTAAGTATTATCAGTTTTCTGGTCATTACCCAGATTTCCTGTGGTAACCTCCGTGATTGAAAACGGCTGGAAATGTAGTAAGAATCAAGTTACTTTTATTTCAAGTGTTTCTTACGAGTTATTTATCATTTCTGGAAACTATAATTGCGTATTTGAAGAGTTTTACCACAATTAGAGAGTGTTCCTACAACTACATACTGGAATCGTCTGCATTTTAACTGATTCACACAGGAAACACCAGAGAAATTCGGCCTCCAATTGTAAACATAAACAGTATAGTCTTCACGTACAGTCTTTCTACACAAATTTTGAGCTGAATAAACCTGAATTCCTACTATTTGAAAGCGAACTCAAGTGAAAACTCACCCTAAACTAGACGGAGTTGTAAGTATTATCAGTTTTCTGGTCATGACCCAGCTTTCCACTGGTAAACTCCGTGATTGAAAACAGCTGGAAATGTAGTAAGAATAAATTGCCTTTCATTTCAAGTGTTTCTTACAAGTTTTTTATCATTTCTGGAAACTATAATTGCATATTTGAAGAGTTTTACCACAATTAGGGAGTGTTCCTACAACTATATACTGGAATCGTCAGCATTTTCCCTGATTCACACAGAAAACGCCAGAGAAATTCGGCCTCAATTTTAAACATAAACAGTATATTGCACACTTACAGTCTTTCTATACAAATTTTGAGCTGTATAAACCTGAAATCCTAATGTTTGAAAGCCAATTCAAGTGAAAACTCTCCCTAAACTAGCCGGAGTTTTAAATATTATCAGTTTTCTGGCTATGTCCCACCTTTCCACTGGTAACCTCCGTGATTGAAAACGACTGGAAATGTAGTAAGAATCTATTTGCTTTTATTTCAAGTGTTTCTTACAAGTTTTTTTCATCATTTCTGGAAACTATAATTGCGTATTTGAAGAGTTTTACCACAATTAGAGAGTGTTCCTACAACTACATACTGGAATCGTCAGCATTTTAACTGATTCACACAGGAAACACCAGAGAAATTCGGCCTCCAATTGTAAACATAAACAGTATAGTCCTCACTTACAGTCTTTCTACACAAATTTTGAGCTGTATAAACCTGAATTCCTAATATTTGAAGGCGAACTCAAGTGAAAACTCACTCTAAACTAGATGGAGTTGTAAGTATTATCAGTTTTCTGGTCATTACCCAGATTTCGTGTGGTAACCTCCGTGATTGAAAACGGCTGGAAATGTAGTAAGAATCAAGTTACTTTTATTTCAAGTGTTTCTTACGAGTTATTTATCATTTCTGGAAACTATAATTGCGTATTTGAAGAGTTTTACCACAATTAGAGAGTGTTCCTACAACTACATACTGGAATCGTCAGCATTTTAACTGATTCACACAGGAAACACCAGAGAAATTCGGCCTCCAATTGTAAACATAAACAGTATAGTCTTCACGTACAGTCTTTCTACACAAATTTTGAGCTGAATAAACCTGAATTCCTACTATTTGAAAGCGAACTCAAGTGAAAACTCACCCTAAACTAGACGGAGTTGTAAGTATTATCAGTTTTCTGGTCATGACCCAGCTTTCCACTGGTAAACTCCGTGATTGAAAACAGCTGGAAATGTAGTAAGAATAAATTTCCTTTCATTTCAAGTGTTTCTTACAAGTTTTTTATCATTTCTGGAAACTATAATTGCATATTTGAAGAGTTTTACCACAATTAGGGAGTGTTCCTACAACTATATACTGGAATCGTCAGCATTTTACCTGATTCACACAGAAAACGCCAGAGAAATTCGGCCTCAATTTTAAACATAAACAGTATATTGCACACTTACAGTCTTTCTATACAAATTTTGAGCTGTATAAACCTGAAATCCTAATATTTGAAAGCCAATTCAAGTGAAAACTCTCCCTAAACTAGCCGGAGTTGTAAATATTATCAGTTTTCTGGCTATGTCCCACCTTTCCACTGGTAACCTCCGTGATTGAAAACGGCTGGAAATGTAGTAAGAATCTATTTGCTTTTATTTCAAGTGTTTCTTACAAGTTTTTTTCATCATTTCTGGAAACTATAATTGCGTATTTGAAGAGTTTTACCACAATTAGAGAGTGTTCCTACAACTATATACTGGAATCGGCAGCATTTTAACTGATTCACACAGAAAACACCAGAGAAATTCGGCTTCCAATTGTAAACATAAACTGTATAGTCTTCACTTAGAATCTTTCTACACAAATTTTGAGCTGTATAAACCTGAATTCCTAAAATTTGAAAGCGAGCTCAAGTGAAAACTCACCCTAAAATAGACTGAGTTTTAAGTATTATCAGTTTTCTGGTCATGACCAGCTTTCCACTGGTAATCTCCGTGATTGAAAACACCCAGAAATGTAGTAAGAATAAATTTCCTTTCATTTCAAGTGTTTCTTACAAGTTTTTTTTATCATTTCTGGAAACTATAATTGCGTAATTGAAGAGTTTTACCACAATTAGAGAGTGTTCCTACAACTATATACTGGAATCGTCAGCATTTTAACTGATTCACACAGAAAACGCCAGAAAAATTAGGCCTCAATTTTAAACATAAACAGTATATTGCACACTTACAGTCTTTCTATACAAATTTTGAGCTGTATAAACCTGAAATCCTAATGTTTGAAAGCCAATTCAAGTGAAAACTCTCCCTAAACTAGCCGGAGTTTTAAATATTATCAGTTTTCTGGCTATGTCCCACCTTTCCACTGGTAACCTCCGTGATTGAAAACGGCTGGAAATGTAGTAAGAATCTATTTGCTTTTATTTCAAGTGTTTCTTACAAGTTTTTTTCATCATTTCTGGAAACTATAATTGCGTATTTGAAGAGTTTTACCACAATTAGAGAGTGTTCCTACAACTACATACTGGAATCGTCAGCATTTTAACTGATTCACACAGGAAACACCAGAGAAATTCGGCCTCCAATTGTAAACATAAACAGTATAGTCCTCACTTACAGTCTTTCTACACAAATTTTGAGCTGTATAAACCTGAATTCCTAATATTTGAAAGCGAACTCAAGTGAAAACTCACTCTAAACTAGATGGAGTTGTAAGTATTATCAGTTTTCTGGTCATTACCCAGATTTCCTGTGGTAACCTCCGTGATTGAAAACGGCTGGAAATGTAGTAAGAATCAAGTTACTTTTATTTCAAGTGTTTCTTACGAGTTATTTATCATTTCTGGAAACTATAATTGCGTATTTGAAGAGTTTTACCACAATTAGAGAGTGTTCCTACAACTACATACTGGAATCGTCTGCATTTTAACTGATTCACACAGGAAACACCAGAGAAATTCGGCCTCCAATTGTAAACATAAACAGTATAGTCTTCACGTACAGTCTTTCTACACAAATTTTGAGCTGAATAAACCTGAATTCCTACTATTTGAAAGCGAACTCAAGTGAAAACTCACCCTAAACTAGACGGAGTTGTAAGTATTATCAGTTTTCTGGTCATGACCCAGCTTTCCACTGGTAAACTCCGTGATTGAAAACAGCTGGAAATGTAGTAAGAATAAATTGCCTTTCATTTCAAGTGTTTCTTACAAGTTTTTTATCATTTCTGGAAACTATAATTGCATATTTGAAGAGTTTTACCACAATTAGGGAGTGTTCCTACAACTATATACTGGAATCGTCAGCATTTTCCCTGATTCACACAGAAAACGCCAGAGAAATTCGGCCTCAATTTTAAACATAAACAGTATATTGCACACTTACAGTCTTTCTATACAAATTTTGAGCTGTATAAACCTGAAATCCTAATGTTTGAAAGCCAATTCAAGTGAAAACTCTCCCTAAACTAGCCGGAGTTTTAAATATTATCAGTTTTCTGGCTATGTCCCACCTTTCCACTGGTAACCTCCGTGATTGAAAACGACTGGAAATGTAGTAAGAATCTATTTGCTTTTATTTCAAGTGTTTCTTACAAGTTTTTTTCATCATTTCTGGAAACTATAATTGCGTATTTGAAGAGTTTTACCACAATTAGAGAGTGTTCCTACAACTACATACTGGAATCGTCTGCATTTTAACTGATTCACACAGGAAACACCAGAGAAATTCGGCCTCCATTTGTAAACATAAACAGTATAGTCCTCACTTACAGTCTTTCTACACAAATTTTGAGCTGTATAAACCTGAATTTCTAATATTTGAAGGCGAACTCAAGTGAAAACTCACTCTAAACTAGATGGAGTTGTAAGTATTATCAGTTTTCTGGTCATTACCCAGATTTCGTGTGGTAACCTCCGTGATTGAAAACGGCTGGAAATGTAGTAAGAATCAAGTTACTTTTATTTCAAGTGTTTCTTACGAGTTATTTATCATTTCTGGAAACTATAATTGCGTATTTGAAGAGTTTTACCACAATTAGAGAGTGTTCCTACAACTACATACTGGAATCGGCAGCATTTTAACTGATTCACACAGGAAACACCAGAGAAATTCGGCCTCCAATTGTAAACATAAACAGTATAGTCTTCACGTACAGTCTTTCTACACAAATTTTGAGCTGAATAAACCTGAATTCCTACTATTTGAAAGCGAACTCAAGTGAAAACTCACCCTAAACTAGACGGAGTTGTAAGTATTATCAGTTTTCTGGTCATGACCCAGCTTTCCACTGGTAAACTCCGTGATTGAAAACAGCTGGAAATGTAGTAAGAATAAATTTCCTTTCATTTCAAGTGTTTCTTACAAGTTTTTTATCATTTCTGGAAACTATAATTGCATATTTGAAGAGTTTTACCACAATTAGGGAGTGTTCCTACAACTATATACTGGAATCGTCAGCATTTTACCTGATTCACACAGAAAACGCCAGAGAAATTCGGCCTCAATTTTAAACATAAACAGTATATTGCACACTTACAGTCTTTCTATACAAATTTTGAGCTGTATAAACCTGAAATCCTAATATTTGAAAGCCAATTCAAGTGAAAACTCTCCCTAAACTAGCCGGAGTTGTAAATATTATCAGTTTTCTGGCTATGTCCCACCTTTCCACTGGTAACCTCCGTGATTGAAAATGGCTGGAAATGTAGTAAGAATCTATTTGCTTTTATTTCAAGTGTTTCTTACAAGTTTTTTTCATCATTTCTGGAAACTATAATTGCGTATTTGAAGAGTTTTACCACAATTAGAGAGTGTTCCTACAACTATATACTGGAATCGGCAGCATTTTAACTGATTCACACAGAAAACACCAGAGAAATTCGGCTTCCAATTGTAAACATAAACTGTATAGTCTTCACTTAGAATCTTTCTACACAAATTTTGAGCTGTATAAACCTGAATTCCTAAAATTTGAAAGCGAGCTCAAGTCAAAACTCACCCTAAAATAGACTGAGTTTTAAGTATTATCAGTTTTCTGGTCATGACCAGCTTTCCACTGGTAATCTCCGTGATTGAAAACACCCAGAAATGTAGTAAGAATAAATTTCCTTTCATTTCAAGTGTTTCTTACAAGTTTTTTTTATCATTTCTGGAAACTATAATTGCGTAATTGAAGAGTTTTACCACAATTAGAGAGTGTTCCTACAACTATATACTGGAATCGTCAGCATTTTAACTGATTCACACAGAAAACGCCAGAAAAATTAGGCCTCAATTTTAAACATAAACAGTATATTGCACACTTACAGTCTTTCTATACAAATTTTGAGCTGTATAAACCTGAAATCCTAATGTTTGAAAGCCAATTCAAGTGAAAACTCTCCCTAAACTAGCCGGAGTTTTAAATATTATCAGTTTTCTGGCTATGTCCCACCTTTCCACTGGTAACCTCCGTGATTGAAAACGGCTGGAAATGTAGTAAGAATCTATTTGCTTTTATTTCAAGTGTTTCTTACAAGTTTTTTTCATCATTTCTGGAAACTATAATTGCGTATTTGAAGAGTTTTACCACAATTAGAGAGTGTTCCTACAACTACATACTGGAATCGTCAGCATTTTAACTGATTCACACAGGAAACACCAGAGAAATTCGGCCTCCAATTGTAAACATAAACAGTATAGTCCTCACTTACAGTCTTTCTACACAAATTTTGAGCTGTATAAACCTGAATTCCTAATATTTGAAAGCGAACTCAAGTGAAAACTCACTCTAAACTAGATGGAGTTGTAAGTATTATCAGTTTTCTGGTCATTACCCAGATTTCCTGTGGTAACCTCCGTGATTGAAAACGGCTGGAAATGTAGTAAGAATCAAGTTACTTTTATTTCAAGTGTTTCTTACGAGTTATTTATCATTTCTGGAAACTATAATTGCGTATTTGAAGAGTTTTACCACAATTAGAGAGTGTTCCTACAACTACATACTGGAATCGGCAGCATTTTAACTGATTCACACAGGAAACACCAGAGAAATTCGGCCTCCAATTGTAAACATAAACAGTATAGTCTTCACGTACAGTCTTTCTACACAAATTTTGAGCTGAATAAACCTGAATTCCTACTATTTGAAAGCGAACTCAAGTGAAAACTCACCCTAAACTAGACGGAGTTGTAAGTATTATCAGTTTTCTGGTCATGACCCAGCTTTCCACTGGTAAACTCCGTGATTGAAAACAGCTGGAAATGTAGTAAGAATAAATTTCCTTTCATTTCAAGTGTTTCTTACAAGTTTTTTATCATTTCTGGAAACTATAATTGCATATTTGAAGAGTTTTACCACAATTAGGGAGTGTTCCTACAACTATATACTGGAATCGTCAGCATTTTACCTGATTCACACAGAAAACGCCAGAGAAATTCGGCCTCAATTTTAAACATAAACAGTATATTGCACACTTACAGTCTTTCTATACAAATTTTGAGCTGTATAAACCTGAAATCCTAATATTTGAAAGCCAATTCAAGTGAAAACTCTCCCTAAACTAGCCGGAGTTGTAAATATTATCAGTTTTCTGGCTATGTCCCACCTTTCCACTGGTAACCTCCGTGATTGAAAATGGCTGGAAATGTAGTAAGAATCTATTTGCTTTTATTTCAAGTGTTTCTTACAAGTTTTTTTCATCATTTCTGGAAACTATAATTGCGTATTTGAAGAGTTTTACGACAATTAGAGAGTGTTCCTACAACTATATACTGGAATCGGCAGCATTTTAACTGATTCACACAGAAAACACCAGAGAAATTCGGCTTCCAATTGTAAACATAAACTGTATAGTCTTCACTTAGAATCTTTCTACACAAATTTTGAGCTGTATAAACCTGAATTCCTAAAATTTGAAAGCGAGCTCAAGTCAAAACTCACCCTAAAATAGACTGAGTTTTAAGTATTATCAGTTTTCTGGTCATGACCAGCTTTCCACTGGTAATCTCCGTGATTGAAAACACCCAGAAATGTAGTAAGAATAAATTTCCTTTCATTTCAAGTGTTTCTTACAAGTTTTTTTTATCATTTCTGGAAACTATAATTGCGTAATTGAAGAGTTTTACCACAATTAGAGAGTGTTCCTACAACTATATACTGGAATCGTCAGCATTTTAACTGATTCACACAGAAAACGCCAGAAAAATTAGGCCTCAATTTTAAACATAAACAGTATATTGCACACTTACAGTCTTTCTATACAAATTTTGAGCTGTATAAACCTGAAATCCTAATGTTTGAAAGCCAATTCAAGTGAAAACTCTCCCTAAACTAGCCGGAGTTTTAAATATTATCAGTTTTCTGGCTATGTCCCACCTTTCCACTGGTAACCTCCGTGATTGAAAACGGCTGGAAATGTAGTAAGAATCTATTTGCTTTTATTTCAAGTGTTTCTTACAAGTTTTTTTCATCATTTCTGGAAACTATAATTGCGTATTTGAAGAGTTTTACCACAATTAGAGAGTGTTCCTACAACTACATACTGGAATCGTCAGCATTTTAACTGATTCACACAGGAAACACCAGAGAAATTCGGCCTCCAATTGTAAACATAAACAGTATAGTCCTCACTTACAGTCTTTCTACACAAATTTTGAGCTGTATAAACCTGAATTCCTAATATTTGAAAGCGAACTCAAGTGAAAACTCACTCTAAACTAGATGGAGTTGTAAGTATTATCAGTTTTCTGGTCATTACCCAGATTTCCTGTGGTAACCTCCGTGATTGAAAACGGCTGGAAATGTAGTAAGAATCAAGTTACTTTTATTTCAAGTGTTTCTTACGAGTTATTTATCATTTCTGGAAACTATAATTGCGTATTTGAAGAGTTTTACCACAATTAGAGAGTGTTCCTACAACTACATACTGGAATCGTCTGCATTTTAACTGATTCACACAGGAAACACCAGAGAAATTCGGCCTCCAATTGTAAACATAAACAGTATAGTCTTCACGTACAGTCTTTCTACACAAATTTTGAGCTGAATAAACCTGAATTCCTACTATTTGAAAGCGAACTCAAGTGAAAACTCACCCTAAACTAGACGGAGTTGTAAGTATTATCAGTTTTCTGGTCATGACCCAGCTTTCCACTGGTAAACTCCGTGATTGAAAACGGCTGGAAATGTAGTAAGAATAAATTTCCGTTCATTTCAAGTGTTTCTTACAAGTTTTTTATCATTTCTGGAAGCTATAATTGCGTATTTGAAGAGTTTTACCACAATTAGAGAGTGTTCCTACAACTATATACTGGAATCGTCAGCATTTTAACTGATTCACACAGAAAACACCAGAGAAATTCGGCTTCCAATTGTAAACATAAACTGTATAGTCTTCACTTAGAATCTTTCTACACAAATTTTGAGCTGTATAAACCTGAATTCCTAAAATTTGAAAGCGAACTCTCGTGAAAACTCACCCTAAAATAGACTGAGTTTTAAGTATTATCAGTTTTCTGGTCATGACCAGCTTTCCACTGGTAACCTCCGTGATTGAAAACGCCCAGAAATGTAGTAAGAATAAATTTCCTTTCATTTCAAGTGTTTCTTGCAAGTTTTTTTTATCATTTCTGGAAACTATAATTGCGTAATTGAAGAGTTTTACCACAATTAGAGACTGTTCCTACAACTATATACTGGAATCGTCAGCATTTTAACTGATTCACACAGAAAACGCCAGAAAAATTAGGCCTCAATTTTAAACATAAACAGTATATTGCACACTTACAGTCTTTCTATACAAATTTTGAGCTGTATAAACCTGAAATCCTAATGTTTGAAAGCCAATTCAAGTGAAAACTCTCCCTAAACTAGCCGGAGTTGTAAATATTATCAGTTTTCTGGCTATGTCCCACCTTTCCACTGGTAACCTCCGTGATTGAAAACGGCTGGAAATGTAGTAAGAATCTATTTGCTTTTATTTCAAGTGTTTCTTACAAGTTTTTTTTATCATTTCTGGTAACTATAATTGCGTATTTGAAGAGTTTCACCACAATTAGAGAGTGTTCCTACAACTACATACTGGAATCGTCTGCATTTTAACTGATTCACACAGGAAACACCAGAGAAATTCGGCCTCCAATTGTAAACATAAACAGTATAGTCCTCACTTACAGTCTTTCTACACAAATTTTGAGCTGTATAAACCTGAATTCCTAATATTTGAAAGCGAACTCAAGTGAAAACTCACCCTAAACTAGATGGAGTTGTAAGTATTATCAGTTTTGTGGTCATGACCCAGCTTTCCACTGGTAAACTCCGTGATTGAAAACGGCTGGAAATGTAGTAAGAATAAATTTCCGTTCATTTCAAGTGTTTCTTACAAGTTTTTTATCATTTCTGGAAGCTATAATTGCGTATTTGAAGAGTTTTACCACAATTAGAGAGTGTTCCTTCAACTATATACTGGAATCGGCAGCATTTTAACTGATTCACACAGAAAACACCAGAGAAATTCGGCTTCTAATTGTAAACATAAACTGTATAGTCTTCACTTAGAATCTTTCTACACAAATTTTGAGCTGTATAAACCTGAATTCCTAAAATTTGAAAGCGAACTCAAGTGAAAACTCACCCTAAAATAGACTGAGTTTTAAGTATTATCAGTTTTCTGGTCATGACCAGCTTTCCACTGGTAACCTCCGTGATTGAAAACGCCCAGAAATGTAGTAAGAATAAATTTCCTTTCATTTCAAGTGTTTCTTACAAGTTTTTTTTATCATTTCTGGAAACTATAATTGCGTAATTGAAGAGTTTTACCACAATTAGAGAGTGTCCCTACAACTATATACTGGAATCGTCAGCATTTTAACTGATTCACACAGAAAACGCCAGAAAAATTAGGCCTCAATTTTAAACATAAACAGTATATTGCACACTTACAGTCTTTCTATACAAATTTTGAGCTGTATAAAGCTGAAATCCTAATGTTTGAAAGCCAATTCAAGTGAAAATTCTCCCTAAACTAGCCGGAGTTTTAAATATTATCAGTTTTCTGGCTATGTCCCACCTTTCCACTGGTAACCTCCGTGATTGAAAACGGCTGGAAAAGTAGTAAGAATCTATTTGCTTTTATTTCAAGTGTTTCTTACAATTTTTTTTTATCATTTCTGGAAACTATAATTGCGTATTTAAAGAGTTTCACCACAATTAGAGAGTGTTCCTACAACTACATACTGGAATCGTCTGCATTTTAAGTGATTCACACAGGAAACACCAGAGAAATTCGGCCTCCAATTGTAAACATAAACAGTATAGTCCTCACTTACAGTCTTTCTACACAAATTTTGAGCTGTATAAACCTGAATTCCTAATATTTGAAAGCGAACTCAAGTGAAAACTCACTCTAAACTAGATGGAGTTGTAAGTATTATCAGTTTTCTGGTCATTACCCAGATTTCCTGTGGTAACCTCCGTGATTGAAAACGGCTGGAAATGTAGTAAGAATCAAGTTACTTTTATTTCAAGTGTTTCTTACGAGTTATTTATCATTTCTGGAAACTATAATTGCGTATTTGAAGAGTTTTACCACAATTAGAGAGTGTTCCTACAACTACATACTGGAATCGTCAGCATTTTTACTGATTCACACAGGAAACACCAGAGAAATTCGGCCTCCAATTGTAAACATAAACAGTATAGTCTTCACGTACAGTCTTTCTACACAAATTTTGAGCTGAATAAACCTGAATTCCTACTATTTGAAAGCGTACTCAAGTGAAAACTCACCCTAAACTAGACGGAGTTGTAAGTATTATCAGTTTTCTGGTCATGACCCAGCTTTCCACTGGTAAACTCCGAGATTGAAAACAGCTGGAAATGTAGTAAGAATAAATTTCCTTTCATTTCAAGTGTTTCTTACAAGTTTTTTATCATTTCTGGAAACTATAATTGCGTATTTGAAGAGTTTTACCACAATTAGGGAGTGTTCCTACAACTATATACTGGAATCGTCAGCATTTTAACTGATTCACACAGAAAACGCCAGAGAAATTCCGCCTCAATTTTAAACATAAACAGTATATTGCACACTTACAGTCTTTCTATACAAATTTTGAGCTGTATAAACCTGAAATCCTAATATTTGAAAGCCAATTCAAGTGAAAACTCTCCCTAAACTAGCCGGAGTTGTAAATATTATCAGTTTTCTGGCTTTGTCCCACCTTTCCACTGGTAACCTCCGTGATTGAAAACGGCTGGAAATGTAGTAAGAATCTATTTGCTTTTATTTCAAGTGTTTCTTACAAGTTTCTTTATCATTTCTGGAAAGTATAATTGCGTATTTGAAGAGTTTTACCACAATTAGAGAATGTTCCTACAACTACATACTGGAATCGTCAGCATTTTAACTGATTCACACAGGAAACACCAGAGAAATTCGGCCTCCAATTGTAAACATAAACAGTATAGTCCTCACTTACAGTCTTTCTACACAAATTTTGAGCTGTATAAACCTGAATTCCTAATATTTGAAAGCGAACTCAAGTGAAAACTCACTCTAAACTAGTTGGAGTTGTAAGTATTATCAGGTTTCTGGTCATGACCCAGCTTTCCACTGGTAAACTCCGAGATTGAAAACAGCTGGAAATGTAGTAAGAATAAATTTCCTTTCATTTCAAGTGTTTCTTACAAGTTTTTTATCATTTCTGGAAACTATAATTGCGTATTTGAAGAGTTTTACCACAATTAGGGAGTGTTCCTACAACTATATACTGGAATCGTCAGCATTTTAACTGATTCACACAGAAAACGCCAGAGAAATTCGGCCTCAATTTTAAACATAAACAGTATATTGCACACTTACAGTCTTTCTATACAAATTTTGAGCTGTATAAACCTGAAATCCTAATATTTGAAAGCCAATTCAAGTGAAAACTCTCCCTAAACTAGCCGGAGTTGTAAATATTATCAGTTTTCTGCCTTTGTCCCACCTTTCCACTGGTAACCTCCGTGATTGAAAACGGCTGGAAATGTAGTAAGAATCTATTTGCTTTTATTTCAAGTGTTTCTTACAAGTTTCTTTATCATTTCTGGAAAGTATAATTGCGTATTTGAAGAGTTTTACCACAATTAGAGAGTGTTCCTACAACTACATACTGGAATCGTCAGCATTTTAACTGATTCACACAGGAAACACCAGAGAAATTCGGCCTCCAATTGTAAACATAAACAGTATAGTCCTCACTTACAGTCCTTCTACACAAATTTTGAGCTGTATAAACCTGAATTCCTAATATTTGAAAGCGAACTCAAGTGAAAACTCACTCTAAACTAGTTGGAGTTGTAAGTATTATCAGGTTTCTGGTCATTACCCAGATTTCCTGTGGTAACCTCCGTGATTGAAGACGGCTGGAAATGTAGTAAGAATCAAGTTCCTTTTATTTCAAGTGTTTCTTACAAGTTTTTTATCATTTCTGGAAGCTATAATTGCGTATTTGAAGAGTTTTACCACAATTACAGAGTGTTCCTACAACTACATACTGGAATCGTCAGCATTTTAACTGATTCACACAGGAAACACCAGAGAAATTCGGCCTCCAATTGTAAACATAAACAGTATAGTCTTCACGAACAGTCTTTCTACACAACTTTTGAGCTGAATAAACCTGAATTCCTAATATTTGAAAGCGAACTCAAGTGAAAACTCACCCTAAACTAGATGGAGTTGTAAGTATTATCAGTTTTGTGGTCATGACCCAGCTTTCCACTGGTAAACTCCGTGATTGAAAACGGCTGGAAATGTAGTAAGAATAAATTTCCGTTCATTTCAAGTGTTTCTTACAAGTTTTTTATCATTTCTGGAAGCTATAATTGCGTATTTGAAGAGTTTTACCACAATTAGAGAGTGTTCCTACAACTATATACTGGAATCGGCAGCATTTTAACTGATTCACACAGAAAACACCAGAGAAATTCGGCTTCAAATTGTAAACATAAACTGTATAGTCTTCACTTAGAATCTTTCTACACAAATTTTGAGCTGTATAAACCTGAATTCCTAAAATTTGAAAGCGAACTCAAGTCAAAACTCACCCTAAAATAGACTGAGTTTTAAGTATTATCAGTTTTCTGGTCATGACCAGCTTTCCACTGGTAACCTCCGTGATTGACAACGCCCAGAAATGTAGTAAGAATAAATTTCCTTTCATTTCAAGTGTTTCTTACAAGTTTTTTTTATCATTTCTGGAAACTATAATTGCGTAATTGAAGAGTTCTACCACAATTAGAGAGTGTTCCTACAACTATATACTGGAATCGTCAGCATTTTAACTGATTCACACAGAAAACGCCAGAAAAATTAGGCCTCAATTTTAAACATAAACAGTATATTGCACACTTACAGTCTTTCTATACAAATTTTGAGCTGTATAAACCTGAAATCCTAATGTTTGAAAGCCAATTCAAGTGAAAACTCTCCCTAAACTAGCCGGAGTTGTAAATATTATCAGTTTTCTGGCTATGTCCCACCTTTCCACTGGTAACCTCCGTGATTGAAAACGGCTGGAAATGTAGTAAGAATCTATTTGCTTTTATTTCAAGTGTTTCTTACAAGTTTTTTTTATCATTTCTGGTAACTATAATTGCGTATTTGAAGAGTTTCACCACAATTAGAGAGTGTTCCTACAACTACATACTGGAATCGTCTGCATTTTAACTGATTCACACAGGAAACACCAGAGAAATTCGGCCTCCAATTGTAAACATAAACAGTATAGTCCTCACTTACAGTCTTTCTACACAAATTTTGAGCTGTATAAACCTGAATTCCTAATATTTGAAAGCGAACTCAAGTGAAAACTCACCCTAAACTAGATGGAGTTGTAAGTATTATCAGTTTTGTGGTCATGACCCAGCTTTCCACTGGTAAACTCCGTGATTGAAAACGGCTGGAAATGTAGTAAGAATAAATTTCCGTTCATTTCAAGTGTTTCTTACAAGTTTTTTATCATTTCTGGAAGCTATAATTGCGTATTTGAAGAGTTTTACCACAATTAGAGAGTGTTCCTACAACTATATACTGGAATCGGCAGCATTTTAACTGATTCACACAGAAAACACCAGAGAAATTCGGCTTCTAATTGTAAACATAAACTGTATAGTCTTCACTTAGAATCTTTCTACACAAATTTTGAGCTGTATAAACCTGAATTCCTAAAATTTGAAAGCGAACTCAAGTGAAAACTCACCCTAAAATAGACTGAGTTTTAAGTATTATCAGTTTTCTGGTCATGACCAGCTTTCCACTGGTAACCTCCGTGATTGAAAACGCCCAGAAATGTAGTAAGAATAAATTTCCTTTCATTTCAAGTGTTTCTTACAAGTTTTTTTTATCATTTCTGGAAACTATAATTGCGTAATTGAAGAGTTTTACCACAATTAGAGAGTGTTCCTACAACTATATACTGGAATCGTCAGCATTTTAACTGATTCACACAGAAAACGCCAGAAAAATTAGGCCTCAATTTTAAACATAAACAGTATATTGCACACTTACAGTCTTTCTATACAAATTTTGAGCTGTATAAACCTGAAATCCTAATGTTTGAAAGCCAATTCAAGTGAAAATTCTCCCTAAACTAGCCGGAGTTTTAAATATTATCAGTTTTCTGGCTATGTCCCACCTTTCCACTGGTAACCTCCGTGATTGAAAACGGCTGGAAATGTAGTAAGAATCTATTTGCTTTTATTTCAAGTGTTTCTTACAAGTTTTTTTTATCATTTCTGGTAACTATAATTGCGTATTTGAAGAGTTTCACCACAATTAGAGAGTGTTCCTACAACTACATACTGGAATCGTCTGCATTTTAACTGATTCACACAGGAAACACCAGAGAAATTCGGCCTCCAATTGTAAACATAAACAGTATAGTCCTCACTTACAGTCTTTCTACACAAATTTTGAGCTGTATAAACCTGAATTCCTAATATTTGAAAGCGAACTCAAGTGAAAACTCACCCTAAACTAGATGGAGTTGTAAGTATTATCAGTTTTGTGGTCATGACCCAGCTTTCCACTGGTAAACTCCGTGATTGAAAACGGCTGGAAATGTAGTAAGAATAAATTTCCGTTCATTTCAAGTGTTTCTTACAAGTTTTTTATCATTTCTGGAAGCTATAATTGCGTATTTGAAGAGTTTTACCACAATTAGAGAGTGTTCCTTCAACTATATACTGGAATCGGCAGCATTTTAACTGATTCACACAGAAAACACCAGAGAAATTCGGCTTCTAATTGTAAACATAAACTGTATAGTCTTCACTTAGAATCTTTCTACACAAATTTTGAGCTGTATAAACCTGAATTCCTAAAATTTGAAAGCGAACTCAAGTGAAAACTCACCCTAAAATAGACTGAGTTTTAAGTATTATCAGTTTTCTGGTCATGACCAGCTTTCCACTGGTAACCTCCGTGATTGAAAACGCCCAGAAATGTAGTAAGAATAAATTTCCTTTCATTTCAAGTGTTTCTTACAAGTTTTTTTTATCATTTCTGGAAACTATAATTGCGTAATTGAAGAGTTTTACCACAATTAGAGAGTGTCCCTACAACTATATACTGGAATCGTCAGCATTTTAACTGATTCACACAGAAAACGCCAGAAAAATTAGGCCTCAATTTTAAACATAAACAGTATATTGCACACTTACAGTCTTTCTATACAAATTTTGAGCTGTATAAACCTGAAATCCTAATGTTTGAAAGCCAATTCAAGTGAAAATTCTCCCTAAACTAGCCGGAGTTTTAAATATTATCAGTTTTCTGGCTATGTCCCACCTTTCCACTGGTAACCTCCGTGATTGAAAACGGCTGGAAAAGTAGTAAGAATCTATTTGCTTTTATTTCAAGTGTTTCTTACAATTTTTTTTTATCATTTCTGGAAACTATAATTGCGTATTTAAAGAGTTTCACCACAATTAGAGAGTGTTCCTACAACTACATACTGGAATCGTCTGCATTTTAAGTGATTCACAAAGGAAACACCAGAGAAATTCGGCCTCCAATTGTAAACATAAACAGTATAGTCCTCACTTACAGTCTTTCTACACAAATTTTGAGCTGTATAAACCTGAATTCCTAATATTTGAAAGCGAACTCAAGTGAAAACTCACTCTAAACTAGATGGAGTTGTAAGTATTATCAGTTTTCTGGTCATTACCCAGATTTCCTGTGGTAACCTCCGTGATTGAAAACGGCTGGAAATGTAGTAAGAATCAAGTTACTTTTATTTCAAGTGTTTCTTACGAGTTATTTATCATTTCTGGAAACTATAATTGCGTATTTGAAGAGTTTTACCATAATTAGAGAGTGTTCCTACAACTACATACTGGAATCGTCAGCATTTTAACTGATTCACACAGGAAACACCAGAGAAATTCGGCCTCCAATTGTAAACATAAACAGTATAGTCTTCACGTACAGTCTTTCTACACAAATTTTGAGCTGAATAAACCTGAATTCCTACTATTTGAAAGCGTACTCAAGTGAAAACTCACCCTAAACTAGACGGAGTTGTAAGTATTATCAGTTTTCTGGTCATGACCCAGCTTTCCACTGGTAAACTCCGAGATTGAAAACAGCTGGAAATGTAGTAAGAATAAATTTCCTTTCATTTCAAGTGTTTCTTACAAGTTTTTTATCATTTCTGGAAACTATAATTGCGTATTTGAAGAGTTTTACCACAATTAGGGAGTGTTCCTACAACTATATACTGGAATCGTCAGCATTTTAACTGATTCACACAGAAAACGCCAGAGAAATTCCGCCTCAATTTTAAACATAAACAGTATATTGCACACTTACAGTCTTTCTATACAAATTTTGAGCTGTATAAACCTGAAATCCTAATATTTGAAAGCCAATTCAAGTGAAAACTCTCCCTAAACTAGCCGGAGTTGTAAATATTATCAGTTTTCTGGCTTTGTCCCACCTTTCCACTGGTAACCTCCGTGATTGAAAACGGCTGGAAATGTAGTAAGAATCTATTTGCTTTTATTTCAAGTGTTTCTTACAAGTTTCTTTATCATTTCTGGAAAGTATAATTGCGTATTTGAAGAGTTTTACCACAATTAGAGAATGTTCCTACAACTACATACTGGAATCGTCAGCATTTTAACTGATTCACACAGGAAACACCAGAGAAATTCGGCCTCCAATTGTAAACATAAACAGTATAGTCCTCACTTACAGTCTTTCTACACAAATTTTGAGCTGTATAAACCTGAATTCCTAATATTTGAAAGCGAACTCAAGTGAAAACTCACTCTAAACTAGTTGGAGTTGTAAGTATTATCAGGTTTCTGGTCATGACCCAGCTTTCCACTGGTAAACTCCGAGATTGAAAACAGCTGGAAATGTAGTAAGAATAAATTTCCTTTCATTTCAAGTGTTTCTTACAAGTTTTTTATCATTTCTGGAAACTATAATTGCGTATTTGAAGAGTTTTACCACAATTAGGGAGTGTTCCTACAACTATATACTGGAATCGTCAGCATTTTAACTGATTCACACAGAAAACGCCAGAGAAATTCGGCCTCAATTTTAAACATAAACAGTATATTGCACACTTACAGTCATTCTATACAAATTTTGAGCTGTATAAACCTGAAATCCTAATATTTGAAAGCCAATTCAAGTGAAAACTCTCCCTAAACTAGCCGGAGTTGTAAATATTATCAGTTTTCTGCCTTTGTCCCACCTTTCCACTGGTAACCTCCGTGATTGAAAACGGCTGGAAATGTAGTAAGAATCTATTTGCTTTTATTTCAAGTGTTTCTTACAAGTTTCTTTATCATTTCTGGAAAGTATAATTGCGTATTTGAAGAGTTTTACCACAATTAGAGAGTGTTCCTACAACTACATACTGGAATCGTCAGCATTTTAACTGATTCACACAGGAAACACCAGAGAAATTCGGCCTCCAATTGTAAACATAAACAGTATAGTCCTCACTTACAGTCCTTCTACACAAATTTTGAGCTGTATAAACCTGAATTCCTAATATTTGAAAGCGAACTCAAGTGAAAACTCACTCTAAACTAGTTGGAGTTGTAAGTATTATCAGGTTTCTGGTCATTACCCAGATTTCCTGTGGTAACCTCCGTGATTGAAGACGGCTGGAAATGTAGTAAGAATCAAGTTCCTTTTATTTCAAGTGTTTCTTACAAGTTTTTTATCATTTCTGGAAGCTATAATTGCGTATTTGAAGAGTTTTACCACAATTACAGAGTGTTCCTACAACTACATACTGGAATCGTCAGCATTTTAACTGATTCACACAGGAAACACCAGAGAAATTCGGCCTCCAATTGTAAACATAAACAGTATAGTCTTCACGTACAATCT
This sequence comes from Myotis daubentonii, assembly GCF_963259705.1. Classification (NCBI taxonomy): domain Eukaryota; kingdom Metazoa; phylum Chordata; class Mammalia; order Chiroptera; family Vespertilionidae; genus Myotis; species Myotis daubentonii. The sequence goes on along the minus strand of NC_081861.1, from coordinate 76,279,000 downwards.
TTCTACACAACTTTTGAGCTGAATAAACCTGAATTCCTAATATTTGAAAGCGAACTCAAGTGAAAACTCACCCTAAACTAGATGGAGTTGTAAGTATTATCAGTTTTGTGGTCATGACCCAGCTTTCCACTGGTAAACTCCGTGATTGAAAATGGCTGGAAATGTAGTAAGAATAAATTTCCGTTCATTTCAAGTGTTTCTTACAAGTTTTTTATCATTTCTGGAAGCTATAATTGCGTATTTGAAGAGTTTTACCACAATTAGAGAGTGTTCCTACAACTATATACTGGAATCGGCAGCATTTTAACTGATTCACACAGAAAACACCAGAGAAATTCGGCTTCAAATTGTAAACATAAACTGTATAGTCTTCACTTAGAATCTTTCTACACAAATTTTGAGCTGTATAAACCTGAATTCCTAAAATTTGAAAGCGAACTCAAGTCAAAACTCACCCTAAAATAGACTGAGTTTTAAGTATTATCAGTTTTCTGGTCATGACCAGCTTTCCACTGGTAACCTCCGTGATTGACAACGCCCAGAAATGTAGTAAGAATAAATTTCCTTTCATTTCAAGTGTTTCTTACAAGTTTTTTTTATCATTTCTGGAAACTATAATTGCGTAATTGAAGAGTTCTACCACAATTAGAGAGTGTTCCTACAACTATATACTGGAATCGTCAGCATTTTAACTGATTCACACAGAAAACGCCAGAAAAATTAGGCCTCAATTTTAAACATAAACAGTATATTGCACACTTACAGTCTTTCTATACAAATTTTGAGCTGTATAAACCTGAAATCCTAATGTTTGAAAGCCAATTCAAGTGAAAACTCTCCCTAAACTAGCCGGAGTTGTAAATATTATCAGTTTTCTGGCTATGTCCCACCTTTCCACTGGTAACCTCCGTGATTGAAAACGGCTGGAAATGTAGTAAGAATCTATTTGCTTTTATTTCAAGTGTTTCTTACAAGTTTCTTTATCATTTCTGGAAAGTATAATTGCGTATTTGAAGAGTTTTACCACAATTAGAGAGTGTTCCTACAACTACATACTGGAATCGTCAGCATTTTAACTGATTCACACAGGAAACACCAGAGAAATTCGGCCTCCAATTGTAAACATAAACAGTATAGTCCTCACTTACAGTCCTTCTACACAAATTTTGAGCTGTATAAACCTGAATTCCTAATATTTGAAAGCGAACTCAAGTGAAAACTCACCCTAAACTAGATGGAGTTGTAAGTATTATCAGTTTTGTGGTCATGACCCAGCTTTCCACTGGTAAACTCCGTGATTGAAAACGGCTGGAAATGTAGTAAGAATAAATTTCCGTTCATTTCAAGTGTTTCTTACAAGTTTTTTATCATTTCTGGAAGCTATAATTGCGTATTTGAAGAGTTTTACCACAATTAGAGAGTGTTCCTACAACTATATACTGGAATCGGCAGCATTTTAACTGATTCACACAGAAAACACCAGAGAAATTCGGCTTCTAATTGTAAACATAAACTGTATAGTCTTCACTTAGAATCTTTCTACACAAATTTTGAGCTGTATAAACCTGAATTCCTAAAATTTGAAAGCGAACTCAAGTGAAAACTCACCCTAAAATAGACTGAGTTTTAAGTATTATCAGTTTTCTGGTCATGACCAGCTTTCCACTGGTAACCTCCGTGATTGAAAACGCCCAGAAATGTAGTAAGAATAAATTTCCTTTCATTTCAAGTGTTTCTTACAAGTTTTTTTTATCATTTCTGGAAACTATAATTGCGTAATTGAAGAGTTTTACCACAATTAGAGAGTGTTCCTACAACTATATACTGGAATCGTCAGCATTTTAACTGATTCACACAGAAAACGCCAGAAAAATTAGGCCTCAATTTTAAACATAAACAGTATATTGCACACTTACAGTCTTTCTATACAAATTTTGAGCTGTATAAACCTGAAATCCTAATGTTTGAAAGCCAATTCAAGTGAAAATTCTCCCTAAACTAGCCGGAGTTTTAAATATTATCAGTTTTCTGGCTATGTCCCACCTTTCCACTGGTAACCTCCGTGATTGAAAACGGCTGCAAATGTAGTAAGAATCTATTTGCTTTTATTTCAAGTGTTTCTTACAAGTTTTTTTTATCATTTCTGGTAACTATAATTGCGTATTTGAAGAGTTTCACCACAATTAGAGAGTGTTCCTACAACTACATACTGGAATCGTCTGCATTTTAACTGATTCACACAGGAAACACCAGAGAAATTCGGCCTCCAATTGTAAACATAAACAGTATAGTCCTCACTTACAGTCTTTCTACACAAATTTTGAGCTGTATAAACCTGAATTCCTAATATTTGAAAGCGAACTCAAGTGAAAACTCACCCTAAACTAGATGGAGTTGTAAGTATTATCAGTTTTGTGGTCATGACCCAGCTTTCCACTGGTAAACTCCGTGATTGAAAACGGCTGGAAATGTAGTAAGAATAAATTTCCGTTCATTTCAAGTGTTTCTTACAAGTTTTTTATCATTTCTGGAAGCTATAATTGCGTATTTGAAGAGTTTTACCACAATTAGAGAGTGTTCCTACAACTATATACTGGAATCGGCAGCATTTTAACTGATTCACACAGAAAACACCAGAGAAATTCGGCTTCAAATTGTAAACATAAACTGTATAGTCTTCACTTAGAATCTTTCTACACAAATTTTGAGCTGTATAAACCTGAATTCCTAAAATTTGAAAGCGAACTCAAGTCAAAACTCACCCTAAAATAGACTGAGTTTTAAGTATTATCAGTTTTCTGGTCATGACCAGCTTTCCACTGGTAACCTCCGTGATTGACAACGCCCAGAAATGTAGTAAGAATAAATTTCCTTTCATTTCAAGTGTTTCTTACAAGTTTTTTTTATCATTTCTGGAAACTATAATTGCGTAATTGAAGAGTTCTACCACAATTAGAGAGTGTTCCTACAACTATATACTGGAATCGTCAGCATTTTAACTGATTCACACAGAAAACGCCAGAAAAATTAGGCCTCAATTTTAAACATAAACAGTATATTGCACACTTACAGTCTTTCTATACAAATTTTGAGCTGTATAAACCTGAAATCCTAATGTTTGAAAGCCAATTCAAGTGAAAACTCTCCCTAAACTAGCCGGAGTTGTAAATATTATCAGTTTTCTGGCTATGTCCCACCTTTCCACTGGTAACCTCCGTGATTGAAAACGGCTGGAAATGTAGTAAGAATCTATTTGCTTTTATTTCAAGTGTTTCTTACAAGTTTCTTTATCATTTCTGGAAAGTATAATTGCGTATTTGAAGAGTTTTACCACAATTAGAGAGTGTTCCTACAACTACATACTGGAATCGTCAGCATTTTAACTGATTCACACAGGAAACACCAGAGAAATTCGGCCTCCAATTGTAAACATAAACAGTATAGTCCTCACTTACAGTCCTTCTACACAAATTTTGAGCTGTATAAACCTGAATTCCTAATATTTGAAAGCGAACTCAAGTGAAAACTCACCCTAAACTAGATGGAGTTGTAAGTATTATCAGTTTTGTGGTCATGACCCAGCTTTCCACTGGTAAACTCCGTGATTGAAAACGGCTGGAAATGTAGTAAGAATAAATTTCCGTTCATTTCAAGTGTTTCTTACAAGTTTTTTATCATTTCTGGAAGCTATAATTGCGTATTTGAAGAGTTTTACCACAATTAGAGAGTGTTCCTACAACTATATACTGGAATCGGCAGCATTTTAACTGATTCACACAGAAAACACCAGAGAAATTCGGCTTCTAATTGTAAACATAAACTGTATAGTCTTCACTTAGAATCTTTCTACACAAATTTTGAGCTGTATAAACCTGAATTCCTAAAATTTGAAAGCGAACTCAAGTGAAAACTCACCCTAAAATAGACTGAGTTTTAAGTATTATCAGTTTTCTGGTCATGACCAGCTTTCCACTGGTAACCTCCGTGATTGAAAACGCCCAGAAATGTAGTAAGAATAAATTTCCTTTCATTTCAAGTGTTTCTTACAAGTTTTTTTTATCATTTCTGGAAACTATAATTGCGTAATTGAAGAGTTTTACCACAATTAGAGAGTGTTCCTACAACTATATACTGGAATCGTCAGCATTTTAACTGATTCACACAGAAAACGCCAGAAAAATTAGGCCTCAATTTTAAACATAAACAGTATATTGCACACTTACAGTCTTTCTATACAAATTTTGAGCTGTATAAACCTGAAATCCTAATGTTTGAAAGCCAATTCAAGTGAAAATTCTCCCTAAACTAGCCGGAGTTTTAAATATTATCAGTTTTCTGGCTATGTCCCACCTTTCCACTGGTAACCTCCGTGATTGAAAACGGCTGCAAATGTAGTAAGAATCTATTTGCTTTTATTTCAAGTGTTTCTTACAAGTTTTTTTTATCATTTCTGGTAACTATAATTGCGTATTTGAAGAGTTTCACCACAATTAGAGAGTGTTCCTACAACTACATACTGGAATCGTATGCATTTTAACTGATTCACACAGGAAACACCAGAGAAATTCGGCCTCTAATTGTAAACATAAACAGTATAGTCCTCACTTACAGTCTTTCTACACAAATTTTGAGCTGTATAAACCTGAATTCCTAATATTTGAAAGCGAACTCAAGTGAAAACTCACCCTAAACTAGATGGAGTTGTAAGTATTATCAGTTTTGTGGTCATGACCCAGCTTTCCACTGGTAAACTCCGTGATTGAAAACGGCTGGAAATGTAGTAAGAATAAATTTCCGTTCATTTCAAGTGTTTCTTACAAGTTTTTTATCATTTCTGGAAGCTATAATTGCGTATTTGAAGAGTTTTACCACAATTAGAGAGTGTTCCTACAACTATATACTGGAATCGGCAGCATTTTAACTGATTCACACAGAAAACACCAGAGAAATTCGGCTTCAAATTGTAAACATAAACTGTATAGTCTTCACTTAGAATCTTTCTACACAAATTTTGAGCTGTATAAACCTGAATTCCTAAAATTTGAAAGCGAACTCAAGTCAAAACTCACCCTAAAATAGACTGAGTTTTAAGTATTATCAGTTTTCTGGTCATGACCAGCTTTCCACTGGTAACCTCCGTGATTGACAACGCCCAGAAATGTAGTAAGAATAAATTTCCTTTCATTTCAAGTGTTTCTTACAAGTTTTTTTTATCATTTCTGGAAACTATAATTGCGTAATTGAAGAGTTCTACCACAATTAGAGAGTGTTCCTACAACTATATACTGGAATCGTCAGCATTTTAACTGATTCACACAGAAAACGCCAGAAAAATTAGGCCTCAATTTTAAACATAAACAGTATATTGCACACTTACAGTCTTTCTATACAAATTTTGAGCTGTATAAACCTGAAATCCTAATGTTTGAAAGCCAATTCAAGTGAAAACTCTCCCTAAACTAGCCGGAGTTGTAAATATTATCAGTTTTCTGGCTATGTCCCACCTTTCCACTGGTAACCTCCGTGATTGAAAACGGCTGGAAATGTAGTAAGAATCTATTTGCTTTTATTTCAAGTGTTTCTTACAAGTTTCTTTATCATTTCTGGAAAGTATAATTGCGTATTTGAAGAGTTTTACCACAATTAGAGAGTGTTCCTACAACTACATACTGGAATCGTCAGCATTTTAACTGATTCACACAGGAAACACCAGAGAAATTCGGCCTCCAATTGTAAACATAAACAGTATAGTCCTCACTTACAGTCCTTCTACACAAATTTTGAGCTGTATAAACCTGAATTCCTAATATTTGAAAGCGAACTCAAGTGAAAACTCACCCTAAACTAGATGGAGTTGTAAGTATTATCAGTTTTGTGGTCATGACCCAGCTTTCCACTGGTAAACTCCGTGATTGAAAACGGCTGGAAATGTAGTAAGAATAAATTTCCGTTCATTTCAAGTGTTTCTTACAAGTTTTTTATCATTTCTGGAAGCTATAATTGCGTATTTGAAGAGTTTTACCACAATTAGAGAGTGTTCCTACAACTATATACTGGAATCGGCAGCATTTTAACTGATTCACACAGAAAACACCAGAGAAATTCGGCTTCTAATTGTAAACATAAACTGTATAGTCTTCACTTAGAATCTTTCTACACAAATTTTGAGCTGTATAAACCTGAATTCCTAAAATTTGAAAGCGAACTCAAGTGAAAACTCACCCTAAAATAGACTGAGTTTTAAGTATTATCAGTTTTCTGGTCATGACCAGCTTTCCACTGGTAACCTCCGTGATTGAAAACGCCCAGAAATGTAGTAAGAATAAATTTCCTTTCATTTCAAGTGTTTCTTACAAGTTTTTTTTATCATTTCTGGAAACTATAATTGCGTAATTGAAGAGTTTTACCACAATTAGAGAGTGTTCCTACAACTATATACTGGAATCGTCAGCATTTTAACTGATTCACACAGAAAACGCCAGAAAAATTAGGCCTCAATTTTAAACATAAACAGTATATTGCACACTTACAGTCTTTCTATACAAATTTTGAGCTGTATAAACCTGAAATCCTAATGTTTGAAAGCCAATTCAAGTGAAAATTCTCCCTAAACTAGCCGGAGTTTTAAATATTATCAGTTTTCTGGCTATGTCCCACCTTTCCACTGGTAACCTCCGTGATTGAAAACGGCTGCAAATGTAGTAAGAATCTATTTGCTTTTATTTCAAGTGTTTCTTACAAGTTTTTTTTTATCATTTCTGGTAACTATAATTGCGTATTTGAAGAGTTTCACCACAATTAGAGAGTGTTCCTACAACTACATACTGGAATCGTCTGCATTTTAACTGATTCACACAGGAAACACCAGAGAAATTCGGCCTCCAATTGTAAACATAAACAGTATAGTCCTCACTTACAGTCTTTCTACACAAATTTTGAGCTGTATAAACCTGAATTCCTAACATTTGAAAGCGAACTCAAGTGAAAACTCACCCTAAACTAGATGGAGTTGTAAGTATTATCAGTTTTGTGGTCATGACCCAGCTTTCCACTGGTAAACTCCGTGATTGAAAACGGCTGGAAATGTAGTAAGAATAAATTTCCGTTCATTTCAAGTGTTTCTTACAAGTTTTTTATCATTTCTGGAAGCTATAATTGCGTATTTGAAGAGTTTTACCACAATTAGAGAGTGTTCCTTCAACTATATACTGGAATCGGCAGCATTTTAACTGATTCACACAGAAAACACCAGAGAAATTCGGCTTCTAATTGTAAACATAAACTGTATAGTCTTCACTTAGAATCTTTCTACACAAATTTTGAGCTGTATAAACCTGAATTCCTAAAATTTGAAAGCGAACTCAAGTGAAAACTCACCCTAAAATAGACTGAGTTTTAAGTATTATCAGTTTTCTGGTCATGACCAGCTTTCCACTGGTAACCTCCGTGATTGAAAACGCCCAGAAATGTAGTAAGAATAAATTTCCTTTCATTTCAAGTGTTTCTTACAAGTTTTTTTTATCATTTCTGGAAACTATAATTGCGTAATTGAAGAGTTTTACCACAATTAGAGAGTGTCCCTACAACTATATACTGGAATCGTCAGCATTTTAACTGATTCACACAGAAAACGCCAGAAAAATTAGGCCTCAATTTTAAACATAAACAGTATATTGCACACTTACAGTCTTTCTATACAAATTTTGAGCTGTATAAACCTGAAATCCTAATGTTTGAAAGCCAATTCAAGTGAAAATTCTCCCTAAACTAGCCGGAGTTTTAAATATTATCAGTTTTCTGGCTATGTCCCACCTTTCCACTGGTAACCTCCGTGATTGAAAACGGCTGGAAAAGTAGTAAGAATCTATTTGCTTTTATTTCAAGTGTTTCTTACAATTTTTTTTTATCATTTCTGGAAACTATAATTGCGTATTTAAAGAGTTTCACCACAATTAGAGAGTGTTCCTACAACTACATACTGGAATCGTCTGCATTTTAAGTGATTCACAAAGGAAACACCAGAGAAATTCGGCCTCCAATTGTAAACATAAACAGTATAGTCCTCACTTACAGTCTTTCTACACAAATTTTGAGCTGTATAAACCTGAATTCCTAATATTTGAAAGCGAACTCAAGTGAAAACTCACTCTAAACTAGATGGAGTTGTAAGTATTATCAGTTTTCTGGTCATTACCCAGATTTCCTGTGGTAACCTCCGTGATTGAAAACGGCTGGAAATGTAGTAAGAATCAAGTTACTTTTATTTCAAGTGTTTCTTACGAGTTATTTATCATTTCTGGAAACTATAATTGCGTATTTGAAGAGTTTTACCACAATTAGAGAGTGTTCCTACAACTACATACTGGAATCGTCAGCATTTTAACTGATTCACACAGGAAACACCAGAGAAATTCGGCCTCCAATTGTAAACATAAACAGTATAGTCTTCACGTACAGTCTTTCTACACAAATTTTGAGCTGAATAAACCTGAATTCCTACTATTTGAAAGCGTACTCAAGTGAAAACTCACCCTAAACTAGACGGAGTTGTAAGTATTATCAGTTTTCTGGTCATGACCCAGCTTTCCACTGGTAAACTCCGAGATTGAAAACAGCTGGAAATGTAGTAAGAATAAATTTCCTTTCATTTCAAGTGTTTCTTACAAGTTTTTTATCATTTCTGGAAACTATAATTGCGTATTTGAAGAGTTTTACCACAATTAGGGAGTGTTCCTACAACTATATACTGGAATCGTCAGCATTTTAACTGATTCACACAGAAAACGCCAGAGAAATTCCGCCTCAATTTTAAACATAAACAGTATATTGCACACTTACAGTCTTTCTATACAAATTTTGAGCTGTATAAACCTGAAATCCTAATATTTGAAAGCCAATTCAAGTGAAAACTCTCCCTAAACTAGCCGGAGTTGTAAATATTATCAGTTTTCTGGCTTTGTCCCACCTTTCCACTGGTAACCTCCGTGATTGAAAACGGCTGGAAATGTAGTAAGAATCTATTTGCTTTTATTTCAAGTGTTTCTTACAAGTTTCTTTATCATTTCTGGAAAGTATAATTGCGTATTTGAAGAGTTTTACCACAATTAGAGAATGTTCCTACAACTACATACTGGAATCGTCAGCATTTTAACTGATTCACACAGGAAACACCAGAGAAATTCGGCCTCCAATTGTAAACATAAACAGTATAGTCCTCACTTACAGTCTTTCTACACAAATTTTGAGCTGTATAAACCTGAATTCCTAATATTTGAAAGCGAACTCAAGTGAAAACTCACTCTAAACTAGTTGGAGTTGTAAGTATTATCAGGTTTCTGGTCATGACCCAGCTTTCCACTGGTAAACTCCGAGATTGAAAACAGCTGGAAATGTAGTAAGAATAAATTTCCTTTCATTTCAAGTGTTTCTTACAAGTTTTTTATCATTTCTGGAAACTATAATTGCGTATTTGAAGAGTTTTACCACAATTAGGGAGTGTTCCTACAACTATATACTGGAATCGTCAGCATTTTAACTGATTCACACAGAAAACGCCAGAGAAATTCGGCCTCAATTTTAAACATAAACAGTATATTGCACACTTACAGTCTTTCTATACAAATTTTGAGCTGTATAAACCTGAAATCCTAATATTTGAAAGCCAATTCAAGTGAAAACTCTCCCTAAACTAGCCGGAGTTGTAAATATTATCAGTTTTCTGCCTTTGTCCCACCTTTCCACTGGTAACCTCCGTGATTGAAAACGGCTGGAAATGTAGTAAGAATCTATTTGCTTTTATTTCAAGTGTTTCTTACAAGTTTCTTTATCATTTCTGGAAAGTATAATTGCGTATTTGAAGAGTTTTACCACAATTAGAGAGTGTTCCTACAACTACATACTGGAATCGTCAGCATTTTAACTGATTCACACAGGAAACACCAGAGAAATTCGGCCTCCAATTGTAAACATAAACAGTATAGTCCTCACTTACAGTCCTTCTACACAAATTTTGAGCTGTATAAACCTGAATTCCTAATATTTGAAAGCGAACTCAAGTGAAAACTCACTCTAAACTAGTTGGAGTTGTAAGTATTATCAGGTTTCTGGTCATTACCCAGATTTCCTGTGGTAACCTCCGTGATTGAAGACGGCTGTAAATGTAGTAAGAATCAAGTTCCTTTTATTTCAAGTGTTTCTTACAAGTTTTTTATCATTTCTGGTAGCTATAATTGCGTATTTGAAGAGTTTTACCACAATTACAGAGTGTTCCTACAACTACATACTGGAATCGTCAGCATTTTAACTGATTCACACAGGAAACACCAGAGAAATTCGGCCTCCAATTGTAAACATAAACAGTATAGTCTTCACGTACAGTCTTTCTACACAACTTTTGAGGTGAATAAACCTGAATTCCTAATATTTGAAAGCGAACTCAAGTGAAAACTCACCCTAAACTAGATGGAGTTGTAAGTATTATCAGTTTTGTGGTCATGACCCAGCTTTCCACTGGTAAACTCCGTGATTGAAAACGGCTGGAAATGTAGTAAGAATAAATTTCCGTTCATTTCAAGTGTTTCTTACAAGTTTTTTATCATTTCTGGAAGCTATAATTGCGTATTTGAAGAGTTTTACCACAATTAGAGAGTGTTCCTACAACTATATACTGGAATCGGCAGCATTTTAACTGATTCACACAGAAAACACCAGAGAAATTCGGCTTCAAATTGTAAACATAAACTGTATAGTCTTCACTTAGAATCTTTCTACACAAATTTTGAGCTGTATAAACCTGAATTCCTAAAATTTGAAAGCGAACTCAAGTCAAAACTCACCCTAAAATAGACTGAGTTTTAAGTATTATCAGTTTTCTGGTCATGACCAGCTTTCCACTGGTAACCTCCGTGATTGACAACGCCCAGAAATGTAGTAAGAATAAATTTCCTTTCATTTCAAGTGTTTCTTACAAGTTTTTTTTATCATTTCTGGAAACTATAATTGCGTAATTGAAGAGTTCTACCACAATTAGAGAGTGTTCCTACAACTATATACTGGAATCGTCAGCATTTTAACTGATTCACACAGAAAACGCCAGAAAAATTAGGCCTCAATTTTAAACATAAACAGTATATTGCACACTTACAGTCTTTCTATACAAATTTTGAGCTGTATAAACCTGAAATCCTAATGTTTGAAAGCCAATTCAAGTGAAAACTCTCCCTAAACTAGCCGGAGTTGTAAATATTATCAGTTTTCTGGCTATGTCCCACCTTTCCACTGGTAACCTCCGTGATTGAAAACGGCTGGAAATGTAGTAAGAATCTATTTGCTTTTATTTCAAGTGTTTCTTACAAGTTTTTTTTATCATTTCTGGTAACTATAATTGCGTATTTGAAGAGTTTCACCACAATTAGAGAGTGTTCCTACAACTACATACTGGAATCGTCTGCATTTTAACTGATTCACACAGGAAACACCAGAGAAATTCGGCCTCCAATTGTAAACATAAACAGTATAGTCCTCACTTACAGTCTTTCTACACAAATTTTGAGCTGTATAAACCTGAATTCCTAATATTTGAAAGCGAACTCAAGTGAAAACTCACCCTAAACTAGATGGAGTTGTAAGTATTATCAGTTTTGTGGTCATGACCCAGCTTTCCACTGGTAAACTCCGTGATTGAAAACGGCTGGAAATGTAGTAAGAATAAATTTCCGTTCATTTCAAGTGTTTCTTACAAGTTTTTTATCATTTCTGGAAGCTATAATTGCGTATTTGAAGAGTTTTACCACAATTAGAGAGTGTTCCTACAACTATATACTGGAATCGGCAGCATTTTAACTGATTCACACAGAAAACACCAGAGAAATTCGGCTTCTAATTGTAAACATAAACTGTATAGTCTTCACTTAGAATCTTTCTACACAAATTTTGAGCTGTATAAACCTGAATTCCTAAAATTTGAAAGCGAACTCAAGTGAAAACTCACCCTAAAATAGACTGAGTTTTAAGTATTATCAGTTTTCTGGTCATGACCAGCTTTCCACTGGTAACCTCCGTGATTGAAAACGCCCAGAAATGTAGTAAGAATAAATTTCCTTTCATTTCAAGTGTTTCTTACAAGTTTTTTTTATCATTTCTGGAAACTATAATTGCGTAATTGAAGAGTTTTACCACAATTAGAGAGTGTTCCTACAACTATATACTGGAATCGTCAGCATTTTAACTGATTCACACAGAAAACGCCAGAAAAATTAGGCCTCAATTTTAAACATAAACAGTATATTGCACACTTACAGTCTTTCTATACAAATTTTGAGCTGTATAAACCTGAAATCCTAATGTTTGAAAGCCAATTCAAGTGAAAATTCTCCCTAAACTAGCCGGAGTTTTAAATATTATCAGTTTTCTGGCTATGTCCCACCTTTCCACTGGTAACCTCCGTGATTGAAAACGGCTGGAAATGTAGTAAGAATCTATTTGCTTTTATTTCAAGTGTTTCTTACAATTTTTTTTTATCATTTCTGGAAACTATAATTGCGTATTTAAAGAGTTTCACCACAATTAGAGAGTGTTCCTACAACTACATACTGGAATCGTCTGCATTTTAACTGATTCACACAGGAAACACCAGAGAAATTCGGCCTCCAATTGTAAACATAAACAGTATAGTCCTCACTTACAGTCTTTCTACACAAATTTTGAGCTGTATAAACCTGAATTCCTAATATTTGAAAGCGAACTCAAGTGAAAACTCACTCTAAACTAGATGGAGTTGTAAGTATTATCAGTTTTCTGGTCATTACCCAGATTTCCTGTGGTAACCTCCGTGATTGAAAACGGCTGGAAATGTAGTAAGAATCAAGTTACTTTTATTTCAAGTGTTTCTTACGAGTTATTTATCATTTCTGGAAACTATAATTGCGTATTTGAAGAGTTTTACCACAATTAGAGAGTGTTCCTACAACTACATACTGGAATCGTCAGCATTTTAACTGATTCACACAGGAAACACCAGAGAAATTCGGCCTCCAATTGTAAACATAAACAGTATAGTCTTCACGTACAGTCTTTCTACACAAATTTTGAGCTGAATAAACCTGAATTCCTACTATTTGAAAGCGTACTCAAGTGAAAACTCACCCTAAACTAGACGGAGTTGTAAGTATTATCAGTTTTCTGGTCATGACCCAGCTTTCCACTGGTAAACTCCGAGATTGAAAACAGCTGGAAATGTAGTAAGAATAAATTTCCTTTCATTTCAAGTGTTTCTTACAAGTTTTTTATCATTTCTGGAAACTATAATTGCGTATTTTAAGAGTTTTACTACAATTAGGGAGTGTTCCTACAACTATATACTGGAATCGTCAGCATTTTAACTGATTCACACAGAAAACGCCAGAGAAATTCCGCCTCAATTTTAAACATAAACAGTATATTGCACACTTACAGTCTTTCTATACAAATTTTGAGCTGTATAAACCTGAAATCCTAATATTTGAAAGCCAATTCAAGTGAAAACTCTCCCTAAACTAGCCGGAGTTGTAAATATTATCAGTTTTCTGGCTTTGTCCCACCTTTCCACTGGTAACCTCCGTGATTGAAAACGGCTGGAAATGTAGTAAGAATCTATTTGCTTTTATTTCAAGTGTTTCTTACAAGTTTCTTTATCATTTCTGGAAAGTATAATTGCGTATTTGAAGAGTTTTACCACAATTAGAGAGTGTTCCTACAACTACATACTGGAATCGTCAGCATTTTAACTGATTCACACAGGAAACACCAGAGAAATTCGGCCTCCAATTGTAAACATAAACAGTATAGTCCTCACTTACAGTCTTTCTACACAAATTTTGAGCTGTATAAACCTGAATTCCTAATATTTGAAAGCGAACTCAAGTGAAAACTCACTCTAAACTAGTTGGAGTTGTAAGTATTATCAGGTTTCTGGTCATTACCCAGATTTCCTGTGGTAACCTCCGTGATTGAAAACGGCTGGAAATGTAGTAAGAATCAAGTTACTTTTATTTCAAGTGTTTCTTACGAGTTATTTATCATTTCTGGAAACTATAATTGCGTATTTGAAGAGTTTTACCACAATTACAGAGTGTTCCTACAACTACATACTGGAATCGTCAGCATTTTAACTGATTCACACAGGAAACACCAGAGAAATTCGGCCTCCAATTGTAAACATAAACAGTATAGTCTTCACGTACAGTCTTTCTACACAAATTTTGAGCTGAATAAACCTGAATTCCTACTATTTGAAAGCGTACTCAAGTGAAAACTCACCCTAAACTAGACGGAGTTGTAAGTATTATCAATTTTCTGGTCATGACCCAGCTTTCCACTGGTAAACTCCGAGATTGAAAACAGCTGGAAATGTAGTAAGAATAAATTTCCTTTCATTTCAAGTGTTTCTTACAAGTTTTTTATCATTTCTGGAAACTATAATTGCGTATTTGAAGAGTTTTACCACAATTAGGGAGTGTTCCTACAACTATATACTGGAATCGTCAGCATTTTAACTGATTCACAAAGAAAACGCCAGAGAAATTCGGCCTCAATTTTAAACATAAACAGTATATTGCACACTTACAGTCTTTCTATACAAATTTGGAGCTGTATAAACCTGAAATCCTAATATTTGAAAGCCAATTCAAGTGAAAACTCTCCTTAAACTAGCCGGAGTTGTAAATATTATCAGTTTTCTGGCTTTGTCCCACCTTTCCACTGGTAACCTCCGTGATTGAAAACGGCTGGAAATGTAGTAAGAATCTATTTGCTTTTATTTCAAGTGTTTCTTACAAGTTTCTTTATCATTTCTGGAAAGTATAATTGCGTATTTGAAGAGTTTTACCACAATTAGAGAGTGTTCCTACAACTACATACTGGAATCGTCAGCATTTTAACTGATTCACACAGGAAACACCAGAGAAATTCGGCCTCCAATTGTAAACATAAACAGTATAGTCCTCACTTACAGTCTTTCTACACAAATTTTGAGCTGTATAAACCTGAATTCCTAATATTTGAAAGCGAACTCAAGTGAAAACTCACTCTAAACTAGTTGGAGTTGTAAGTATTATCAGGTTTCTGGTCATTACCCAGATTTCCTGTGGTAACCTCCGTGATTGAAGACGGCTGGAAATGTAGTAAGAATCAAGTTCCTTTTATTTCAAGTGTTTCTTACGAGTTATTTATCATTTCTGGAAACTATAATTGCGTATTTGAAGAGTTTTACCACAATTACAGAGTGTTCCTACAACTACATACTGGAATCGTCAGCATTTTAACTGATTCACACAGGAAACACCAGAGAAATTCGGCCTCCAATTGTAAACATAAACAGTATAGTCTTCACGTACAGTCTTTCTACACAACTTTTGAGCTGAATAAACCTGAATTCCTAATATTTGAAAGCGAACTCAAGTGAAAACTCACCCTAAACTAGATGGAGTTGTAAGTATTATCAGTTTTGTGGTCATGACCCAGCTTTCCACTGGTAAACTCCGTGATTGAAAACGGCTGGAAATGTAGTAAGAATAAATTTCCGTTCATTTCAAGTGTTTCTTACAAGTTTTTTATCATTTCTGGAAGCTATAATTGCGTATTTGAAGAGTTTTACCACAATTAGAGAGTGTTCCTACAACTATATACTGGAATCGGCAGCATTTTAACTGATTCACACAGAAAACACCAGAGAAATTCGGCTTCAAATTGTAAACATAAACTGTATAGTCTTCACTTAGAATCTTTCTACACAAATTTTGAGCTGTATAAACCTGAATTCCTAAAATTTGAAAGCGAACTCAAGTCAAAACTCACCCTAAAATAGACTGAGTTTTAAGTATTATCAGTTTTCTGGTCATGACCAGCTTTCCACTGGTAACCTCCGTGATTGACAACGCCCAGAAATGTAGTAAGAATAAATTTCCTTTCATTTCAAGTGTTTCTTACAAGTTTTTTTTATCATTTCTGGAAACTATAATTGCGTAATTGAAGAGTTCTACCACAATTAGAGAGTGATCCTACAACTATATACTGGAATCGTCAGCATTTTAACTGATTCACACAAAAAACGCCAGAAAAATTAGGCCTCAATTTTAAACATAAACAGTATATTGCACACTTACAGTCTTTCTATACAAATTTTGAGCTGTATAAACCTGAATTCCTAATGTTTGAAAGCCAATTCAAGTGAAAACTCTCCCTAAACTAGCCGGAGTTTTAAATATTATCAGTTTTCTGGCTATGTCCCACCTTTCCACTGGTAACCTCCGTGATTGAAAACGGCTGGAAATGTAGTAAGAATCTATTTGCTTTTATTTCAAGTGTTTCTTACAAGTTTTTTTTTATCATTTCTGGAAACTATAATTGCGTATTTGAAGAGTTTCACCACAATTAGAGAGTGTTCCTACAACTACATACTGGAATCGTCTGCATTTTAACTGATTCACACAGGAAACACCAGAGAAATTCGGCCTCCAATTGTAAACATAAACAGTATAGTCCTCACTTACAGTCTTTCTACACAAATTTTGAGCTGTATAAACCTGAATTCCTAATATTTGAAAGCGAACTCAAGTGAAAACTCACTCTAAACTAGTTGGAGTTGTAAGTATTATCAGTTTTCTGGTCATTACCCAGATTTCCTGTGGTAAACTCCGTGATTGAAAACGGCTGGAAATGTAGTAAGAATCAAGTTCCTTTTATTTCAAGTGTTTCTTAGGAGTTATTTATCATTTCTGGAAACTATAATTGCGTATTTGAAGAGTTTTACCACAATTACAGAGTGTTCCTACAACTACATACTGGAACCGTCAGCATTTTAACTGATTCACACAGGAAACACCAGAGAAATTCGGCCTCCAATTGTAAACATAAACAGTATAGTCTTCACGTACAGTCTTTCTACACAACTTTTGAGCTGAATAAACCTGAATTCCTAATATTTGAAAGCGAACTCAAGTGAAAACTCACCCTAAACTAGATGGAGTTGTAAGTATTATCAGTTTTGTGGTCATGACCCAGCTTTCCACTGGTAAACTCCGTGATTGAAAACGGCTGGAAATGTAGTAAGAATAAATTTCCGTTCATTTCAAGTGTTTCTTACAAGTTTTTTATCATTTCTGGAAGCTATAATTGCGTATTTGAAGAGTTTTACCACAATTAGAGAGTGTTCCTACAACTATATACTGGAATCGGCAGCATTTTAACTGATTCACACAGAAAACACCAGAGAAATTCGGCTTCTAATTGTAAACATAAACTGTATAGTCTTCACTTAGAATCTTTCTACACAAATTTTGAGCTGTATAAACCTGAATTCCTAAAATTTGAAAGCGAACTCAAGTGAAAACTCACCCTAAAATAGACTGAGTTTTAAGTATTATCAGTTTTCTGGTCATGACCAGCTTTCCACTGGTAACCTCCGTGATTGACAACGCCCAGAAATGTAGTAAGAATAAATTTCCTTTCATTTCAAGTGTTTCTTACAAGTTTTTTTTATCATTTCTGGAAACTATAATTGCGTAATTGAAGAGTTCTACCACAATTAGAGAGTGTTTCTACAACTATATACTGGAATCGTCAGCATTTTAACTGATTCACACAAAAAACGCCAGAAAAATTAGGCCTCAATTTTAAACATAAACAGTATATTGCATACTTACAGTCTTTCTATACAAATTTTGAGCTGTATAAACCTGAATTCCTAATGTTTGAAAGCCAATTCAAGTGAAAACTCTCCCTAAACTAGCCGGAGTTTTAAATATTATCAGTTTTCTGGCTATGTCCCACCTTTCCACTGGTAACCTCCGTGATTGGAAACGGCTGGCAATGTAGTAAGAATCTATTTGCTTTTATTTCAAGTGTTTCTTACAAGTTTTTTTTATCATTTCTGGAAACTATAATTGCGTATTTGAAGAGTTTCACCACAATTAGAGAGTGTTCCTACAACTACATACTGGAATCGTCTGCATTTTAACTGATTCACACAGGAAACACCAGAGAAATTCGGCCTCCAATTGTAAACATAAACAGTATAGTCCTCACTTACAGTCTTTCTACACAAATTTTGAGCTGTATAAACCTGAATTCCTAATATTTGAAAGCGAACTCAAGTGAAAACTCACTCTAAACTAGTTGGAGTTGTAAGTATTATCAGTTTTCTGGTCATTACCCAGATTTCCTGTGGTAACCTCCGTGATTGAAAACGGCTGGAAATGTAGTAAGAATCAAGTTCCTTTTATTTCAAGTGTTTCTTACAAGTTTTTTTCATCATTTCTGGAAACTATAATTGCGTATTTGAAGAGTTTTACCACAATTAGAGAGTGTTCCTACAACTACATACTGGAATCGTCTGCATTTTAACTGATTCACACAGGAAACACCAGAGAAATTCGGCCTCCAATTGTAAACATAAACAGTATAGTCTTCACGTACAGTCTTTCTACACAACTTTTGAGCTGAATAAACCTGAATTCCTAATATTTGAAAGCGAACTCAAGTGAAAACTCACCCTAAACTAGATGGAGTTGTAAGTATTATCAGTTTTGTGGTCAGGACCCAGCTTTCCACTGGTAAACTCCGTGATTGAAAACGGCTGGAAATGTAGTAAGAATAAATTTCCGTTCATTTCAAGTGTTTCTTACGAGTTTTTTATCATTTCTGGAAGCTATAATTGCGTATTTGAAGAGTTTTACCACAATTAGAGAGTGTTCCTACAACTATATACTGGAATCGGCAGCATTTTAACTGATTCACACAGAAAACACCAGAGAAAATCGGCTTCTAATTGTAAACATAAACTGTATAGTCTTCACTTAGAATCTTTCTACACAAATTTTGAGCTGTATAAACCTGAATTCCTAAAATTTGAAAGCGAACTCAAGTGAAAACTCACCCTAAAATAGACTGAGTTTTAAGTATTATCAGTTTTCTGGTCATGACCAGCTTTCCACTGGTAACCTCCGTGATTGACAACGCCCAGAAATGTAGTAAGAATAAATTTCCTTTCATTTCAAGTGTTTCTTACAAGTTTTTTTTATCATTTCTGGAAACTATAATTGCGTAATTGAAGAGTTCTACCACAATTAGAGAGTGTTCCCACAACTATATACTGGAATCGTCAGCATTTTAACTGATTCACACAAAAAACGCCAGAAAAATTAGGCCTCAATTTTAAACATAAACAGTATATTGCACACTTACAGTCTTTCTATACAAATTTTGAGCTGTATAAACCTGAATTCCTAATGTTTGAAAGCCAATTCAAGTGAAAACTCTCCCTAAACTAGCCGGAGTTTTAAATATTATCAGTTTTCTGGCTATGTCCCACCTTTCCACTGGTAACCTCCGTGATTGAAAACGGCTGGAAATGTAGTAAGAATCTATTTGCTTTTATTTCAAGTGTTTCTTACAAGTTTTTTTTATCATTTCTGGAAACTATAATTGCGTATTTGAAGAGTTTCACCACAATTAGAGAGTGTTCCTACAACTACATACTGGAATCGTCTGCATTTTAACTGATTCACACAGGAAACACCAGAGAAATTCGGCCTCCAATTGTAAACATAAACAGTATAGTCCTCACTTACAGTCTTTCTACACAAATTTTGAGCTGTATAAACCTGAATTCCTAATATTTGAAAGCGAACTCAAGTGAAAACTCACTCTAAACTAGTTGGAGTTGTAAGTATTATCAGTTTTCTGGTCATTACCCAGATTTCCTGTGGTAACCTTCGTGATTGAAAACGGCTGGAAATGTAGTAAGAATCAAGTTCCTTTTATTTCAAGTGTTTCTTACAAGTTTTTTATCATTTCTGGAAACTATAATTGCGTATTTGAAGAGTTTTACCACAATTAGAGAGTGTTCCTACAACTACATACTGGAATCGTCAGCATTTTAACTGATTCACACAGGAAACACCAGAGAAATTCGGCCTCCAATTGTAAACATAAACAGTATAGTCTTCACGTACAGTCTTTCTACACAAATTTTGAGCTGAATAAACATGAATTCCTACTATTTGAAAGCGAACTCAAGTGAAAACTCACCCTAAACTAGACGGAGTTGTAAGTATTATCAGTTTTCTGGTCATGACCCAGCTTTCCACTGGTAAACTCCGTGATTGAAAACAGCTGGAAATGTAGTAAGAATAAATTTCCTTTCATTACAAGTGTTTCTTACAAGTTTTTTATCATTTCTGGAAACTATAATTGCGTATTTGAAGAGTTTTACCACAATTAGGGAGTGTTCCTACAACTATATACTGGAATCGTCAGCATTTTAACTGATTCACACAGAAAACGCCAGAGAAATTCGGCCTCAATTTCAAACATAAACAGTATATTGCACACTTACAGTCTTTTTATACAAATTTTGAGCTGTATAAACCTGAAATCCTAATATTTGAAAGCCAATTCATGTGAAAACTCTCCCTAAACTAGCCGGAGTTGTAAATATTATCAGTTTTCTGGCTATGTCCCACCTTTCCACTGGTAACCTCCGTGATTGAAAACAGCTGGAAATGTAGTAAGAATCTATTTGCTTTTATTTCAAGTGTTTCTTACAAGTTTCTTTATCATTTCTGGAAAGTATAATTGCGTATTTGAAGAGTTTTACCACAATTAGAGAGTGTTCCTACAACTACATACTGGAATCGTCAGCATTTTAACTGATTCACACAGGAAACACCAGAGAAATTCGGCCTCCAATTGTAAACATAAACAGTATAGTCCTCACTTACAGTCTTTCTACACAAATTTTGAGCTGTATAAACCTGAATTCCTAATATTTGAAAGCGAACTCAAGTGAAAACTCACTCTAAACTAGTTGGAGTTGTAAGTATTATCAGGTTTCTGGTCATTACCCCGATTTCCTGTGGTAACCTCCGTGATTGAAGACGGCTGGAAATGTAGTAAGAATCAAGTTCCTTTTATTTCAAGTGTTTCTTACAAGTTTTTTTATCATTTCTGGAAACTATAATTGCGTATTTGAAGAGTTTTACCACAATTACAGAGTGTTCCTACAACTACATACTGAAATCGTCAGCATTTTAACTGATTCACACAGGAAACACCAGAGAAATTCGGCCTCCAATTGTAAACATAAACAGTATAGTCTTCACGTACAGTCTTTCTACACAACTTTTGAGCTGAATAAACCTGAATTCCTAATATTTAAAAGCGAACTCAAGTGAAAACTCACCCTAAACTAGATGGAGTTGTAAGTATTATCAGTTTTGTGGTCATGACCCAGCTTTCCACTGGTAAACTCCGTGATTGAAAACGGCTGGAAATGTAGTGAGAATAAATTTCCGTTCATTTCAAGTGTTTCTTACAAGTTTTTTATCATTTCTGGAAGCTATAATTGCGTATTTGAAGAGTTTTACCACAATTAGAGAGTGTTCCTACAACTATATACTGGAATCGGCAGCATTTTAACTGATTCACACAGAAAACACCAGAGAAATTCGGCTTCTAATTGTAAACATAAACTGTATAGTCTTCACTTAGAATCTTTCTACACAAATTTTGAGCTGTATAAACCTGAATTCCTAAAATTTGAAAGCGAACTCAAGTGAAAACTCACCTTAAAATAGACTGAGTTTTAAGTATTATCAGTTTTCTGGTCATGACCAGCTTTCCACTGGTAACCTCCGTGATTGAAAACGCCCAGAAATGTAGTAAGAATAAATTTCCTTTCATTTCAAGTGTTTCTTACAAGTTTTTTTTATCATTTCTGGAAACTATAATTGCGTAATTGAAGAGTTTTACCACAATTAGAGAGTGTTCCTACAACTATATACTGGAATCGTCAGCATTTTAACTGATTCACACAGAAAACGCCAGAAAAATTAGGCCTCAATTTTAAACATAAACAGTATATTGCACACTTACAGTCTTTCTATACCAATTTTGAGCTGTATAAACCTGAATTCCTAATGTTTGAAAGCCAATTCAAGTGAAAACTCTCCCTAAACTAGCCGGAGTTTTAAATATTACCAGTTTTCTGGCTATGTCCCACCTTTCCACTGGTAACCTCCGTGATTGAAAACGGCTGGAAATGTAGTAAGAATCTATTTGCTTTTATTTCAAGTGTTTCTTACAAGTTTTTTTTATCATTTCTGGAAACTATAATTGCGTATTTGAAGAGTTTCATCACAATTAGAGAGTGTTCCTACAACTACATACTGGAATCGTCTGCATTTTAACTGATTCACACAGGAAACACCAGAGAAATTCGGCCTCCAATTGTAAACATAAACAGTATAGTCCTCACTTACAGTCTTTCTACACAAATTTTGAGGTGTATAAACCTGAATTCCTAATATTTGAAAGCGAACTCAAGTGAAAACTCACTCTAAACTAGATGGAGTTGTAAGTATTATCAGTTTTCTGGTCATTACCCAGATTTCCTGTGGTAACCTCCGTGATTGAAAACGGCTGGAAATGTAGTAAGAATCAAGTTACTTTTATTTCAAGTGTTTCGTACGAGTTATTTATCATTTCTGGAAACTATAATTGCGTATTTGAAGAGTTTTACCACAATTACAGAGTGTTCCTACAACTACATACTGGAATCGTCAGCATTTTAACTGATTCACACAGGAAACACCAGAGAAATTCGGCCTCCAATTGTAAACATCAACAGTATAGTCTTCACATACAGTCTTTCTACACAAATTTTGAGCTGAATAAACCTGAATTCCTACTATTTGAAAGCGAACTCAAGTGAAAACTCACCCTAAAATAGACTGAGTTTTAAGTATTATCAGTTTTCTGGTCATGACCAGCTTTCCACTGGTAATCTCCGTGATTGAAAACGCCCAGAAATGTAGTAAGAATACATTTCCTTTCATTTCAAGTGTTTCTTACAAGTTTTTTTTTATCATTTCTGGAAACTATAATTGCGTAATTGAAGAGTTTTACCACAATTAGAGAGTGTTCCTACAACTATACACTGGAATCGTCAGCATTTTAACTGATTCACACAGAAAACGCCAGAAAAATTAGGCCTCAATTTTAAACATAAACAGTATATTGCACACTTACAGTCTTTCGATACAAATTTTGAGCTGTATAAACCTGAAATCCTAATGTTTGAAAGCCAATTCAAGTGAAAACTCTCCCTAAACTAGCCGGAGTTTTAAATATTATCAGTTTTCTGGCTATGTCCCACCTTTCCACTGGTAACCTCCGTGATTGAAAACGGCTGGAAATGAGGTAAGAATCTATTTGCTTTTATTTCAAGTGTTTCTTACAAGTTTTTTTCATCATTTCTGGAAATTATAATTGCGTATTTGAAGAGTTTTACCACAATTAGAGAGTGTTCCTACAACTACATACTGGAATCGTCTGCATTTTAACTGATTCAAACAGGAAACACCAGAGAAATTCGGCCTCCAATTGTAAACATAAACAGTATAGTCTTCACGTACAGTCTTTCTACACAACTTTTGAGCTGAATAAACCTGAATTCCTAATATTTGAAAGCGAACTCAAGTGAAAACTCACCCTAAACTAGATGGAGTTGTAAGTATTATCAGTTTTGTGGTCATGACCCAGCTTTCCACTGGTAAACTCCGTGATTGAAAACGGCTGGAAATGTAGTAAGAATAAATTTCCGTTCATTTCAAGTGTTTCTTACAAGTTTTTTATCATTTCTGGAAACTATAATTGCGTATTTGAAGAGTTTTACCACAATTAGAGAGTGTTCCTACAACTATATACTGGAATCGGCAGCATTTTAACTGATTCACACAGAAAACACCAGAGAAATTCGGCTTCTAATTGTAAACATAAACTGTATAGTATTCACTTAGAATCTTTCTACACAAATTTTGAGCTGTATAAACCTGAATTCCTAAAATTTGAAAGCGAACTCAAGTGAAAACTCACCCTTAAATAGACTGAGTTTTAAGTATTATCAGTTTTCTGGTCATGACCATCTTTCCACTGGTAACCTCCGTGATTGAAAACGCCCAGAAATGTAGTAAGAATAAATTTCCTTTCATTTCAAGTGTTTCTTACAAGTTTTTTTTATCATTTCTGGAAACTATAATTCCGTAATTGAAGAGTTTTACCACAATTAGAGAGTGTTCCTACAACTATATACTGGAATCGTCAGCATTTTAACTGATTCACACAGAAAACGCCAGAAAAATTAGGCCTCAATTTTAAACATAAACAGTATATTGCACACTTACAGTCTTTCGATACAAATTTTGAGCTGTATAAACCTGAAATCCTAATGTTTGAAAGCCAATTCAAGTGAAAACTCTCCCTAAACTAGCCGGAGTTTTAAATATTATCAGTTTTCTGGCTATGTCCCACCTTTCCACTGGTAACCTCCGTGATTGAAAACGGCTGGAAATGTAGTAAGAATCTATTTGCTTTTATTTCAAGTGTTTCTTACAAGTTTTTTTCATCATTTCTGGAAACTATAATTGCGTATTTGAAGAGTTTTACCACAATTAGAGAGTGTTCCTACAACTACATACTGGAATCGTCTGCATTTTAACTGATTCACACAGGAAACACCAGAGAAATTCGGCCTCCAATTGTAAACATAAACAGTATAGTCTTCACGTACAGTCTTTCTACACAACTTTTGAGCTGAATAAACCTGAATTCCTAATATTTGAAAGCGAACTCAAGTGAAAACTCACCCTAAACTAGATGGAGTTGTAAGTATTATCAGTTTTGTGGTCATGACCCAGCTTTCCACTGGTAAACTCCGTGATTGAAAACGGCTGGAAATGTAGTAAGAATAAATTTCCGTTCATTTCAAGTGTTTCTTACAAGTTTTTTATCATTTCTGGAAGCTATAATTGCGTATTTGAAGAGTTTTACCACAATTAGAGAGTGTTCCTACAACTATATACTGGAATCGGCAGCATTTTAACTGATTCACACAGAAAACACCAGAGAAATTCGGCTTCTAATTGTAAACATAAACTGTATAGTATTCACTTAGAATCTTTCTACACAAATTTTGAGCTGTATAAACCTGAATTCCTAAAATTTGAAAGTGAACTCAAGTGAAAACTCACTCTAAACTAGATGGAGTTGTAAGTATTATCAGTTTTCTGGTCATTACCCAGATTTCCTGTGGTAACCTCCGTGATTGAAAACGGCTGGAAATGTAGTAAGAATCAAGTTACTTTTATTTCAAGTGTTTCTTACGAGTTATTTATCATTTCTGGAAACTATAATTGCGTATTTGAAGAGTTTTACCACAATTACAGAGTGTTCCTACAACTACATACTGGAATCGTCAGCATTTTAACTGATTCACACAGGAAACACCAGAGAAATTCGGCCTCCAATTGTAAACATAAACAGTATAGTCTTCACGTACAGTCTTTCTACACAAATTTTGAGCTGAATAAACCTTCATTCCTACTATTTGAAAGCGAACTCAAGTGAAAACTCACCCTAAACTAGACGGAGTTGTAAGTATTATCAGTTTTCTGGTCATGACCCAGCTTTCCACTGGTAAACTCCGTGATTGAAAACAGCTGGAAATGTAGTAAGAATAAATTTCCTTTCATTTCAAGTGTTTCTTACAAGTTTCTTTATCATTTCTGGAAACTATAATTGCGTATTTGAAGAGTTTTACCACAATTAGAGAGTGTTCCTACAACTACATAGTGGAATCGTCAGCATTTTAACTGATTCACACAGGAAACACCAGAGAAATTCGGCCTCCAATTGTAAACATAAACAGTATAGTCCTCACTTACAGTCTTTCTACACAAATTTTGAGCTGTATAAACCTGAATTCCTAATATTTGAAAGCGAACTCAAGAGAAAACTCACTCTAAACTAGTTGGAGTTGTAAGTATTACCAGGTTTCTGGTCATTACCCAGATTTCCTGTGGTAACCTCCGTGATTGAAGACGGCTGGAAATGTAGTAAGAATCAAGTTCCTTTTATTTCAAGTGTTTCTTACAAGTTTTTTTATCATTTCTGGAAACTATAATTGCGTATTTGAAGAGTTTTACCACAATTATAGAGTGTTCCTACAACTACATACTGAAATCGTCAGCATTTTAACTGATTCACACAGGAAACAGCAGAGAAATTCGGCCTCCAATTGTAAACATAAACAGTATAGTCTTCACGTACAGTCTTTCTACACAACTTTTGAGCTGAATAAACCTGAATTCCTAATATTTGAAAGCGAACTCAAGTGAAAACTCACCCTAAACTAGATGGAGTTGTAAGTATTATCAGTTTTGTGGTCATGACCCAGCTTTCCACTGGTAAACTCCGTGATTGAAAACGGCTGGAAATGTAGTGAGAATAAATTTCCGTTCATTTCAAGTGTTTCTTACAAGTTTTTTATCATTTCTGGAAGCTATAATTGCGTATTTGAAGAGTTTTACCACAATTAGAGAGTGTTCCTACAACTATATACTGGAATCGGCAGCATTTTAACTGATTCACACAGAAAACACCAGAGAAATTCGGCTTCTAAGTGTAAACATAAACTGTATAGTCTTCACTTAGAATCTTTCTACACAAATTTTGAGCTGTATAAACCTGAATTCCTAAAATTTGAAAGCGAACTCAAGTGAAAACTCACCCTAAAATAGACTGAGTTTTAAGTATTATCAGTTTTCTGGTCATGACCAGCTTTCCACTGGTAACCTCCATGATTGAAAACGCCCAGAAATGTAGTAAGAATAAATTTCCTTTCATTTCAAGTGTTTCTTACAAGTTTTTTTTTATCATTTCTGGAAACTATAATTGCGTAATTGAAGAGTTTTACCACAATTAGAGAGTGTTCCTACAACTATACACTGGAATCGTCAGCATTTTAACTGATTCACACAGAAAACGCCAGAAAAATTAGGCCTCAATTTTAAACATAAACAGTATATTGCACACTTACAGTCTTTCTATACAAATTTTGAGCTGTATATACCTGAATTCCTAATGTTTGAAAGCCAATTCAAGTGAAAACTCTCCCTAAACTAGCCGGAGTTTTAAATATTATCAGTTTTCTGGCTATGTCCCACCTTTCCACTGGTAACCTCCGTGATTGAAAACGGCTGGAAATGTAGTAAGAATCTATTTGCTTTTATTTCAAGTGTTTCTTACAAGTTTTTTTATCATTTCTGGAAACTATAATTGCGTATTTGAAGAGTTTCACCACAATTAGAGAGTGTTCCTACAACTACATACTGGAATCGTCTGCATTTTAACTGATTCACACAGGAAACACCAGAGAAATTCGGCCTCCAATTGTAAACATAAACAGTATAGTCCTCACTTACAGTCTTTCTACACAAATTTTGAGCTGTATAAACCTGAATTCCTAATATTTGAAAGCGAACTCAAGTGAAAACTCACTCTAAACTAGATGGAGTTGTAAGTATTATCAGTTTTCTGGTCATTACCCAGATTTCCTGTGGTAACCTGCGTGATTGAAAATGGCTGGAAATGTAGTAAGAATCAAGTTACTTTTATTTCAAGTGTTTCTTACGAGTTATTGATCATTTCTGGAAACTATAATTGCGTATTTGAAGGGTTTTACCACAATTAGAGAGTGTTCCTACAACTACATACTGGAATCGTCAGCATTTTAACTGATTCACACAGGAAACACCAGAGAAATTCGGCCTCCAATTGTAAACATAAACAGTATAGTCTTCACGTACAGTCTTTCTACACAAATTTTGAGCTGAATAAACCTGAATTCCTACTATTTGAAAGCGAACTCAAGTGAAAACTCACCCTAAACTAGACGGAGTTGTAAGTATTATCAGTTTTCTGGTCATGACCCAGCTTTCCACTGGTAAACTCCGTGATTGAAAACAGCTGGAAATGTAGTAAGAATAAATTTCCTTTCATTTCAAGTGTTTCTTACAAGTTTCTTTATCATTTCTGGAAACTATAATTGCGTATTTGAAGAGTTTTACCACAATTAGAGAGTGTTCCTACAACTACATACTGGAATCGTCAGCATTTTAACTGATTCACACAGGAAACACCAGAGAAATTCGGCCTCCAATTGTAAACATAAACAGTATAGTCCTCACTTACAGTCTTTCTACACAAATTTTGAGCTGTATAAACCTGAATTCCTAATATTTGAAAGCGAACTCAAGTGAAAACTCACTCTAAACTAGTTGGAGTTGTAAGTATTATCAGGTTTCTGGTCATTACCCAGATTTCCTGTGGTAACCTCCGTGATTGAAGACGGCTGGAAATGTAGTAAGAATCAAGTTCCTTTTATTTCAAGTGTTTCTTACAAGTTTTTTTATCATTTCTGGAAACTATAATTGCGTATTTGAAGAGTTTTACCACAATTACAGAGTGTTCCTACAACTACATACTGAAATCGTCAGCATTTTAACTGATTCACACAGGAAACACCAGAGAAATTCGGCCTCCAATTGTAAACATAAACAGTATAGTCTTCACGTACAGTCTTTCTACACAAATTTTGAGCTGAATAAACCTTCATTCCTACTATTTGAAAGCGAACTCAAGTGAAAACTCACCCTAAACTTGACGGAGTTGTAAGTATTATCAGTTTTCTGGTCATGACCCAGCTTTCCACTGGTAAACTCCGTGATTGAAAACAGCTGGAAATGTAGTAAGAATAAATTTCCTTTCATTTCAAGTGTTTCTTACAAGTTTCTATATCATTTCTGGAAAATATAATTGCGTATTTGAAGAGTTTTACCACAATTAGAGAGTGTTCCTACAACTACATACTGGAATCGTCAGCATTTTAACTGATTCACACAGGAAACACCAGAGAAATTCGGCCTCCAATTGTAAACATAAACAGTATAGTCCTCACTTACAGTCTTTCTACACAAATTTTGAGCTGTATAAACCTGAATTCCTAATATTTGAAAGCGAACTCAAGTGAAAACTCACTCTAAACTAGTTGGAGTTGTAAGTATTATCAGGTTTCTGGTCATTACCCAGATTTCCTGTGGTAACCTCCGTGATTGAAGACGGCTGGAAATGTAGTAAGAATCAAGTTCCTTTTATTTCAAGTGTTTCTTACAAGTTTTTTTATCATTTCTGGAAACTATAATTGCGTATTTGAAGAGTTTTACCACAATTACAGAGTGTTCCTACAACTACATACTGAAATCGTCAGCTTTTTAACTGATTCACACAGGAAACACCAGAGAAATTCGGCCTCCAATTGTAAACATAAACAGTATAGTCTTCACGTACAGTCTTTCTACACAACTTTTGAGCTGAATAAACCTGAATTCCTAATATTTGAAAGCGAACTCAAGTGAAAACTCACCCTAAACTAGATGGAGTTGTAAGTATTATCAGTTTTGTGGTCATGACCCAGCTTTCCACTGGTAAACTCCGTGATTGAAAACGGCTGGAAATGTAGTAAGAATAAATTTCCGTTCATTTCAAGTGTTTCTTACAAGTTTTTTATCATTTCTGGAAGCTATAATTGCGTATTTGAAGAGTTTTACCACAATTAGAGAGTGTTCCTACAACTACATACTGGAATCGTCAGCATTTTAACTGATTCACACAGGAAACACCAGAGAAATTCGGCCTCCAATTGTAAACATAAACAGTATAGTCCTCACTTACAGTCTTTCTACACAAATTTTGAGCTGTATAAACCTGAATTCCTAATATTTGAAAGCGAACTCAAGTGAAAACTCACTCTAAACTAGTTGGAGTTGTAAGTATTATCAGATTTCTGGTCATTACCCAGATTTCCTGTGGTAACCTCCGTGATTGAAAACGGCTGGAAATGTAGTAAGAATCAAGTTCCTTTTATTTCAAGTGTTTCTTACAAGTTTTTTTTATCATTTCTGGAAACTATAATTGCGTATTTGAAGAGTTTTACCACAATTACAGAGTGTTCCTACAACTACATACTGAAATCGTCAGCATTTTAACTGATTCACACAGGAAACACCAGAGAAATTCCGCCTCCAATTGTAAACATAAACAGTATAGTCTTCACGTACAGTCTTTCTACACAACTTTTGAGCTGAATAAACCTGAATTCCTAATATTTGAAAGCGAACTCAAGTGAAAACTCACCCTAAACTAGATGGAGTTGTAAGTATTATCAGTTTTGTGGTCATGACCCAGCTTTCCACTGGTAAACTCCGTGATTGAAAACGGCTGGAAATGTAGTGAGAATAAATTTCCGTTCATTTCAAGTGTTTCTTACAAGTTTTTTATCATTTCTGGAAGCTATAATTGCGTATTTGAAGAGTTTTACCACAATTAGAGAGTGTACCTACAACTATATACTGGAATAGGCAGCATTTTAACTGATTCACACAGAAAACACCAGAGAAATTCGGCTTCTAAGTGTAAACATAAACTGTATAGTCTTCACTTAGAATCTTTC
Organism: Myotis daubentonii; assembly: GCF_963259705.1. Lineage (NCBI taxonomy): Eukaryota > Metazoa > Chordata > Mammalia > Chiroptera > Vespertilionidae > Myotis > Myotis daubentonii. The sequence goes on along the minus strand of NC_081861.1, from coordinate 76,248,618 downwards.
TACACAACTTTTGAGCTGAATAAACCTGAATTCCTAATATTTGAAAGCGAACTCAAGTGAAAACTCACCCTAAACTAGATGGAGTTGTAAGTATTATCAGTTTTGTGGTCATGACCCAGCTTTCCACTGGTAAACTCCGTGATTGAAAACGGCTGGAAATGTAGTAAGAATAAATTTCCGTTCATTTCAAGTGTTTCTTACAAGTTTTTTATCATTTCTGGAAGCTATAATTGCGTATTTGAAGAGTTTTACCACAATTAGAGAGTGTTCCTACAACTATATACTGGAATCGGCAGCATTTTAACTGATTCACACAGAAAACACCAGAGAAATTCGGCTTCTAATTGTAAACATAAACTGTATAGTATTCACTTAGAATCTTTCTACACAAATTTTGAGCTGTATAAACCTGAATTCCTAAAATTTGAAAGTGAACTCAAGTGAAAACTCACTCTAAACTAGATGGAGTTGTAAGTATTATCAGTTTTCTGGTCATTACCCAGATTTCCTGTGGTAACCTCCGTGATTGAAAACGGCTGGAAATGTAGTAAGAATCAAGTTACTTTTATTTCAAGTGTTTCTTACGAGTTATTTATCATTTCTGGAAACTATAATTGCGTATTTGAAGAGTTTTACCACAATTACAGAGTGTTCCTACAACTACATACTGGAATCGTCAGCATTTTAACTGATTCACACAGGAAACACCAGAGAAATTCGGCCTCCAATTGTAAACATAAACAGTATAGTCTTCACGTACAGTCTTTCTACACAAATTTTGAGCTGAATAAACCTTCATTCCTACTATTTGAAAGCGAACTCAAGTGAAAACTCACCCTAAACTAGACGGAGTTGTAAGTATTATCAGTTTTCTGGTCATGACCCAGCTTTCCACTGGTAAACTCCGTGATTGAAAACAGCTGGAAATGTAGTAAGAATAAATTTCCTTTCATTTCAAGTGTTTCTTACAAGTTTCTTTATCATTTCTGGAAACTATAATTGCGTATTTGAAGAGTTTTACCACAATTAGAGAGTGTTCCTACAACTACATAGTGGAATCGTCAGCATTTTAACTGATTCACACAGGAAACACCAGAGAAATTCGGCCTCCAATTGTAAACATAAACAGTATAGTCCTCACTTACAGTCTTTCTACACAAATTTTGAGCTGTATAAACCTGAATTCCTAATATTTGAAAGCGAACTCAAGAGAAAACTCACTCTAAACTAGTTGGAGTTGTAAGTATTACCAGGTTTCTGGTCATTACCCAGATTTCCTGTGGTAACCTCCGTGATTGAAGACGGCTGGAAATGTAGTAAGAATCAAGTTCCTTTTATTTCAAGTGTTTCTTACAAGTTTTTTTATCATTTCTGGAAACTATAATTGCGTATTTGAAGAGTTTTACCACAATTATAGAGTGTTCCTACAACTACATACTGAAATCGTCAGCATTTTAACTGATTCACACAGGAAACAGCAGAGAAATTCGGCCTCCAATTGTAAACATAAACAGTATAGTCTTCACGTACAGTCTTTCTACACAACTTTTGAGCTGAATAAACCTGAATTCCTAATATTTGAAAGCGAACTCAAGTGAAAACTCACCCTAAACTAGATGGAGTTGTAAGTATTATCAGTTTTGTGGTCATGACCCAGCTTTCCACTGGTAAACTCCGTGATTGAAAACGGCTGGAAATGTAGTGAGAATAAATTTCCGTTCATTTCAAGTGTTTCTTACAAGTTTTTTATCATTTCTGGAAGCTATAATTGCGTATTTGAAGAGTTTTACCACAATTAGAGAGTGTTCCTACAACTATATACTGGAATCGGCAGCATTTTAACTGATTCACACAGAAAACACCAGAGAAATTCGGCTTCTAAGTGTAAACATAAACTGTATAGTCTTCACTTAGAATCTTTCTACACAAATTTTGAGCTGTATAAACCTGAATTCCTAAAATTTGAAAGCGAACTCAAGTGAAAACTCACCCTAAAATAGACTGAGTTTTAAGTATTATCAGTTTTCTGGTCATGACCAGCTTTCCACTGGTAACCTCCATGATTGAAAACGCCCAGAAATGTAGTAAGAATAAATTTCCTTTCATTTCAAGTGTTTCTTACAAGTTTTTTTTTATCATTTCTGGAAACTATAATTGCGTAATTGAAGAGTTTTACCACAATTAGAGAGTGTTCCTACAACTATACACTGGAATCGTCAGCATTTTAACTGATTCACACAGAAAACGCCAGAAAAATTAGGCCTCAATTTTAAACATAAACAGTATATTGCACACTTACAGTCTTTCTATACAAATTTTGAGCTGTATATACCTGAATTCCTAATGTTTGAAAGCCAATTCAAGTGAAAACTCTCCCTAAACTAGCCGGAGTTTTAAATATTATCAGTTTTCTGGCTATGTCCCACCTTTCCACTGGTAACCTCCGTGATTGAAAACGGCTGGAAATGTAGTAAGAATCTATTTGCTTTTATTTCAAGTGTTTCTTACAAGTTTTTTTTATCATTTCTGGAAACTATAATTGCGTATTTGAAGAGTTTCACCACAATTAGAGAGTGTTCCTACAACTACATACTGGAATCGTCTGCATTTTAACTGATTCACACAGGAAACACCAGAGAAATTCGGCCTCCAATTGTAAACATAAACAGTATAGTCCTCACTTACAGTCTTTCTACACAAATTTTGAGCTGTATAAACCTGAATTCCTAATATTTGAAAGCGAACTCAAGTGAAAACTCACTCTAAACTAGATGGAGTTGTAAGTATTATCAGTTTTCTGGTCATTACGCAGATTTCCTGTGGTAACCTGCGTGATTGAAAATGGCTGGAAATGTAGTAAGAATCAAGTTACTTTTATTTCAAGTGTTTCTTACGAGTTATTGATCATTTCTGGAAACTATAATTGCGTATTTGAAGGGTTTTACCACAATTAGAGAGTGTTCCTACAACTACATACTGGAATCGTCAGCATTTTAACTGATTCACACAGGAAACACCAGAGAAATTCGGCCTCCAATTGTAAACATAAACAGTATAGTCTTCACGTACAGTCTTTCTACACAAATTTTGAGCTGAATAAACCTGAATTCCTACTATTTGAAAGCGAACTCAAGTGAAAACTCACCCTAAACTAGACGGAGTTGTAAGTATTATCAGTTTTCTGGTCATGACCCAGCTTTCCACTGGTAAACTCCGTGATTGAAAACAGCTGGAAATGTAGTAAGAATAAATTTCCTTTCATTTCAAGTGTTTCTTACAAGTTTCTTTATCATTTCTGGAAACTATAATTGCGTATTTGAAGAGTTTTACCACAATTAGAGAGTGTTCCTACAACTACATACTGGAATCGTCAGCATTTTAACTGATTCACACAGGAAACACCAGAGAAATTCGGCCTCCAATTGTAAACATAAACAGTATAGTCCTCACTTACAGTCTTTCTACACAAATTTTGAGCTGTATAAACCTGAATTCCTAATATTTGAAAGCGAACTCAAGTGAAAACTCACTCTAAACTAGTTGGAGTTGTAAGTATTATCAGGTTTCTGGTCATTACCCAGATTTCCTGTGGTAACCTCCGTGATTGAAGACGGCTGGAAATGTAGTAAGAATCAAGTTCCTTTTATTTCAAGTGTTTCTTACAAGTTTTTTTATCATTTCTGGAAACTATAATTGCGTATTTGAAGAGTTTTACCACAATTACAGAGTGTTCCTACAACTACATACTGAAATCGTCAGCATTTTAACTGATTCACACAGGAAACACCAGAGAAATTCGGCCTCCAATTGTAAACATAAACAGTATAGTCTTCACGTACAGTCTTTCTACACAAATTTTGAGCTGAATAAACCTTCATTCCTACTATTTGAAAGCGAACTCAAGTGAAAACTCACCCTAAACTTGACGGAGTTGTAAGTATTATCAGTTTTCTGGTCATGACCCAGCTTTCCACTGGTAAACTCCGTGATTGAAAACAGCTGGAAATGTAGTAAGAATAAATTTCCTTTCATTTCAAGTGTTTCTTACAAGTTTCTATATCATTTCTGGAAAATATAATTGCGTATTTGAAGAGTTTTACCACAATTAGAGAGTGTTCCTACAACTACATACTGGAATCGTCAGCATTTTAACTGATTCACACAGGAAACACCAGAGAAATTCGGCCTCCAATTGTAAACATAAACAGTATAGTCCTCACTTACAGTCTTTCTACACAAATTTTGAGCTGTATAAACCTGAATTCCTAATATTTGAAAGCGAACTCAAGTGAAAACTCACTCTAAACTAGTTGGAGTTGTAAGTATTATCAGGTTTCTGGTCATTACCCAGATTTCCTGTGGTAACCTCCGTGATTGAAGACGGCTGGAAATGTAGTAAGAATCAAGTTCCTTTTATTTCAAGTGTTTCTTACAAGTTTTTTTATCATTTCTGGAAACTATAATTGCGTATTTGAAGAGTTTTACCACAATTACAGAGTGTTCCTACAACTACATACTGAAATCGTCAGCTTTTTAACTGATTCACACAGGAAACACCAGAGAAATTCGGCCTCCAATTGTAAACATAAACAGTATAGTCTTCACGTACAGTCTTTCTACACAACTTTTGAGCTGAATAAACCTGAATTCCTAATATTTGAAAGCGAACTCAAGTGAAAACTCACCCTAAACTAGATGGAGTTGTAAGTATTATCAGTTTTGTGGTCATGACCCAGCTTTCCACTGGTAAACTCCGTGATTGAAAACGGCTGGAAATGTAGTAAGAATAAATTTCCGTTCATTTCAAGTGTTTCTTACAAGTTTTTTATCATTTCTGGAAGCTATAATTGCGTATTTGAAGAGTTTTACCACAATTAGAGAGTGTTCCTACAACTACATACTGGAATCGTCAGCATTTTAACTGATTCACACAGGAAACACCAGAGAAATTCGGCCTCCAATTGTAAACATAAACAGTATAGTCCTCACTTACAGTCTTTCTACACAAATTTTGAGCTGTATAAACCTGAATTCCTAATATTTGAAAGCGAACTCAAGTGAAAACTCACTCTAAACTAGTTGGAGTTGTAAGTATTATCAGATTTCTGGTCATTACCCAGATTTCCTGTGGTAACCTCCGTGATTGAAAACGGCTGGAAATGTAGTAAGAATCAAGTTCCTTTTATTTCAAGTGTTTCTTACAAGTTTTTTTTATCATTTCTGGAAACTATAATTGCGTATTTGAAGAGTTTTACCACAATTACAGAGTGTTCCTACAACTACATACTGAAATCGTCAGCATTTTAACTGATTCACACAGGAAACACCAGAGAAATTCCGCCTCCAATTGTAAACATAAACAGTATAGTCTTCACGTACAGTCTTTCTACACAACTTTTGAGCTGAATAAACCTGAATTCCTAATATTTGAAAGCGAACTCAAGTGAAAACTCACCCTAAACTAGATGGAGTTGTAAGTATTATCAGTTTTGTGGTCATGACCCAGCTTTCCACTGGTAAACTCCGTGATTGAAAACGGCTGGAAATGTAGTGAGAATAAATTTCCGTTCATTTCAAGTGTTTCTTACAAGTTTTTTATCATTTCTGGAAGCTATAATTGCGTATTTGAAGAGTTTTACCACAATTAGAGAGTGTACCTACAACTATATACTGGAATCGGCAGCATTTTAACTGATTCACACAGAAAACACCAGAGAAATTCGGCTTCTAAGTGTAAACATAAACTGTATAGTCTTCACTTAGAATCTTTCTACACAAATTTTGAGCTGTATAAACCTGAATTCCTAAAATTTGAAAGCGAACTCAAGTGAAAACTCACCCTAAAATAGACTGAGTTTTAAGTATTATCAGTTTTCTGGTCATGACCAGCTTTCCACTGGTAACCTCCATGATTGAAAACGCCCAGAAATGTAGTAAGAATAAATTTCCTTTCATTTCAAGTGTTTCTTACAAGTTTTTTTTTATCATTTCTGGAAACTATAATTGCGTAATTGAAGAGTTTTACCACAATTAGAGAGTGTTCCTACAACTATACACTGGAATCGTCAGCATTTTAACTGATTCACACAGAAAACGCCAGAAAAATTAGGCCTCAATTTTAAACATAAACAGTATATTGCACACTTACAGTCTTTCTATACAAATTTTGAGCTGTATAAACCTGAATTCCTAATGTTTGAAAGCCAATTCAAGTGAAAACTCTCCCTAAACTAGCCGGAGTTTTAAATATTATCAGTTTTCTGGCTATGTCCCACCTTTCCACTGGTAACCTCCGTGATTGAAAACGGCTGGAAATGTAGTAAGAATCTATTTGCTTTTATTTCAAGTGTTTCTTACAAGTTTTTTTTATCATTTCTGGAAACTATAATTGCGTATTTGAAGAGTTTCACCACAATTAGAGAGTGTTCCTACAACTACATACTGGAATCGTCTGCATTTTAACTGATTCACACAGGAAACACCAGAGAAATTCGGCCTCCAATTGTAAACATAAACAGTATAGTCCTCACTTACAGTCTTTCTACACAAATTTTGAGCTGTATAAACCTGAATTCCTAATATTTGAAAGCGAACTCAAGTGAAAACTCACTCTAAACTAGATGGAGTTGTAAGTATTATCAGTTTTCTGGTCATTACCCAGATTTCCTGTGGTAACCTCCGTGATTGAAAACGGCTGGAAATGTAGTAAGAATCAAGTTACTTTTATTTCAAGTGTTTCTTACGAGTTATTGATCATTTCTGGAAACTATAATTGCGTATTTGAAGGGTTTTACCACAATTAGAGAGTGTTCCTACAACTACATACTGGAATCGTCAGCATTTTAACTGATTCACACAGGAAACACCAGAGAAATTCGGCCTCCAATTGTAAACATAAACAGTATAGTCTTCACGTACAGTCTTTCTACACAAATTTTGAGCTGAATAAACCTGAATTCCTACTATTTGAAAGCGAACTCAAGTGAAAACTCACCCTAAACTAGACGGAGTTGTAAGTATTATCAGTTTTCTGGTCATGACCCAGCTTTCCACTGGTAAACTCCGTGATTGAAAACAGCTGGAAATGTAGTAAGAATAAATTTCCTTTCATTTCAAGTGTTTCTTACAAGTTTCTTTATCATTTCTGGAAACTATAATTGCGTATTTGAAGAGTTTTACCACAATTAGAGAGTGTTCCTACAACTACATACTGGAATCGTCAACATTTTAACTGATTCACACAGGAAACACCAGAGAAATTCGGCCTCCAATTGTAAACATAAACAGTATAGTCCTCACTTACAGTCTTTCTACACAAATTTTGAGCTGTATAAACCTGAATTCCTAATATTTGAAAGCGAACTCAAGTGAAAACTCACTCTAAACTAGTTGGAGTTGTAAGTATTATCAGGTTTCTGGTCATTACCCAGATTTCCTGTGGTAACCTCCGTGATTGAAGACGGCTGGAAATGTAGTAAGAATCAAGTTCCTTTTATTTCAAGTGTTTCTTACAAGTTTTTTTATCATTTCTGGAAACTATAATTGCGTATTTGAAGAGTTTTACCACAATTACAGAGTGTTCCTACAACTACATACTGAAATCGTCAGCATTTTAACTGATTCACACAGGAAACACCAGAGAAATTCGGCCTCCAATTGTAAACATAAACAGTATAGTCTTCACGTACAGTCTTTCTACACAAATTTTGAGCTGAATAAACCTTCATTCCTACTATTTGAAAGCGAACTCAAGTGAAAACTCACCCTAAACTTGACGGAGTTGTAAGTATTATCAGTTTTCTGGTCATGACCCAGCTTTCCACTGGTAAACTCCGTGATTGAAAACAGCTGGAAATGTAGTAAGAATAAATTTCCTTTCATTTCAAGTGTTTCTTACAAGTTTCTATATCATTTCTGGAAAATATAATTGCGTATTTGAAGAGTTTTACCACAATTAGAGAGTGTTCCTACAACTACATACTGGAATCGTCAGCATTTTAACTGATTCACACAGAAAACACCAGAGAAATTCGGCTTCTAAGTGTAAACATAAACTGTATAGTCTTCACTTAGAATCTTTCTACACAAATTTTGAGCTGTATAAACCTGAATTCCTAAAATTTGAAAGCGAACTCAAGTGAAAACTCACCCTAAAATAGACTGAGTTTTAAGTATTATCAGTTTTCTGGTCATGACCAGCTTTCCACTGGTAACCTCCATGATTGAAAACGCCCAGAAATGTAGTAAGAATAAATTTCCTTTCATTTCAAGTGTTTCTTACAAGTTTTTTTTTATCATTTCTGGAAACTATAATTGCGTAATTGAAGAGTTTTACCACAATTAGAGAGTGTTCCTACAACTATACACTGGAATCGTCAGCATTTTAACTGATTCACACAGAAAACGCCAGAAAAATTAGGCCTCAATTTTAAACATAAACAGTATATTGCACACTTACAGTCTTTCTATACAAATTTTGAGCTGTATAAACCTGAATTCCTAATGTTTGAAAGCCAATTCAAGTGAAAACTCTCCCTAAACTAGCCGGAGTTTTAAATATTATCAGTTTTCTGGCTATGTCCCACCTTTCCACTGGTAACCTCCGTGATTGAAAACGGCTGGAAATGTAGTAAGAATCTATTTGCTTTTATTTCAAGTGTTTCTTACAAGTTTTTTTTATCATTTCTGGAAACTATAATTGCGTATTTGAAGAGTTTCACCACAATTAGAGAGTGTTCCTACAACTACATACTGGAATCGTCTGCATTTTAACTGATTCACACAGGAAACACCAGAGAAATTCGGCCTCCAATTGTAAACATAAACAGTATAGTCCTCACTTACAGTCTTTCTACACAAATTTTGAGCTGTATAAACCTGAATTCCTAATATTTGAAAGCGAACTCAAGTGAAAACTCACTCTAAACTAGATGGAGTTGTAAGTATTATCAGTTTTCTGGTCATTACCCAGATTTCCTGTGGTAACCTGCGTGATTGAAAACGGCTGGAAATGTAGTAAGAATCAAGTTACTTTTATTTCAAGTGTTTCTTACGAGTTATTGATCATTTCTGGAAACTATAATTGCGTATTTGAAGGGTTTTACCACAATTAGAGAGTGTTCCTACAACTACATACTGGAATCGTCAGCATTTTAACTGATTCACACAGGAAACACCAGAGAAATTCGGCCTCCAATTGTAAACATAAACAGTATAGTCTTCACGTACAGTCTTTCTACACAAATTTTGAGCTGAATAAACCTGAATTCCTACTATTTGAAAGCGAACTCAAGTGAAAACTCACCCTAAACTAGACGGAGTTGTAAGTATTATCAGTTTTCTGGTCATGACCCAGCTTTCCACTGGTAAACTCCGTGATTGAAAACAGCTGGAAATGTAGTAAGAATAAATTTCCTTTCATTTCAAGTGTTTCATTCAAGTTTCTTTATCATTTCTGGAAACTATAATTGCGTATTTGAAGAGTTTTACCACAATTAGAGAGTGTTCCTACAACTACATACTGGAATCGTCAGCATTTTAACTGATTCACACAGGAAACACCAGAGAAATTCGGCCTCCAATTGTAAACATAAACAGTATAGTCTTCACGTACAGTCTTTCTACACAACTTTTGAGCTGAATAAACCTGAATTCCTAATATTTGAAAGCGAACTCAAGTGAAAACTCACCCTAAACTAGATGGAGTTGTAAGTATTATCAGTTTTGTGGTCATGACCCAGCTTTCCACTGGTAAACTCCGTGATTGAAAACGGCTGGAAATGTAGTAAGAATAAATTTCCGTTCATTTCAAGTGTTTCTTACAAGTTTTTTATCATTTCTGGAAGCTATAATTGCGTATTTGAAGAGTTTTACCACAATTAGAGAGTGTTCCTACAACTACATACTGGAATCGTCAGCATTTTAACTGATTCACACAGGAAACACCAGAGAAATTCGGCCTCCAATTGTAAACATAAACAGTATAGTCCTCACTTACAGTCTTTCTACACAAATTTTGAGCTGTATAAACCTGAATTCCTAATATTTGAAAGTGAACTCAAGTGAAAACTCACTCTAAACTAGTTGGAGTTGTAAGTATTATCAGGTTTCTGGTCATTACCCAGATTTCCTGTGGTAACCTCCGTGATTGAAGACGGCTGGAAATGTAGTAAGAATCAAGTTCCTTTTATTTCAAGTGTTTCTTACAAGTTTTTTTTATCATTTCTGGAAAGTATAATTGCGTATTTGAAGAGTTTTACCACAATTACAGAGTGTTCCTACAACTACATACTGAAATCGTCAGCATTTTAACTGATTCACACAGGAAACACCAGAGAAATTCGGCCTCCAATTGTAAACGTAAACAGTATAGTCTTCACGTACAGTCTTTCTACACAACTTTTGAGCTGAATAAACCTGAATTCCTAATATTTGAAAGCGAACTCAAGTGAAAACTCACCCTAAACTAGATGGAGTTGTAAGTATTATCAGTTTTGTGGTCATGACCCAGCTTTCCACTGGTAAACTCCGTGATTGAAAACGGCTGGAAATGTAGTAAGAATCTATTTGCTTTTATTTCAAGTGTTTCTTACAAGTTTTTTTTATCATTTCTGGAAACTATAATTGCGTATTTGAAGAGTTTCACCACAATTAGAGAGTGTTCCTACAACTACATACTGGAATCGTCTGGATTTTAACTGATTCACACAGGAAACACCAGAGAAATTCGGCCTCCAATTGTAAACATAAACAGTATAGTCCTCACTTACAGTCTTTCTACACAAATTTTGAGCTGTATAAACCTGAATTCCTAATATTTGAAAGCGAACTCAAGTGAAAACTCACTCTAAACTAGATGGAGTTGTAAGTATTATCAGTTTTCTGGTCATTACCCAGATTTCCTGTGGTAACCTCCGTGATTGAAAACGGCTGGAAATGTAGTAAGAATCAAGTTACTTTTATTTCAAGTGTTTCTTACGAGTTATTTATCATTTCTGGAAACTATAATTGCGTATTTGAAGAGTTTTACCACAATTAGAGAGTGTTCCTACAACTACATACTGGAATCGTCAGCATTTTAACTGATTCACACAGGAAACACCAGAGAAATTCGGCCTCCAATTGTAAACATAAACAGTATAGTCTTCACGTACAGTCTTTCTACACAAATTTTGAGCTGAATAAACCTTCATTCCTACTATTTGAAAGCGAACTCAAGTGAAAACTCACCCTAAACTAGACGGAGTTGTAAGTATTATCAGTTTTCTGGTCATGACCCAGCTTTCCACTGGTAAACTCCGTGATTGAAAACAGCTGGAAATGTAGTAAGAATAAATTTCCTTTCATTTCAAGTGTTTCTTACAAGTTTCTTTATCATTTCTGGAAACTATAATTGCGTATTTGAAGAGTTTTACCACAATTAGAGAGTGTTCCTACAACTACATACTGGAATCGTCAGCATTTTAACTGATTCAAACAGGAAACACCAGAGAAATTCGGCCTCCAATTGTAAACATAAACAGTATAGTCCTCACTTACAGTCTTTCTACACAAATTTTGAGCTGTATAAACCTGAATTCCTAACATTTGAAAGCGAACTCAAGTGAAAACTCACTCTAAACTAGTTGGAGTTGTAAGTATTATCAGGTTTCTGGTCATTACCCAGATTTCCTGTGGTAACCTCCGTGATTGAAGACGGCTGGAAATGTAGTAAGAATCAAGTTCCATTTATTTCAAGTGTTTCTTACAAGTTTTTTTTATCATTTCTGGAAACTATAATTGCGTATTTGAAGAGTTTTACCGCAATTACAGAGTGTTCCTACAACTACATACTGAAATCGTCAGCATTTTAACTGATTCACACAGGAAACACCAGAGAAATTCGGCCTCCAATTGTAAACATAAACAGTATAGTCTTCACGTACAGTCTTTCTACACAACTTTTGAGCTGAATAAACCTGAATTCCTAATATTTGAAAGCGAACTCAAGTGAAAACTCACCCTAAACTAGATGGAGTTGTAAGTATTATCAGTTTTGTGGTCATGACCCAGCTTTCCACTGGTAAACTCCGTGATTGAAAACGGCTGGAAATGTAGTAAGAATAAATTTCCGTTCATTTCAAGTGTTTCTTACAAGTTTTTTATCATTTCTGGAAGCTATAATTGCGTATTTGAAGAGTTTTACCACAATTAGAGAGTGTTCCTACAACTATATACTGGAATTGGCAGCATTTTAACTGATTCACACAGAAAACACCAGAGAAATTCGGCTTCTAATTGTAAACATAAACTGTATAGTCTTCACTTAGAATCTTTCTACACAAATTTTGAGCTGTATAAAGCTGAATTCCTAAAATTTGAAAGCGAACACAAGTGAAAACTCACCCTAAAATAGACTGAGTTTTAAGTATTATCAGTTTTCTGGTCATGACCAGCTTTCCACTGGTAACCTCCATGATTGAAAACGCCCAGAAATGTAGTAAGAATAAATTTCCTTTCATTTCAAGTGTTTCTTACAACTTTTTTTTATCATTTCTGGAAACTATAATTGCGTAATTGAAGAGTTTTACCACAATTAGAGAGTGTTCCTACAACTATACACTGGAATCGTCAGCATTTTAACTGATTCACACAGAAAACGCCAGAAAAATTAGGCCTCAATTTTAAACATAAACAGTATATTGCACACTTACAGTCTTTCTATACAAATTTTGAGCTGTATAAACCTGAATTCCTAATGTTTGAAAGCCAATTCAAGTGAAAACTCTCCCTAAACTAGCTGGAGTTTTAAATATTATCAGTTTTCTGGCTATGTCCCACCTTTCCACTGGTAACCTCCGTGATTGAAAACGGCTGGAAATGTAGTAAGAATCTATTTGCTTTTATTTCAAGTGTTTCTTACAAGTTTTTTTTATCATTTCTGGAAACTATAATTGCGTATTTGAAGAGTTTCACCACAATTCAGAGTGTTCCTACAACTACATACTGGAATCGTCTGCATTTTAACTGATTCACACAGGAAACACCAGAGAAATTCGGCCTCCAATTGTAAACATAAACAGTATAGTCCTCACTTACAGTCTTTCTACACAAATTTTGAGCTGTATAAACCTGAATTCCTAATATTTGAAAGCGAACTCAAGTGAAAACTCACTCTAAACTAGATGGAGTTGTAAGTATTATCAGTTTTCTGGTCATTACCCAGATTTCCTGTGGTAACCTCCGTGATTGAAAACGGCTGGAAATGTAGTAAGAATCAAGTTACTTTTATTTCAAGTGTTTCTTACGAGTTATTTATCATTTCTGGAAACTATAATTGCGTATTTGAAGGGTTTTACCACAATTAGAGAGTGTTCCTACAACTACATACTGGAATCGTCAGCATTTTAACTGATTCACACAGGAAACACCAGAGAAATTCGGCCTCCAATTGTAAACATAAACAGTATAGTCTTCACGTACAGTCTTTCTACACAAATTTTGAGCTGAATAAACCTGAATTCCTACTATTTGAAAGCGAACTCAAGTGAAAACTCACCCTAAACTAGACGGAGTTGTAAGTATTATCAGTTTTCTGGTCATGACCCAGCTTTCCACTGGTAAACTCCGTGATTGAAAACAGCTGGAAATGTAGTAAGAATAAATTTCCTTTCATTTCAAGTGTTTCTTACAAGTTTCTTTATCATTTCTGGAAACTATAATTGCGTATTTGAAGAGTTTTACCACAATTAGAGAGTGTTCCTACAACTACATACTGGAATCGTCAGCATTTTAACTGATTCACACAGGAAACACCAGAGAAATTCGGCCTCCAATTGTAAACATAAACAGTATAGTCCTCACTTACAGTCTTTCTACACAAATTTTGAGCTGTATAAACCTGAAATCCTAATATTTGAAAGCGAACTCAAGTGAAAACTCACTCTAAACTAGTTGGAGTTGTAAGTATTATCAGGTTTCTGGTCATTACCCAGATTTCCTGTGGTAACCTCCGTGATTGAAGATGGCTGGAAATGTAGTAAGAATCAAGTTCCATTTATTTCAAGTGTTTCTTACAAGTTTTTTTTATCATTTCTGGAAACTATAATTGCGTATTTGAAGAGTTTTACCGCAATTACAGAGTGTTCCTACAACTACATACTGAAATCGTCAGCATTTTAACTGATTCACACAGGAAACACCAGAGAAATTCGGCCTCCAATTGTAAACATAAACAGTATAGTCTTCACGTACAGTCTTTCTACACAACTTTTGAGCTGAATAAACCTGAATTCCTAATATTTGAAAGCGAACTCAAGTGAAAACTCACCCTAAACTAGATGGAGTTGTAAGTATTATCAGTTTTGTGGTCATGACCCAGCTTTCCACTGGTAAACTCCGTGATTGCAAACGGCTGGAAATGTAGTAAGAATAAATTTCCGTTCATTTCAAGTGTTTCTTACAAGTTTTTTATCATTTCTGGAAGCTATAATTGCGTATTTGAAGAGTTTTACCACAATTAGAGAGTGTTCCTACAACTATATACTGGAATCGGCAGCATTTTAACTGATTCACACAGAAAACACCAGAGAAATTCGGCTTCTAAGTGTAAACATAAACTGTATAGTCTTCACTTAGAATCTTTCTACACAAATTTTGAGCTGTATAAACCTGAATTCCTAAAATTTGAAAGCGAACTCAAGTGAAAACTCACCCTAAAATAGACTGAGTTTTAAGTATTATCAGTTTTCTGGTCATGACCAGCTTTCCACTGGTAACCTCCATGATTGAAAACGCCCAGAAATGTAGTAAGAATAAATTTCCTTTCATTTCAAGTGTTTCTTACAAGTTTTTTTTTATCATTTCTGGAAACTATAATTGCGTAATTGAAGAGTTTTACCACAATTAGAGAGTGTTCCTACAACTATACACTGGAATCGTCAGCATTTTAACTGATTCACACAGAAAACGCCAGAAAAATTAGGCCTCAATTTTAAACATAAACAGTATATTGCACACTTACAGTCTTTCTATACAAATTTTGAGCTGTATAAACCTGAATTCCTAATGTTTGAAAGCCAATTCAAGTGAAAACTCTCCCTAAACTAGCCGGAGTTTTAAATATTATCAGTTTTCTGGCTATGTCCCACCTTTCCACTGGTAACCTCCGTGATTGAAAACGGCTGGAAATGTAGTAAGAATCTATTTGCTTTTATTTCAAGTGTTTCTTACAAGTTTTTTTTATCATTTCTGGAAACTATAATTGCGTATTTGAAGAGTTTCACCACAATTAGAGAGTGTTCCTACAACTACATACTGGAATCGTCTGCATTTTAACTGATTCACACAGGAAACACCAGAGAAATTCGGCCTCCAATTGTAAACATAAACAGTATAGTCCTCACTTACAGTCTTTCTACACAAATTTTGAGCTGTATAAACCTGAATTCCTAATATTTGAAAGCGAACTCAAGTGAAAACTCACTCTAAACTAGATGGAGTTGTAAGTATTATCAGTTTTCTGGTCATTACCCAGATTTCCTGTGGTAACCTGCGTGATTGAAAACGGCTGGAAATGTAGTAAGAATCAAGTTACTTTTATTTCAAGTGTTTCTTACGAGTTATTGATCATTTCTGGAAACTATAATTGCGTATTTGAAGGGTTTTACCACAATTAGAGAGTGTTCCTACAACTACATACTGGAATCGTCAGCATTTTAACTGATTCACACAGGAAACACCAGAGAAATTCGGCCTCCAATTGTAAACATAAACAGTATAGTCTTCACGTACAGTCTTTCTACACAAATTTTGAGCTGAATAAACCTGAATTCCTACTATTTGAAAGCGAACTCAAGTGAAAACTCACCCTAAACTAGACGGAGTTGTAAGTATTATCAGTTTTCTGGTCATGACCCAGCTTTCCACTGGTAAACTCCGTGATTGAAAACAGCTGGAAATGTAGTAAGAATAAATTTCCTTTCATTTCAAGTGTTTCTTACAAGTTTCTTTATCATTTCTGGAAACTATAATTGCGTATTTGAAGAGTTTTACCACAATTAGAGAGTGTTCCTACAACTACATACTGGAATCGTCAACATTTTAACTGATTCACACAGGAAACACCAGAGAAATTCGGCCTCCAATTGTAAACATAAACAGTATAGTCCTCACTTACAGTGTTTCTACACAAATTTTGAGCTGTATAAACCTGAATTCCTAATATTTGAAAGCGAACTCAAGTGAAAACTCACTCTAAACTAGTTGGAGTTGTAAGTATTATCAGGTTTCTGGTCATTACCCAGATTTCCTGTGGTAACCTCCGTGATTGAAGACGGCTGGAAATGTAGTAAGAATCAAGTTCCTTTTATTTCAAGTGTTTCTTACAAGTTTTTTTATCATTTCTGGAAACTATAATTGCGTATTTGAAGAGTTTTACCACAATTACAGAGTGTTCCTACAACTACATACTGAAATCGTCAGCATTTTAACTGATTCACACAGGAAACACCAGAGAAATTCGGCCTCCAATTGTAAACATAAACAGTATAGTCTTCACGTACAGTCTTTCTACACAAATTTTGAGCTGAATAAACCTTCATTCCTACTATTTGAAAGCGAACTCAAGTGAAAACTCACCCTAAACTTGACGGAGTTGTAAGTATTATCAGTTTTCTGGTCATGACCCAGCTTTCCACTGGTAAACTCCGTGATTGAAAACAGCTGGAAATGTAGTAAGAATAAATTTCCGTTCATTTCAAGTGTTTCTTACAAGTTTTTTATCATTTCTGGAAGCTATAATTGCGTATTTGAAGAGTTTTACCACAATTAGAGAGTGTTCCTACAACTACATACTGGAATCGTCAGCATTTTAACTGATTCACACAGGAAACACCAGAGAAATTCGGCCTCCAATTGTAAACATAAACAGTATAGTCCTCACTTACAGTCTTTCTACACAAATTTTGAGCTGTATAAACCTGAATTCCTAATATTTGAAAGCGAACTCAAGTGAAAACTCACTCTAAACTAGTTGGAGTTGTAAGTATTATCAGATTTCTGGTCATTACCCAGATTTCCTGTGGTAACCTCCGTGATTGAAAACGGCTGGAAATGTAGTAAGAATCAAGTTCCTTTTATTTCAAGTGTTTCTTACAAGTTTTTTTTATCATTTCTGGAAACTATAATTGCGTATTTGAAGAGTTTTACCACAATTACAGAGTGTTCCTACAACTACATACTGAAATCGTCAGCATTTTAACTGATTCACACAGGAAACACCAGAGAAATTCCGCCTCCAATTGTAAACATAAACAGTATAGTCTTCACGTACAGTCTTTCTACACAACTTTTGAGCTGAATAAACCTGAATTCCTAATATTTGAAAGCGAACTCAAGTGAAAACTCACCCTAAACTAGATGGAGTTGTAAGTATTATCAGTTTTGTGGTCATGACCCAGCTTTCCACTGGTAAACTCCGTGATTGAAAACGGCTGGAAATGTAGTAAGAATAAATTTCCGTTCATTTCAAGTGTTTCTTACAAGTTTTTTATCATTTCTGGAAGCTATAATTGCGTATTTGAAGAGTTTTACCACAATTAGAGAGTGTTCCTACAACTACATACTGGAATCGTCAGCATTTTAACTGATTCACACAGGAAACACCAGAGAAATTCGGCCTCCAATTGTAAACATAAACAGTATAGTCCTCACTTACAGTCTTTCTACACAAATTTTGAGCTGTATAAACCTGAATTCCTAATATTTGAAAGTGAACTCAAGTGAAAACTCACTCTAAACTAGTTGGAGTTGTAAGTATTATCAGGTTTCTGGTCATTACCCAGATTTCCTGTGGTAACCTCCGTGATTGAAGACGGCTGGAAATGTAGTAAGAATCAAGTTCCTTTTATTTCAAGTGTTTCTTACAAGTTTTTTTTATCATTTCTGGAAAGTATAATTGCGTATTTGAAGAGTTTTACCACAATTACAGAGTGTTCCTACAACTACATACTGAAATCGTCAGCATTTTAACTGATTCACACAGGAAACACCAGAGAAATTCGGCCTCCAATTGTAAACGTAAACAGTATAGTCTTCACGTACAGTCTTTCTACACAACTTTTGAGCTGAATAAACCTGAATTCCTAATATTTGAAAGCGAACTCAAGTGAAAACTCACCCTAAACTAGATGGAGTTGTAAGTATTATCAGTTTTGTGGTCATGACCCAGCTTTCCACTGGTAAACTCCGTGATTGAAAACGGCTGGAAATGTAGTAAGAATCTATTTGCTTTTATTTCAAGTGTTTCTTACAAGTTTTTTTTATCATTTCTGGAAACTATAATTGCGTATTTGAAGAGTTTCACCACAATTAGAGAGTGTTCCTACAACTACATACTGGAATCGTCAGCATTTTAACTGATTCACACAGGAAACACCAGAGAAATTCGGCCTCCAATTGTAAACATAAACAGTATAGTCCTCACTTACAGTCTTTCTACACAAATTTTGAGCTGTATAAACCTGAATTCCTAATATTTGAAAGCGAACTCAAGTGAAAACTCACTCTAAACTAGATGGAGTTGTAAGTATTATCAGTTTTCTGGTCATTACCCAGATTTCCTGTGGTAACCTCCGTGATTGAAAACGGCTGGAAATGTAGTAAGAATCAAGTTACTTTTATTTCAAGTGTTTCTTACGAGTTATTTATCATTTCTGGAAACTATAATTGCGTATTTGAAGAGTTTTACCACAATTAGAGAGTGTTCCTACAACTACATACTGGAATCGTCAGCATTTTAACTGATTCACACAGGAAACACCAGAGAAATTCGGCCTCCAATTGTAAACATAAACAGTATAGTCTTCACGTACAGTCTTTCTACACAAATTTTGAGCTGAATAAACCTGAATTCCTACTATTTGAAAGCGAACTCAAGTGAAAACTCACCCTAAACTAGACGGAGTTGTAAGTATTATCAGTTTTCTGGTCATGACCCAGCTTTCCACTGGTAAACTCCGTGATTGAAAACAGCTGGAAATGTAGTAAGAATAAATTTCCTTTCATTTCAAGTGTTTCTTACAAGTTTCTTTATCATTTCTGGAAACTATAATTGCGTATTTGAAGAGTTTTACCACAATTAGAGAGTGTTCCTACAACTACATACTGGAATCGTCAGCATTTTAACTGATTCACACAGGAAACACCAGAGAAATTCGGCCTCCAATTGTAAACATAAACAGTATAGTCCTCACTTACAGTCTTTCTACACAAATTTTGAGCTGTAGAAACCTGAATTCCTAACATTTGAAAGCGAACTCAAGTGAAAACTCACTCAAAACTAGTTGGAGTTGTAAGTATTATCAGGTTTCTGGTCATTACCCAGATTTCCTGTGGTAACCTCCGTGATTGAAGACGGCTGGAAATGTAGTAAGAATCAAGTTCCATTTATTTCAAGTGTTTCTTACAAGTTTTTTTTATCATTTCTGGAAACTATAATTGCGTATTTGAAGAGTTTTACCGCAATTACAGAGTGTTCCTACAACTACATACTGAAATCGTCAGCATTTTAACTGATTCACACAGGAAACACCAGAGAAATTCGGCCTCCAATTGTAAACATAAACAGTATAGTCTTCACGTACAGTCTTTCTACACAACTTTTGAGCTGAATAAACCTGAATTCCTAATATTTGAAAGCGAACTCAAGTGAAAACTCACCCTAAACTAGATGGAGTTGTAAGTATTATCAGTTTTGTGGTCATGACCCAGCTTTCCACTGGTAAACTCCGTGATTGCAAACGGCTGGAAATGTAGTAAGAATAAATTTCCGTTCATTTCAAGTGTTTCTTACAAGTTTTTTATCATTTCTGGAAGCTATAATTGCGTATTTGAAGAGTTTTACCACAATTAGAGAGTGTTCCTACAACTATATACTGGAATCGGCAGCATTTTAACTGATTCACACAGAAAACACCAGAGAAATTCGGCTTCTAATTGTAAACATAAACTGTATAGTCTTCACTTAGAATCTTTCTACACAAATTTTGAGCTGTATAAAGCTGAATTCCTAAAATTTGAAAGCGAACACAAGTGAAAACTCACCCTAAAATAGACTGAGTTTTAAGTATTATCAGTTTTCTGGTCATGACCAGCTTTCCACTGGTAACCTCCATGATTGAAAACGCCCAGAAATGTAGTAAGAATAAATTTCCTTTCATTTCAAGTGTTTCTTACAACTTTTTTTTATCATTTCTGGAAACTATAATTGCGTAATTGAAGAGTTTTACCACAATTAGAGAGTGTTCCTACAACTATACACTGGAATCGTCAGCATTTTAACAGATTCACACAGAAAACGCCAGAAAAATTAGGCCTCAATTTTAAACATAAACAGTATATTGCACACTTACAGTCTTTCTATACAAATTTTGAGCTGTATAAACCTGAATTCCTAATGTTTGAAAGCCAATTCAAGTGAAAACTCTCCCTAAACTAGCTGGAGTTCTAAATATTATCAGTTTTCTGGCTATGTCCCACCTTTCCACTGGTAACCTCCGTGATTGAAAACGGCTGGAAATGTAGTAAGAATCTATTTGCTTTTATTTCAAGTGTTTCTTACAAGTTTTTTTTTATCATTTCTGGAAACTATAATTGCGTATTTGAAGAGTTTCACCACAATTCAAAGTGTTCCTACAACTACATACTGGAATCGTCTGCATTTTAACTGATTCACACAGGAAACACCAGAGAAATTCGGCCTCCAATTGTAAACATAAACAGTATAGTCCTCACTTACAGTCTTTCTACACAAATTTTGAGCTGTATAAACCTGAATTCCTAATATTTGAAAGCGAACTCAAGTGAAAACTCACTCTAAACTAGATGGAGTTGTAAGTATTATCAGTTTTCTGGTCATTACCCAGATTTCCTGTGGTAACCTCCGTGATTGAAAACGGCTGGAAATGTAGTAAGAATCAAGTTACTTTTATTTCAAGTGTTTCTTACGAGTTATTTATCATTTCTGGAAACTATAATTGCGTATTTGAAGGGTTTTACCACAATTAGAGAGTGTTCCTACAACTACATACTGGAATCGTCAGCATTTTAACTGATTCACACAGGAAACACCAGAGAAATTCGGCCTCCAATTGTAAACATAAACAGTATAGTCTTCACGTACAGTCTTTCTACACAAATTTTGAGCTGAATAAACCTGAATTCCTACTATTTGAAAGCGAACTCAAGTGAAAACTCACCCTAAACTAGACGGAGTTGTAAGTATTATCAGTTTTCTGGTCATGACCCAGCTTTCCACTGGTAAACTCCGTGATTGAAAACAGCTGGAAATGTAGTAAGAATAAATTTCCTTTCATTTCAAGTGTTTCTTACAAGTTTCTTTATCATTTCTGGAAACTATAATTGCGTATTTGAAGAGTTTTACCACAATTAGAGAGTGTTCCTACAACTACATACTGGAATCGTCAGCATTTTAACTGATTCACACAGGAAACACCAGAGAAATTCGGCCTCCAATTGTAAACATAAACAGTATAGTCCTCACTTACAGTCTTTCTACACAAATTTTGAGCTGTATAAACCTGAAATCCTAATATTTGAAAGCGAACTCAAGTGAAAACTCACTCTAAACTAGTTGGAGTTGTAAGTATTATCAGGTTTCTGGTCATTACCCAGATTTCCTGTGGTAACCTCCGTGATTGAAGATGGCTGGAAATGTAGTAAGAATCAAGTTCCATTTATTTCAAGTGTTTCTTACAAGTTTTTTTTATCATTTCTGGAAACTATAATTGCGTATTTGAAGAGTTTTACCGCAATTACAGAGTGTTCCTACAACTACATACTGAAATCGTCAGCATTTTAACTGATTCACACAGGAAACACCAGAGAAATTCGGCCTCCAATTGTAAACATAAACAGTATAGTCTTCACGTACAGTCTTTCTACACAACTTTTGAGCTGAATAAACCTGAATTCCTAATATTTGAAAGCGAACTCAAGTGAAAACTCACCCTAAACTAGATGGAGTTGTAAGTATTATCAGTTTTGTGGTCATGACCCAGCTTTCCACTGGTAAACTCCGTGATTGCAAACGGCTGGAAATGTAGTAAGAATAAATTTCCGTTCATTTCAAGTGTTTCTTACAAGTTTTTTATCATTTCTGGAAGCTATAATTGCGTATTTGAAGAGTTTTACCACAATTAGAGAGTGTTCCTACAACTATATACTGGAATCGGCAGCATTTTAACTGATTCACACAGAAAACACCAGAGAAATTCGGCTTCTAATTGTAAACATAAACTGTATAGTCTTCACTTAGAATCTTTCTACACAAATTTTGAGCTGTATAAACCTGAATTCCTAAAATTTGAAAGCGAACTCAAGTGAAAACTCACCCTAAAATAGACTGAGTTTTAAGTATTATCAGTTTTCTGGTCATGACCAGCTTTCCACTGGTAACCTCCGTGATTGAAAACGCCCAGAAATGTAGTAAGAATAAATTTCCTTTCATTTCAAGTGTTTCTTACGAGTTATTTATCATTTCTGGAAACTATAATTGCGTATTTGAAGAGTTTTACCACAATTAGAGAGTGTTCCTACAACTACATTCTGGAATCGTCAGCATTTTAACTGATTCACACAGGAAACACCAGAGAAATTCGGCCTCCAATTGTAAACATAAACAGTATAGTCTTCACGTACAGTCTTTCTACACAAATTTTGAGCTGAATAAACCTGAATTCCTACTATTTGAAAGCGAACTCAAGTGAAAACTCACCCTAAACTAGACGGAGTTGTAAGTATTATCAGTTTTCTGGTCATGACCCAGCTTTCCACTGGTAAACTCCGTGATTGAAAACAGCTGGAAATGTAGTAAGAATAAATTTCCTTTCATTTCAAGTGTTTCTTACAAGTTTCTTTATCATTTCTGGAAACTATAATTGCGTATTTGAAGAGTTTTACCACAATTAGAGAGTGTTCCCACAACTACATACTGGAATCGTCAGCATTTTAACTGATTCACACAGGAAACACCAGAGAAATTCGGCCTCCAATTGTAAACATAAACAGTATATTCCTCACTTACAGTCTTTCTACACAAATTTTGAGCTGTATAAACCTGAATTCCTAACATTTGAAAGCGAACTCAAGTGAAAACTCACTCTAAACTAGTTGGAGTTGTAAGTATTATCAGGTTTCTGGTCATTACCCAGATTTCCTGTGGTAACCTCCGTGATTGAAGACGGCTGGAAATGTAGTAAGAATCAAGTTCCTTTTATTTCAAGTGTTTCTTACAAGTTTTTTTTATCATTTCTGGAAACTATAATTGCGTATTTGAAGAGTTTTACCACAATTACAGAGTGTTCCTACAACTACATACTGAAATCGTCAGCATTTTAACTGATTCACACAGGAAACACCAGAGAAATTCGGCCTCCAATTGTAAACATAAACAGTATAGTCTTCACATACAGTCTTTCTACACAAATTTTGAGCTGAATAAACCTGAATTCCTACTATTTGAAAGCGAACTCAAGTGAAAACTCACCCTAAACTAGACGGAGTTGTAAGTATTATCAGTTTTCTGGTCATGACCCAGCTTTCCACTGGTAAACTCCGTGATTGAAAACAGCTGGAAATGTAGTAAGAATAAATTTCCTTTCATTTCAAGTGTTTCTTACAAGTTTTTTTATCATTTCTGGAAACTATAATTGCGTATTTGAAGAGTTTTACCACAATTAGAGAGTGTTCCTACAACTATATACTGGAATCGTCAGCATTTTAACTGATTCACACAGAAAACGCCAGAGAAATTCGGCCTCAATTTTAAACATAAACAGTATATTGCACACTTACAGTCTTTCTATACAAATTTTGAGCTGTATAAACCTGAAATCCTAATATTTCAAAGCCAATTCAAGTGAAAACTCTCCCTAAACTAGCCGGAGTTGTAAATATTATCAGTTTTCTGGCTATGTCCCACCTTTCCACTGGTAACCTCCGTGATTGAAAACGGCTGGAAATGTAGTAAGAATCTATTTGCTTTTATTTCAAGTGTTTCTTACAAGTTTCTTTATCATTTCTGGAAAGTATAATTGCGTATTTGAAGAGTTTTACCACAATTAGAGAGTGTTCCTACAACTACATACTGGAATCGTCAGCATTTTAACTGATTCACACAGGAAACACCAGAGAAATTCGGCCTCCAATTGTAAACATAAACAATATAGTCCTCACTTACAGTCTTTCTACACAAATTTTGAGCTGTATAAACCTGAATTCCTAATATTTGAAAGCGAACTCCAGTGAAAACTCACCCTAAACTAGATGGAGTTGTAAGTATTATCAGTTTTGTGGTCATGACCCAGCTTTCCACTGGTAAACTCCGTGATTGAAAACGGCTGGAAATGTAGTAAGAATAAATTTCCTTTCATTTCAAGTGTTTCTTACAAGTTTTTTATCATTTCTGGAAGCTATAATTGCGTATTTGAAGAGTTTTACCACAATTAGAGAGTGTTCCTACAACTATATACTGGAATCGGCAGCATTTTAACTGATTCACACAGAAAACACCAGAGAAATTCGGCTTCCAATTGTAAACATAAACTGTATAGTCTTCACTTAAAATCTTTCTACACAAATTTTGAGCTGTATAAACCTGAATTCCTA
Organism: Myotis daubentonii; assembly: GCF_963259705.1. NCBI lineage: Eukaryota > Metazoa > Chordata > Mammalia > Chiroptera > Vespertilionidae > Myotis > Myotis daubentonii. Next base: position 76,223,952 of record NC_081861.1, on the reverse strand, counting down.
AAATTTGAAAGCGAACTCAAGTGAAAACTCACCCTAAAATAGACTGAGTTGTAAGTATTATCAGTTTTCTGGTCATTACCCAGATTTCCTGTGGTAACCTCCGTGATTGAAAACGGCTGGAAATGTAGTAAGAATCAAGTTACTTTTATTTCAAGTGTTTCTTACGAGTTATTTATCATTTCTGGAAACTATAATTGCGTATTTGAAGAGTTTTACCACAATTAGAGAGTGTTCCTACAACTACATACTGGAATCGTCAGCATTTTAACTGATTCACACAGGAAACACCAGAGAAATTCGGCCTCCAATTGTAAACATAAACAGTATAGTCTTCACGTACGGTCTTTCTACACAACTTTTGAGCTGAATAAACCTGAATTCCTAATATTTGAAAGCGAACTCAAGTGAAAACTCACCCTAAACTAGATGGAGTTGTAAGTATTATCAGTTTTGTGGTCATGACCCAGCTTTCCACTGGTAAACTCCGTGATTGAAAACGGCTGGAAATGTAGTAAGAATAAATTTCCGTTCATTTCAAGTGTTTCTTACAAGTTTTTTATCATTTCTGGAAGCGATAATTGCGTATTTGAAGAGTTTTACCACAATTAGAGAGTGTTCCTACAACTATATACTGGAATCGGCAGCATTTTAACTGATTCACACAGAAAACACCAGAGAAATTCGGCCTCCAATTGTAAACATAAACAGTATAGTCTTCACGTACGATCTTTCTACACAACTTTTGAGCTGAATAAACCTGAATTCCTAATATTTGAAAGCGAACTCAAGTGAAAACTCACCCTAAACTAGATGGAGTTGTAAGTATTATCAGTTTTGTGGTCATGACCGAGCTTTCCACTGGTAAACTCCGTGATTGAAAACGGCTGGAAATGTAGTAAGAATAAATTTCCGTTCATTTCAAGTGTTTCTTACAAGTTTTTTATCATTTCTGGAAGCGATAATTGCGTATTTGAAGAGTTTTACCACAATTAGAGAGTGTTCCTACAACTATATACTGGAATCGGCAGCATTTTAACTGATTCACACAGAAAACACCAGAGAAATTCGGCTTCCAATTGTAAACATAAACTGTATAGTCTTCACTTAGAATCTTTCTACACAAATTTTGAGCTGAATAAACCTGAATTCCTACTATTTGAAAGCGAACTCAAGTGAAAACTCACCCTAAACTAGACGGAGTTGTAAGTATTATCAGTTTTCTGGTCATGACCCAGCTTTCCACTGGTAAACTCCGTGATTGAAAACAGCTGGAAATGTAGTAAGAATAAATTTCCTTTCATTTCAAGTGTTTCTTACAAGTTTTTTTATCATTTCTGGAAACTATAATTGCGTATTTGAAGAGTTTTACCACAATTAGTGAGTGTTCCAACAACTATATACTGGAATCGTCAGCATTTTAACTGATTCACACAGAAAACGCCAGAGAAATTCGGCCTCAATTTTAAACATAAACAGTATATTGCACACTTACAGTCTTTCTATACAAATTTTGAGCTGTATAAACCTGAAATCCTAATATTTCAAAGCCAATTCAAGTGAAAACTCTCCCTAAACTAGCCGGAGTTGTAAATATTATCAGTTTTCTGGCTATGTCCCACCTTTCCACTGGTAACCTCCGTGATTGAAAACGGCTGGAAATGTAGTAAGATCTATTTGCTTTTATTTCAAGTGTTTCTTACAAGTTTCTTTATCATTTCTGGAAAGTATAATTGCGTATTTGAAGAGTTTTACCACAATTAGAGAGTGTTCTTACAACTACATACTGGAATCGTCAGCATTTTAACTGATTCACACAGGAAACACCAGAGAAATTCGGCCTCCAATTGTAAACATAAACAATATAGTCCTCACTTACAGTCTTTCTACACAAATTTTGAGCTGTATAAACCTGAATTCCTAATATTTGAAAGCGAACTCAAGTGAAAACTCACCCTAAACTAGATGGAGTTGTAAGTATTATCAGTTTTGTGGTCATGACCCAGCTTTCCACCGGTAAACTCAGTGATTGAAAACGGCTGGAAATGTAGTAAGAATAAATTTCCTTTCATTTCAAGTGTTTCTTACAAGTTTTTATCATTTCTGGAAGCTATAATTGCGTATTTGAAGAGTTTTACCACAATTAGAGAGTGTTCCTACAACTATATACTGGAATCGGCAGCATTTTAACTGATTCACACAGAAAACACCAGAGAAATTCGGCTTCTAATTGTATACATAAACTGTATAGTCTTCACTTAGAATCTTTCTACACAAATTTTGAGCTGTATAAACCTGAATTCCTAAAATTTGAAAGCGAACTCAAGTGAAAACTCACCCTAAAATAGACTGAGTTGTAAGTATTATCAGTTTTCTGGTCATTACCCAGATTTCCTGTGGTAACCTCCGTGATTGAAAACGGCTGGAAATGTAGTAAGAATCAAGTTACTTTTATTTCAAGTGTTTCTTACGAGTTATTTATCATTTCTGGAAACTATAATTGCGTATTTGAAGAGTTTTACCACAATTAGAGAGTGTTCCGACAACTACATACTGGAATCGTCAGCATTTTAACTGATTCACACAGGAAACACCAGAGAAATTCGGCCTCCAATTGTAAACATAAACAGTATAGTCTTCACGTATGGTCTTTCTACACAACTTTTGAGCTGAATAAACCTGAATTCCTAATATTTGAAAGCGAACTCATGTGAAAACTCACCCTAAACTAGATGGAGTTGTAAGTATTATCAGTTTTGTGGTCATGACCCAGCTTTCCACTGGTAAACTCCGTGATTGAAAACGGCAGGAAATGTAGTAAGAATAACTTTCCGTTCATTTCAAGTGTTTCTTACAAGTTTTTTATCATTTCTGGAAGCGATAATTGCGTATTTGAAGAGTTTTACCACAATTAGAGAGTGTTCCTACAACTATATACTGGAATCGGCAGCATTTTAACTGATTCACACAGAAAACACCAGAGAAATTCGGCTTCCAATTGTAAACATAAACTGTATAGTCTTCACTTAGAATCTTTCTACACAAATTTTGAGCTGTATAAACCTGAATTCCTAAAATTTGAAAGCGAACTCAAGTGAAAACTCACCCTAAAATAGACTGAGTTGTAAGTATTATCAGTTTTCTGGTCATTACCCAGATTTCCTGTGGTAACCTCCGTGATTGAAAACGGCTGGAAATGTAGTAAGAATCAAGTTACTTTTATTTCAAGTGTTTCTTACGAGTTATTTATCATTTCTGGAAACTATAATTGCGTATTTGAAGAGTTTTACCACAATTAGAGAGTGTTCCTACAACTACATACTGGAATCGTCAGCATTTTAACTGATTCACACAGGAAACACCAGAGAAATTCGGCCTCCAATTGTAAACATAAACAGTATAGTCTTCACGTACGGTCTTTCTACACAACTTTTGAGCTGAATAAACCTGAATTCCTAATATTTGAAAGCGAACTCAAGTGAAAACTCACCCTAAACTAGATGGAGTTGTAAGTATTATCAGTTTTGTGGTCATGACCCAGCTTTCCACTGGTAAACTCCGTGATTGAAAACGGCTGGAAATGTAGTAAGAATAAATTTCCGTTCATTTCAAGTGTTTCTTACAAGTTTTTTATCATTTCTGGAAGCGATAATTGCGTATTTGAAGAGTTTTACCACAATTAGAGAGTGTTCCTACAACTATATACTGGAATCGGCAGCATTTTAACTGATTCACACAGAAAACACCAGAGAAATTCGGCCTCCAATTGTAAACATAAACAGTATAGTCTTCACGTACGATCTTTCTACACAACTTTTGAGCTGAATAAACCTGAATTCCTAATATTTGAAAGCGAACTCAAGTGAAAACTCACCCTAAACTAGATGGAGTTGTAAGTATTATCAGTTTTGTGGTCATGACCGAGCTTTCCAGTGGTAAACTCCGTGATTGAAAACGGCTGGAAATGTAGTAAGAATAAATTTCCGTTCATTTCAAGTGTTTCTTACAAGTTTTTTATCATTTCTGGAAGCGATAATTGCGTATTTGAAGAGTTTTACCACAATTAGAGAGTGTTCCTACAACTATATACTGGAATCGGCAGCATTTTAACTGATTCACACAGAAAACACCAGAGAAATTCGGCTTCCAATTGTAAACATAAACTGTATAGTCTTCACTTAGAATCTTTCTACACAAATTTTGAGCTGTATAAACCTGAATTCCTAAAATTTGAAAGCGAACTCAAATGAAAACTCACCCTAAAATAGACTGAGTTTTAAGTATTATCAGTTTTCTGGTCATGACCAGCTTTCCACTGGTAACCTCCGTGATTCAAAACGCCCAGAAATGTAGTAAGAATAAATTTCCTTTCATTTCAAGTGTTTCTTACAAGTTTTTTTTTTATCATTTCTGGAAACTATAATTGCGTAATTGAAGAGTTTTACCACAATTAGAGAGTGTTCCTACAACTATATACGGGAATCGTCAGCATTTTAACTGATTCACACAGAAAACGCCAGAGAAATTCGGCCTCAATTTTAAACATAAACAGTATATTGCACACTTACAGTCTTTCTATACAAATTTTGAGCTGTATAAACCTGAAATCCTAATATTTCAAAGCCAATTCAAGTGAAAACTCTCCCTAAACTAGCCGGAGTTGTAAATATTATCAGTTTTCTGGCTATGTCCCACCTTTCCACTGGTAACCTCCGTGATTGAAAACGGCTGGAAATGTAGTAAGAATCTATTTGCTTTTATTTCAAGTGTTTCTTACAAGTTTCTTTATCATTTCTGGAAAATATAATTGCGTATTTGAAGAGTTTTACCACAATTAGAGAGTGTTCCTACAACTACATACTGGAATCGTCAGCATTTTAACTGATTCACACAGGAAACACCAGAGAAATTCAGCCTCCAATTGTAAACATAAACAATATAGTCCTCACTTACAGTCTTTCTACACAAATTTTGAGCTGTATAAACCTGAATTCCGAATATTTGAAAGCGAACTCAAGTGAAAACTCACCCTAAACTAGATGGAGTTGTAAGTATTATCAGTTTTGTGGTCATGACCCAGCTTTCCACTGGTAAACTCCGTGATTGAAAACGGCTGGAAATGTAGTAAGAATAAATTTCCTTTCATTTCAAGTGTTTCTTACAAGTTTTTTATCATTTCTGGAAGCTATAATTGCGTATTTGAAGAGTTTTACCACAATTAGAGAGTGTTCCTACAACTATATACTGGAATCGGCAGCATTTTAACTGATTCACACAGAAAACACCAGAGAAATTCGGCTTCAAATTGTATACATAAACTGTATAGTCTTCACTTAGAATCTTTCTACACAAATTTTGAGCTGTATAAACCTGAATTCCTAAAATTTGAAAGCGAACTCAAGTGAAAACTCACCCTAAAATAGACTGAGTTGTAAGTATTATCAGTTTTCTGGTCATTACCCAGATTTCCTGTGGTAACCTCCGTGATTGAAAACGGCTGGAAATGTAGTAAGAATCAAGTTACTTTTATTTCAAGTGTTTCTTACGAGTTATTTATCATTTCTGGAAACTATAATTGCGTATTTGAAGAGTTTTACCACAATTAGAGAGTGTTCCTACAACTACATACTGGAATCGTCAGCATTTTAACTGATTCACACAGGAAACACCAGAGAAATTCGGCCTCCAATTGTAAACATAAACAGTATAGTCTTCACGTACGGTCTTTCTACACAACTTTTGAGCTGAATAAACCTGAATTCCTAATATTTGAAAGCGAACTCAAGTGAAAACTCACCCTAAACTAGATGGAGTTGTAAGTATTATCAGTTTTGTGGTCATGACCCAGCTTTCCACTGGTAAACTCCGTGATTGAAAACGGCTGGAAATGTAGTAAGAATAAATTTCCGTTCATTTCAAGTGTTTCTTACAAGTTTTTTATCATTTCTGGAAGCGATAATTGCGTATTTGAAGAGCTTTACCACAATTAGAGAGTGTTCCTACAACTATATACTGGAATCGGCAGCATTTTAACTGATTCACACAGAAAACACCAGAGAAATTCGGCTTCCAATTGTAAACATAAACTGTATAGTCTTCACTTAGAATCTTTCTACACAAATTTTGAGCTGTATAAACCTGAATTCCTAAAATTTGAAAGCGAACTCAAATGAAAACTCTCCCTAAAATAGACTGAGTTTTAAGTATTATCAGTTTTCTGGTCATGACCAGCTTTCCACTGGTAACCTCCGTGATTGAAAACGCCCAGAAATGTAGTAAGAATAAATTTCCTTTCATTTCAAGTGTTTCTTACAAGTTTCTTTTTTATCATTTCTGGAAACTATAATTGCGTAATTGAAGAGTTTTACCACAATTAGAGAGTGTTCCTACAACTATATACGGGAATCGTCAGCATTTTAACTGATTCACACAGAAAACGCCAGAAAAATTAGGCCTCAATTTTAAACATAAACAGTATATTGCACACTTACAGTCTTTCTATACAAATTTTGAGCTGTATAAACCTGAATTCCTAATATTTGAAAGCGAACTCAAGTGAAAACTCACTCTAAACTAGATGGAGTTGTAAGTATTTTCAGTTTTCTGGTCATTACCCAGATTTCCTGTGGTAACCTCCGTGATTGAAAACGGCTGGAAATGTAGTAAGAATCAAGTTACTTTTATTTCAAGTGTTTCTTACGAGTTATTTATCATTTCTGGAAACTATAATTGCGTATTTGAAGAGTTTTACCACAATTAGAGAGTGTTCCTACAACTATATACTGGAATCGTCAGCATTTTAACTGATTCACACAGAAAACGCCAGAGAAATTCGGCCTCAATTTTAAACATAAACAGTATATTGCACACTTACAGTCTTTCTATACAAATTTTGAGCTGTATAAACCTGAAATCCTAATATTTCAAAGCCAATTCAAGTGAAAACTCTCCCTAAACTAGCCGGAGTTGTAAATATTATCAGTTTTCTGGCTATGTCCCACCTTTCCACTGGTAACCTCCGTGATTGAAAACGGCTGGAAATGTAGTAAGAATCTATTTGCTTTTATTTCAAGTGTTTCTTACAAGTTTCTTTATCATTTCTGGAAAGTATAATTGCGTATTTGAAGAGTTTTACCACAATTAGAGAGTGTTCCTACAACTACATACTGGAATCGTCAGCATTTTAACTGATTCACACAGGAAACACCAGAGAAATTCGGCCTCCAATTGTAAACATAAACAGTATAGTCCTCACTTACAGTCTTTCTACACAAATTTTGAGCTGTATAAACCTGAATTCCTAATATTTGAAAGCGAACTCAAGTGAAAACTCACTCTAAACTAGTTGGAGTTGTAAGTATTATCAGGTTTCTGGTCATTACCCAGATTTCCTGTGGTAACCTCCGTGATTGAAGACGGCTGGAAATGTAGTAAGAATCAAGTTCCTTTTATTTCAAGTGTTTCTTACAAGTTTTTTATCATTTCTGGAAGCTATAATTGCGTATTTGAAGAGTTTTACCAAAATTAGAGAGTGTTCCTACAACTATATACTGGAATCGTCAGCATTTTAACTGATTCACACAGGAAACACCAGAGAAATTCGGCCTCCAATGGTAAACATAAACAGTATAGTCTTCACGTACAGTCTTTCTACACAACTTTTGAGCTGAGTAAACCTGAATTCCTAATATTTGAAAGCGAACTCAAGTGAAAACTCACCCTAAACTAGATGGAGTTGTAAGTATTATCAGTTTTGTGGTCATGACCCAGCTTTCCACTGGTAAACTCCGTGTTTGAAAACGGCTGGAAATGTAGTAAGAATAAATTTCCTTTCATTTCAAGTGTTTCTTACAAGTTGTTTATCATTTCTGGAAGCTATAATTGCGTATTTGAAGAGTTTTACCACAATTAGAGAGTGTTCCTACAACTATATACTGGAATCGGCAGCATTTTAACTGATTCACACAGAAAACACCCGAGAAATTCGGCTTCTATTTGTATACATAAACTGTATAGTCTTCACTTAGAATTTTCTACACAAATTTTGAGCTGTATAAACCTGAATTCCTACTATTTGAAAGCGAACTCAAGTGAAAACTCACCCTAAACTAGACGGAGTTGTAAGTATTATCAGTTTTCTGGTCATTACCCAGATTTCCTGTGGTAACCTCCGTGATTGAAAACGGCTGGAAATGTAGTAAGAATCAAGTTACTTTTATTTCAAGTGTTTCTTACGAGTTATTTATCATTTCTGGAAACTATAATTGCGTATTTGAAGAGTTTTACCACAATTAGAGAGTGTTCCTACAACTACATACTGGAATCGTCAGCATTTTAACTGATTCACACAGGAAACACCAGAGAAATTCGGCCTCCAATTGTAAACATAAACAGTATAGTCTTCACGTACAGTCTTTCTACACAAATTTTGAGCTGTATAAACCTGAATTCCTACTATTTGAAAGCGAACTCAAGTGAAAACTCACCCTAAACTAGACGGAGTTGTAAGTATTATCAGTTTTCTGGTCATGACCCAGCTTTCCACTGGTAAACTCCGTGATTGAAAACAGCTGGAAATGTAGTAAGAATAAATTTCCTTTCATTTAAAGTGTTTTTTACAAGTTTCTTTATCATTTCTGGAAAGTATAATTGCGTATTTGAAGAGTTTTACCACAATTAGAGAGTGTTCCTACAACTACATACTGGAATCGTCAGCATTTTAACTGATTCACACAGGAAACACCAGAGAAATTCGGCCTCCAATTGTAAACATAAACAGTATAGTCCTCACTTACAGTCTTTCTACACAAATTTTGAGCTGTATAAACCTGAATTCCTAATATTTGAAAGCGAACTCAAGTGAAAACTCACTCTAAACTAGATGGAGTTGTAAGTATTATCAGTTTTCTGGTCATTACCCAGATTTCCTGTGGTAACCTCCGTGATTGAAGACGGCTGGAAATGTAGTAAGAATCAAGTTCCTTTTATTTCAAGTGTTTCTTACGAGTTATTTATCATTTGTGGAAACTATAATTGCGTATTTGAAGAGTTTTACCAAAATTACAGAGTGTTCCTACAACTATATACTGGAATCGTCAGCATTTTAACTGATTCACTCAGAAAACGCCAGAAAAATTAGGCCTCAATTTTAAACATAAACAGTATATTGCACACTTACAGTCTTTCTATACAAATTTTGAGCTGTATAAACCTGAATTCCTAATATTTGAAAGCGAACTCAAGTGAAAACTCACTCTAAACTAGATGGAGTTGTAAGTATTATCAGTTTTCTGGTCATTACCCAGATTTCCTGTGGTAACCTCCGTGATTGAAAACGGCTGGAAATGTAGTAAGAGTCAAGTTACTTTTATATCAAGTGTTTCTTACGAGTTATTTATCATTTCTGGAAACTATAATTGCGTATTTGAAGAGTTTTACCACAATAAGAGAGTGTTCCTACAACTACATACTGGAATCGTCAGCATTTTAACTGATTCACACAGGAAACACCAGAGAAATTCGGCCTCCAATTGTAAACATAAACAGTATAGTCTTCACGTACGGTCTTTCTACACAACTTTTGAGCTGAATAAACCTGAATTCCTAATATTTGAAAGCGAACTCAAGTGAAAACTCACCCTAAACTAGATGGAGTTGTAAGTATTATCAGTTTTATGGTCATGACCCAGCTTTCCACTGGTAAACTCCGTGATTGAAAACGGCTGGAAATGTAGTAAGAATAAATTTCCGTTCATTTCAAGTGTTTCTTACAAGTTTTTTATCATTTCTGGAAGCGATAATTGCGTATTTGAAGAGTTTTACCACAATTAGAGAGTGTTCCTACAACTATATACTGGAATCGGCAGCATTTTAACTGATTCACACAGAAAACACCAGAGAAATTCGGCCTCCAATTGTAAACATAAACAGTATAGTCTTCACGTACGATCTTTCTACACAACTTTTGAGCTGAATAAACCTGAATTCCTAATATTTGAAAGCGAACTCAAGTGAAAACTCACCCTAAACTAGATGGAGTTGTAAGTATTATCAGTTTTGTGGTCATGACCGAGCTTTCCACTGGTAAACTCCGTGATTGAAAACGGCTGGAAATGTAGTAAGAATAAATTTCCGTTCATTTCAAGTGTTTCTTACAAGTTTTTTATCATTTCTGGAAGCGATAATTGCGTATTTGAAGAGTTTTACCACAATTAGAGAGTGTTCCTACAACTATATACTGGAATCGGCAGCATTTTAACTGATTCACACAGAAAACACCAGAGAAATTCGGCTTCCAATTGTAAACATAAACTGTATAGTCTTCACTTAGAATCTTTCTACACAAATTTTGAGCTGTATAAACCTGAATTCCTAAAATTTGAAAGCGAACTCAAATGAAAACTCACCCTAAAATAGACTGAGTTTTAAGTATTATCAGTTTTCTGGTCATGACCAGCTTTCCACTGGTAACCTCCGTGATTCAAAACGCCCAGAAATGTAGTAAGAATAAATTTCCTTTCATTTCAAGTGTTTCTTACAAGTTTTTTTTTTATCATTTCTGGAAACTATAATTGCGTAATTGAAGAGTTTTACCACAATTAGAGAGTGTTCCTACAACTATATACGGGAATCGTCAGCATTTTAACTCATTCACACAGAAAACGCCAGAGAAATTCGGCCTCAATTTTAAACATAAACAGTATATTGCACACTTACAGTCTTTCTACACAAATATTGAGCTGTATAAACCTGAATTCCTAATATTTCAAAGCCAATTCAAGTGAAAACTCTCCCTAAACTAGCCGGAGTTGTAAATATTATCAGTTTTCTGGCTATGTCCCACCTTTCCACTGGTAACCTCCGTGATTGAAAACGGCTGGAAATGTAGTAAGAATCTATTTGCTTTTCTTTCAAGTGTTTCTTACAAGTTTTTTATCATTTCTGGAAAGTATAATTGCGTATTTGAAGAGTTTTACCACAATTAGAGAGTGTTCCTACAACTACATACTGGAATCGTCAGCATTTTAACTGATTCACACAGGAAACACCAGAGAAATTCGGCCTCCAATTGTAAACATAAACAATATAGTCCTCACTTACAGTCTTTCTACACAAATTTTGAGCTGTATAAACCTGAATTCCGAATATTTGAAAGCGAACTCAAGTGAAAACTCACCCTAAACTAGATGGAGTTGTAAGTATTATCAGGTTTCTGGTCATTACCCAGATTTCCTGTGGTAACCTCCGTGATTGAAGACGGCTGGAAATGTAGTAAGAATCAAGTTCCTTTTATTTCAAGTGTTTCTTACAAGTTTTTTATCATTTCTGGAAGCTATAATTGCGTATTTGAAGAGTTTTACCAAAATTAGAGAGTGTTCCTACAACTATATACTGGAATCGTCAGCATTTTAACTGATTCACACAGGAAACACCAGAGAAATTCGGCCTCCAATGGTAAACATAAACAGTATAGTCTTCACGTACAGTCTTTCTACACAACTTTTGAGCTGAGTAAACCTGAATTCCTAATATTTGAAAGCGAACTCAAGTGAAAACTCACCCTAAACTAGATGGAGTTGTAAGTATTATCAGTTTTGTGGTCATGACCCAGCTTTCCACTGGTAAACTCCGTGTTTGAAAACGGCTGGAAATGTAGTAAGAATAAATTTCCTTTCATTTCAAGTGTTTCTTACAAGTTGTTTATCATTTCTGGAAGCTATAATTGCGTATTTGAAGAGTTTTACCACAATTAGAGAGTGTTCCTACAACTATATACTGGAATCGGCAGCATTTTAACTGATTCACACAGAAAACACCCGAGAAATTCGGCTTCTATTTGTATACATAAACTGTATAGTCTTCACTTAGAATTTTCTACACAAATTTTGAGCTGTATAAACCTGAATTCCTAAAATTTGAAAGCGAACTCAAGTGAAAACTCACCCTAAAATAGACTGAGTTGTAAGTATTATCAGTTTTCTGGTCATTACCCAGATTTCCTGTGGTAACCTCCGTGATTGAAAACGGCTGGAAATGTAGTAAGAATCAAGTTACTTTTATTTCAAGTGTTTCTTACGAGTTATTTATCATTTCTGGAAACTATAATTGCGTATTTGAAGAGTTTTACCACAATTAGAGAGTGTTCCTACAACTACATACTGGAATCGTCAGCATTTTAACTGATTCACACAGGAAACACCAGAGAAATTCGGCCTCCAATTGTAAACATAAACAGTATAGTCTTCACGTACAGTCTTTCTACACAAATTTTGAGCTGTATAAACCTGAATTCCTACTATTTGAAAGCGAACTCAAGTGAAAACTCACCCTAAACTAGACGGAGTTGTAAGTATTATCAGTTTTCTGGTCATGACCCAGCTTTCCACTGGTAAACTCCGTGATTGAAAACAGCTGGAAATGTAGTAAGAATAAATTTCCTTTCATTTAAAGTGTTTCTTACAAGTTTCTTTATCATTTCTGGAAAGTATAATTGCGTATTTGAAGAGTTTTACCACAATTAGAGAGTGTTCCTACAACTACATACTGGAATCGTCAGCATTTTAACTGATTCACACAGGAAACACCAGAGAAATTCGGCCTCCAATTGTAAACATAAACAGTATAGTCCTCACTTACAGTCTTTCTACACAAATTTTGAGCTGTATAAACCTGAATTCCTAATATTTGAAAGCGAACTCAAGTGAAAACTCACTCTAAACTAGATGGAGTTGTAAGTATTATCAGTTTTCTGGTCATTACCCAGATTTCCTGTGGTAACCTCCGTGATTGAAGACGGCTGGAAATGTAGTAAGAATCAAGTTCCTTTTATTTCAAGTGTTTCTTACGAGTTATTTATCATTTGTGGAAACTATAATTGCGTATTTGAAGAGTTTTACCAAAATTACAGAGTGTTCCTACAACTATATACTGGAATCGTCAGCATTTTAACTGATTCACTCAGAAAACGCCAGAAAAATTAGGCCTCAATTTTAAACATAAACAGTATATTGCACACTTACAGTCTTTCTATACAAATTTTGAGCTGTATAAACCTGAATTCCTAATATTTGAAAGCGAACTCAAGTGAAAACTCACTCTAAACTAGATGGAGTTGTAAGTATTATCAGTTTTCTGGTCATTACCCAGATTTCCTGTGGTAACCTCCGTGATTGAAAACGGCTGGAAATGTAGTAAGAGTCAAGTTACTTTTATATCAAGTGTTTCTTACGAGTTATTTATCATTTCTGGAAACTATAATTGCGTATTTGAAGAGTTTTACCACAATAAGAGAGTGTTCCTACAACTACATACTGGAATCGTCAGCATTTTAACTGATTCACACAGGAAACACCAGAGAAATTCGGCCTCCAATTGTAAACATAAACAGTATAGTCTTCACGTACGGTCTTTCTACACAACTTTTGAGCTGAATAAACCTGAATTCCTAATATTTGAAAGCGAACTCAAGTGAAAACTCACCCTAAACTAGATGGAGTTGTAAGTATTATCAGTTTTATGGTCATGACCCAGCTTTCCACTGGTAAACTCCGTGATTGAAAACGGCTGGAAATGTAGTAAGAATAAATTTCCGTTCATTTCAAGTGTTTCTTACAAGTTTTTTATCATTTCTGGAAGCGATAATTGCGTATTTGAAGAGTTTTACCACAATTAGAGAGTGTTCCTACAACTATATACTGGAATCGGCAGCATTTTAACTGATTCACACAGAAAACACCAGAGAAATTCGGCCTCCAATTGTAAACATAAACAGTATAGTCTTCACGTACGATCTTTCTACACAACTTTTGAGCTGAATAAACCTGAATTCCTAATATTTGAAAGCGAACTCAAGTGAAAACTCACCCTAAACTAGATGGAGTTGTAAGTATTATCAGTTTTGTGGTCATGACCGAGCTTTCCACTGGTAAACTCCGTGATTGAAAACGGCTGGAAATGTAGTAAGAATAAATTTCCGTTCATTTCAAGTGTTTCTTACAAGTTTTTTATCATTTCTGGAAGCGATAATTGCGTATTTGAAGAGTTTTACCACAATTAGAGAGTGTTCCTACAACTATATACTGGAATCGGCAGCATTTTAACTGATTCACACAGAAAACACCAGAGAAATTCGGCTTCCAATTGTAAACATAAACTGTATAGTCTTCACTTAGAATCTTTCTACACAAATTTTGAGCTGTATAAACCTGAATTCCTAAAATTTGAAAGCGAACTCAAATGAAAACTCACCCTAAAATAGACTGAGTTTTAAGTATTATCAGTTTTCTGGTCATGACCAGCTTTCCACTGGTAACCTCCGTGATTCAAAACGCCCAGAAATGTAGTAAGAATAAATTTCCTTTCATTTCAAGTGTTTCTTACAAGTTTTTTTTTTATCATTTCTGGAAACTATAATTGCGTAATTGAAGAGTTTTACCACAATTAGAGAGTGTTCCTACAACTATATACGGGAATCGTCAGCATTTTAACTCATTCACACAGAAAACGCCAGAGAAATTCGGCCTCAATTTTAAACATAAACAGTATATTGCACACTTACAGTCTTTCTACACAAATATTGAGCTGTATAAACCTGAATTCCTAATATTTCAAAGCCAATTCAAGTGAAAACTCTCCCTAAACTAGCCGGAGTTGTAAATATTATCAGTTTTCTGGCTATGTCCCACCTTTCCACTGGTAACCTCCGTGATTGAAAACGGCTGGAAATGTAGTAAGAATCTATTTGCTTTTCTTTCAAGTGTTTCTTACAAGTTTTTTATCATTTCTGGAAAGTATAATTGCGTATTTGAAGAGTTTTACCACAATTAGAGAGTGTTCCTACAACTACATACTGGAATCGTCAGCATTTTAACTGATTCACACAGGAAACACCAGAGAAATTCGGCCTCCAATTGTAAACATAAACAATATAGTCCTCACTTACAGTCTTTCTACACAAATTTTGAGCTGTATAAACCTGAATTCCGAATATTTGAAAGCGAACTCAAGTGAAAACTCACCCTAAACTAGATGGAGTTGTAAGTATTATCAGTTTTGTGGTCATGACCCAGCTTTCCACTGGTAAACTCCGTGATTGAAAACGGCTGGAAATGTAGTAAGAATAAATTTCCTTTCATTTCAAGTGTTTCTTACAAGTTTTTTATCATTTCTGGAAGCTATAATTGCGTATTTGAAGAGTTTTACCACAATTAGAGAGTGTTCCTACAACTATATACTGGAATCGGCAGCATTTTAACTGATTCACACAGAAAACACCAGAGAAATTCGGCTTCAAATTGTATACATAAACTGTATAGTCTTCACTTAGAATCTTTCTACACAAATTTTGAGCTGTATAAACCTGAATTCCTAAAATTTGAAAGCGAACTCAAGTGAAAACTCACCCTAAAATAGACTGAGTTGTAAGTATTATCAGTTTTCTGGTCATTACCCAGATTTCCTGTGGTAACCTCCGTGATTGAAAACGGCTGGAAATGTAGTAAGAATCAAGTTACTTTTATTTCAAGTGTTTCTTACGAGTTATTTATCATTTCTGGAAACTATAATTGCGTATTTGAAGAGTTTTACCACAATTAGAGAGTGTTCCTACAACTACATACTGGAATCGTCAGCATTTTAACTGATTCACACAGGAAACACCAGAGAAATTCGGCCTCCAATTGTAAACATAAACAGTATAGTCCTCACTTACAGTCTTTCTACACAAATTTTGAGCTGTATAAACCTGAATTCCTAATATTTGAAAGCGAACTCAAGTGAAAACTCACTCTAAACTAGTTGGAGTTGTAAGTATTATCAGGTTTCTGGTCATGACCCAGCTTTCCACTGGTAAACTCCGTGATTGAAAACGGCTGGAAATGTAGTAAGAATAAATTTCCGTTCATTTCAAGTGTTTCTTACAAGTTTTTTATCATTTCTGGAAGCGATAATTGCGTATTTGAAGAGTTTTACCACAATTAGAGAGTGTTCCTACAACTATATACTGGAATCGGCAGCATTTTAACTGATTCACACAGAAAACACCAGAGAAATTCGGCTTCCAATTGTAAACATAAACTGTATAGTCTTCACTTAGAATCTTTCTACACAAATTTTGAGCTGTATAAACCTGAATTCCTAAAATTTGAAAGCGAACTCAAATGAAAACTCACCCTAAAATAGACTGAGTTTTAAGTATTATCAGTTTTCTGGTCATGACCAGCTTTCCACTGGTAACCTCCGTGATTGAAAACGCCCAGAAATGTAGTAAGAATAAATTTCCTTTCATTTCAAGTGTTTCTTACAAGTTTTTTTTTTATCATTTCTGGAAACTATAATTGCGTAATTGAAGAGTTTTACCACAATTAGAGAGTGTTCCTACAACTATATACGGGAATCGTCAGCATTTTAACTGATTCACACAGAAAACGCCA
Organism: Myotis daubentonii; assembly: GCF_963259705.1. NCBI lineage: Eukaryota > Metazoa > Chordata > Mammalia > Chiroptera > Vespertilionidae > Myotis > Myotis daubentonii. The sequence goes on along the minus strand of NC_081861.1, from coordinate 76,207,525 downwards.
GAAAAATTAGGCCTCAATTTTAAACATAAACAGTATATTGCACACTTACAGTCTTTCTATACAAATTTTGAGCTGTATAAACCTGAATTCCTAATATATGAAAGCGAACTCAAGTGAAAACTCACTCTAAACTAGATGGAGTTGTAAGTATTATCAGTTTTCTGGTCATTACCCAGATTTCCTGTGGTAACCTCCGTGATTGAAAACGGCTGGAAATGTAGTAAGAATCAAGTTACTTTTATTTCAAGTGTTTCTTACGAGTTATTTATCATTTCTGGAAACTATAATTGCGTATTTGAAGAGTTTTACCACAATTAGAGAGTGTTCCTACAACTATATACTGGAATCGTCAACATTTTAACTGATTCACACTGAAAACGCCAGAGAAATTCGGCCTCAATTTTAAACATAAACAGTATATTGCACACTTACAGTCTTTCTATACAAATTTTGAGCTGTATAAACCTGAAATCCTAATATTTCAAAGCCAATTCAAGTGAAAACTCTCCCTAAACTAGCCGGAGTTGTAAATATTATCAGTTTTCTGGCTATGTCCCACCTTTCCACTGGTAACCTCCGTGATTGAAAACGGCTGGAAATGTAGTAAGAATCTATTTGCTTTTATTTCAAGTGTTTCTTACAAGTTTCTTTATCATTTCTGGAAAGTATAATTGCGTATTTGAAGAGTTTTACCACAATTAGAGAGTGTTAGTACAACTACATACTGGAATCGTCAGCATTTTAACTGATTCACACAGGAAACACCAGAGAAATTCGGCCTCCAATTGTAAACATAAACAGTATAGTCCTCACTTACAGTCTTTCTACACAAATTTTGAGCTGTATAAACCTGAATTCCTAATATTTGAAAGCGAACTCAAGTAAAAACTCACTCTAAACTAGTTGGAGTTGTAAGTATTATCAGGTTTCTGGTCATTACCCAGATTTCCTGTGGTAACCTCCGTGATTGAAGACGGCTGGAAATGTAGTAAGAATCAAGTTCCTTTTATTTCAAGTGTTTCTTACAAGTTTTTTATCATTTCTGGAAGCTATAATTGCGTATTTGAAGAGTTTTACCAAAATTAGAGAGTGTTCCTAAAACTATATACTGGAATCGTCAGCATTTTAACTGATTCACACAGGAAACACCAGAGAAATTCGGCCTCCAATGGTAAACATAAACAGTATAGTCTTCACGTACAGTCTTTCTACACAACTTTTGAGCTGAGTAAACCTGAATTCCTAATATTTGAAAGCGAACTCAAGTGAAAACTCACCCTAAACTAGATGGAGTTGTAAGTATTATCAGTTTTGTGGTCATGACCCAGCTTTCCACTGGTAAACTCCGTGTTTGAAAACGGCTGGAAATGTAGTAAGAATAAATTTCCTTTCATTTCAAGTGTTTCTTACAAGTTGTTTATCATTTCTGGAAGCTATAATTGCGTATTTGAAGAGTTTTACCACAATTAGAGAGTGTTCCTACAACTATATACTGGAATCGGCAGCATTTTAACTGATTCACACAGAAAACACCCGAGAAATTCGGCTTCTATTTGTATACATAAACTGTATAGTCTTCACTTAGAATTTTCTACACAAATTTTGAGCTGTATAAACCTGAATTCCTAAAATTTGAAAGCGAACTCAAGTGAAAACTCACCCTAAAATAGACTGAGTTGTAAGTATTATCAGTTTTCTGGTCATTACCCAGATTTCCTGTGGTAACCTCCGTGATTGAAAACGGCTGGAAATGTAGTAAGAATCAAGTTACTTTTATTTCAAGTGTTTCTTACGAGTTATTTATCATTTCTGGAAACTATAATTGCGTATTTGAAGAGTTTTACCACAATTAGAGAGTGTTCCTACAACTACATACTGGAATCGTCAGCATTTTAACTGATTCACACAGGAAACACCAGAGAAATTCGGCCTCCAATTGTAAACATAAACAGTATAGTCTTCACGTACAGTCTTTCTACACAAATTTTGAGCTGTATAAACCTGAATTCCTACTATTTGAAAGCGAACTCAAGTGAAAACTCACCCTAAACTAGACGGAGTTGTAAGTATTATCAGTTTTCTGGTCATGACCCAGCTTTCCACTGGTAAACTCCGTGATTGAAAACAGCTGGAAATGTAGTAAGAATAAATTTCCTTTCATTTAAAGTGTTTCTTACAAGTTTCTTTATCATTTCTGGAAAGTATAATTGCGTATTTGAAGAGTTTTACCACAATTAGAGAGTGTTCCTACAACTACATACTGGAATCGTCAGCATTTTAACTGATTCACACAGGAAACACCAGAGAAATTCGGCCTCCAATTGTAAACATAAACAGTATAGTCCTCACTTACAGTCTTTCTACACAAATTTTGAGCTGTATAAACCTGAATTCCTAATATTTGAAAGCGAACTCAAGTGAAAACTCACTCTAAACTAGATGGAGTTGTAAGTATTATCAGTTTTCTGGTCATTACCCAGATTTCCTGTGGTAACCTCCGTGATTGAAGACGGCTGGAAATGTAGTAAGAATCAAGTTCCTTTTATTTCAAGTGTTTCTTACGAGTTATTTATCATTTGTGGAAACTATAATTGCGTATTTGAAGAGTTTTACCACAATTACAGAGTGTTCCTACAACTATATACTGGAATCGTCAGCATTTTAACTGATTCACTCAGAAAACGCCAGAAAAATTAGGCCTCAATTTTAAACATAAACAGTATATTGCACACTTACAGTCTTTCTATACAAATTTTGAGCTGTATAAACCTGAATTCCTAATATTTGAAAGCGAACTCAAGTGAAAACTCACTCTAAACTAGATGGAGTTGTAAGTATTATCAGTTTTCTGGTCATTACCCAGATTTCCTGTGGTAACCTCTGTGATTGAAAACGGCTGGAAATGTAGTAAGAGTCAAGTTACTTTTATATCAAGTGTTTCTTACGAGTTATTTATCATTTCTGGAAACTATAATTGCGTATTTGAAGAGTTTTACCACAATTAGAGAGTGTACCTACAACTACATAATGGAATCGTCAGCATTTTAACTGATTCACACAGGAAACACCAGAGAAATTCGGCCTCCAATGGTAAACATAAACAGTATAGTCTTCACATACAGTCTTTCTACACAAATTTTGAGCTGAATAAACCTGAATTCCTACTATTTGAAAGCGAACTTAAGTGAAAACTCACCCTAAACTAGACGGAGTTGTAATTATTATCAGTTTTCTGGTCATGACCCAGCTTTCCACTGGTAAACTCCGTGATTGAAAACAGCTGGAAATGTAGTAAGAATAAATTTCCTTTCATTTCAAGTGTTTCTTACAAGTTTTTTTATCATTTCTGGAAACTATAATTGCGTATTTGAAGAGTTTTACCACAATTAGTGAGTGTTCCTACAACTATATACTGGAATCGTCAGCATTTTAACTGATTCACACAGAAAACGCCAGAGAAATTCGGCCTCAATTTTAAACATAAACAGTATGTTGCACATTACAGTCTTCTATACAAATTTTGAGCTGTATAAACCTGAAATCCTAATATTTCAAAGCCAATTCAAGTGAAAACTCTCCCTAAACTAGCCGGAGTTGTAAATATTATCAGTTTTCTGGCTATGTCCCACCTTTCCACTGGTAACCTCCGTGATTGAAAACGGCTGGAAATTTAGTAAGAATCTATTTGCTTTTATTTCATGTGTTTCTTACAAGTTTCTTTATCATTTCTGGAAAGTATAATTGCGTATTTGAAGAGTTTTACCACAATTAGAGAGTGTTCCTACAACTACATACTGGAATCGTCAGCATTTTAACTGATTCACACAGGAAACACCAGAGAAATTCGGCCTCCAATTGTAAACATAAACAGTATAGTCCTCACTTACAGTCTTTCTACACAAATTTTGAGCTGTATAAACCTGAATTCCTAATATTTGAAAGCGAACTCAAGTGAAAACTCACACTAAACTAGTTGGAGTTGTAAGTATTATCAGGTTTCTGGTCATTACCCAGATTTCCTGTGGTAACCTCCGTGATTGAAGACGGCTGGAAATGTAGTAAGAATCAAGTTCCTTTTATTTCAAGTGTTTCTTACAAGTTTTTTATCATTTCTGGAAGCTATAATTGCGTATTTGAAAAGTTTTACCAAAATTAGAGAGTGTTCCTACAACTATATACTGGAATCATCAGCATTTTAACTGATTCACACAGGAAACACCAGAGAAATTCGGCCTCCAATGGTAAACATAAACAGTATAGTCTTCACGTACAGTCTTTCTACACAACTTTTGAGCTGAGTAAACCTGAATTCCTAATATTTGAAAGCGAACTCAAGTGAAAACTCACCCTAAACTAGATGGAGTTGTAAGTATTATCAGTTTTGTGGTCATGACCCAGCTTTCCACTGGTAAACTCCGTGATTGAAAACGGCTGGAAATGTAGTAAGAATAAATTTCCTTTCATTTCAAGTGTTTCTTACAAGTTTTTTATCATTTCTGGAAGCTATAATTGCGTATTTGAAGAGTTTTACCACAATTAGAGAGTGTTCCTACAACTATATACTGGAATCGGCAGCATTTTAACTGATTCACACAGAAAACACCAGACAAATTCGGCTTCTAATTGTATACATAAACTGTATAGTCTTCACTTAGAATCTTTCTACACAAATTTTGAGCTGTATAAACCTGAAATCCTAATATTTGAAAGCCAATTCAAGTGAAAACTCTCCCTAAACTAGCCGGAGTTGTAAATATTATCAGTTTTCTGGCTATGTCCCACCTTTCCACTGGTAACCTCCGTGATTGAAAACGGCTGGAAATGTAGTAAGAATCTATTTGCTTTTATTTCAAGTGTTTCTTACAAGTTTCTTTATCATTTCTGGAAAGTATAATTGCGTATTTGAAGAGTTTCACCACAATTAGAGAGTGTTCCTACAACTACATACTGGAATCGTCTGCATTTTAACTGATTCACACAGGAAACACCAGAGAAATTCGGCCTCCAATTGTAAACATAAACAGTATAGTCCTCACTTACAGTCTTTCTACACAAATTTTGAGCTGTATAAACCTGAATTCCTAATATTTGAAAGCGAACTCAAGTGAAAACTCACTCTAAACTAGATGGAGTTGTAAGTATTATCAGTTTTCTGGTCATTACCCAGATTTCCTGTGGTAACCTCCGTGATTGAAAACGGCTGGAAATGTAGTAAGAATCAAGTTACTTTTATTTCAAGTGTTTCTTACGAGTTATTTATCATTTCTGGAAACTATAATTGCGTATTTGAAGAGTTTTACCACAATTAGAGAGTGTTCCTACAACTACATACTGGAATCGTCAGCATTTTAACTGATTCACACAGGAAACACCAGAGAAATTCGGCCTCCAATTGTAAACATAAACAGTATAGTCTTCACGTACAGTCTTTCTACACAAATTTTGAGGTGAATAAACCTGAATTCCTACTATTTGAAAGCGAACTCAAGTGAAAACTCACCCTAAACTAGACGGAGTTGTAAGTATTATCAGTTTTCTGGTCATGACCCAGCTTTCCACTGGTAAACTCCGTGATTGAAAACAGCTGGAAATGTAGTAAGAATAAATTTCCTTTCATTTCAAGTGTTTCTTACAAGTTTTTTATCATTTCTGGAAACTATAATTGCGTATTTGAAGAGTTTTACCACAATTAGGGAGTGTTCCTACAACTATATACTGGAATCGTCAGCATTTTAACTGATTCACACAGAAAACGCCAGAGAAATTCGGCCTCAATTTTAAACATAAACAGTATATTGCACACTTACAGTCTTTCTATACAAATTTTGAGCTGTATAAACCTGAAATCCTAATATTTGAAAGCCAATTCAAGTGAAAACTCTCCCTAAACTAGCCGGAGTTGTAAATATTTTCAGTTTTCTGGCTATGTCCCACCTTTCCACTGGTAACCTCCGTGATTGAAAACGGCTGGAAATGTAGTAAGAATCTATTTGCTTTTATTTCAAGTGTTTCTTACAAGTTTCTTTATCATTTCTGGAAACTATAATTGCGTATTTGAAGAGTTTCACCACAATTAGAGAGTGTTCCTACAACTACATACTGGAATCGTCTGCATTTTAACTGATTCACACAGGAAACACCAGAGAAATTCGGCCTCCAATTGTAAACATAAACAGTATAGTCCTCACTTACAGTCTTTCTACACAAATTTTGAGCTGTATAAACCTGAATTCCTAATATTTGAAAGCGAACTCAAGTGAAAACTCACTCTAAACTAGATGGAGTTGTAAGTATTATCAGTTTTCTGGTCATTACCCAGATTTCCTGTGGTAACCTCCGTGATTGAAAACGGCTGGAAATGTAGTAAGAATCAAGTTACTTTTATTTCAAGTGTTTCTTACGAGTTATTTATCATTTCTGGAAACTATAATTGCGTATTTGAAGAGTTTTACCACAATTAGAGAGTGTTCCTACAACTACATACTGGAATCGTCAGCATTTTAACTGATTCACACAGGAAACACCAGAGAAATTCGGCCTCCAATTGTGAACATAAACAGTATAGTCTTCACGTACAGTCTTTCTACACAAATTTTGAGGTGAATAAACCTGAATTCCTACTATTTGAAAGCGAACTCAAGTGAAAACTCACCCTAAACTAGACGGAGATGTAAGTATTATCAGTTTTCTGGTCATGACCCAGCTTTCCACTGGTAAACTCCGTGATTGAAAACAGCTGGAAATGTAGTAAGAATAAATTTCCTTTCATTTCAAGTGTTTCTTACAAGTTTTTTATCATTTCTGGAAACTATAATTGCGTATTTGAAGAGTTTTACCACAATTAGGGAGTGTTCCTACAACTATATACTGGAATCGTCAGCATTTTAACTGATTCACACAGAAAACGCCAGAGAAATTCGGCCTCAATTTTAAACATAAACAGTATATTGCACACTTACAGTCTTTCTATACAAATTTTGAGCTGTAAAAACCTGAAATCCTAATATTTGAAAGCCAATTCAAGTGAAAACTCTCCCTAAACTAGCCGGAGTTGTAAATATTATCAGTTTTCTGGCTATGTCCCACCTTTCCACTGGTAACCTCCGTGATTGAAAACGGCTGGAAATGTAGTAAGAATCTATTTGCTTTTATTTCAAGTGTTTTTTACAAGTTTCTTTATCATTTCTGGAAAGTATAATTGCGTATTTGAAGAGTTTCACCACAATTAGAGAGTGTTCCTACAACTACATACTGGAATCGTCTGCATTTTAACTGATTCACACAGGAAACACCAGAGAAATTCGGCCTCCAATTGTAAACATAAACAGTATAGTCCTCACTTACAGTCTTTCTACACAAATTTTGAGCTGTATAAACCTGAATTCCTAATATTTGAAAGCGAACTCAAGTGAAAACTCACTCTAAACTAGATGGAGTTGTAAGTATTATCAGTTTTCTGGTCATTACCCAGATTTCCTGTGGTAACCTCCGTGATTGAAAACGGCTGGAAATGTAGTAAGAATCAAGTTACTTTTATTTCAAGTGTTTCTTACGAGTTATTTATCATTTCTGGAAACTATAATTGCGTATTTGAAGAGTTTTACCACAATTAGAGAGTGTTCCTACAACTACATACTGGAATCGTCAGCATTTTAACTGATTCACACAGGAAACACCAGAGAAATTCGGCCTCCAATTGTAAACATAAACAGTATAGTCTTCACGTACAGTCTTTCTACATAAATTTTGAGGTGAATAAACCTGAATTCCTACTATTTGAAAGCGAACTCAAGTGAAAACTCACCCTAAACTAGACGGAGTTGTAAGTATTATCAGTTTTCTGGTCATGACCCAGCTTTCCACTGGTAAACTCCGTGATTGAAAACAGCTGGAAATGTAGTAAGAATAAATTTCCTTTCATTTCAAGTGTTTCTTACAAGTTTTTTATCATTTCTGGAAACTATAATTGCGAATTTGAAGAGTTTTACCACAATTAGGGAGTGTTCCTACAACTATATACTGGAATCGTCAGCATTTTAACTGATTCACACAGAAAACGCCAGAGAAATTCGGCCTCAATTTTAAACATAAACAGTATATTGCACACTTACAATCTTTCTATACAAATTTTGAGCTGTATAAACCTGAAATCCTAATATTTGAAAGCCAATTCAAGTGAAAACTCTCCCTAAACTAGCCGGAGTTGTAAATATTATCAGTTTTCTGGCTATGTCCCACCTTTCCACTGGTAACCTCCGTGATTGAAAACGGCTGGAAATGTAGTAAGAATCTATTTGCTTTTATTTCAAGTGTTTCTTACAAGTTTCTTTATCATTTCTGGAAAGTATAATTGCGTATTTGAAGAGTTTCACCACAATTAGAGAGTGTTCCTACAACTACATACTGGAATCGTCTGCATTTTAACTGATTCACACAGGAAACACCAGAGAAATTCGGCCTCCAATTGTAAACATAAACAGTATAGTCCTCACTTACAGTCTTTCTACACAAATTTTGAGCTGTATAAACCTGAATTCCTAATATTTGAAAGCGAACTCAAGTGAAAACTCACTCTAAACTAGATGGAGTTGTAAGTATTATCAGTTTTCTGGTCATTACCCAGATTTCCTGTGGTAACCTCCGTGATTGAAAACGGCTGGAAATGTAGTAAGAATCAAGTTACTTTTATTTCAAGTGTTTCTTACGAGTTATTTATCATTTCTGGAAACTATAATTGCGTATTTGAAGAGTTTTACCACAATTAGAGAGTGTTCCTACAACTACATACTGGAATCGTCAGCATTTTAACTGATTCACACAGGAAACACCAGAGAAATTCGGCCTCCAATTGTAAACATAAACAGTATAGTCTTCACGTACAGTCTTTCTACACAAATTTTGAGCTGTATAAAGCTGAATTCCTAAAATTTGAAAGCGAACTCAAGTGAAAACTCACCCTAAAATAGACTGAGTTTTAAGTATTATCAGTTTTCTGGTCATGACCAGCTTTCCACTGGTAACCTCCATGATTGAAAACGCCCAGAAATGTAGTAAGAATAAATTTCCTTTCATTTCAAGTGTTTCTTACAAGTTTTTTTTATCATTTCTGGAAACTATAATTGCCTAATTGAAGAGTTTTACCACAATTAGAGAGTGTTCCTACAACTATACACTGGAATCGTCAGCATTTTAACTGATTCACACAGAAAACGCCAGAAAAATTAGGCCTCAATTTTAAACATAAACAGTGTATTGCACACTTACAGTCTTTCTATACAAATTTTGAGCTGTATAAACCTGAATTCCTAATGTTTGAAAGCCAATTCAAGTGAAAACTCTCCCTAAACTAGCCGGAGTTTTAAATATTATCAGTTTTCTGGCTATGTCCCACCTTTCCACTGGTAACCTCCGTGATTGAAAACGGCTGGAAATGTAGTAAGAATCTATTTGCTTTTATTTCAAGTGTTTCTTACAAGTTTTTATTATCATTTCTGGAAACTATAATTGCGTAATTGAAGAGTTTTACCACAATTAGAGAGTGTTCCTACAACTATATACGGGAATCGTCAGCATTTTAACTGATTCACACAGAAAACGCCAGAAAAATTAGGCCTCAATTTTAAACATAAACAGTATATTGCACACTTACAGTCTTTCTATACAAATTTTGAGCTGTATAAACCTGAATTCCTAATATTTGAAAGCGAACTCAAGTGAAAACTCACTCTAAACTAGATGGAGTTGTAAGTATTATCAGTTTTCTGGTCATTACCCAGATTTCCTGTGGTAACCTCCGTGATTGAAAACGGCTGGAAATGTAGTAAGAATCAAGTTACTTTTATTTCAAGTGTTTCTTACGAGTTATTTATCATTTCTGGAAACTATAATTGCGTATTTGAAGAGTTGTACCACAATTAGAGAGTGTACCTACAACTACATACTGGAATCGTCAGCATTTTAACAGATTCACACAGGAAACACCAGAGAAATTCGGCCTCCAATTGTAAACATAAACAGTATAGTCTTCACATACAGTCTTTCTACACAAATTTTGAGCTGAATAAACCTGAATTCCTACTATTTGAAAGCGAACTCAAGTGAAAACTCACCCTAAACTAGACGGAGTTGTAAGTATTATCAGTTTTCTGGTAATGACCCAGCTTTCCACTGGTAAACTCCGTGATTGAAAACAGCTGGAAATGTAGTAAGAATAAATTTCCTTTCATTTCAAGTGTTTCTTACAAGTTTTTTTTATCATTTCTGGAAACTATAATTGCGTATTTGAAGAGTTTTACCACAATTAGTGAGTGTTCCTACAACTATATACTGGAATCGTCAGCATTTTAACTGATTCACACAGAAAACGCCAGAGAAATTCGGCCTCAATTTTAAACATAAACAGTATATTGCACACTTACAGTCTTTCTATACAAATTTTGAGCTGTATAAACCTGAAATCCTAATATTTGAAAGCCAATTCAAGTGAAAACTCTCCCTAAACTAGCCGGAGTTGTAAATATTATCAGTTTTCTGGCTATGTTCCACCTTTCCACTGGTAACCTCCGTGCTTGAAAACGGCTGGAAATCTAGGAAGAATCTATTTGCTTTTATTTCAAGTGTTTCTTACGAGTTATTTATCATTTCTGGAAACTATAATTGCGTATTTGAAGAGTTGTACCACAATTAGAGAGTGTACCTACAACTACATACTGGAATCGTCAGCATTTTAACTGATTCACACAGGAAACACCAGAGAAATTCGGCCTCCAATTGTAAACATAAACAGTATAGTCTTCACATACAGTCTTTCTACACAAATTTTGAGCTGAATAAACCTGAATTCCTACTATTTGAAAGCGAACTCAAGTGAAAACTCACCCTAAACTAGACGGAGTTGTAAGTATTATCAGTTTTCTGGTCATGACCCAGCTTTCCACTGGTAAACTCCGTGATTGAAAACAGCTGGAAATGTAGTAAGAATAAATTTCCTTTCATTTCAAGTGTTTCTTCAAGTTTCTTTATCATTTCTGGAAAGTAAAATTGCGTATTTGAAGAGTTTTACCACAATTAGAGAGTGTTCCTACAACTACATACTGGAATTGTCAGCATTTTAACTGATTCACACAGGAAACAGCAGAGAAATTCGGCCTCCAATTGTAAACATAAACAGTATAGTCCTCACTTACAGTCTTTCTACACAAATTTTGAGCTGTATAAACCTGAATTCCTAATATTTGAAAGCGCACTCAAGTGAAAACTCACTCTAAACTAGTTGGAGTTGTAAGTATTATCAGTTTTGTGGTCATGACCCAGCTTTCCACTGGTAAACTCCGTGATTGAAAACAGCTGGAAATGTAGTAAGAATAAATTTCCTTTCATTTCAAGTGTTTCTTACAAGTTTTTTTATCATTTCTGGAAACTATAATTGCGTATTTGAAGAGTTTTACCACAATTAGGGAGTGTTCCTACAACTATATACTGGAATCGTCAGCATTTTAACTGATTCACACAGAAAACGCCAGAGAAATTCGGCCTCAATTTTAAACATAAACAGTATATTGCACACTTACAGTCTTTCTATACAAATTTTGAGCTGTATAAACCTGAAATCCTAATATTTGAAAGCCAATTCAAGTGAAAACTCTCCCTAAACTAGCCGGAGTTGTAAATATTATCAGTTTTCTGGCTATGTCCCACCTTTCCACTGGTAACCTCCGTGATTGAAAACGGCTGGAAATGTAGTAAGAATCTATTTGCTTTTATTTCAAGTGTTTCTTACAAGTTTTTATTATCATTTCTGGAAACTATAATTGCGTAATTGAAGAGTTTTACCACAATTAGAGAGTGTTCCTACAACTATATACGGGAATCGTCAGCATTTTAACTGATTCACACAGAAAACGCCAGAAAAATTAGGCCTCAATTTTAAACATAAACAGTATATTGCACACTTACAGTCTTTCTATACAAATTTTGAGCTGTATAAACCTGAATTCCTAATATTTGAAAGCGAACTCAAGTGAAAACTCACTCTAAACTAAATGGAGTTGTAAGTATTATCAGTTTTCTGGTCATTACCCAGATTTCCTGTGGTAACCTCCGTGATTGAAAACGGCTGGAAATGTAGTAAGAATCAAGTTACTTTTATTTCAAGTGTTTCTTACGAGTTATTTATCATTTCTGGAAACTATAATTGCGTATTTGAAGAGTTGTACCACAATTAGAGAGTGTACCTACAACTACATACTGGAATCGTCAGCATTTTAACAGATTCACACAGGAAACACCAGAGAAATTCGGCCTCCAATTGTAAACATAAACAGTATAGTCTTCACATACAGTCTTTCTACACAAATTTTGAGCTGAATAAACCTGAATTCCTACTATTTGAAAGCGAACTCAAGTGAAAACTCACCCTAAACTAGACGGAGTTGTAAGTATTATCAGTTTTCTGGTCATGACCCAGCTTTCCACTGGTAAACTCCGTGATTGAAAACAGCTGGAAATGTAGTAAGAATAAATTTCCTTTCATTTCAAGTGTTTCTTACAAGTTTTTTTATCATTTCTGGAAACTATAATTGCGTATTTGAAGAGTTTTACCACAATTAGTGAGTGTTCCTACAACTATATACTGGAATCGTCAGCATTTTAACTGATTCACACAGAAAACGCCAGAGAAATTCGGCCTCAATTATAAACATAAACAGTATATTGCACACTTACAGTCTTTCTATACAAATTTTGAGCTGTATAAACCTGAAATCCTAATATTTGAAAGCCAATTCAAGTGAAAACTCTCCCTAAACTAGCCGGAGTTGTAAATATTATCAGTTTTCTGGCTATGTTCCACCTTTCCACTGGTAACCTCCGTGCTTGAAAACGGCTGGAAATCTAGGAAGAATCTATTTGCTTTTATTTCAAGTGTTTCTTACGAGTTATTTATCATTTCTGGAAACTATAATTGCGTATTTGAAGAGTTGTACCACAATTAGAGAGTGTACCTACAACTACATACTGGAATCGTCAGCATTTTAACTGATTCACACAGGAAACACCAGAGAAATTCGGCCTCCAATTGTAAACATAAACAGTATAGTCTTCACATACAGTCTTTCTACACAAATTTTGAGCTGAATAAACCTGAATTCCTACTATTTGAAAGCGAACTCAAGTGAAAACTCACCCTAAACTAGACGGAGTTGTAAGTATTATCAGTTTTCTGGTCATGACCCAGCTTTCCACTGGTAAACTCCGTGATTGAAAACAGCTGGAAATGTAGTAAGAATAAATTTCCTTTCATTTCAAGTGTTTCTTCAAGTTTCTTTATCATTTCTGGAAAGTAAAATTGCGTATTTGAAGAGTTTTACCACAATTAGAGAGTGTTCCTACAACTACATACTGGAATTGTCAGCATTTTAACTGATTCACACAGGAAACAGCAGAGAAATTCGGCCTCCAATTGTAAACATAAACAGTATAGTCCTCACTTACAGTCTTTCTACACAAATTTTGAGCTGTATAAACCTGAATTCCTAATATTTGAAAGCGCACTCAAGTGAAAACTCACTCTAAACTAGTTGGAGTTGTAAGTATTATCAGGTTTCTGGTCATTACCCAGATTTCCTGTGGTAACCTCCGTGATTGAAGACGGCTGGAAATGTAGTAAGAATCAAGTTCCTTTTATTTCAAGTGTTTCTTACAAGTTTTTTATCATTTCTGGAAGCTATAATTGCGTATTTGAAGAGTTTTACCAAAATTAGAGAGTGTTCCTACAACTATATACTGGAATCGTCAGCATTTTAACTGATTCACACAGGAAACACCAGAGAAATTCGGCCTCCAATGGTAAACATAAACAGTATAGTCTTCACGTACAGTCTTTCTACACAACTTTTGAGCTGAGTAAACCTGAATTCCTAATATTTGAAAGCGAACTCAAGTGAAAACTCACCCTAAACTAGATGGAGTTGTAAGTATTATCAGTTTTGTGGTCATGACCCAGCTTTCCACTGGTAAACTCCGTGATTGAAAACAGCTGGAAATGTAGTAAGAATAAATTTCCTTTCATTTCAAGTGTTTCTTACAAGTTTTTTTATCATTTCTGGAAACTATAATTGCGTATTTGAAGAGTTTTACCACAATTAGGGAGTGTTCCTACAACTATATACTGGAATCGTCAGCATTTTAACTGATTCACACAGAAAACGCCAGAGAAATTCGGCCTCAATTTTAAACATAAACAGTATATTGCACACTTACAGTCTTTCTATACAAATTTTGAGCTGTATAAACCTGAAATCCTAATATTTGAAAGCCAATTCAAGTGAAAACTCTCCCTAAACTAGCCGGAGTTGTAAATATTATCAGTTTTCTGGCTATGTTCCACCTTTCCACTGGTAACCTCCGTGCTTGAAAATGGCTGGAAATCTAGTAAGAATCTATTTGCTTTTATTTCAAGTGTTTCTTACGGGTTATTTATCATTTCTGGAAAGTATAATTGCGTATTTGAAGAGTTTTACCACAATTAGAGAGTGTTCCTACAACTACATACTGGAATCGTCTGCATTTTAACTGATTCACACAGGAAACACCAGAGAAATTCGGCCTCCAATTGTAAACATAAACAGTATAGTCCTCACTTACAGTCTTTCTACACAAATTTTGAGCTGTATAAACCTGAATTCCTAATATTTGAAAGCGAACTCAAGTGAAAACTCACTCTAAACTAGATGGAGTTGTAAGTATTATCAGTTTTCTGGTCATTACCCAGATTTCCTGTGGTAACCTCCGTGATTGAAAACGGCTGGAAATGTAGTAAGAATCAAGTTACTTTTATTTCAAGTGTTTCTTACGAGTTATTTATCATTTCTGGAAACTATAATTGCGTATTTGAAGAGTTTTACCACAATTAGAGAGTGTTCCTACAACTACATACTGGAATCGTCAGCATTTTAACTGATTCACACAGGAAACACCAGAGAAATTCGGCCTCCAATTGTAAACATAAACAGTATAGTCTTCACGTACAGTCTTTCTACACAACTTTTGAGCTGAATAAACCTGAATTCCTAATATTTGAAAGCGAACTCAAGTGAAAACTCACCCTAAACTAGATGGAGTTGTAAGTATTATCAGTTTTGTGGTCATGACCCAGCTTTCCACTGGTAAACTCCGTGATTGAAAACGGCTGGAAATGTACTAAGAATAAATTTCCGTTCATTTCAAGTGTTTCTTCAAGTTTCTTTATCATTTCTGGAAAGTAAAATTGCGTATTTGAAGAGTTTTACCAAAATTAGAGAGTGTTCCTACAACTATATACTGGAATCGGCAGCATTTTAACTGATTCACACAGAAAACACCAGAGAAATTCGGCTTCTAATTGTAAACATAAACTGTATAGTCTTCACTTAGAATCTTTCTACACAAATTTTGAGCTGTATAAAGCTGAATTCCTAAAATTTGAAAGCGAACTCAAGTGAAAACTCACCCTAAAATAGACTGTGTTTTAAGTATTATCAGTTTTCTAGTCATGACCAGCTTTCCACTGGTAACCTCCATGATTGAAAACGCCCAGAAATGTAGTAAGAATAAATTTCCTTTCATTTCAAGTGTTTCTTACAAGTTTTTTTTATCATTTCTGGAAACTATAATTGCCTAATTGAAGAGTTTTACCACAATTAGAGAGTGTTCCTACAACTATACACTGGAATCGTCAGCATTTTAACTGATTCACACAGAAAACGCCAGAAAAATTAGGCCTCAATTTTAAACATAAACAGTGTATTGCACACTTACAGTCTTTCTATACAAATTTTGAGCTGTATAAACCTGAATTCCTAATGTTTGAAAGCCAATTCAAGTGAAAACTCTCCCTAAACTAGCCGGAGTTTTAAATATTATCAGTTTTCTGGCTATGTCCCACCTTTCCACTGGTAACCTCCGTGATTGAAAACGGCTGGAAATGTAGTAAGAATCTATTTGCTTTTATTTCAAGTGTTTCTTACAAGTTTTTTTTATCATTTCTGGAAACTATAATTGCGTAATTGAAGAGTTTTACCACAATTAGAGAGTGTTCCTACAACTATATACGGGAATCGTCAGCATTTTAACTGATTCACACAGAAAACGCCAGAAAAATTAGGCCTCAATTTTAAACATAAACAGTATATTGCACACTTACAGTCTTTCTATACAAATTTTGAGCTGTATAAACCTGAATTCCTAATATTTGAAAGCGAACTCAAGTGAAAACTCACTCTAAACTAGATGGAGTTGTAAGTATTATCAGTTTTCTGGTCATTACCCAGATTTCCTGTGGTAACCTCCGTGATTGAAAACGGCTGGAAATGTAGTAAGAATCAAGTTACTTTTATTTCAAGTGTTTCTTACGAGTTATTTATCATTTCTGGAAACTATAATTGCGTATTTGAAGAGTTTTACCACAATTAGAGAGTGTTCCTACAACTATATACTGGAATCGTCAGCATTTTAACTGATTCACACAGGAAACACCAGAGAAATTCGGCCTGCAATTGTAAACATAAACAGTATAGTCTTCACATACAGTCTTTCTACACAAATTTTGAGCTGAATAAACCTGAATTCCTACTATTTGAAAGCGAACTCAAGTGAAAACTCACCCTAAACTAGACGGAGTTGTAAGTATTATCAGTTTTCTGGTCATGACCCAGCTTTCCACTGGTAAACTCCGTGATTGAAAACAGCTGGAAATGTAGTAAGAATAAATTTCCTTTCATTTCAAGTGTTTCTTACAAGTTTTTTTATCATTTCTGGAAACTATAATTGCGTATTTGAAGAGTTTTACCACAATTAGTGAGTGTTCCTACAACTATATACTGGAATCGTCAGCATTTTAACTGATTCACACAGAAAACGCCATTGAAATTCGGCCTCACTTTTAAACATAAACAGTATAGTCCTCACTTACAGTCTTTCTACACAAATTTTGAGCTGTATAAACCTGAATTCCTAATATTTGAAAGCGCACTCAAGTGAAAACTCACTCTAAACTAGTTGGAGTTGTAAGTATTATCAGGTTTCTGGTCATTACCCAGATTTCCTGTGGTAACCTCCGTGATTGAAGACGGCTGGAAATGTAGTAAGAATCAAGTTCCTTTTATTTCAAGTGTTTCTTACAAGTTTTTTATCATTTCTGGAAGCTATAATTGCGTATTTGAAGAGTTTTACCAAAATTAGAGAGTGTTCCTACAACTATATACTGGAATCGTCAGCATTTTAACTGATTCACACAGGAAACACCAGAGAAATTCGGCCTCCAATGGTAAACATAAACAGTATAGTCTTCACGTACAGTCTTTCTACACAACTTTTGAGCTGAGTAAACCTGAATTCCTAATATTTGAAAGCGAACTCAAGTGAAAACTCACCCTAAACTAGATGGAGTTGTAAGTATTATCAGTTTTGTGGTCATGACCCAGCTTTCCACTGGTAAACTCCGTGATTGAAAACAGCTGGAAATGTAGTAAGAATAAATTTCCTTTCATTTCAAGTGTTTCTTACAAGTTTTTTTATCATTTCTGGAAACTATAATTGCGTATTTGAAGAGTTTTACCACAATTAGGGAGTGTTCCTACAACTATATACTGGAATCGTCAGCATTTTAACTGATTCACACAGAAAACGCCAGAGAAATTCGGCCTCAATTTTAAACATAAACAGTATATTGCACACTTACAGTCTTTCTATACAAATTTTGAGCTGTATAAACCTGAAATCCTAATATTTGAAAGCCAATTCAAGTGAAAACTCTCCCTAAACTAGCCGGAGTTGTAAATATTATCAGTTTTCTGGCTATGTTCCACCTTTCCACTGGTAACCTCCGTGCTTGAAAACGGCTGGAAATCTAGTAAGAATCTATTTGCTTTTATTTCAAGTGTTTCTTACGGGTTATTTATCATTTCTGGAAAGTATAATTGCGTATTTGAAGAGTTTTACCACAATTAGAGAGTGTTCCTACAACTACATACTGGAATCGTCTGCATTTTAACTGATTCACCCAGGAAACACCAGAGAAATTCGGCCTCCAATTGTAAACATAAACAGTATAGTCCTCACTTACAGTCTTTCTACACAAATTTTGAGCTGTATAAACCTGAATTCCTAATATTTGAAAGCGAACTCAAGTGAAAACTCACTCTAAACTAGATGGAGTTGTAAGTATTATCAGTTTTCTGGTCATGACCCAGATTTCCTGTGGTAACCTCCGTGATTGAAAACGGCTGGAAATGTAGTAAGAATCAAGTTACTTTTATTTCAAGTGTTTCTTACGAGTTATTTATCATTTCTGGAAACTATAATTGCGTATTTGAAGAGTTTTACCACAATTAGAGAGTGTTCCTACAACTACATACTGGAATCGTCAGCATTTTAACTGATTCACACAGGAAACACCAGAGAAATTCGGCCTCCAATTGTAAACATAAACAGTATAGTCTTCACGTACAGTCTTTCTACACAACTTTTGAGCTGAATAAACCTGAATTCCTAATATTTGAAAGCGAACTCAAGTGAAAACTCACCCTAAACTAGATGGAGTTGTAAGTATTATCAGTTTTGTGGTCATGACCCAGCTTTCCACTGGTAAACTCCGTGATTGAAAACGGCTGGAAATGTACTAAGAATAAATTTCCGTTCATTTCAAGTGTTTCTTCAAGTTTCTTTATCATTTCTGGAAAGTAAAATTGCGTATTTGAAGAGTTTTACCAAAATTAGAGAGTGTTCCTACAACTATATACTGGAATCGGCAGCATTTTAACTGATTCACACAGAAAACACCAGAGAAATTCGGCTTCTAATTGTAAACATAAACTGTATAGTCTACACTTAGAATCTTTCTACACAAATTTTGAGCTGTATAAAGCTGAATTCCTAAAATTTGAAAGCGAACTCAAGTGAAAACTCACCCTAAAATAGACTGTGTTTTAAGTATTATCAGTTTTCTGGTCATGACCAGCTTTCCACTGGTAACCTCCATGATTGAAAACGCCCAGAAATGTAGTAAGAATAAATTTCCTTTCATTTCAAGTGTTTCTTACAAGTTTTTTTTATCATTTCTGGAAACTATAATTGCCTAATTGAAGAGTTTTACCACAATTAGAGAGTGTTCCTACAACTATACACTGGAATCGTCAGCATTTTAACTGATTCACACAGAAAACGCCAGAAAAATTAGGCCTCAATTTTAAACATAAACAGTGTATTGCACACTTACAGTCTTTCTATACAAATTTTGAGCTGTATAAACCTGAATTCCTAATGTTTGAAAGCCAATTCAAGTGAAAACTCTCCCTAAACTAGCCGGAGTTTTAAATATTATCAGTTTTCTGGCTATGTCCCACCTTTCCACTGGTAACCTCCGTGATTGAAAACGGCTGGAAATGTAGTAAGAATCTATTTGCTTTTATTTCAAGTGTTTCTTACAAGTTTTTTTTATCATTTCTGGAAACTATAATTGCGTAATTGAAGAGTTTTACCACAATTAGAGAGTGTTCCTACAACTATATACGGGAATCGTCAGCATTTTAACTGATTCACACAGAAAACGCCAGAAAAATTAGGCCTCAATTTTAAACATAAACAGTATATTGCACACTTACAGTCTTTCTATACAAATTTTGAGCTGTATAAACCTGAATTCCTAATATTTGAAAGCGAACTCAAGTGAAAACTCACTCTAAACTAGATGGAGTTGTAAGTATTATCAGTTTTCTGGTCATTACCCAGATTTCCTGTGGTAACCTCCGTGATTGAAAACGGCTGGAAATGTAGTAAGAATCAAGTTACTTTTATTTCAAGTGTTTCTTACGAGTTATTTATCATTTCTGGAAACTATAATTGCGTATTTGAAGAGTTTTACCACAATTAGAGAGTGTTCCTACAACTACATACTGGAATCGTCAGCATTTTAACTGATTCACACAGGAAACACCAGAGAAATTCGGCCTCCAATTGTAAACATAAACAGTATAGTCTTCACGTACAGTCTTTCTACACAACTTTTGAGCTGAATAAACCTGAATTCCTAATATTTGAAAGCGAACTCAAGTGAAAACTCACCCTAAACTAGATGGAGTTGTAAGTATTATCAGTTTTGTGGTCATGACCCAGCTTTCCACTGGTAAACTCCGTGATTGAAAACGGCTGGAAATGTAGTAAGAATAAATTTCCGTTCATTTCAAGTGTTTCTTCAAGTTTCTTTATCATTTCTGGAAAGTAAAATTGCGTATTTGAAGAGTTTTACCACAATTAGAGAGTGTTCCTACAACTACATACTGGAATTGTCAGCATTTTAACTGATTCACACAGGAAACAGCAGAGAAATTCGGCCTCAAATTGTAAACATAAACAGTATAGTCCTCACTTACAGTCTTTCTACACAAATTTTGAGCTGTATAAACCTGAATTCCTAATATTTGAAAGCGCACTCAAGTGAAAACTCACTCTAAACTAGTTGGAGTTGTAAGTATTATCAGGTTTCTGGTCATTACCCAGATTTCCTGTGGTAACCTCCGTGATTGAAGACGGCTGGAAATGTAGTAAGAATCAAGTTCATTTTATTTCAAGTGTTTCTTACAAGTTTTTTATCATTTCTGGAAGCTATAATTGCGTATTTGAAGAGTTTTACCAAAATTAGAGGGTGTTCCTACAACTATATACTGGAATCGTCAGCATTTTAACTGATTCACACAGGAAACACCAGAGAAATTCGGCCTGCAATTGTAAACATAAACAGTATAGTCTTCACATACAGTCTTTCTACACAAATTTTGAGCTGAATAAACCTGAATTCCTACTATTTGAAAGCGAACTCAAGTGAAAACTCACCCTAAACTAGACGGAGTTGTAAGTATTATCAGTTTTCTGGTCATGACCCAGCTTTCCACTGGTAAACTCCGTGATTGAAAACAGCTGGAAATGTAGTAAGAATAAATTTCCTTTCATTTCAAGTGTTTCTTACAAGTTTTTTTATCATTTCTGGAAACTATAATTGCGTATTTGAAGAGTTTTACCACAATTAGTGAGTGTTCCTACAACTATATACTGGAATCGTCAGCATTTTAACTGATTCACACAGAAAACGCCAGAGAAATTCGGCATCACTTTTAAACATAAACAGTATATTGCACACTTACAGTCTTTCTATACAAATTTTGAGCTGTATAAACCTGAAATCCTAATATTTGAAAGCCAATTCAAGTGAAAACTCTCCCTAAACTAGCCGGAGTTGTAAATATTATCAGTTTTCTGGCTATGTTCCACCTTTCCACTCGTAACCTCCGTGATTGAAAACGGCTGGAAATCTAGTAAGAATCTATTTGCTTTTATTTCAAGTGTTTCTTACGAGTTATTTATCATTTCTGGAAACTATAATTGCGTATTTGAAGAGTTGTACCACAATTAGAGAGTGTACCTACAACTACATACTGGAATCGTCAGCATTTTAACTGATTCACACAGGAAACACCAGAGAAATTCGGCCTCCAATTGTAAACATAAACAGTATAGTCTTCACATACAGTCTTTCTACACAAATTTTGAGCTGAATAAACCTGAATTCCTACTATTTGAAAGCGAACTCAAGTGA
Organism: Myotis daubentonii; assembly: GCF_963259705.1. NCBI lineage: Eukaryota > Metazoa > Chordata > Mammalia > Chiroptera > Vespertilionidae > Myotis > Myotis daubentonii. The sequence continues at coordinate 76,185,900 of NC_081861.1, read as the reverse complement.
AAACTCACCCTAAACTAGACGGAGTTGTAAGTATTATCAGTTTTCTGGTCATGACCCAGCTTTCCACTGGTAAACTCCGTGATTGAAAACAGCTGGAAATGTAGTAAGAATAAATTTCCTTTCATTTCAAGTGTTTCTTCAAGTTTCTTTATCATTTCTGGAAAGTAAAATTGCGTATTTGAAGAGTTTTACCACAATTAGAGAGTGTTCCTACAACTACATACTGGAATTGTCAGCATTTTAACTGATTCACACAGGAAACAGCAGAGAAATTCGGCCTCAAATTGTAAACATAAACAGTATAGTCCTCACTTACAGTCTTTCTACACAAATTTTGAGCTGTATAAACCTGAATTCCTAATATTTGAAAGCGCACTCAAATGAAAACTCACTCTAAACTAGTTGGAGTTGTAAGTATTATCAGGTTTCTGGTCATTACCCAGATTTCCTGTGGTAACCTCCGTGATTGAAGACGGCTGGAAATGTAGTAAGAATCAAGTTCCTTTTATTTCAAGTGTTTCTTACAAGTTTTTTATCATTTCTGGAAGCTATAATTGCGTATTTGAAGAGTTTTACCAAAATTAGAGAGTGTTCCTACAACTATATACTGGAATCGTCAGCATTTTAACTGATTCACACAGGAAACACCAGAGAAATTCGGCCTCCAATTGTAAACATAAACAGTATAGTCTTCACATACAGTCTTTCTACACAAATTTTGAGCTTAATAAACCTGAATTCCTACTATTTGAAAGCGAACTCAAGTGAAAACTCACCCTAAACTAGACGGAGTTGTAAGTATTATCAGTTTTCTGGTCATGACCCAGCTTTCCACTGGTAAACTCCGTGATTGAAAACAGCTGGAAATGTAGTAAGAATAAATTTCCTTTCATTTCAAGTGTTTCTTACAAGTTTTTTTATCATTTCTGGAAACTATAATTGCGTATTTGAAGAGTTTTACCACAATTAGAGAGTGTTCCTACAACTATATACGGGAATCGTCAGCATTTTAACTGATTCACACAGAAAACGCCAGAAAAATTAGGCCTCAATTTTAAACATAAACAGTATATTGCACACTTACAGTCTTTCTATACAAATTTTGAGCTGTATAAACCTGAATTCCTAATATTTGAAAGCGAACTCAAGTGAAAACTCACTCTAAACTAGATGGAGTTGTAAGTATTATCAGTTTTCTGGTCATTACCCAGATTTCCTGTGGTAACCTCCGTGATTGAAAACGGCTGGAAATGTAGTAAGAATCAAGTTACTTTTATTTCAAGTGTTTCTTACGAGTTATTTATCATTTCTGGAAACTATAATTGCGTATTTGAAGAGTTTTACCACAATTAGAGAGTGTTCCTACAACTACATACTGGAATCGTCAGCATTTTAACTGATTCACACAGGAAACACCAGAGAAATTCGGCCTCCAATTGTAAACATAAACAGTATAGTCTTCACGTACAGTCTTTCTACACAACTTTTGAGCTGAATAAACCTGAATTCCTAATATTTGAAAGCGAACTCAAGTGAAAACTCACCCTAAACTAGATGGAGTTGTAAGTATTATCAGTTTTGTGGTCATGACCCAGCTTTCCACTGGTAAACTCCGTGATTGAAAACGGCTGGAAATGTAGTAAGAATAAATTTCCGTTCATTTCAAGTGTTTCTTCAAGTTTCTTTATCATTTCTGGAAAGTAAAATTGCGTATTTGAAGAGTTTTACCACAATTAGAGAGTGTTCCTACAACTACATACTGGAATTGTCAGCATTTTAACTGATTCACACAGGAAACAGCAGAGAAATTCGGCCTCAAATTGTAAACATAAACAGTATAGTCCTCACTTACAGTCTTTCTACACAAATTTTGAGCTGTATAAACCTGAATTCCTAATATTTGAAAGCGCACTCAAGTGAAAACTCACTCTAAACTAGTTGGAGTTGTAAGTATTATCAGGTTTCTGGTCATTACCCAGATTTCCTGTGGTAACCTCCGTGATTGAAGACGGCTGGAAATGTAGTAAGAATCAAGTTCATTTTATTTCAAGTGTTTCTTACAAGTTTTTTATCATTTCTGGAAGCTATAATTGCGTATTTGAAGAGTTTTACCAAAATTAGAGGGTGTTCCTACAACTATATACTGGAATCGTCAGCATTTTAACTGATTCACACAGGAAACACCAGAGAAATTCGGCCTGCAATTGTAAACATAAACAGTATAGTCTTCACATACAGTCTTTCTACACAAATTTTGAGCTGAATAAACCTGAATTCCTACTATTTGAAAGCGAACTCAAGTGAAAACTCACCCTAAACTAGACGGAGTTGTAAGTATTATCAGTTTTCTGGTCATGACCCAGCTTTCCACTGGTAAACTCCGTGATTGAAAACAGCTGGAAATGTAGTAAGAATAAATTTCCTTTCATTTCAAGTGTTTCTTACAAGTTTTTTTATCATTTCTGGAAACTATAATTGCGTATTTGAAGAGTTTTACCACAATTAGTGAGTGTTCCTACAACTATATACTGGAATCGTCAGCATTTTAACTGATTCACACAGAAAACGCCAGAGAAATTCGGCATCACTTTTAAACATAAACAGTATATTGCACACTTACAGTCTTTCTATACAAATTTTGAGCTGTATAAACCTGAAATCCTAATATTTGAAAGCCAATTCAAGTGAAAACTCTCCCTAAACTAGCCGGAGTTGTAAATATTATCAGTTTTCTGGCTATGTTCCACCTTTCCACTCGTAACCTCCGTGATTGAAAACGGCTGGAAATCTAGTAAGAATCTATTTGCTTTTATTTCAAGTGTTTCTTACGAGTTATTTATCATTTCTGGAAACTATAATTGCGTATTTGAAGAGTTGTACCACAATTAGAGAGTGTACCTACAACTACATACTGGAATCGTCAGCATTTTAACTGATTCACACAGGAAACACCAGAGAAATTCGGCCTCCAATTGTAAACATAAACAGTATAGTCTTCACATACAGTCTTTCTACACAAATTTTGAGCTGAATAAACCTGAATTCCTACTATTTGAAAGCGAACTCAAGTGAAAACTCACCCTAAACTAGACGGAGTTGTAAGTATTATCAGTTTTCTGGTCATGACCCAGCTTTCCACTGGTAAACTCCGTGATTGAAAACAGCTGGAAATGTAGTAAGAATAAATTTCCTTTCATTTCAAGTGTTTCTTCAAGTTTCTTTATCATTTCTGGAAAGTAAAATTGCGTATTTGAAGAGTTTTACCACAATTAGAGAGTGTTCCTACAACTACATACTGGAATTGTCAGCATTTTAACTGATTCACACAGGAAACAGCAGAGAAATTCGGCCTCAAATTGTAAACATAAACAGTATAGTCCTCACTTACAGTCTTTCTACACAAATTTTGAGCTGTATAAACCTGAATTCCTAATATTTGAAAGCGCACTCAAATGAAAACTCACTCTAAACTAGTTGGAGTTGTAAGTATTATCAGGTTTCTGGTCATTACCCAGATTTCCTGTGGTAACCTCCGTGATTGAAGACGGCTGGAAATGTAGTAAGAATCAAGTTCCTTTTATTTCAAGTGTTTCTTACAAGTTTTTTATCATTTCTGGAAGCTATAATTGCGTATTTGAAGAGTTTTACCAAAATTAGAGAGTGTTCCTACAACTATATACTGGAATCGTCAGCATTTTAACTGATTCACACAGGAAACACCAGAGAAATTCGGCCTCCAATTGTAAACATAAACAGTATAGTCTTCACATACAGTCTTTCTACACAACTTTTGAGCTGAATAAACCTGAATTCCTAATATTTGAAAGCGAACTCAAGTGAAAACTCACCCTAAACTAGATGGAGTTGTAAGTATTATCAGTTTTGTGGTCATGACCCAGCTTTCCACTGGTAAACTCCGTGATTGAAAACGGCTGGAAATGTAGTAAGAATAAATTTCCGTTCATTTCAAGTGTTTCTTCAAGTTTCTTTATCATTTCTGGAAAGTAAAATTGCGTATTTGAAGAGTTTTACCACAATTAGAGAGTGTTCCTACAACTACATACTGGAATTGTCAGCATTTTAACTGATTCACACAGGAAACAGCAGAGAAATTCGGCCTCAAATTGTAAACATAAACAGTATAGTCCTCACTTACAGTCTTTCTACACAAATTTTGAGCTGTATAAACCTGAATTCCTAATATTTGAAAGCGCACTCAAGTGAAAACTCACTCTAAACTAGTTGGAGTTGTAAGTATTATCAGGTTTCTGGTCATTACCCAGATTTCCTGTGGTAACCTCCGTGATTGAAGACGGCTGGAAATGTAGTAAGAATCAAGTTCCTTTTATTTCAAGTGTTTCTTACAAGTTTTTTATCATTTCTGGAAGCTATAATTGCGTATTTGAAGAGTTTTACCAAAATTAGAGGGTGTTCCTACAACTATATACTGGAATCGTCAGCATTTTAACTGATTCACACAGGAAACACCAGAGAAATTCGGCCTGCAATTGTAAACATAAACAGTATAGTCTTCACATACAGTCTTTCTACACAAATTTTGAGCTGAATAAACCTGAATTCCTACTATTTGAAAGCGAACTCAAGTGAAAACTCACCCTAAACTAGACGGAGTTGTAAGTATTATCAGTTTTCTGGTCATGACCCAGCTTTCCACTGGTAAACTCCGTGATTGAAAACAGCTGGAAATGTAGTAAGAATAAATTTCCTTTCATTTCAAGTGTTTCTTACAAGTTTTTTTATCATTTCTGGAAACTATAATTGCGTATTTGAAGAGTTTTACCACAATTAGTGAGTGTTCCTACAACTATATACTGGAAACGTCAGCATTTTAACTGATTCACACAGAAAACGCCAGAGAAATTCGGCCTCACTTTTAAACATAAACAGTATATTGCACACTTACAGTCTTTCTATACAAATTTTGAGCTGTATAAACCTGAAATCCTAATATTTGAAAGCCAATTCAAGTGAAAACTCTCCCTAAACTAGCCGGAGTTGTAAATATTATCAGTTTTCTGGCTATGTTCCACCTTTCCACTCGTAACCTCCGTGATTGAAAACGGCTGGAAATCTAGTAAGAATCTATTTGCTTTTATTTCAAGTGTTTCTTACGAGTTATTTATCATTTCTGGAAACTATAATTGCGTATTTGAAGAGTTGTACCACAATTAGAGAGTGTACCTACAACTACATACTGGAATCGTCAGCATTTTAACTGATTCACACAGGAAACACCAGAGAAATTCGGCCTCCAATTGTAAACATAAACAGTATAGTCTTCACATACAGTCTTTCTACACAAATTTTGAGCTGAATAAACCTGAATTCCTACTATTTGAAAGCGAACTCAAGTGAAAACTCACCCTAAACTAGATGGAGTTGTAAGTATTATCAGTTTTGTGGTCATGACCCAGCTTTCCACTGGTAAACTCCGTGATTGAAAACGGCTGGAAATGTAGTAAGAATAAATTTCCGTTCATTTCAAGTGTTTCTTCAAGTTTCTTTATCATTTCTGGAAAGTAAAATTGCGTATTTGAAGAGTTTTACCACAATTAGAGAGTGTTCCTACAACTACATACTGGAATTGTCAGCATTTTAACTGATTCACACAGGAAACAGCAGAGAAATTCGGCCTCAAATTGTAAACATAAACAGTATAGTCCTCACTTACAGTCTTTCTACACAAATTTTGAGCTGTATAAACCTGAATTCCTAATATTTGAAAGCGCACTCAAGTGAAAACTCACTCTAAACTAGTTGGAGTTGTAAGTATTATCAGGTTTCTGGTCATTACCCAGATTTCCTGTGGTAACCTCCGTGATTGAAGACGGCTGGAAATGTAGTAAGAATCAAGTTCCTTTTATTTCAAGTGTTTCTTACAAGTTTTTTATCATTTCTGGAAGCTATAATTGCGTATTTGAAGAGTTTTACCAAAATTAGAGGGTGTTCCTACAACTATATACTGGAATCGTCAGCATTTTAACTGATTCACACAGGAAACACCAGAGAAATTCGGCCTGCAATTGTAAACATAAACAGTATAGTCTTCACATACAGTCTTTCTACACAAATTTTGAGCTGAATAAACCTGAATTCCTACTATTTGAAAGCGAACTCAAGTGAAAACTCACCCTAAACTAGACGGAGTTGTAAGTATTATCAGTTTTCTGGTCATGACCCAGCTTTCCACTGGTAAACTCCGTGATTGAAAACAGCTGGAAATGTAGTAAGAATAAATTTCCTTTCATTTCAAGTGTTTCTTACAAGTTTTTTTATCATTTCTGGAAACTATAATTGCGTATTTGAAGAGTTTTACCACAATTAGTGAGTGTTCCTACAACTATATACTGGAAACGTCAGCATTTTAACTGATTCACACAGAAAACGCCAGAGAAATTCGGCCTCACTTTTAAACATAAACAGTATATTGCACACTTACAGTCTTTCTATACAAATTTTGAGCTGTATAAACCTGAAATCCTAATATTTGAAAGCCAATTCAAGTGAAAACTCTCCCTAAACTAGCCGGAGTTGTAAATATTATCAGTTTTCTGGCTATGTTCCACCTTTCCACTCGTAACCTCCGTGATTGAAAACGGCTGGAAATCTAGTAAGAATCTATTTGCTTTTATTTCAAGTGTTTCTTACGAGTTATTTATCATTTCTGGAAACTATAATTGCGTATTTGAAGAGTTGTACCACAATTAGAGAGTGTACCTACAACTACATACTGGAATCGTCAGCATTTTAACTGATTCACACAGGAAACACCAGAGAAATTCGGCCTCCAATTGTAAACATAAACAGTATAGTCTTCACATACAGTCTTTCTACACAAATTTTGAGCTGAATAAACCTGAATTCCTACTATTTGAAAGCGAACTCAAGTGAAAACTCACCCTAAACTAGACGGAGTTGTAAGTATTATCAGTTTTCTGGTCATGACCCAGCTTTCCACTGGTAAACTCCGTGATTGAAAACAGCTGGAAATGTAGTAAGAATAAATTTCCTTTCATTTCAAGTGTTTCTTCAAGTTTCTTTATCATTTCTGGAAAGTAAAATTGCGTATTTGAAGAGTTTTACCACAATTAGAGAGTGTTCCTACAACTACATACTGGAATTGTCAGCATTTTAACTGATTCACACAGGAAACAGCAGAGAAATTCGGCCTCAAATTGTAAACATAAACAGTATAGTCCTCACTTACAGTCTTTCTACACAAATTTTGAGCTGTATAAACCTGAATTCCTAATATTTGAAAGCGCACTCAAATGAAAACTCACTCTAAACTAGTTGGAGTTGTAAATATTATCAGGTTTCTGGTCATTACCCAGATTTCCTGTGGTAACCTCCGTGATTGAAGACGGCTGGAAATGTAGTAAGAATCAAGTTCCTTTTATTTCAAGTGTTTCTTACAAGTTTTTTATCATTTCTGGAAGCTATAATTGCGTATTTGAAGAGTTTTACCAAAATTAGAGAGTGTTCCTACAACTATATACTGGAATCGTCAGCATTTTAACTGATTCACACAGGAAACACCAGAGAAATTCGGCCTCCAATTGTAAACATAAACAGTATAGTCTTCACATACAGTCTTTCTACACAAATTTTGAGCTTAATAAACCTGAATTCCTACTATTTGAAAGCGAACTCAAGTGAAAACTCACCCTAAACTAGACGGAGTTGTAAGTATTATCAGTTTTCTGGTCATGACCCAGCTTTCCACTGGTAAACTCCGTGATTGAAAACAGCTGGAAATGTAGTAAGAATAAATTTCCTTTCATTTCAAGTGTTTCTTACAAGTTTTTTTATCATTTCTGGAAACTATAATTGCGTATTTGAAGAGTTTTACCACAATTAGTGAGTGTTCCTACAACTATATACTGGAATCGTCAGCATTTTAACTGATTCACACAGAAAACGCCATTGAAATTCGGCCTCAATTTTAAACATAAACAGTATATTGCACACTTACAGTCTTTCTATACAAATTTTGAGCTGTATAAACCTGAAATCCTAATATTTGAAAGCCAATTCAAGTGAAAACTCTCCCTAAACTAGCCGGAGTTGTAAATATTATCAGTTTTCTGTCTATGTTCCACCTTTCCACTCGTAACCTCCGTGCTTGAAAACGGATGGAAATCTAGTAAGAATCTATTTGCTTTTATTTCAAGTGTTTCTTACGAGTTATTTATCATTTCTGGAAACTATAATTGCGTATTTGAAGAGTTGTACCACAATTAGAGAGTGTACCTACAACTACATACTGGAATCGTCAGCATTTCAACTGATTCACACAGGAAACACCAGAGAAATTCGGCCTCCAATTGTAAACATAAACAGTATAGTCTTCACATACAGTCTTTCTACACAAATTTTGAGCTGAATAAACCTGAATTCCTACTATTTGAAAGCGAACTCAAGTGAAAACTCACCCTAAACTAGACGGAGTTGTAAGTATTATCAGTTTTCTGGTCATGACCCAGCTTTCCACTGGTAAACTCCGTGATTGAAAACAGCTGGAAATGTAGTAAGAATAAATTTCCTTTCATTTCAAGTGTTTCTTCAAGTTTCTTTATCATTTCTGGAAAGTAAAATTGCGTATTTGAAGAGTTTTACCACAATTAGAGAGTGTTCCTACAACTACATACTGGAATTGTCAGCATTTTAACTGATTCACACAGGAAACAGCAGAGAAATTCGGCCTCAAATTGTAAACATAAACAGTATAGTCCTCACTTACAGTCTTTCTACACAAATTTTGAGCTGTATAAACCTGAATTCCTAATATTTGAAAGCGCACTCAAATGAAAACTCACTCTAAACTAGTTGGAGTTGTAAATATTATCAGGTTTCTGGTCATTACCCAGATTTCCTGTGGTAACCTCCGTGATTGAAGACGGCTGGAAATGTAGTAAGAATCAAGTTCCTTTTATTTCAAGTGTTTCTTACAAGTTTTTTATCATTTCTGGAAGCTATAATTGCGTATTTGAAGAGTTTTACCAAAATTAGAGAGTGTTCCTACAACTATATACTGGAATCGTCAGCATTTTAACTGATTCACACAGGAAACACCAGAGAAATTCGGCCTCCAATTGTAAACATAAACAGTATAGTCTTCACATACAGTCTTTCTACACAAATTTTGAGCTTAATAAACCTGAATTCCTACTATTTGAAAGCGAACTCAAGTGAAAACTCACCCTAAACTAGACGGAGTTGTAAGTATTATCAGTTTTCTGGTCATGACCCAGCTTTCCACTGGTAAACTCCGTGATTGAAAACAGCTGGAAATGTAGTAAGAATAAATTTCCTTTCATTTCAAGTGTTTCTTACAAGTTTTTTTATCATTTCTGGAAACTATAATTGCGTATTTGAAGAGTTTTACCACAATTAGTGAGTGTTCCTACAACTATATACTGGAATCGTCAGCATTTTAACTGATTCACACAGAAAACGCCATTGAAATTCGGCCTCAATTTTAAACATAAACAGTATATTGCACACTTACAGTCTTTCTATACAAATTTTGAGCTGTATAAACCTGAAATCCTAATATTTGAAAGCCAATTCAAGTGAAAACTCTCCCTAAACTAGCCGGAGTTGTAAATATTATCAGTTTTCTGTCTATGTTCCACCTTTCCACTCGTAACCTCCGTGCTTGAAAACGGATGGAAATCTAGTAAGAATCTATTTGCTTTTATTTCAAGTGTTTCTTACGAGTTATTTATCATTTCTGGAAACTATAATTGCGTATTTGAAGAGTTGTACCACAATTAGAGAGTGTACCTACAACTACATACTGGAATCGTCAGCATTTCAACTGATTCACACAGGAAACACCAGAGAAATTCGGCCTCCAATTGTAAACATAAACAGTATAGTCTTCACATACAGTCTTTCTACACAAATTTTGAGCTGAATAAACCTGAATTCCTACTATTTGAAAGCGAACTCAAGTGAAAACTCACCCTAAACTAGACGGAGTTGTAAGTATTATCAGTTTTCTGGTCATGACCCAGCTTTCCACTGGTAAACTCCGTGATTGAAAACAGCTGGAAATGTAGTAAGAATAAATTTCCTTTCATTTCAAGTGTTTCTTCAAGTTTCTTTATCATTTCTGGAAAGTAAAATTGCGTATTTGAAGAGTTTTACCACAATTAGAGAGTGTTCCTACAACTACATACTGGAATTGTCAGCATTTTAACTGATTCACACAGGAAACAGCAGAGAAATTCGGCCTCCAATTGTAAACATAAACAGTATAGTCCTCACTTACAGTCTTTCTACACAAATTTTGAGCTGTATAAACCTGAATTCCTAATATTTGAAAGCGAACTCAAGTGAAAACTCACTCTAAACTAGATGGAGTTGTAAGTATTATCAGTTTTCTGGTCATTACCCAGATTTCCTGTGGTAACCTCCGTGATTGAAAACGGCTGGAAATGTAGTAAGAATCAAGTTACTTTTATTTCAAGTGTTTCTTACGAGTTATTTATCATTTCTGGAAGCTATAATTGCGTATTTGAAGAGTTTTACCAAAATTAGAGAGTGTTCCTACAACTATATACTGGAATCGTCAGCATTTTAACTGATTCACACAGGAAACACCAGAGAAATTCGGCCTCCAATTGTAAACATAAACAGTATAGTCTTCACGTACAGTCTTTCTACACAACTTTTGAGCTGTATAAAGCTGAATTCCTAAAATTTGAAAGCGAACTCAAGTGAAAACTCACCCTAAAATAGACTGAGTTTTAAGTATTATCAGTTTTCTGGTCATGACCAGCTTTCCACTGGTAACCTCCATGATTGAAAACGCCCAGAAATGTAGTAAGAATAAATTTCCTTTCATTTCAAGTGTTTCTTACAAGTTTTTTTTATCATTTCTGGAAACTATAATTGCCTAATTGAAGAGTTTTACCACAATTAGAGAGTGTTCCTACAACTATACACTGGAATCGTCAGCATTTTAACTGATTCACACAGAAAACGCCAGAAAAATTAGGCCTCAATTTTAAACATAAAAAGTGTATTGCACACTTACAGTCTTTCTATACAAATTTTGAGCTGTATAAACCTGAATTCCTAATGTTTGAAAGCCAATTCAAGTGAAAACTCTCCCTAAACTAGCCGGAGTTTTAAATATTATCAGTTTTCTGGCTATGTCCCACCTTTACACTGGTAACCTCCGTGATTGAAAACGGCTGGAAATGTAGTAAGAATCTATTTGCTTTTATTTCCAGTGTTTCTTACAAGTTTTTTTTATCATTTCTGGAAACTATAATTGCGTAATTGAAGAGTTTTACCACAATTAGAGAGTGTTCCTACAACTATATACGGGAATCGTCAGCATTTTAACTGATTCACACAGAAAACACCAGAAAAATTAGGCCTCAATTTTAAACATAAACAGTATATTGCACACTTACAGTCTTTCTATACAAATTTTGAGCTGTATAAACCTGAATTCCTAATATTTGAAAGCGAACTCAAGTGAAAACTCACTCTAAACTAGATGGAGTTGTAATTATTATCAGTTTTCTGGTCATTACCCAGATTTCCTGTGGTAACCTCCGTGATTGAAAACGGCTGGAAATGTAGTAAGAATCAAGTTCCTTTTATTTCAAGTGTTTCTTACAAGTTTTTTATCATTTCTGGAAGCTATAATTGCGTATTTGAAGAGTTTTACCAAAATTAGAGAGTGTTCCTACAACTATATACTGGAATCGTCAGCATTTTAACTGATTCACACAGGAAACACCAGAGAAATTCGGCCTCCAATTGTAAACATAAACAGTATAGTCTTCACATACAGTCTTTCTACACAAATTTTGAGCTTAATAAACCTGAATTCCTACTATTTGAAAGCGAACTCAAGTGAAAACTCACCCTAAACTAGACGGAGTTGTAAGTATTATCAGTTTTCTGGTCATGACCCAGCTTTCCACTGGTAAACTCCGTGATTGAAAACAGCTGGAAATGTAGTAAGAATAAATTTCCTTTCATTTCAAGTGTTTCTTACAAGTTTTTTTATCATTTCTGGAAACTATAATTGCGTATTTGAAGAGTTTTACCACAATTAGTGAGTGTTCCTACAACTATATACTGGAATCGTCAGCATTTTAACTGATTCACACAGAAAACGCCATTGAAATTCGGCCTCAATTTTAAACATAAACAGTATATTGCACACTTACAGTCTTTCTATACAAATTTTGAGCTGTATAAACCTGAAATCCTAATATTTGAAAGCCAATTCAAGTGAAAACTCTCCCTAAACTAGCCGGAGTTGTAAATATTATCAGTTTTCTGTCTATGTTCCACCTTTCCACTCGTAACCTCCGTGCTTGAAAACGGATGGAAATCTAGTAAGAATCTATTTGCTTTTATTTCAAGTGTTTCTTACGAGTTATTTATCATTTCTGGAAACTATAATTGCGTATTTGAAGAGTTGTACCACAATTAGAGAGTGTACCTACAACTACATACTGGAATCGTCAGCATTTCAACTGATTCACACAGGAAACACCAGAGAAATTCGGCCTCCAATTGTAAACATAAACAGTATAGTCTTCACATACAGTCTTTCTACACAAATTTTGAGCTGAATAAACCTGAATTCCTACTATTTGAAAGCGAACTCAAGTGAAAACTCACCCTAAACTAGACGGAGTTGTAAGTATTATCAGTTTTCTGGTCATGACCCAGCTTTCCACTGGTAAACTCCGTGATTGAAAACAGCTGGAAATGTAGTAAGAATAAATTTCCTTTCATTTCAAGTGTTTCTTCAAGTTTCTTTATCATTTCTGGAAAGTAAAATTGCGTATTTGAAGAGTTTTACCACAATTAGAGAGTGTTCCTACAACTACATACTGGAATTGTCAGCATTTTAACTGATTCACACAGGAAACAGCAGAGAAATTCGGCCTCCAATTGTAAACATAAACAGTATAGTCCTCACTTACAGTCTTTCTACACAAATTTTGAGCTGTATAAACCTGAATTCCTAATATTTGAAAGCGAACTCAAGTGAAAACTCACTCTAAACTAGATGGAGTTGTAAGTATTATCAGTTTTCTGGTCATTACCCAGATTTCCTGTGGTAACCTCCGTGATTGAAAACGGCTGGAAATGTAGTAAGAATCAAGTTACTTTTATTTCAAGTGTTTCTTACGAGTTATTTATCATTTCTGGAAGCTATAATTGCGTATTTGAAGAGTTTTACCAAAATTAGAGAGTGTTCCTACAACTATATACTGGAATCGTCAGCATTTTAACTGATTCACACAGGAAACACCAGAGAAATTCGGCCTCCAATTGTAAACATAAACAGTATAGTCTTCACGTACAGTCTTTCTACACAACTTTTGAGCTGTATAAAGCTGAATTCCTAAAATTTGAAAGCGAACTCAAGTGAAAACTCACCCTAAAATAGACTGAGTTTTAAGTATTATCAGTTTTCTGGTCATGACCAGCTTTCCACTGGTAACCTCCATGATTGAAAACGCCCAGAAATGTAGTAAGAATAAATTTCCTTTCATTTCAAGTGTTTCTTACAAGTTTTTTTTATCATTTCTGGAAACTATAATTGCCTAATTGAAGAGTTTTACCACAATTAGAGAGTGTTCCTACAACTATACACTGGAATCGTCAGCATTTTAACTGATTCACACAGAAAACGCCAGAAAAATTAGGCCTCAATTTTAAACATAAAAAGTGTATTGCACACTTACAGTCTTTCTATACAAATTTTGAGCTGTATAAACCTGAATTCCTAATGTTTGAAAGCCAACTCAAGTGAAAACTCTCCCTAAACTAGCCGGAGTTTTAAATATTATCAGTTTTCTGGCTATGTCCCACCTTTCCACTGGTAACCTCCGTGATTGAAAACGGCTGGAAATGTAGTAAGAATCTATTTGCTTTTATTTCAAGTGTTTCTTACAAGTTTTTTTTATCATTTCTGGAAACTATAATTGCGTAATTGAAGAGTTTTACCACAATTAGAGAGTGTTCCTACAACTATATACGGGAATCGTCAGCATTTTAACTGATTCACACAGAAAACACCAGAAAAATTAGGCCTCAATTTTAAACATAAACAGTATATTGCACACTTACAGTCTTTCTATACAAATTTTGAGCTGTATAAACCTGAATTCCTAATATTTGAAAGCGAACTCAAGTGAAAACTCACTCTAAACTAGATGGAGTTGTAATTATTATCAGTTTTCTGGTCATTACCCAGATTTCCTGTGGTAACCTCCGTGATTGAAAACGGCTGGAAATGTAGTAAGAATCAAGTTACTTTTATTTCAAGTGTTTCTTACGAGTTATTTATCATTTCTGGAAACTATAATTGCGTATTTGAAGAGTTTTACCACAATTAGAGAGTGTTCCTACAACTACATACTGGAATCGTCAGCATTTTAACTGATTCACACAGGAAACACCAGAGAAATTCGGCCTCCAATTGTAAACATAAACAGTATAGTCTTCACGTACAGTCTTTCTACACAACTTTTGAGCTGAATAAACCTGAATTCCTAATATTTGAAAGCGAACTCAAGTGAAAACTCACCCTAAACTAGATGGAGTTGTAAGTATTATCAGTTTTGTGGTCATGACCCAGCTTTCCACTGGTAAACTCCGTGATTGAAAACGGCTGGAAATGTAGTAAGAATAAATTTCCGTTCATTTCAAGTGTTTCTTCAAGTTTCTTTATCATTTCTGGAAAGTAAAATTGCGTATTTGAAGAGTTTTACCACAATTAGAGAGTGTTCCTACAACTACATACTGGAATTGTCAGCATTTTAACTGATTCACACAGGAAACAGCAGAGAAATTCGGCCTCAAATTGTAAACATAAACAGTATAGTCCTCACTTACAGTCTTTCTACACAAATTTTGAGCTGTATAAACCTGAATTCCTAATATTTGAAAGCGCACTCAAGTGAAAACTCACTCTAAACTAGTTGCAGTTGTAAGTATTACCAGGTTTCTGGTCATTACCCAGATTTCCTGTGGTAACCTCCGTGATTGAAGACGGCTGGAAATGTAGTAAGAATCAAGTTCCTTTTATTTCAAGTGTTTCTTACAAGTTTTTTATCATTTCTGGAAGCTATAATTGCGTATTTGAAGAGTTTTACCAAAATTAGAGAGTGTTCCTACAACTACATACTGGAATCGTCAGCATTTTAACTGATTCACACAGGAAACACCAGAGAAATTCGGCCTGCAATTGTAAACATAAACAGTATAGTCTTCACATACAGTCTTTCTACACAAATTTTGAGCTGAATAAACCTGAATTCCTACTATTTGAAAGCGAACTCAAGTGAAAACTCACCCTAAACTAGACGGAGTTGTAAGTATTATCAGTTTTCTGGTCATGACCCAGCTTTCCACTGGTAAACTCCGTGATTGAAAACAGCTGGAAATGTAGTAAGAATAAATTTCCTTTCATTTCAAGTGTTTCTTACAAGTTTTTTTATCATTTCTGGAAACTATAATTGCGTATTTGAAGAGTTTTACCACAATTAGTGAGTGTTCCTACAACTACATACTGGAATCGTCAGCATTTTAACTGATTCACACAGGAAACACCAGAGTAATTCGGCCTCCAATTGTAAACATAAACAGTATAGTCTTCACATACAGTCTTTCTACACAAATTTTGAGCTGAATAAACCTGAATTCCTACTATTTGAAAGCGAACTCAAGTGAAAACTCACCCTAAACTAGACGGAGTTGTAAGTATTATCAGTTTTCTGGTCATGACCCAGCTTTCCACTGGTAAACTCCGTGATTGAAAACAGCTGGAAATGTAGTAAGAATAAATTTCCTTTCATTTCAAGTGTTTCTTCAAGTTTCTTTATCATTTCTGGAAAGTAAAATTGCGTATTTGAAGAGTTTTACCACAATTAGAGAGTGTTCCTACAACTACATACTGGAATTGTCAGCATTTTAACTGATTCACACAGGAAACAGCAGAGAAATTCGGCCTCCAATTGTAAACATAAACAGTATAGTCCTCACTTACAGTCTTTCTACACAAATTTTGAGCTGTATAAACCTGAATTCCTAATATTTGAAAGCGCACTCAAGTGAAAACTCACTCTAAACTAGTTGGAGTTGTAAGTATTATCAGGTTTCTGGTCATTACCCAGATTTCCTGTGGTAACCTGCGTGATTGAAAACGGCTGGAAATGTAGTAAGAATCAAGTTCCTTTTATTTCAAGTGTTTCTTACAAGTTTTTTATCATTTCTGGAAGCTATAATTGCGTATTTGAAGAGTTTTACCAAAATTAGAGAGTGTTCCTACAACTATATACTGGAATCGTCAGCATTTTAACTGATTCACACAGGAAACACCAGAGAAATTCGGCCTCCAATTGTAAACATAAACAGTATAGTCTTCACATACAGTCTTTCTACACAAATTTTGAGCTTAATAAACCTGAATTCCTACTATTTGAAAGCGAACTCAAGTGAAAACTCACCCTAAACTAGACGGAGTTGTAAGTATTATCAGTTTTCTGGTCATGACCCAGCTTTCCACTGGTAAACTCCGTGATTGAAAACAGCTGGAAATGTAGTAAGAATAAATTTCCTTTCATTTCAAGTGTTTCTTACAAGTTTTTTTATCATTTCTGGAAACTATAATTGCGTATTTGAAGAGTTTTACCACAATTAGTGAGTGTTCCTACAACTATATACTGGAATCGTCAGCATTTTAACTGATTCACACAGAAAACGCCAGAGAAATTCGGCCTCAATTTTAAACATAAACAGTATATTGCACACTTACAGTCTTTCTATACAAATTTTGAGCTGTATAAACCTGAAATCCTAATATTTGAAAGCCAATTCAAGTGAAAACTCTCCCTAAACTAGCCGGAGTTGTAAATATTATCAGTTTTCTGGCTATGTTCCACCTTTCCACTGGTAACCTCCGTGCTTGAAAACGGCTGGAAATCTAGGAAGAATCTATTTGCTTTTATTTCAAGTGTTTCTTACGAGTTATTTATCATTTCTGGAAACTATAATTGCGTATTTGAAGAGTTGTACCACAATTAGAGAGTGTACCTACAACTACATACTGGAATCGTCAGCATTTTAACTGATTCACACAGGAAACACCAGAGAAATTCGGCCTCCAATTGTAAACATAAACAGTATAGTCTTCACATACAGTCTTTCTACACAAATTTTGAGCTGAATAAACCTGAATTCCTACTATTTGAAAGCGAACTCAAGTGAAAACTCACCCTAAACTAGACGGAGTTGTAAGTATTATCAGTTTTCTGGTCATGACCCAGCTTTCCACTGGTAAACTCCGTGATTGAAAACAGCTGGAAATGTAGTAAGAATAAATTTCCTTTCATTTCAAGTGTTTCTTCAAGTTTCTTTATCATTTCTGGAAAGTAAAATTGCGTATTTGAAGAGTTTTACCACAATTAGAGAGTGTTCCTACAACTACATACTGGAATTGTCAGCATTTTCACTGATTCACACAGGAAACAGCAGAGAAATTCGGCCTCCAATTGTAAACATAAACAGTATAGTCCTCACTTACAGTCTTTCTACACAAATTTTGAGCTGTATAAACCTGAATTCCTAATATTTGAAAGCGCACTCAAGTGAAAACTCACTCTAAACTAGTTGGAGTTGTAAGTATTATCAGGTTTCTGGTCATTACCCAGATTTCCTGTGGTAACCTCCGTGATTGAAGACGGCTGGAAATGTAGTAAGAATCAAGTTCCTTTTATTTCAAGTGTTTCTAACAAGTTTTTTATCATTTCTGGAAGCTATAATTGCGTATTTGAAGAGTTTTACCAAAATTAGAGAGTGTTCCTACAACTATATACTGGAATCATCAGCATTTTAACTGATTCACACAGGAAACACCAGAGAAATTCGGCCTCCAATGGTAAACATAAACAGTATAGTCTTCACGTACAGTCTTTCTACACAAATTTTGAGCTGAATAAACCTGAATTCCTACTATTTGAAAGCGAACTCAAGTGAAAACTCACCCTAAACTAGATGGAGTTGTAAGTATTATCAGTTTTGTGGTCATGACCCACCTTTCCACTGGTAACCTCCCTGATTGAAAACGGCTGGAAATGTAGTAAGAATCTATTTGCTTTTCTTTCAAGTGTTTCTTACAAGTTTCTTTATCATTTCTGGAAAGTATAATTGCGTATTTGAAGAGTTTCACCACAATTAGAGAGTGTTCCTACAACTACATACTGGAATCGTCTGCATTTTAACTGATTCACACAGGAAACACCAGAGAAATTCGGCCTCCAATTGTAAACATAAACAGTATAGTCCTCACTTACAGTCTTTCTACACAAATTTTGAGGTGTATAAACCTGAATTCCTAATATTTGAAAGCGAACTCAAGTGAAAACTCACTCTAAACTAGATGGAGTTGTAAGTATTATCAGTTTTCTGGTCATTACCCAGATTTCCTGTGGTAACCTCCGTGATTGAAAACGGCTGGAAATGTAGTAAGAATCAAGTTACTTTTATTTCAAGTGTTTCTTACGAGTTATTGATCATTTCTGGAAACTATAATTGCGTATTTGAAGGGTTTTACCACAATTAGAGAGTGTTCCTACAACTACATACTGGAATCGTCAGCATTTTAACTGATTCACACAGGAAACACCAGAGAAATTCGGCCTCCAATTGTAAACATAAACAGTATAGTCTTCACGTACAGTCTTTCTACACAACTTTTGAGCTGAATAAACCTGAATTCCTAATATTTGAAAGCGAACTCAAGTGAAAACTCACCCTAAACTAGATGGAGTTGTAAGTATTATCAGTTTTGTGGTCATGACCCAGCTTTCCACTGGTAAACTCCGTGATTGAAAACGGCTGGAAATGTAGTAAGAATAAATTTCCGTTCATTTCAAGTGTTTCTTACAAGTTTTTTATCATTTCTGGAAGCTATAATTGCGTATTTGAAGAGTTTTACCACAATTAGAGAGTGTTCCTACAACTATATACTGGAATCGGCAGCATTTTAACTGATTCACACAGAAAACACCAGAGAAATTCGGCTTCTAATTGTAAACATAAACTGTATAGTCTTCACTTAGAATCTTTCTACACAAATTTTGAGCTGTATAAACCTGAATTACTAAAATTTGAAAGCGAACTCAAGTGAAAACTCACCCTAAAATAGACTGAGTTTTAAGTATTATCAGTTTTCTGGTCATGACCAGCTTTCCACTGGTAACCTCCATGATTGAAAACGCCCAGAAATGTAGTAAGAATAAATTTCCTTTCATTTCAAGTGTTTCTTACAAGTTTTTTTTATCATTTCTGGAAACTATAATTGCGTAATTGAAGAGTTTTACCACAATTAGAGAGTGTTCCTACAACTATACACTGGAATCGTCAGCATTTTAACTGATTCACACAGAAAACGCCAGAAAAATTAGGCCTCAATTTTAAACATAAACGGTATATTGCACACTTACAGTCTTTCTATACAAATTTTGAGCTGTATAAACCTGAATTCCTAATGTTTGAAAGCCAATTCAAGTGAAAACTCTCCCTAAACTAGCCGGAGTTTTAAATATTATCAGTTTTCTGGCTATGTCCCACCTTTCCACTGGTAACCTCCGTGATTGAAAACGGCTGGAAATGTAGTAAGAATCTATTTGCTTTTATTTCAAGTGTTTCTTACAAGTTTTTTTTATCATTTCTGGAAACTATAATTGCGTATTTGAAGAGTTTCACCACAATTAGAGAGTGTTCCTACAACTACATACTGGAATCGTCTGCATTTTAACTGATTCACACAGGAAACACCAGAGAAATTCGGCCTCCAATGGTAAACATAAACAGTATAGTCTTCACGTACAGTCTTTCTACACAACTTTTGAGCTGAGTAAACCTGAATTCCTAATATTTGAAAGCGAACTCAAGTGAAAACTCACCCTAAACTAGATGGAGTTGGAAGTATTATCAGTTTTGTGGTCATGACCCAGCTTTCCACTGGTAAACTCCGTGATTGAAAACGGCTGGAAATGTAGTAAGAATAAATTTCCTTTCATTTCAAGTGTTTCTTACAAGTTTTTTATCATTTCTGGAAGCTATAATTGCGTATTTGAAGAGTTTTACCACAATTAGAGAGTGTTCCTACAACTACATACTGGAATCGTCAGCATTTTAACTGATTCACACAGGAAACACCAGAGAAATTCGGCCTCCAATTGTAAACATAAACAGTATAGTCTTCACGTACAGTCTTTCTACACAACTTTTGAGCTGAATAAACCTGAATTCCTAATATTTGAAAGCGAACTCAAGTGAAAACTCACCCTAAACTAGATGGAGTTGTAAGTATTATCAGTTTTGTGGTCATGACCCAGCTTTCCACTGGTAAACTCCGTGATTGAAAACAGCTGGAAATGTAGTAAGAATAAATTTCCGTTCATTTCAAGTGTTTCTTCAAGTTTCTTTATCATTTCTGGAAAGTAAAATTGCGTATTTGAAGAGTTTTACCACAATTAGAGAGTGTTCCTACAACTACATACTGGAATTGTCAGCATTTTAACTGATTCACACAGGAAACAGCAGAGAAATTCGGCCTCAAATTGTAAACATAAACAGTATAGTCCTCACTTACAGTCTTTCTACACAAATTTTGAGCTGTATAAACCTGAATTCCTAATATTTGAAAGCGCACTCAAGTGAAAACTCACTCTAAACTAGTTGGAGTTGTAAGTATTATCAGGTTTCTGGTCATTACCCAGATTTCCTGTGGTAACCTCCGTGATTGAAGACGGCTGGAAATGTAGTAAGAATCAAGTTCCTTTTATTTCAAGTGTTTCTTACAAGTTTTTTATCATTTCTGGAAGCTATAATTGCGTATTTGAAGAGTTTTACCAAAATTAGAGAGTGTTCCTACAACTATATACTGGAATCGTCAGCATTTTAACTGATTCATACAGGAAACACCAGAGAAATTCGGCCTGCAATTGTAAACATAAACAGTATAGTCTTCACATACAGTCTTTCTACACAAATTTTGAGCTGAATAAACCTGAATTCCTACAATTTGAAAGCGAACTCAAGTGAAAACTCACCCTAAACTAGACGGAGTTGTAAGTATTATCAGTTTTCTGGTCATGACCCAGCTTTCCACTGGTAAACTCCGTGATTGAAAACAGCTGGAAATGTAGTAAGAATAAATTTTCTTTCATTTCAAGTGTTTCTTACAAGTTTTTTTATCATTTCTGGAAACTATAATTGCGTATTTGAAGAGTTTTACCACAATTAGTGAGTGTTCCTACAACTATATACTGGAATCGTCAGCATTTTAACTGATTCACACAGAAAACGCCAGAGAAATTCGGCCTCAATTTTAAACATAAACAGTATATTGCACACTTACAGTCTTTCTATACAAATTTTGAGCTGTATAAACCTGAAATCCTAATATTTGAAAGCCAATTCAAGTGAAAACTCTCCCTAAACTAGCCGGAGTTGTAAATATTATCAGTTTTCTGGCTATGTTCCACCTTTCCACTCGTAACCTCCGTGCTTGAAAACGGCTGGAAATCTAGTAAGAATCTATTTGCTTTTATTTCAAGTGTTTCTTACGAGTTATTTATCATTTCTGGAAACTATAATTGCGTATTTGAAGAGTTGTACCACAATTAGAGAGTGTACCTACAACTACATACTGGAATCGTCAGCATTTTAACTGATTCACACAGGAAACACCAGAGAAATTCGGCCTCCAATTGTAAACATAAACAGTATAGTCTTCACATACAGTCTTTCTACACAAATTTTGAGCTGAATAAACCTGAATTCCTACTATTTGAAAGCGAACTCAAGTGAAAACTCACCCTAAACTAGACGGAGTTGTAAGTATTATCAGTTTTCTGGTCATGACCCAGCTTTCCACTGGTAAACTCCGTGATTGAAAACAGCTGGAAATGTAGTAAGAATAAATTTCCTTTCATTTCAAGTGTTTCTTCAAGTTTCTTTATCATTTCTGGAAAGTAAAATTGCGTATTTGAAGAGTTTTACCACAATAAGAGAGTGTTCCTACAACTACATACTGGAATTGTCAGCATTTTCACTGATTCACACAGGAAACAGCAGAGAAATTCGGCCTCCAATTGTAAACATAAACAGTATAGTCCTCACTTACAGTCTTTCTACACAAATTTTGAGCTGTATAAACCTGAATTCCTAATATTTGAAAGCGCACTCAAGTGAAAACTCACTCTAAACTAGTTGGAGTTGTAAGTATTATCAGGTTTCTGGTCATTACCCAGATTTCCTGTGGTAACCTCCGTGATTGAAGACGGCTGGAAATGTAGTAAGAATCAAGTTCCTTTTATTTCAAGTGTTTCTAACAAGTTTTTTATCATTTCTGGAAGCTATAATTGCGTATTTGAAGAGTTTTACCAAAATTAGAGAGTGTTCCTACAAATATATACTGCAATCATCAGCATTTTAACTGATTCACACAGGAAACACCAGAGAAATTCGGCCTCCAATGGTAAACATAAACAGTATAGTCTTCACGTACAGTCTTTCTACACAAATTTTGAGCTGAATAAACCTGAATTCCTACTATTTGAAAGCGAACTCAAGTGAAAACTCACCCTAAACTAGATGGAGTTGTAAGTATTATCAGTTTTGTGGTCATGACCCACCTTTCCACTGGTAACCTCCCTGATTGAAAACGGCTGGAAATGTAGTAAGAATCTATTTGCTTTTATTTCAAGTGTTTCTTACGAGTTATTTATCATTTCTGGAAACTATAATTGCGTATTTGAAGAGTTGTACCACAATTAGAGAGTGTACCTACAACTACATACTGGAATCGTCAGCATTTTAACTGATTCACACAGGAAACACCAGAGAAATTCGGCCTCCAATTGTAAACATAAACAGTATAGTCTTCACATACAGTCTTTCTACACAAATTTTGAGCTGAATAAACCTGAATTCCTACTATTTGAAAGCGAACTCAAGTGAAAACTCACCCTAAACTAGACGGAGTTGTAAGTATTATCAGTTTTCTGGTCATGACCCAGCTTTCCACTGGTAAACTCCGTGATTGAAAACAGCTGGAAATGTAGTAAGAATAAATTTCCTTTCATTTCAAGTGTTTCTTCAAGTTTCTTTATCATTTCTGGAAAGTAAAATTGCGTATTTGAAGAGTTTTACCACAATTAGAGAGTGTTCCTACAACTACATACTGGAATTGTCAGCATTTTCACTGATTCACACAGGAAACAGCAGAGAAATTCGGCCTCCAATTGTAAACATAAACAGTATAGTCCTCACTTACAGTCTTTCTACACAAATTTTGAGCTGTATAAACCTGAATTCCTAATATTTGAAAGCGCACTCAAGTGAAAACTCACTCTAAACTAGTTGGAGTTGTAAGTATTATCAGGTTTCTGGTCATTACCCAGATTTCCTGTGGTAACCTCCGTGATTGAAGACGGCTGGAAATGTAGTAAGAATCAAGTTCCTTTTATTTCAAGTGTTTCTAACAAGTTTTTTATCATTTCTGGAAGCTATAATTGCGTATTTGAAGAGTTTTACCAAAATTAGAGAGTGTTCCTACAACTATATACTGGAATCATCAGCATTTTAACTGATTCACACAGGAAACACCAGAGAAATTCGGCCTCCAATGGTAAACATAAACAGTATAGTCTTCACGTACAGTCTTTCTACACAAATTTTGAGCTGAATAAACCTGAATTCCTACTATTTGAAAGCGAACTCAAGTGAAAACTCACCCTAAACTAGATGGAGTTGTAAGTATTATCAGTTTTGTGGTCATGACCCACCTTTCCACTGGTAACCTCCCTGATTGAAAACGGCTGGAAATGTAGTAAGAATCTATTTGCTTTTCTTTCAAGTGTTTCTTACAAGTTTCTTTATCATTTCTGGAAAGTATAATTGCGTATTTGAAGAGTTTCACCACAATTAGAGAGTGTTCCTACAACTACATACTGGAATCGTCTGCATTTTAACTGATTCACACAGGAAACACCAGAGAAATTCGGCCTCCAATTGTAAACATAAACAGTATAGTCCTCACTTACAGTCTTTCTACACAAATTTTGAGGTGTATAAACCTGAATTCCTAATATTTGAAAGCGAACTCAAGTGAAAACTCACTCTAAACTAGATGGAGTTGTAAGTATTATCAGTTTTCTGGTCATTACCCAGATTTCCTGTGGTAACCTCCGTGATTGAAAACGGCTGGAAATGTAGTAAGAATCAAGTTACTTTTATTTCAAGTGTTTCTTACGAGTTATTGATCATTTCTGGAAACTATAATTGCGTATTTGAAGGGTTTTACCACAATTAGAGAGTGTTCCTACAACTACATACTGGAATCGTCAGCATTTTAACTGATTCACACAGGAAACACCAGAGAAATTCGGCCTCCAATTGTAAACATAAACAGTATAGTCTTCACGTACAGTCTTTCTACACAACTTTTGAGCTGAATAAACCTGAATTCCTAATATTTGAAAGCGAACTCAAGTGAAAACTCACCCTAAACTAGATGGAGTTGTAAGTATTATCAGTTTTGTGGTCATGACCCAGCTTTCCACTGGTAAACTCCGTGATTGAAAACGGCTGGAAATGTAGTAAGAATAAATTTCCGTTCATTTCAAGTGTTTATTACAAGTTTTTTATCATTTCTGGAAGCTATAATTGCGTATTTGAAGAGTTTTACCACAATTAGAGAGTGTTCCTACAACTATATACTGGAATCGGCAGCATTTTAACTGATTCACACAGAAAACACCAGAGAAATTCGGCTTCTAATTGTAAACATAAACTGTATAGTCTTCACTTAGAATCTTTCTACACAAATTTTGAGCTGTATAAACCTGAATTACTAAAATTTGAAAGCGAACTCAAGTGAAAACTCACCCTAAAATAGACTGAGTTTTAAGTATTATCAGTTTTCTGGTCATGACCAGCTTTCCACTGGTAACCTCCATGATTGAAAACGCCCAGAAATGTAGTAAGAATAAATTTCCTTTCATTTCAAGTGTTTCTTACAAGTTTTTTTTATCATTTCTGGAAACTATAATTGCGTAATTGAAGAGTTTTACCACAATTAGAGAGTGTTCCTACAACTATACACTGGAATCGTCAGCATTTTAACTGATTCACACAGAAAACGCCAGAAAAATTAGGCCTCAATTTTAAACATAAACGGTATATTGCACACTTACAGTCTTTCTATACAAATTTTGAGCTGTATAAACCTGAATTCCTAATGTTTGAAAGCCAATTCAAGTGAAAACTCTCCCTAAACTAGCCGGAGTTTTAAATATTATCAGTTTTCTGGCTATGTCCCACCTTTCCACTGGTAACCTCCGTGATTGAAAACGGCTGGAAATGTAGTAAGAATCTATTTGCTTTTATTTCAAGTGTTTCTTACAAGTTTTTTTTATCATTTCTGGAAACTATAATTGCGTATTTGAAGAGTTTCACCACAATTAGAGAGTGTTCCTACAACTACATACTGGAATCGTCTGCATTTTAACTGATTCACACAGGAAACACCAGAGAAATTCGGCCTCCAATGGTAAACATAAACAGTATAGTCTTCACGTACAGTCTTTCTACACAACTTTTGAGCTGAGTAAACCTGAATTCCTAATATTTGAAAGCGAACTCAAGTGAAAACTCACCCTAAACTAGATGGAGTTGGAAGTATTATCAGTTTTGTGGTCATGACCCAGCTTTCCACTGGTAAACTCCGTGATTGAAAACAGCTGGAAATGTAGTAAGAATAAATTTCCGTTCATTTCAAGTGTTTCTTCAAGTTTCTTTATCATTTCTGGAAAGTAAAATTGCGTATTTGAAGAGTTTTACCACAATTAGAGAGTGTTCCTACAACTACATACTGGAATTGTCAGCATTTTAACTGATTCACACAGGAAACAGCAGAGAAATTCGGCCTCAAATTGTAAACATAAACAGTATAGTCCTCACTTACAGTCTTTCTACACAAATTTTGAGCTGTATAAACCTGAATTCCTAATATTTGAAAGCGCACTCAAGTGAAAACTCACTCTAAACTAGTTGGAGTTGTAAGTATTATCAGGTTTCTGGTCATTACCCAGATTTCCTGTGGTAACCTCCGTGATTGAAGACGGCTGGAAATGTAGTAAGAATCAAGTTCCTTTTATTTCAAGTGTTTCTTACAAGTTTTTTATCATTTCTGGAAGCTATATTTGCGTATTTGAAGAGTTTTACCAAAATTAGAGAGTGTTCCTACAACTATATACTGGAATCGTCAGCATTTTAACTGATTCATACAGGAAACACCAGAGAAATTCGGCCTGCAATTGTAAACATAAACAGTATAGTCTTCACATACAGTCTTTCTACACAAATTTTGAGCTGAATAAACCTGAATTCCTACAATTTGAAAGCGAACTCAAGTGAAAACTCACCCTAAACTAGACGGAGTTGTAAGTATTATCAGTTTTCTGGTCATGACCCAGCTTTCCACTGGTAAACTCCGTGATTGAAAACAGCTGGAAATGTAGTAAGAATAAATTTCCTTTCATTTCAAGTGTTTCTTACAAGTTTTTTTATCATTTCTGGAAACTATAATTGCGTATTTGAAGAGTTTTACCACAATTAGTGAGTGTTCCTACAACTATATACTGGAATCGTCAGCATTTTAACTGATTCACACAGAAAACGCCAGAGAAATTCGGCCTCAATTTTAAACATAAACAGTATATTGCACACTTACAGTCTTTCTATACAAATTTTGAGCTGTATAAACCTGAAATCCTAATATTTGAAAGCCAATTCAAGTGAAAACTCTCCCTAAACTAGCCGGAGTTGTAAATATTATCAGTTTTCTGGCTATGTTCCACCTTTCCACTCGTAACCTCCGTGCTTGAAAACGGCTGGAAATCTAGTAAGAATCTATTTGCTTTTATTTCAAGTGTTTCTTACGAGTTATTTATCATTTCTGGAAACTATAATTGCGTATTTGAAGAGTTGTACCACAATTAGAGAGTGTACCTACAACTACATACTGGAATCGTCAGCATTTTAACTGATTCACACAGGAAACACCAGAGAAATTCGGCCTCCAATTGTAAACATAAACAGTATAGTCTTCACATACAGTCTTTCTACACAAATTTTGAGCTGAATAAACCTGAATTCCTACTATTTGAAAGCGAACTCAAGTGAAAACTCACCCTAAACTAGACGGAGTTGTAAGTATTATCAGTTTTCTGGTCATGACCCAGCTTTCCACTGGTAAACTCCGTGATTGAAAACAGCTGGAAATGTAGTAAGAATAAATTTCCTTTCATTTCAAGTGTTTCTTCAAGTTTCTTTATCATTTCTGGAAAGTAAAATTGCGTATTTGAAGAGTTTTACCACAATAAGAGAGTGTTCCTACAACTACATACTGGAATTGTCAGCATTTTCACTGATTCACACAGGAAACAGCAGAGAAATTCGGCCTCCAATTGTAAACATAAACAGTATAGTCCTCACTTACAGTCTTTCTACACAAATTTTGAGCTGTATAAACCTGAATTCCTAATATTTGAAAGCGCACTCAAGTGAAAACTCACTCTAAACTAGTTGGAGTTGTAAGTATTATCAGGTTTCTGGTCATTACCCAGATTTCCTGTGGTAACCTCCGTGATTGAAGACGGCTGGAAATGTAGTAAGAATCAAGTTCCTTTTATTTCAAGTGTTTCTAACAAGTTTTTTATCATTTCTGGAAGCTATAATTGCGTATTTGAAGAGTTTTACCAAAATTAGAGAGTGTTCCTACAACTATATACTGGAATCATCAGCATTTTAACTGATTCACACAGGAAACACCAGAGAAATTCGGCCTCCAATGGTAAACATAAACAGTATAGTCTTCACGTACAGTCTTTCTACACGAATTTTGAGCTGTATAAACCTGAATTCCTACTATTTGAAAGCGAACTCAAGTGAAAACTCACCCTAAACTAGATGGAGTTGTAAGTATTATCAGTTTTGTGGTCATGACCCACCTTTCCACTGGTAACCTCCCTGATTGAAAACGGCTGGAAATGTAGTAAGAATCTATTTGCTTTTCTTTCAAGTGTTTCTTACAAGTTTCTTTATCATTTCTGGAAAGTATAATTGCGTATTTGAAGAGTTTCACCACAATTAGAGAGTGTTCCTACAACTACATACTGGAATCGTCAGCATTTTAACTGATTCACACAGGAAACACCAGAGAAATTCGGCCTCCAATTGTAAACATAAACAGTATAGTCTTCAGGTACAGTCTTTCTACACAACTTTTGAGCTGAATAAACCTGAATTCCTAATATTTGAAAGCGAACTCAAGTGAAAACTCACCCTAAACTAGATGGAGTTGTAAGTATTATCAGTTTTGTGGTCATGACCCAGCTTTCCACTGGTAAACTCCGTGATTGAAAACGGCTGGAAATGTAGTAAGAATAAATTTCCGTTCATTTCAAGTGTTTCTTACAAGTTTTTTATCATTTCTGGAAGCTATAATTGCGTATTTGAAGAGTTTTACCACAATTAGAGAGTGTTCCTACAACTATATACTGGAATCGGCAGCATTTTAACTGATTCACACAGAAAACACCAGAGAAATTCGGCTTCTAATTGTAAACATAAACTGTATAGTCTTCACTTAGAATCTTTCTACACAAATTTTGAGCTGTATAAACCTGAATTACTAAAATTTGAAAGCGAACTCAAGTGAAAACTCACCCTAAAATAGACTGAGTTTTAAGTATTATCAGTTTTCTGGTCATGACCAGCTTTCCACTGGTAACCTCCATGATTGAAAACGCCCAGAAATGTAGTAAGAATAAATTTCCTTTCATTTCAAGTGTTTCTTACAAGTTTTTTTTATCATTTCTGGAAACTATAATTGCGTAATTGAAGAGTTTTACCACAATTAGAGAGTGTTCCTACAACTATACACTGGAATCGTCAGCATTTTAACTGATTCACACAGAAAACGCCAGAAAAATTAGGCCTCAATTTTAAACATAAACGGTATATTGCACACTTACAGTCTTTCTATACAAATTTTGAGCTGTATAAACCTGAATTCCTAATGTTTGAAAGCCAATTCAAGTGAAAACTCTCCCTAAACTAGCCGGAGTTTTAAATATTATCAGTTTTCTGGCTATGTCCCACCTTTCCACTGGTAACCTCCGTGATTGAAAACGGCTGGAAATGTAGTAAGAATCTATTTGCTTTTATTTCAAGTGTTTCTTACAAGTTTTTTTTATCATTTCTGGAAACTATAATTGCGTATTTGAAGAGTTTCACCACAATTAGAGAGTGTTCCTACAACTACATACTGGAATCGTCTGCATTTTAACTGATTCACACAGGAAACACCAGAGAAATTCGGCCTCCAATGGTAAACATAAACAGTATAGTCTTCACGTACAGTCTTTCTACACAACTTTTGAGCTGAGTAAACCTGAATTCCTAATATTTGAAAGCGAACTCAAGTGAAAACTCACCCTAAACTAGATGGAGTTGGAAGTATTATCAGTTTTGTGGTCATGACCCAGCTTTCCACTGGTAAACTCCGTGATTGAAAACGGCTGGAAATGTAGTAAGAATAAATTTCCTTTCATTTCAAGTGTTTCTTACAAGTTTTTTATCATTTCTGGAAGCTATAATTGCGTATTTGAAGAGTTTTACCACAATTAGAGAGTGTTCCTACAACTACATACTGGAATCGTCAGCATTTTAACTGATTCACACAGGAAACACCAGAGAAATTCGGCCTCCAATTGTAAACATAAACAGTATAGTCTTCACGTACAGTCTTTCTACACAACTTTTGAGCTGAATAAACCTGAATTCCTAATATTTGAAAGCGAACTCAAGTGAAAACTCACCCTAAACTAGATGGAGTTGTAAGTATTATCAGTTTTGTGGTCATGACCCAGCTTTCCACTGGTAAACTCCGTGATTGAAAACAGCTGGAAATGTAGTAAGAATAAATTTCCGTTCATTTCAAGTGTTTCTTCAAGTTTCTTTATCATTTCTGGAAAGTAAAATTGCGTATTTGAAGAGTTTTACCACAATTAGAGAGTGTTCCTACAACTACATACTGGAATTGTCAGCATTTTAACTGATTCACACAGGAAACAGCAGAGAAATTCGGCCTCAAATTGTAAACATAAACAGTATAGTCCTCACTTACAGTCTTTCTACACAAATTTTGAGCTGTATAAACCTGAATTCCTAATATTTGAAAGCGCACTCAAGTGAAAACTCACTCTAAACTAGTTGGAGTTGTAAGTATTATCAGGTTTCTGGTCATTACCCAGATTTCCTGTGGTAACCTCCGTGATTGAAGACGGCTGGAAATGTAGTAAGAATCAAGTTCCTTTTATTTCAAGTGTTTCTTACAAGTTTTTTATCATTTCTGGAAGCTATAATTGCGTATTTGAAGAGTTTTACCAAAATTAGAGAGTGTTCCTACAACTATATACTGGAATCGTCAGCATTTTAACTGATTCATACAGGAAACACCAGAGAAATTCGGCCTGCAATTGTAAACATAAACAGTATAGTCTTCACATACAGTCTTTCTACACAAATTTTGAGCTGAATAAACCTGAATTCCTACAATTTGAAAGCGAACTCAAGTGAAAACTCACCCTAAACTAGACGGAGTTGTAAGTATTATCAGTTTTCTGGTCATGACCCAGCTTTCCACTGGTAAACTCCGTGATTGAAAACAGCTGGAAATGTAGTAAGAATAAATTTCCTTTCATTTCAAGTGTTTCTTACAAGTTTTTTTATCATTTCTGGAAACTATAATTGCGTATTTGAAGAGTTTTACCACAATTAGTGAGTGTTCCTACAACTATATACTGGAATCGTCAGCATTTTAACTGATTCACACAGAAAACGCCAGAGAAATTCGGCCTCAATTTTAAACATAAACAGTATATTGCACACTTACAGTCTTTCTATACAAATTTTGAGCTGTATAAACCTGAAATCCTAATATTTGAAAGCCAATTCAAGTGAAAACTCTCCCTAAACTAGCCGGAGTTGTAAATATTATCAGTTTTCTGGCTATGTTCCACCTTTCCACTCGTAACCTCCGTGCTTGAAAACGGCTGGAAATCTAGTAAGAATCTATTTGCTTTTATTTCAAGTGTTTCTTACGAGTTATTTATCATTTCTGGAAACTATAATTGCGTATTTGAAGAGTTGTACCACAATTAGAGAGTGTACCTACAACTACATACTGGAATCGTCAGCATTTTAACTGATTCACACAGGAAACACCAGAGAAATTCGGCCTCCAATTGTAAACATAAACAGTATAGTCTTCACGTACAGTCTTTCTACACAAATTTTGAGCTGAATAAACCTGAATTCCTACTATTTGAAAGCGAACTCAAGTGAAAACTCACCCTAAACTAGACGGAGTTGTAAGTATTATCAGTTTTCTGGTCATGACCCAGCTTTCCACTGGTAAACTCCGTGATTGAAAACAGCTGGAAATGTAGTAAGAATAAATTTCCTTTCATTTCAAGTGTTTCTTCAAGTTTCTTTATCATTTCTGGAAAGTAAAATTGCGTATTTGAAGAGTTTTACCACAATTAGAGAGTGTTCCTACAACTACATACTGGAATTGTCAGCATTTTAACTGACTCACACAGGAAACAGCAGAGAAATTCGGCCTCCAATTGTAAACATAAACAGTATAGTCCTCACTTACAGTCTTTCTACACAAATTTTGAGCTCTATAAACCTGAATTCCTAATATTTGAAAGCGCACTCAAGTGAAAACTCACTCTAAACTAGTTGGAGTTGTAAGTATTATCAGGTTTCTGGTCATTACCCAGATTTCCTGTGGTAACCTCCGTGATTGAAGACGGCTGGAAATGTAGTAAGAATCAAGTTCCTTTTATTTCAACTGTTTATAACAAGTTTTTTATCATTTCTGGAAGCTATAATTGCGTATTTGAAGAGTTTTACCAAAATTAGAGAGTGTTCCTACAACTATATACTGGAATCATCAGCATTTTAACTGATTCACACAGGAAACACCAGAGAAATTCGGCCTCCAATGGTAAACATAAACAGTATAGTCTTCACGTACAGTCTTTCTACACAACTTTTGAGCTGAGTAAACCTGAATTCCTAATATTTGAAAGCGAACTCAAGTGAAAACTCACCCTAAACTAGATGGAGTTGTAAGTATTATCAGTTTTGTGGTCATGACCCAGCTTTCCACTGGTAAACTCCGTGATTGAAAACGGCTGGAAATGTAGTAAGAATAAATTTCCTTTCATTTCAAGTGTTTCTTACAAGTTTTTTATCATTTCTGGAAGCTATAATTGCGTATTTGAAGAGTTTTACCACAATTAGAGAGTGTTCCTACAACTACATACTGGAATCGTCAGCATTTTAACTGATTCACACAGGAAACACCAGAGAAATTCGGCCTCCAATTGTAAACATAAACAGTATAGTCTTCACGTACAGTCTTTCTACACAAATTTTGAGCTGAATAAACCTGAATTCCTACTATTTGAAAGCGAACTCAAGTGAAAACTCACCCTAAACTAGACGGAGTTGTAAGTATTATCAGTTTTCTGGTCATGACCCAGCTTTCCACTGGTAAACTCCGTGATTGAAAACGGCTGGAAATGTAGTAAGAATAAATTTCCTTTCATTTCAAGTGTTTCTTACAAGTTTCTTTATCATTTCTGGAAAGTATAATTGCGTATTTGAAGAGTTTCACCACAATTAGAGAGTGTTCCTACAACTACATACTGGAATCGTCTGCATTTTAACTGATTCACACAGGAAACACCAGAGAAATTCGGCCTCCAATTGTAAACATAAACAGTATAGTCCTCACTTACAGTCTTTCTACACGAATTTTGAGCTGTATAAACCTGAATTCCTACTATTTGAAAGCGAACTCAAGTGAAAACTCACCCTAAACTAGATGGAGTTGTAAGTATTATCAGTTTTGTGGTCATGACCCAGCTTTCCACTGGTAAACTCCGTGATTGAAAACGGCTGGAAATGTAGTAAGAATAAATTTCCGTTCATTTCAAGTGTTTCTTACAAGTTTTTTATCATTTCTGGAAGCTATAATTGCGTATTTGAAGAGTTTTACCACAATTAGAGAGTGTTCCTACAACTATATACTGGAATCGGCAGCATTTTAACTGATTCACACAGAAAACACCAGAGAAATTCGGCTTCTAATTGTAAACATAAACTGTATAGTCTTCACTTAGAATCTTTCTACACAAATTTTGAGCTGTATAAACCTGAATTACTAAAATTTGAAAGCGAACTCAAGTGAAAACTCACCCTAAAATAGACTGAGTTTTAAGTATTATCAGTTTTCTGGTCATGACCAGCTTTCCACTGGTAACCTCCATGATTGAAAACGCCCAGAAATGTAGTAAGAATAAATTTCCTTTCATTTCAAGTGTTTCTTACAAGTTTTTTTTATCATTTCTGGAAACTATAATTGCGTATTTGAAGAGTTTCACCACAATTAGAGAGTGTTCCTACAACTACATACTGGAATCGTCTGCATTTTAACTGATTCACACAGGAAACACCAGAGAAATTCGGCCTCCAATTGTAAACATAAACAGTATAGTCCTCACTTACAGTCTTTCTACACAAATTTTGAGCTGTATAAACCTGAATTCCTAATATTTGAAAGCGAACTCAAGTGAAAACTCACTCTAAACTAGATGGAGTTGTAAGTATTATCAGTTTTCTGGTCATTACCCAGATTTCCTGTGGTAACCTCCGTGATTGAAAACGGCTGGAAATGTAGTAAGAATCAAGTTACTTTTATTTCAAGTGTTTCTTACGAGTTATTTATCATTTCTGGAAACTATAATTGCGTATTTGAAGAGTTTTACCACAATTAGAGAGTGTTCCTACAACTACATACTGGAATCGTCAGCATTTTAACTGATTCACACAGGAAACACCAGAGAAATTCGGCCTCCAATTGTAAACATAAACAGTATAGTCTTCACGTACAGTCTTTCTACACAAATTTTGAGCTGAATAAACCTGAATTCCTACTATTTGAAAGCGAACTCAAGTGAAAACTCACACTAAACTAGACGGAGTTGTAAGTATTATCAGTTTTCTGGTCATGACCCAGCTTTCCACTGGTAAACTCCGTGATTGAAAGCAGCTGGAAATGTAGTAAGAATAAATTTCCTTTCATTTCAAGTGTTTCTTACAAGTTTCTTTATCATTTCTGGAAACTATAATTGCGTATTTGAAGAGTTTCACCACAATTAGAGAGTGTTCCTACAACTACATACTGGAATCGTCTGCATTTTAACTGATTCACACAGGAAACACCAGAGAAATTCGGCCTCCAATTGTAAACATAAACAGTATAGTCCTCACTTACAGTCTTTCTACACAAATTTTGAGCTGTATAAACCTGAATTCCTAATATTTGAAAGCGAACTCAAGTGAAAACTCACTCTAAACTAGTTGGAGTTTTAAGTATTATCAGTTTTCTGGTCATTACCCAGATTTCCTGTGGTAACCTCCGTGATTAAAGACGGCTGGAAATGTAGTAAGGATCAAGTTCCTTTTATTTCAAGTGTTTCTTACAAGTTTTTTTTATCATTTCTGGAAACTATAATTGCGTATTTGAAGAGTTTTACCACAATTACAGAGTGTTCCTACAACTACATACTGAAATCGTCAGCATTTTAACTGATTCACACAGGAAACACCAGAGAAATTTGGCCTCCAATGGTAAACATAAACAGTATAGTCTTCACGTACAGTCTTTCTACACAACTTCTGAGCTGAGTAAACCTGAATTCCTAATATTTGAAAGCGAACTCAAGTGAAAACTCACCCTAAACTAGATGGAGTTGTAAGTATTATCAGTTTTGTGGTCATGACCCAGCTTTCCACTGGTAAACTCCGTGATTGAAAACGGCTGGAAATGTAGTAAGAATAAATTTCCTTTCATTTCAAGTGTTTCTTACAAGTTTTTTATCATTTCTGGAAGCTATAATTGCGTATTTGAAGAGTTTTACCACAATTAGAGAGTGTTCCTACAACTACATACTGGAATCGTCAGCATTTTAACTGATTCACACAGGAAACACCAGAGAAATTCGGCCTCCAATTGTAAACATAAACAGTATAGTCTTCACGTACAGTCTTTCTACACAAATTTTGAGGTGAATAAACCTGAATTCCTACTATTTGAAAGCGAACTCAAGTGAAAACTCACCCTAAACTAGACGGAGTTGTAAGTATTATCAGTTTTCTGGTCATGACCCAGCTTTCCACTGGTAAACTCCGTGATTGAAAACAGCTGGAAATGTAGTAAGAATAAATTTCCTTTCATTTCAAGTGTTTCTTACAAGTTTTTTATCATTTCTGGAAACTATAATTGCGTATTTGAAGAGTTTTACCACAATTAGGGAGTGTTCCTACAACTATATACTGGAATCGTCAGCATTTTAACTGATTCACACAGAAAACGCCAGAGAAATTCGGCCTCAATTTTAAACATAAACAGTATATTGCACACTTACAGTTTTTCTATACAAATTTTGAGCTGTATAAACCTGAAATCCTAATATTTGAAAGCCAATTCAAGTGAAAACTCTCCCTAAACTAGCCGGAGTTGTAAATATTATCAGTTTTCTGGCTATGTCCCACCTTTCCACTGGTAACCTCCGTGATTGAAAACGGCTGGAAATGTAGTAAGAATCGATTTGCTATTCTTTCAAGTGTTTCTTACAAGTTTCTTTATCATTTCTGGAAAGTATAATTGCGTATTTGAAGGGTTTCACCACAATTAGAGAGTGTTCCTACAACTACATACTGGAATCGTCAGAATTTTAACTGATTCACACAGGAAACACCAGAGAAATTCGGCCTCCAATTGTAAACATAAACAGTATAGTCCTCACTTACAGTCTTTCTACACAAATTTTGAGGTGTATAAACCTGAATTCCTAATATTTGCAAGCGAACTCAAGTGAAAACTCACTCTAAACTAGATGGAGTTGTATTATCAGTTTTCTGGTCATTACCCAGATTTCCTGTGGTAACCTCCGTGATTGAAAACGGCTGGAAATGTAGTAAGAATCGATTTGCTATTCTTTCAAGTGTTTCTTACAAGTTTCTTTATCATTTCTGGAAAGTATAATTGCGTATTTGAAGAGTTTCACCACAATTAGAGAGTGTTCCTACAACTACATACTGGAATCGTCTGCATTTTAACTGATTCACACAGGAAACACCAGAGAAATTCGGCCTCCAATTGTAAACATAAACAGTATAGTCCTCACTTACAGTCTTTCTACACAAATTTTGAGGTGTATAAACCTGAATTCCTAATATTTGAAAGCGAACTCAAGTGAAAACTCACTCTAAACTAGATGGAGTTGTAAGTATTATCAGTTTTCTGGTCATTACCCAGATTTCCTGTGGTAACCTCCGTGACTGAAAACGGCTGGAAATGTAGGAAGAATCAAGTTACTTTTATTTCAAGTGTTTCTTACGAGTTATTGATCATTTCTGGAAACTATAATTGCGTATTTGAAGGGTTTTACCACAATTAGAGAGTGTTCCAACAACTACATACTGGAATCGTCAGCATTTTAACTGATTCACACAGGAAACACCAGAGAAATTCGGCCTCCAATTGCAAACATAAACAGTATAGTCTTCACGTACAGTGTTTCTACACAACTTTTGAGCTGAATAAACCTGAATTCCTAATATTTGAAAGCGAACTCAAGTGAAAACTCACCCTAAACTAGATGGAGTTGTAAGTATTATCAGTTTTGTGGTCATGACCCAGCTTTCCACTGGTAAACTCCGTGATTGAAAACGGCTGGAAATGTAGTAAGAATAAATTTCCGTTCATTTCAAGTGTTTCTTACAAGTTTCTTTATCATTTCTGGAAACTATAATTGCGTATTTGAAGAGTTTCACCACAATTAGAGAGTGTTCCTACAACTACATACTGGAATCGTCTGCATTTTAACTGATTCACACAGGAAACACCAGAGAAATTCGGCCTCCAATTGTAAACATAAACAGTATAGTCCTCACTTACAGTCTTTCTACACGAATTTTGAGCTGTATAAACCTGAATTCCTACTATTTGAAAGCGAACTCAAGTGAAAACTCACCCTAAACTAGATGGAGTTGTAAGTATTATCAGTTTTGTGGTCATGACCCAGCTTTCCACTGGTAACCTCCATGATTGAAAACGCCCAGAAATGTAGTAAGAATAAATTTCCTTTCATTTCAAGTGTTTCTTACAAGTTTTTTTTATCATTTCTGGAAACTATAATTGCCTAATTGAAGAGTTTTACCACAATTAGAGAGTGTTCCTACAACTATACACTGGAATCGTCAGCATTTTAACTGATTCACACAGAAAACGCCAGAAAAATTAGGCCTCAATTTTAAACATAAACGGTATATTGCACACTTACAGTCTTTCTATACAAATTTTGAGCTGTATAAACCTGAATTCCTAATGTTTGAAAGCCAATTCAAGTGAAAACTCTCCCTAAACTAGCCGGAGTTTTAAATATTATCAGTTTTCTGGCTATGTCCCACCTTTCCACTGGTAACCTCCGTGATTGAAAACGGCTGGAAATGTAGTAAGAATCTATTTGCTTTTATTTCAAGTGTTTCTTACAAGTTTTTTTTATCATTTCTGGAAACTATAATTGCGTATTTGAAGAGTTTCACCACAATTAGAGAGTGTTCCTAAAACTACATACTGGAATCGTCTGCATTTTAACTGATTCACACAGGAAACACCAGAGAAATTCGGCCTCCAATTGTAAACATAAATAGTATAGTCCTCAATTACAGTCTTTCTACACAAATTTTGATCTGTATAAACCTGAATTCCTAATATTTGAAAGCGAACTCAAGTGAAAACTCACCCTAAACTAGATGGAGTTGTAAGTATTATCAGTTTTGTGGTCATGACCCAGCTTTCCACTGGTAAACTCCGTGATTGAAAACGGCTGGAAATGTAGTAAGAATAAATTTCCGTTCATTTCAAGTGTTTCTTACAAGTTTTTTATCATTTCTGGAAGGTATAATTGCGTATTTGAAGAGTTTTACCACAATTAGAGAGTGTTCCTACAACTATATACTGGAATCGGCAGCATTTTAACTGATTCACACAGAAAACACCAGAGAAATTCGGCTTCTAATTGTAAACATAAACTGTATAGTCTTCACTTAGAATCTTTCTACACAAATTTTGAGCTGTATAAACCTGAATTACTAAAATTTGAAAGCGAACTCAAGTGAAAACTCACCCTAAAATAGACTGAGTTTTAAGTATTATCAGTTTTCTGGTCATGACCAGCTTTCCACTGGTAACCTCCGTGATTGAAAACGGCTGGAAATGTAGTAAGAATCTATTTGCTTTTATTTCAAGTGTTTCTTACAAGTTTTTTTTTATCATTTCTGGAAACTATAATTGCGTATTTGAAGAGTTTCACCACAATTAGAGAGTGTTCCTACAACTACATACTGGAATCGTCTGCATTTTAACTGATTCACACAGGAAACACCAGAGAAATTCGGCCTCCAATTGTAAACATAAACAGTATAGTCCTCAATTACAGTCTTTCTACACAAATTTTGATCTGTATAAACCTGAATTCCTAATATTTGAATGCGAACTCAAGTGAAAACTCACTCTAAACTAGATGGAGTTGTAAGTATTATCAGTTTTCTGGTCATTACCCAGATTTCCTGTGGTAACCTCCGTGATTGAAAACGGCTGGAAATGTAGTAAGAATCAAGTTACTTTTATTTCAAGTGTTTCTTACAAGTTTTTTATCATTTCTGGAAACTATAATTGCGTATTTGAAGAGTTTTACCACAATTAGAGAGTGTTCCTACAACTACATACTGGAATTGTCAGCATTTTAACTGATTCACACAGGAAACACCAGAGAAATTCGGCCTCCAATTGTAAACATAAACAGTATAGTCTTCACTTACAGTCTTTCTACACAAATTTTGAGCTGAATAAACCTGAATTCCTACTATTTGAAAGCGAACTCAAGTGAAAACTCACACTAAACTAGACGGAGTTGTAAGTATTATCAGTTTTCTGGTCATGACCCAGCTTTCCACTGGTAAACTCCGTGATTGAAAGCAGCTGGAAATGTAGTAAGAATAAATTTCCTTTCATTTCAAGTGTTTCTTACAAGTTTCTTTATCATTTCTGGAAACTATAATTGCGTATTTGAAGAGTTTCACCACAATTAGAGAGTGTTCCTACAACTACATACTGGAATCGTCTGCATTTTAACTGATTCACACAGGAAACACCAGAGAAATTCGGCCTCCAATTGTAAACATAAACAGTATAGTCCTCACTTACAGTCTTTCTACACAAATTTTGAGCTGTATAAACCTGAATTCCTAATATTTGAAAGCGAACTCAAGTGAAAACTCACTCTAAACTAGTTGGAGTTTTAAGTATTATCAGTTTTCTGGTCATTACCCAGATTTCCTGTGGTAACCTCCGTGATTAAAGACGGCTGGAAATGTAGTAAGGATCAAGTTCCTTTTATTTCAAGTGTTTCTTACAAGTTTTTTTTATCATTTCTGGAAACTATAATTGCGTATTTGAAGAGTTTTACCACAATTACAGAGTGTTCCTACAACTACATACTGAAATCGTCAGCATTTTAACTGATTCACACAGGAAACACCAGAGAAATTTGGCCTCCAATGGTAAACATAAACAGTATAGTCTTCACGTACAGTCTTTCTACACAACTTCTGAGCTGAGTAAACCTGAATTCCTAATATTTGAAAGCGAACTCAAGTGAAAACTCACCCTAAACTAGATGGAGTTGTAAGTATTATCAGTTTTGTGGTCATGACCCAGCTTTCCACTGGTAAACTCCGTGATTGAAAACGGCTGGAAATGTAGTAAGAATAAATTTCCTTTCATTTCAAGTGTTTCTTACAAGTTTTTTATCATTTCTGGAAGCTATAATTGCGTATTTGAAGAGTTTTACCACAATTAGAGAGTGTTCCTACAACTACATACTGGAATCGTCAGCATTTTAACTGATTCACACAGGAAACACCAGAGAAATTCGGCCTCCAATTGTAAACATAAACAGTATAGTCTTCACGTACAGTCTTTCTACACAAATTTTGAGGTGAATAAACCTGAATTCCTACTATTTGAAAGCGAACTCATGTGAAAACTCACCCTAAACTAGACGGAGTTGTAAGTATTATCAGTTTTCTGGTCATGACCCAGCTTTCCACTGGTAAACTCCGTGATTGAAAACAGCTGGAAATGTAGTAAGAATAAATTTCCTTTCATTTCAAGTGTTTCTTACAAGTTTTTTATCATTTCTGGAAACTATAATTGCGTATTTGAAGAGTTTTACCACAATTAGGGAGTGTTCCTACAACTATATACTGGAATCGTCAGCATTTTAACTGATTCACACAGAAAACGCCAGAGAAATTCGGCCTCAATTTTAAACATAAACAGTATATTGCACACTTACAGTTTTTCTATACAAATTTTGAGCTGTATAAACCTGAAATCCTAATATTTGAAAGCCAATTCAAGTGAAAACTCTCCCTAAACTAGCCGGAGTTGTAAATATTATCAGTTTTCTGGCTATGTCCCACCTTTCCACTGGTAACCTCCGTGATTGAAAACGGCTGGAAATGTAGTAAGAATCGATTTGCTATTCTTTCAAGTGTTTCTTACAAGTTTCTTTATCATTTCTGGAAAGTATAATTGCGTATTTGAAGGGTTTCACCACAATTAGAGAGTGTTCCTACAACTACATACTGGAATCGTCAGAATTTTAACTGATTCACACAGGAAACACCAGAGAAATTCGGCCTCCAATTGTAAACATAAACAGTATAGTCCTCACTTACAGTCTTTCTACACAAATTTTGAGGTGTATAAACCTGAATTCCTAATATTTGCAAGCGAACTCAAGTGAAAACTCACTCTAAACTAGATGGAGTTGTATTATCAGTTTTCTGGTCATTACCCAGATTTCCTGTGGTAACCTCCGTGATTGAAAACGGCTGGAAATGTAGTAAGAATCGATTTGCTATTCTTTCAAGTGTTTCTTACAAGTTTCTTTATCATTTCTGGAAAGTATAATTGCGTATTTGAAGAGTTTCACCACAATTAGAGAGTGTTCCTACAACTACATACTGGAATCGTCTGCATTTTAACTGATTCACACAGGAAACACCAGAGAAATTCGGCCTCCAATTGTAAACATAAACAGTATAGTCCTCACTTACAGTCTTTCTACACAAATTTTGAGGTGTATAAACCTGAATTCCTAATATTTGAAAGCGAACTCAAGTGAAAACTCACTCTAAACTAGATGGAGTTGTAAGTATTATCAGTTTTCTGGTCATTACCCAGATTTCCTGTGGTAACCTCCGTGACTGAAAACGGCTGGAAATGTAGGAAGAATCAAGTTACTTTTATTTCAAGTGTTTCTTACGAGTTATTGATCATTTCTGGAAACTATAATTGCGTATTTGAAGGGTTTTACCACAATTAGAGAGTGTTCCAACAACTACATACTGGAATCGTCAGCATTTTAACTGATTCACACAGGAAACACCAGAGAAATTCGGCCTCCAATTGCAAACATAAACAGTATAGTCTTCACGTACAGTGTTTCTACACAACTTTTGAGCTGAATAAACCTGAATTCCTAATATTTGAAAGCGAACTCAAGTGAAAACTCACCCTAAACTAGATGGAGTTGTAAGTATTATCAGTTTTGTGGTCATGACCCAGCTTTCCACTGGTAAACTCCGTGATTGAAAACGGCTGGAAATGTAGTAAGAATAAATTTCCGTTCATTTCAAGTGTTTCTTACAAGTTTCTTTATCATTTCTGGAAACTATAATTGCGTATTTGAAGAGTTTCACCACAATTAGAGAGTGTTCCTACAACTACATACTGGAATCGTCTGCATTTTAACTGATTCACACAGGAAACACCAGAGAAATTCGGCCTCCAATTGTAAACATAAACAGTATAGTCCTCACTTACAGTCTTTCTACACGAATTTTGAGCTGTATAAACCTGAATTCCTACTATTTGAAAGCGAACTCAAGTGAAAACTCACCCTAAACTAGATGGAGTTGTAAGTATTATCAGTTTTGTGGTCATGACCCAGCTTTCCACTGGTAACCTCCATGATTGAAAACGCCCAGAAATGTAGTAAGAATAAATTTCCTTTCATTTCAAGTGTTTCTTACAAGTTTTTTTTATCATTTCTGGAAACTATAATTGCCTAATTGAAGAGTTTTACCACAATTAGAGAGTGTTCCTACAACTATACACTGGAATCGTCAGCATTTTAACTGATTCACACAGAAAACGCCAGAAAAATTAGGCCTCAATTTTAAACATAAACGGTATATTGCACACTTACAGTCTTTCTATACAAATTTTGAGCTGTATAAACCTGAATTCCTAATGTTTGAAAGCCAATTCAAGTGAAAACTCTCCCTAAACTAGCCGGAGTTTTAAATATTATCAGTTTTCTGGCTATGTCCCACCTTTCCACTGGTAACCTCCGTGATTGAAAACGGCTGGAAATGTAGTAAGAATCTATTTGCTTTTATTTCAAGTGTTTCTTACAAGTTTTTTTTATCATTTCTGGAAACTATAATTGCGTATTTGAAGAGTTTCACCACAATTAGAGAGTGTTCCTAAAACTACATACTGGAATCGTCTGCATTTTAACTGATTCACACAGGAAACACCAGAGAAATTCGGCCTCCAATTGTAAACATAAATAGTATAGTCCTCAATTACAGTCTTTCTACACAAATTTTGATCTGTATAAACCTGAATTCCTAATATTTGAAAGCGAACTCAAGTGAAAACTCACCCTAAACTAGATGGAGTTGTAAGTATTATCAGTTTTGTGGTCATGACCCAGCTTTCCACTGGTAAACTCCGTGATTGAAAACGGCTGGAAATGTAGTAAGAATAAATTTCCGTTCATTTCAAGTGTTTCTTACAAGTTTTTTATCATTTCTGGAAGGTATAATTGCGTATTTGAAGAGTTTTACCACAATTAGAGAGTGTTCCTACAACTATATACTGGAATCGGCAGCATTTTAACTGATTCACACAGAAAACACCAGAGAAATTCGGCTTCTAATTGTAAACATAAACTGTATAGTCTTCACTTAGAATCTTTCTACACAAATTTTGAGCTGTATAAACCTGAATTACTAAAATTTGAAAGCGAACTCAAGTGAAAACTCACCCTAAAATAGACTGAGTTTTAAGTATTATCAGTTTTCTGGTCATGACCAGCTTTCCACTGGTAACCTCCGTGATTGAAAACGGCTGGAAATGTAGTAAGAATCTATTTGCTTTTATTTCAAGTGTTTCTTACAAGTTTTTTTTTATCATTTCTGGAAACTATAATTGCGTATTTGAAGAGTTTCACCACAATTAGAGAGTGTTCCTACAACTACATACTGGAATCGTCTGCATTTTAACTGATTCACACAGGAAACACCAGAGAAATTCGGCCTCCAATTGTAAACATAAACAGTATAGTCCTCAATTACAGTCTTTCTACACAAATTTTGATCTGTATAAACCTGAATTCCTAATATTTGAATGCGAACTCAAGTGAAAACTCACTCTAAACTAGATGGAGTTGTAAGTATTATCAGTTTTCTGGTCATTACCCAGATTTCCTGTGGTAACCTCCGTGATTGAAAACGGCTGGAAATGTAGTAAGAATCAAGTTACTTTTATTTCAAGTGTTTCTTACAAGTTTTTTATCATTTCTGGAAACTATAATTGCGTATTTGAAGAGTTTTACCACAATTAGAGAGTGTTCCTACAACTACATACTGGAATTGTCAGCATTTTAACTGATTCACACAGGAAACACCAGAGAAATTCGGCCTCCAATTGTAAACATAAACAGTATAGTCTTCACTTACAGTCTTTCTACACAAATTTTGAGCTGAATAAACCTGAATTCCTACTATTTGAAAGCGAACTCAAGTGAAAACTCACCCTAAACTAGACGGAGTTGTAAGTATTATCAGTTTTCTGGTCATGACCCAGCTTTCCACTGGTAAACTCCGTGATTGAAAACAGCTGGAAATGTAGTAAGAATAAATTTCCTTTCATTTCAAGTGTTTCTTACAAGTTTCTTTATCATTTCTGGAAACTAT
This sequence comes from Myotis daubentonii, assembly GCF_963259705.1. NCBI lineage: Eukaryota > Metazoa > Chordata > Mammalia > Chiroptera > Vespertilionidae > Myotis > Myotis daubentonii. Next base: position 76,141,545 of record NC_081861.1, on the reverse strand, counting down.
AATTGCGTATTTGAAGAGTTTCACCAAAATTAGAGAGTGTTCCTACAACTACATACTGGAATCGTCTGCATTTTAACTGATTCACACAGGAAACACCAGAGAAATTCGGCCTCCAATTGTAAACATAAACAGTATAGTCCTCACTTACAGTCTTTCTACACAACTTTTGAGCTGAATAAACCTGAATTCCTAATATTTGAAAGCGAACTCAAGTGAAAACTCACCCTAAACTAGATGGAGTTGTAAGTATTATCAGTTTTGTGGTCATGACCCAGCTTTCCACTGGTAAACTCCGTGATTGAAAACGGCTGGAAATGTAGTAAGAATAAATTTCCGTTCATTTCAAGTGTTTCTTACAAGTTTTTTATCATTTCTGGAAGCTATAATTGCGTATTTGAAGAGTTTTACCACAATTAGAGAGTGTTCCTACAACTATATACTGGAATCGGCAGCATTTTAACTGATTCACACAGAAAACACCAGAGAAATTCGGCTTCTAATTGTAAACATAAACTGTATAGTCTTCACTTAGAGTCTTTCTACACAAATTTTGAGCTGTATAAACCTGAATTCCTAAAATTTGAAAGCGAACTCAAGTGAAAACTCACCCTAAAATAGACTGAGTTTTAAGTATTATCAGTTTTCTGGTCATGACCAGCTTTCCACTGGTAACCTCCGTGATTGAAAACGCCCAGAAATGTAGTAAGAATAAATTTCCTTTCATTTCAAGTGTTTCTTACAAGTTTTTTTTATCATTTCTGGAAACTATAATTGCGTAATTGAAGAGTTTTACCACAATTAGAGAGTGTTCCTACAACTATATACGGGAATCGTCAGCATTTTAACTGATTCACACAGAAAACGCCAGAAAAATTAGGCCTCAATTTTAAACATAAACAGTATATTGCACACTTACAGTCTTTCTATACAAATTTTGAGCTGTATAAACCTGAATTCCTAATATTTGAAAGCGAACTCAAGTGAAAACTCACTCTAAACTAGATGGAGTTGTAAGTATTATCAGTTTTCTGGTCATTACCCAGATTTCCTGTGGTAACCTCCGTGATTGAAAACGGCTGGAAATGTAGTAAGAATCAAGTTACTTTTATTTCAAGTGTTTCTTACGAGTTATTTATCATTTCTGGAAACTATAATTGCGTATTTGAAGAGTTTTACCACAATTAGAGAGTGTACCTACAACTACATACTGGAATCGTCAGCATTTTAACTGATTCACACAGGAAACACCAGAGAAATTCGGCCTCCAATTGTAAACATAAACAGTATAGTCTTCACATACAGTCTTTCTACACAAATTTTGAGCTGAATAAACCTGAATTCCTACTATTTGAAAGCGAACTCAAGTGAAAACTCACCCTAAACTAGATGGAGTTGTAAGTATTATCAGTTTTCTGGTCATGACCCAGCTTTCCACTGGTAAACTCCGTGATTGAAAACAGCTGGAAATGTAGTAAGAATAAATTTCCTTTCATTTCAAGTGTTTCTTACAAGTATTTTTATCATTTCTGGAAACTATAATTGCGTATTTGAAGAGTTTTACCACAATTAGTGAGTGTTCCTACAACTATATACTGGAATCGTCAGCATTTTAACTGATTCACACAGAAAACGCCAGAGAAATTCGGCCTCAATTTTAAACATAAACAGTATATTGCACACTTACAGTCTTTCTATACAAATTTTGAGCTGTATAAACCTGAAATCCTAATATTTCAAAGCCAATTCAAGTGAAAACTCTCCCTAAACTAGCCGGAGTTGTAAATATTATCAGTTTTCTGGCTATGTCCCACCTTTCCACTGGTAACCTCCGTGATTGAAAACGGCTGGAAATGTAGTAAGAATCTATTTGCTTTTATTTCAAGTGTTTCTTACGAGTTATTTATCATTTCTGGAAACTATAATTGCGTATTTGAAGAGTTTTACCACAATTAGAGAGTGTTCCTACAACTACATACTGGAATCGTCAGCATTTTAACTGATTCACACAGGAAACACCAGAGAAATTCGGCCTCCAATTGTAAACATAAACAGTATAGTCTTCACGTACAGTCTTTCTACACAACTTTTGAGCTGAATAAACCTGAATTCCTAATATTTGAAAGCGAACTCAAGTGAAAACTCACCCTAAACTAGATGGAGTTGTAAGTATTATCAGTTTTGTGGTCATGACCCAGCTTTCCACTGGTAAACTCCGTGATTGAAAACGGCTGGAAATGTAGTAAGAATAAATTTCCGTTCATTTCAAGTGTTTCTTACAAGCTTTTTATCATTTCTGGAAGCTATAATAGCGTATTTGAAGAGTTTTACCACAATTAGAGAGTGTTCCTACAACTATATACTGGAATCGGCAGCATTTTAACTGATTCACACAGAAAACACCAGAGAAATTCGGCTTCTAATTGTAAACATAAACTGTATAGTCTTCACTTAGAATCTTTCTACACAAATTTTGAGCTGTATAAACCTGAATTCCTAAAATGTGAAAGCGAACTCAAGTGAAAACTCACCCTAAAATAGACTGAGTTTTAAGTATTATCAGTTTTCTGGTCATGACCAGCTTTCCACTGGTAACCTCCATGATTGAAAACGCCCAGAAATGTAGTAAGAATAAATTTCCTTTCATTTCAAGTGTTTCTTACAAGTTTTTTTATCATTTCTGGAAACTATAATTGCGTATTTGAAGATTTCTACCACAAGTAGAGAGTGTTCCTACAACTATATACTGGAATCGTCAGCATTTTAACTGATTCACACAGAAAACGCCAGAGAAATTAGGCCTCAATTTTAAACATAAACAATATATTGCACACTTACAGTCTTTCTATACAAATTTTGAGCTGTATAAACCTGAATTCCTAATATTTGAAAGCGAACTCAAGTGAAAACTCACTCTAAACTAGATGGAGTTGTAAGTATTATCAGTTTTCTGGTCATTACCCAGATTTCCTGTGGTAACCTCCGTGATTGAAAACGGCTGGAAATGTAGTAAGAATCAAGTTACTTTTATTTCAAGTGTTTCTTACGAGTTATTTATCATTTCTAGAAACTATAATTGCGTATTTGAAGAGTTTTACCACAATTAGAGAGTGTACCTACAACTACATACTGGAATCGTCAGCATTTTAACTGATTCACACAGGAAACACCAGAGAAATTCGGCCTCCAATTGTAAACATAAACAGTATAGTCTTCACATACAGTCTTTCTACACAAATTTTGAGCTGAATAAACCTGAATTCCTACTATTTGAAAGCGAACTCAAGTGAAAACTCACCCTAAACTAGACGGAGTTGTAAGTATTATCAGTTTTCTGGTCATGACCCAGCTTTCCACTGGTAAACTCCGTGATTGAAAACAGCTGGAAATGTAGTAAGAATAAATTTCCTTTCATTTCAAGTGTTTCTTACAAGTTTTTTTTATCATTTCTGGAAACTATAATTGCGTATTTGAAGAGTTTTACCACAATTAGTGAGTGTTCCTACAACTATATACTGGAATCGTCAGCATTTTAACTGATTCACACAGAAAACGCCAGAGAAATTCGGCCTCAATTTTAAACATAAACAGTATATTGCACACTTACAGTCTTTCTATACAAATTTTGAGCTGTATAAACCTGAAATCCTAATATTTCAAAGCCAATTCAAGTGAAAACTCTCCCTAAACTAGCCGGAGTTGTAAATATTATCAGTTTTCTGGCTATGTCCCACCTTTCCACTGGTAACCTCCGTGATTGAAAACGGCTGGAAATGTAGTAAGAATCTATTTGCTTTTATTTCAAGTGTTTCTTACAAGTTTCTTTATCATTTCTGGAAGCTATAATTGCGTATTTGAAGAGTTTTACCACAATTACAGAGTGTTCCTACAACTACATACTGGAATCGTCAGCATTTTAACTGATTCACACAGGAAACACCAGAGAAATTCGGCCTCCAATGGTAAACATAAACAGTATAGTCTTCACGTACAGTCTTTCTACACAACTTTTGAGCTGAGTAAACCTGAATTCCTAATATTTGAAAGCGAACTCAAGTGAAAACTCACCCTAAACTAGATGGAGTTGTAAGTATTATCAGTTTTGTGGTCATGACCCAGCTTTCCACTGGTAAACTCCGTGATTGAAAACGGCTGGAAATGTAGTAAGAATAAATTTCCTTTCATTTCAAGTGTTTCTTACAAGTTTTTTTTATCATTTCTGGAAACTATAATTGCGTATTTGAAGAGTTTTACCACAATTAGTGAGTGTTCCTACAACTATATACTGGAATCGTCAGCATTTTAACTGATTCACACAGAAAACGCCAGAGAAATTCGGCCTCAATTTTAAACATAAACAGTATATTGCACACTTACAGTCTTTCTATACAAATTTTGAGCTGTATAAACCTGAAATCCTAATATTTCAAAGCCAATTCAAGTGAAAACTCTCCCTAAACTAGCCGGAGTTGTAAATATTATCAGTTTTCTGGCTATGTCCCACCTTTCCACTGGTAACCTCCGTGATTGAAAACGGCTGGAAATGTAGTAAGAATCTATTTGCTTTTATTTCAAGTGTTTCTTACAAGTTTCTTTATCATTTCTGGAAAGTATAATTGCGTATTTGAAGAGTTTTACCACAATTAGAGAGTGTTCCTACAACTACATACTGGAATCGTCAGCATTTTAACTGATTCACACAGGAAACACCAGAGAAATTCGGCCTCCAATTGTAAACATAAACAGTATAGTCCTCACTTACAGTCTTTCTACACAAATTTTGAGCTGTATAAACCTGAATTCCTAATATTTGAAAGCGAACTCAAGTGAAAACTCACTCTAAACTAGTTGGAGTTGTAAGTATTATCAGGTTTCTGGTCATTACCCAGATTTCCTGTGGTAACCTCCGTGATTGAAGACGGCTGGAAATGTAGTAAGAATCAAGTTACTTTTATTTCAAGTGTTTCTTACGAGTTATTTATCATTTCTGGAAACTATAATTGCGTATTTGAAGAGTTTTACCACAATTAGAGAGTGTTCCTACAACTACATACTGGAATCGTCAGCATTTTAACTGATTCACACAGGAAACACCAGAGAAATTCGGCCTCCAATTGTAAACATAAACAGTATAGTCTTCATGTGCAGTCTTTCTACACAAATTTTGAGCTGTATAAACCTGAATTACTAAAATTTGAAAGCGAACTCAAGTGAAAACTCACTCTAAAATAGACTGAGTTTTAAGTATTATCAGTTTTCTGGTCATGACCAGCTTTCCACTGGTAACCTCCATGATTGAAAACGCCCAGAAATGTAGGAAGAATAAATTTCCTTTCATTTAAAGTGTTTCTTACAAGTTTTTTTTATCATTTCTGGAAACTATAATTGCGTAATTGAAGAGTTTTACCACAATTAGAGAGTGTTCCTACAACTATATACGGGAATCGTCAGCATTTTAACTGATTCACACAGAAAACGCCAGAAAAATTAGGCCTCAATTTTAAACATAAACAGTATATTGCACACTTACAGTCTTTCTATACAAATTTTGAGCTGTATAAACCTGAATTCCTAATATTTGAAAGCGAACTCAAGTGAAAACTCACTCTAAACTAGATGGAGTTGTAAGTATTATCAGTTTTCTGGTCATTACCCAGATTTCCTGTGGTAACCTCCGTGATTGAAAACGGCTGGAAATGTAGTAAGAATCAAGTTACTTTTATTTCAAGTGTTTCTTACGAGTTATTTATCATTTCTGGAAACTATAATTGCGTATTTGAAGAGTTTTTCCACAATTAGAGAATGTACCTACAACTACATACTGGAATCGTCAGCATTTTAACTGATTCACACAGGAAACACCAGAGAAATTCGGCCTCCAATTGTAAACATAAACAATATAGTCTTCACGTACAGTCTTTCTACACAACTTTTGAGCTGAATAAACCTGAATTCCTACTATTTGAAAACGAACTCAAGTGAAAACTCAGCCTAAACTAGATGGAGTTGTAAGTATTATCAGTTTTGTGGTCATGACCCAGCTTTCCACTGGTAAACTCCGTGATTGAAAACGGCTGGAAATGTAGTAAGAATAAATTTCCGTTCATTTCAAGTGTTTCTTACAAGTTCTTTATCATTTCTGGAAGCTATAATTGCGTATTTGAAGAGTTTTACCACAATTAGAGAGTGTTCCTACAACTATATACTGGAATCGGCAGCATTTTAACTGATTCACACAGAAAACACCAGAGAAATTCGGCTTCTAATTGTAAACATAAACTGTATAGTCTTCACTTAGAATCTTTCTACACAAATTTTGAGCTGTATAAACCTGAATTCCTAAAATTTGAAAGCGAACTCAAGTGAAAACTCACCCTAAAATAGACTGAGTTTTAAGTATTATTAGTTTTCTGGTCATGACCAGCTTTCCACTGGTAACCTCCGTGATTGAAAACGCCCAGAAATGTAGTAAGAATAAATTTCCTTTCATTTCAAGTGTTTCTTACAAGTTTTTTTATCATTTCTGGAAACTATAATTGCGTAATTGAAGAGTTTTACCACAATTAGAGAGTGTTCCTACAACTATATACTGGAATCGTCAGCATTTTAACTGATTAACACAGAAAACGCCAGAAAAATTAGGCCTCAATTTTAAACATAAACAGTATATTGCACACTTACAGTCTTTCTATACAAATTTTGAGCTGTATAAACCTGAATTCCTAATATTTGAAAGCGAACTCAAGTGAAAACTCACTCTAAACTAGATGGAGTTGTAAGTATTATCAGTTTTCTGGTCATTACCCAGATTTCCTGTGGTAACCTCCGTGATTGAAAACGGCTGGAAATGTAGTAAGAATCAAGTTACTTTTATTTCAAGTGTTTCTTACGAGTTATTTATCATTTCTGGAAACTATAATTGCGTATTTGAAGAGTTTTACCACAATTAGAGAGTGTACCTACAACTACATACTGGAATCGTCAGCATTTTAACTGATTCACACAGGAAACACCAGAGAAATTCGGCCTCCAATTGTAAACATAAACAGTATAGTCTTCACATACAGTCTTTCTACACAAATTTTGAGCTGAATAAACCTGAATTCCTACTATTTGAAAGCGAAATCAAGTGAAAACTCACCCTAAACTAGACGGAGTTGTAAGTATTATCAGTTTTCTGGTCATGAACCAGCTTTCCACTGGTAAACTCCGTGATTGAAAACAGCTGGAAATGTAGTAAGAATAAATTTCCTTTCATTTCAAGTGTTTCTTACAAGTTTTTTTTATCATTTCTGGAAACTATAATTGCGTATTTGAAGAGTTTTACCACAATTAGTGAGTGTTCCTACAACTATATACTGGAATCGTCAGCATTTTAACTGATTCACACAGAAAACGCCAGAGAAATTCGGCCTCAATTTTAAACATAAACAGTATATTGCACACTTACAGTCTTTCTATACAAATTTTGAGCTGTATAAACCTGAAATCCTAATATTTCAAAGCCAATTCAAGTGAAAACTCTCCCTAAACTAGCCGGAGTTGTAAATATTATCAGTTTTCTGGCTATGTCCCACCTTTACACTGGTAACCTCCGTGATTGAAAACGGCTGGAAATGTAGTAAGAATCTATTTGCTTTTATTTCAAGTGTTTCTTACAAGTTTCTTTATCATTTCTGGAAAGTATAATTGCGTATTTGAAGAGTTTTACCACAATTAGAGAGTGTTCCTACAACTACATACTGGAATCGTCAGCATTTTAACTGATTCACACAGGAAACACCAGAGAAATTCGGCCTCCAATTGTAAACATAAACAGTATAGTCCTCACTTACAGTCTTTCTACACAAATTTTGAGCTGTATAAACCTGAATTCCTAATATTTGAAAGCGAACTCAAGTGAAAACTCACTCTAAACTAGTTGGAGTTGTAAGTATTATCAGGTTTCTGGTCATTACCCAGATTTCCTGTGGTAACCTCCGTGATTGAAGACGGCTGGAAATGTAGTAAGAATCAAGTTACTTTTATTTCAAGTGTTTCTTACGAGTTATTTATCATTTCTGGAAACTATAATTGCGTATTTGAAGAGTTTTACCACAATTAGAGAGTGTTCCTACAACTACATACTGGAATCGTCAGCATTTTAACTGATTCACACAGGAAACACCAGAGAAATTCGGCCTCCAATTGTAAACATAAACAGTATAGTCTTCATGTACAGTCTTTCTACACAAATTTTGAGCTGTATAAACCTGAATTACTAAAATTTGAAAGCGAACTCAAGTGAAAACTCACTCTAAAATAGACTGAGTTTTAAGTATTATCAGTTTTCTGGTCATGACCAGCTTTCCACTGGTAACCTCCATGATTGAAAACGCCCAGAAATGTAGGAAGAATAAATTTCCTTTCATTTAAAGTGTTTCTTACAAGTTTTTTTTATCATTTCTGGAAACTATAATTGCGTAATTGAAGAGTTTTACCACAATTAGAGAGTGTTCCTACAAGTATATACGGGAATCGTCAGCATTTTAACTGATTCACACAGAAAACGCCAGAAAAATTAGGCCTCAATTTTAAACATAAACAGTATATTGCACACTTACAGTCTTTCTATACAAATTTTGAGCTGTATAAACCTGAATTCCTAATATTTGAAAGCGAACTCAAGTGAAAACTCACTCTAAACTAGATGGAGTTGTAAGTATTATCAGTTTTCTGGTCATTACCCAGATTTCCTGTGGTAACCTCCGTGATTGAAAACGGCTGGAAATGTAGTAAGAATCAAGTTACTTTTATTTCAAGTGTTTCTTACGAGTTATTTATCATTTCTGGAAACTATAATTGCGTATTTGAAGAGTTTTTCCACAATTAGAGAATGTACCTACAACTACATACTGGAATCGTCAGCATTTTAACTGATTCACACAGGAAACACCAGAGAAATTCGGCCTCCAATTGTAAACATAAACAATATAGTCTTCACGTACAGTCTTTCTACACAACTTTTGAGCTGAATAAACCTGAATTCCTACTATTTGAAAACGAACTCAAGTGAAAACTCACCCTAAACTAGATGGAGTTGTAAGTATTATCAGTTTTGTGGTCATGACCCAGCTTTCCACTGGTAAACTCCGTGATTGAAAACGGCTGGAAATGTAGTAAGAATAAATTTCCGTTCATTTCAAGTGTTTCTTACAAGTTCTTTATCATTTCTGGAAGCTATAATTGCGTATTTGAAGAGTTTTACCACAATTAGAGAGTGTTCCTACAACTATATACTGGAATCGGCAGCATTTTAACTGATTCACACAGAAAACACCAGAGAAATTCGGCTTCTAATTGTAAACATAAACTGTATAGTCTTCACTTAGAATCTTTCTACACAAATTTTGAGCTGTATAAACCTGAATTCCTAAAATTTGAAAGCGAACTCAAGTGAAAACTCACCCTAAAATAGACTGAGTTTTAAGTATTATTAGTTTTCTGGTCATGACCAGCTTTCCACTGGTAACCTCCGTGATTGAAAACGCCCAGAAATGTAGTAAGAATAAATTTCCTTTCATTTCAAGTGTTTCTTACAAGTTTTTTTATCATTTCTGGAAACTATAATTGCGTAATTGAAGAGTTTTACCACAATTAGAGAGTGTTCCTACAACTATATACTGGAATCGTCAGCATTTTAACTGATTAACACAGAAAACGCCAGAAAAATTAGGCCTCAATTTTAAACATAAACAGTATATTGCACACTTACAGTCTTTCTATACAAATTTTGAGCTGTATAAACCTGAATTCCTAATATTTGAAAGCGAACTCAAGTGAAAACTCACTCTAAACTAGATGGAGTTGTAAGTATTATCAGTTTTCTGGTCATTACCCAGATTTCCTGTGGTAACCTCCGTGATTGAAAACGGCTGGAAATGTAGTAAGAATCAAGTTACTTTTATTTCAAGTGTTTCTTACGAGTTATTTATCATTTCTGGAAACTATAATTGCGTATTTGAAGAGTTTTACCACAATTAGAGAGTGTACCTACAACTACATACTGGAATCGTCAGCATTTTAACTGATTCACACAGGAAACACCAGAGAAATTCGGCCTCCAATTGTAAACATAAACAGTATAGTCTTCACATACAGTCTTTCTACACAAATTTTGAGCTGAATAAACCTGAATTCCTACTATTTGAAAGCGAAATCAAGTGAAAACTCACCCTAAACTAGACGGAGTTGTAAGTATTATCAGTTTTCTGGTCATGAACCAGCTTTCCACTGGTAAACTCCGTGATTGAAAACAGCTGGAAATGTAGTAAGAATAAATTTCCTTTCATTTCAAGTGTTTCTTACAAGTTTTTTTTATCATTTCTGGAAACTATAATTGCGTATTTGAAGAGTTTTACCACAATTAGTGAGTGTTCCTACAACTATATACTGGAATCGTCAGCATTTTAACTGATTCACACAGAAAACGCCAGAGAAATTCGGCCTCAATTTTAAACATAAACAGTATATTGCACACTTACAGTCTTTCTATACAAATTTTGAGCTGTATAAACCTGAAATCCTAATATTTCAAAGCCAATTCAAGTGAAAACTCTCCCTAAACTAGCCGGAGTTGTAAATATTATCAGTTTTCTGGCTATGTCCCACCTTTACACTGGTAACCTCCGTGATTGAAAACGGCTGGAAATGTAGTAAGAATCTATTTGCTTTTATTTCAAGTGTTTCTTACAAGTTTCTTTATCATTTCTGGAAAGTATAATTGCGTATTTGAAGAGTTTTACCACAATTAGAGAGTGTTCCTACAACTACATACTGGAATCGTCAGCATTTTAACTGATTCACACAGGAAACACCAGAGAAATTCGGCCTCCAATTGTAAACATAAACAGTATAGTCCTCACTTACAGTCTTTCTACACAAATTTTGAGGTGTATAAACCTGAATTCCTAATATTTGAAAGCGAACTCAAGTGAAAACTCACTCTAAACTAGTTGGAGTTGTAAGTATTATCAGGTTTCTGGTCATTACCCAGATTTCCTGTGGTAACCTCCGTGATTGAAGACGGCTGGAAATGTAGTAAGAATCAAGTTCCTTTTATTTCAAGTGTTTCTTACAAGTTTTTTATCATTTCTGGAAGCTATAATTGCGTATTTGAAGAGTTTTACCAAAATTAGAGAGTGTTCCTACAACTATATACTGGAATCGTCAGCATTTTAACTGATTCACACAGGAAACACCAGAGAAATTCGGCCTCCAATGGTAAACATAAACAGTATAGTCTTCACGTACAGTCTTTCTACACAAATTTTGAGCTGTATAAACCTGAATTCCTAAAATTTGAAAGCGAACTCAAGTGAAAACTCACCCTAAAATAGACTGAGTTTTAAGTATTATCAGTTTTCTGGTCATGACCCAGCTTTCCACTGGTAACCTCCGTGATTGAAAACAGCTGGAAATGTAGTAAGAATAAATTTCCTTTCATTTCAAGTGTTTCTTACAAGTTTTTTTTATCATTTCTGGAAACTATAATTGCGTAATTGAAGAGTTTTACCACAATTAGAGAGTGTTTCTACAACTATATACTGGAATCGTCAGCATTTTAACTGATTCACACAGAAAACGCCAGAAAAATTAGGCCTCAATTTTAAACATAAACAGTATATTGCACACTTACAGTCTTTCTATACAAATTTTGAGCTGTATAAACCTGAAATCCTAATGTTTGAAAGCCAATTCAAGTGAAAACTCTCCCTAAACTAGCCGGAGTTTTAAATATTATCAGTTTTCTGGCTATGTCCCACCTTTCCACTGATAACCTCCGTGATTGAAAACGGCTGGAAATGTAGTAAGAATCTATTTGCTTTTATTTCAAGTGTTTCTTACAAGTTTTTTTTATCATTTCTGGAAACTATAATTGCGTATTTGAAGAGTTTCACCACAATTAGAGAGTGTTCCTACAACTACATACTGGAATCGTCTGCATTTTAACTGATTCACATAGGAAACACCAGAGAAATTCGGCCTCCAATTGTAAACATAAACAGTATAGTCCTCACTTACAGTCTTTCTACACAAATTTTGAGCTGTATAAACCTGAATTCCTAATATTTGAAAGCGAACTCAAGTGAAAACTCACTCTAAACTAGATGGAGTTGTAAGTATTATCAGTTTTCTGGTCATTACTCAGATTTCCTGTGGTAACCTCCGTGATTGAAAACGGCTGGAAATGTAGTAAGAATCAAGTTACTTTTATTTCAAGTGTTTCTTACGAGTTATTTATCATTTCTGGAAACTATAATTGCGTATTTGAAGAGTTTTACCACAATTAGTGAGTGTTCCTACAACTATATACTGGAATCGTCAGCATTTTAACTGATTCACACAGAAAACGCCAGAGAAATTCGGCCTCAATTTTAAACATAAACAGTATATTGCACACTTACAGTCTTTCTATACAAATTTTGAGCTGTATAAACCTGAAATCCTAATATTTCAAAGCCAATTCAAGTGAAAACTCTCCCTAAACTAGCCGGAGTTGTAAATATTATCAGTTTTCTGGCTATGTCCCACCTTTACACTGGTAACCTCCGTGATTGAAAACGGCTGGAAATGTAGTAAGAATCTATTTGCTTTTATTTCAAGTGTTTCTTACAAGTTTCTTTATCATTTCTGGAAAGTATAATTGCGTATTTGAAGAGTTTTACCACAATTAGAGAGTGTTCCTACAACTACATACTGGAATCGTCAGCATTTTAACTGATTCACACAGGAAACACCAGAGAAATTCGGCCTCCAATTGTAAACATAAACAGTATAGTCCTCACTTACAGTCTTTCTACACAAATTTTGAGCTGTATAAACCTGAATTCCTAATATTTGAAAGCGAACTCAAGTGAAAACTCACTCTAAACTAGTTGGAGTTGTAAGTATTATCAGGTTTCTGGTCATTACCCAGATTTCCTGTGGTAACCTCCGTGATTGAAGACGGCTGGAAATGTAGTAAGAATCAAGTTACTTTTATTTCAAGTGTTTCTTACGAGTTATTTATCATTTCTGGAAACTATAATTGCGTATTTGAAGAGTTTTACCACAATTAGAGAGTGTTCCTACAACTACATACTGGAATCGTCAGCATTTTAACTGATTCACACAGGAAACACCAGAGAAATTCGGCCTCCAATTGTAAACATAAACAGTATAGTCTTCATGTACAGTCTTTCTACACAAATTTTGAGCTGTATAAACCTGAATTACTAAAATTTGAAAGCGAACTCAAGTGAAAACTCACTCTAAAATAGACTGAGTTTTAAGTATTATCAGTTTTCTGGTCATGACCAGCTTTCCACTGGTAACCTCCATGATTGAAAACGCCCAGAAATGTAGGAAGAATAAATTTCCTTTCATTTAAAGTGTTTCTTACAAGTTTTTTTTATCATTTCTGGAAACTATAATTGCGTAATTGAAGAGTTTTACCACAATTAGAGAGTGTTCCTACAAGTATATACGGGAATCGTCAGCATTTTAACTGATTCACACAGAAAACGCCAGAAAAATTAGGCCTCAATTTTAAACATAAACAGTATATTGCACACTTACAGTCTTTCTATACAAATTTTGAGCTGTATAAACCTGAATTCCTAATATTTGAAAGCGAACTCAAGTGAAAACTCACTCTAAACTAGATGGAGTTGTAAGTATTATCAGTTTTCTGGTCATTACCCAGATTTCCTGTGGTAACCTCCGTGATTGAAAACGGCTGGAAATGTAGTAAGAATCAAGTTACTTTTATTTCAAGTGTTTCTTACGAGTTATTTATCATTTCTGGAAACTATAATTGCGTATTTGAAGAGTTTTTCCACAATTAGAGAATGTACCTACAACTACATACTGGAATCGTCAGCATTTTAACTGATTCACACAGGAAACACCAGAGAAATTCGGCCTCCAATTGTAAACATAAACAATATAGTCTTCACGTACAGTCTTTCTACACAACTTTTGAGCTGAATAAAATTGAATTCCTACTATTTGAAAACGAACTCAAGTGAAAACTCACCCTAAACTAGATGGAGTTGTAAGTATTATCAGTTTTGTGGTCATGACCCAGCTTTCCACTGGTAAACTCCGTGATTGAAAACGGCTGGAAATGTAGTAAGAATAAATTTCCGTTCATTTCAAGTGTTTCTTACAAGTTCTTTATCATTTCTGGAAGCTATAATTGCGTATTTGAAGAGTTTTACCACAATTAGAGAGTGTTCCTACAACTATATACTGGAATCGGCAGCATTTTAACTGATTCACACAGAAAACACCAGAGAAATTCGGCTTCTAATTGTAAACATAAACTGTATAGTCTTCACTTAGAATCTTTCTACACAAATTTTGAGCTGTATAAACCTGAATTCCTAAAATTTGAAAGCGAACTCAAGTGAAAACTCACCCTAAAATAGACTGAGTTTTAAGTATTATTAGTTTTCTGGTCATGACCAGCTTTCCACTGGTAACCTCCGTGATTGAAAACGCCCAGAAATGTAGTAAGAATAAATTTCCTTTCATTTCAAGTGTTTCTTACAAGTTTTTTTATCATTTCTGGAAACTATAATTGCGTAATTGAAGAGTTTTACCACAATTAGAGAGTGTTCCTACAACTATATACTGGAATCGTCAGCATTTTAACTGATTAACACAGAAAACGCCAGAAAAATTAGGCCTCAATTTTAAACATAAACAGTATATTGCACACTTACAGTCTTTCTATACAAATTTTGAGCTGTATAAACCTGAATTCCTAATATTTGAAAGCGAACTCAAGTGAAAACTCACTCTAAACTAGATGGAGTTGTAAGTATTATCAGTTTTCTGGTCATTACCCAGATTTCCTGTGGTAACCTCCGTGATTGAAAACGGCTGGAAATGTAGTAAGAATCAAGTTACTTTTATTTCAAGTGTTTCTTACGAGTTATTTATCATTTCTGGAAACTATAATTGCGTATTTGAAGAGTTTTACCACAATTAGAGAGTGTACCTACAACTACATACTGGAATCGTCAGCATTTTAACTGATTCACACAGGAAACACCAGAGAAATTCGGCCTCCAATTGTAAACATAAACAGTATAGTCTTCACATACAGTCTTTCTACACAAATTTTGAGCTGAATAAACCTGAATTCCTACTATTTGAAAGCGAAATCAAGTGAAAACTCACCCTAAACTAGACGGAGTTGTAAGTATTATCAGTTTTCTGGTCATGAACCAGCTTTCCACTGGTAAACTCCGTGATTGAAAACAGCTGGAAATGTAGTAAGAATAAATTTCCTTTCATTTCAAGTGTTTCTTACAAGTTTTTTTTATCATTTCTGGAAACTATAATTGCGTATTTGAAGAGTTTTACCACAATTAGTGAGTGTTCCTACAACTATATACTGGAATCGTCAGCATTTTAACTGATTCACACAGAAAACGCCAGAGAAATTCGGCCTCAATTTTAAACATAAACAGTATATTGCACACTTACAGTCTTTCTATACAAATTTTGAGCTGTATAAACCTGAAATCCTAATATTTCAAAGCCAATTCAAGTGAAAACTCTCCCTAAACTAGCCGGAGTTGTAAATATTATCAGTTTTCTGGCTATGTCCCACCTTTACACTGGTAACCTCCGTGATTGAAAACGGCTGGAAATGTAGTAAGAATCTATTTGCTTTTATTTCAAGTGTTTCTTACAAGTTTCTTTATCATTTCTGGAAAGTATAATTGCGTATTTGAAGAGTTTTACCACAATTAGAGAGTGTTCCTACAACTACATACTGGAATCGTCAGCATTTTAACTGATTCACACAGGAAACACCAGAGAAATTCGGCCTCCAATTGTAAACATAAACAGTATAGTCCTCACTTACAGTCTTTCTACACAAATTTTGAGGTGTATAAACCTGAATTCCTAATATTTGAAAGCGAACTCAAGTGAAAACTCACTCTAAACTAGTTGGAGTTGTAAGTATTATCAGGTTTCTGGTCATTACCCAGATTTCCTGTGGTAACCTCCGTGATTGAAGACGGCTGGAAATGTAGTAAGAATCAAGTTCCTTTTATTTCAAGTGTTTCTTACAAGTTTTTTATCATTTCTGGAAGCTATAATTGCGTATTTGAAGAGTTTTACCAAAATTAGAGAGTGTTCCTACAACTATATACTGGAATCGTCAGCATTTTAACTGATTCACACAGGAAACACCAGAGAAATTCGGCCTCCAATGGTAAACATAAACAGTATAGTCTTCACGTACAGTCTTTCTACACAAATTTTGAGCTGTATAAACCTGAATTCCTAAAATTTGAAAGCGAACTCAAGTGAAAACTCACCCTAAAATAGACTGAGTTTTAAGTATTATCAGTTTTCTGGTCATGACCCAGCTTTCCACTGGTAACCTCCGTGATTGAAAACAGCTGGAAATGTAGTAAGAATAAATTTCCTTTCATTTCAAGTGTTTCTTACAAGTTTTTTTTATCATTTCTGGAAACTATAATTGCGTAATTGAAGAGTTTTACCACAATTAGAGAGTGTTTCTACAACTATATACTGGAATCGTCAGCATTTTAACTGATTCACACAGAAAACGCCAGAAAAATTAGGCCTCAATTTTAAACATAAACAGTATATTGCACACTTACAGTCTTTCTATACAAATTTTGAGCTGTATAAACCTGAAATCCTAATGTTTGAAAGCCAATTCAAGTGAAAACTCTCCCTAAACTAGCCGGAGTTTTAAATATTATCAGTTTTCTGGCTATGTCCCACCTTTCCACTGATAACCTCCGTGATTGAAAACGGCTGGAAATGTAGTAAGAATCTATTTGCTTTTATTTCAAGTGTTTCTTACAAGTTTTTTTTATCATTTCTGGAAACTATAATTGCGTATTTGAAGAGTTTCACCACAATTAGAGAGTGTTCCTACAACTACATACTGGAATCGTCTGCATTTTAACTGATTCACATAGGAAACACCAGAGAAATTCGGCCTCCAATTGTAAACATAAACAGTATAGTCCTCACTTACAGTCTTTCTACACAAATTTTGAGCTGTATAAACCTGAATTCCTAATATTTGAAAGCGAACTCAAGTGAAAACTCACTCTAAACTAGATGGAGTTGTAAGTATTATCAGTTTTCTGGTCATTACTCAGATTTCCTGTGGTAACCTCCGTGATTGAAAACGGCTGGAAATGTAGTAAGAATCAAGTTACTTTTATTTCAAGTGTTTCTTACGAGTTATTTATCATTTCTGGAAACTATAATTGCGTATTTGAAGAGTTTTACCACAATTAGGGAGTGTTCCTACAACTATATACTGGAATCGTCAGCATTTTAACTGATTCACACAGAAAACGCCAGAGAAATTCGGCCTCAATTTTAAACATAAACCGTATATTGCACACTTACAGTCTTTCTATACAAATTTTGAGCTGTATAAACCTGAAATCCTAATATTTGAAAGCCAATTCAAGTGAAAACTCTCCCTAAACTAGCCGGAGTTGTAAATATTATCAGTTTTCTGGCTATGTTCCACCTTTCCACTGGTAACCTCCGTGCTTGAAAACGGCTGGAAATCTAGTAAGAATCTATTTGCATTTACTTCAAGTGTTTCTTCAAGTTTCTTTATCATTTCTGGAAAGTAAAATTGCGTATTTGAAGAGTTTTACCACAATTAGAGAGTGTTCCTACAACTACATACTGGAATTGTCAGCATTTTAACTGATTCACACGGGAAACACCAGAGAAATTCGGCCTCCAATTGTAAACATAAACAGTATAGTCCTCACTTACAGTCTTTCTACACAAATTTTGAGCTGTATAAACCTGAATTCCTAATATTTGAAAGCGAACTCAAGTGAAAACTCACTCTAAACTAGTTGGAGTTGTAAGTATTATCAGGTTTCTGGTCATTACCCAGATTTCCTGTGGTAACCTCCGTGATTGAAGACGGCTGGAAATGTAGTAAGAATCAAGTTCCTTTTTTTTCAAGTGTTTCTTACGAGTTATTTATCATTTCTGGAAACTATAATTGCGTATTTGAAGAGTTTTACCACAATTAGAGAGTGTACCTACAACTACATACTGGAATCGTCAGCATTTTAACTGATTCACACAGGAAACACCAGAGAAATTCGGCCTCCAATTGTAAACATAAACAGTATAGTCTTCACGTACAGTCTTTCTACACAAATTTTGAGCTGAATAAACCTGAATTCCTACTATTTGAAAGCGAAATCAAGTGAAAACTCACCCTAAACTAGACGGAGTTGTAAGTATTATCAGTTTTCTGGTCATGACCCAGCTTTCCACTGGTAAACTCCGTGATTGAAAACAGCTGGAAATGTAGTAAGAATAAATTTCCTTTCATTTCAAGTGTTTCTTACAATTTTTTTTATCATTTCTGGAAACTATAATTGCGTATTTGAAGAGTTTTACCACAATTAGTGAGTGTTCCTACAACTATATACTGGAATCGTCAGCATTTTAACTGATTCACACAGAAAACGCCAGAGAAATTCGGCCTCAATTTTAAACATAAACAGTATATTGCACACTTACAGTCTTTCTATACAAATTTTGAGCTGTATAAACCTGAAATCCTAATATTTCAAAGCCAATTCAAGTGAAAACTCTCCCTAAACTAGCCGGAGTTTTAAATATTATCAGTTTTCTGGCTATGTCCCACCTTTCCACTGGTAACCTCCGTGATTGAAAACGGCTGGAAATGTAGTAAGAATCTATTTGCTTTTATTTCAAGTGTTTCTTACAAGTTTCTTTATCATTTCTGGAAAGTAAAATTGCGTATTTGAAGAGTTTTACCACAATTAGAGAGTGTTCCTACAACTACATACTGGAATTGTCAGCATTTTAACTGATTCACACGGGAAACACCAGAGAAATTCGGCCTCCAATTGTAAACATAAACAGTATAGTCCTCACTTACAGTCTTTCTACACAAATTTTGAGCTGTATAAACCTGAATTCCTAATATTTGAAAGCGAACTCAAGTGAAAACTCACTCTAAACTAGTTGGAGTTGTAAGTATTATCAGGTTTCTGGTCATTACCCAGATTTCCTGTGGTAACCTCCGTGATTGAAGACGGCTGGAAATGTAGTAAGAATCAAGTTCCTTTTTTTTCAAGTGTTTCTTACGAGTTATTTATCATTTCTGGAAACTATAATTGCGTATTTGAAGAGTTTTACCACAATTAGAGAGTGTACCTACAACTACATACTGGAATCGTCAGCATTTTAACTGATTCACACAGGAAACACCAGAGAAATTCGGCCTCCAATGGTAAACATAAACAGTATAGTCTTCACATACAGTCTTTCTACACAAATTTTGAGCTGAATAAACCTGAATTCCTACTATTTGAAAGCGAAATCAAGTGAAAACTCACCCTAAACTAGACGGAGTTGTAAGTATTATCAGTTTTCTGGTCATGACCCAGCTTTCCACTGGTAAACTCCGTGATTGAAAACAGCTGGAAATGTAGTAAGAATAAATTTCCTTTCATTTCAAGTGTTTCTTACAAGTTTTTTTATCATTTCTGGAAACTATAATTGCGTATTTGAAGAGTTTTACCACAATTAGTGAGTGTTCCTACAACTATATACTGGAATCGTCAGCATTTTAACTGATTCACACAGAAAACGCCAGAGAAATTCGGCCTCAATTTTAAAGATAAACAGTATATTGCACACTTACAGTCTTTCTATACAAATTTTGAGCTGTATAAACCTGAAATCCTAATATTTCAAAGCCAATTCAAGTGAAAACTCTCCCTAAACTAGCCGGAGTTTTAAATATTATCAGTTTTCTGGCTATGTCCCACCTTTCCACTGGTAACCTCCGTGATTGAAAACGGCTGGAAATGTAGTAAGAATCTATTTGCTTTTATTTCAAGTGTTTCTTACAAGTTTCTTTATCATTTCTGGAAAGTATAATTGCGTATTGGAAGAGTTTCACCACAATTAGAGAGTGTTCCTACAACTACATACTGGAATCGTCAGCATTTTAACTGATTCACACAGGAAACACCAGAGAAATTCGGCCTCCAATTGTAAACATAAACAGTATAGTCCTCACTTACAGTCTTTCTATACAAATTTTGAGCTGTATAAACCTGAATTCCTAATATTTGAAAGCGAACTCAAGTGAAAACTCACTCTAAACTAGATGGAGTTGTAAGTATTATCAGTTTTCTGGTCATTACCCAGATTTCCTGTGGTAACCTCCGTGATTGAAAACGGCTGGAAATGTAGTAAGAATCAAGTTACTTTTATTTCAAGTGTTTCTTACGAGTTATTTATCATTTCTGGAAACTATAATTGCCTATTTGAAGAGTTTTACCACAATTAGAGAGTGTTCCTACAACTACATACTGGAATCGTCTGCATTTTAACTGATTCACATAGGAAACACCAGAGAAATTCGGCCTCCAATTGTAAACATAAACAGTATAGTCCTCACTTACAGTCTTTCTACACAAATTTTGAGCTGTATAAACCTGAATTCCTAATATTTGAAAGCGAACTCAAGTGAAAACTCACCCTAAACTAGACGGAGTTGTAAGTATTATCAGTTTTCTGGTCATGACCCAGCTTTCCACTGGTAAACTCCGTGATTGAAAACCGCTGGAAATGTAGTAAGAATAAATTTCCATTCATTTCAAGTGTTTCTAACAAGTTTGTTATCATTTCTGGAAACTATAATTGCGTATTTGAAGAGTTTTACCACAATTAGGGAGTGTTCCTACAACTATATACTGGAATCGTCAGCATTTTAACTGATTCGCACAGAAAACGCCAGAGAAATTCGGCCTCAATTTTAAACATAAACAGTATATTGCACACTTACAGTCTTTCTATACAAATTTTGAGCTGTATAAACCTGAAATCCTAATATTTGAAAGCCAATTCAAGTGAAAACTCTCCCTAAACTAGCCGGAGTTGTAAATATTATCAGTTTTCTGGCTATGTTCCACCTTTCCACTGGTAACCTCCGTGCTTGAAAACGGCTGGAAATCTAGTAAGAATCTATTTGCTTTTACTTCAAGTGTTTCTTCAAGTTTCTTTATCATTTCTGGAAAGTAAAATTGCGTATTTGAAGAGTTTTACCACAATTAGAGAGTGTTCCTACAACTACATACTGGAATTGTCAGCATTTTAACTGATTCACACAGGAAACACCAGAGAAATTCGGCCTCCAATTGTAAACATAAACAGTATAGTCCTCACTTACAGTCTTTCTACACAAATTTTGAGCTGTATAAACCTGAATTCCTAAAATTTGAAAGCGAACTCAAGTGAAAACTCACACTAAAATAGACTGAGTTGTAAGTATTATCAGTTTTCTGGTCATGACCCAGCTTTCCACTGGTAACCTCCGTGATTGAAAACGCCCTGAAATGTAGTAAGAATAAATTTCCTTTCATTTCAAGTGTTTCTTACAAGTTTTTTTTATCATTTCTGGAAACTATAATTGCGTATTTGAAGAGTTTTACCACAATTAGTGAGTGTTCCTACAACTATATACTGGAATCGTCAGCATTTTAACTGATTCACACAGAAAACGCCAGAGAAATTCGGCCTCAATTTTAAACATAAACAGTATATTGCACAATTACAGTCTTTCTATACAAATTTTGAGCTGTATAAACCTGAAATCCTAATATTTCAAAGCCAATTCAAGTGAAAACTCTCCCTAAACTAGCCGGAGTTGTAAATATTATCAGTTTTCTGGCTATGTCCCACCTTTCCACTGGTAACCTCCGTGATTGAAAACGGCTGGAAATGTAGTAAGAATCTATTTGCTTTTATTTCAAGTGTTTCTTACAAGTTTCTTTATCATTTCTGGAAAGTATAATTGCGTATTTGAAGAGTTTTACCACAATTAGAGAGTGTTCCTACAACTACATACTGGAATCGTCAGCATTTTAACTGATTCACACAGGAAACACCAGAGAAATTCGGCCTCCAATTGTAAACATAAACAGTATAGTCCTCACTTACAGTCTTTCTACACAAATTTTGAGCTGTATAAACCTGAATTCCTAATATTTGAAAGCGAACTCAAGTGAAAACTCACTCTAAACTAGTTGGAGTTGTAAGTATTATCAGGTTTCTGGTCATTACCCAGATTTCCTGTGGTAACCTCCGTGATTGAAGACGGCTGGAAATGTAGTAAGAATCAAGTTCCTTTTATTTCAAGTGTTTCTTACAAGTTTTTTATCATTTCTGGAAGCTATAGTTGCGTATTTGAAGAGTTTTACCAAAATTAGAGAGTGTTAGTACAACTATATGCTGGAATCGTCAGCATTTTAACTGATTCACACAGGAAACACCAGAGAAATTCGGCCTCCAATGGTAAACATAAACAGTATAGTCTTCACGTACAGTCTTTCTACACAACTTTTGAGCTGAGTAAACCTGAATTCCTAATATTTGAAAGCGAACTCAAGTGAAAACTCACCCTAAACTAGATGGAGTTGTAAGTATTATCAGTTTTGTGGTCATGACCCAGCTTTCCACTGGTAAACTCCGTGATTGAAAATGGCTGGAAATGTAGTAAGAATAAATTTCCTTTCATTTCAAGTGTTTCTTACAAGTTTTTTATCATTTCTGGAAGCTATAATTGCGTATTTGAAGAGTTTTACCACAATTAGAGAGTGTTCCTACAACTATATACTGGAATCGTCTGCATTTTAACTGATTCACATAGGAAACACCAGAGAAATTCGGCCTCCAATTGTAAACATAAACAGTATAGTCCTCACTTACAGTCTTTCTACACAAATTTTGAGCTGTATAAACCTGAATTCCTAATATTTGAAAGCGAACTCAAGTGAAAACTCACTCTAAACTAGACGGAGTTGTAAGTATTATCAGTTTTCTGGTCATGACCCAGCTTTCCACTGGTAAACTCCGTGATTGAAAACAGCTGGAAATGTAGTAAGAATAAATTTCCATTCATTTCAAGTGTTTCTAACAAGTTTGTTATCATTTCTGGAAACTATAATTGCGTATTTGAAGAGTTTTACCACAATTAGGGAGTGTTCCTACAACTATATACTGTAATCTTCAGCATTTTAACTGATTCGCACAGAAAACGCCAGAGAAATTCGGCCTCAATTTTAAACATAAACAGTATATTGCACACTTACAGTCTTTTTATACAAATTTTGAGCTGTATAAACCTGAAATCCTAATATTTGAAAGCCAATTCAAATGAAAACTCTCCCTAAACTAGCCGGAGTTGTAAATATTATCAGTTTTCTGGCTATGTTCCACCTTTCCACTGGTAACCTCCGTGCTTGAAAACGGCTGGAAATCTAGTAAGAATCTATTTGCTTTTACTTCAAGTGTTTCTTCAAGTTTCTTTATCATTTCTGGAAAGTAAAATTGCGTATTTGAAGAGTTTTACCACAATTAGAGAGTGTTCCTACAACTACATACTGGAATTGTCAGCATTTTAACTGATTCACACGGGAAACACCAGAGAAATTCGGCCTCCAATTGTAAACATAAACAGTATAGTCCTCACTTACAGTCTTTCTACACAAATATTGAGCTGTATAAACCTGAATTCCTAATATTTGAAAGCGAACTCAAGTGAAAACTCACTCTAAACTAGTTGGGGTTGTAAGTATTATCAGGTTTCTGGTCATTACCCAGATTTCCTGTGGTAACCTCCGTGATTGAAGACGGCTGGAAATGTAGTAAGAATCAAGTTCCTTTTTTTTCAAGTGTTTCTTACGAGTTATTTATCATTTCTGGAAACTATAATTGCGTATTTGAAGAGTTTTACCACAATTAGAGAGTGTACCTACAACTACATACTGGAATCGTCAGCATTTTAACTGATTCACACAGGAAACACCAGAGAAATTCGGCCTCCAATTGTAAACATAAACAGTATAGTCTTCACATACAGTCTTTCTACACAAATTTTGAGCTGAATAAACCTGAATTCCTACTATTTGAAAGCGAAATCAAGTGAAAACTCACCCTAAACTAGACGGAGTTGTAAGTATTATCAGTTTTCTGGTCATGACCCAGCTTTCCACTGGTAAACTCCGTGATTGAAAACAGCTGGAAATGTAGTAAGAATAAATTTCCTTTCATTTCAAGTGTTTCTTACAAGTTTTTTTTATCATTTCTGGAAACTATAATTGCGTATTTGAAGAGTTTTACCACAATTAGTGAGTGTTCCTACAACTATATACTGGAATCGTCAGCATTTTAACTGATTCACACAGAAAACGCCAGAGAAATTCGGCCTCAATTTTAAACATAAACAGTATATTGCACACTTACAGTCTTTCTATACAAATTTTGAGCTGTATAAACCTGAAATCCTAATATTTCAAAGCCAATTCAAGTGAAAACTCTCCCTAAACTAGCCGGAGTTTTAAATATTATCAGTTTTCTGGCTATGTCCCACCTTTCCACTGGTAACCTCCGTGATTGAAAACGGCTGGAAATGTAGTAAGAATCTATTTGCTTTTATTTCAAGTGTTTCTTACAAGTTTCTTTATCATTTCTGGAAAGTAAAATTGCGTATTTGAAGAGTTTTACCACAATTAGAGAGTGTTCCTACAACTACATACTGGAATTGTCAGCATTTTAACTGATTCACACGGGAAACACCAGAGAAATTCGGCCTCCAATTGTAAACATAAACAGTATAGTCCTCACTTACAGTCTTTCTACACAAATTTTGAGCTGTATAAACCTGAATTCCTAATATTTGAAAGCGAACTCAAGTGAAAACTCACTCTAAACTAGTTGGAGTTGTAAGTATTATCAGGTTTCTGGTCATTACCCAGATTTCCTGTGGTAACCTCCGTGATTGAAGACGGCTGGAAATGTAGTAAGAATCAAGTTCCTTTTTTTTCAAGTGTTTCTTACGAGTTATTTATCATTTCTGGAAACTATAATTGCGTATTTGAAGAGTTTTACCACAATTAGAGAGTGTACCTACAACTACATACTGGAATCGTCAGCATTTTAACTGATTCACACAGGAAACACCAGAGAAATTCGGCCTCCAATTGTAAACATAAACAGTATAGTCCTCACTTACAGTCTTTCTACACAAATTTTGAGCTGAATAAACCTGAATTCCTAATATTTGAAAGCGAACTCAAGTGAAAACTCACCCTAAACTAGACGGAGTTGTAAGTATTATCAGTTTTCTGGTCATGACCCAGCTTTCCACTGGTAAACTCCGTGATTGAAAACAGCTGGAAATGTAGTAAGAATAAATTTCCATTCATTTCAAGTGTTTCTAACAAGTTTGTTATCATTTCTGGAAACTATAATTGCGTATTTGAAGAGTTTTACCACAATTAGGGAGGGTTCCTACAACTATATACTGGAATCGTCAGCATTTTAACTGATTCGCACAGAAAACGCCAGAGAAATTTGGCCTCAATTTTAAACATAAACAGTATATTGCACACTTACAGTCTTTCTATACAAATTTTGAGCTGTATAAACCTGAAATCCTAATATTTGAAAGCCAATTCAAGTGAAAACTCTCCCTAAACTAGCCGGAGTTGTAAATATTATCAGTTTTCTGGCTATGTTCCACCTTTCCACTGGTAACCTCCGTGCTTGAAAACGGCTGGAAATCTAGTAAGAATCTATTTGCTTTTACTTCAAGTGTTTCTTCAAGTTTCTTTATCATTTCTGGAAAGTAAAATTGCGTATTTGAAGAGTTTTACCACAATTAGAGAGTGTTCCTACAACTACATACTGGAATTGTCAGCATTTTAACTGATTCACACAGGAAACACCAGAGAAATTCGGCCTCCAATTGTAAACATAAACAGTATAGTCCTCACTTACAGTCTTTCTACACAAATTTTGAGCTGTATAAACCTGAATTCCTAAAATTTGAAAGCGAACTCAAGTGAAAACTCACCCTAAAATAGACTGAGTTTTAAGTATTATCAGTTTTCTGGTCATGACCCAGCTTTCCACTGGTAACCTCCGTGATTGAAAACGCCCTGAAATGTAGTAAGAATAAATTTCCTTTCATTTCAAGTGTTTCTTACAAGTTTTTTTTATCATTTCTGGAAACTATAATTGCGTAATTGAAGAGTTTTAACACAATTAGTGAGTGTTCCTACAACTATATACTGGAATCGTCAGCATTTTAACTGATTCACACAGAAAACGCCAGAGAAATTCGGCCTCAATTTTAAACATAAACAGTATATTGCACACTTACAGTCTTTCTATACAAATTTTGAGCTGTATAAACCTGAAATCCTAATATTTCAAAGCCAATTCAAGTGAAAACTCTCCCTAAACTAGCCGGAGTTTTAAATATTATCAGTTTTCTGGCTATGTCCCACCTTTCCACTGGTAACCTCCGTGATTGAAAACGGCTGGAAATGTAGTAAGAATCTATTTGCTTTTATTTCAAGTGTTTCTTACAAGTTTCTTTATCATTTCTGGAAAGTAAAATTGCGTATTTGAAGAGTTTTACCACAATTAGAGAGTGTTCCTACAAGTACATACTGGAATTGTCAGCATTTTAACTGATTCACACGGGAAACACCAGAGAAATTCGGCCTCCAATTGTAAACATAAACAGTATAGTCCTCACTTACAGTCTTTC
Source organism: Myotis daubentonii (assembly GCF_963259705.1). NCBI lineage: Eukaryota > Metazoa > Chordata > Mammalia > Chiroptera > Vespertilionidae > Myotis > Myotis daubentonii. The sequence goes on along the minus strand of NC_081861.1, from coordinate 76,114,877 downwards.
TACACAAATTTTGAGCTGTATAAACCTGAATTCCTAATATTTGAAAGCGAACTCAAGTGAAAACTCACTCTAAACTAGTTGGAGTTGTAAGTATTATCAGGTTTCTGGTCATTACCCAGATTTCCTGTGGTAACCTCCGTGATTGAAGACGGCTGGAAATGTAGTAAGAATCAAGTTCCTTTTTTTTCAAGTGTTTCTTACGAGTTATTTATCATTTCTGGAAACTATAATTGCGTATTTGAAGAGTTTTACCAAAATTAGAGAGTGTTAGTACAACTATATACTGGAATCGTCAGCATTTTAACTGATTCACACAGGAAACACCAGAGAAATTCGGCCTCCAATGGTAAACATAAACAGTATAGTCTTCACGTACAGTCTTTCTACACAACTTTTGAGCTGAGTAAACCTGAATTCCTAATATTTGAAAGCGAACTCAAGTGAAAACTCACCCTAAACTAGATGGAGTTGTAAGTATTATCAGTTTTGTGGTCATGACCCAGCTTTCCACTGGTAAACTCCGTGATTGAAAATGGCTGGAAATGTAGTAAGAATAAATTTCCTTTCATTTCAAGTGTTTCTTACAAGTTTTTTATCATTTCTGGAAGCTATAATTGCGTATTTGAAGAGTTTTACCACAATTAGAGAGTGTTCCTACAACTATATACTGGAATCGTCTGCATTTTAACTGATTCACATAGGAAACACCAGAGAAATTCGGCCTCCAATTGTAAACATAAACAGTATAGTCCTCACTTACAGTCTTTCTACACAAATTTTGAGCTGTATAAACCTGAATTCCTAATATTTGAAAGCGAACTCAAGTGAAAACTCACCCTAAACTAGACGGAGTTGTAAGTATTATCAGTTTTCTGGTCATGACCCAGCTTTCCACTGGTAAACTCCGTGATTGAAAACAGCTGGAAATGTAGTAAGAATAAATTTCCATTCATTTCAAGTGTTTCTAACAAGTTTGTTATCATTTCTGGAAACTATAATTGCGTATTTGAAGAGTTTTACCACAATTAGGGAGGGTTCCTACAACTATATACTGGAATCGTCAGCATTTTAACTGATTCGCACAGAAAACGCCAGAGAAATTTGGCCTCAATTTTAAACATAAACAGTATATTGCACACTTACAGTCTTTCTATACAAATTTTGAGCTGTATAAACCTGAAATCCTAATATTTGAAAGCCAATTCAAGTGAAAACTCTCCCTAAACTAGCCGGAGTTGTAAATATTATCAGTTTTCTGGCTATGTTCCACCTTTCCACTGGTAACCTCCGTGCTTGAAAACGGCTGGAAATCTAGTAAGAATCTATTTGCTTTTACTTCAAGTGTTTCTTCAAGTTTCGTTATCATTTCTGGAAAGTAAAATTGCGTATTTGAAGAGTTTTACCACAATTAGAGAGTGTTCCTACAACTACATACTGGAATTGTCAGCATTTTAACTGATTCACACAGGAAACACCAGAGAAATTCGGCCTCCAATTGTAAACATAAACAGTATAGTCCTCACTTACAGTCTTTCTACACAAATTTTGAGCTGTATAAACCTGAATTCCTAAAATTTGAAAGCGAACTCAAGTGAAAACTCACCCTAATATAGACTGAGTTTTAAGTATTATCAGTTTTCTGGTCATGACCCAGCTTTCCACTGGTAACCTCCGTGATTGAAAACGCCCTGAAATGTAGTAAGAATAAATTTCCTTTCATTTCAAGTGTTTCTTACAAGTTTTTTTTATCATTTCTGGAAACTATAATTGCGTAATTGAAGAGTTTTACCACAATTAGAGAGTGTTCCTACAACTATATACTGGAATCGTCAGCATTTTAACTGATTCACACAGAAAACGCCAGAAAAATTAGGCCTCAATTTTAAACATAAACAGTATATTGCACACTTACAGTCTTTCTACACAAATTTTGAGCTGTATAAACCTGAATTCCTAATATTAGAAAGCGAACTCAAGTGAAAACTCACTCTAAACTAGATGGAGTTGTAAGTATTATCAGTTTTCTGGTCATTACCCAGATTTCCTGTGGTAACCTCCGTGATTGAAAACGGCTGGAAATGTAGTAAGAATCAAGTTACTTTTATTTCAAGTGTTTCTTATGAGTTATTTATCATTTCTGGAAACTATAATTGCGTATTTGAAGAGTTTTACCACAATTAGAGAGTGTTCCTACAACTACATACTGGAATCGTCTGCATTTTAACTGATTCACATAGGAAACACCAGAGAAATTCGGCCTCCAATTGTAAACATAAACAGTATAGTCCTCACTTACAGTCTTTCTACACAAATTTTGAGCTGTATAAACCTGAATTCCTAATATTTGAAAGCGAACTCAAGTGAAAACTCACCCTAAACTAGACGGAGTTGTAAGTATTATCAGTTTTCTGGTCATGACCCAGCTTTCCACTGGTAAACTCCGTGATTGAAAACAGCTGGAAATGTAGTAAGAATAAATTTCCATTCATTTCAAGTGTTTCTAACAAGTTTGTTATCATTTCTGGAAACTATAATTGCGTATTTGAAGAGTTTTACCACAATTAGAGAGTGTACCTACAACTACATACTGGAATCGTCAGCATTTTAACTGATTCACACAGGAAACACCAGAGAAATTCGGCCTCCAATTGTAAACATAAACAGTATAGTCTTCACATACAGTCTTTCTACACAAATTTTGAGCTGAATAAACCTGAATTCCTACTATTTGAAAGCGAAATCAAGTGAAAACTCACCCTAAACTAGACGGAGTTGTAAGTATTATCAGTTTTCTGGTCATGACCCAGCTTTCCACTGGTAAACTCCGTGATTGAAAACAGCTGGAAATGTAGTAAGAATAAATTTCCTTTCATTTCAAGTGTTTCTTACAAGTTTTTTTATCATTTCTGGAAACTATAATTGCGTATTTGAAGAGTTTTACCACAATTAGTGAGTGTTCCTACAACTATATACTGGAATCGTCAGCATTTTAACTGATTCACACAGAAAACGCCAGAGAAATTCGGCCTCAATTTTAAACATAAACAGTATATTGCACACTTACAGTCTTTCTATACAAATTTTGAGCTGTATAAACCTGAAATCCTAATATTTCAAAGCCAATTCAAGTGAAAACTCTCCCTAAACTAGCCGGAGTTTTAAATATTATCAGTTTTCTGGCTATGTCCCACCTTTCCACTGGTAACCTCCGTGATTGAAAACGGCTGGAAATGTAGTAAGAATCTATTTGCTTTTATTTCAAGTGTTTCTTACAAGTTTCTTTATCATTTCTGGAAAGTAAAATTGCGTATTTGAAGAGTTTTACCACAATTAGAGAGTGTTCCTACAACTACATACTGGAATTGTCAGCATTTTAACTGATTCACACGGGAAACACCAGAGAAATTCGGCCTCCAATTGTAAACATAAACAGTATAGTCCTCACTTACAGTCTTTCTACACAAATTTTGAGCTGTATAAACCTGAATTCCTAATATTTGAAAGCGAACTCAAGTGAAAACTCACTCTAAACTAGTTGGAGTTGTAAGTATTATCAGGTTTCTGGTCATTACCCAGATTTCCTGTGGTAACCTCCGTGATTGAAGACGGCTGGAAATGTAGTAAGAATCAAGTTCCTTTTTTTTCAAGTGTTTCTTACGAGTTATTTATCATTTCTGGAAACTATAATTGCGTATTTGAAGAGTTTTACCAAAATTAGAGAGTGTTAGTACAACTATATACTGGAATCGTCAGCATTTTAACTGATTCACACAGGAAACACCAGAGAAATTCGGCCTCCAATGGTAAACATAAACAGTATAGTCTTCACGTACAGTCTTTCTACACAACTTTTGAGCTGAGTAAACCTGAATTCCTAATATTTGAAAGCGAACTCAAGTGAAAACTCACCCTAAACTAGATGGAGTTGTAAGTATTATCAGTTTTGTGGTCATGACCCAGCTTTCCACTGGTAAACTCCGTGATTGAAAATGGCTGGAAATGTAGTAAGAATAAATTTCCTTTCATTTCAAGTGTTTCTTACAAGTTTTTTATCATTTCTGGAAGCTATAATTGCGTATTTGAAGAGTTTTACCACAATTAGACAGTGTTCCTACAACTACATACTGGAATCGTCAGCATTTTAACTGATTCACACAGGAAACACCAGAGAAATTCGGCCTCCAATTGTAAACATAAACAGTATAGTCTTCACATACAGTCTTTCTACACAAATTTTGAGCTGAATAAACCTGAATTCCTACTATTTGAAAGCGAAATCAAGTGAAAACTCACCCTAAACTAGACGGAGTTGTAAGTATTATCAGTTTTCTGGTCATGACCCAGCTTTCCACTGGTAAACTCCGTGATTGAAAACAGCTGGAAATGTAGTAAGAATAAATTTCCTTTCATTTCAAGTGTTTCTTACAAGTTTTTTTTATCATTTCTGGAAACTATAATTGCGTATTTGAAGAGTTTTACCACAATTAGTGAGTGTTCCTACAACTATATACTGGAATCGTCAGCATTTTAACTGATTCACACAGAAAACGCCAGAGAAATTCGGCCTCAATTTTAAACATAAACAGTATATTGCACACTTACAGTCTTTCTATACAAATTTTGAGCTGAATAAACCTGAAATCCTAATATTTCAAAGCCAATTCAAGTGAAAACTCTCCCTAAACTAGCCGGAGTTTTAAATATTATCAGTTTTCTGGCTATGTCCCACCTTTCCACTGGTAACCTCCGTGATTGAAAACGGCTGGAAATGTAGTAAGAATCTATTTGCTTTTATTTCAAGTGTTTCTTACAAGTTTCTTTATCATTTCTGGAAAGTAAAATTGCGTATTTGAAGAGTTTTACCACAATTAGAGAGTGTTCCTACAACTACATACTGGAATTGTCAGCATTTTAACTGATTCACACGGGAAACACCAGAGAAATTCGGCCTCCAATTGTAAACATAAACAGTATAGTCCTCACTTACAGTCTTTCTACACAAATTTTGAGCTGTATAAACCTGAATTCCTAATATTTGAAAGCGAACTCAAGTGAAAACTCACTCTAAACTAGTTGGAGTTGTAAGTATTATCAGGTTTCTGGTCATTACCCAGATTTCCTGTGGTAACCTCCGTGATTGAAGACGGCTGGAAATGTAGTAAGAATCAAGTTCCTTTTTTTTCAAGTGTTTCTTACGAGTTATTTATCATTTCTGGAAACTATAATTGCGTATTTGAAGAGTTTTACCAAAATTAGAGAGTGTTAGTACAACTATATACTGGAATCGTCAGCATTTTAACTGATTCACACAGGAAACACCAGAGAAATTCGGCCTCCAATGGTAAACATAAACAGTATAGTCTTCACGTACAGTCTTTCTACACAACTTTTGAGCTGAGTAAACCTGAATTCCTAATATTTGAAAGCGAACTCAAGTGAAAACTCACCCTAAACTAGATGGAGTTGTAAGTATTATCAGTTTTGTGGTCATGACCCAGCTTTCCACTGGTAAACTCCGTGATTGAAAATGGCTGGAAATGTAGTAAGAATAAATTTCCTTTCATTTCAAGTGTTTCTTACAAGTTTTTTATCATTTCTGGAAGCTATAATTGCGTATTTGAAGAGTTTTACCACAATTAGAGAGTGTTCCTACAACTATATACTGGAATCGTCTGCATTTTAACTGATTCACATAGGAAACACCAGAGAAATTCGGCCTCCAATTGTAAACATAAACAGTATAGTCCTCACTTACAGTCTTTCTACACAAATTTTGAGCTGTATAAACCTGAATTCCTAATATTTGAAAGCGAACTCAAGTGAAAACTCACCCTAAACTAGACGGAGTTGTAAGTATTATCAGTTTTCTGGTCATGACCCAGCTTTCCACTGGTAAACTCCGTGATTGAAAACAGCTGGAAATGTAGTAAGAATAAATTTCCATTCATTTCAAGTGTTTCTTACAAGTTTTTTTATCATTTCTGGAAACTATAATTGCGTATTTGAAGAGTTTTACCACAATTAGTGAGTGTTCCTACAACTATATACTGGAATCGTCAGCATTTTAACTGATTCACACAGAAAACGCCAGAGAAATTCGGCCTCAATTTTAAACATAAACAGTATATTGCACACTTACAGTCTTTCTATACAAATTTTGAGCTGTATAAACCTGAAATCCTAATATTTCAAAGCCAATTCAAGTGAAAACTCTCCCTAAACTAGCCGGAGTTTTAAATATTATCAGTTTTCTGGCTATGTCCCACCTTTCCACTGGTAACCTCCGTGATTGAAAACGGCTGGAAATGTAGTAAGAATCTATTTGCTTTTATTTCAAGTGTTTCTTACAAGTTTCTTTATCATTTCTGGAAAGTATAATTGCGTATTGGAAGAGTTTCACCACAATTAGAGAGTGTTCCTACAACTACATACTGGAATCGTCAGCATTTTAACTGATTCACACAGGAAACACCAGAGAAATTCGGCCTCCAATTGTAAACATAAACAGTATAGTCCTCACTTACAGTCTTTCTATACAAATTTTGAGCTGTATAAACCTGAATTCCTAATATTTGAAAGCGAACTCAAGTGAAAACTCACTCTAAACTAGATGGAGTTGTAAGTATTATCAGTTTTCTGGTCATTACCCAGATTTCCTGTGGTAACCTCCGTGATTGAAAACGGCTGGAAATGTAGTAAGAATCAAGTTACTTTTATTTCAAGTGTTTCTTACGAGTTATTTATCATTTCTGGAAACTATAATTGCGTATTTGAAGAGTTATACCACAATTAGAGAGTGTTCCTACAACTACATACTGGAATCGTCTGCATTTTAACTGATTCACATAGGAAACACCAGAGAAATTCGGCCTCCAATTGTAAACATAAACAGTATAGTCCTCACTTACAGTCTTTCTACACAAATTTTGAGCTGTATAAACCTGAATTCCTAATATTTGAAAGCGAACTCAAGTGAAAACTCACCCTAAACTAGACGGAGTTGTAAGTATTATCAGTTTTCTGGTCATGACCCAGCTTTCCACTGGTAAACTCCGTGATTGAAAACCGCTGGAAATGTAGTAAGAATAAATTTCCATTCATTTCAAGTGTTTCTAACAAGTTTGTTATCATTTCTGGAAACTATAATTGCGTATTTGAAGAGTTTTACCACAATTAGGGAGTGTTCCTACAACTATATACTGTAATCGTCAGCATTTTAACTGATTCGCACAGAAAACGCCAGAGAAATTCGGCCTCAATTTTAAACATAAACAGTATATTGCACACTTACAGTCTTTCTATACAAATTTTGAGCTGTATAAACCTGAAATCCTAATATTTGAAAGCCAATTCAAATGAAAACTCTCCCTAAACTAGCCGGAGTTGTAAATATTATCAGTTTTCTGGCTATGTTCCACCTTTCCACTGGTAACCTCCGTGCTTGAAAACGGCTGGAAATCTAGTAAGAATCTATTTGCTTTTACTTCAAGTGTTTCTTCAAGTTTCTTTATCATTTCTGGAAAGTAAAATTGCGTATTTGAAGAGTTTTACCACAATTAGAGAGTGTTCCTACAACTACATACTGGAATTGTCAGCATTTTAACTGATTCACACGGGAAACACCAGAGAAATTCGGCCTCCAATTGTAAACATAAACAGTATAGTCCTCACTTACAGTCTTTCTACACAAATATTGAGCTGTATAAACCTGAATTCCTAATATTTGAAAGCGAACTCAAGTGAAAACTCACTCTAAACTAGTTGGAGTTGTAAGTATTATCAGGTTTCTGGTCATTACCCAGATTTCCTGTGGTAACCTCCGTGATTGAAGACGGCTGGAAATGTAGTAAGAATCAAGTTCCTTTTTTTTCAAGTGTTTCTTACGAGTTATTTATCATTTCTGGAAACTATAATTGCGTATTTGAAGAGTTTTACCACAATTAGAGAGTGTACCTACAACTACATACTGGAATCGTCAGCATTTTAACTGATTCACACAGGAAACACCAGAGAAATTCGGCCTCCAATTGTAAACATAAACAGTATAGTCTTCACATACAGTCTTTCTACACAAATTTTGAGCTGAATAAACCTGAATTCCTACTATTTGAAAGCGAAATCAAGTGAAAACTCACCCTAAACTAGACGGAGTTGTAAGTATTATCAGTTTTCTGGTCATGACCCAGCTTTCCACTGGTAAACTCCGTGATTGAAAACAGCTGGAAATGTAGTAAGAATAAATTTCCTTTCATTTCAAGTGTTTCTTACAAGTTTTTTTTATCATTTCTGGAAACTATAATTGCGTATTTGAAGAGTTTTACCACAATTAGTGAGTGTTCCTACAACTATATACTGGAATCGTCAGCATTTTAACTGATTCACACAGAAAACGCCAGAGAAATTCGGCCTCAATTTTAAACATAAACAGTATATTGCACACTTACAGTCTTTCTATACAAATTTTGAGCTGTATAAACCTGAAATCCTAATATTTCAAAGCCAATTCAAGTGAAAACTCTCCCTAAACTAGCCGGAGTTTTAAATATTATCAGTTTTCTGGCTATGTCCCACCTTTCCACTGGTAACCTCCGTGATTGAAAACGGCTGGAAATGTAGTAAGAATCTATTTGCTTTTATTTCAAGTGTTTCTTACAAGTTTCTTTATCATTTCTGGAAAGTAAAATTGCGTATTTGAAGAGTTTTACCACAATTAGAGAGTGTTCCTACAACTACATACTGGAATTGTCAGCATTTTAACTGATTCACACGGGAAACACCAGAGAAATTCGGCCTCCAATTGTAAACATAAACAGTATAGTCCTCACTTACAGTCTTTCTACACAAATTTTGAGCTGTATAAACCTGAATTCCTAATATTTGAAAGCGAACTCAAGTGAAAACTCACTCTAAACTAGTTGGAGTTGTAAGTATTATCAGGTTTCTGGTCATTACCCAGATTTCCTGTGGTAACCTCCGTGATTGAAGACGGCTGGAAATGTAGTAAGAATCAAGTTCCTTTTTTTTCAAGTGTTTCTTACGAGTTATTTATCATTTCTGGAAACTATAATTGCGTATTTGAAGAGTTTTACCACAATTAGAGAGTGTACCTACAACTACATACTGGAATCGTCAGCATTTTAACTGATTCACACAGGAAACACCAGAGAAATTCGGCCTCCAATTGTAAACATAAACAGTATAGTCCTCACTTACAGTCTTTCTACACAAATTTTGAGCTGAATAAACCTGAATTCCTAATATTTGAAAGCGAACTCAAGTGAAAACTCACCCTAAACTAGACGGAGTTGTAAGTATTATCAGTTTTCTGGTCATGACCCAGCTTTCCACTGGTAAACTCCGTGATTGAAAACAGCTGGAAATGTAGTAAGAATAAATTTCCTTTCATTTCAAGTGTTTCTAACAAGTTTGTTATCATTTCTGGAAACTATAATTGCGTATTTGAAGAGTTTTACCACAATTAGGGAGTGTTCCTACAACTATATACTGGAATCGTCAGCATTTTAACTGATTCGCACAGAAAACGCCAGAGAAATTTGGCCTCAATTTTAAACATAAACAGTATATTGCACACTTACAGTCTTTCTATACAAATTTTGAGCTGTATAAACCTGAAATCCTAATATTTGAAAGCCAATTCAAGTGAAAACTCTCCCTAAACTAGCCGGAGTTGTAAATATTATCAGTTTTCTGGCTATGTTCCACCTTTCCACTGGTAACCTCCGTGCTTGAAAACGGCTGGAAATCTAGTAAGAATCTATTTGCTTTTACTTCAAGTGTTTCTTCAAGTTTCTTTATCATTTCTGGAAAGTAAAATTGCGTATTTGAAGAGTTTTACCACAATTAGAGAGTGTTCCTACAACTACATACTGGAATTGTCAGCATTTTAACTGATTCACACAGGAAACACCAGAGAAATTCGGCCTCCAATTGTAAACATAAACAGTATAGTCCTCACTTACAGTCTTTCTACACAAATTTTGAGCTGTATAAACCTGAATTCCTAAAATTTGAAAGCGAACTCAAGTGAAAACTCACCCTAAAATAGACTGAGTTTTAAGTATTATCAGTTTTCTGGTCATGACCCAGCTTTCCACTGGTAACCTCCGTGATTGAAAACGCCCTGAAATGTAGTAAGAATAAATTTCCTTTCATTTCAAGTGTTTCTTACAAGTTTTTTTTATCATTTCTGGAAACTATAATTGCGTAATTGAAGAGTTTTACCACAATTAGAGAGTGTTTCTACAACTATATACTGGAATCGTCAGCATTTTAACTGATTCACACAGAAAACGCCAGAAAAATTAGGCCTCAATTTTAAACATAAACAGTATATTGCACACTTACAGTCTTTCTACACAAATTTTGAGCTGTATAAACCTGAATTCCTAATATTTGAAAGCGAACTCAAGTGAAAACTCACTCTAAACTAGATGGAGTTGTAAGTATTATCAGTTTTCTGATCATTACCCAGATTTCCTGTGGTAACCTCCGTGATTGAAAACGGCTGGAAATGTAGTAAGAATCAAGTTACTTTTATTTCAAGTGTTTCTTACGAGTTATTTATCATTTCTGGAAACTATAATTGCGTATTTGAAGAGTTTTACCACAATTAGAGAGTGTTCCTACAACTACATACTGGAATCGTCTGCATTTTAACTGATTCACATAGGAAACACCAGAGAAATTCGGCCTCCAATTGTAAACATAAACAGTATAGTCCTCACTTACAGTCTTTCTACACAAATTTTGAGCTATATAAACCTGAATTCCTAATATTTGAAAGCGAACTCAAGTGAAAACTCACCCTAAACTAGACGGAGTTGTAAGTATTATCAGTTTTCTGGTCATGACCCAGCTTTCCACTGGTAAACTCCGTGATTGAAAACAGCTGGAAATGTAGTAAGAATAAATTTCCATTCATTTCAAGTGTTTCTAACAAGTTTGTTATCATTTCTGGAAACTATAATTGCGTATTTGAAGAGTTTTACCACAATTAGGGAGTGTTCCTACAACTATATACTGGAATCATCAGCATTTTAACTGATTCGCACAGAAAACGCCAGAGAAATTCGGCCTCAATTTTAAACATAAACAGTATATTGCACACTTACAGTCTTTCTATACAAATTTTGAGCTGTATAAACCTGAAATCCTAATATTTGAAAGCCAATTCAAGTGAAAACTCTCCCTAAACTAGCCGGAGTTGTAAATATTATCAGTTTTCTGGCTATGTCCCACCTTTCCACTGGTAACCTCCGTGCTTGAAAACGGCTGGAAATCTAGTAAGAATCTATTTGCTTTTATTTCAAGTGTTTCTTCAAGTTTCTTTATCATTTCTGGAAAGTAAAATTGCGTATTTGAAGAGTTTTACCACAATTAGAGAGTGTTCCTACAACTACATACTGGAATCGTCAGCATTTTAACTGATTCACACAGGAAACACCAGAGAAATTCGGCCTCCAATTGTAAACATAAACAGTATAGTCCTCACTTACAGTCTTTCTACACAAATTTTGAGCTGTATAAACCTGAATTCCTAATATTTGAAAGCGAACTCAAGTGAAAACTCACTCTAAACTAGTTGGAGTTGTAAGTATTATCAGGTTTCTGGTCATTACCCAGATTTCCTGTGGTAACCTCCGTGATTGAAGACGTCTGGAAATGTAGTAAGAATCAAGTTCCTTTTATTTCAAGTGTTTCTTACAAGTTTGTTATCATTTCTGGAAACTATAATTGCGTATTTGAAGAGTTTTACCACAATTAGGGAGTGTTCCTACAACTATATACTGGAATCGTCAGCATTTTAACTGATTCGCACAGAAAACGCCAGAGAAATTCGGCCTCAATTTTAAACATAAACAGTATATTGCACACTTACAGTCTTTCTATACAAATTTTGAGCTGTATAAACCTGAAATCCTAATATTTGAAAGCCAATTCAAGTGAAAACTCTCCCTAAACTAGCCGGAGTTGTAAATATTATCAGTTTTCTGGCTATGTTCCACCTTTCCACTGGTAACCTCCGTGCTTGAAAACGGCTGGAAATCTAGTAAGAATCTATTTGCTTTTACTTCAAGTGTTTCTTCAAGTTTCTTTATCATTTCTGGAAAGTAAAATTGCGTATTTGAAGAGTTTTACCACAATTAGAGAGTGTTCCTACAACTACATACTGGAATTGTCAGCATTTTAACTGATTCACACAGGAAACACCAGAGAAATTCGGCCTCCAATTGTAAACATAAACAGTATAGTCCTCACTTACAGTCTTTCTACACAAATTTTGAGCTGTATAAACCTGAATTCCTAAAATTTGAAAGCGAACTCAAGTGAAAACTCACCCTAAAATAGACTGAGTTTTAAGTATTATCAGTTTTCTGGTCATGACCCAGCTTTCCACTGGTAACCTCCGTGATTGAAAACGCCCTGAAATGTAGTAAGAATAAATTTCCTTTCATTTCAAGTGTTTCTTACAAGTTTTTTTTATCATTTCTGGAAACTATAATTGCGTAATTGAAGAGTTTTACCACAATTACAGACTGTTCCTACAACTACATACTGGAATCGTCAGCATTTTAACTGATTCACACAGGAAACACCAGAGAAATTCGGCCTCCAATTGTAAACATAAACAGTATAGTCCTCACTTACAGTCTTTCTACACAAATTTTGAGCTGTATAAACCTGAATTCCTAATATTTGAAAGCGAACTCAAGTGAAAACTCACTCTAAACTAGTTGGAGTTGTAAGTATTATCAGGTTTCTGGTCATTACCCAGAATTCCTGTGGTAACCTCCGTGATTGAAGACAGCTGGAAATGTAGTAAGAATCAAGTTCCTTTTATTTCAAGTGTTTCTTACGAGTTATTGATCATTTCTGGAAACTATAATTGCGTATTTGAAGAGTTTTACCACAATTAGAGAGTGTACCTACAACTACATACTGGAATCGTCAGCATTTTAACTGATTCACACAGGAAACACCAGAGAAATTCGGCCTCCAATTGTAAACATAAACAGTATAGTCTTCACATACAGTCTTTCTACACAAATTTTGAGCTGAATAAACCTGAATTCCTACTATTTGAAAGCGAACTCAAGTGAAAACTCACCCTAAACTAGACGGAGTTGTAAGTATTATCAGTTTTCTGGTCATGACCCAGCTTTCCACTGGTAAACTCCGTGATTGAAAACAGCTGGAAATGTAGTAAGAATAAATTTCCTTTCATTTCAAGTGTTTCTTACAAGTTTTTTTATCATTTCTGGAAACTATAATTGCGTATTTGAAGAGTTTTACCACAATTAGTGAGTGTTCCTACAACTATATACTGGAATCGTCAGCATTTTAACTGATTCACACAGAAAACGCCAGAGAAATTCGGCTTCAATTTTAAACATAAACAGTATATTGCACAATTACAGTCTTTCTATACAAATTTTGAGCTGGTTAAACCTGAAATCCTAATATTTCAAAGCCAATTCAAGTGAAAACTCTCCCTAAACTAGCCGGAGTTGTAAATATTATCAGTTTTCTGGCTATGTCCCACCTTTCCACTGGTAACCTCCGTGATTGAAAACGGCTGGAAATGTAGTAAGAATCTATTTGCTTTTATTTCAAGTGTTTCTTACAAGTTTCTTTATCATTTCTGGAAAGTATAATTGCGTATTGGAAGAGTTTCACCACAATTAGAGAGTGTTCCTACAACTACATACTGGAATCGTCAGCATTTTAACTGATTCACACAGGAAACACCAGAGAAATTCGGCCTCCAATTGTAAACATAAACAGTATAGTCCTCACTTACAGTCTTTCTATACAAATTTTGAGCTGTATAAACCTGAATTCCTAATATTTGAAAGCGAACTCAAGTGAAAACTCACTCTAAACTAGTTGGAGTTGTAAGTATTATCAGGTTTCTGGTCATTACCCAGATTTCCTGTGGTAACCTCCGTGATTGAAGACGGCTGGAAATGTAGTAAGAATCAAGTTCCTTTTATTTCAAGTGTTTCTTACAAGTTTTTTATCATTTCTGGAAGCTATAATTGCGTATTTGAAGAGTTTTACCAAAATTAGAGAGTGTTCCTACAACTATATACTGGAATCGTCAGCATTTTAACTGATTCACACAGGAAACACCAGAGAAATTCGGCCTCCAATGGTAAACATAAACAGTATAGTCTTCACGTACAGTCTTTCTACACAACTTTTGAGCTGAATAAACCTGAATTCCTAATATTTGAAAGCGAACTCAAGTGAAAACTCACCCTAAACTAGATGGAGTTGTAAGTATTATCAGTTTTGTGGTCATGACCCAGCTTTCCACTGGTAAACTCCGTGATTGAAAATGGCTGGAAATGTAGTAAGAATAAATTTCCTTTCATTTCAAGTGTTTCTTACAAGTTTTTTATCATTTCTGGAAGCTATAATTGCGTATTTGAAGAGTTTTACCACAATTAGAGAGTGTTCCTACAACTATATACTGGAATCGTCTGCATTTTAACTGATTCACATAGGAAACACCAGAGAAATTCGGCCTCCAATTGTAAACATAAACAGTATAGTCCTCACTTACAGTCTTTCTACACAAATTTTGAGCTGTATAAACCTGAATTCCTAATATTTGAAAGCGAACTCAAGTGAAAACTCACCCTAAACTAGACGGAGTTGTAAGTATTATCAGTTTTCTGGTCATGACCCAGCTTTCCACTGGTAAACTCCGTGATTGAAAACAGCTGGAAATGTAGTAAGAATAAATTTCCATTCATTTCAAGTGTTTCTAACAAGTTTGTTATCATTTCTGGAAACTATAATTGCGTATTTGAAGAGTTTTACCACAATTAGGGAGTGTTCCTACAACTATATACTGGAATCGTCAGCATTTTAACTGATTCGCACAGAAAACGCCAGAGAAATTCGGCCTCAATTTTAAACATAAACAGTATATTGCACAATTACAGTCTTTCTATACAAATTTTGAGCTGTATAAACCTGAAATCCTAATATTTGAAAGCCAATTCAAGTGAAAACTCTCCCTAAACTAGCCGGAGTTGTAAATATTATCAGTTTTCTGGCTATGTCCCACCTTTCCACTGGTAACCTCCGTGCTTGAAAACGGCTGGAAATCTAGTAAGAATCTATTTGCTTTTATTTCAAGTGTTTCTTCAAGTTTCTTTATCATTTCTGGAAAGTAAAATTGCGTATTTGAAGAGTTTTACCACAATTAGAGAGTGTTCCTACAACTACATACTGGAATCGTCAGCATTTTAACTGATTCACACAGGAAACACCAGAGAAATTCGGCCTCCAATTGTAAACATAAACAGTATAGTCCTCACTTACAGTCTTTCTACACAAATTTTGAGCTGTATAAACCTGAATTCCTAATATTTGAAAGCGAACTCAAGTGAAAACTCACTCTAAACTAGTTGGAGTTGTAAGTATTATCAGGTTTCTGGTCATTACCCAGATTTCCTGTGGTAACCTCCGTGATTGAAGACGGCTGGAAATGTAGTAAGAATCAAGTTCCTTTTATTTCAAGTGTTTCTTACGAGTTATTGATCATTTCTGGAAACTATAATTGCGTATTTGAAGAGTTTTACCACAATTAGAGAGTGTACCTACAACTACATACTGGAATCGTCAGCATTTTAACTGATTCACACAGGAAACACCAGAGAAATTCGGCCTCCAATTGTAAACATAAACAGTATAGTCTTCACATACAGTCTTTCTACACAAATTTTGAGCTGAATAAACCTGAATTCCTACTATTTGAAAGCGAACTCAAGTGAAAACTCACCCTAAACTAGACGGAGTTGTAAGTATTATCAGTTTTCTGGTCATTACCCAGCTTTCCACTGGTAAACTCCGTGATTGAAAACAGCTGGAAATGTAGTAAGAATAAATTTCCTTTCATTTCAAGTGTTTCTTACAAGTTTTTTTATCATTTCTGGAAACTATAATTGCGTACTTGAAGAGTTTTACCACAATTAGTGAGTGTTCCTACAACTATATACTGGAATCGTCAGCATTTTAACTGATTCACACAGAAAACGCCAGAGAAATTCGGCCTCAATTTTAAACATAAACAGTATATTGCACAATTACAGTCTTTCTATACAAATTTTGAGCTGTATAAACCTGAAATCCTAATATTTCAAAGCCAATTCAAGTGAAAACTCTCCCTAAACTAGCCGGAGTTGTAAATATTATCAGTTTTCTGGCTATGTCCCACCTTTCCACTGGTAACCTCCGTGATTGAAAACGGCTGGAAATGTAGTAAGAATCTATTTGCTTTTATTTCAAGTGTTTCTTACAAGTTTCTTTATCATTTCTGGAAAGTATAATTGCGTATTTGAAGAGTTTTACCACAATTAGAGAGTGTTCCTACAACTACATACTGGAATCGTCAGCATTTTAACTGATTCACACAGGAAACACCAGAGAAATTCGGCCTCCAATTGTAAACATAAACAGTATAGTCCTCACTTACAGTCTTTCTACACAAATTTTGAGCTGTATAAACCTGAATTCCTAATATTTGAAAGCGAACTCAAGTGAAAACTCACTCTAAACTAGTTGGAGTTGTAAGTATTATCAGGTTTCTGGTCATTACCCAGATTTCCTGTGGTAACCTCCGTGATTGAAGACGGCTGGAAATGTAGTAAGAATCAAGTTCCTTTTATTTCAAGTGTTTCTTACAAGTTTTTTATCATTTCTGGAAGCTATAATTGCGTATTTGAAGAGTTTTACCAAAATTAGAGAGTGTTCCTACAACTATATACTGGAATCGTCAGCATTTTAACTGATTCACTCAGGAAACACCAGAGAAATTCGGCCTCCAATGGTAAACATAAACAGTATAGTCTTCACGTACAGTCTTTCTACACAACTTTTGAGCTGAATAAACCTGAATTCCTAATATTTGAAAGCGAACTCAAGTGAAAACTCACCGTAAACTAGATGGAGTTGTAAGTATTATCAGTTTTGTGGTCATGACCCAGCTTTCCACTGGTAAACTCCGTGATTGAAAATGGCTGGAAATGTAGTAAGAATAAATTTCCTTTCATTTCAAGTGTTTCTTACAAGTTTTTTATCATTTCTGGAAGCTATAATTGCGTATTTGAAGAGTTTTACCACAATTAGAGAGTGTTCCTACAACTATATACTGGAATCGTCTGCATTTTAACTGATTCACATAGGAAACACCAGAGAAATTCGGCCTCCAATTGTAAACATAAACAGTATAGTCCTCACTTACAGTCTTTCTACACAAATTTTGAGCTGTATAAACCTGAATTCCTAATATTTGAAAGCGAACTCAAGTGAAAACTCACCCTAAACTAGACGGAGTTGTAAGTATTATCAGTTTTCTGGTCATGACCCAGCTTTCCACTGGTAAACTCCGTGATTGAAAACAGCTGGAAATGTAGTAAGAATAAATTTCCATTCATTTCAAGTGTTTCTAACAAGTTTGTTATCATTTCTGGAAACTATAATTGCGTATTTGAAGAGTTTTACCACAATTAGGGAGTGTTCCTACAACTATATACTGTAATCGTCAGCATTTTAACTGATTCGCACAGAAAACGCCAGAGAAATTCGGCCTCAATTTTAAACATAAACAGTATATTGCACACTTACAGTCTTTCTATACAAATTTTGAGCTGTATAAACCTGAAATCCTAATATTTGAAAGCCAATTCAAGTGAAAACTCTCCCTAAACTAGCCGGAGTTGTAAATATTATCAGTTTTCTGGCTATGTCCCACCTTTCCACTGGTAACCTCCGTGCTTGAAAACGGCTGGAAATCTAGTAAGAATCTATTTGCTTTTATTTCAAGTGTTTCTTCAAGTTTCTTTATCATTTCTGGAAAGTAAAATTGCGTATTTGAAGAGTTTTACCACAATTAGAGAGTGTTCCTAAACTACATACTGGAATCGTCAGCATTTTAACTGATTCACACAGGAAACACCAGAGAAATTCGGCCTCCAATTGTAAACATAAACAGTATAGTCTTCACATACAGTCTTTCTACACAAATTTTGAGCTGAATAAACCTGAATTCCTACTATTTGAAAGCGAACTCAAGTGAAAACTCACCCTAAACTAGACGGAGTTGTAAGTATTATCAGTTTTCTGGTCATGACCCAGCTTTCCACTGGTAAACTCCGTGATTGAAAACAGCTGGAAATGTAGTAAGAATAAATTTCCTTTCATTTCAAGTGTTTCTTACAAGTTTTTTTATCATTTCTGGAAACTATAATTGCGTACTTGAAGAGTTTTACCACAATTAGTGAGTGTTCCTACAACTATATACTGGAATCGTCAGCATTTTAACTGATTCACACAGAAAACGCCAGAGAAATTCGGCCTCAATTTTAAACATAAACAGTATATTGCACAATTACAGTCTTTCTATACAAATTTTGAGCTGTATAAACCTGAAATCCTAATATTTCAAAGCCAATTCAAGTGAAAACTCTCCCTAAACTAGCCGGAGTTGTAAATATTATCAGTTTTCTGGCTATGTCCCACCTTTCCACTGGTAACCTCCGTGATTGAAAACGGCTGGAAATGTAGTAAGAATCTATTTGCTTTTATTTCAAGTGTTTCTTACAAGTTTCTTTATCATTTCTGGAAAGTATAATTGCGTATTTGAAGAGTTTTACCACAATTAGAGAGTGTTCCTACAACTACATACTGGAATCGTCAGCATTTTAACTGATTCACACAGGAAACACCAGAGAAATTCGGCCTCCAATTGTAAACATAAACAGTATAGTCCTCACTTACAGTCTTTCTACACAAATTTTGAGCTGTATAAACCTGAATTCCTAATATTTGAAAGCGAACTCAAGTGAAAACTCACTCTAAACTAGTTGGAGTTGTAAGTATTATCAGGTTTCTGGTCATTACCCAGATTTCCTGTGGTAACCTCCGTGATTGAAGACGGCTGGAAATGTAGTAAGAATCAAGTTCCTTTTATTTCAAGTGTTTCTTACAAGTTTTTTATCATTTCTGGAAGCTATAATTGCGTATTTGAAGAGTTTTACCAAAATTAGAGAGTGTTCCTACAACTATATACTGGAATCGTCAGCATTTTAACTGATTCACACAGGAAACACCAGAGAAATTCGGCCTCCAATGGTAAACATAAACAGTATAGTCTTCACGTACAGTCTTTCTACACAACTTTTGAGCTGAATAAACCTGAATTCCTAATATTTGAAAGCGAACTCAAGTGAAAACTCACCCTAAACTAGATGGAGTTGTAAGTATTATCAGTTTTGTGGTCATGACCCAGCTTTCCACTGGTAAACTCCGTGATTGAAAATGGCTGGAAATGTAGTAAGAATAAATTTCCTTTCATTTCAAGTGTTTCTTACAAGTTTTTTATCATTTCTGGAAGCTATAATTGCGTATTTGAAGAGTTTTACCACAATTAGAGAGTGTTCCTACAACTATATACTGGAATCGTCTGCATTTTAACTGATTCACATAGGAAACACCAGAGAAATTCGGCCTCCAATTGTAAACATAAACAGTATAGTCCTCACTTACAGTCTTTCTACACAAATTTTGAGCTGTATAAACCTGAATTCCTAATATTTGAAAGCGAACTCAAGTGAAAACTCACCCTAAACTAGACGGAGTTGTAAGTATTATCAGTTTTCTGGTCATGACCCAGCTTTCCACTGGTAAACTCCGTGATTGAAAACAGCTGGAAATGTAGTAAGAATAAATTTCCATTCATTTCAAGTGTTTCTAACAAGTTTGTTATCATTTCTGGAAACTATAATTGCGTATTTGAAGAGTTTTACCACAATTAGGGAGTGTTCCTACAACTATATACTGTAATCGTCAGCATTTTAACTGATTCGCACAGAAAACGCCAGAGAAATTCGGCCTCAATTTTAAACATAAACAGTATATTGCACACTTACAGTCTTTCTATACAAATTTTGAGCTGTATAAACCTGAAATCCTAATATTTGAAAGCCAATTCAAGTGAAAACTCTCCCTAAACTAGCCGGAGTTGTAAATATTATCAGTTTTCTGGCTATGTCCCACCTTTCCACTGGTAACCTCCGTGCTTGAAAACGGCTGGAAATCTAGTAAGAATCTATTTGCTTTTATTTCAAGTGTTTCTTCAAGTTTCTTTATCATTTCTGGAAAGTAAAATTGCGTATTTGAAGAGTTTTACCACAATTAGAGAGTGTTCCTACAACTACATACTGGAATCGTCAGCATTTTAACTGATTCACACAGGAAACACCAGAGAAATTCGGCCTCCAATTGTAAACATAAACAGTATAGTCCTCACTTACAGTCTTTCTACACAAATTTTGAGCTGTATAAACCTGAATTCCTAATATTTGAAAGCGAACTCAAGTGAAAACTCACTCTAAACTAGTTGGAGTTGTAAGTATTATCAGGTTTCTGGTCATTACCCAGATTTCCTGTGGTAACCTCCGTGATTGAAGACGGCTGGAAATGTAGTAAGAATCAAGTTCCTTTTATTTCAAGTGTTTCTTACAAGTTTTTTATCATTTCTGGAAGCTATAATTGCGTATTTGAAGAGTTTTACCACAATTAGAGAGTGTTCCTACAACTATATACTGGAATCGTCAGCATTTTAACTGATTCACACAGAAAACGCCAGAGAAATTCGGCCTCAATTTTAAACATAAACAGTATATTGCACACTTACAGTCTTTCTATACAAATTTTGAGCTGTATAAACCTGAAATCCTAATATTTGAAAGCCAATTCAAGTGAAAACTCACCCTAAAATAGACTGAGTTTTAAGTATTATCAGTTTTCTGGTCATGACCCAGCTTTCCACTGGTAACCTCCGTGATTGAAAACGCCTAGAAATGTAGTAAGAATCAAGTTCCTTTTATTTCAAGTGTTTCTTACGAGTTATATATCATTTCTGGAAACTATAATTGCGTATTTGAAGAGTTTTACCACAATTAGAGAGTGTTCCTACAACTATATACTGGATTCGTCAGCATTTTAACTGATTCACACAGAAAACGTCAGAAAAATTAGGCCTCAATTTTAAACATAAACAGTATATTGCACACTTACAGTCTTTCTATACAAATTTTGAGCTTTATAAACCTGAAATCCTAATATTTGAAAGCCAATTCAAGTGAAAACTCTTCATAAACTAGCCGGAGTTGTAAATATTATCAGTTTTCTGGCTATGTCCCACCTTTCCACTGGTAACCTCCGTGATTGAAAACGGCTGGAAATCTAGTAAGAATCTATTTGCTTTTATTTCAAGTGTTTCTTACAAGTTTCTTTATCATTTCTGGAAAGTATAATTGCGTATTTGAAGAGTTTTACCACAATTAGAGACTGTTCCTACAACTACATACTGGAATCGTCAGAATTTTAACTGATTCACACAGAAAACACCAGAGAAATTCGGCCTCCAATTGTAAACATAAACTGTATAGTCTTAATTTACAGTCTTTCTACACAAATTTTGAGCTGTATAAACCTGAATTCCTAATATTTGAAAGCGACCTCAAGTGAAAACTCACTCTAAACTAGATGGAGTTGTAAGTATTATCAGTTTTCTGGTCATTACCCAGATTTCCTGTGGTAACCTCCGTGATTGAAAACGGCTGGAAATGTAGTAAGAATCAAGTTCCTTTTATTTCAAGTGTTTCTTACGAGTTATTTATCATTTCTGGAAACTATAATTGCGTATTTGAAGAGTTTTACCACAATTAGAGAGTTTTCCTACAACTACATACTGGAATCGTCAGCATTTTAACTGATTCACACAGGAAACACCAGAGAAATTCGGCCTCCAATTGTAAACATAAACAGTATAGTCTTCACGTACAGTCTTTCTACACAAATTTTGAGGTGAATAAACCTGAATTCCTACTATTTGAAAGCGAACTCAAGTGAAAACTCACCCTAAACTAGACGGAGTTGTAAGTATTATCAGTTTTCTGGTCATGACCCAGCTTTCCACTGGTAAACTCCGTGATTGAAAACAGCTGGAAATGTAGTAAGAATAAATTTCCATTCATTTCAAGTGTTTCTAACAAGTTTGTTATCATTTCTGGAAACTATAATTGCGTATTTGAAGAGTTTTACCACAATTAGGGAGTGTTCCTACAACTATATACTGGAATCGTCAGCATTTTAACTGATTAACACAGAAAACGCCAGAGAAATTCGGCCTCAATTTTAAACATAAACAGTATATTGCACACTTACAGTCTTTCTATACAAATTTTGAGCTGTATAAACCTGAAATCCTAATATTTGAAAGCCAATTCAAGTGAAAACTCACCCTAAAATAGACTGAGTTTTAAGTATGATCAGTTTTCTGGTCATGACCCAGCTTTCCACTGGTAACCTCCGTGATTGAAAACGCCTAGAAATGTAGTAAGAATCAAGTTCCTTTTATTTCAAGTGTTTCTTACGAGTTATATATCATTTCTGGAAACTATAATTGCGTATTTGAAGAGTTTTACCACAATTAGAGAGTGTTTCTACAACTATATACTGGAATCGTCAGCATTTTAACTGATTCACACAGAAAACGCCAGAAAAATTAGGCCTCAATTTTAAACATAAACAGTATATTGCACACTTACAGTCTTTCTATACAAATTTTGAGCTGTATAAACCTGAAATCCTAATGTTTGAAAGCCAATTCAAGTGAAAACTCTCCCTAAACTAGCCGGAGTTTTAAATATTATCAGTTTTCTGGCTATGTCCCACCTTTCCACTGGTAACCTCCGTGATTGAAAACGGCTGGAAATGTAGTAAGAATCTATTTGCTTTTATTTCAAGTGTTTCTTACAAGTTTTTTTTATCATTTCTGGAAACTATAATTGCGTATTTGAAGAGTTTCACCACAATTAGAGAGTGTTCCTACAACTACATACTGGAATCGTCTGCATTTTAACTGATTCACACAGGAAACACCAGAGAAATTCGGCCTCCAATTGTAAACATAAACAGTATAGTCCTCACTTACAGTCTTTCTACACAAATTTTGAGCTGTATAAACCTGAATTCCTAATATTTGAAAGCGAACTCAAGTGAAAACTCACTCTAAACTAGATGGAGTTGTAAGTATTATCAGTTTTCTGGTCATTACCCAGATTTCCTGTGGTAACCTCCGTGATTGAAAACGGCTGGAAATGTAGTAAGAATCAAGTTACTTTTATTTCAAGTGTTTCTTACGAGTTATTTATCATTTCTGGAAACTATAATTGCGTATTTGAAGAGTTTTACCACAATTAGAGAGTTTTCCTACAACTACATACTGGAATCGTCAGCATTTTAACTGATTCACACAGGAAACACCAGAGAAATTCGGCCTCCAATTGTAAACATAAACAGTATAGTCTTCACGTACAGTCTTTCTACACAAATTTTGAGCTGAATAAACCTGAATTCCTACTATTTGAAAGCGAACTCAAGTGAAAACTCACCCTAAACTAGACGGAGTTGTAAGTATTATCAGTTTTCTGGTCATGACCCAGCTTTCCACTGGTAAACTCCGTGATTGAAAACAGCTGGAAATGTAGTAAGAATAAATTTCCATTCATTTCAAGTGTTTCTAACAAGTTTGTTATCATTTCTGGAAACTATAATTGCGTATTTGAAGAGTTTTACCACAATTAGGGAGTGTTCCTACAACTATATACTGGAATCGTCAGCATTTTAACTGATTCACACAGAAAACGCCAGAGAAATTCGGCCTCAATTTTAAACATAAACAGTATATTGCACACTTACAGTCTTTCTATACAAATTTTGAGCTGTATAAACCTGAAATCCTAATATTTGAAAGCCAATTCAAGTGAAAACTCACCCTAAAATAGACTGAGTTTTAAGTATTATCAGTTTTCTGGTCATGACCCAGCTTTCCACTGGTAACCTCCGTGATTGAAAACGCCTAGAAATGTAGTAAGAATCAAGTTCCTTTTATTTCAAGTGTTTCTTACGAGTTATATATCATTTCTGGAAACTATAATTGCGTATTTGAAGAGTTTTACCACAATTAGAGAGTGTTCCTACAACTATATACTGGATTCGTCAGCATTTTAACTGATTCACACAGAAAACGTCAGAAAAATTAGGCCTCAATTTTAAACATAAACAGTATATTGCACACTTACAGTCTTTCTATACAAATTTTGAGCTTTATAAACCTGAAATCCTAATATTTGAAAGCCAATTCAAGTGAAAACTCTTCATAAACTAGCCGGAGTTGTAAATATTATCAGTTTTCTGGCTATGTCCCACCTTTCCACTGGTAACCTCCGTGATTGAAAACGGCTGGAAATCTAGTAAGAATCTATTTGCTTTTATTTCAAGTGTTTCTTACAAGTTTCTTTATCATTTCTGGAAAGTATAATTGCGTATTTGAAGAGTTTTACCACAATTAGAGACTGTTCCTACAACTACATACTGGAATCGTCAGAATTTTAACTGATTCACACAGAAAACACCAGAGAAATTCGGCCTCCAATTGTAAACATAAACTGTATAGTCTTAATTTACAGTCTTTCTACACAAATTTTGAGCTGTATAAACCTGAATTCCTAATATTTGAAAGCGACCTCAAGTGAAAACTCACTCTAAACTAGATGGAGTTGTAAGTATTATCAGTTTTCTGGTCATTACCCAGATTTCCTGTGGTAACCTCCGTGATTGAAAACGGCTGGAAATGTAGTAAGAATCAAGTTCCTTTTATTTCAAGTGTTTCTTACGAGTTATTTATCATTTCTGGAAACTATAATTGCGTATTTGAAGAGTTTTACCACAATTAGAGAGTTTTCCTACAACTACATACTGGAATCGTCAGCATTTTAACTGATTCACACAGGAAACACCAGAGAAATTCGGCCTCCAATTGTAAACATAAACAGTATAGTCTTCACGTACAGTCTTTCTACACAAATTTTGAGGTGAATAAACCTGAATTCCTACTATTTGAAAGCGAACTCAAGTGAAAACTCACCCTAAACTAGACGGAGTTGTAAGTATTATCAGTTTTCTGGTCATGACCCAGCTTTCCACTGGTAAACTCCGTGATTGAAAACAGCTGGAAATGTAGTAAGAATAAATTTCCATTCATTTCAAGTGTTTCTAACAAGTTTGTTATCATTTCTGGAAACTATAATTGCGTATTTGAAGAGTTTTACCACAATTAGGGAGTGTTCCTACAACTATATACTGGAATCGTCAGCATTTTAACTGATTAACACAGAAAACGCCAGAGAAATTCGGCCTCAATTTTAAACATAAACAGTATATTGCACACTTACAGTCTTTCTATACAAATTTTGAGCTGTATAAACCTGAAATCCTAATATTTGAAAGCCAATTCAAGTGAAAACTCACCCTAAAATAGACTGAGTTTTAAGTATGATCAGTTTTCTGGTCATGACCCAGCTTTCCACTGGTAACCTCCGTGATTGAAAACGCCTAGAAATGTAGTAAGAATCAAGTTCCTTTTATTTCAAGTGTTTCTTACGAGTTATATATCATTTCTGGAAACTATAATTGCGTATTTGAAGAGTTTTACCACAATTAGAGAGTGTTCCTACAACTATATACTGGATTCGTCAGCATTTTAACTGATTCACACAGAAAACGTCAGAAAAATTAGGCCTCAATTTTAAACATAAACAGTATATTGCACACTTACAGTCTTTCTATACAAATTTTGAGCTTTATAAACCTGAAATCCTAATATTTGAAAGCCAATTCAAGTGAAAACTCTCCATAAACTAGCCGGAGTTGTAAATATTATCAGTTTTCTGGCTATGTCCCACCTTTCCACTGGTAACCTCCGTGATTGAAAACGGCTGGAAATCTAGTAAGAATCTATTTGCTTTTATTTCAAGTGTTTCTTACAAGTTTCTTTATCATTTCTGGAAAGTATAATTGCGTATTTGAAGAGTTTTACCACAATTAGAGACTGTTCCTACAACTACATACTGGAATCGTCCGAATTTTAACTGATTCACACAGAAAACACCAGAGAAATTCGGCCTCCAATTGTAAACATAAACTGTATAGTCTTAATTTACAGTCTTTCTACACAAATTTTGAGCTGTATAAACCTGAATTCCTAATATTTGAAAGCGACCTCAAGTGAAAACTCACTCTAAACTAGATGGAGTTGTAAGTATTATCAGTTTTCTGGTCATTACCCAGATTTCCTGTGGTAACCTCCGTGATTGAAAACGGCTGGAAATGTAGTAAGAATCAAGTTCCTTTTATTTCAAGTGTTTCTTACGAGTTATTTATCATTTCTGGAAACTATAATTGCGTATTTGAAGAGTTTTACCACAATTAGAGAGTTTTCCTACAACTACATACTGGAATCGTCAGCATTTTAACTGATTCACACAGGAAACACCAGAGAAATTCGGCCTCCAATTGTAAACATAAACAGTATAGTCTTCACGTACAGTCTTTCTACACAACTTTTGAGCTGAATATACCTGAATTCCTAATATTTGAAATCGAAATCAAGTGAAAACTCACCCTAAACTAGATGGAGTTGTAAGTATTATCAGTTTTCTGGTCATGACCCAGCTTTCCACTGGTAAACTCCGTGATTGAAAACGGCTGGAAATGTAGTAACAATAAATTTCCTTTCATTTCAAGTGTTTCTTACAAGTTTTTTATCATTTCTGGAAGCTATAATTGCGTATTTGAAGAGTTTTACCACAATTAGAGAGTGTTCCTACAACTATATACTGGAATCGGCAGCATTTTAACTGATTCACACAGAAAACACCAGAGAAATTTGGCTTCCAATTGTAAACATAAACTGTATAGTCTTCACTTAGAATCTTTCTACACAAATTTTGAGCTGTATAAACCTGAATTCCTAAAATTTGAAAGCGACCTCAAGTGAAAACTCACGCTAAAATAGACTGAGTTTTAAGTATTATCAGTTTTCTGGTCATGACCCAGCTTTCCACTGGTAACCTCCGTGATTGAAAACGCCCTGAAATGTAGTAAGAATAAATTTCCTTTCATTTCAAGTGTTTCTTACAAGTTTTTTTTATCATTTCTGGAAAGTATAATTGCGTAATTGAAGAGTTTTAACACAATTAGAGAGTGTTTCTACAACTATATACTGGAATCGTCAGCATTTTAACTGATTCACACAGAAAACGCCAGAAAAATTAGGCCTCAATTTTAAACATAAACAGTATATTGCACACTTACAGTCTTTCTATACAAATTTTGAGCTGTATAAACCTGAAATCCTAATGTTTGAAAGCCAATTCAAGTGAAAACTCTCCCTAAACTAGCCGGAGTTTTAAATATTATCAGTTTTCTGGCTATGTCCCACCTTTCCACTGGTAACCTCCGTGATTGAAAACGGCTGGAAATGTAGTAAGAATCTATTTGCTTTTATTTCAAGTGTTTCTTACAAGTTTTTTTTATCATTTCTGGAAACTATAATTGCGTATTTGAAGAGTTTCACCACAATTAGAGAGTGTTCCTACAACTACATACTGGAATCATCTGCATTTTAACTGATTCACACAGGAAACACCAGAGAAATTCGGCCTCCAATTGTAAACATAAACAGTATAGTCCTAACTTACAGTCTTTCTACACAAATTTTGAGCTGTATAAACCTGAATTCCTAATATTTGAAAGCGAACTCAAGTGAAAACTCACTCTAAACTAGATGGAGTTGTAAGTATTATCAGTTTTCTGGTCATTACCCAGATTTCCTGTGGTAACCTCCGTGATTGAAAACGGCTGGAAATGTAGTAAGAATCAAGTTACTTTTATTTCAAGTGTTTCTTACGAGTTATTTATCATTTCTGGAAACTATAATTGCGTATTTGAAGAGTTTTACCACAATTAGAGAGTTTTCCTACAACTACATACTGGAATCGTCAGCATTTTAACTGATTCACACAGGAAACACCAGAGAAATTCGGCCTCCAATTGTAAACATAAACAGTATAGTCTTCACGTACAGTCTTTCTACACAAATTTTGAGCTGAATAAACCTGAATTCCTACTATTTGAAAGCGAACTCAAGTGAAAACTCACCCTAAACTAGACGGAGTTGTAAGTATTATCAGTTTTCTGGTCATGACCCAGCTTTCCACTGGTAAACTCCGTGATTGAAAACAGCTGGAAATGTAGTAAGAATAAATTTCCATTCATTTCAAGTGTTTCTAACAAGTTTGT
Source organism: Myotis daubentonii (assembly GCF_963259705.1). NCBI lineage: Eukaryota > Metazoa > Chordata > Mammalia > Chiroptera > Vespertilionidae > Myotis > Myotis daubentonii. The sequence goes on along the minus strand of NC_081861.1, from coordinate 76,086,632 downwards.
TATCATTTCTGGAAACTATAATTGCGTATTTGAAGAGTTTTACCACAATTAGGGAGTGTTCCTACAACTATATACTGGAATCGTCAGCATTTTAACTGATTCACACAGAAAACGCCAGAGAAATTCGGCGTCAATTTTAAACATAAACAGTATATTGCACACTTACAGTCTTTCTATACAAATTTTGAGCTGTATAAACCTGAAATCCTAATATTTGAAAGCCAATTCAAGTGAAAACTCACCCTAAAATAGACTGAGTTTTAAGTATTATCAGTTTTCTGGTCATGACCCAGCTTTCCACTGGTAACCTCCGTGATTGAAAACGCGTAGAAATGTAGTAAGAATCAAGTTCCTTTTATTTCAAGTGTTTCTTACGAGTTATATATCATTTCTGGAAACTATAATTGCGTATTTGAAGAGTTTTACCACAATTAGAGAGTGTTCCTACAACTATATACTGGATTCGTCAGCATTTTAACTGATTCACACAGAAAACGTCAGAAAAATTAGGCCTCAATTTTAAACATAAACAGTATATTGCACACTTACAGTCTTTCTATACAAATTTTGAGCTTTATAAACCTGAAATCCTAATATTTGAAAGCCAATTCAAGTGAAAACTCTCCATAAACTAGCCGGAGTTGTAAATATTATCAGTTTTCTGGCTATGTCCCACCTTTCCACTGGTAACCTCCGTGATTGAAAACGGCTGGAAATCTAGTAAGAATCTATTTGCTTTTATTTCAAGTGTTTCTTACAAGTTTCTTTATCATTTCTGGAAAGTATAATTGCGTATTTGAAGAGTTTTACCACAATTAGAGACTGTTCCTACAACTACATACTGGAATCGTCAGAATTTTAACTGATTCACACAGAAAACACCAGAGAAATTCGGCCTCCAATTGTAAACATAAACTGTATAGTCTTAATTTACAGTCTTTCTACACAAATTTTGAGCTGTATAAACCTGAATTCCTAATATTTGAAAGCGACCTCAAGTGAAAACTCACTCTAAACTAGATGGAGTTGTAAGTGTTATCAGTTTTCTGGTCATTACCCAGATTTCCTGTGGTAACCTCCGTGATTGAAAACGGCTGGAAATGTAGTAAGAATCAAGTTCCTTTTATTTCAAGTGTTTCTTACGAGTTATTTATCATTTCTGGAAACTATAATTGCGTATTTGAAGAGTTTTACCACAATTAGAGAGTTTTCCTACAACTACATACTGGAATCGTCAGCATTTTAACTGATTCACACAGGAAACACCAGAGAAATTCGGCCTCCAATTGTAAACATAAACAGTATAGTCTTCACGTACAGTCTTTCTACACAAATTTTGAGCTGAATAAACCTGAATTCCTACTATTTGAAAGCGAACTCAAGTGAAAACTCACCCTAAACTAGACGGAGTTGTAAGTATTATCAGTTTTCTGGTCATGACCCAGCTTTCCACTGGTAAACTCCGTGATTGAAAACAGCTGGAAATGTAGTAAGAATAAATTTCCATTCATTTCAAGTGTTTCTAACAAGTTTGTTATCATTTCTGGAAACTATAATTGCGTATTTGAAGAGTTTTACCACAATTAGGGAGTGTTCCTACAACTATATACTGGAATCGTCAGCATTTTAACTGATTCACACAGAAAACGCCAGAGAAATTCGGCCTCAATTTTAAACATAAACAGTATATTGCACACTTATAGTCTTTCTATACAAAATTTGAGCTGTATAAACCTGAAATCCTAATATTTGAAAGCCAATTCAAGTGAAAACTCACCCTAAAATAGACTGAGTTTTAAGTATTATCAGTTTTCTGGTCATGACCCAGCTTTCCACTGGTAACCTCCGTGATTGAAAACGCCTAGAAATGTAGTAAGAATCAAGTTCCTTTTATTTCAAGTGTTTCTTACGAGTTATATATCATTTCTGGAAACTATAATTGCGTATTTGAAGAGTTTTACCACAATTAGAGAGTGTTCCTACAACTATATACTGGATTCGTCAGCATTTTAACTGATTCACACAGAAAACGTCAGAAAAATTAGGCCTCAATTTTAAACATAAACAGTATATTGCACACTTACAGTCTTTCTATACAAATTTTGAGCTTTATAAACCTGAAATCCTAATATTTGAAAGCCAATTCAAGTGAAAACTCTCCCTAAACTAGCCGGAGTTGTAAATATTATCAGTTTTCTGGCTATGTCCCACCTTTCCACTGGTAACCTCCGTGCTTGAAAACGGCTGGAAATCTAGTAAGAATCTATTTGCTTTTATTTCAAGTGTTTCTTCAAGTTTCTTTATCATTTCTGGAAAGTAAAATTGCGTATTTGAAGAGTTTTACCACAATTAGAGAGTGTTCCTACAACTACATACTGGAATCGTCAGCATTTTAACTGATTCACACAGGAAACACCAGAGAAATTCGGCCTCCAATTGTAAACATAAACAGTATAGTCCTCACTTACAGTCTTTCTACACAAATTTTGAGCTGTATAAACCTGAATTCCTAATATTTGAAAGCGACCTCAAGTGAAAACTCACTCTAAACTAGATGGAGTTGTAAGTGTTATCAGTTTTCTGGTCATTACCCAGATTTCCTGTGGTAACCTCCGTGATTGAAAACGGCTGGAAATGTAGTAAGAATCAAGTTCCTTTTATTTCAAGTGTTTCTTACGAGTTATTTATCATTTCTGGAAACTATAATTGCGTATTTGAAGAGTTTTACCACAATTAGAGAGTTTTCCTACAACTACATACTGGAATCGTCAGCATTTTAACTGATTCACACAGGAAACACCAGAGAAATTCGGCCTCCAATTGTAAACATAAACAGTATAGTCTTCACGTACAGTCTTTCTACACAAATTTTGAGCTGAATAAACCTGAATTCCTACTATTTGAAAGCGAACTCAAGTGAAAACTCACCCTAAACTAGACGGAGTTGTAAGTATTATCAGTTTTCTGGTCATGACCCAGCTTTCCACTGGTAAACTCCGTGATTGAAAACAGCTGGAAATGTAGTAAGAATAAATTTCCATTCATTTCAAGTGTTTCTAACAAGTTTGTTATCATTTCTGGAAACTATAATTGCGTATTTGAAGAGTTTTACCACAATTAGGGAGTGTTCCTACAACTATATACTGGAATCGTCAGCATTTTAACTGATTCACACAGAAAACGCCAGAGAAATTCGGCCTCAATTTTAAACATAAACAGTATATTGCACACTTACAGTCTTTCTATACAAAATTTGAGCTGTATAAACCTGAAATCCTAATATTTGAAAGCCAATTCAAGTGAAAACTCACCCTAAAATAGACTGAGTTTTAAGTATTATCAGTTTTCTGGTCATGACCCAGCTTTCCACTGGTAACCTCCGTGATTGAAAACGCCTAGAAATGTAGTAAGAATCAAGTTCCTTTTATTTCAAGTGTTTCTTACGAGTTATATATCATTTCTGGAAACTATAATTGCGTATTTGAAGAGTTTTACCACAATTAGAGAGTGTTCCTACAACTATATACTGGATTCGTCAGCATTTTAACTGATTCACACAGAAAACGTCAGAAAAATTAGGCCTCAATTTTAAACATAAACAGTATATTTCACACTTACAGTCTTTCTATACAAATTTTGAGCTTTATAAACCTGAAATCCTAATATTTGAAAGCCAATTCAAGTGAAAACTCTCCCTAAACTAGCCGGAGTTGTAAATATTATCAGTTTTCTGGCTATGTCCCACCTTTCCACTGGTAACCTCCGTGCTTGAAAACGGCTGGAAATCTAGTAAGAATCTATTTGCTTTTATTTCAAGTGTTTCTTCAAGTTTCTTTATCATTTCTGGAAAGTAAAATTGCGTATTTGAAGAGTTTTACCACAATTAGAGAGTGTTCCTACAACTACATACTGGAATCGTCAGCATTTTAACTGATTCACACAGGAAACACCAGAGAAATTCGGCCTCCAATTGTAAACATAAACAGTATAGTCCTCACTTACAGTCTTTCTACACAAATTTTGAGCTGTATAAACCTGAATTCCTAATATTTGAAAGCGAACTCAAGTGAAAACTCACTCTAAACTAGTTGGAGTTGTAAGTATTATCAGGTTTCTGGTCATTACCCAGATTTCCTGTGGTAACATCCGTGATTGAAGACGGCTGGAAATGTAGTAAGAATCAAGTTCCTTTTATTTCCAGTGTTTCTTACGAGTTATTGATCATTTCTGGAAACTATAATTGCGTATTTGAAGAGTTTTACCACAATTAGAGAGTGTACCTACAACTACATACTGGAATCGTCAGCATTTTAACTGATTCACACAGGAAACACCAGAGAAATTCGGCCTCCAATTGTAAACATAAACAGTATAGTCCTAACTTACAGTCTTTCTACACAAATTTTGAGCTGTATAAACCTGAATTCCTAATATTTGAAAGCGAACTCAAGTGAAAACTCACTCTAAACTAGATGGAGTTGTAAGTATTATCAGTTTTCTGGTCATTACCCAGATTTCCTGTGGTAACCTCCGTGATTGAAAACGGCTGGAAATGTAGTAAGAATCAAGTTACTTTTATTTCAAGTGTTTCTTACGAGTTATTTATCATTTCTGGAAACTATAATTGCGTATTTGAAGAGTTTTACCACAATTAGAGAGTTTTCCTACAACTACATACTGGAATCGTCAGCATTTTAACTGATTCACACAGGAAACACCAGAGAAATTCGGCCTCCAATTGTAAACATAAACAGTATAGTCTTCACGTACAGTCTTTCTACACAAATTTTGAGCTGAATAAACCTGAATTCCTACTATTTGAAAGCGAACTCAAGTGAAAACTCACCCTAAACTAGACGGAGTTGTAAGTATTATCAGTTTTCTGGTCATGACCCAGCTTTCCACTGGTAAACTCCGTGATTGAAAACAGCTGGAAATGTAGTAAGAATAAATTTCCATTCATTTCAAGTGTTTCTAACAAGTTTGTTATCATTTCTGGAAACTATAATTGCGTATTTGAAGAGTTTTACCACAATTAGGGAGTGTTCCTACAACTATATACTGGAATCGTCAGCATTTTAACTGATTCACACAGAAAACGCCAGAGAAATTCGGCGTCAATTTTAAACATAAACAGTATATTGCACACTTACAGTCTTTCTATACAAATTTTGAGCTGTATAAACCTGAAATCCTAATATTTGAAAGCCAATTCAAGTGAAAACTCACCCTAAAATAGACTGAGTTTTAAGTATTATCAGTTTTCTGGTCATGACCCAGCTTTCCACTGGTAACCTCCGTGATTGAAAACGCGTAGAAATGTAGTAAGAATCAAGTTCCTTTTATTTCAAGTGTTTCTTACGAGTTATATATCATTTCTGGAAACTATAATTGCGTATTTGAAGAGTTTTACCGCAATTAGAGAGTGTTCCTACAACTATATACTGGATTCGTCAGCATTTTAACTGATTCACACAGAAAACGTCAGAAAAATTAGGCCTCAATTTTAAACATAAACAGTATATTGCACACTTACAGTCTTTCTATACAAATTTTGAGCTTTATAAACCTGAAATCCTAATATTTGAAAGCCAATTCAAGTGAAAACTCTCCATAAACTAGCCGGAGTTGTAAATATTATCAGTTTTCTGGCTATGTCCCACCTTTCCACTGGTAACCTCCGTGATTGAAAACGGCTGGAAATCTAGTAAGAATCTATTTGCTTTTATTTCAAGTGTTTCTTACAAGTTTCTTTATCATTTCTGGAAAGTATAATTGCGTATTTGAAGAGTTTTACCACAATTAGAGACTGTTCCTACAACTACATACTGGAATCGTCAGAATTTTAACTGATTCACACAGAAAACACCAGAGAAATTCGGCCTCCAATTGTAAACATAAACTGTATAGTCTTAATTTACAGTCTTTCTACACAAATTTTGAGCTGTATAAACCTGAATTCCTAATATTTGAAAGCGACCTCAAGTGAAAACTCACTCTAAACTAGATGGAGTTGTAAGTGTTATCAGTTTTCTGGTCATTACCCAGATTTCCTGTGGTAACCTCCGTGATTGAAAACGGCTGGAAATGTAGTAAGAATCAAGTTCCTTTTATTTCAAGTGTTTCTTACGAGTTATTTATCATTTCTGGAAACTATAATTGCGTATTTGAAGAGTTTTACCACAATTAGAGAGTTTTCCTACAACTACATACTGGAATCGTCAGCATTTTAACTGATTCACACAGGAAACACCAGAGAAATTCGGCCTCCAATTGTAAACATAAACAGTATAGTCTTCACGTACAGTCTTTCTACACAAATTTTGAGCTGAATAAACCTGAATTCCTACTATTTGAAAGCGAACTCAAGTGAAAACTCACCCTAAACTAGACGGAGTTGTAAGTATTATCAGTTTTCTGGTCATGACCCAGCTTTCCACTGGTAAACTCCGTGATTGAAAACAGCTGGAAATGTAGTAAGAATAAATTTCCATTCATTTCAAGTGTTTCTAACAAGTTTGTTATCATTTCTGGAAACTATAATTGCGTATTTGAAGAGTTTTACCACAATTAGGGAGTGTTCCTACAACTATATACTGGAATCGTCAGCATTTTAACTGATTCACACAGAAAACGCCAGAGAAATTCGGCCTCAATTTTAAACATAAACAGTATATTGCACACTTATAGTCTTTCTATACAAAATTTGAGCTGTATAAACCTGAAATCCTAATATTTGAAAGCCAATTCAAGTGAAAACTCACCCTAAAATAGACTGAGTTTTAAGTATTATCAGTTTTCTGGTCATGACCCAGCTTTCCACTGGTAACCTCCGTGATTGAAAACGCCTAGAAATGTAGTAAGAATCAAGTTCCTTTTATTTCAAGTGTTTCTTACGAGTTATATATCATTTCTGGAAACTATAATTGCGTATTTGAAGAGTTTTACCACAATTAGAGAGTGTTCCTACAACTATATACTGGATTCGTCAGCATTTTAACTGATTCACACAGAAAACGTCAGAAAAATTAGGCCTCAATTTTAAACATAAACAGTATATTGCACACTTACAGTCTTTCTATACAAATTTTGAGCTTTATAAACCTGAAATCCTAATATTTGAAAGCCAATTCAAGTGAAAACTCTCCCTAAACTAGCCGGAGTTGTAAATATTATCAGTTTTCTGGCTATGTCCCACCTTTCCACTGGTAACCTCCGTGCTTGAAAACGGCTGGAAATCTAGTAAGAATCTATTTGCTTTTATTTCAAGTGTTTCTTCAAGTTTCTTTATCATTTCTGGAAAGTAAAATTGCGTATTTGAAGAGTTTTACCACAATTAGAGAGTGTTCCTACAACTACATACTGGAATCGTCAGCATTTTAACTGATTCACACAGGAAACACCAGAGAAATTCGGCCTCCAATTGTAAACATAAACAGTATAGTCCTCACTTACAGTCTTTCTACACAAATTTTGAGCTGTATAAACCTGAATTCCTAATATTTGAAAGCGACCTCAAGTGAAAACTCACTCTAAACTAGATGGAGTTGTAAGTGTTATCAGTTTTCTGGTCATTACCCAGATTTCCTGTGGTAACCTCCGTGATTGAAAACGGCTGGAAATGTAGTAAGAATCAAGTTCCTTTTATTTCAAGTGTTTCTTACGAGTTATTTATCATTTCTGGAAACTATAATTGCGTATTTGAAGAGTTTTACCACAATTAGAGAGTTTTCCTACAACTACATACTGGAATCGTCAGCATTTTAACTGATTCACACAGGAAACACCAGAGAAATTCGGCCTCCAATTGTAAACATAAACAGTATAGTCTTCACGTACAGTCTTTCTACACAAATTTTGAGCTGAATAAACCTGAATTCCTACTATTTGAAAGCGAACTCAAGTGAAAACTCACCCTAAACTAGACGGAGTTGTAAGTATTATCAGTTTTCTGGTCATGACCCAGCTTTCCACTGGTAAACTCCGTGATTGAAAACAGCTGGAAATGTAGTAAGAATAAATTTCCATTCATTTCAAGTGTTTCTAACAAGTTTGTTATCATTTCTGGAAACTATAATTGCGTATTTGAAGAGTTTTACCACAATTAGGGAGTGTTCCTACAACTATATACTGGAATCGTCAGCATTTTAACTGATTCACACAGAAAACGCCAGAGAAATTCGGCCTCAATTTTAAACATAAACAGTATATTGCACACTTACAGTCTTTCTATACAAAATTTGAGCTGTATAAACCTGAAATCCTAATATTTGAAAGCCAATTCAAGTGAAAACTCACCCTAAAATAGACTGAGTTTTAAGTATTATCAGTTTTCTGGTCATGACCCAGCTTTCCACTGGTAACCTCCGTGATTGAAAACGCCTAGAAATGTAGTAAGAATCAAGTTCCTTTTATTTCAAGTGTTTCTTACGAGTTATATATCATTTCTGGAAACTATAATTGCGTATTTGAAGAGTTTTACCACAATTAGAGAGTGTTCCTACAACTATATACTGGATTCGTCAGCATTTTAACTGATTCACACAGAAAACGTCAGAAAAATTAGGCCTCAATTTTAAACATAAACAGTATATTTCACACTTACAGTCTTTCTATACAAATTTTGAGCTTTATAAACCTGAAATCCTAATATTTGAAAGCCAATTCAAGTGAAAACTCTCCCTAAACTAGCCGGAGTTGTAAATATTATCAGTTTTCTGGCTATGTCCCACCTTTCCACTGGTAACCTCCGTGCTTGAAAACGGCTGGAAATCTAGTAAGAATCTATTTGCTTTTATTTCAAGTGTTTCTTCAAGTTTCTTTATCATTTCTGGAAAGTAAAATTGCGTATTTGAAGAGTTTTACCACAATTAGAGAGTGTTCCTACAACTACATACTGGAATCGTCAGCATTTTAACTGATTCACACAGGAAACACCAGAGAAATTCGGCCTCCAATTGTAAACATAAACAGTATAGTCCTCACTTACAGTCTTTCTACACAAATTTTGAGCTGTATAAACCTGAATTCCTAATATTTGAAAGCGAACTCAAGTGAAAACTCACTCTAAACTAGTTGGAGTTGTAAGTATTATCAGGTTTCTGGTCATTACCCAGATTTCCTGTGGTAACATCCGTGATTGAAGACGGCTGGAAATGTAGTAAGAATCAAGTTCCTTTTATTTCCAGTGTTTCTTACGAGTTATTGATCATTTCTGGAAACTATAATTGCGTATTTGAAGAGTTTTACCACAATTAGAGAGTGTACCTACAACTACATACTGGAATCGTCAGCATTTTAACTGATTCACACAGGAAACACCAGAGAAATTCGGCCTCCAATTGTAAACATAAACAGTATAGTCTTCACATACAGTCTTTCTACACAAATTTTGAGCTGAATAAACCTGAATTCCTACTATTTGAAAGCGAACTCAAGTGAAAACTCACCCTAAACTAGACGGAGTTGTAAGTATTATCAGTTTTCTGGTCATGACCCAGCTTTCCACTGGTAAACTCCGTGATTGAAAACAGCTGGAAATGTAGTAAGAATAAATTTCCTTTCATTTCAAGTGTTTCTTACAAGTTTTTTTTATCATTTCTGGAAACTATAATTGCGTACTTGAAGAGTTTTACCACAATTAGTGAGTGTTCCTACAACTATATACTGGAATCGTCAGCATTTTAACTGATTCACACAGAAAACGCCAGAGAAATTCGGCCTCAATTTTAAACATAAACAGTATATTGCACAATTACAGTCTTTCTATACAAATTTTGAGCTGTATAAACCTGAAATCCTAATATTTGAAAGCCAATTCAAGTGAAAACTCTCCCTAAACTAGCCGGAGTTGTAAATATTATCAGTTTTCTGGCTATGTCCCACCTTTCCACTGGTAACCTCCGTGCTTGAAAACGGCTGGAAATGTAGTAAGAATCTATTTGCTTTTATTTCAAGTGTTTCTTACAAGTTTCTTTATCATTTCTGGAAAGTATAATTGCGTATTTGAAGAGTTTTACCACAATTAGAGAGTGTTCCTACAACTACATACTGGAATCGTCAGCATTTTAACTGATTCACACAGGAAACACCAGAGAAATTCGGCCTCCAATTGTAAACATAAACAGTATAGTCCTCACTTACAGTCTTTCTACACAAATTTTGAGCTGTATAAACCTGAATTCCTAATATTTGAAAGCGAACTCAAGTGAAAACTCACTCTAAACTAGTTGGAGTTGTAAGTATTATCAGGTTTCTGGTCATTACCCAGATTTCCTGTGGTAACCTCCGTGATTGAAGACGGCTGGAAATGTAGTAAGAATCAAGTTCCTTTTATTTCAAGTGTTTCTTACAAGTTTTTTATCATTTCTGGAAGCTATAATTGCGTATTTGAAGAGTTTTACCAAAATTAGAGAGTGTTCCTACAACTATATACTGGAATCGTCAGCATTTTAACTGATTCACACAGGAAACACCAGAGAAATTCGGCCTCCAATGGTAAACATAAACAGTATAGTCTTCACGTACAGTCTTTCTACACAACTTTTGAGCTGAATAAACCTGAATTCCTAATATTTGAAAGCGAACTCAAGTGAAAACTCACCCTAAACTAGATGGAGTTGTAAGTATTATCAGTTTTGTGGTCATGACCCAGCTTTCCACTGGTAAACTCCGTGATTGAAAATGGCTGGAAATGTAGTAAGAATAAATTTCCTTTCATTTCAAGTGTTTCTTACAAGTTTTTTATCATTTCTGGAAGCTATAATTGCGTATTTGAAGAGTTTTACCACAATTAGAGAGTGTTCCTACAACTATATACTGGAATCGTCTGCATTTTAACTGATTCACATAGGAAACACCAGAGAAATTCGGCCTCCAATTGTAAACATAAACAGTATAGTCCTCACTTACAGTCTTTCTACACAAATTTTGAGCTGTATAAACCTGAATTCCTACTATTTGAAAGCGAACTCAAGTGAAAACTCACCCTAAACTAGACGGAGTTGTAAGTATTATCAGTTTTCTGGTCATGACCCAGCTTTCCACTGGTAAACTCCGTGATTGAAAACAGCTGGAAATGTAGTAAGAATAAATTTCCATTCATTTCAAGTGTTTCTAACAAGTTTGTTATCATTTCTGGAAACTATAATTGCGTATTTGAAGAGTTTTACCACAATTAGGGAGTGTTCCTACAACTATATACTGGAATCGTCAGCATTTTAACTGATTCACACAGAAAACGCCAGAGAAATTCGGCCTCAATTTTAAACATAAACAGTATATTGCACACTTAGAGTCTTTCTATACAAATTTTGAGCTGTATAAACCTGAAATCCTAATATTTGAAAGCCAATTCAAGTGAAAACTCTCCCTAAACTAGCCGGAGTTGTAAATATTATCAGTTTTCTGGCTATGTCCCACCTTTCCACTGGTAACCTCCGTGCTTGAAAACGGCTGGAAATCTAGTAAGAATCTATTTGCTTTTATTTCAAGTGTTTCTTCAAGTTTCTTTATCATTTCTGGAAAGTAAAATTGCGTATTTGAAGAGTTTTACCACAATTAGAGAGTGTTCCTACAACTACATACTGGAATCGTCAGCATTTTAACTGATTCACACAGGAAACACCAGAGAAATTCGGCCTCCAATTGTAAACATAAACAGTATAGTCCTCACTTACAGTCTTTCTACACAAATTTTGAGCTGTATAAACCTGAATTCCTAATATTTGAAAGCGAACTCAAGTGAAAACTCACTCTAAACTAGTTGGAGTTGTAAGTATTATCAGGTTTCTGGTCATTACCCAGATTTCCTGTGGTAACCTCCGTGATTGAAGACGGCTGGAAATGTAGTAAGAATCAAGTTCCTTTTATTTCAAGTGTTTCTTACAAGTTTTTTATCATTTCTGGAAGCTATAATTGCGTATTTGAAGAGTTTTACCACAATTAGAGAGTGTTCCTACAACTATATACTGGAATCGGCAGCATTTTAACTGATTCACACAGGAAACACCAGAGAAATTCGGCCTCCAATAGTAAACATAAACTGTATAGTCTTCACTTAGAATCTTTCTACACAAATTTTGAGCTGTATAAACCTGAAATCCTAATGTTTGAAAGCCAATTCAAGTGAAAACTCTCCGTAAACTAGCCGGAGTTTTAAATATTATCAGTTTTCTGGCTATGTCCCACCTTTCCACTGGTAACCTCCGTGATTGAAAACGGCTGGAAATGTAGTAAGAATCTATTTGCTTTTATTTCAAGTGTTTCTTACAAGTTTTTTTTATCATTTCTGGAAACTATAATTGCGTATTTGAAGAGTTTCACCACAATTAGAGAGTGTTCCTACAACTACATACTGGAATCGTCTGCATTTTAACTGATTCACACAGGAAACACCAGAGAAATTCGGCCTCCAATTGTAAACATAAACAGTATAGTCCTCACTTACAGTCTTTCTTCACAAATTTTGAGCTGTATAAACCTGAATTCCTAATATTTGAAAGCGAACTCAAGTGAAAACTCACTCTAAACTAGATGGAGTTGTAAGTATTATCAGTTTTCTGGTCATTACCCAGATTTCCTGTGGTAACCTCCGTGATTGAAAACGGCTGGAAATGTAGTAAGAATCAAGTTCCTTTTATTTCAAGTGTTTCTTACGAGTTATTTATCATTTCTGGAAACTATAATTGCGTATTTGAAGAGTTTTACCACAATTAGAGAGTTTTCCTACAACTACATACTGGAATCGTCAGCATTTTAACTGATTCACACAGGAAACACCAGAGAAATTCGGCCTCCAATTGTAAACATAAACAGTATAGTCTTCACGTACAGTCTTTCTACACAAATTTTGAGCTGAATAAACCTGAATTCCTACTATTTGAAAGCGAACTCAAGTGAAAACTCACCCTAAACTAGACGGAGTTGTAAGTATTATCAGTTTTCTGGTCATGACCCAGCTTTCCACTGGTAAACTCCGTGATTGAAAACAGCTGGAAATGTAGTAAGAATAAATTTCCATTCATTTCAAGTGTTTCTAACAAGTTTGTTATCATTTCTGGAAACTATAATTGCGTATTTGAAGAGTTTTACCACAATTAGGGAGTGTTCCTACAACTATATACTGGAATCGTCAGCATTTTAACTGATTCACACAGAAAACGCCAGAGAAATTCGGCCTCAATTTTAAACATAAACAGTATATTGCACACTTACAGTCTTTCTATACAAATTTTGAGCTGTATAAACCTGAAATCCTAATATTTGAAAGCCAATTCAAGTGAAAACTCACCCTAAAATAGACTGAGTTTTAAGTATTATCAGTTTTCTGGTCATGACCCAGCTTTCCACTGGTAACCTCCGTGATTGAAAACGCCTAGAAATGTAGTAAGAATCAAGTTCCTTTTATTTCAAGTGTTTCTTACGAGTTATATATCATTTCTGGAAACTATAATTGCGTATTTGAAGAGTTTTACCACAATTAGAGAGTGTTCCTACAACTATATACTGGATTCGTCAGCATTTTAACTGATTCACACAGAAAACGTCAGAAAAATTAGGCCTCAATTTTAAACATAAACAGTATATTGCACACTTACAGTCTTTCTATACAAATTTTGAGCTTTATAAACCTGAAATCCTAATATTTGAAAGCCAATTCAAGTGAAAACTCTCCATAAACTAGCCGGAGTTGTAAATATTATCAGTTTTCTGGCTATGTCCCACCTTTCCACTGGTAACCTCCGTGATTGAAAACGGCTGGAAATCTAGTAAGAATCTATTTGCTTTTATTTCAAGTGTTTCTTACAAGTTTCTTTATCATTTCTGGAAAGTATAATTGCGTATTTGAAGAGTTTTACCACAATTAGAGACTGTTCCTACAACTACATACTGGAATCGTCAGAATTTTAACTGATTCACACAGAAAACACCAGAGAAATTCGGCCTCCAATTGTAAACATAAACTGTATAGTCTTAATTTACAGTCTTTCTACACAAATTTTGAGCTGTATAAACCTGAATTCCTAATATTTGAAAGCGACCTCAAGTGAAAACTCACTCTAAACTAGATGGAGTTGTAAGTGTTATCAGTTTTCTGGTCATTACCCAGATTTCCTGTGGTAACCTCCGTGATTGAAAACGGCTGGAAATGTAGTAAGAATCAAGTTCCTTTTATTTCAAGTGTTTCTTACGAGTTATTTATCATTTCTGGAAACTATAATTGCGTATTTGAAGAGTTTTACCACAATTAGAGAGTTTTCCTACAACTACATACTGGAATCGTCAGCATTTTAACTGATTCACACAGGAAACACCAGAGAAATTCGGCCTCCAATTGTAAACATAAACAGTATAGTCTTCACGTACAGTCTTTCTACACAAATTTTGAGCTGAATAAACCTGAATTCCTACTATTTGAAAGCGAACTCAAGTGAAAACTCACCCTAAACTAGACGGAGTTGTAAGTATTATCAGTTTTCTGGTCATGACCCAGCTTTCCACTGGTAAACTCCGTGATTGAAAACAGCTGGAAATGTAGTAAGAATAAATTTCCATTCATTTCAAGTGTTTCTAACAAGTTTGTTATCATTTCTGGAAACTATAATTGCGTATTTGAAGAGTTTTACCACAATTAGGGAGTGTTCCTACAACTATATACTGGAATCGTCAGCATTTTAACTGATTCGCACAGAAAACGCCAGAGAAATTCGGCCTCAATTTTAAACATAAACAGTATATTGCACACTTACAGTCTTTCTATACAAATTTTGAGCTGTATAAACCTGAAATCCTAATATTTGAAAGCCAATTCAAGTGAAAACTCTCCCTAAACTAGCCGGAGTTGTAAATATTATCAGTTTTCTGGCTATGTCCCACCTTTCCACTGGTAACCTCCGTGCTTGAAAACGGCTGGAAATCTAGTAAGAATCTATTTGCTTTTATTTCAAGTGTTTCTTCAAGTTTCTTTATCATTTCTGGAAAGTAAAATTGCGTATTTGAAGAGTTTTACCACAATTAGAGAGTGTTCCTACAACTACATACTGGAATCGTCAGCATTTTAACTGATTCACACAGGAAACACCAGAGAAATTCGGCCTCCAATTGTAAACATAAACAGTATAGTCCTCACTTACAGTCTTTCTACACAAATTTTGAGCTGTATAAACCTGAATTCCTAATATTTGAAAGCGAACTCAAGTGAAAACTCACTCTAAACTAGTTGGAGTTGTAAGTATTATCAGGTTTCTGGTCATTACCCAGATTTCCTGTGGTAACCTCCGTGATTGAAGACGGCTGGAAATGTAGTAAGAATCAAGTTCCTTTTATTTCAAGTGTTTCTTACAAGTTTTTTATCATTTCTGGAAGCTATAATTGCGTATTTGAAGAGTTTTACCACAATTAGAGAGTGTTCCTACAACTATATACTGGAATCGGCAGCATTTTAACTGATTCACACAGGAAACACCAGAGAAATTCGGCCTCCAATAGTAAACATAAACTGTATAGTCTTCACTTAGAATCTTTCTACACAAATTTTGAGCTGTATAAACCTGAATTCCTAAAATTTGAAAGCGACCTCAAGTGAAAACTCACGCTAAAATAGACTGAGTTTTAAGTATTATCAGTTTTCTGGTCATGACCCAGCTTTCCACTGGTAACCTCCGTGATTGAAAACGCCCTGAAATGTAGTAAGAATAAATTTCCTTTCATTTCAAGTGTTTCTTACAAGTTTTTTTTATCATTTCTGGAAAGTATAATTGCGTAATTGAAGAGTTTTACCACAATTAGAGAGTGTTTCTACAACTATATACTGGAATCGTCAGCATTTTAACTGATTCACACAGAAAACGCCAGAAAAATTAGGCCTCAATTTTAAACATAAACAGTATATTGCACACTTACCGTCTTTCTATACAAATTTTGAGCTGTATAAACCGGAAATCCTAATGTTTGAAAGCCAATTCAAGTGAAAACTCTCCCTAAACTAGCCGGAGTTTTAAATATTATCAGTTTTCTGGCTATGTCCCACCTTTCCACTGGTAACCTCCGTGATTGAAAACGGCTGGAAATGTAGTAAGAATCTATTTGCTTTTATTTCAAGTGTTTCTTACAAGTTTTTTTTATCATTTCTGGAAACTATAATTGCGTATTTGAAGAGTTTCACCACAATTAGAGAGTGTTCCTACAACTACATACTGGAATCGTCTGCATTTTAACTGATTCACACAGGAAACACCAGAGAAATTCGGCCTCCAATTGTAAACATAAACAGTATAGTCCTCACTTACAGTCTTTCTACACAAATTTTGAGCTGTATAAACCTGAATTCCTAATATTTGAAAGCGAACTCAAGTGAAAACTCACTCTAAACTAGATGGAGTTGTAAGTATTATCAGTTTTCTGGTCATTACCCAGATTTCCTGTGGTAACCTCCGTGATTGAAAACGGCTGGAAATGTAGTAAGAATCAAGTTCCTTTTATTTCAAGTGTTTCTTACGAGTTATTTATCATTTCTGGAAACTATAATTGCGTATTTGAAGAGTTTTACCACAATTAGAGAGTTTTCCTACAACTACATACTGGAATCGTCAGCATTTTAACTGATTCACACAGGAAACACCAGAGAAATTCGGCCTCCAATTGTAAACATAAACAGTATAGTCCTCACTTACAGTCTTTCTACACAAATTTTGAGCTGAATAAACCTGAATTCCTACTATTTGAAAGCGAACTCAAGTGAAAACTCACCCTAAACTAGACGGAGTTGTAAGTATTATCAGTTTTCTGGTCATGACCCAGCTTTCCACTGGTAAACTCCGTGATTGAAAACAGCTGGAAATGTAGTAAGAATAAATTTCCATTCATTTCAAGTGTTTCTAACAAGTTTGTTATCATTTCTGGAAACTATAATTGCGTATTTGAAGAGTTTTACCACAATTAGGGAGTGTTCCTACAACTATATACTGGAATCGTCAGCATTTTAACTGATTCACACAGAAAACGCCAGAGAAATTCGGCCTCAATTTTAAACATAAACAGTATATTGCACACTTACAGTCTTTCTATACAAAATTTGAGCTGTATAAACCTGAAATCCTAATATTTGAAAGCCAATTCAAGTGAAAACTCACCCTAAAATAGACTGAGTTTTAAGTATTATCAGTTTTCTGGTCATGACCCAGCTTTCCACTGGTAACCTCCGTGATTGAAAACGCCTAGAAATGTAGTAAGAATCAAGTTCCTTTTATTTCAAGTGTTTCTTACGAGTTATATATCATTTCTGGAAACTATAATTGCGTATTTGAAGAGTTTTACCACAATTAGAGAGTGTTCCTACAACTATATACTGGATTCGTCAGCATTTTAACTGATTCACACAGAAAACGTCAGAAAAATTAGGCCTCAATTTTAAACATAAACAGTATATTTCACACTTACAGTCTTTCTATACAAATTTTGAGCTTTATAAACCTGAAATCCTAATATTTGAAAGCCAATTCAAGTGAAAACTCTCCCTAAACTAGCCGGAGTTGTAAATATTATCAGTTTTCTGGCTATGTCCCACCTTTCCACTGGTAACCTCCATGCTTGAAAACGGCTGGAAATCTAGTAAGAATCTATTTGCTTTTATTTCAAGTGTTTCTTCAAGTTTCTTTATCATTTCTGGAAAGTAAAATTGCGTATTTGAAGAGTTTTACCACAATTAGAGAGTGTTCCTACAACTACATACTGGAATCGTCAGCATTTTAACTGATTCACACAGGAAACACCAGAGAAATTCGGCCTCCAATTGTAAACATAAACAGTATAGTCCTCACTTACAGTCTTTCTACACAAATTTTGAGCTGTATAAACCTGAATTCCTAATATTTGAAAGCGAACTCAAGTGAAAACTCACTCTAAACTAGTTGGAGTTGTAAGTATTATCAGGTTTCTGGTCATTACCCAGATTTCCTGTGGTAACCTCCGTGATTGAAGACGGCTGGAAATGTAGTAAGAATCAAGTTCCTTTTATTTCAAGTGTTTCTTACGAGTTATTGATCATTTCTGGAAACTATAATTGCGTATTTGAAGAGTTTTACCACAATTAGAGAGTGTACCTACAACTACATACTGGAATCGTCAGCATTTTAACTGATTCACACAGGAAACACCAGAGAAATTCGGCCTCCAATTGTAAACATAAACAGTATAGTCTTCACATACAGTCTTTCTACACAAATTTTGAGCTGAATAAACCTGAATTCCTACTATTTGAAAGCGAACTCAAGTGAAAACTCACCCTAAACTAGACGGAGTTGTAAGTATTATCAGTTTTCTGGTCATGACCCAGCTTTCCACTGGTAAACTCCGTGATTGAAAACAGCTGGAAATGTAGTAAGAATAAATTTCCTTTCATTTCAAGTGTTTCTTACAAGTTTTTTTATCATTTCTGGAAACTATAATTGCGTACTTGAAGAGTTTTACCACAATTAGTGAGTGTTCCTACAACTATATACTGGAATCGTCAGCATTTTAACTGATTCACACAGAAAACGCCAGAGAAATTCGGCCTCAATTTTAAACATAAACAGTATATTGCACAATTACAGTCTTTCTATACAAATTTTGAGCTGTATAAACCTGAAATCCTAATATTTGAAAGCCAATTCAAGTGAAAACTCTCCCTAAACTAGCCGGAGTTGTAAATATTATCAGTTTTCTGGCTATGTCCCACCTTTCCACTGGTAACCTCCGTGCTTGAAAACGGCTGGAAATGTAGTAAGAATCTATTTGCTTTTATTTCAAGTGTTTCTTACAAGTTTCTTTATCATTTCTGGAAAGTATAATTGCGTATTTGAAGAGTTTTACCACAATTAGAGAGTGTTCCTACAACTACATACTGGAATCGTCAGCATTTTAACTGATTCACACAGGAAACACCAGAGAAATTCGGCCTCCAATTGTAAACATAAACAGTATAGTCCTCACTTACAGTCTTTCTACACAAATTTTGAGCTGTATAAACCTGAATTCCTAATATTTGAAAGCGAACTCAAGTGAAAACTCACTCTAAACTAGTTGGAGTTGTAAGTATTATCAGGTTTCTGGTCATTACCCAGATTTCCTGTGGTAACCTCCGTGATTGAAGACGGCTGGAAATGTAGTAAGAATCAAGTTCCTTTTATTTCAAGTGTTTCTTACAAGTTTTTTATCATTTCTGGAAGCTATAATTGCGTATTTGAAGAGTTTTACCAAAATTAGAGAGTGTTCCTACAACTATATACTGGAATCGTCAGCATTTTAACTGATTCACACAGGAAACACCAGAGAAATTCGGCCTCCAATGGTAAACATAAACAGTATAGTCTTCACGTACAGTCTTTCTACACAACTTTTGAGCTGAATAAACCTGAATTCCTAATATTTGAAAGCGAACTCAAGTGAAAACTCACCCTAAACTAGATGGAGTTGTAAGTATTATCAGTTTTGTGGTCATGACCCAGGTTTCCACTGGTAAACTCCGTGATTGAAAATGGCTGGAAATGTAGTAAGAATAAATTTCCTTTCATTTCAAGTGTTTCTTACAAGTTTTTTATCATTTCTGGAAGCTATAATTGCGTATTTGAAGAGTTTTACCACAATTAGAGAGTGTTCCTACAACTATATACTGGAATCGTCTGCATTTTAACTGATTCACATAGGAAACACCAGAGAAATTCGGCCTCCAATTGTAAACATAAACAGTATAGTCCTCACTTACAGTCTTTCTACACAAATTTTGAGCTGTATAAACCTGAATTCCTAATATTTGAAAGCGAACTCAAGTGAAAACTCACCCTAAACTAGACGGAGTTGTAAGTATTATCAGTTTTCTGGTCATGACCCAGCTTTCCACTGGTAAACTCCGTGATTGAAAACAACTGGAAATGTAGTAAGAATAAATTTCCATTCATTTCAAGTGTTTCTAACAAGTTTGTTATCATTTCTGGAAACTATAATTGCGTATTTGAAGAGTTTTACCACAATTAGGGAGTGTTCCTACAACTATATACTGTAATCGTCAGCATTTTAACTGATTCGCACAGAAAACGCCAGAGAAATTCGGCCTCAATTTTAAACATAAACAGTATATTGCACACTTACAGTCTTTCTATACAAATTTTGAGCTGTATAAACCTGAAATCCTAATATTTGAAAGCCAATTCAAGTGAAAACTCTCCCTAAACTAGCCGGAGTTGTAAATATTATCAGTTTTCTGGCTATGTCCCACCTTTCCACTGGTAACCTCCGTGCTTGAAAACGGCTGGAAATCTAGTAAGAATCTATTTGCTTTTATTTCAAGTGTTTCTTCAAGTTTCTTTATCATTTCTGGAAAGTAAAATTGCGTATTTGAAGAGTTTTACCACAATTAGAGAGTGTTCCTACAACTACATACTGGAATCGTCAGCATTTTAACTGATTCACACAGGAAACACCAGAGAAATTCGGCCTCCAATTGTAAACATAAACAGTATAGTCCTCACTTACAGTCTTTCTACACAAATTTTGAGCTGTATAAACCTGAATTCCTAATAGTTGAAAGCGAACTCAAGTGAAAACTCACTCTAAACTAGTTGGAGTTGTAAGTATTATCAGGTTTCTGGTCATTACCCAGATTTCCTGTGGTAACCTCCGTGATTGAAGACGGCTGGAAATGTAGTAAGAATCAAGTTCCTTTTATTTCAAGTGTTTCTTAAAAGTTTTTTATCATTTCTGGAAGCTATAATTGCGTATTTGAAGAGTTTTACCACAATTAGAGAGTGTTCCTACAACTATATACTGGAATCGTCAGCATTTTAACTGATTCACACAGGAAACACCAGAGAAATTCGGCCTCCAATAGTAAACATAAACTGTATAGTCTTCACTTAGAATCTTTCTACACAAATTTTGAGCTGTATAAACCTGAATTCCTAAAATTTGAAAGCGACCTCAAGTGAAAACTCACGCTAAAATAGACTGAGTTTTAAGTATTATCAGTTTTCTGGTCATGACCCAGCTTTCCACTGGTAACCTCCGTGATTGAAAACGCCCTGAAATGTAGTAAGAATAAATTTCCTTTCATTTCAAGTGTTTCTTACAAGTTTTTTTTATCATTTCTGGAAAGTATAATTGCGTAATTGAAGAGTTTTACCACAATTAGAGAGTGTTTCTACAACTATATACTGGAATCGTCAGCATTTTAACTGATTCACACAGAAAACGCCAGAAAAATTAGGCCTCAATTTTAAACATAAACAGTATATTGCACACTTACAGTCTTTCTATACAAATTTTGAGCTGTATAAACCTGAAATCCTAATGTTTGAAAGCCAATTCAAGTGAAAACTCTCCGTAAACTAGCCGGAGTTTTAAATATTATCAGTTTTCTGGCTATGTCCCACCTTTCCACTGGTAACCTCCGTGATTGAAAATGGCTGGAAATGTAGTAAGAATCTATTTGCTTTTATTTCAAGTGTTTCTTACAAGTTTTTTTTATCATTTCTGGAAACTATAATTGCGTATTTGAAGAGTTTCACCACAATTAGAGAGTGTTCCTACAACTACATACTGGAATCATCTGCATTTTAACTGATTCACACAGGAAACACCAGAGAAATTCGGCCTCCAATTGTAAACATAAACAGTATAGTCCTCACTTACAGTCTTTCTTCACAAATTTTGAGCTGTATAAACCTGAATTCCTAATATTTGAAAGCGAACTCAAGTGAAAACTCACTCTAAACTAGATGGAGTTGTAAGTATTATCAGTTTTCTGGTCATTACCCAGATTTCCTGTGGTAACCTCCGTGATTGAAAACGGCTGGAAATGTAGTAAGAATCAAGTTCCTTTTATTTCAAGTGTTTCTTACGAGTTATTTATCATTTCTGGAAACTATAATTGCGTATTTGAAGAGTTTTACCACAATTAGAGAGTTTTCCTACAACTACATACTGGAATCGTCAGCATTTTAACTGATTCACACAGGAAACACCAGAGAAATTCGGCCTCCAATTGTAAACATAAACAGTATAGTCTTCACGTACAGTCTTTCTACACAAATTTTGAGCTGAATAAACCTGAATTCCTACTATTTGAAAGCGAACTCAAGTGAAAACTCACCCTAAACTAGACGGAGTTGTAAGTATTATCAGTTTTCTGGTCATGACCCAGCTTTCCACTGGTAAACTCCGTGATTGAAAACAGCTGGAAATGTAGTAAGAATAAATTTCCATTCATTTCAAGTGTTTCTAACAAGTTTGTTATCATTTATGGAAACTATAATTGCGTATTTGAAGAGTTTTACCACAATTAGGGAGTGTTCCTACAACTATATACTGGAATCGTCAGCATTTTAACTGATTCACACAGAAAACGCCAGAGAAATTCGGCCTCAATTTTAAACATAAACAGTATATTGCACACTTACAGTCTTTCTATACAAATTTTGAGCTGTATAAACCTGAAATCCTAATATTTGAAAGCCAATTCAAGTGAAAACTCACCCTAAAATAGACTGAGTTTTAAGTATTATCAGTTTTCTGGTCATGACCCAGCTTTCCACTGGTAACCTCCGTGATTGAAAACGCCTAGAAATGTAGTAAGAATCAAGTTCCTTTTATTTCAAGTGTTTCTTACGAGTTATATATCATTTCTGGAAACTATAATTGCGTATTTGAAGAGTTTTACCACAATTAGAGAGTGTTCCTACAACTATATACTGGATTCGTCAGCATTTTAACTGATTCACACAGAAAACGTCAGAAAAATTAGGCCTCAATTTTAAACATAAACAGTATATTGCACACTTACAGTCTTTCTATACAAATTTTGAGCTTTATAAACCTGAAATCCTAATATTTGAAAGCCAATTCAAGTGAAAACTCTCCATAAACTAGCCGGAGTTGTAAATATTATCAGTTTTCTGGCTATGTCCCACCTTTCCACTGGTAACCTCCGTGATTGAAAACGGCTGGAAATCTAGTAAGAATCTATTTGCTTTTATTTCAAGTGTTTCTTACAAGTTTCTTTATCATTTCTGGAAAGTATAATTGCGTATTTGAAGAGTTTTACCACAATTAGAGACTGTTCCTACAACTACATACTGGAATCGTCAGAATTTTAACTGATTCACACAGAAAACACCAGAGAAATTCGGCCTCCAATTGTAAACATAAACTGTATAGTCTTAATTTACAGTCTTTCTACACAAATTTTGAGCTGTATAAACCTGAATTCCTAATATTTGAAAGCGACCTCAAGTGAAAACTCACTCTAAACTAGATGGAGTTGTAAGTGTTATCAGTTTTCTGGTCATTACCCAGATTTCCTGTGGTAACCTCCGTGATTGAAAACGGCTGGAAATGTAGTAAGAATCAAGTTCCTTTTATTTCAAGTGTTTCTTACGAGTTATTTATCATTTCTGGAAACTATAATTGCGTATTTGAAGAGTTTTACCACAATTAGAGAGTTTTCCTACAACTACATACTGGAATCGTCAGCATTTTAACTGATTCACACAGGAAACACCAGAGAAATTCGGCCTCCAATTGTAAACATAAACAGTATAGTCTTCACGTACAGTCTTTCTACACAAATTTTGAGCTGAATAAACCTGAATTCCTACTATTTGAAAGCGAACTCAAGTGAAAACTCACCCTAAACTAGACGGAGTTGTAAGTATTATCAGTTTTCTGGTCATGACCCAGCTTTCCACTGGTAAACTCCGTGATTGAAAACAGCTGGAAATGTAGTAAGAATAAATTTCCATTCATTTCAAGTGTTTCTAACAAGTTTGTTATCATTTCTGGAAACTATAATTGCGTATTTGAAGAGTTTTACCACAATTAGGGAGTGTTCCTACAACTATATACTGGAATCGTCAGCATTTTAACTGATTCGCACAGAAAACGCCAGAGAAATTCGGCCTCAATTTTAAACATAAACAGTATATTGCACACTTACAGTCTTTCTATACAAATTTTGAGCTGTATAAACCTGAAATCCTAATATTTGAAAGCCAATTCAAGTGAAAACTCTCCCTAAACTAGCCGGAGTTGTAAATATTATCAGTTTTCTGGCTATGTCCCACCTTTCCACTGGTAACCTCCGTGCTTGAAAACGGCTGGAAATCTAGTAAGAATCTATTTGCTTTTATTTCAAGTGTTTCTTCAAGTTTCTTTATCATTTCTGGAAAGTAAAATTGCGTATTTGAAGAGTTTTACCACAATTAGAGAGTGTTCCTACAACTACATACTGGAATCGTCAGCATTTTAACTGATTCACACAGGAAACACCAGAGAAATTCGGCCTCCAATTGTAAACATAAACAGTATAGTCCTCACTTACAGTCTTTCTACACAAATTTTGAGCTGTATAAACCTGAATTCCTAATATTTGAAAGCGAACTCAAGTGAAAACTCACTCTAAACTAGTTGGAGTTGTAAGTATTATCAGGTTTCTGGTCATTACCCAGATTTCCTGTGGTAACCTCCGTGATTGAAGACGGCTGGAAATGTAGTAAGAATCAAGTTCCTTTTATTTCAAGTGTTTCTTACAAGTTTTTTATCATTTCTGGAAGCTATAATTGCGTATTTGAAGAGTTTTACCACAATTAGAGAGTGTTCCTACAACTATATACTGGAATCGGCAGCATTTTAACTGATTCACACAGGAAACACCAGAGAAATTCGGCCTCCAATAGTAAACATAAACTGTATAGTCTTCACTTAGAATCTTTCTACACAAATTTTGAGCTGTATAAACCTGAATTCCTAAAATTTGAAAGCGACCTCAAGTGAAAACTCACGCTAAAATAGACTGAGTTTTAAGTATTATCAGTTTTCTGGTCATGACCCAGCTTTCCACTGGTAACCTCCGTGATTGAAAACGCCCTGAAATGTAGTAAGAATAAATTTCCTTTCATTTCAAGTGTTTCTTACAAGTTTTTTTTATCATTTCTGGAAAGTATAATTGCGTAATTGAAGAGTTTTACCACAATTAGAGAGTGTTTCTACAACTATATACTGGAATCGTCAGCATTTTAACTGATTCACACAGAAAACGCCAGAAAAATTAGGCCTCAATTTTAAACATAAACAGTATATTGCACACTTACAGTCTTTCTATACAAATTTTGAGCTGTATAAACCTGAAATCCTAATGTTTGAAAGCCAATTCAAGTGAAAACTCTCCCTAAACTAGCCGGAGTTTTAAATATTATCAGTTTTCTGGCTATGTCCCACCTTTCCACTGGTAACCTCCGTGATTGAAAACGGCTGGAAATGTAGTAAGAATCTATTTGCTTTTATTTCAAGTGTTTCTTACAAGTTTTTTTTATCATTTCTGGAAACTATAATTGCGTATTTGAAGAGTTTCACCACAATTAGAGAGTGTTCCTACAACTACATACTGGAATCGTCTGCATTTTAACTGATTCACACAGGAAACACCAGAGAAATTCGGCCTCCAATTGTAAACATAAACAGTATAGTCCTCACTTACAGTCTTTCTACACAAATTTTGAGCTGTATAAACCTGAATTCCTAATATTTGAAAGCGAACTCAAGTGAAAACTCACTCTAAACTAGATGGAGTTGTAAGTATTATCAGTTTTCTGGTCATTACCCAGATTTCCTGTGGTAACCTCCGTGATTGAAAACGGCTGGAAATGTAGTAAGAATCAAGTTCCTTTTATTTCAAGTGTTTCTTACGAGTTATTTATCATTTCTGGAAACTATAATTGCGTATTTGAAGAGTTTTACCACAATTAGAGAGTTTTCCTACAACTACATACTGGAATCGTCAGCATTTTAACTGATTCACACAGGAAACACCAGAGAAATTCGGCCTCCAATTGTAAACATAAACAGTATAGTCTTCACGTACAGTCTTTCTACACAAATTTTGAGCTGAATAAACCTGAATTCCTACTATTTGAAAGCGAACTCAAGTGAAAACTCACCCTAAACTAGACGGAGTTGTAAGTATTATCAGTTTTCTGGTCATGACCCAGCTTTCCACTGGTAAACTCCGTGATTGAAAACAGCTGGAAATGTAGTAAGAATAAATTTCCATTCATTTCAAGTGTTTCTAACAAGTTTGTTATCATTTCTGGAAACTATAATTGCGTATTTGAAGAGTTTTACCACAATTAGGGAGTGTTCCTACAACTATATACTGGAATCGTCAGCATTTTAACTGATTCACACAGAAAACGCCAGAGAAATTCGGCCTCAATTTTAAACATAAACAGTATATTGCACACTTACAGTCTTTCTATACAAATTTTGAGCTGTATAAACCTGAAATCCTAATATTTGAAAGCCAATTCAAGTGAAAACTCACCCTAAAATAGACTGAGTTTTAAGTATTATCAGTTTTCTGGTCATGACCCAGCTTTCCACTGGTAACCTCCGTGATTGAAAACGCCTAGAAATGTAGTAAGAATCAAGTTCCTTTTATTTCAAGTGTTTCTTACGAGTTATATATCATTTCTGGAAACTATAATTGCGTATTTGAAGAGTTTTACCACAATTAGAGAGTGTTCCTACAACTATATACTGGATTCGTCAGCATTTTAACTGATTCACACAGAAAACGTCAGAAAAATTAGGCCTCAATTTTAAACATAAACAGTATATTGCACACTTACAGTCTTTCTATACAAATTTTGAGCTTTATAAACCTGAAATCCTAATATTTGAAAGCCAATTCAAGTGAAAACTCTCCATAAACTAGCCGGAGTTGTAAATATTATCAGTTTTCTGGCTATGTCCCACCTTTCCACTGGTAACCTCCGTGATTGAAAACGGCTGGAAATCTAGTAAGAATCTATTTGCTTTTATTTCAAGTGTTTCTTACAAGTTTCTTTATCATTTCTGGAAAGTATAATTGCGTATTTGAAGAGTTTTACCACAATTAGAGACTGTTCCTACAACTACATACTGGAATCGTCAGAATTTTAACTGATTCACACAGAAAACACCAGAGAAATTCGGCCTCCAATTGTAAACATAAACTGTATAGTCTTAATTTACAGTCTTTCTACACAAATTTTGAGCTGTATAAACCTGAATTCCTAATATTTGAAAGCGACCTCAAGTGAAAACTCACTCTAAACTAGATGGAGTTGTAAGTGTTATCAGTTTTCTGGTCATTACCCAGATTTCCTGTGGTAACCTCCGTGATTGAAAACGGCTGGAAATGTAGTAAGAATCAAGTTCCTTTTATTTCAAGTGTTTCTTACGAGTTATTTATCATTTCTGGAAACTATAATTGCGTATTTGAAGAGTTTTACCACAATTAGAGAGTTTTCCTACAACTACATACTGGAATCGTCAGCATTTTAACTGATTCACACAGGAAACACCAGAGAAATTCGGCCTCCAATTGTAAACATAAACAGTATAGTCTTCACGTACAGTCTTTCTACACAAATTTTGAGCTGAATAAACCTGAATTCCTACTATTTGAAAGCGAACTCAAGTGAAAACTCACCCTAAACTAGACGGAGTTGTAAGTATTATCAGTTTTCTGGTCATGACCCAGCTTTCCACTGGTAAACTCCGTGATTGAAAACAGCTGGAAATGTAGTAAGAATAAATTTCCATTCATTTCAAGTGTTTCTAACAAGTTTGTTATCATTTCTGGAAACTATAATTGCGTATTTGAAGAGTTTTACCACAATTAGGGAGTGTTCCTACAACTATATACTGGAATCGTCAGCATTTTAACTGATTCACACAGAAAACGCCAGAGAAATTCGGCCTCAATTTTAAACATAAACAGTATATTGCACACTTACAGTCTTTCTATACAAATTTTGAGCTGTATAAACCTGAAATCCTAATATTTGAAAGCCAATTCAAGTGAAAACTCACCCTAAAATAGACTGAGTTTTAAGTATTATCAGTTTTCTGGTCATGACCCAGCTTTCCACTGGTAACCTCCGTGATTGAAAACGCCTAGAAATGTAGTAAGAATCAAGTTCCTTTTATTTCAAGTGTTTCTTACGAGTTATATATCATTTCTGGAAACTATAATTGCGTATTTGAAGAGTTTTACCACAATTAGAGAGTGTTCCTACAACTATATACTGGATTCGTCAGCATTTTAACTGATTCACACAGAAAACGTCAGAAAAATTAGGCCTCAATTTTAAACATAAACAGTATATTGCACACTTACAGTCTTTCTATACAAATTTTGAGCTTTATAAACCTGAAATCCTAATATTTGAAAGCCAATTCAAGTGAAAACTCTCCATAAACTAGCCGGAGTTGTAAATATTATCAGTTTTCTGGCTATGTCCCACCTTTCCACTGGTAACCTCCGTGATTGAAAACGGCTGGAAATCTAGTAAGAATCTATTTGCTTTTATTTCAAGTGTTTCTTACAAGTTTCTTTATCATTTCTGGAAACTATAATTGCGTATTTGAAGAGTTTTACCACAATTAGAGACTGTTCCTACAACTACATACTGGAATCGTCCGAATTTTAACTGATTCACACAGAAAACACCAGAGAAATTCGGCCTCCAATTGTAAACATAAACTGTATAGTCTTAATTTACAGTCTTTCTACACAAATTTTGAGCTGTATAAACCTGAATTCCTAATATTTGAAAGCGACCTCAAGTGAAAACTCACTCTAAACTAGATGGAGTTGTAAGTGTTATCAGTTTTCTGGTCATTACCCAGATTTCCTGTGGTAACCTCCGTGATTGAAAACGGCTGGAAATGTAGTAAGAATCAAGTTCCTTTTATTTCAAGTGTTTCTTACGAGTTATTTATCATTTCTGGAAACTATAATTGCGTATTTGAAGAGTTTTGCCACAATTAGAGAGTTTTCCTACAACTACATACTGGAATCGTCAGCATTTTAACTGATTCACACAGGAAACACCAGAGAAATTCGGCCTCCAATTGTAAACATAAACAGTATAGTCTTCACGTACAGTCTTTCTACACAAATTTTGAGCTGAATAAACCTGAATTCCTACTATTTGAAAGCGAACTCAAGTGAAAACTCACCCTAAACTAGACGGAGTTGTAAGTATTATCAGTTTTCTGGTCATGACCCAGCTTTCCACTGGTAAACTCCGTGATTGAAAACAGCTGGAAATGTAGTAAGAATAAATTTCCATTCATTTCAAGTGTTTCTAACAAGTTTGTTATCATTTCTGGAAACTATAATTGCGTATTTGAAGAGTTTTACCACAATTAGGGAGTGTTCCTACAACTATATACTGGAATCGTCAGCATTTTAACTGATTCACACAGAAAACGCCAGAGAAATTCGGCCTCAATTTTAAACATAAACAGTATATTGCACACTTACAGTCTTTCTATACAAATTTTGAGCTGTATAAACCTGAAATCCTAATATTTGAAAGCCAATTCAAGTGAAAACTCACCCTAAAATAGACTGAGTTTTAAGTATTATCAGTTTTCTGGTCATGACCCAGCTTTCCACTGGTAACCTCCGTGATTGAAAACGCCTAGAAATGTAGTAAGAATCAAGTTCCTTTTATTTCAAGTGTTTCTTACGAGTTATATATCATTTCTGGAAACTATAATTGCGTATTTGAAGAGTTTTACCACAATTAGAGAGTGTTCCTACAACTATATACTGGATTCGTCAGCATTTTAACTGATTCACACAGAAAACGTCAGAAAAATTAGGCCTCAATTTTAAACATAAACAGTATATTGCACACTTACAGTCTTTCTGTACAAATTTTGAGCTTTATAAACCTGAAATCCTAATATTTGAAAGCCAATTCAAGTGAAAACTCTCCCTAAACTAGCCGGAGTTGTAAATATTATCAGTTTTCTGGCTATGTCCCACCTTTCCACTGGTAACCTCCTTGATTGAAAACGGCTGGAAATGTAGTAAGAATCTATTTGCTTTTATTTCAAGTGTTTCTTACAAGGTTCTTTATCATTTCTGGAAAGTATAATTGCGTATTTGAAGAGTTTTACCACAATTAGAGAGTGTTCCTACAACTACATACTGGAATCGTCAGCATTTTAACTGATTCACACAGGAAACACCAGAGAAATTCGGCCTCCAATTGTAAACATAAACAGTATAGTCCTCACTTACAGTCTTTCTACACAAATTTTGAGCTGTATAAACCTGACTTCCTAATAATTGAAAGCGAACTCAAGTGAAAACTCACTCTAAACTAGATGGAGTTGTAAGTATTATCAGTTTTCTGGTCATTACCCAGATTTCCTGTGGTAACCTCCGTGATTGAAAACGGCTGGAAATGTAGTAAGAATCAAGTTCCTTTTATTTCAAGTGTTTCTTACGAGTTATTTATCATTTCTGGAACTATAATTGCGTATTTGAAGAGTTTTACCACAATTACAGAGTGTTCCTACAACTATATACTGGAATCGGCAGCATTTTAACTGATTCACACAGAAAACACCAGAGAAATTCAGCTTCCAATTGTAAACATAAACTGTATAGTCTTCACGTACAGTCTTTCTACACAAATTTTGAGCTGTATAAACCTGAATTCCTAAAATTTGAAAGCGACCTCAAGTGAAAACTCACCCTAAAATAGACTGAGTTTTAAGTATTATTAGTTTTCTGGTCATGACTCAGCTTTCCACTGGTAACCTCCGTGATTGAAAACGCCCGGAAATGTAGTAAGAATAAATTTCCTTTCATTTCAAGTGTTTCTTACAAGTTTTTTTTTTATCATTTCTGGAAACTATAATTGCGTATTTGAAGAGTTTTACCCCAATTAGAGATTGTTCCTGCAACTATATACTGGAATCGTCAGCATTTTAACTGATTCACACAGAAAACACCAGAGAAATTCGGCCTCCAATTGTAAACATAAACTGTATAGTCTTAATTTACAGTCTTTCTACACAAATTTTGAGCTGTATAAACCTGAATTCCTAATATTTGAAAGCGACCTCAAGTGAAAACTCACTCTAAACTAGATGGAGTTGTAAGTATTATCAGTTTTCTGGTCATTACCCAGATTTCCTGTGGTAACCTCCGTGATTGAAAACGGCTGGAAATGTAGTAAGAATCAAGTTCCTTTTATTTCAAGTGTTTCTTACGAGTTATTTATCATTTCTGGAAACTATAATTGCGTATTTGAAGAGTTTTACCACAATTACAGAGTGTTCCTACAACTACATACTGGAATCGTCAGCATTTTAACTGATTCACACAGGAAACACCACAGAAATTTGGCCTCCAATTGTAAACATAAACAGTATAGTCTTCACATACAGTCTTTCTACACAAATTTTGAGCTGAATAAACCTGAATTCCTAATATTTGAAAGCGAACTCAAGTGAAAACTCACCCTATACTAGACGGAGTTGTAAGTATTATCAGTTTTCTGGTCATGACCCAGCTTTCCACTGGTAACCTCCGTGATTGAAAACAGCTGGAAATGTAGTAAGAATAAATTTCCTTTCATTTCAAGTGTTTCTTACAAGTTTTTTTTTATCATTTCTGGAAACTATAATTGCGTATTTGAAGAGTTTTACCACAATTAGACATTGTTCCTACAACTATATACTGGAATCATCAGCATTTTAACTGATTCACACAGAAAACGCCAGAGAAATTCGACCTCAATTTTAAACATAAACAATATATTGCACACTTACAGTCTTTCTATACAAATTTTGAGCTGTATAAACCTGAAATCCTAATGTTTGAAAGCCAATTCAAGTGAAAACTCTCCGTAAACTAGCCGGAGTTGTAAATATTATCAGTTTTCTGGCTATGTCCCACCTTTCCACTGGTAACCTCCGTGATTGAAAACGGCTGGAAATGTAGTAAGAATCTATTTGCTTTTATTTCAAGTGTTTCTTACAAGTTTTTTTATCATTTCTGGAAAGTATAATTGCGTATTTCAAGAGTTTTACCACAATTAGAGAGTGTTCCTACAACTACATACTGGAATCGTCAGCATTTTAACTGATTCACACAGGAAACACCAGAGAAATTCGGCCTCCAATTGTAAACATAAACAGTATAGTCTTCACGTACAGTCTTTCTACACAACTTTTGAGCTGAAAATACCTGAATTCCTAATATTTGAAATCGAACTCAAGTGAAAACTCACCCTAAACTAGATGGAGTTGTAAGTATTATCAGTTTTCTGGTCATGAACCAGCTTTCCACTGGTAAACTCCGTGATTGAAAACGCCTGGAAATGTAGTAAGAATAAATTTCCTTTCATTTCAAGTGTTTCTTACAAGTTTTTTATCATTTCTGGAAGCTATAATTGCGTATTTGAAGAGTTTTACCAAAATTAGAGAGTGTTCCTACAACTATATACTGGAATCGGCAGCATTTTAACTGATTCACACAGAAAACACCAGAGAAATTCGGCTTCCAATTGTAAACATAAACTGTATAGTCTTCACTTAGAATCTTTCTACACAAATTTTGAGCAGTATAAACCTGAATTCCTAAAATTTGAAAGCGACCTCAAGTGAAAACTCATGCTAAAATAGACTGAGTTTTAAGTATTATCAGTTTTCTGGTCATGACCCAGCTTTCCACTGGTAACCTCCGTGATTGAAAACGCCCAGAAATGTAGTAAGAATAAATTTCCTTTCATTTCAAGTGTTTTTTACAAGTTATTTTTATCATTTCTGGAAACTATAATTGCGTATTTGAAGAGTTTTACCACAATTAGAGATTGTTCCTACAACTATATACTGGAATCGTCAGCATTTTAACTGATTCACACAGAAAACGCCAGAGAAATTCGACCTCAATTTTAAACATAAACAGTATATTGCACACTTACAGTCTTTCTATACAAATTTTGAGCTGTATAAACCTGAAATCCTAATATTTGAAAGCCAATTCAAGTGAAAACTCTCCCTAAACTAGCCGGAGTTGTAAATATTATCAGTTTTCTGGCTATGTCCCACCTTTCCACTGGTAACCTCCGTGATTGAAAACGGCTGGAAATGTAGTAAGAATCTATTTGCTTTTATTTCAAGTGTTTCTTACAAGTTTCTTTATCATTACTGGAAAGTATAATTGCGTATTTCAAGAGTTTTACCACAATTAGAGACTGTTCCTACAACTACATACTGGAATCGTCAGAATTTCAACTGATTCACACAGGAAACACCAGAGAAATTCGGCCTCCAATTGTAAACATAAACTGTATAGTCTTCATTTACAGTATTTCTACACAAATTTTGAGCTGTATAAACCTGAATTCCTAATATTTGAAAGCGAACTCAAGTGAAAACTCACCCTAAAATAGACTGAGTTGTAAGTATTATCAGTTTTCTGGTCATGACCCAGCTTTCCACTGGTAACCTCCCTGATTGAAAACGCCCAGAAATGTAGTAAGAATCAAGTTCCTTTTATTTCAAGTGTTTCTTACGAGTTATTTATCATTTCTGGAAACTATAATTGCGTATTTGAAGAGTTTTACCACAATTACAGAGTGTTCCTACAACTACATACTGGAATCGTCAGCATTTTAACTGATTCACACAGGAAACACCAGAGAAATTCGGCCTCAATTTTAAACATAAACAGTATATTGCGCACTTACAGTCTTTCTATACAAATTTTGAGCTGTATAAACCTGAATTCCTAATATTTGAAAGCGAACTCAAGTGAAAACTCACCCTAAAATAGACTGAGTTGTAAGTATTATCAGTTTTCTGGTCATGACCCAGCTTTCCACTGGTAACCTCCCTGATTGAAAACGCCCAGAAATGTAGTAAGAATCAAGTTTCTTTTATTTCAAGTGTTTCTTACAAGTTTCTTTATCATTTCTGGAAAGTATAATTGCGTATTTGAAGAGTTTTACCACAATTAGAGAGTGTTCCTACAACTACATACTGGAATCGTCAGCATTTTAACTGATTCACACAGGAAACACCAGAGAAATTCGGCCTCCAATTGTAAACATAAACAGTATAGTCCTCACTTACAGTCTTTCTACACAAATTTTGAGCTGTATAAACCTGACTTCCTAATAATTGAAAGCGAACTCAAGTGAAAACTCACTCTAAACTAGATGGAGTTGTAAGTATTATCAGTTTTCTGGTCATTACCCAGATTTCCTGTGGTAACCTCCGTGATTGAAAACGGCTGGAAATGTAGTAAGAATCAAGTTCCTTTTATTTCAAGTGTTTCTTACGAGTTATTTATCATTTCTGGAACTATAATTGCGTATTTGAAGAGTTTTACCACAATTACAGAGTGTTCCTACAACTATATACTGGAATCGGCAGCATTTTAACTGATTCACACAGAAAACACCAGAGAAATTCAGCTTCCAATTGTAAACATAAACTGTATAGTCTTCACGTACAGTCTTTCTACACAAATTTTGAGCTGTATAAACCTGAATTCCTAAAATTTGAAAGCGACCTCAAGTGAAAACTCACCCTAAAATAGACTGAGTTTTAAGTATTATTAGTTTTCTGGTCATGACTCAGCTTTCCACTGGTAACCTCCGTGATTGAAAACGCCCGGAAATGTAGTAAGAATAAATTTCCTTTCATTTCAAGTGTTTCTTACAAGTTTTTTTTTTATCATTTCTGGAAACTATAATTGCGTATTTGAAGAGTTTTACCCCAATTAGAGATTGTTCCTGCAACTATATACTGGAATCGTCAGCATTTTAACTGATTCACACAGAAAACACCAGAGAAATTCGGCCTCCAATTGTAAACATAAACTGTATAGTCTTAATTTACAGTCTTTCTACACAAATTTTGAGCTGTATAAACCTGAATTCCTAATATTTGAAAGCGACCTCAAGTGAAAACTCACTCTAAACTAGATGGAGTTGTAAGTATTATCAGTTTTCTGGTCATTACCCAGATTTCCTGTGGTAACCTCCGTGATTGAAAACGGCTGGAAATGTAGTAAGAATCAAGTTCCTTTTATTTCAAGTGTTTCTTACGAGTTATTTATCATTTCTGGAAACTATAATTGCGTATTTGAAGAGTTTTACCACAATTACAGAGTGTTCCTACAACTACATACTGGAATCGTCAGCATTTTAACTGATTCACACAGGAAACACCACAGAAATTTGGCCTCCAATTGTAAACATAAACAGTATAGTCTTCACATACAGTCTTTCTACACAAATTTTGAGCTGAATAAACCTGAATTCCTAATATTTGAAAGCGAACTCAAGTGAAAACTCACCCTATACTAGACGGAGTTGTAAGTATTATCAGTTTTCTGGTCATGACCCAGCTTTCCACTGGTAACCTCCGTGATTGAAAACAGCTGGAAATGTAGTAAGAATAAATTTCCTTTCATTTCAAGTGTTTCTTACAAGTTTTTTTTTATCATTTCTGGAAACTATAATTGCGTATTTGAAGAGTTTTACCACAATTAGACATTGTTCCTACAACTATATACTGGAATCATCAGCATTTTAACTGATTCACACAGAAAACGCCAGAGAAATTCGACCTCAATTTTAAACATAAACAATATATTGCACACTTACAGTCTTTCTATACAAATTTTGAGCTGTATAAACCTGAAATCCTAATGTTTGAAAGCCAATTCAAGTGAAAACTCTCCGTAAACTAGCCGGAGTTGTAAATATTATCAGTTTTCTGGCTATGTCCCACCTTTCCACTGGTAACCTCCGTGATTGAAAACGGCTGGAAATGTAGTAAGAATCTATTTGCTTTTATTTCAAGTGTTTCTTACAAGTTTTTTTATCATTTCTGGAAAGTATAATTGCGTATTTCAAGAGTTTTACCACAATTAGAGAGTGTTCCTACAACTACATACTGGAATCGTCAGCATTTTAACTGATTCACACAGGAAACACCAGAGAAATTCGGCCTCCAATTGTAAACATAAACAGTATAGTCTTCACGTACAGTCTTTCTACACAACTTTTGAGCTGAAAATACCTGAATTCCTAATATTTGAAATCGAACTCAAGTGAAAACTCACCCTAAACTAGATGGAGTTGTAAGTATTATCAGTTTTCTGGTCATGAACCAGCTTTCCACTGGTAAACTCCGTGATTGAAAACGCCTGGAAATGTAGTAAGAATAAATTTCCTTTCATTTCAAGTGTTTCTTACAAGTTTTTTATCATTTCTGGAAGCTATAATTGCGTATTTGAAGAGTTTTACCAAAATTAGAGAGTGTTCCTACAACTATATACTGGAATCGGCAGCATTTTAACTGATTCACACAGAAAACACCAGAGAAATTCGGCTTCCAATTGTAAACATAAACTGTATAGTCTTCACTTAGAATCTTTCTACACAAATTTTGAGCAGTATAAACCTGAATTCCTAAAATTTGAAAGCGACCTCAAGTGAAAACTCATGCTAAAATAGACTGAGTTTTAAGTATTATCAGTTTTCTGGTCATGACCCAGCTTTCCACTGGTAACCTCCGTGATTGAAAACGCCCAGAAATGTAGTAAGAATAAATTTCCTTTCATTTCAAGTGTTTTTTACAAGTTATTTTTATCATTTCTGGAAACTATAATTGCGTATTTGAAGAGTTTTACCACAATTAGAGATTGTTCCTACAACTATATACTGGAATCGTCAGCATTTTAACTGATTCACACAGAAAACGCCAGAGAAATTCGACCTCAATTTTAAACATAAACAGTATATTGCACACTTACAGTCTTTCTATACAAATTTTGAGCTGTATAAACCTGAAATCCTAATATTTGAAAGCCAATTCAAGTGAAAACTCTCCCTAAACTAGCCGGAGTTGTAAATATTATCAGTTTTCTGGCTATGTCCCACCTTTCCACTGGTAACCTCCGTGATTGAAAACGGCTGGAAATGTAGTAAGAATCTATTTGCTTTTATTTCAAGTGTTTCTTACAAGTTTCTTTATCATTACTGGAAAGTATAATTGCGTATTTCAAGAGTTTTACCACAATTAGAGACTGTTCCTACAACTACATACTGGAATCGTCAGAATTTCAACTGATTCACACAGGAAACACCAGAGAAATTCGGCCTCCAATTGTAAACATAAACTGTATAGTCTTCATTTACAGTATTTCTACACAAATTTTGAGCTGTATAAACCTGAATTCCTAATATTTGAAAGCGAACTCAAGTGAAAACTCACCCTAAAATAGACTGAGTTGTAAGTATTATCAGTTTTCTGGTCATGACCCAGCTTTCCACTGGTAACCTCCCTGATTGAAAACGCCCAGAAATGTAGTAAGAATCAAGTTCCTTTTATTTCAAGTGTTTCTTACGAGTTATTTATCATTTCTGGAAACTATAATTGCGTATTTGAAGAGTTTTACCACAATTACAGAGTGTTCCTACAACTACATACTGGAATCGTCAGCATTTTAACTGATTCACACAGGAAACA
The DNA here is from genome assembly GCF_963259705.1 of Myotis daubentonii. Taxonomy (NCBI): domain Eukaryota; kingdom Metazoa; phylum Chordata; class Mammalia; order Chiroptera; family Vespertilionidae; genus Myotis; species Myotis daubentonii. The sequence goes on along the minus strand of NC_081861.1, from coordinate 76,049,261 downwards.
CCAGAGAAATTCGGCCTCAATTTTAAACATAAACAGTATATTGCGCACTTACAGTCTTTCTATACAAATTTTGAGCTGTATAAACCTGAATTCCTAATATTTGAAAGCGAACTCAAGTGAAAACTCACCCTAAAATAGACTGAGTTGTAAGTATTATCAGTTTTCTGGTCATGACCCAGCTTTCCACTGGTAACCTCCCTGATTGAAAACGCCCAGAAATGTAGTAAGAATCAAGTTTCTTTTATTTCAAGTGTTTCTTACAAGTTTCTTTATCATTTCTGGAAAGTATAATTGCGTATTTGAAGAGTTTTACCACAATTAGAGAGTGTTCCTACAACTACATACTGGAATCGTCAGCATTTTAACTGATTCACACAGGAAACACCAGAGAAATTCGGCCTCCAATTGTAAACATAAACAGTATAGTCCTCACTTACAGTCTTTCTACACAAATTTTGAGCTGTATAAACCTGACTTCCTAATAATTGAAAGCGAACTCAAGTGAAAACTCACTCTAAACTAGATGGAGTTGTAAGTATTATCAGTTTTCTGGTCATTAACCAGATTTCCTGTGGTAACCTCCGTGATTGAAAACGGCTGGAAATGTAGTAAGAATCAAGTTCCTTTTATTTCAAGTGTTTCTTACGAGTTATTTATCATTTCTGGAACTATAATTGCGTATTTGAAGAGTTTTACCACAATTAGAGAGTGTTCCTACAACTATATACTGGAATCGGCAGCATTTTAACTGATTCTCACAGAAAACACCAGAGAAATTCGGCTTCCAATTGTAAACATAAACTGTATAGTCTTCACTTAGAATCTTTCTACACAAATTTTGAGCTGTATAAACCTGAATTCCTAAAATTTGAAAGCGACCTCATGTGAAAACTCACCCTAAAATAGACTGAGTTTTAAGTATTATTAGTTTTCTGGTCATGACCCAGCTTTCCACTGGTAACCTCCGTGATTGAAAACACCCAGAAATGTAGTAAGAATAAATTTCCTTTCATTTCAAGTGTTTCTTACAAGTTTTTTTTATCATTTCTGGAAACTATAATTGCGTATTTGAAGAGTTTTACCACAATTAGAGATTGTTCCTACAACTATATACTGGAATCGTCAGCATTTTAACTGATTCACACAGAAAACGCCAGAGAAATTCGGCCTCAATTTTAAACATAAACAATATATTGCACACTTACAGTCTTTCTATACAAATTTTGAGCTGTATAAACCTGAAATCCTAATGTTTGAAAGCCAATTCAAGTGAAAACTCTCCCTAAACTAGCCGAAGTTGTGAATATTATCAGTTTTCTGGCTATGTCCCACCTTTCCACTGGTAACCTCCGTGATTGAAAACGGCTGGAAATGTAGTAAGAATCTATTTGCTTTTATTTCAAGTGTTTCTTACACGTTTCTTTATCATTTCTGGAAAGTATAATTGCGTATTTCAAGAGTTTTACCACAATTAGAGACTGTTCCTACAACTACATACTGGAATCGTCAGAATTTCAACTGATTCACACAGGAAACACCAGAGAAATTCGGCCTCCAATTGTAAACATAAACTGTATAGTCTTCATTTACAGTATTTCTACACAAATTTTGAGCTGTATAAACCTGAATTCCTAATATTTGAAAGCGAACTCAAGTGAAAACTCACCCTAAAATAGACTGAGTTGTAAGTATTATCAGTTTTCTGGTCATGACCCAGCTTTCCACTGGTAACCTCCCTGATTGAAAACGCCCAGAAATGTAGTAAGAATCAAGTTCCTTTTATTTCAAGTGTTTCTTACGAGTTATTTATCATTTCTGGAAACTATAATTGCGTATTTGAAGAGTTTTACCACAATTACAGAGTGTTCCTACAACTACATACTGGAATCGTCAGCATTTTAACTGATTCACACAGGAAACACCAGAGAAATTCGGCCTCAATTTTAAACATAAACAGTATATTGCGCACTTACATTCTTTCTATACAAATTTTGAGCTGTATAAACCTGAATTCCTAATATTTGAAAGCGAACTCAAGTGAAAACTCACCCTAAAATAGACTGAGTTGTAAGTATTATCAGTTTTCTGGTCATGACCCAGCTTTCCACTGGTAACCTCCCTGATTGAAAACGCCCAGAAATGTAGTAAGAAACAAGTTCCTTTTATTTCAAGTGTTTCTTACGAGTTATTTATCATTTCTGGAAACTATAATTGCGTATTTGAAGAGTTTTACCACAATTACAGAGTGTTCCTACAACTACATACTGGAATCGTCAGCATTTTAACTGATTCACACAGGAAACACCAGAGAAATTCGGCCTCAATTTTAAACATAAACAGTATATTGCGCACTTACAGTCTTTCTATACAAATTTTGAGCTGTATAAACCTGAATTCCTAATATTTGAAAGCGAACTCAAGTGAAAACTCACCCTAAAATAGACTGAGTTGTAAGTATTATCAGTTTTCTGGTCATGACCCAGCTTTCCACTGGTAACCTCCCTGAATGAAAACGCCCAGAAATGTAGTAAGAATCAAGTTCCTTTTATTTCAAGTGTTTCTTACAAGTTTTTTATCATTTCTGGAAGCTATAATTGCGTATTTGAAGAGTTTTACCACAATTAGAGAGTGTTCCTACAACTATATACTGGAATCGTCAGCATTTTAACTGATTCACACAGAAAACGCCAGAAAAATTAGGCCTCAATTTTAAACATAAACAGTATATTGCACACTTACAGTCTTTCTATACAAATTTTGAGCTGTATAAACCTAAAATCCTAATATTTGAAAGCCAATTCAAGTGAAAACTCTCCCTAAACTAGCCGGAGTTGTAAATATTATCAGTTTTCTGGCTATGTCCCACCTTTCCACTGGTAACCTCCGTGATTGAAAACGGCTGGAAATGTAGTAAGAATCTATTTGCTTTTATTTCAAGTGTTTCTTACAAGTTTCTTTATCATTTCTGGAAAGTATAATTGCGTATTTGAAGAGTTTTACCACAATTAGAGAGTGTTCCTACAACTACATACTGGAATCGTCAGCATTTTAACTGATTCACACAGGAAACACCAGAGAAATTCGGCCTCCAATTGTAAACATAAACAGTATAGTCCTCACTTACAGTCTTTCTACACAAATTTTGAGCTGTATAAACCTGACTTCCTAATAATTGAAAGCGAACTCAAGTGAAAACTCACTCTAAACTAGATGGAGTTGTAAGTATTATCAGTTTTCTGGTCATTAACCAGATTTCCTGTGGTAACCTCCGTGATTGAAAACGGCTGGAAATGTAGTAAGAATCAAGTTCCTTTTATTTCAAGTGTTTCTTACGAGTTATTTATCATTTCTGGAACTATAATTGCGTATTTGAAGAGTTTTACCACAATTAGAGAGTGTTCCTACAACTATATACTGGAATCGGCAGCATTTTAACTGATTCTCACAGAAAACAACAGAGAAATTCGGCTTCCAATTGTAAACATAAACTGTATAGTCTTCACTTAGAATCTTTCTACACAAATTTTGAGCTGTATAAACCTGAATTCCTAAAATTTGAAAGCGACCTCAAGTGAAAACTCACCCTAAAATAGACTGAGTTTTAAGTATTATTAGTTTTCTGGTCATGACCCAGCTTTCCACTGGTAACCTCCGTGATTGAAAACACCCAGAAATGTAGTAAGAATAAATTTCCTTTCATTTCAAGTGTTTCTTACAAGTTTTTTTTATCATTTCTGGAAACTATAATTGCGTATTTGAAGAGTTTTACCACAATTAGAGATTGTTCCTACAACTATATACTGGAATCGTCAGCATTTTAACTGATTCACACAGAAAACGCCAGAGAAATTCGGCCTCAATTTTAAACATAAACAATATATTGCACACTTACAGTCTTTCTATACAAATTTTGAGCTGTATAAACCTGAAATCCTAATGTTTGAAAGCCAATTCAAGTGAAAACTCTCCCTAAACTAGCCGAAGTTGTGAATATTATCAGTTTTCTGGCTATGTCCCACCTTTCCACTGGTAACCTCCGTGATTGAAAACGGCTGGAAATGTAGTAAGAATAAATTTCCTTTCATTTCAAGTGTTTCTTACAAGTTTTTTATCATTTCTGGAAGCTATAATTGCGTATTTGAAGAGTTTTACCACAATTAGAGAGTGTTCCTACAACTATATACTGGAATCGGCAGCATTTTAACTGATTCACACAGAAAACACCAGAGAAATTCGGCTTCCAATTGTAAACATAAACTGTATAGTCTTCACTTAGAATCTTTCTACACAAATTTTGAGCAGTATAAACCTGAATTCCTAAAATTTGAAAGTGACCTCAAGTGAAAACTCACGCTAAAATAGACTGAGTTTTAAGTATTATCAGTTTTCTGGTCATGACCCAGCTTTCCACTGGTAACCTCCGTGATTGAAAACGCCCAGAAATGTAGTAAGAATCAAGTTCCTTTTATTTCAAGTGTTTCTTACAAGTTTTTTATCATTTCTGGAAGCTATAATTGCGTATTTGAAGAGTTTAACCACAATTAGAGAGTGTTCCTACAACTACATACTGGAATCGTCAGCATTTTAACTGATTCACACAGGAAACTCCAGAGAAATTCGGCCTCCAATTGTAAACATAAACAGTATAGTCTTCACGTACAGTCTTTCTACACAACTTTTGAGCTGAATATACCTGAATTCCTAATATTTGAAATCGAACTCAAGTGAAAACTCACCCTAAACTTGATGGAGTTGTAAGTATTATCAGTTTTCTGGTCATGACCCAGCTTTCCACTGGTAAACTCCGTGATTGAAAACGGCTGGAAATGTAGTAAGAATAAATTTCCTTTCATTTCAAGTGTTTCTTACAAGTTTTTTATCATTTCTGGAAGCTATAATTGCGTATTTGAAGAGTTTTACCACAATTAGAGAGTGTTCCTACAACTATATACTGGAATCGGCAGCATTTTAACTGATTCACAGAAAACACCAGAGAAATTCGGCTTCCAATTGTAAACATAAACTGTATAGTCTTCACTTAGAATCTTTCTACACAAATTTTGAGCTGTATAAACCTGAATTCCTAAAATTTGAAAGCGAACTCAAGTGAAAACTCACCCTAAAATAGACTGAGTTGTAAGTATTATCAGTTTTCTGGTCATGACCCAGCTTTCCACTGGTAACCTCCCTGATTGAAAACGCCCAGAAATGTAGTAAGAATCAAGTTCCTTTTATTTCAAGTGTTTCTTACGAGTTATTTATCATTTCTGGAAACTATAATTGCGTATTTGAAGAGTTTTACCACAATTAGAGAGTGTTCCTACAACTATATACTGGAATCGGCAGCATTTTAACTGATTCACACAGAAAACGCCAGAGAAATTAGGCCTCAATTATAAACATAAACAGTATATTGTACACTTACAGTCTTTCTATACAAATTTTGAGCTGTATAAACCTGAAATCCTAATATTTGAAAGCCAATTCATGTGAAAACTCTCCCTAAACTAGCCGGAGTTGTAAATATTATCAGCTTTCTGGCTATGTCCCACCTTTCCACTGGTAACCTCCGTGATTGAAAACGGCTGGAAATGTAGTAAGAATCTATTTGCTTTTATTTCAAGTGTTTCTTACAAGTTTCTTTATCATTTCTGGAAAGTATAATTGCGTATTTGAAGAGTTTTACCACAATTAGAGAGTGTTCCTACAACTACATACTGGAATCGTCAGCATTTTAACTGATTCACACAGGAAACACCAGAGAAATTCGGCCTCCAATTGTAAACATAAACAGTATAGTCTTCACGTACAGTCTTTCTACACAACTTTTGAGCTGAATATACCTGAATTCCTAATATTTGAAATCGAACTCAAGTGAAAACTCACCCTAAACTAGATGGAGTTGTAAGTATTATCAGTTTTCTGGTCATGACCCAGCTTTCCACTGGTAAACTCCGTGATTGAAAACGGCTGGAAATGTAGTAAGAATAAATTTCCTTTCATTTCAAGTGTTTCTTACAAGTTTTTTATCATTTCTGGAAGCTATAATTGCGTATTTGAAGAGTTTTACCACAATTAGAGAGTGTTCCTACAACTATATACTGGAATCGGCAGCATTTTAACTGATTCACACAGAAAACACCAGAGAAATTCGGCTTCCAATTGTAAACATAAACTGTATAGCCTTCACTTAGAATCTTTCTACACAAATTTTGAGCAGTATAAACCTGAATTCCTAAAATTTGAAAGCGACCTCAAGTGAAAACTCACGCTAAAATAGACTGAGTTTTAAGTATTATCAGTTTTCTGGTCATGACCCAGCTTTCCACTGGTAACCTCCGTGATTGAAAACGCCCAGAAATGTAGTAAGAATAAATTTCCTTTCATTTCAAGTGTTTCTTACAAGTTATTTTTATCATTTCTGGAAACTATAATTGCGTATTTGAAGAGTTTTACCACAATTAGAGATTGTTCCTACAACTATATACTGGAATCGTCAGCATTTTAACTGATTCACACAGAAAACGCCAGAGAAATTCGACCTCAATTTTAAACATAAACAGTATATTGCACACTTACAGTCTTTCTATACAAATTTTGAGCTGTATAAACCTGAAATCCTAATATTTGAAAGCCAATTCAAGTGAAAACTCTCCCTAAACTAGCCGGAGTTGTAAATATTATCAGTTTTCTGGCTATGTCCCACCTTTCCACTGGTAACCTCCCTGATTGAAAACGCCCAGAAATGTAGTAAGAATCAAGTTCCTTTTATTTCAAGTGTTTCTTACGAGTTATTTATCATTTCTGGAAACTATAATTGCGTATTTGAAGAGTTTTACCACAATTACAGAGTGTTCCTACAACTACATATTGGAATCGTCAGCATTTTAACTGATTCACACAGGAAACACCAGAGAAATTCGGCCTCAATTTTAAACATAAACAGTATATTGCGCACTTACAGTCTTTCTATACAAATTTTGAGCTGTATAAACCTGAATTCCTAATATTTGAAAGCGAACTCAAGTGAAAACTCACCCTAAAATAGACTGAGTTGTAAGTATTATCAGTTTTCTGGTCATGACCCAGCTTTCCACTGGTAACCTCCCTGATTGAAAACGCCCAGAAATGTAGTAAGAATCAAGTTCCTTTTATTTCAAGTGTTTCTTACAAGTTTTTTATCATTTCTGGAAGCTATAATTGCGTATTTGAAGAGTTTTACCACAATTAGAGAGTGTTCCTACAACTATATACTGGAATCGTCAGCATTTTAACTGATTCACACAGAAAACGCCAGAAAAATTAGGCCTCAATTTTAAACATAAACAGTATATTGCACACTTACAGTCTTTCTATACAAATTTTGAGCTGTATAAACCTGAAATCCTAATATTTGAAAGCCAATTCATGTGAAAACTCTCCCTAAACTAGCCGGAGTTGTAAATATTATCAGTTTTCTGGCTATGTCCCACCTTTCCACTGGTAACCTCCGTGATTGAAAACGGCTGGAAATGTAGTAAGAATCTATTTGCTTTTATTTCAAGTGTTTCTTACAAGTTTCTTTATCATTTCTGGAAAGTATAATTGCGTATTTGAAGAGTTTTACCACAATTAGAGAGTTTTCCTACAACTACATACTGGAATCGTCAGCATTTTAACTGATTCACACAGGAAACACCAGAGAAATTCGGCCTCCAATTGTAAACATAAACAGTATAGTCCTCACTTACAGTCTTTCTACACAAATTTTGAGCTGTATAAACCTGACTTCCTAATAATTGAAAGCGAACTCAAGTGAAAACTCACTCTAAACTAGATGGAGTTGTAAGTATTATCAGTTTTCTAGTCATTACCCAGATTTCCTGTGGTAACCTCGGTGATTGAAAACGGCTGGAAATGTAGTAAGAATCAAGTTCCTTTTATTTCAAGTGTTTCTTATGAGTTATTTATCATTTCTGGAACTATAATTGCGTATTTGAAGAGTTTTACCACAATTAGAGATTGTTCCTACAACTATATACTGGAATCGTCAGCATTTTAACTGATTCACACAGGAAACACCAGAGAAATTCGGCCTCCAATTGTAAACATAAACTGTATAGTCTTCATTTACAGTATTTCTACACAAATTTTGAGCTGTATAAACCTGAATTCCTAATATTTGAAAGCGAACTCAAGTGAAAACTCACCCTAAAATAGACTGAGTTGTAAGTATTATCAGTTTTCTGGTCATGACCCAGCTTTCCACTGGTAACCTCCCTGATTGAAAACGCCCAGAAATGTAGTAAGAATCAAGTTCCTTTTATTTCAAGTGTTTCTTACGAGTTATTTATCATTTCTGGAAACTATAATTGCGTATTTGAAGAGTTTTACCACAATTACAGAGTGTTCCTACAACTACATACTGGAATCGTCAGCATTTTAACTGATTCACACAGGAAACACCAGAGAAATTCGGCCTCAATTTTAAACATAAACAGTATATTGCGCACTTACAGTCTTTCTATACAAATTTTGAGCTGTATAAACCTGAATTCCTAATATTTGAAAGCGAACTCAAGTGAAAACTCACCCTAAAATAGACTGAGTTGTAAGTATTATCAGTTTTCTGGTCATGACCCAGCTTTCCACTGGTAACCTCCCTGATTGAAAACGCCCAGAAATGTAGTAAGAATCAAGTTCCTTTTATTTCAAGTGTTTCTTACAAGTTTTTTATCATTTCTGGAAGCTATAATTGCGTATTTGAAGAGTTTTACCACAATTAGAGAGTGTTCCTACAACTATATACTGGAATCGTCAGCATTTTAACTGATTCACACAGAAAACGCCAGAAAAATTAGGCCTCAATTTTAAACATAAACAGTATATTGCACACTTACAGTCTTTCTATACAAATTTTGAGCTGTATAAACCTGAAATCCTAATATTTGAAAGTCAATTCATGTGAAAACTCTCCCTAAACTAGCCGGAGTTGTAAATATTATCAGTTTTCTGGCTATGTCCCACCTTTCCACTGGTAACCTCCGTGATTGAAAACGGCTGGAAATGTAGTAAGAATCTATTTGCTTTTATTTCAAGTGTTTCTTACAAGTTTCTTTATCATTTCTGGAAAGTATAATTGCGTATTTGAAGAGTTTTACCACAATTAGAGAGTGTTCCTACAACTACATACTGGAATCGTCAGCATTTTAACTGATTCACACAGGAAACACCAGAGAAATTCGGCCTCCAATTGTAAACATAAACAGTATAGTCCTCACTTACAGTCTTTCTACACAAATTTTGAGCTGTATAAACCTGACTTCCTAATAATTGAAAGCGAACTCAAGTGAAAACTCACTCTAAACTAGATGGAGTTGTAAGTATTATCAGTTTTCTAGTCATTACCCAGATTTCCTGTGGTAACCTCTGTGATTGAAAACGGCTGGAAATGTAGTAAGAATCAAGTTCCTTTTATTTCAAGTGTTTCTTACGAGTTATTTATCATTTCTGGAACTATAATTGCGTATTTGAAGAGTTTTACCACAATTACAGAGTGTTCCTACAACTATATACTGGAATCGGCAGCATTTTAACTGATTCACACAGAAAAAACCAGAGAAATTCGGCTTCCAATTGTAAACATAAACTGTATAGTCTTCACTTAGAATCTTTCTACACAAATTTTGAGCTGTATAAACCTGAATTCCTAAAATTTGAAAGCGACCTCAAGTGAAAACTCACCCAAAAATAGACTGAGTTTTAAGTATTATTAGTTTTCTGGTCATGACCCAGCTTTCCACTGGTAACCTCCGTGATTGAAAACACCCAGAAATGTAGTAAGAATAAATTTCCTTTCATTTCAAGTGTTTCTTACAAGTTTTTTTTATCATTTCTGGAAACTATAATTGCGTATTTGAAGAGTTTTACCACAATTAGAGATTGTTCCTACAACTATATACTGGAATCGGCAGCATTTTAACTGATTCACACAGAAAACGCCAGAGAAATTAGGCCTCAATTATAAACATAAACAGTATATTGTACACTTACAGTCTTTCTATACAAATTTTGAGCTGTATAAACCTGAAATCCTAATATTTGAAAGCCAATTCATGTGAAAACTCTCCCTAAACTAGCCGGAGTTGTAAATATTATCAGCTTTCTGGCTATGTCCCACCTTTCCACTGGTAACCTCCGTGATTGAAAACGGCTGGAAATGTAGTAAGAATCTATTTGCTTTTATTTCAAGTGTTTCTTACAAGTTTCTTTATCATTTCTGGAAAGTATAATTGCGTATTTGAAGAGTTTTACCACAATTAGAGAGTGTTCCTACAACTACATACTGGAATCGTCAGCATTTTAACTGATTCACACAGGAAACACCAGAGAAATTCGGCCTCCAATTGTAAACATAAACTGTATAGTCTTCATTTACAGTCTTTCTACACAAATTTTGAGCTGTATAAACCTGAATTCCTAATATTTGAAAGCGAACTCAAGTGAAAACTCACCCTAAAATAGACTGAGTTGTAAGTATTATCAGTTTTCTGGTCATGACCCAGCTTTCCACTGGTAACCTCCCTGATTGAAAACGCCCAGAAATGTAGTAAGAATCAAGTTCCTTTTATTTCAAGTGTTTCTTACGAGTTATTTATCATTTCTGGAAACTATAATTGCGTATTTGAAGAGTTTTACCACAATTACAGAGTGTTCCTACAACTACATACTGGAATCGGCAGCATTTTAACTGATTCACACAGGAAACACCAGAGAAATTCGGCCTCAATTTTAAACATAAACAGTATATTGCGCACTTACATTCTTTCTATACAAATTTTGAGCTGTATAAACCTGAATTCCTAATATTTGAAAGCGAACTCAAGTGAAAACTCACCCTAAAATAGACTGAGTTGTAAGTATTATCAGTTTTCTGGTCATGACCAGCTTTCCACTGGTAACCTCCGTGATTGAAAACGGCTGGAAATGTAGTAAGAATAAATTTCCTTTCATTTCAAGTGTTTCTAACAAGTTTTTTATCATTTCTGGAAGCTATAATTGCGTATTTGAAGAGTTTTACCACAATTAGAGAGTGTTCCTACAACTATATACTGGAATCGGCAGCATTTTAACTGATTCACACAGAAAACACCAGAGAAATTCGGCTTCCAATTGTAAACATAAACTGTATAGTCTTCACTTAGAATCTTTCTACACAAATTTTGAGCTGTATAAACCTGAATTCCTAAAATTTGAAAGCGAACTCAAGTGAAAACTCACCCTAAAATAGACTGAGTTGTAAGTATTATCAGTTTTCTGGTCATGACCCAGCTTTCCACTGGTAACCTCCCTGATTGAAAACGCCCAGAAATGTAGTAAGAATCAAGTTCCTTTTATTTCAAGTGTTTCTTACGAGTTATTTATCATTTCTGGAAACTATAATTGCGTATTTGAAGAGTTTTACCACAATTAGAGAGTGTTCCTACAACTATATACTGGAATCGGCAGCATTTTAACTGATTCACACAGAAAACGCCAGAGAAATTAGGCCTCAATTATAAACATAAACAGTATATTGTACACTTACAGTCTTTCTATACAAATTTTGAGCTGTATAAACCTGAAATCCTAATATTTGAAAGCCAATTCATGTGAAAACTCTCCCTAAAATAGCCTGAGTTGTAAATATTATCAGCTTTCTGGCTATGTCCCACCTTTCCACTGGTAACCTCCGTGATTGAAAACGGCTGGAAATGTAGTAAGAATCTATTTGCTTTTATTTCAAGTGTTTCTTACAAGTTTCTTTATCATTTCTGGAAAGTATAATTGCGTATTTGAAGAGTTTTACCACAATTAGAGAGTGTTCCTACAACTACATACTGGAATCGTCAGCATTTTAACTGATTCACACAGGAAACACCAGAGAAATTCGGCCTCCAATTGTAAACATAAACAGTATAGTCCTCACTTACAGTCTTTCTACACAAATTTTGAGCTGTATAAACCTGACTTCCTAATAATTGAAAGCGAACTCAAGTGAAAACTCACTCTAAACTAGATGGAGTTGTAAGTATTATCAGTTTTCTAGTCATTACCCAGATTTCCTGTGGTAACCTCTGTGATTGAAAACGGCTGGAAATGTAGTAAGAATCAAGTTCCTTTTATTTCAAGTGTTTCTTACGAGTTATTTATCATTTCTGGAACTATAATTGCGTATTTGAAGAGTTTTACCACAATTACAGAGTGTTCCTACAACTATATACTGGAATCGGCAGCATTTTAACTGATTCACACAGAAAACACCAGAGAAATTCGGCTTCCAATTGTAAACATAAACTGTATAGTCTTCACTTAGAATCTTTCTACACAAATTTTGAGCTGTATAAACCTGAATTCCTAAAATTTGAAAGCGACCTCAAGTGAAAACTCACCCAAAAATAGACTGAGTTTTAAGTATTATTAGTTTTCTGGTCATGACCCAGCTTTCCACTGGTAACCTCCGTGATTGAAAACACCCAGAAATGTAGTAAGAATAAATTTCCTTTCATTTCAAGTGTTTCTTACAAGTTTTTTTTATCATTTCTGGAAACTATAATTGCGTATTTGAAGAGTTTTACCACAATTAGAGATTGTTCCTACAACTATATACTGGAATCGGCAGCATTTTAACTGATTCACACAGAAAACGCCAGAGAAATTAGGCCTCAATTATAAACATAAACAGTATATTGTACACTTACAGTCTTTCTATACAAATTTTGAGCTGTATAAACCTGAAATCCTAATATTTGAAAGCCAATTCATGTGAAAACTCTCCCTAAACTAGCCGGAGTTGTAAATATTATCAGCTTTCTGGCTATGTCCCACCTTTCCACTGGTAACCTCCGTGATTGAAAACGGCTGGAAATGTAGTAAGAATCTACTTGCTTTTATTTCAAGTGTTTCTTACAAGTTTCTTTATCATTTCTGGAAAGTATAATTGCGTATTTGAAGAGTTTTACCACAATTAGAGAGTGTTCCTACAACTACATACTGGAATCGTCAGCATTTTAACTGATTCACACAGGAAACACCAGAGAAATTCGGCCTCCAATTGTAAACATAAACTGTATAGTCTTCATTTACAGTCTTTCTACACAAATTTTGAGCTGTATAAACCTGAATTCCTAATATTTGAAAGCGAACTCAAGTGAAAACTCACCCTAAAATAGACTGAGTTGTAAGTATTATCAGTTTTCTGGTCATGACCCAGCTTTCCACTGGTAACCTCCCTGATTGAAAACGCCCAGAAATGTAGTAAGAATCAAGTTCCTTTTATTTCAAGTGTTTCTTACGAGTTATTTATCATTTCTGGAAACTATAATTGCGTATTTGAAGAGTTTTACCACAATTAGAGAGTGTTCCTACAACTATATACTGGAATCGGCAGCATTTTAACTGATTCACACAGAAAACGCCAGAGAAATTAGGCCTCAATTATAAACATAAACAGTATATTGTACACTTACAGTCTTTCTATACAAATTTTGAGCTGTATAAACCTGAAATCCTAATATTTGAAAGCCAATTCATGTGAAAACTCTCCCTAAAATAGCCTGAGTTGTAAATATTATCAGCTTTCTGGCTATGTCCCACCTTTCCACTGGTAACCTCCGTGATTGAAAACGGCTGGAAATGTAGTAAGAATCTATTTGCTTTTATTTCAAGTGTTTCTTACAAGTTTCTTTATCATTTCTGGAAAGTATAATTGCGTATTTGAAGAGTTTTACCACAATTAGAGAGTGTTCCTACAACTACATACTGGAATCGTCAGCATTTTAACTGATTCACACAGGAAACACCAGAGAAATTCGGCCTCCAATTGTAAACATAAACAGTATAGTCCTCACTTACAGTCTTTCTACACAAATTTTGTGCTGTATAAACCTGACTTCCTAATAATTGAAAGCGAACTCAAGTGAAAACTCACTCTAAACTAGATGGAGTTTTAAGTATTATCAGATTTCTGGTCATTACCCAGATTTCCTGTGGTAACCTCTGTGATTGAAAACGGCTGGAAATGTAGTAAGAATCAAGTTCCTTTTATTTCAAGTGTTTCTTAAAAGTTTCTTAATCATTTCTGGAAAGTATAATTGCATATTTGAAGAGTTTTACCACAATTAGAGAGTGTTCCTACAACTACATACTGAAATCGTCAGCATTTTAACTGATTAACACAGGAAACACCAGAGAAATTCGGCTTCCAATTGTAAACATAAACTGTATAGTCTTCACTTAGAATCTATCTACACAAATTTTGAGCTGTATAAACCTGAATTCCTAAAATTTGAAAGCGACCTCAAGTGAAAACTCACGCTAAAATAGACTGAGTTTTAAGTATTATCAGTTTTCTGGTCATGACCCAGCTTTCCACTGGTAACCTCCGTGATTGAAAACACCCAGAAATGTAGTAAGAATAAATTTCCTTTCATTTCAAGTGTTTCTTACAAGTTTCTTTATCATTTCTGGAAAGTATAATTGCGTATTTGAAGAGTTTTACCACAATTAGGGAGTGTTTCTACAACTATATACTGGAATCGTCAGCATTTTAACTGATTCACACAGAAAACGTCAGAAAAATTAGGCCTCAATTTTAAACGTAAACAGTATATTGCACACTTACAGTCTTTCTATACAAATTTTGAGCTGTATAAACCTGAAATCCTAATATTTGAAAGCCAATTCAAGTGAAAACTCTCCCTAAACTAGCCGGAGTTGTAAATATTATCAGTTTTCTGGCTATGTCCCACCTTTCCACTGGTAACCTCCGTGATTGAAAACGGCTGGAAATCTAGTAAGAATCTATTGGCTTTTATTTCAAGTGTTTCTTACAAGTTTCTTTATCATTTCTGGAAAGTATAATTGCGTATTTGAAGAGTTTTACCACAATTAGAGACTGTTCCTAAAACTACATACTGGAATCGTCAGAATTTTAACTGATTCACACAGGAAACACCAGAGAAATTCGGCCTCCAATTGTAAACATAAACTGTATAGTCTTCATTTACAGTCTTTCTACACAAATTTTGAGCTGTATAAACCTGAATTCCTAATATTTGAAAGCGAACTCAAGTGAAAACTCACCCTAAAATAGACTGAGTTGTAAGTATTATCAGTTTTCTGGTCATGACCCAGCTTTCCACTGGTAACCTCCCTGATTGAAAACGCCCAGAAATGTAGTAAGAATCAAGTTCCTTTTATTTCAAGTGTTTCTTACGAGTTATTTATCATTTCTGGAAACTATAATTGCGTTTTTGAAGAGTTTTACCACAATTAGAGAGTGTTCCTACAACTATATACTGGAATCGTCAGCATTTTAACTGATTCACACAAAAAACGCCAGAGAAATTCGGCCTCAATTTTAAACATAAACAATATATTGCACACTTACAGTCTTTCTATACAAATTTTGAGCTGTATAAACCTGAAATCCTAATGTTTGAAAGCCAATTCAAGTGAAAACTCTCCCTAAACTAGCCGGAGTTGTAAATAATATCAGTTTTCTGGCTATGTCCCACCTTTCCACTGGTAACCTCCGTGATTGAAAACGGCTGGAAATGTAGTAAGAATCTATTTGCTTTTATTTCAAGTGTTTCTTACAAGTTTCTTTATCATTTCTGGAAAGTATAATTGCGTATTTGAAGAGTTTTACCACAATTAGAGAGTGTTCCTACAACTACATACTGGAATCGTCAGCATTTTAACTGATTCACACAGGAAACACCAGAGAAATTCGGCCTCCAATTGTAAACATAAACAGTATAGTCCTCACTTACAGTCTTTCTACACAAATTTTGAGCTGTATAAACCTGAATTCCTAATATTTGAAAGCGACCTCAAGTGAAAACTCACTCTAAACTAGATGGAGTTGTAAGTATTATCAGTTTTCTGGTCATGACCCAGCTTTCCACTGGTAAACTCCGTGATTGAAAACGGCTGGAAATGTAGTAAGAATCAAGTTCCTTTTATTTCAAGTGTTTCTTACAAGTTTTTTATCATTTCTGGAAACTATAATTGCGTATTTGAAGAGTTTTACCACAATTACAGAGTGTTCCTACAACTACATACTGAAATCGTCAGCATTTTAACTGATTCACATAGGAAACACCAGAGAAATTCGGCCTCCAATTGTAAACATAAACAGTATAGTCTTAACGTACAGTCTTTCTAAACAACTTTTGAGCTGAATAAACCTGAATTCCTAATATTTGAAAGCGAACTCAAGTGAAAACTCACCCTAAACTAGATGGAGTTATAAGTATTATCAGTTTTCTGGTCATGACCCAGCTTTCCACTGGTAAACTCCGTGATTGAAAACGGCTGGAAATGTAGTAAGAATAAATTTCCTTTCATTTCAAGTGTTTCTTACAAGTTTTTTATCATTTCTGGAAGCTATAATTGCGTATTTGAAGAGTTTTACCACAATTAGAGAGTGTTCCTACAACTATATACTGGAATCGGCAGCATTTTAACTGATTCACACAGAAAACACCGGAGAAATTCGGCTTCCAATTGTAAATATAAACTGTATAGTCTTCACTTAGAATCTTTCTACACAAATTTTGAGCTGTATAAACCTGAATTCCTAAAATTTGAAAGCGAACTCAAGTGAAAACTCTCCCTAAACTAGCCGGAATTGTAAATATTATCAGTTTTCTGGCTATGTCCCCCCTTTCCACTGGTAACCTCCGTGATTGAAAACGGCTGGAAATGTAGTAAGAATCTATTTGCTTTTATTTCAAGTGTTTCTTACAAGTTTCTTTATCATTTCTGGAAAGTATAATTGCGTATTTGAAGAGTTTTACCACAATTAGGGAGTGTTCCTACAACTACATACTGGAATCGTCAGCATTTTAACTGATTCACACAGGAAACACCAGAGAAATTCGGCCTCCAATTGTAAACATAAACAGTATAGTCCTCACTTACAGTCTTTCTACACAAATTTTGAGCTGTATAAACCTGAATTCCTAATATTTGAAAGCGAACTCAAGAGAAAACTCACTCTAAACTAGTTGGAGTTGTAAGTATTATCAGTTTTCTGGTCATTACCCAGATTTCCTGTGGTAACCTCCGTGATTGAAAACGGCTGGAAATGTAGTAAGAATCAAGTTCCTTTTATTTCAACTGTTTCTTACAAGTTTTTTATCATTTCTGGAAGCTATAATTGCGTATTTGAAGAGTTTTACCACAATTAGAGAGTGTTCCTACAACTATATACTGGAATCGGCAGCATTTTAACTGATTCACAAAGAAAACACCAGAGAAATTCGGCTTCCAATTGTAAACATAAACTGTATAGTCTTCACTTAGAATCTTTCTACACAAATTTTGAGCTGTATAAACCTGAATTCCTAAAATTTGAAAGCGACCTCAAGTGAAAACTCACCCTAAAATAGACTGAGTTTTAAGTATTATTAGTTTTCTGGTCATGACCCAGCTTTCCACTGGTAACCTCCGTGATTGAAAACGCCCAGAAATGTAGTAAGAATAAATTTCCTTTCATTTCAAGTGTTTCTTACAAGTTTTTTTTATCATTTCTGAAAACTATAATTGCGTATTTGAAGAGTTTTACCACAATTAGAGATTGTTCCTACAACTATATACTGGAATCGTCAGCATTTTAACTGATTCACACAGAAAACGCCAGAGAAATTCGGCCTCAATTTTAAACATAAACAATATATTGCACATTTACAGTCTTTCTACACAAATTTTGAGCTGTATAAACCTGAAATCCTAATATTTGAAAGCCAATTCAAGTGAAAATTCTCCCTAAACTAGCCGGAGTTGTAAATATTATCAGTTTTCTGGCTATGTCCCACCTTTCCACTGGTAACCTCCGTGATTGAAAACGGCTGGAAATCTAGTAAGAATCTATTTGCTTTTATTTCAAGTGTTTCTTACAAGTTTCTTTATCATTTCTGGAAAGTATAATTGCGTATTTGAAGAGTTTTACCACAATTAGAGAGTGTTCCTACAACTACATACTGGAACCGTCAGAATTTTAACTGATTCACACAGGAAACACCATAGAAATTCGGCCTCCAATTGTAAACATAAACTGTATAGTCTTCATTTACAGTCTTTCTACACAAATTTTGAGCTGTATAAACCTGAATTCCTAATATTTGAAAGAGAACTCAAGTGAAAACTCACCCTAAAATAGACTGAGTTGTAAGTATTATCAGTTTTCTGGTCATGACCCAGCTTTCCACTGGTAACCTCCCTGATTGAAAACGCCCAGAAATGTAGTAAGAATCAAGTTCCTTTTATTTCAAGTGTTTCTTACAAGTTATTTATCATTTCTGGAAACTATAATTGCGTATTTGAAGAGTTTTACCACAATTAGAGAGTGTTCCTACAACTATATACTGGAATCGTCAGCATTTTAACTGATTCACACAGAAAACGCCAGAGAAATTCGGCCTCAATTTTAAACATAAACAATATATTGCACACTTACAGTCTTTCTATACAAATTTTGAGCTGTATAAACCTGAAATCCTAATGTTTGAAAGCCAATTCAAGTGAAAACTCTCCCTAAACTAGCCGGAGTTGTAAATGTTATCAGTTTTCTGGCTATGTCCCACCTTTCCACTGGTAACCTCCGTGATTGAAAACGGCTGGAAATGTAGTAAGAATCTATTTGCTTTTATTTCAAGTGTTTCTTACAAGTTTCTTTATCATTTCTGGAAAGTATAATTGCGTATTTGAAGAGTTTTACCACAATTAGAGAGTGTTCCTACAACTACATACTGGAATCGTCAGCATTTTAACTGATTCACACAGGAAACACCAGAGAAATTCGGCCTCCAATTGTAAACATAAACAGTATAGTCCTCACTTACAGTCTTTCTACACAAATTTTGAGCTGTATAAACCTGAATTCCTAATATTTGAAAGCGACCTCAAGTGAAAACTCACTCTAAACTAGATGGAGTTGTAAGTATTATCAGTTTTCTGGTCATGACCCAGCTTTCCACTGGTAAACTCCGTGATTGAAAACGGCTGGAAATGTAGTAAAAATCAAGTTCCTTTTATTTCAAGTGTTTCTTACAAGTTTTTTATCATTTCTGGAAACTATAATTGCGTATTTTAAGAGTTTTACCACAATTACAGAGTGTTCCTACAACTACATACTGAAATCGTCAGCATTTTAACTGATTCACATAGGAAACACCAGAGAAATTCGGCCTCCAATTGTAAACATAAACAGTATAGTCTTCACGTACAGTCTTTCTACACAACTTTTGAGCTGAATAAACCTGAATTCCTAATATTTGAAAGCGAACTCAAGTGAAAACTCACCCTAAACTAGATGGAGTTATAAGTATTATCAGTTTTCTGGTCATGACCCAGCTTTCCACTGGTAAACTCCGTGATTGAAAACGGCTGGAAATGTAGTAAGAATAAATTTCCTTTCATTTCAAGTGTTTCTTACAAGTTTTTTATCATTTCTGGAAGCTATAATTGCGTATTTGAAGAGTTTTACCACAATTAGAGAGTGTTCCTACAACTATATACTGGAATCGGCAGCATTTTAACTGATTCACACAGAAAACACCGGAGAAATTCGGCTTCCAATTGGAAACATAAACTGTATAGTCTTCACTTAGAATCTTTCTACACAAATTTTGAGCTGTATAAACCTGAATTCCTAAAATTTGAAGGCGAACTCAAGTGAAAACTCTCCCTAAACTAGCCGGAATTGTAAATATTATCAGTTTTCTGGCTATGTCCCCCCTTTCCACTGGTAACCTCCGTGATTGAAAACGGCTGGAAATGTAGTAAGAATCTATTTGCTTTCATTTCAAGTGTTTCTTACAAGTTTCTTTATCATTTCT
Source organism: Myotis daubentonii (assembly GCF_963259705.1). Lineage (NCBI taxonomy): Eukaryota > Metazoa > Chordata > Mammalia > Chiroptera > Vespertilionidae > Myotis > Myotis daubentonii. The sequence continues at coordinate 76,029,396 of NC_081861.1, read as the reverse complement.
GGAAAGTATAATTGCGTATTTGAAGAGTTTTACCACAATTAGGGAGTGTTCCTACAACTACATACTGGAATCGTCAGCATTTTAACTGATTCACACAGGAAACACCAGAGAAATTCGGCCTCCAATTGTAAACATAAACAGTATAGTCCTCACTTACAGTCTTTCTACACAAATTTTGAGCTGTATAAACCTGAATTCCTAATATTTGAAAGCGAACTCAAGAGAAAACTCACTCTAAACTAGTTGGAGTTGTAAGTATTATCAGTTTTCTGGTCATTACCCAGATTTCCTGTGGTAACCTCCGTGATTGAAAACGGCTGGAAATGTAGTAAGAATCAAGTTCCTTTTATTTCAAGTGTTTCTTACAAGTTTTTTTATCATTTCTGGAAACTATAATTGCGTATTTGAAGAGTTTTACCACAATTACAGAGTGTTCCTACAACTACATACTGAAATCGTCAGCATTTTAACTGATTCACACAGGAAACACCAGAGAAATTCGGCCTCCAATTGTAAACATAAACAGTATAGTCTTCACGTACAGTCTTTCTACACAACTTTTGAGCTGAATAAACCTGAATTCCTACTATTTGAAAGCGAACTCAAGTGAAAACTCACCCTAAACTAGATGGAGTTGTAAGTATTATCAGTTCTCTGGTCATGACCCAGCTTTCCACTGGTAAACTCCGTGATTGAAAACGGCTGGAAATGTAGTAAGTATAACTTTCCTTTCATTTCAAGTGTTTCTTACAAGTTTTTTATCATTTCTGGAAGCTATAATTGCGTATTTGAAGAGTTTTACCACAATTACAGAGTGTTCCTACAACTATATACTGGAATCGGCAGCATTTTAACTGATTCACAAAGAAAACACCAGAGAAAATCGGCTTCCAATTGTAAACATAAACTGTATAGTCTTCACTTAGAATCTTTCTACACAAATTTTGAGCTGTATAAACCTGAATTCCTAAAATTTGAAAGCGACCTCAATTGAAAACTCACCCTAAAATAGACTGAGTTTTAAGTATTATTAGTTTTCTGGTCATGACCCAGCTTTCCACTCGTAACCTCCGTGATTGAAAACGCCCAGAAATGTAGTAAGAATAAATTTCCTTTCATTTCAAGTGTTTCTTACAAGTTTTTTTTATCATTTCTGGAAACTATAATTGCGTATTTGAAGAGTTTTACCACAATTAGAGATTGTTCCTACAACTATATACTGGAATCGTCAGCATTTTAACTGATTCACACAGAAAACGCCAGAGAAATTCGGCCTCAATTTTAAACATAAACAGTATATTGCACACTTACAGTCTTTCTATACAAATTTTGAGCTGTATAAACCTGAAATCCTAATATTTGAAAGCCAATTCAAGTGAAAATTCTCCCTAAACTAGCCGGAGTTGTAAATATTATCAGTTTTCTGGCTATGTCCCACCTTTCCACTGGTAACCTCTGTGATTGAAAACGGCTGGAAATCTAGTAAGAATCTATTTGCTTTTATTTCAAGTGTTTCTTACAAGTTTCTTTATCATTTCTGGAAAGTATAATTGCGTATTTGAAGAGTTTTACCACAATTAGAGACTGTTCCTACAACTACATACTGGAATCGTCAGAATTTTAACTGATTCACACAGGAAACACCAGAGAAATTCGGCCTCCAATTGTAAACATAAACTGTATAGTCTTCATTTACAGTCTTTCTACACAAATTTTGAGCTGTATAAACCTGAATTCCTAATATTTGAAAGCGAACTCAAGTGAAAACTCACCCTAAAATAGACTGAGTTGTAAGTATTATCAGTTTTCTGGTCATGACCCAGCTTTCCACTGGTAACCTCCCTGATTGAAAACGCCCAGAAATGTAGTAAGAATCAAGTTCCTTTTATTTCAAGTGTTTCTTACGAGTTATTTATCATTTCTGGAAACTATAATTGCGTATTTGAAGAGTTTTACCACAATTAGAGAGTGTTCCTACAACTATATACTGGAATCGGCAGCATTTTAACTGATTCACTCAGAAAACGCCAGAGAAATTAGGCCTCAATTATAAACATAAACAGTATATTGCACACTTACAGTCTTTCTACACAACTTTTGAGCTGAATAAATCTGAATTCCTAATATTTGAAAGCGAACTCAAGTGAAAACTCACCCTAAACTAGATGGAGTTGTAAGTATTATCAGTTTTCTGGTCATGACCCAGCTTTCCACTGGTAAACTCCGTGATTGAAAACGGCTGGAAATTTAGTAAGTATAAATTTCCTTTCATTTCAAGTGTTTCTTACAAGTTTTTTATCATTTCTGGAAGCTATAATTGCGTATTTGAAGAGTTTTAGCACAATTAGAGAGTGTTCCTACAACTATATACTGGAATCGGCAGCATTTTAACTGATTCACACAGAAAACACCAGAGAAATTCGGCTTCCAATTGTAAACATAAACTGTATAGTCTTCACTTAGAATCTTTCTACACAAATTTTGAGCTGTATAAACCTGAATTCCTAAAATTTGAAAGCGACCTCAAGTGAAAACTCACCCTAAAATGGACTGAGTTTTAAGTATTATTAGTTTTCTGGTCATGACCCAGCTTTCCACTGGTAACCTCCGTGATTGAAAACGCCCAGAAATGTAGTAAGAATAAATTTCCTTTGATTTCATGTGTTTCTTACAAGTTTTTTTTATCATTTCTGGAAACTATAATTGCGTATTTGAAGAGTTTTACCACAATTAGAGATTGTTCCTACAACTATATACTGGAATCGTCAGCATTTTAACTGATTCCCACAGAAAACGCCAGAGAAATTCGGCCTCAATTTTAAACATAAACAATATATTGCACACTTACAGTCTTTCTATACAAATTTTGAGCTGTATAAGCCTGAAATCCTAATGTTTGAAAGCCAATTCAAGTGAAAACTCTCCCTAAACTAGCCGGAGTTGTAAATATTATCAGTTTTCTGGCTATGTCCCACCTTTCCACTGGTAACCTCCGTGATTGAAAACGGCTGGAAATGTAGTAAGAATCTATTTGCTTTTATTTCAAGTGTTTCTTACAAGTTTCTTTATCATTTCTGGAAAGTATAGTTGCGTATTTGAAGAGTTTTACCACAATTAGAGAGTGTTCCTACAACTACATACTGGAATCGTCAGCATTTTAACTGATTCACACAGGAAACACCAGAGAAATTCGGCCTCCAATTGTAAACATAAACAGTATAGTCCTCACTTACAGTCTTTCTACACAAATTTTGAGCTGAATAAACCTGAATTCCTAATATTTGAAAGCGAACTCAAGAGAAAACTCACTCTAAACTAGTTGGAGTTGTAAGTATTATCAGTTTTCTGGTCATTACCCAGATTTCCTGTGGTAACCTCCGTTATTGAAAACGGCTGGAAATGTAGTAAGAATCAAGTTCCTTTTATTTCAAGTGTTTCTTACAAGTTTTTTTATCATTTCTGGAAACTATAATTGCGTATTTGAAGAGTTTTACCACAATTAGAGAGTGTTCCTACAACTACATACTGAAATCGTCAGCATTTTAACTGATTCACACAGGAAACACCAGAGAAATTCGGCCTCCAATTGTAAACATAAACAGTATAGTCTTCACGTACAGTCTTTCTACACAACTTTTGAGCTGAATAAACCTGAATTCCTAATATTTGAAAGCGAACTCAAGTGAAAACTCACCCTAAACTAGATGGAGTTGTAAGTATTATCAGTTTTCTGGTCATGACCCAGCTTTCCACTGGTAAACTCCGTGATTGAAAACGGCTGGAAATGTAGTAAGTATAAATTTCCTTTCATTTCAAGTGTTTCTTACAAGTTTTTTATCATTTCTGGAAGCTATAATTGCGTATTTGAAGAGTTTTACCACAATTAGAGAGTGTTCCTACAACTATATACTGGAATCGGCAGCATTTTAACTGATTCACAAAGAAAACACCAGAGAAATTCGGCTTCCAATTGTAAACATAAACTGTATAGTCTTCACTTAGAATCTTTCTACACAAATTTTGAGCTGTATAAACCTGAATTCCTAAAATTTGAAAGCGACCTCAAGTGAAAACTCACCCTAAAATAGACTGAGTTTTAAGTATTATTAGTTTTCTGGTCATGACCCAGCTTTCCACTGGTAACCTCCGTGATTGAAAACGCCCAGAAATGTAGTAAGAATAAATTTCCTTTCATTTCAAGTGTTTCTTACAAGTTTTTTTTATCATTTCTGGAAACTATAATTGCGTATTTGAAGAGTTTTACCACAATTAGAGATTGTTCCTACAACTATATACTGGAATCGTCAGCATTTTAACTGATTCACACAGAAAACGCCAGAGAAATTCGGCCTCAATTTTAAACATAAACAATATATTGCACACTTACAGTCTTTCTATACAAATTTTGAGCTGTATAAACCTGAAATCCTAATATTTGAAAGCCAATTCAAGTGAAAATTCTCCCTAAACTAGCAAGAGTTGTAAATATTATCAGTTTTCTGGCTATGTCCCACCTTTCCACTGGTAACCTCCGTGATTGAAAACGGCTGGAAATCTAGTAAGAATCTATTTGCTTTTATTTCAAGTGTTTCTTACAAGTTTCTTTATCATTTCTGGAAAGTATAATTGCGTATTTGAAGAGTTTTACCCCAATTAGAGACTGTTCCTAAAACTACATACTGGAATCGTCAGAATTTTAACTGATTCACACAGGAAACACCAGAGAAATTCGGCCTCCAATTGTAAACATAAACTGTATAGTCTTCATTTACAGTCTTTCTACACAAATTTTGAGCTGTATAAACCTGAATTCCTAATATTTGAAAGCGAACTCAAGTGAAAACTCACCCTAAAATAGACTGAGTTGTAAGTATTATCAGTTTTCTGGTCATGACCCAGCTTTCCACTGGTAACCTCCCTGATTGAAAACGCCCAGAAATGTAGTAAGAATCAAGTTCCTTTTATTTCAAGTGTTTCTTACGAGTTATTTATCATTTCTGGAAACTATAATTGCGTATTTGAAGAGTTTTACCACAATTAGAGAGTGTTCCTACAACTATATACTGGAATCGGCAGCATTTTAACTGATTCACACAGAAAACGCCAGAGAAATTAGGCCTCAATTATAAACATAAACAGTATATTGCACACTTACAGTCTTTCTATACAAATTTTGAGCTGTATAAACCTGAAATCCTAATATTTGAAAGCCAATTCAAGTGAAAACTCTCCCTAAACTTGCCGGAGTTGTAAATATTATCAGTTTTCTGGCTATGTCCCACCTTTCCACTGGTAACCTCCGTGATTGAAAACGGCTGGGAATGTAGTAAGAATCTATTTGCTTTTATTTCAAGTGTTTCTTACAAGTTTCTTTATCATTTCTGGAAAGTATAATTGCGTATTTGAAGAGTTTTACCACAATTAGAGAGTGTTCCTACAACTATATACTGGAATCGTCAGCATTTTAACTGATTCACACAGGAAACACCAGAGAAATTCGGCCTCCAATTGTAAACATAAACTGTATAGTCTTCATTTACAGTCTTTCTACACAAATTTTGAGCTGTATAAACCTGAATTCCTAATATTTGAAAGCGAACTCAAGTGAAAACTCACCCTAAAATAGACTGAGTTGTAAGTATTATCAGTTTTCTGGTCATGACCCAGCTTTCCACTGGTAACCTCCCTGATTGAAAACGCCCAGAAATGTAGTAAGAATCAAGTTCCTTTTATTTCAAGTGTTTCTTACGAGTTATTTATCATTTCTGGAAACTATAATTGCGTATTTGAAGAGTTTTACCACAATTAGAGAGTGTTCCTACAACTATATACTGGAATCGTCAGCATTTTAACTGATTCACACAGAAAACGCCAGAGAAATTCGGCTTCCAATTGTAAACATAAACTGTATAGTCTTCACTTAGAATCTTTCTACACAAATTTTGAGCTGTATAAACCTGAATTCCTAACATTTGAAAGCGAACTCAAGTGAAAACTCACCCTAAACTAGCCGGAATTGTAAATATTATCAGTTTTCTGGCTATGTCCCACCTTTCCACTGGTAACCTCCGTGATTGAAAACGCCCAGAAATGTAGTAAGAATAAATTTCCTTTCATTTCATGTGTTTCTTACAAGTTTTTTTTATCATTTCTGGAAACTATAATTGCGTATTTGAAGAGTTTTACCACAATTAGACATTGTTCCTACAACTATATACTGGAATCGTCAGCATTTTAACTGATTCACACAGAAAACGCCAGAGAAATTCGGCCTCAATTTTAAACATAAACAATATATTGCACACTTACAGTCTTTCTATACAAATTTTGAGCTGTATAAACCTGAAATCCTAATGTTTGAAAGCCAATTCAAGTGAAAACTCTCCCTAAACTAGCCGGAGTTGTAAATATTATCAGTTTTCTGGCTATGTCCCACCTTTCCACTGGTAACCTCCGTGATTGAAAACGGCTGGAAATGTAGTAAGAATCTATTTGCTTTTATTTCAAGTGTTTCTTACAAGTTTCTTTATCATTTCTGGAAACTATAATTGCGTATTTGAAGAGTTTTACCACAATTAGAGAGTGTTCCTACAACTACATACTGGAATCGTCAGCATTTTAACTGATTCACACAGGAAACACCAGAGAAATTCGGCCTCCAATTGTAAACATAAACAGTATAGTCCTCACTTACAGTCTTTCTACACAAATTTTGAGCTGTATAAACCTGAATTCCTAATATTTGAAAGCGAACTCAAGAGAAAACTCACTCTAAACTAGTTGGAGTTGTAAGTATTATCAGTTTTCTGGTCATTACCCAGATTTCCTGTGGTAACCTCCGTGATTGAAAACGGCTGGAAATGTAGTAAGAATCAAGTTCCTTTTATTTCAAGTGTTTCTTACAAGTTTTTTATCATTTCTGGAAACTATAATTGCTTATTTGAAGAGTTTTACCACAATTAGAGAGTGTTCCTACAACTACATACTGAAATCGTCAGCATTTTAACTGATTCACACAGGAAACACCAGAGAAATTCGGCCTCCAATTGTAAACATAAACAGTATAGTCTTCACGTACAGTCTTTCTACACAACTTTTGAGCTGAATAAACCTGAATTCCTAATATTTGAAAGCGAACTCAAGTGAAAACTCACCCTAAACTAGATGGAGTTGTAAGTATTATCAGTTTTCTGGTCATGACCCAGCTTTCCACTGGTAAACTCCGTGATTGAAAACGGCTGGAAATGTAGTAAGTATAAATTTCCTTTCATTTCAAGTGTTTCTTACAAGTTTTTTATCATTTCTGGAAGCTATAATTGCGTATTTGAAGAGTTTTACCACAATTAGAGAGTGTTCCTACAACTATATACTGGAATCGGCAGCATTTTAACTGATTCACAGAAAACACCAGAGAAATTCGGCTTCCAATTGTAAACATAAACTGTATAGTCTTCACTTAGAATCTTTCTACACAAATTTTGAGCTGTATAAACCTGAATTCCTAAAATTTGAAAGCGACCTCAAGTGAAAACTCACCCTAAAATAGACTGAGTTGTAAGTATTATCAGTTTTCTGGTCATGACCCAGCTTTCCACTGGTAACCTCCCTGATTGAAAACGCCCAGAAATGTAGTAAGAATCAAGTTCCTTTTATTTCAAGTGTTTCTTATGAGTTATTTATCATTTCTGGAAACTATAATTGCGTATTTGAAGAGTTTTACCACAATTAGAGAGTGTTCCTACAACTATATACTGGAATCGGCAGCATTTTAACTGATTCACACAGAAAACGCCAGAGAAATTAGGCCTCAATTATAAACATAAACAGTATATTGCACACTTACAGTCTTTCTATACAAATTTTGAGCTGTATAAACCTGAAATCCTAATATTTGAAAGCCAATTCAAGTGAAAACTCTCCCTAAACTAGCCGGAGTTGTAAATATTATCAGTTTTCTGGCTATGTCCCACCTTTCCACTGGTAACCTCCGTGATTGAAAACGGCTGGAAATCTAGTAAGAATCTATTTGCTTTTATTTCAAGTGTTTCTTACAAGTTTCTTTATCATTTCTGGAAAGTATAATTGCGTATTTGAAGAGTTTTACCACAATTAGAGAGTGTTCCTACAACTACATACTGGAATCGTCAGAATTTTAACTGATTCATACAGGAAACACCAGAGAAATTCGGCCTCCAATTGTAAACATAAACTATATAGTCTTCATTTACAGTCTTTCTACACAAATTTTGAGCTGTATAAACCTGAATTCCTAATATTTGAAAGCGAACTCAAGTGAAAACTCACCCTAAAATAGACTGAGTTGTAAGTATTATCAGTTTTCTGGTCATGACCCAGCTTTCCACTGGTAACCTCCCTGATTGAAAACGCCCAGAAATGTAGTAAGAATCAAGTTCCTTTTATTTCAAGTGTTTCTTACGAGTTATTTATCATTTCTGGAAACTATAATTGCGTATTTGAAGAGTTTTACCACAATTAGAGAGTGTTCCTACAACTATATACTGGAATCGGCAGCATTTTAACTGATTCACACAGAAAACGCCAGAGAAATTAGGCCTCAATTATAAACATAAACAGTATATTGCACACTTACAGTCTTTCTATACAAATTTTGAGCTGTATAAACCTGAAATCCTAATATTTGAAAGCCAATTCAAGTGAAAACTCTCCCTAAACTAGCCGGAGTTGTAAATATTATCAGTTTTCTGGCTATGTCCCACCTTTCCACTGGTAACCTCCGTGATTGAAAACGGCTGGAAATGTAGTAAGAATCTATTTGCTTTTATTTCAAGTGTTTCTTACAAGTTTCTTTATCATTTCTGGAAAGTATAATTGCGTATTTGAAGAGTTTTACCACAATTAGAGACTGTTCCTACAACTACATACTGGAATCGTCAGAATTTTAACTGATTCACACAGGAAACACCAGAGAAATTCGGCCTCCAATTGTAAACATAAACTGTATAGTCTTCATTTACAGTCTTTCTACACAAATTTTGAGCTGTATAAACCTGAATTCCTAATATTTGAAAGCGAACTCAAGTGAAAACTCACCCTAAAATAGACTGAGTTGTAAGTATTATCAGTTTTCTGGTCATGACCCAGCTTTCCACTGGTAACCTCCCTGATTGAAAACGCCCAGAAATGTAGTAAGAATCAAGTTCCTTTTATTTCAAGTGTTTCTTACGAGTTATTTATCATTTCTGGAAACTATAATTGCGTATTTGAAGAGTTTTACCACAATTAGAGAGTGTTCCTACAACTATATACTGGAATCGTCAGCATTTTAACTGATTCACACAGAAAACGCCAGAGAAATTCGGCCTCAATTTTAAACATAAACAATATATTGCACACTTACAGTCTTTCTATACAAATTTTGAGCTGTATAAACCTGAATTCCTAAAATTTGAAAGCGAACTCAAGTGAAAACTCACCCTAAACTAGCCGGAATTGTAAATATTATCAGTTTTCTGGCTATGTCCCACCTTTCCACTGGTAACCTCCGTGATTGAAAACGGCTGGAAATGTAGTAAGAATCTATTTGCTTTTATTTCAAGTGTTTCTTACAAGTTTCTTTATCATTTCTGGAAAGTATAATTGCGTATTTGAAGAGTTTTACCACAATTAGAGAGTGTTTCTACAACTATATACTGGAATCGTCAGCATTTTAACTGATTCACACAGAAAACGTCCGAAAAATTAGGCCTCAATTTTAAACGTAAACAGTATATTGCACACTTACAGTCTTTCTATACAAATTTTGAGCTGTATAAACCTGAAATCCTAATATTTGAAAGCCAATTCAAGTGAAAACTCTCCCTAAACTAGCCGGAGTTGTAAATATTATCAGTTTTCTGGCTATGTCCCACCTTTCCACTGGTAACCTCCGTGATTGAAAACGGCTGGAAATCTAGTAAGAATCTATTTGCTTTTATTTCAAGTGTTTCTTACAAGTTTCTTTATCATTTCTGGTAAGTATAATTGCGTATTTGAAGAGTTTTACCACAATTAGAGACTGTTCCTACAACTACATACTGGAATCGTCAGAATTTTAACTGATTCACACAGGAAACACCAGAGAAATTCGGCCTCCAATTGTAAACATAAACTGTATAGTCTTCATTTACAGTCTTTCTACACAAATTTTGAGCTGTATAAACCTGAATTCCTAATATTTGAAAGCGAACTCAAGTGAAAACTCACCCTAAAATAGACTGAGTTGTAAGTATTATCAGTTTTCTGGTCATGACCCAGCTTTCCACTGGTAACCTCCCTGGTTGAAAACGCCCAGAAATGTAGTAAGAATCAAGTTCCTTTTATTTCAAGTGTTTCTTACGAGTTATTTATCATTTCTGGAAACTATAATTGCGTATTTGAAGAGTTTTACCACAATTAGAGAGTGTTCCTACAACTATATACTGGAATCGTCAGCATTTTAACTGATTCACACAGAAAACGCCAGAGAAATTCGGCCTCAATTTTAAACATAAACAATATATTGCACACTTACAGTCTTTCTATACAAATTTTGAGCTGTATAAACCTGAATTCCTAAAATTTGAAAGCGAACTCAAGTAAAAACTCACCCTAAACTAGCCGGAATTGTAAATATTATCAGTTTTCTGGCTATGTCCCACCTTTCCACTGGTAACCTCCGTGATTGAAAACGGCTGGAAATGTAGTAAGAATCTATTTGCTTTTATTTCAAGTGTTTCTTACAAGTTTCTTTATCATTTCTGGAAAGTATAATTGCGTATTTGAAGAGTTTTACCACAATTAGAGACTGTTCCTACAACTACATACTGGAATCGTCAGCATTTTAACTGATTCACACAGGAAACACCAGAGAAATTCGGCCTCCAATTGTAAACATAAACAGTATAGTCCTCACTTACAGTCTTTCTACACAAATTTTGAGCTGTATAAACCTGAATTCCTAATATTTGAAAGCGAACTCAAGAGAAAACTCACTCTAAACTAGTTGGAGTTGTAAGTATTATCAGTTTTCTGGTCATTACCCAGATTTCCTGTGGTAACCTCCGTGATTGAAAACGGCTGGAAATGTAGTAAGAATCAAGTTCCTTTTATTTCAAGTGTTTCTTACAAGTTTTTTATCATTTCTGGAAACTATAATTGCGTATTTGAAGAGTTTTACCACAATTACAGAGTGTTCCTACAACTACATACTGAAATCGTCAGCATTTTAACTGATTCACACAGGAAACACCAGAGAAATTCGGCCTCCAATTGTAAACATAAACAGTATAGTCTTCACGTACAGTCTTTCTACACAACTTTTGAGCTGAATAAACCTGAATTCCTAATATTTGAAAGCGAACTCAAGTGAAAACTCACCCTAAACTAGATGGAGTTGTAAGTATTATCAGTTTTCTGGTCATGACCCAGCTTTCTACTGGTAAACTCCGTGATTGAAAACGGCTGGAAATGTAGTAAGTATAAATTTCCTTTCATTTCAAGTGTTTCTTACAAGTTTTTTATCATTTCTGGAAGCTATAATTGCGTATTTGAAGAGTTTTACCACAATTAGAGAGTGTTCCTACAACTATATACTGGAATCGGCAGCATTTTAACTGATTCACAAAGAAAACACCAGAGAAATTCGGCTTCCAATTGTAAACATAAACTGTATAGTCTTCACTTAGAATCTTTCTACACAAATTTTGAGCTGTATAAACCTGAATTCCTAAAATTTGAAAGCGACCTCAAGTGAAAACTCACCCTAAAATAGACTGAGTTTTAAGTATTATTAGTTTTCTGGTCATGACCCAGCTTTCCACTGGTAACCTCCGTGATTGAAAACGCCCAGAAATGTAGTAAGAATAAATTTCCTTTCATTTCAAGTGTTTCTTACAAGTTTTTTTTATCATTTCTGGAAACTATAATTGCATATTTGAAGAGTTTTACCACAATTAGAGATTGTTCCTACAACTATATACTGGAATCGTCAGCATTTTAACTGATTCACACAGAAAACGCCAGAGAAATTCGGCCTCAATTTTAAACATAAACAATATATTGCACACTTACAGTCTTTCTATACAAATTTTGAGCTGTATAAACCTGAAATCCTAATATTTGAAAGCCAATTCAAGTGAAAACTCTCCCTAAACTAGCCGGAGTTGTAAATATTATCAGTTTTCTGGCTATGTCCCACCTTTCCACTGGTAACCTCCGTGATTGAAAACGGCTGGAAATGTAGTAAGAATCTATTTGCTTTTATTTCAAGTGTTTCTTACAAGTTTCTTTATCATTTCTGGAAAGTATAATTGCGTATTTGAAGAGTTTTACCACAATTAGAGACTGTTCCTACAACTACATACTGGAATCGTCAGAATTTTAACTGATTCACACAGGAAACACCAGAGAAATTCGGCCTCCAATTGTAAACATAAACTGTATAGTCTTCATTTACAGTCTTTCTACACAAATTTTGAGCTGTATAAACCTGAATTCCTAATATTTGAAAGCGAACTCAAGTGAAAACTCACCCTAAAATAGACTGAGTTGTAAGTATTATCAGTTTTCTGGTCATGACCCAGCTTTCCACTGGTAACCTCCCTGATTGAAAACGCCCAGAAATGTAGTAAGAATCAAGTTCCTTTTATTTCAAGTGTTTCTTATGAGTAATTTATCATTTCTGGAAACTATAATTGCGTATTTGAAGAGTTTTACCACAATTAGAGAGTGTTCCTACAACTATATACTGGAATCGGCAGCATTTTAACTGATTCACACAGAAAACGCCAGAGAAATTAGGCCTCAATTATAAACATAAACAGTATATTGCACACTTACAGTCTTTCTATACAAATTTTGAGCTGTATAAACCTGAAATCCTAATATTTGAAAGCCAATTCAAGTGAAAACTCTCCCTAAACTAGCCGGAGTTGTAAATATTATCAGTTTTCTGGCTATGTCCCACCTTTCCACTGGTAACCTCCGTGATTGAAAACGGCTGGAAATGTAGTAAGAATAAATTTCTTTTCATTTCAAGTGTTTCTTACAAGTTTTTTATCATTTCTGGAAGCTATAATTGCGTATTTGAAGAGTTTTACCACAATTAGAGAGTGTTCCTACAACTATATACTGGAATCGGCAGCATTTTAACTGATTCACACAGAAAACACCATAGAAATTCGGCCTCCAATTGTAAACATAAACTGTATAGTCTTCATTTACAGTCTTTCTACACAAATTTTGAGCTGTATAAACCTGAATTCCTAGTATTTGAAAGCGAACTCAAGTGAAAACTCACCCTAAAATAGACTGAGTTTTAAGTATTATCAATTTTCTGGCCATGACCCAGCTTTCCACTGGTAACCTCCGTGATGGAAAACGCCCAGAAATGTAGTAAGAATCAAGTTCCTTTTATTTCAAGTGTTTCTTACGAGTTATTTATCATTACTGGAAATAATAATTGCGTATTTGAAGAGTTTTACCACAATTAGAGATTGTTCCTACAACTACATACTGGAACCGTCAGCATTTTAACTGATTCACACAGAAAACGCCAGAGATATTCGGCCTCAATTTTAAACATAAACAATATATTGCACACTTACAGTCTTTCTATACAAATTTTGAGCTGAATAAACCTGAAATCCTAATGTTTGAAAGCCAATTCAAGTGAAAACTCTCCCTAACCTAGCCGAAGTTGTAAATATTATCAGGTTTCTGGCTATGCCCCACCTTTCCACTGGTAACCTCCTTGATTGAAAACGCCTGGAAATGTACTAAGAATCTATTTGCTTTTATTTCAAGTGTTTCTTACAAGTTTCCTTATCATTTCTGGAAAGTATAATTGCGTATTTGAAGAGTTTTACCACAATTAGAGAGTGTTCCTACAACTACATACTGGAATCGTCAGAATTTTAACTGATTCACACAGAAAACACCAGAGAAATTCGGCCTCCAATTGTAAACATAAACTGTATAGTCTTAATTTACAGTCTTTCTACACAAATTTTGAGCTGTATAAACCTGAATTCCTAATATTTGAAAGCGACCTCAAGTGAAAACTCACTCTAAACTAGATGGAGTTGTAAGTATTATCAGTTTTCTGGTCATTACCCAGATTTCCTGTGGTAACCTCCGTGATTGAAAATGGCTGGAAATGTAGTAAGAATCAAGTTCCTTTTATTTCAAGTGTTTCTTACGAGTTATTTATCATTTCTGGAAACTATAATTGCGTATTTGAAGAGTTTTACCACAATAAGAGATTGTTCCTACAACTATATACTGGAATCGTTAGCATTTTAACTGATTCACACAGAAAACGCCAGAGAAATTCGGCCTCAATTTTAAACATAAACAATATATTGCACACTTACAGTCTTTCTATACAAATTTTGAGCTGTATAAACCTGAAATCCTAATGTTTGAAAGCCAATTCAAGTGAAAACTCTCCCTAAACTAGCCGAAGTTGTAAATATTATCATTTTTCTGGCTATGTCCCACCTTCCCACTGGTAACCTCCGTGATTGAAAACGGCTGGAAATGTAGTAAGAATTTATTTGCTTTTATTTCAAGTGTTTCTTATAAGTTTTTTATCATTACTGGAAACAATAATTGCGTACTTGAAGAGTTTTACCACAATTAGAGAGTGTTCCTACAACTACATACTGGAATCGTCAGCATTTTAACTGATTCACACAGGAAACACCAGAGAAATTCGGCCTCCAATTGTAAACATAAACAGTATAGTCTTCACGTACAGTCTTTCTACACAAATTTTGAGCTGAATAAACCTGAATTCCTAATATTTGAAAGCGAACTCAAGTGAAAACTCACTCTAAACTAGATGGAGTTGTAAGTATTATCAGTTTTCTGGTCATTACCCAGATTTCCTGTGGTAACCTCCGTGATTGAAAACGGCTGGAAATGTAGTAAGAATCAAGTTCCTTTTATTTCAAGTGTTTCTTACGAGTTATTTATCATTTCTGGAAACTATAATTGCGTATTTGAAGAGTTTTTCCACAATTACAGAGTGTT
The DNA here is from genome assembly GCF_963259705.1 of Myotis daubentonii. Classification (NCBI taxonomy): domain Eukaryota; kingdom Metazoa; phylum Chordata; class Mammalia; order Chiroptera; family Vespertilionidae; genus Myotis; species Myotis daubentonii. Next base: position 76,014,363 of record NC_081861.1, on the reverse strand, counting down.
CCTACAACTACATACTGGAATCGTCAGCATTTTAACTGATTCACACAGGAAACACCAGAGAAATTCGGCCTCCAATTGTAAACATAAACAGTATAGTCTTCACGTACAGTCTTTCTACACAAATTTTGAGCTGAATAAACCTGAATTCCTACTATTTGAAAGCGAACTCAAGTGAAAACTCACCCTAAACTAGACGGAGTTGTAAGTATTATCAGTTTTCTGGTCATGACCCAGCTTTCCACTGGTAAACTCCGTGACTGAAAACAGCTGGAAATGTAGTAAGAATAAATTTCCTTTCATTTCAAGTGTTTCTTACAAGTTTTTTATCATTTCTGGAAACTATAATTGCGTATTTGAAGAGTTTTACCACAATTAGAGAGTGTTCCTACAACTATATACTGGAATTGTCAGCATTTTAACTGATTCACACAGAAAACGCCAGAAAAATTAGGCCTCAATTTTAAGCATAAACAGTATATTGCACACTTACAGTCTTTCTATACAAATTTTGAGCTGTATAAACCTGAAATCCTAATATTTGAAAGCCAATTCAAGTGAAAACTCTCCCTAAACTAGCCGGAGTTGTAAATATGATCAGTTTTCTGGCTATGTCCCACCTTTCCACTGGTAACCTCCGTGATTGAAAACGGCTGGAAATCTAGTAAGAATCTATTTGCTTTTATTTCAAGTGTTTCTTACAAGTTTCTTTATCATTTCTGGAAAGTATAATTGCGTATTTGAAGAGTTTTACCACAATTAGAGACTGTTCCTACAACTACATACTGGAATCGTCAGAATTTTAACTGATTCACACAGGAAACACCAGAGAAATTCGGCCTCCAATTGTAAACATAAACTGTATAGTCTTCATTTACAGTCTTTCTACACAAATTTTGAGCTGTATAAACCTGAATTCCTAATATTTGAAAGCGAACTCAAGTGAAAACTCACCCTAAAATAGACGGAGTTTTAAGTATTATCAGTTTTCTGGTCATGACCCAGCTTTCCACTGGTAACCTCCGTGATTGAAAACGCCCAGAAATGTAGTAAGAATCAAGTTCCTTTTATTTCAAGTGTTTCTTACGAGTTATTTATCATTTCTGGAAACTATAATTGCGTATTTGAAGAGTTTTACCACAATTACAGAGTGTTCCTACAACTACATACTGGAATCGTCAGCATTTTAACTGATTCACAAAGGAAACACCAGAGAAATTCGGCCTCAATTTTAAACATAAACAGTATATTGAACACTTACAGTCTTTCTATACAAATTTTGAGCTGTATAAACCTGAAATCCTAATATTTGAAAGCCAATTCAAGTGAAAACTCTCCCTAAACTAGCCGGAGTTGTAAATATTATCAGTTTTCTGGCTATGTCCCACCTTTCCACTGGTAACCTCCGTGATTGAAAACGGCTGGAAATCTAGTAAGAATCTATTTGCTTTTATTTCAAGTGTTTCTTCAAGTTTCTTTATCATTTCTGGAAAGTAAAATTGCGTATTTGAAGAGTTTTACCACAATTAGAGAGTGTTCCTACAACTACATACTGGAATCGTCAGCATTTTAACTGATTCACACAGGAAACACCAGAGAAATTCGGCCTCCAATTGTAAACATAAACTGTATAGTCTTCATTTACAGTCTTTCTACACAAATTTTGAGCTGTATAAACCTGAATTCCTAATATTTGAAAGCGAACTCAAGTGAAAACTCACCCTAAAATAGACTGAGTTTTAAGTATTATCAGTTTTCTGGTCATGACCCAGCTTTCCACTGGTAAACTCCGTGATTGAAAACAGCTGGAAATGTAGTAAGAATAAATTTCCTTTCATTTCAAGTGTTCTTTACAAGTTTTTTATCATTTCTGGAAACTATAATAGCGTATTTGAAGAGTTTTACGACAATTAGAGAGTGTTCCTACAACTATATACTGGAATCATCAGCATTTTAACTGATTCACACAGAAAACGCCAGAAAAATTAGGCCTCAATTTTAAACATAAACAGTATATTGCACACTTACAGTCTTTCTATACAAATTTTGAGCTGTATAAACCTGAAATCCTAATATTTGAAAGCCAATTCAAGTGAAAACTCTCCCTAAACTAGCCGGAGTTGTAAATATTATCAGTTTTCTGGCTATGTCCCACCTTTCCACTGGTAACCTCCGTGATTGAAAAGGGCTGGAAATCTAGTAAGAATCTATTTGCTTTTATTTCAAGTGTTTCTTACAAGTTTCTTTATCATTTCTGGAAAGTATAATTGCGTATTTGAACAGTTTTACCACAATTAGAGACTGTTCCTACAACTACATACTGGAATCGTCAGCATTTTAACTGATTCACACAGGAAACACCAGAGAAATTCGGCCTCCATTTGTAAACATAAACAGTATAGTCCTCACTTACAGTCTTTCTACACAAATTTTGAGCTGAGGAAACCTGAATTCCTACTATTTGAAAGCGAACTCAAGTGAAAACTCACCCTAAACTAGACGGAGTTGTAAGTATTATCAGTTTTCTGGTCATGACCCAGCTTTCCACTGGTAAACTCCGTGATTGAAAACAGCTGGAAATGTAGTAAGAATAAATTTCCTTTCATTTCAAGTGTTTCTTACAAGATTCGTTATCATTTCTGGAAAGTATAATTGAGTATTTGAAGAGTTTTACCACAATTAGAGAGTGTTCCTACAACTACATACTGGAATCGTCAGCACTTTAACTGATTCACACAGGAAACACCAGAGAAATTCGGCCTCCAATTGTAAACATAAACAGTATAGTCTTCACGTACAGTCTTTCTACACAAATTTTGAGCTGAATAAACCTGAATTCCTACTATTTGAAAGCGAACTCAAGTGAAAACTCACCATAAACTAGACGAAGTTGTAAGTATTATCAGTTTTCTGGTCATGACCCAGCTTTCCACTGGTAAACTCCGTGATTGAAAACAGCTGGAAATGTAGTAAGAATAAATTTCCTTTCATTTCAAGTGTTTCTTACAAGTTTTTTATCATTTCTGGAAACTATAATTGTGTATTTGAAGAGTTTTACCACAATTAGAGAGTGTTCCTACAACTACATACTGGAATCGTCAGCATTTTAACTGATTCACACAGGAAACACCAGAGAAATTCGGCCTCCATTTGTAAACATAAACAGTATAGTCCTCACTTACAGTCTTTCTACACAAATTTTGAGCTGAGGAAACCTGAATTCCTACTATTTGAAAGCGAACTCAAGTGAAAACTCACCCTAAACTAGACGGAGTTGTAAGTATTATCAGTTTTCTGGTCATGACCCAGCTTTCCACTGGTAAACTCCGTGATTGAAAACAGCTGGAAATGTAGTAAGAATAAATTTCCTTTCATTTCAAGTGTTTCTTACAAGATTCGTTATCATTTCTGGAAAGTATAATTGAGTATTTGAAGAGTTTTACCACAATTAGAGAGTGTTCCTACAACTACATACTGGAATCGTCAGCATTTTAACTGATTCACACAGGAAACACCAGAGAAATTCGGCCTCCAATTGTAAACATAAACAGTATAGTCTTCACGTACAGTCTTTCTACACAAATTTTGAGCTGAATAAACCTGAATTCCTACTATTTGAAAGCGAACTCAAGTGAAAACTCACCATAAACTAGACGAAGTTGTAAGTATTATCAGTTTTCTGGTCATGACCCAGCTTTCCACTGGTAAACTCCGTGATTGAAAACAGCTGGAAATGTAGTAAGAATAAATTTCCTTTCATTTCAAGTGTTTCTTACAAGTTTTTTATCATTTCTGGAAACTATAATTGTGTATTTGAAGAGTTTTACCACAATTAGAGAGTGTTCCTACAACTATATACTGGAATTGTCAGCATTTTAACTGATTCACACAGAAAACGCCAGAAAAATTAGGCCTCAATTTTAAAAATAAACAGTATATTGCACACTTACAGTCTTTCTATACAAATTTTGAGCTGTATAAACCTGAATTCCTAATATTTGAAAGCGAACTCAAGTGAAAACTCACCCTAAAATAGACTGAGTTTTAAGTATTATCAATTTTCTGGTCATGACCCAGCTTTCCACTGGTAACCTCCGTGATGGAAAACTCCCAGAAATGTAGTAAGAATCAACTTCCTTTTATTTCAAGTGTTTCTTACAAGTTATTTATCATTAGTGGAAATAATAATTGCGTATTTGAAGAGTTTTACCACAATTAGAGAGTGTTCCTACAACTACATACTGGAATCGTCAGCATTTTAACTGATTCACACAGGAAACACCAGAGAAATTCGGCCTCCATTTGTAAACATAAACAGTATAGTCCTCACTTACAGTCTTTCTACACAAATTTTGAGCTGAGGAAACCTGAATTCCTACTATTTGAAAGCGAACTCAAGTGAAAACTCACCCTAAACTAGACGGAGTTGTAAGTATTATCAGTTTTCTGGTCATGACCCAGCTTTCCACTGGTAAACTCCGTGATTGAAAACGGCTGGAAATGTAGTAAGAATAAATTTCCGTTCATTTCAAGTGTTTCTTACAAGTTTTTTATCATTTCTGGAAGCTATAATTGCGTATTTGAAGAGTTTTACCACAATTAGAGAGTGTTCCTACAACTATATACTGGAATCGGCAGCATTTTAACTGATTCACACAGAAAACACCAGAGAAATTCAGCTTCTAATTGTAAACATAAACTGTATAGTCTTCACTTAGAATCTTTCTACACAAATTTTGAGCTGTATAAACCTGAATTCCTAAAATTTGAAAGCGAACTCAAGTGAAAACTCACCCTAAAATAGACTGAGTTTTAAGTATTATCAGTTTTCTGGTCATGACCAGCTTTCCACTGGTAAACTCCGTGATTGAAAACGCCCAGAAATGTAGTAAAAATAAATTTCCTTTCATTTCAAGTGTTTCTTACAAGTTTTTTTTATCATTTCTGTAAACTATAATTGCGTAATTGAAGAGTTTTACCACAATTAGAGAGTGTTCCTAAACTATATACTGGAATCGTCAGCATTTTAACTGATTAACACAGAAAACGCCAGAAAAATTAGACCTCAATTTTAAACATAAACAGTATATTGCACACTTACAGTCTTTCTATACAAATTTTGAGCTGTATAAACCTGAAATCCTAATGTTTGAAAGCCAATTCAAGTGAAAACTCTCCCTAAACTAGCCGGAGTTTTAAATATTATCAGTTTTCTGGCTATGTCCCACCTTTCCACTGGTAACCTCCGTGATTGAAAACGGCTGGAAATGTAGTAAGAATCTATTTGCTTTTATTTCAAGTGTTTCTTATAAGTTTTTTATCATTACTGGAAACAATAATTGCGTATTTGAAGAGTTTTACCACAATTAGAGAGTGTTCCTACAACTACATACTGGAATCGTCAGCATTTTAACTGATTCACACAGGAAACACCAGAGAAATTCGGCCTCCAATTGTAAACATAAACAGTATAGTCCTCACTTACAGTCTTTCTACACAAATTTTGAGCTGTATAAACCTGAATTCCTAATATTTGAAAGCGAACTCAAGTGAAAACGCACCCTAAACTAGACGGAGTTGTAAGTATTATCAGTTTTCTGGTCATGTCCCAGCTTTCCACTGGTAAACTCCGTGATTGAAAACAGCTGGAAATGTAGTAAGAATAAATTTCCTTTCATTTCAAGTGTTTCTTACAAGTTTTTTATCATTTCTGGAAACTATAATTGCGTATTTGAAGAGTTTTACCACAATTAGAGAGTGTTCCTACAACTATATACTGGAATCGTCAGCATTTTAACTGATTCACACAGAAAACGCCAGAAAAATTAGGCCTCAATTTTAAACATAAACAGTATATTGCACACTTACAGTCTTTCTATACAAATTTTGAGCTGTATAAACCTGAAATCCTAATATTTGAAAGCCAATTCAAGTGAAAACTCTCCCTAAACTAGCCGGAGTTGTAAATATTATCAGTTTTCTGGCTATGTCCCACATTTCCACTGGTAACCTCCGTGATTGAAAACGGCTGGAAATGTAGTAAGAATCTATTTGCTTTTATGTCAAGTGTTTCTTACAAGTTTCTTTATCATTTCTGGAAAGTATAATTGCGTATTGAAGAGTTTTACCACAATTAGAGACTGTTCCTACCACTACATACTGGAATCGTCAGCATTTTAACTGATTCACACAGGAAACACCAGAGAAATTCGGTTTCTAATCGTAAACATAAACTGTATAGTCTTCATTTACAGTCTTTCTACACAAATTTTGAGCTGTATAAACCTGAATTCCTAATATTTGAAAGCGAACTCAAGTGAAAACTCACCCTAAAATAGACTGAGTTTTAAGTATTATCAGATTTCTGGTCATTACCCAGATTTCCTGTGGTAACCTCCGTGATTGAAAACGGCTGGAAATGTAGTAAGAATCAAGTTCCTTTTATTTCAAGTGTTTCTTACGAGTTATTTATCATTTCTGGAAACTATAATTGCGTATTTGAAGAGTTTTACCACAATTACAGAGTGTTCCTACAACTACATACTGGAATCGTCAGCATTTTAACTGATTCACACAGGAAACACCAGAGAAATTCGGCCTCCAATTGTAAACATAAACAGTATAGTCTTCACGTACAGTCTTTCTACACAACTTTTGAGCTGAATAAACCTAAAGTCCTAATATTTGAAAGCGAACTCAAGTGAAAACTCACCCTAAACTAGATGGAGTTGTAAGTATTATCAGTTTTCTGGTCATGACCCAGCTTTCCACTGGTAAACTCCGTGATTGAAAACGGCTGGAAATGTAGTAAGAATAAATTTCCTTTTATTTCAAGTGTTTCTTACAAGTTTTTTATCATTTCTGGAAGCTATAATTGCGTATTTGAAGAGTTTTACCACAATTAGAGAGTGTTCCTACAACTATATACTGGAATCGGCAGCATTTTAACTGATTCACACAGAAAACACCAGAGAAATTCGGCTTCCAATTGTAAACATAAACTGTATAGTCTTCACTTAGAATCTTTCTACACAAATTTTGAGCTGTATAAACCTGAATTCCTAAAATTTGAAAGCGAACTCAAGTGAAAACTCACCCTAAAATAGACTGAGTTTTAAGTATTATCAGTTTTCTGGTCATGACCAGCTTTCCACTGGTAACCTCCGTGATTGAAAACGCCCAGAAATGTAGTAAGAATAAATTTCCTTTCATTTCAAGTGTTTCTTACAAGTTTTTTTTATCATTTCTGTAAACTATAATTGCGTAATTGAAGAGTTTTACCACAATTAGAGAGTGTTCCTACAACTATATACTGGAATCGTCAGCATTTTAACTGATTCACACAGAAAACGCCAGAAAAATTAGGCCTCAATTTTAAACATAAACAGTATATTGCACACTTACAGTCTTTCTATACAAATTTTGAGCTGTATAAACCTGAAATCCTAATGTTTGCAAGCCAATTCAAGTGAAAACTCTCCCTAAACTAGCCGGAGTTTTAAATATTATCAGCTTTCTGGCTATGTCCCACCTTTCCACTGGTAACCTCCGTGATTGAAAACGGCTGGAAATGTAGTAAGAATCTATTTGCTTTTATTTCAAGTGTTTCTTATAAGTTTTTTATCATTATGGAAACAATAATTGCGTATTTGAAGAGTTTTACCACAATTAGAGAGTGTTCCTACAACTACATACTGGAATCGTCAGCATTTTAACTGATTCACACAGGAAACACCAGAGAAATTCGGCCTCCAATTGTAAACATAAACAGTATAGTCCTCACTTACAGTCTTTCTACACAAATTTTGAGCTGTATAAACCTGAATTCCTAATATTTGAAAGCGAACTCAAGTGAAAACTCACTCTAAACTAGATGGAGTTGTAAGTATTATCAGTTTTCTGGTCATTACCCAGATTTCCTGTGGTAACCTCCGTGATTGAAAACGGCTGGAAATGTAGTAAGAATCAAGTTCCTTTTATTTCAAGTGTTTCTTACGAGTTATTTATCATTTCTGGAAACTATAATTGCGTATTTGAAGAGTTTTACCACAATTACAGAGTGTTCCTACAACTACATACTGGAATCGTCAGCATTTTAACTGATTCACACAGGAAACACCAGAGAAATTCGGCCTCCAATTGTAAACATAAACAGTATAGTCTTCACATACAGTCTTTCTACACAAATTTTGAGCTGAATAAACCTGAATTCCTAATATTTGAAAGCGAACTCAAGTGAAAACTCACCCTATACTAGACGGAGTTGTAAGTATTATCAGTTTTCTGGTCATGACCCAGCTTTCCACTGGTAAACTCCGTGATTTAAAACAGCTGGAAATGTAGTAAGAATAAATTTCCTTTCATTTCAAGTGTTTCTTACAAGATTCGTTATCATTTCTGGAAAGTATAATTGCGTATTTGAAGAGTTTTACCACAATTAGAGAGTGTTCCTACAACTACATACTGGAATCGTCAGCATTTTAACTGATTCACACAGGAAACACCAGAGAAATTCGGCCTCCAATTGTAAACATAAACAGTATAGTCCTCACTTACAGTCTTTCTACACAAATTTTGAGCTGTATAAACCTGAATTCCTAATATTTGAAAGCGAACTCAAGTGAAAACTCACTCTAAACTAGTTGGAGTTGTAAGTATTATCAGTTTTCTGGTCATTACCCAGATTTCCTGTGGTAACCTCCGTGATTGAAAACGGCTGGAAATGTAGTAAGAATCAAGTTCCTTTTATTTCAAGTGTTTCTTACAAGTTTTTTATCATTTCTGGAAACTATAATTGCGTATTTGAAGAGTTTTACCACAACTACAGAGTGTTCCTACAGCTACATACTGAAATCGTCAGCATTTAAACTGATTCACACAGGAAACACCAGAGAAATTCGGCCTCCAATTGTAAACATAAACTGTATAGTCTTCACGTACAGTCTTTCTACACAACTTTTGAGCTGAATAAACCTGAATTCCTACTATTTGAAAGCGAACTCAAGTGAAAACTCACCCTAAACTTGATGGAGTTGTAAGTATTATCAGTTTTCTGGTCATGACCCAGCTTTCCACTGGTAAACTCCGTGATTGAAAACGGCTGGAAATGTAGCAAGAATAAATTTCCGTTCATTTCAAGTGTTTCTTACAAGTTTTTTATCATTTCTGGAAGCTATAATTGCGTATTTGAAGAGTTTTACCACAATTAGAGAGTGTTCCTACAACTATATACTGGAATCGGCAGCATTTTAACTGATTCACACAGAAAACACCAGAGAAATTCGGCTTCTAATTGTAAACATAAACTGTATAGTCTTCACTTAGAATCTTTCTACACAAATTTTGAGCTGTATAAACCTGAATTCCTAAAATTTGAAAGCGAACTCAAGTGAAAACTCACCCTAAAATAGACTGAGTTTTAAGTATTATCAGTTTTCTGGTCATGACCAGCTTTCCACTGGTAACCTCCGTGATTGAAAACGCCCAGACATGTAGTAAAAATAAATTTCCTTTCATTTCAAGTGTTTCTTACAAGTTTTTTTTTATCATTTCTGTAAACTATAATTGCGTAATTGAAGAGTTTTACCACAATTAGAGAGTGTTCCTAAACTATATACTGGAATCGTCAGCATTTTAACTGATTCACACAGAAAACGCCAGAAAAATTAGGCCTCAATTTTAAACATAAACAGTATATTGCACACTTACAGTCTTTCTATACAAATTTTGAGCTGTATAAACCTGAAATCCTAATGTTTGAAAGAAAATTCAAGTGAAAACTCTCCCTAAACTAGCCGGAGTTTTAAATATTATCAGTTTTCTGGTTATGTCCCACCTTTCCACTGGTAACCTCCGTGATTGAAAACGGCTGGAAATGTAGTAAGAATCTATTTGCTTTTATTTCAAGTGTTTCTTATAAGTTTTTTATCATTACTGGAAACAATAATTGCGTATTTGAAGAGTTTTACCACAATTAGAGAGTGTTCCTACAACTACATACTGGAATCGTCAGCATTTTAACTGATTCACACAGGAAACACCAGAGAAATTCGGCCTCCAATTGTAAACATAAACAGTATAGTCCTCACTTACAGTCTTTCTACACAAATTTTGAGCTGTATAAACCTGAATTCCTAATATTTGAAAGCGAACTCAAGTGAAAACTCACCCTAAACTAGACGGAGTTGTAAGTATTATCAGTTTTCTGGTCATGACCCAGCTTTCCACTGGTAAACTCCGTGATTGAAAACAGCTGGAAATGTAGTAAGAATAAATTTCCTTTCATTTCAAGTGTTTCTTACAAGTTTTTTATCATTTCTGGAAACTATAATTGCGTATTTGAAGAGTTTTACCACAATTAGAGAGTGTTCCTACAACTAAATACTGGAATCGTCAGCATTTTAACTGATTAACACAGAACACACCAGAAAAATTAGGCCTCAATTTTAAACATAAACAGTATATTGCACACTTACAGTCTTTCTATACAAATTTTGAGCTGTATAAACCTGAAATCCTAATATTTGAAAGCCAATTCAAGTGAAAACTCTCCCTAAACTACCCGGAGTTGTAAATATTATCAGTTTTCTGGCTATGTCCCACATTTCCACTGGTAACCTCCGTGATTGACAACGGCTGGAAATGTAGTAAGAATCTATTTGCTTTTATTTCAAGTGTTTCTTACAAGTTTCTTTATCATTTCTGGAAAGTATAATTGCGTATTGAAGAGTTTTACCACAATTAGAGACTGTTCCTACAACTACATACTGGAATCGTCAGCATTTCAACTGATTCACACAGGAAACACCAGAGAAATTCGGCCTCCAATTGTAAACATAAACTGTATAGTCTTCATTTACAGTCTTTCTACACAAATTTTGAGCTGTATGAACCTGAATTCCTAATATTTGAAAGCGAACTCAAGTGAAAACTCACCCTAAAATAGACTGAGTTTTAAGTATTATCAGTTTTCTGGTCATGACCAGCTTTCCACTGGTAACCTCCGTGATTGAAAACGCCCAGACATGTAGTAAAAATAAATTTCCTTTCATTTCAAGTGTTTCTTACAAGTTTTTTTTATCATTTCTGTAAACTATAATTGCGTAATTGAAGAGTTTTACCACAATTAGAGAGTGTTCCTAAACTAAATACTGGAATCGTCAGCATTTTAACTGATTCACACAGAAAACGCCAGAAAAATTAGGCCTCAATTTTAAACATAAACAGTATATTGCACACTTACAGTCTTTCTATACAAATTTTGAGCTGTATAAACCTGAAATCCTAATGTTTGAAAGCCAATTCAAGTGAAAACTCTCCCTAAACTAGCCGGAGTTTTAAATATTATCAGTTTTCTGGCTATGTCCCACCTTTCCACTGGTAACCTCCGTGATTGAAAACGGCTGGAAATGTAGTAAGAATCTATTTGCTTTTATGTCAAGTGTTTCTTACAAGTTTCTTTATCATTTCTGGAAACAATAATTGCGTATTTGAAGAGTTTTACCACAATTAGAGAGTGTTCCTACAACTACATACTGGAATCGTCAGCATTTTAACTGATTCACACAGGAAACAGCAGAGAAATTCGGCCTCCAATTGTAAACATAAACAGTATAGTCCTCACTTACAGTCTTTCTACACAAATTTTGAGCTGTATAAACCTGAATTCCTAATATTTGAAAGCGAACTCAAGTGAAAACTCACCCTAAACTAGACGGAGTAGTAAGTATTTTCAGTTTTCTGGTCATGACCCAGCTTTCCACTGGTAAACTCCGTGATTGAAAACAGCTGGAAATGTAGTAAGAATAAATTTCCTTTCATTTCAAGTGTTTCTTACAAGTTTTTTATCATTTCTGGAAGCTATAATTGCGTATTTGAAGAGTTTTACCACAATTAGAGAGTGTTCCTACAACTATATACTGGAATCGGCAGCATTTTAACTGATTCACACAGAAAACACCAGAGAAATTCGGCTTCTAATTGTAAACATAAACTGTATAGTCTTCACTTAGAATCTTTCTACACAAATTTTGAGCTGTATAAACCTGAATTCCTAAAATTTGAAAGCGAACTCAAGTGAAAACTCACCCTAAAATAGACTGAGTTTTAAGTATTATCAGTTTTCTGGTCATGACCAGCTTTCCACTGGTAACCTCCGTGATTGAAAACGCCCAGAAATGTAGTAAAAATAAATTTCCTTTCATTTCAAGTGTTTCTTACAAGTTTTTTTTATCATTTCTGTAAACTATAATTGCGTAATTGAAGAGTTTTACCACAATTAGAGAGTGTTCCTAAACTATATACTGGAATCGTCAGCATTTTAACTGATTCACACCGAAAACGCCAGAAAAATTAGGCCTCAATTTTAAACATAAACAGTATATTGCACACTTACAGTCTTTCTATACAAATTTTGAGCTGTATAAACCTGAAATCCTAATGTTTGAAAGCCTATTCAAGTGAAAACTCTCCCTAAACTAGCCGGAGTTTTAAATATTATCAGTTTTCTGGCTATGTCCCACCTTTCCACTGGTAACCTCCGTGATTGAAAACGGCTGGAAATGTAGTAAGAATCTATTTGCTTTTATTTCAAGTGTTTCTTATAAGTTTTTTATCATTACTGGAAACAATAATTGCGTATTTGAAGAGTTTTACCACAATTAGAGAGTGTTCCTACAACTACATACTGGAATCGTCAGCATTTTAACTGATTCACACAGGAAACACCAGAGAAATTCGGCCTCCAATTGTAAACATAAACAGTATAGTCCTCACTTACAGTCTTTCTACACAAATTTTGAGCTGTATAAACCTGAATTCCTAATATTTGAAAGCGAACTCAAATGAAAACTCACCCTAAACTAGACGGAGTTGTAAGTATTATCAGTTTTCTGGTCATGACCCAGCTTTCCACTGGTAAACTCCGTGATTGAAAACAGCTGGAAATGTAGTAAGAATAAATTTCCTTTCATTTCAAGTGTTTCTTACAAGTTTTTTATCATTTCTGGAAACTATAATTGCGTATTTGAAGAGTTTTACCACAATTAGAGAGTGTTCCTACAACTAAATACTGGAATCGTCAGCATTTTAACTGATTAACACAGAACACACCAGAAAAATTAGGCCTCAATTTTAAACATAAACAGTATATTGCACACTTACAGTCTTTCTATACAAATTTTGAGCTGTATAAACCTGAAATCCTAATATTTGAAAGCCCATTCAAGTGAAAACTCTCCCTAAACTAGCCGGAGTTTTAAATATTATCAGCTTTCTGGCTATGTCCCACCTTTCCACTGGTAACCTCCGTGATTGAAAACGGCTGGAAATGTAGTAAGAATCTATTTGCTTTTATTTCAAGTGTTTCTTATAAGTTTTTTATCATTACTGGAAACAATAATTGCGTATTTGAAGAGTTTTACCACAATTAGAGAGTGTTCCTACAACTACATACTGGAATCGTCAGCATTTTAACTGATTCACACAGGAAACACCAGAGAAATTCGGTTTCTAATCGTAAACATAAACTGTATAGTCTTCATTTACAGTCTTTCTACACAAATTTTGAGCTGTATAAACCTGAATTCCTAATATTTGAAAGCGAACTCAAGTGAAAACTCACCCTAAAATAGACTGAGTTTTAAGTATTATCAGATTTCTGGTCATTACCCAGATTTCCTGTGGTAACCTCCGTGATTGAAAACGGCTGGAAATGTAGTAAGAATCAAGTTCCTTTTATTTCAAGTGTTTCTTACGAGTTATTTATCATTTCTGGAAACTATAATTGCGTATTTGAAGAGTTTTACCACAATTACAGAGTGTTCCTACAACTACATACTGGAATCGTCAGCATTTTAACTGATTCACACAGGAAACACCAGAGAAATTCGGCCTCCAATTGTAAACATAAACAGTATAGTCTTCACGTACAGTCTTTCTACACAACTTTTGAGCTGAATAAACCTAAAGTCCTAATATTTGAAAGCGAACTCAAGTGAAAACTCACCCTAAACTAGATGGAGTTGTAAGTATTATCAGTTTTCTGGTCATGACCCAGCTTTCCACTGGTAAACTCCGTGATTGAAAACGGCTGGAAATGTAGTAAGAATAAATTTCCGTTCATTTCAAGTGTTTCTTACAAGTTTTTTATCATTTCTGGAAGCTATAATTGCGTATTTGAAGAGTTTTACCACAATTAGAGAGTGTTCCTACAACTATATACTGGAATCGGCAGCATTTTAACTGATTCACACAGAAAACACCAGAGAAATTCGGCTTCCAATTGTAAACATAAACTGTATAGTCTTCACTTAGAATCTTTCTACACAAATTTTGAGCTGTATAAACCTGAATTCCTAAAATTTGAAAGCGAACTCAAGTGAAAACTCACCCTAAAATAGACTGAGTTTTAAGTATTATCAGTTTTCTGGTCATGACCAGCTTTCCACTGGTAAGCTCCGTGATTGAAAACGCCCAGAAATGTAGTAAGAATAAATTTCCTTTCATTTCAAGTGTTTCTTACAAGTTTTTTTTATCATTTCTGTAAACTATAATTGCGTAATTGAAGAGTTTTACCACAATTAGAGAGTGTTCCTACAAGTATATACTGGAATCGTCAGCATTTTAACTGATTCACACAGAAAACGCCAGAAAAATTAGGCCTCAATTTTAAACATAAACAGTATATTGCACACTTACAGTCTTTCTATACAAATTTTGAGCTGTATAAACCTGAAATCCTAATGTTTGAAAGCCAATTCAAGTGAAAACTCTCCCTAAACTAGCCGGAGTTTTAAATATTATCAGTTTTCTGGCTATGTCCCACCTTTCCACTGGTAACCTCCGTGATTGAAAACGGCTGGAAATGTAGTAAGAATCTATTTGCTTTTATTTCAAGTGTTTCTTATAAGTTTTTTATCATTACTGGAAACAATAATTGCGTATTTGAAGAGTTTTACCACAATTAGAGAGTGTTCCTACAACTACATACTGGAATCGTCAGCATTTTAACTGATTCACACAGGAAACACCAGAGAAATTCGGCCTCCAATTGTAAACATAAACAGTATAGTCCTCACTTACAGTCTTTCTACACAAATTTTGAGCTGTATAAACCTGAATTCCTAATATTTGAAAGCGAACTCAAGTGAAAACTCACCCTAAACTAGACGGAGTTGTAAGTATTATCAGTTTTCTGGTGATGACCCAGCTTTCCACTGGTAAACTCCGTGATTGAAAACGGCTGGAAATGTAGTAAGAATCTATTTGCTTTTATTTCAAGTGTTTCTTATAAGTTTTTTATCATTACTGGAAAGAATAATTGCGTATTTGAAGAGTTTTACCACAATTAGAGAGTGTTCCTACAACTACATACTGGAATCGTCAGCATTTTAACTGATTCACACAGGAAACACCAGAGAAATTCGGCCTCCAATTGTAAACATAAACAGTATAGTCCTCACTTACAGTCTTTCTACACAAATTTTGAGCTGTATAAACCTGAATTCCTAATATTTGAAAGCGAACTCAAATGAAAACTCACCCTAAACTAGACGGAGTTGTAAGTATTATCAGTTTTCTGGTCATGACCCAGCTTTCCACTGGTAAACTCCGTGATTGAAAACAGCTGGAAATGTAGTAAGAATAAATTTCCTTTCATTTCAAGTGTTTCTTACAAGTTTTTTATCATTTCTGGAAACTATAATTGCGTATTTGAAGAGTTTTACCACAATTAGAGAGTGTTCCTACAACTAAATACTGGAATCGTCAGCATTTTAACTGATTAACACAGAACACACCAGAAAAATTAGGCCTCAATTTTAAACATAAACAGTATATTGCACACTTACAGTCTTTCTATACAAATTTTGAGCTGTATAAACCTGAAATCCTAATATTTGAAAGCCAATTCAAGTGAAAACTCTCCCTAAACTAGCCGGAGTTTTAAATATTATCAGTTTTCTGGCTATGTCCCACCTTTCCACTGGTAACCTCCGTGATTGAAAACGGCTGGAAATGTAGTAAAAATAAATTTCCTTTCATTTCAAGTGTTTCTTACAAGTTTTTTTTTATCATTTCTGTAAACTATAATTGCGTAATTGAAGAGTTTTACCACAATTAGAGAGTGTTCCTAAACTATATACTGGAATCGTCAGCATTTTAACTGATTCACACAGAAAACGCCAGAAAAATTAGGCCTCAATTTTAAACATAAACAGTATATTGCACACTTACAGTCTTTCTATACAAATTTTGAGCTGTATAAACCTGAAATCCTAATGTTTGAAAGAAAATTCAAGTGAAAACTCTCCCTAAACTAGCCGGAGTTTTAAATATTATCAGTTTTCTGGTTATGTCCCACCTTTCCACTGGTAACCTCCGTGATTGAAAACGGCTGGAAATGTAGTAAGAATCTATTTGCTTTTATTTCAAGTGTTTCTTATAAGTTTTTTATCATTACTGGAAACAATAATTGCGTATTTGAAGAGTTTTACCACAATTAGAGAGTGTTCCTACAACTACATACTGGAATCGTCAGCATTTTAACTGATTCACACAGGAAACACCAGAGAAATTCGGCCTCCAATTGTAAACATAAACAGTATAGTCCTCACTTACAGTCTTTCTACACAAATTTTGAGCTGTATAAACCTGAATTCCTAATATTTGAAAGCGAACTCAAGTGAAAACTCACCCTAAACTAGACGGAGTTGTAAGTATTATCAGTTTTCTGGTCATGACCCAGCTTTCCACTGGTAAACTCCGTGATTGAAAACAGCTGGAAATGTAGTAAGAATAAATTTCCTTTCATTTCAAGTGTTTCTTACAAGTTTTTTATCATTTCTGGAAACTATAATTGCGTATTTGAAGAGTTTTACCACAATTAGAGAGTGTTCCTACAACTAAATACTGGAATCGTCAGCATTTTAACTGATTAACACAGAACACACCAGAAAAATTAGGCCTCAATTTTAAACATAAACAGTATATTGGACACTTACAGTCTTTCTATACAAATTTTGAGCTGTATAAACCTGAAATCCTAATATTTGAAAGCCAATTCAAGTGAAAACTCTCCCTAAACTACCCGGAGTTGTAAATATTATCAGTTTTCTGGCTATGTCCCACATTTCCACTGGTAACCTCCGTGATTGACAACGGCTGGAAATGTAGTAAGAATCTATTTGCTTTTATTTCAAGTGTTTCTTACAAGTTTCTTTATCATTTCTGGAAAGTATAATTGCGTATTGAAGAGTTTTACCACAATTAGAGACTGTTCCTACAACTACATACTGGAATCGTCAGCATTTCAACTGATTCACACAGGAAACACCAGAGAAATTCGGCCTCCAATTGTAAACATAAACTGTATAGTCTTCATTTACAGTCTTTCTACACAAATTTTGAGCTGTATGAACCTGAATTCCTAATATTTGAAAGCGAACTCAAGTGAAAACTCACCCTAAAATAGACTGAGTTTTAAGTATTATCAGTTTTCTGGTCATGACCAGCTTTCCACTGGTAACCTCCGTGATTGAAAACGCCCAGACATGTAGTAAAAATAAATTTCCTTTCATTTCAAGTGTTTCTTACAAGTTTTTTTTATCATTTCTGTAAACTATAATTGCGTAATTGAAGAGTTTTACCACAATTAGAGAGTGTTCCTAAACTAAATACTGGAATCGTCAGCATTTTAACTGATTCACACAGAAAACGCCAGAAAAATTAGGCCTCAATTTTAAACATAAACAGTATATTGCACACTTACAGTCTTTCTATACAAATTTTGAGCTGTATAAACCTGAAATCCTAATGTTTGAAAGCCAATTCAAGTGAAAACTCTCCCTAAACTAGCCGGAGTTTTAAATATTATCAGTTTTCTGGCTATGTCCCACCTTTCCACTGGTAACCTCCGTGATTGAAAACGGCTGGAAATGTAGTAAGAATCTATTTGCTTTTATGTCAAGTGTTTCTTACAAGTTTCTTTATCATTTCTGGAAACAATAATTGCGTATTTGAAGAGTTTTACCACAATTAGAGAGTGTTCCTACAACTACATACTGGAATCGTCAGCATTTTAACTGATTCACACAGGAAACAGCAGAGAAATTCGGCCTCCAATTGTAAACATAAACAGTATAGTCCTCACTTACAGTCTTTCTACACAAATTTTGAGCTGTATAAACCTGAATTCCTAATATTTGAAAGCGAACTCAAGTGAAAACTCACCCTAAACTAGACGGAGTAGTAAGTATTTTCAGTTTTCTGGTCATGACCCAGCTTTCCACTGGTAAACTCCGTGATTGAAAACAGCTGGAAATGTAGTAAGAATAAATTTCCTTTCATTTCAAGTGTTTCTTACAAGTTTTTTATCATTTCTGGAAGCTATAATTGCGTATTTGAAGAGTTTTACCACAATTAGAGAGTGTTCCTACAACTATATACTGGAATCGGCAGCATTTTAACTGATTCACACAGAAAACACCAGAGAAATTCGGCTTCTAATTGTAAACATAAACTGTATAGTCTTCACTTAGAATCTTTCTACACAAATTTTGAGCTGTATAAACCTGAATTCCTAAAATTTGAAAGCGAACTCAAGTGAAAACTCACCCTAAAATAGACTGAGTTTTAAGTATTATCAGTTTTCTGGTCATGACCAGCTTTCCACTGGTAACCTCCGTGATTGAAAACGCCCAGAAATGTAGTAAAAATAAATTTCCTTTCATTTCAAGTGTTTCTTACAAGTTTTTTTTATCATTTCTGTAAACTATAATTGCGTAATTGAAGAGTTTTACCACAATTAGAGAGTGTTCCTAAACTATATACTGGAATCGTCAGCATTTTAACTGATTCACACCGAAAACGCCAGAAAAATTAGGCCTCAATTTTAAACATAAACAGTATATTGCACACTTACAGTCTTTCTATACAAATTTTGAGCTGTATAAACCTGAAATCCTAATGTTTGAAAGCCTATTCAAGTGAAAACTCTCCCTAAACTAGCCGGAGTTTTAAATATTATCAGTTTTCTGGCTATGTCCCACCTTTCCACTGGTAACCTCCGTGATTGAAAACGGCTGGAAATGTAGTAAGAATCTATTTGCTTTTATTTCAAGTGTTTCTTATAAGTTTTTTATCATTACTGGAAACAATAATTGCGTATTTGAAGAGTTTTACCACAATTAGAGAGTGTTCCTACAACTACATACTGGAATCGTCAGCATTTTAACTGATTCACACAGGAAACACCAGAGAAATTCGGCCTCCAATTGTAAACATAAACAGTATAGTCCTCACTTACAGTCTTTCTACACAAATTTTGAGCTGTATAAACCTGAATTCCTAATATTTGAAAGCGAACTCAAATGAAAACTCACCCTAAACTAGACGGAGTTGTAAGTATTATCAGTTTTCTGGTCATGACCCAGCTTTCCACTGGTAAACTCCGTGATTGAAAACAGCTGGAAATGTAGTAAGAATAAATTTCCTTTCATTTCAAGTGTTTCTTACAAGTTTTTTATCATTTCTGGAAACTATAATTGCGTATTTGAAGAGTTTTACCACAATTAGAGAGTGTTCCTACAACTAAATACTGGAATCGTCAGCATTTTAACTGATTAACACAGAACACACCAGAAAAATTAGGCCTCAATTTTAAACATAAACAGTATATTGCACACTTACAGTCTTTCTATACAAATTTTGAGCTGTATAAACCTGAAATCCTAATATTTGAAAGCCAATTCAAGTGAAAACTCTCCCTAAACTAGCCGGAGTTTTAAATATTATCAGCTTTCTGGCTATGTCCCACCTTTCCACTGGTAACCTCCGTGATTGAAAACGGCTGGAAATGTAGTAAGAATCTATTTGCTTTTATTTCAAGTGTTTCTTATAAGTTTTTTATCATTACTGGAAACAATAATTGCGTATTTGAAGAGTTTTACCACAATTAGAGAGTGTTCCTACAACTACATACTGGAATCGTCAGCATTTTAACTGATTCACACAGGAAACACCAGAGAAATTCGGTTTCTAATCGTAAACATAAACTGTATAGTCTTCATTTACAGTCTTTCTACACAAATTTTGAGCTGTATAAACCTGAATTCCTAATATTTGAAAGCGAACTCAAGTGAAAACTCACCCTAAAATAGACTGAGTTTTAAGTATTATCAGATTTCTGGTCATTACCCAGATTTCCTGTGGTAACCTCCGTGATTGAAAACGGCTGGAAATGTAGTAAGAATCAAGTTCCTTTTATTTCAAGTGTTTCTTACGAGTTATTTATCATTTCTGGAAACTATAATTGCGTATTTGAAGAGTTTTACCACAATTACAGAGTGTTCCTACAACTACATACTGGAATCGTCAGCATTTTAACTGATTCACACAGGAAACACCAGAGAAATTCGGCCTCCAATTGTAAACATAAACAGTATAGTCTTCACGTACAGTCTTTCTACACAACTTTTGAGCTGAATAAACCTAAAGTCCTAATATTTGAAAGCGAACTCAAGTGAAAACTCACCCTAAACTAGATGGAGTTGTAAGTATTATCAGTTTTCTGGTCATGACCCAGCTTTCCACTGGTAAACTCCGTGATTGAAAACGGCTGGAAATGTAGTAAGAATAAATTTCCGTTCATTTCAAGTGTTTCTTACAAGTTTTTTATCATTTCTGGAAGCTATAATTGCGTATTTGAAGAGTTTTACCACAATTAGAGAGTGTTCCTACAACTATATACTGGAATCGGCAGCATTTTAACTGATTCACACAGAAAACACCAGAGAAATTCGGCTTCCAATTGTAAACATAAACTGTATAGTCTTCACTTAGAATCTTTCTACACAAATTTTGAGCTGTATAAACCTGAATTCCTAAAATTTGAAAGCGAACTCAAGTGAAAACTCACCCTAAAATAGACTGAGTTTTAAGTATTATCAGTTTTCTGGTCATGACCAGCTTTCCACTGGTAAGCTCCGTGATTGAAAACGCCCAGAAATGTAGTAAGAATAAATTTCCTTTCATTTCAAGTGTTTCTTACAAGTTTTTTTTATCATTTCTGTAAACTATAATTGCGTAATTGAAGAGTTTTACCACAATTAGAGAGTGTTCCTACAAGTATATACTGGAATCGTCAGCATTTTAACTGATTCACACAGAAAACGCCAGAAAAATTAGGCCTCAATTTTAAACATAAACAGTATATTGCACACTTACAGTCTTTCTATACAAATTTTGAGCTGTATAAACCTGAAATCCTAATGTTTGAAAGCCAATTCAAGTGAAAACTCTCCCTAAACTAGCCGGAGTTTTAAATATTATCAGTTTTCTGGCTATGTCCCACCTTTCCACTGGTAACCTCCGTGATTGAAAACGGCTGGAAATGTAGTAAGAATCTATTTGCTTTTATTTCAAGTGTTTCTTATAAGTTTTTTATCATTACTGGAAACAATAATTGCGTATTTGAAGAGTTTTACCACAATTAGAGAGTGTTCCTACAACTACATACTGGAATCGTCAGCATTTTAACTGATTCACACAGGAAACACCAGAGAAATTCGGCCTCCAATTGTAAACATAAACAGTATAGTCCTCACTTACAGTCTTTCTACACAAATTTTGAGCTGTATAAACCTGAATTCCTAATATTTGAAAGCGAACTCAAGTGAAAACTCACCCTAAACTAGACGGAGTTGTAAGTATTATCAGTTTTCTGGTGATGACCCAGCTTTCCACTGGTAAACTCCGTGATTGAAAACGGCTGGAAATGTAGTAAGAATCTATTTGCTTTTATTTCAAGTGTTTCTTATAAGTTTTTTATCATTACTGGAAAGAATAATTGCGTATTTGAAGAGTTTTACCACAATTAGAGAGTGTTCCTACAACTACATACTGGAATCGTCAGCATTTTAACTGATTCACACAGGAAACACCAGAGAAATTCGGCCTCCAATTGTAAACATAAACAGTATAGTCCTCACTTACAGTCTTTCTACACAAATTTTGAGCTGTATAAACCTGAATTCCTAATATTTGAAAGCGAACTCAAATGAAAACTCACCCTAAACTAGACGGAGTTGTAAGTATTATCAGTTTTCTGGTCATGACCCAGCTTTCCACTGGTAAACTCCGTGATTGAAAACAGCTGGAAATGTAGTAAGAATAAATTTCCTTTCATTTCAAGTGTTTCTTACAAGTTTTTTATCATTTCTGGAAACTATAATTGCGTATTTGAAGAGTTTTACCACAATTAGAGAGTGTTCCTACAACTAAATACTGGAATCGTCAGCATTTTAACTGATTAACACAGAACACACCAGAAAAATTAGGCCTCAATTTTAAACATAAACAGTATATTGCACACTTACAGTCTTTCTATACAAATTTTGAGCTGTATAAACCTGAAATCCTAATATTTGAAAGCCAATTCAAGTGAAAACTCTCCCTAAACTAGCCGGAGTTTTAAATATTATCAGTTTTCTGGCTATGTCCCACCTTTCCACTGGTAACCTCCGTGATTGAAAACGGCTGGAAATGTAGTAAGAATCTATTTGCTTTTATTTCAAGTGTTTCTTATAAGTTTTTTATCATTACTGGAAACAATAATTGCGTATTTGAAGAGTTTTCCCACAATTAGAGAGTGTTCCTACAACTACATACTGGAATCGTCAGCATTTTAACTGATTCACACAGGAAACACCAGAGAAATTCGGCCTCCAATTGTAAACATAAACAGTATAGTCCTCACTTACAGTCTTTCTACACAAATTTTGAGCTGTATAAACCTGAATTCCTAATATTTGAAAGCGAACTCAAGTGAAAACTCACCCTAAACTAGACGGAGTTGTAAGTATTATCAGTTTTCTGGTGATGACCCAGCTTTCCACTGGTAAACTCCGTGATTGAAAACAGCTGGAAATGTAGTAAGAATAAATTTCCTTTCATTTCAAGTGTTTCTTACAAGTTTTTTATCATTTCTGGAAACTATAATTGCGTATTTGAAGAGTTTTACCACAATTAGAGAGTGTTCCTACAACTATATACTGGAATCGTCAGCATTTTAACTGATTCACACAGAAAACGCCAGAAAAATTAGGCCTCAATTTTAAACATAAACAGTATATTGCACACTTACAGTCTTTCTATACAAATTTTGAGCTGTATAAACCTGAAATCCTAATATTTGAAAGCCAATTCAAGTGAAAACTCTCCCTAAACTAGCCGGAGTTGTAAATATTATCAGTTTTCTGGCTATGTCCCACATTTCCACTGGTAACCTCCGTGATTGAAAACGGCTGGAAATGTAGTAAGAATCTATTTGCTTTTATGTCAAGTGTTTCTTACAAGTTTCTTTATCATTTCTGGAAAGTATAATTGCGTATTGAAGAGTTTTACCACAATTAGAGACTGTTCCTACAACTACATACTGGAATCGTCAGCATTTTAACTGATTCACACAGGAAACACCAGAGAAATTCGGTTTCTAATCGTAAACATAAACTGTATAGTCTTGATTTACAGTCTTTCTACACAAAT
Source organism: Myotis daubentonii (assembly GCF_963259705.1). Classification (NCBI taxonomy): domain Eukaryota; kingdom Metazoa; phylum Chordata; class Mammalia; order Chiroptera; family Vespertilionidae; genus Myotis; species Myotis daubentonii. The sequence continues at coordinate 75,990,825 of NC_081861.1, read as the reverse complement.
TTTGAGCTGTATAAACCTGAATTCCTAATATTTGAAAGCGAACTCAAGTGAAAACTCACCCTAAAATAGACTGAGTTTTAAGTATTATCAGATTTCTGGTCATTACCCAGATTTCCTGTGGTAACCTCCGTGATTGAAAACGGCTGGAAATGTAGTAAGAATCAAGTTCCTTTTATTTCAAGTGTTTCTTACGAGTTATTTATCATTTCTGGAAACTATAATTGCGTATTTGAAGAGTTTTACCACAATTACAGAGTGTTCCTACAACTACATACTGGAATCGTCAGCATTTTAACTGATTCACACAGGAAACACCAGAGAAATTCGGCCTCCAATTGTAAACATAAACAGTATAGTCTTCACGTACAGTCTTTCTACACAACTTTTGAGCTGAATAAACCTGAATTCCTAATATTTGAAAGCGAACTCAAGTGAAAACTCACCCTAAACTAGATGGAGTTGTAAGTATTATCAGTTTTCTGGTCATGACCCAGCTTTCCACTGGTAAACTCCGTGATTGAAAACGGCTGGAAATGTAGTAAGAATAAATTTCCTTTTATTTCAAGTGTTTCTTACAAGTTTTTTATCATTTCTGGAAGCTATAATTGCGTATTTGAAGAGTTTTACCACAATTAGAGAGTGTTCCTACAACTATATGCTGGAATCGGCAGCATTTTAACTGATTCACACAGAAAACACCAGAGAAATTCGGCTTCCAATTGTAAACATAAACTGTATAGTCTTCACTTAGAATCTTTCTACACAAATTTTGAGCTGTATAAACCTGAATTCCTAAAATTTGAAAGCGAACTCAAGTGAAAACTCACCCTAAAATAGACTGAGTTTTAAGTATTATCAGTTTTATGGTCATGACCAGCTTTCCACTGGTAACCTCCGTGATTGAAAACGCCCAGAAATGTAGTAAGAATAAATTTCCTTTCATTTCAAGTGTTTCTTACAAGTTTTTTTTATCATTTCTGTAAACTATAATTGCGTAATTGAAGAGTTTTACCACAATTAGAGAGTGTTCCTACAAGTATATACTGGAATCGTCAGCATTTTAACTGATTCACACAGAAAACGCCAGAAAAATTAGGCCTCAATTTTAAACATAAACAGTATATTGCACACTTACAGTCTTTCTATACAAATTTTGAGCTGTATAAACCTGAAATCCTAATATTTGAAAGCCAATTCAAGTGAAAACTCTCCCTAAACTAGCCGGAGTTGTAAATATTATCAGTTTTCTGGCTATGTCCCACATTTCCACTGGTAACCTCCGTGATTGAAAACGGCTGGAAATGTAGTAAGAATCTATTTGCTTTTATGTCAAGTGTTTCTTACAAGTTTCTTTATCATTTCTGGAAAGTATAATTGCGTATTGAAGAGTTTTACCACAATTAGAGACTGTTCCTACAAATACATACTGGAATCGTCAGCATTTTAACTGATTCACACAGGAAACACCAGAGAAATTCGGTTTCTAATCGTAAACATAAACTGTATAGTCTTGATTTACAGTCTTTCTACACAAATTTTGAGCTGTATAAACCTGAATTCCTAATATTTGAAAGCGAACTCAAGTGAAAACTCACCCTAAAATAGACTGAGTTTTAAGTATTATCAGATTTCTGGTCATTACCCAGATTTCCTGTGGTAACCTCCGTGATTGAAAACGGCTGGAAATGTAGTAAGAATCAAGTTCCTTTTATTTCAAGTGTTTCTTACGAGTTATTTATCATTTCTGGAAACTATAATTGCGTATTTGAAGAGTTTTACCACAATTACAGAGTGTTCCTACAACTACATACTGGAATCGTCAGCATTTTAACTGATTCACACAGGAAACACCAGAGAAATTCGGCCTCCAATTGTAAACATAAACAGTATAGTCTTCACGTACAGTCTTTCTACACAACTTTTGAGCTGAATAAACCTGAATTCCTAATATTTGAAAGCGAACTCAAGTGAAAACTCACCCTAAACTAGATGGAGTTGTAAGTATTATCAGTTTTCTGGTCATGACCCAGCTTTCCACTGGTAAACTCCGTGATTGAAAACGGCTGGAAATGTAGTAAGAATAAATTTCCTTTTATTTCAAGTGTTTCTTACAAGTTTTTTATCATTTCTGGAAGCTATAATTGCGTATTTGAAGAGTTTTACCACAATTAGAGAGTGTTCCTACAACTATATACTGGAATCGGCAGCATTTTAACTGATTCACACAGAAAACACCAGAGAAATTCGGCTTCCAATTGTAAACATAAACTGTATAGTCTTCACTTAGAATCTTTCTACACAAATTTTGAGCTGTATAAACCTGAATTCCTAAAATTTGAAAGCGAACTCAAGTGAAAACTCACCCTAAAATAGACTGAGTTTTAAGTATTATCAGTTTTATGGTCATGACCAGCTTTCCACTGGTAACCTCCGTGATTGAAAACGCCCAGAAATGTAGTAAGAATAAATTTCCTTTCATTTCAAGTGTTTCTTACAAGTTTTTTTTATCATTTCTGTAAACTATAATTGCGTAATTGAAGAGTTTTACCACAATTAGAGAGTGTTCCTACAACTATATACTGGAATCGTCAGCATTTTAACTGATTCACACAGAAAACGCCAGAAAAATTAGGCCTCAATTTTAAACATAAACAGTATATTGCACACTTACAGTCTTTCTATACAAATTTTGAGCTGTATAAACCTGAAATCCTAATGTTTGAAAGCCAATTCAAGTGAAAACTCTCCCTAAACTAGCCGGAGTTTTAAATATTATCAGCTTTCTGGCTATGTCCCACCTTTCCACTGGTAACCTCCGTGATTGAAAACGGCTGGAAATGTAGTAAGAATCTATTTGCTTTTATTTCAAGTGTTTCTTATAAGTTTTTTATCATTACTGGAAACAATAATTGCGTATTTGAAGAGTTTTACCACAATTAGAGAGTGTTCCTACAACTACATACTGGAATCGTCAGCATTTTAACTGATTCACACAGGAAACACCAGAGAAATTCGGCCTCCAATTGTAAACATAAACAGTATAGTCCTCACTTACAGTCTTTCTACACAAATTTTGAGCTGTATAAACCTGAATTCCTAATATTTGAAAGCGAACTCAAGTGAAAACTCACTCTAAACTAGATGGAGTTGTAAGTATTATCAGTTTTCTGGTCATTACCCAGATTTCCTGTGGTAACCTCCGTGATTGAAAACGGCTGGAAATGTAGTAAGAATCAAGTTCCTTTTATTTCATGTGTTTCTTACGAGTTATTTATCATTTCTGGAAACTATAATTGCGTATTTGAAGAGTTTTACCACAATTACAGAGTGTTCCTACAACTACATACTGGAATCGTCAGCATTTTAACTGATTCACACAGGAAACACCAGAGAAATTCGGCCTCCAATTGTAAACATAAACAGTATAGTCTTCACATACAGTCTTTCTACACAAATTTTGAGCTGAATAAACCTGAATTCCTAATATTTGAAAGCGAACTCAAGTGAAAACTCACCCTATACTAGACGGAGTTGTAAGTATTATCAGTTTTCTGGTCATGACCCAGCTTTCCACTGGTAAACTCCGTGATTTAAAACAGCTGGAAATGTAGTAAGAATAAATTTCCTTTCATTTCAAGTGTTTCTTACAAGATTCGTTATCATTTCTGGAAAGTATAATTGCGTATTTGAAGAGTTTTACCACAATTAGAGAGTGTTCCTACAACTACATACTGGAATCGTCAGCATTTTAACTGATTCACACAGGAAACACCAGAGAAATTCGGCCTCCAATTGTAAACATAAACAGTATAGTCCTCACTTACAGTCTTTCTACACAAATTTTGAGCTGTATAAACCTGAATTCCTAATATTTGAAAGCGAACTCAAGTGAAAACTCACTCTAAACTAGTTGGAGTTGTAAGTATTATCAGTTTTCTGGTCATTACCCAGATTTCCTGTGGTAACCTCCGTGATTGAAAACGGCTGGAAATGTAGTAAGAATCAAGTTCCTTTTATTTCAAGTGTTTCTTACAAGTTTTTTATCATTTCTGGAAACTATAATTGCGTATTTGAAGAGTTTTACCACAACTACAGAGTGTTCCTACAGCTACATACTGAAATCGTCAGCATTTAAACTGATTCACACAGGAAACACCAGAGAAATTCGGCCTCCAATTGTAAACATAAACTGTATAGTCTTCACGTACAGTCTTTCTACACAACTTTTGAGCTGAATAAACCTGAATTCCTACTATTTGAAAGCGAACTCAAGTGAAAACTCACCCTAAACTTGATGGAGTTGTAAGTATTATCAGTTTTCTGGTCATGACCCAGCTTTCCACTGGTAAACTCCGTGATTGAAAACGGCTGGAAATGCAGTAAGAATAAATTTCCGTTCATTTCAAGTGTTTCTTACAAGTTTTTTATCATTTCTGGAAGCTATAATTGCGTATTTGAAGAGTTTTACCACAATTAGAGAGTGTTCCTACAACTATATACTGGAATCGGCAGCATTTTAACTTTTTCACACAGAAAACACCAGAGAAATTCGGCTTCCAATTGTAAACATAAACTGTATAGTCTTCACTTAGAATCTTTCTACACAAATTTTGAGCTGTATAAACCTGAATTCCTAAAATTTGAAAGCGAACTCAAGTGAAAACTCACCCTAAAATAGACTGAGTTTTAAGTATTATCAGTTTTCTGGTCATGACCAGCTTTCCACTGGTAACCTCCGTGATTGAAAACGCCCAGACATGTAGTAAAAATAAATTTCCTTTCATTTCAAGTGTTTCTTACAAGTTTTTTTTATCATTTCTGTAAACTATAATTGCGTAATTGAAGAGTTTTACCACAATTAGAGAGTGTTCCTAAACTATATACTGGAATCGTCAGCATTTTAACTGATTCACACAGAAAACGCCAGAAAAATTAGGCCTCAATTTTAAACATAAACAGTATATTGCACACTTACAGTCTTTCTATACAAATTTTGAGCTGTATAAACCTGAAATCCTAATGTTTGAAAGCCAATTCAAGTGAAAACTCTCCCTAAACTAGCCGGAGTTTTAAATATTATCAGTTTTCTGGTTATGTCCCACCTTTCCACTGGTAACCTCCGTGATTGAAAACGGCTGGAAATGTAGTAAGAATCTATTTGCTTTTATTTCAAGTGTTTCTTATAAGTTTTTTATCATTACTGGAAACAATAATTGCGTATTTGAAGAGTTTTACCACAATTAGAAAGTGTTCCTACAACTACATACTGGAATCGTCAGCATTTTAACTGATTCACACAGGAAACACCAGAGAAATTCGGCCTCCAATTGTAAACATAAACAGTATAGTCCTCACTTACAGTCTTTCTACACAAATTTTGAGCTGTATAAACCTGAATTCCTAATATTTGAAAGCGAACTCAAGTGAAAACTCACCCTAAACTAGACGGAGTTGTAAGTATTATCAGTTTTCTGGTCATGACCCAGCTTTCCACTGGTAAACTCCGTGATTGAAAACAGCTGGAAATGTAGTAAGAATAAATTTCCTTTCATTTCAAGTGTTTCTTACAAGTTTTTTATCATTTCTGGAAACTATAATTGCGTATTTGAAGAGTTTTACCACAATTAGAGAGTGTTCCTACAACTAAATACTGGAATCGTCAGCATTTTAACTGATTAACACAGAACACACCAGAAAAATTAGGCCTCAATTTTAAACATAAACAGTATATTGCACACTTACAGTCTTTCTATACAAATTTTGAGCTGTATAAACCTGAAATCCTAATATTTGAAAGCCAATTCAAGTGAAAACTCTCCCTAAACTACCCGGAGTTGTAAATATTATCAGTTTTCTGGCTATGTCCCACATTTCCACTGGTAACCTCCGTGATTGACAACGGCTGGAAATGTAGTAAGAATCTATTTGCTTTTATTTCAAGTGTTTCTTACAAGTTTCTTTATCATTTCTGGAAAGTATAATTGCGTATTGAAGAGTTTTACCACAATTAGAGACTGTTCCTACAACTACATACTGGAATCGTCAGCATTTCAACTGATTCACACAGGAAACACCAGAGAAATTCGGCCTCCAATTGTAAACATAAACTGTATAGTCTTCATTTACAGTCTTTCTACACAAATTTTGAGCTGTATGAACCTGAATTCCTAATATTTGAAAGCGAACTCAAGTGAAAACTCACCCTAAAATAGACTGAGTTTTAAGTATTATCAGTTTTCTGGTCATGACCAGCTTTCCACTGGTAACCTCCGTGATTGAAAACGCCCAGACATGTAGTAAAAATAAATTTCCTTTCATTTCAAGTGTTTCTTACAAGTTTTTTTTATCATTTCTGTAAACTATAATTGCGTAATTGAAGAGTTTTACCACAATTAGAGAATGTTCCTAAACTAAATACTGGAATCGTCAGCATTTTAACTGATTCACACAGAAAACGCCAGAAAAATTAGGCCTCAATTTTAAACATAAACAGTATATTGCACACTTACAGTCTTTCTATACAAATTTTGAGCTGTATAAACCTGAAATCCTAATGTTTGAAAGCCAATTCAAGTGAAAACTCTCCCTAAACTAGCCGGAGTTTTAAATATTATCAGTTTTCTGGCTATGTCCCACCTTTCCACTGGTAACCTCCGTGATTGAAAACGGCTGGAAATGTAGTAAGAATCTATTTGCTTTTATTTCAAGTGTTTCTTACAAGTTTTTTATCATTACTGGAAACAATAATTGCGTATTTGAAGAGTTTTACCACAATTAGAGAGTGTTCCTACAACTACATACTGGAATCGTCAGCATTTTAACTGATTCACACAGGAAACACCAGAGAAATTCGGCCTCCAATTGTAAACATAAACAGTATAGTCCTCACTTACAGTCTTTCTACACAAATTTTGAGCTGTATAAACCTGAATTCCTAATATTTGAAAGCGAACTCAAGTGAAAACTCACCCTAAACTAGACGGAGTTGTAAGTATTTTCAGTTTTCTGGTCATGACCCAGCTTTCCACTGGTAAACTCCGTGATTGAAAACAGCTGGAAATGTAGTAAGAATAAATTTCCTTTCATTTCAAGTGTTTCTTACAAGTTTTTTATCATTTCTGGAAACTATAATTGCGTATTTGAAGAGTTTTACCACAATTAGAGAGTGTTCCTACAACTAAATACTGGAATCGTCAGCATTTTAACTGATTAACACAGAACACACCAGAAAAATTAGGCCTCAATTTTAAACATAAACAGTATATTGCACACTTACAGTCTTTCTATACAAATTTTGAGCTGTATAAACCTGAAATCCTAATATTTGAAAGCCAATTCAAGTGAAAACTCTCCCTAAACTACCCGGAGTTGTAAATATTATCAGTTTTCTGGCTTTGTCCCACATTTCCACTGGTAACCTCCGTGATTGACAACGGCTGGAAATGTAGTAAGAATCTATTTGCTTTTATTTCAAGTGTTTCTTACAAGTTTCTTTATCATTTCTGGAAAGTATAATTGCGTATTGAAGAGTTTTACCACAATTAGAGACTGTTCCTACAACTACATACTGGAATCGTCAGCATTTCAACTGATTCACACAGGAAACACCAGAGAAATTCGGCCTCCAATTGTAAACATAAACTGTATAGTCTTCATTTACAGTCTTTCTACACAAATTTTGAGCTGTATGAACCTGAATTCCTAATATTTGAAAGCGAACTCAAGTGAAAACTCACCCTAAAATAGACTGAGTTTTAAGTATTATCAGTTTTCTGGTCATTACCCAGATTTCCTGTGGTAACCTCCGTGATTGAAAACGGCTGGAAATGTAGTAAGAATCAAGTTCCTTTTATTTCAAGTGTTTCTTACGAGTTATTTATCATTTCTGGAAACTATAATTGCGTATTTGAAGAGTTTTTCCACAATTACAGAGTGTTCCTACAACTACATACTGGAATCGTCAGCATTTTAACTGATTCACACAGGAAACACCAGAGAAATTCGGCCTCCAATTGTAAACATAAACAGTACAGTCTTCACGTACAGTCTTTCTACACAAATTTTGAGCTGAATAAACCTGAATTCCTACTATTTGAAAGCGAACTCAAGTGAAAACTCACCCTAAACTAGACGGAGTTGTAAGTATTATCAGTTTTCTGGTCATGACCCAGCTTTCCACTGGTAAACTCCGTGATTGAAAACGGCTTGAAATGTAGTAAGAATAAATTTCCTTTCATTTCAAGTGTTTCTTACAAGTTTTTTTTATCATTTCTGGAAACTATAATTGCGTATTTGAAGAGTTTTACCACAATTAGAGATTGTTCCTACAACTATATACTGGAATCGTCAGCATTTTAACTGATTCACACAGAAAACGCCAGAGAAATTCAGCCTCAATTTTAAACATAAACAATATATTGCACACTTACAGTCTTTCTATACAAATTTTGAGCTGTATAAACCTGAAATCCTAATGTTTGAAAGCCAATTCAAGTGAAAACTCTCCCTAAACTAGCCGGAGTTGTAAATATTATCAGTTTTCTGGCTATGTCCCACCTTTCCACTGGTAACCTCCGTGATTGAAAACGGCTGGAAATGTAGTAAGAATCTATTTGCTTTTATTTCAAGTGTTTCTTACAAGTTTCTTTATCATTTCTGGAAAGTATAATTGCGTATTTGAAGAGTTTTACCACAATTAGAGAGTGTTCCTACAACTACATACTGGAATCGTCAGCATTTTAACTGATTCACACAGGAAACACCAGAGAAATTCGGCCTCCAATTGTAAACATAAACAGTATAGTCCTCACTTACAGTCTTTCTACACAAATTTTGAGCTGTATAAACCTGAATTCCTAATATTTGAAAGCGAACTCAAGTGAAAACTCACTCTAAACTAGTTGGAGTTGTAAGTATTATCAGTTTTCTGGTCATTACCCAGATTTCCTGTGGTAACCTCCGTGATTGAAAACAGCTGGAAATGTAGTAAGAATCAAGTTCCTTTTATTTCAAGTGTTTCTTACAACTTTTTTATCATTTCTGGAAACTATAATTGCGTATTTGAAGAGTTTTACCACAATTACAGAGTGTTCCTACAGCTACATACTGAAATCGTCAGCATTTTAACTGATTCACACAGGAAACACCAGAGAAATTCGGCCTCCAATTGTAAACATAAACTGTATAGTCTTCACGTACAGTCTTTCTACACAAATTTTGAGCTGAATAAACCTGAATTCCTACTATTTGAAAGCGAACTCAAGTGAAAACTCACCCTAAACTAGACGGAGTTGTAAGTATTATCAGTTTTCTGGTCATGACCCAGCTTCCCACTGGTAAACTCCGTGATTGAAAACAGCTGGAAATGTAGTAAGAATAAATTACCTTTCATTTCAAGTGTTTCTTACAAGTTTTTTATCATTTCTGGAAACTATAATTGCGTATTTGAAGAGTTTTACCACAATTAGAGAGTGTTCCTACAACTAAATACTGGAATCGTCAGAATTTTAACTGATTCACACAGAAAACACCAGAGAAATTCGGCTTCCAATTGTAAACATAAACTGTATAGTTTTCACTTAGAATCTTTCTACACAAATTTTGAGCTGTATAAACCTGAATTCCTAAAATTTGAAAGCGAACTCAAGTGAAAACTCACCCTAAAATAGACTGAGTTTTAAGTATTATCAGTTTTCTGGTCATGACCAGCTTTCCACTGGTAACCTCCGTGATTGAAAACGCCCAGAAATGTAGTAAGAATAAATTTCCTTTCATTTCAAGTGTTTCTTACAAGTTTTTTTTATCATTTCTGGAAACTATAATTGCGTATTTGAAGAGTTTTACCACAATTAGAGAGTGTTCCTACAACTAAATACTGGAATCGTCAGCATTTTAACTGATTCACACAGAAAACGCCAGAAAAATTAGGCCTCAATTTTAAACATAAACAGTATATTGCACACTTACAGTCTTTCTATACAAATTTTGAGCTGTATAAACCTGAAATCCTAATATTTGAAAGCCAATTCAAGTGAAAACTCTCCCTAAACTAGCCGGAGTTGTAAATATTATCAGTTTTCTGGCTATGTCCCACATTTCCACTGGTAACCTCCGTGATTGAAAACGGCTGGAAATGTAGTAAGAATCTATTTGCTTTTATGTCAAGTGTTTCTTACAAGTTTCTTTATCATTTCTGGAAAGTATAATTGCGTATTGAAGAGTTTTACCACAATTAGAGACTATTCCTACAAATACATACTGGAATCGTCAGCATTTTAACTGATTCACACAGGAAACACCAGAGAAATTCGGCCTCCAATTGTAAACATAAACTGTATAGTCCTCACTTACAGTCTTTCTACACAAATTTTGAGCTGTATAAACCTGAATTCCTAATATTTGAAAGCGAACTCAAGTGAAAACTCACTCTAAACTAGACGGAGTTGTAAGTATTATCAGTTTTCTGGTCATGACCCAGCTTCCCACTGGTAAACTCCGTGATTGAAAACAGCTGGAAATGTAGTAAGAATAAATTACCTTTCATTTCAAGTGTTTCTTACAAGTTTTTTATCATTTCTGGAAACTATAATTGCGTATTTGAAGAGTTTTACCACAATTAGAGAGTGTTCCTACAACTAAATACTGGAATCGTCAGAATTTTAACTGATTCACACAGAAAACACCAGAGAAATTCGGCTTCCAATTGTAAACATAAACTGTATAGTTTTCACTTAGAATCTTTCTACACAAATTTTGAGCTGTATAAACCTGAATTCCTAAAATTTGAAAGCGAACTCAAGTGAAAACTCACTCTAAACTAGTTGGAGTTGTAAGTATTATCAGTTTTCTTGTCATTACCCAGATTTCCTGTGTTAACCTCCGTGATTGAAAACGGCTGGAAATGTAGAAGAATCAAGTTCCTTTTATTTCAAGTGTTTCTTACAAGTTTTTTATCATTTCTGGAAACTATAATTGCGTATTTGAAGAGTTTTTCCACAATTACAGATGGTTCCTACAGCTACATACTGAAATCGTCAGCATTTTAACTGATTCACACAGGAAACACCAGAGAAATTCGGCTTCTAATTGTAAACATAAACTGTATAGTCTTCACTTAGAATCTTTCTACACAAATTTTGAGCTGTATAAACCTGAATTCCTAAAATTTGAAAGCGAACTCAAGTGAAAACTCACCCTAAAATAGACTGAGTTTTAAGTATTATCAGTTTTCTGGTCATGACCAGCTTTCCACTGGTAACCTCCGTGATTGAAAACGCCCAGAAATGTAGTAAGAATAAATTTCCTTTCATTTCAAGTGTTTCTTACAAGTTTTTTTTATCATTTCTGTAAACTATAATTGCGTAATTGAAGAGTTTTACCACAATTAGAGTGTGTTCCTAAACTATATACTGGAATCGTCAGCATTTTAACTGAGTCACACAGAAAACGCCAGAAAAATTAGGCCTCAATTTTAAACATAAACAGTATATTGCACACTTACAGTCTTTCTATACAAATTTTGAGCTGTATAAACCTGAAATCCTAATGTTTGAAAGCCAATTCAAGTGAAAACTCTCCCTAAACTAGCCGGAGTTGTAAATATTATCAGTTTTCTGGCTATGTCCCACCTTTCCACTGGTAACCTCCGTGATTGAAAACGGCTGGAAATGTAGTAAGAATCTATTTGCTTTTATTTCAAGTGTTTCTTATAAGTTTTTTATCATTACTGGAAACAATAATTGCGTATTTGAAGAGTTTTACCACAATTAGAGAGTGTTCCTACAACTACATACTGGAATCGTCAGCATTTTAACTGATTCACACAGGAAACACCAGAGAAATTCGGCCTCCAATTGTAAACATAAACAGTATAGTCCTCACTTACAGTCTTTCTACACAAATTTTGAGCTGTATAAACCTGAATTCCTAATATTTGAAAGCGAACTCAAGTGAAAACTCACTCTAAACTAGATGGAGTTGTAAGTATTATCAGTTTTCTGGTCATTACCCAGATTTCCTGTGGTAACCTCCGTGATTGAAAACGGCTGGAAATGTAGTAAGAATCAAGTTACTTTTATTTCAAGTGTTTCTTACGAGTTATTTATCATTTCTGGAAACTATAATTGCGTATTTGAAGAGTTTTACCACAATTAGAGAGTGTTCCTACAACTACATACTGGAATCGTCAGCATTTTAACTGATTCACACAGGAAACACCAGAGAAATTCGGCCTCCAATTGTAAACATAAACAGTATAGTCTTCACGTACAGTCTTTCTACACAAATTTTGAGCTAAATAAACCTGAATTCCTACTATTTGAAAGCGAACTCAAGTGAAAACTCACCCTAAACTAGACGGAGTTGTAAGTATTATCAGTTTTCTGGTCATGACCCAGCTTTCCACTGGTAAACTCCGTGATTGAAAACAGCTGGAAATGTAGTAAGAATAAATTTCCTTTCATTTCAAGTGTTTCTTACAAGTTTTTTATCATTTCTGGAAACTATAATTGCGTATTTGAAGAGTTTTACCACAATTAGAGAGTGTTCCTACAACTAAATACTGGAATCTTCAGCATTTTAACTGATTCACACAGAAAACGCCAGAAAAATTAGGCCTCAATTTTAAACATAAACAGTATATTGCACACTTACAGTCTTTCTATACAAATTTTGAGCTGTATAAACCTGAAATCCTAATATTTGAAAGCCAATTCAAGTGAAAATTCTCCCTAAACTAGCCGGAGTTGTAAATATTATCAGTTTTCTGGCTATGTCCCACATTTCCACTGGTAACCTCCGTGATTAAAAACGGCTGGAAATGTAGTAAGAATCTATTCGCTTTTATGTCAAGTGTTTCTTACAAGTTTCTTTATCATTTCTGGAAAGTATAATTGCGTATTGAAGAGTTTTACCACAATTAGAGACTATTCCTACAACTACATACTGGAATCGTCAGCATTTTAACTGATTCACACAGGAAACACCAGAGAAATTCGGCCTCCAATTGTAAACATAAACTGTATAGTCCTCACTTACAGTCTTTCTACACAAATTTTGAGCTGTATAAACCTGAATTCCTAATATTTGAAAGCGAACTCAAGTGAAAACTCACTCTAAACTAGATGGAGTTGTAAGTATTATCAGTTATCTGGTCATTACCCAGATTTCCTGTGGTAACCTCCGTGATTGAAAACGGCTGGAAATGTAGTAAGAATCAAGTTCCTTTTATTTCAAGTGTTTCTTACGAGTTATTTATCATTTCTGGAAACTATAATTGCGTCTATGAAGAGTTTTACCACAATTACAGAGTGTTCCTACAACTACATAATGGAATCGTCAGCATTTTAACTGATTCACACAGGAAACACCAGAGAAATTCGGCCTCCAATTGTAAACATAAACTGTATAGTCCTCACTTACAGCCTTTCTACACAAATTTTGAGCTGTATAAACCTGAATTCCTAATATTTGAAAGCGAACTCAAGTGAAAACTCACTCTAAACTAGTTGGAGTTGTAAGTATTATCAGTTTTCTGGTCATTACCCAGATTTCCTGTGGTAACCTCCGTGATTGAAAACTGCTGGAAATGTAGAAGAATCAAGTTCCTTTTATTTCAAGTGTTTCTTACAAGTTTTTTATCATTTCTGGAAACTATAATTGCGTATTTGAAGAGTTTTACCACAATTACAGAGTGTTCCTACAGCTACATACTGAAATCGTCAGCATTTTAACTGATTCACACAGGAAACACCAGAGAAATTCGGCCTCCAATTGTAAACATAAACTGTATAGTCTTCACGTACAGTCTTTCTACACAACTTTTGAGCTGAATAAACCTGAATTCCTACAATTTGAAAGCGAACTCAAGTGAAAACTCACCCTAAACTAGATGGAGTTGTAAGTATTATCAGTTTTCTGGTCATGACCCAGCTTTCCACTGGTAAACTCCGTGATTGAAAATGGCTGGAAATGTAGTAAGAAAAAATTTCCTTTAATTTCAAGTGTTTCTTACAAGTTTTTTATCATTTCTGGAAACTATAATTGCGTATTTGAAGAGTTTTACCACAATTAGAGAGTGTTCCTACAACTACATACTGGAATCGTCAGCATTTTAACTGATTCACACAGAAAACGCCAGAAAAATTAGGCCTCAATTTTAAACATAAACAGTATATTGCACACTTACAGTCTTTCTATACAAATTTTGAGCTGTATAAACCTGAAATCCTAATATTTGAAAGCCAATTCAAGTGAAAACTCTCCCTAAACTAGCCGGAGTTGTAAATATTATCAGTTTTCTGGCTATGTCGCACATTTCCACTGGTAACCTCCGTGATTGAAAACGGCTGGAAATGTAGTAAGAATCTATTTGCTTTTATGTCAAGTGTTTCTTACAAGTTTCTTTATCATTTCTGGAAAGTATAATTGCGTATTGAAGAGTTTTACCACAATTAGAGAGTGTTCCTACAACTACATACTGGAATCGTCAGCATTTTAACTGATTCACACAGGAAACACCAGAGAAATTCGGCCTCCAATTGTAAACATAAACTGTATAGTCCTCACTTACAGTCTTTCTACACAAATTTTGAGCTGTATAAACCTGAATTCCTAATATTTGAAAGCGAACTCAAGTGAAAACTCACTCTAAACTAGATGGAGTTGTAAGTATTATCAGGTTTCTGGTGATTACCCAGATTTCCTGTGGTAACCTCCGTGATTGAAAACGGCTGGAAATGTAGTAAGAATCAAGTTCCTTTTATTTCAAGTGTTTCTTACGAGTTATTTATCATTTCTAGAAACTAATATTGCGTCTTTGAAGAGTTTTACCACAATTACAGAGTGTTCCTACAACTACATACTGGAATCGTCAGCATTTTAACTGATTCACACAGGAAACACCAGAGAAATTCGGCCTCCAATTGTAAACATAAACAGTATAGTCCTCACTTACAGTCTTTCTACACAAATTTTGAGCTGTATAAACCTGAATTCCTAATATTTGAAAGCGAACTCAAGTGAAAACTCACTCTAAACTAGTTGGAGTTGTAAGTATTATCAGTTTTCTGGTCATTACCCAGATTTCCTGTGGTAACCTCCGTGATTGAAAACGGCTGGAAATGTAGAAGAATCAAGTTCCTTTTATTTCAAGTGTTTCTTACAAGTTTTTTTATCATTTCTGGAAACTATAATTGCGTATTTGAAGAGTTTTTCCACAATTACAGAGTGTTCCTACAGCTACATACTGAAATCGTCAGCATTTTAACTGATTCACACAGAAAATGCCAGAAAAATTAGGCCTCAATTTTAAACATAAACAGTATATTGCACACTTACAGTCTTTCTATACAAATTTTGAGCTGTATAAACCTGAAATCCTAATGTTTGAAAGCCAATTCAAGTGAAAACTATCCCTAAACTAGCCGCAGTTGTAAATATTATCAGTTTTCTGGCTATGTCCCACCTTTCCACTGGTAACCTCCGTGATTGAAAACGGCTGGAAATGTAGTAAGAATCTATTTGCTTTTATTTCAAGTGTTTCTTACAAGTTTCTTTATCATTTCTGGAAAGTATAATTGCGTATTTGAAGAGTTTTACCACAATTAGAGAGTGTTCCTACAACTACATACTGGAATCGTCAGCATTTTAACTGAATCACACAGGAAACACCAGAGAAATTCGGCCTCCAATTGTAAACATAAACAGTATAGTCCTCACTTACAGTCTTTCTACACAAATTTTGAGCTGTATAAACCTGAATTCCTAATATTTGAAAGCGAACTCAAGTGAAAACTCACTCTAAATTAGTTGGAGTTGTAAGTATTATCAGTTTTCTGGTCATGACCCAGCTTTCCACTGGTAAACTCCGTGATTGAAAACAGCTGGAAATGTAGTAAGAATAAATTACCTTTCATTTCAAGTGTTTCTTACATGTTTTTTATCATTTCTGGAAACTATAATTGCGTATTTGAAGAGTTTTACCACAATTAGAGAGTGTTCCTACAACTAAATACTGGAATCGTCAGCATTTTAACTGATTCACACAGAAAACACCAGAGAAATTCGGCTTCCAATTGTAAACATAAACTGTATAGTTTTCACTTAGAATCTTTCTACACAAATTTTGAGCTGTATAAACCTGAATTCCTAAAATTTGAAAGCGAACTCAAGTGAAAACTCACCCTAAAATAGACTGAGTTTTAAGTATTATCAGTTTTCTGGTCATGACCAGCTTTCCACTGGTAACCTCCGTGATTGAAAACGCCCAGAAATGTAGTAAGAATAAATTTCCTTTCATTTCAAGTGTTTCTTACAAGTTTTTTTTATCATTTCTGTAAACTATAATTGCGTAATTGAAGAGTTTTACCACAATTAGAGAGTGTTCCTACAACTATATACTGGAATCGGCAGCATTTTAACTGATTCACACAGAAAACACCAGAGAAATTCGGCTTCTAATTGTAAACATAAACTGTATAGTCTTCACTTAGAATCTTTCTACACAAATTTTGAGCTGTATAAACCTGAATTCCTAAAATTTGAAAGCGAACTCAAGTGAAAACTCACCCTAAAATAGACTGAGTTTTAAGTATTATCAGTTTTCTGGTCATGACCAGCTTTCCACTGGTAACCTCCGTGATTGAAAACGCCCAGAAATGTAGTAAGAATAAATTTCCTTTCATTTCAAGTGTTTCTTACAAGTTTTTTTTATCATGTCTGTAAACTATAATTGCGTAATTGAAGAGTTTTACCACAATTAGAGAGTGTTCCTAAACTATATACTGGAATCGTCAGCATTTTAACTGATTAACACAGAAAACGCCAGAAAAATTAGACCTCAATTTTAAACATAAACAGTATATTGCACACTTACAGTCTTTCTATACAAATTTTGAGCTGTATAAACCTGAAATCCTAATGTTTGAAAGCCAATTCAAGTGAAAACTATCCCTAAACTAGCCGCAGTTGTAAATATTATCAGTTTTCTGGCTATGTCCCACCTTTCCACTGGTAACCTCCGTGATTGAAAACGGCTGGAAATGTAGTAAGAATCTATTTGCTTTTATTTCAAGTGTTTCTTACAAGTTTCTTTATCATTTCTGGAAAGTATAATTGCGTATTTGAAGAGTTTTACCACAATTAGAGAGTGTTCCTACAAATATATACTGGAATCGTCAGCATTTTAACTGATTCACACAGAAAACGCCAGAAAAATTAGGCCTCAATTTTAAACATAAACAGTATATTGCACACTTACAGTCTTTCTATACAAATTTTGAGCTGTATAAACCTGAAATCCTAATGTTTGAAAGCCAATTCAAGTGAAAACTCTCCCTAAACTAGCCGGAGTTGTAAATATTATCAGTTTTCTGGCTATGTCCCACCTTTCCACTGGTAAACTCCGTGATTGAAAACGGCTGGAAATGTAGTAAGAATCTATTTGCTTTTATTTCAAGTGTTTCTTATAAGTTTTTTATCATTACTGGAAACAATAATTGCGTATTTGAAGAGTTTTACCACAATTAGAGAGTGTTCCTACAACTACATACTGGAATCGTCAGCATTTTAACTGATTCACACAGGAAACACCAGAGAAATTCGGCCTCCAATTGTAAACATAAACAGTATAGTCCTCACTTACAGTCTTTCTACACAAATTTTGAGCTGTATAAACCTGAATTCCTAATATTTGAAAGCGAACTCAAGTGAAAACTCACCATAAACTAGACGGAGTTGTAAGTATTATCAGTTATCTGGTCATGACCCAGCTTTCCATTGGTAAACTCCGTGATTGAAAACGGCTTGAAATGTAGTAAGAATAAATTTCCTTTCATTTCAAGTGTTTCTTACAAGTTTTTTTTATCATTTCTGGAAACTATAATTGCGTATTTGAAGAGTTTTACCACAATTAGAGATTGTTCCTACAACTATATACTGGAATCGTCAGCATTTTAACTGATTCACACAGAAAACGCCAGAGAAATTCGGCCTCAATTTTAAACATAAACAATATATTGCACACTTACAGTCTTTCTATACAAATTTTGAGCTGTATAAACCTGAAATCCTAATGTTTGAAAGCCAATTCAAGTGAAAACTCTCCCTAAACTAGCCGCAGTTGTAAATATTATCAGTTTTCTGGCTATGTCCCACCTTTCCACTGGTAACCTCCGTGATTGAAAACGGCTGGAAATGTAGTAAGAATCTATTTGCTTTGATTTCAAGTGTTTCTTACAAGTTTCTTTATCATTTCTGGAAAGTATAATTGCGTATTTGAAGAGTTTTACCACAATTAGAGAGTGTTCCTACAACTACATACTGGAATCGTCAGCATTTAACTGAATCACACAGGAAACACCAGAGAAATTCGGCCTCCAATTGTAAACATAAACAGTATAGTCCTCACTTACAGTCTTTCTACACAAATTTTGAGCTGTATAAACCTGAATTCCTAATATTTGAAAGCGAACTCAAGTGAAAACTCACTCTAAACTAGATGGAGTTGTAAGTATTATCAGTTTTCTGGTCATTACCCAGATTTCCTGTGGTAACCTCCGTGATTGAAAACGGCTGGAAATGTAGTAAGAATCAAGTTACTTTTATTTCAAGTGTTTCTTACGAGTTATTTATCATTTCTGGAAACTATAATTGCGTATTTGAAGAGTTTTACCACAATTAGAGAGTGTTCCTACAACTACATACTGGAATCGTCAGCATTTTAACTGATTCACACAGGAAACACCAGAGAAATTCGGCCTCCAATTGTAAACATAAACAGTATAGTCTTCACGTACAGTCTTTCTACACAAATTTTGAGCTGAATAAACCTGAATTCCTACTATTTGAAAGCGAACTCAAGTGAAAACTCACCCTAAACTAGACGGAGTTGTAAGTATTATCAGTTATCTGGTCATGACCCAGCTTTCCACTGGTAAACTCCGTGATTGAAAACGGCTTGAAATGTAGTAAGAATAAATTTCCTTTCATTTCAAGTGTTTCTTACAAGTTTTTTTTATCATTTCTGGAAACTATAATTGCGTATTTGAAGAGTTTTACCACAATTAGAGATTGTTCCTACAACTATATACTGGAATCGTCAGCATTTTAACTGATTCACACAGAAAACGCC
Organism: Myotis daubentonii; assembly: GCF_963259705.1. Taxonomy (NCBI): domain Eukaryota; kingdom Metazoa; phylum Chordata; class Mammalia; order Chiroptera; family Vespertilionidae; genus Myotis; species Myotis daubentonii. The sequence continues at coordinate 75,971,696 of NC_081861.1, read as the reverse complement.
AGAGAAATTCGGCCTCAATTTTAATAATAAACAATATATTGCACACTTACAGTCTTTCTATACAAATTTTGAGCTGTAAAAACCTGAAATCCTAATGTTTGAAAGCCAATTCAAGTGAAAACTCTCCCTAAACTAGCCGGAGTTGTAAATATTATCAGTTTTCTGGCTATGTCCCACCTTTCCACTGGTAACCTCCGTGATTGAAAACGGCTGGAAATGTAGTAAGAATCTATTTGCTTTTATTTCAAGTGTTTCTTACAAGTTTCTTTATCATTTCTGGAAAGTATAATTGCGTATTTGAAGAGTTTTACCACAATTAGAGAGTGTTCCTACAACTACATACTGGAATCGTCAGCATTTTAACTGATTCACACAGGAAACACCAGAGAAATTCGGCCTCCAATTGTAAACATAAACAGTATAGTCCTCACTTACAGTCTTTCTACACAAATTTTGAGCTGTATAAACCTGAATTCCTAATATTTGAAAGCGAACTCAAGTGAAAACTCACTCTAAACTAGTTGGAGTTGTAAGTATTATCAGTTTTCTGGTCATTACCCAGATTTCCTGTGGTAACCTCCGTGATTGAAAACGGCTGGAAATGTAGTAAGAATCAAGTTCCTTTTATTTCAAGTGTTTCTTACAAGTTTTTTATCATTTCTGGAAACTATAATTGCGTATTTGAAGAGTTTTACCACAATTACAGAGTGTTCCTACAGCTACATACTGAAATCGTCAGCATTTTAACTGATTCACACAGGAAACACCAGAGAAATTCGGCCTCCAATTGTAAACATAAACAGTACAGTCCTCACTTACAGTCTTTCTACACAAATTTTGAGCTGAATAAACCTGAATTCCTACTATTTGAAAGCGAACTCAAGTGAAAACTCACCCTAAACTAGACGGAGTTGTAAGTATTATCAGTTTTCTGGTCATGACCCAGCTTCCCACTGGTAAACTCCGTGATTGAAAACGGCTTGAAATATAGTAAGAATAAATTTCCTTTCATTTCAAGAGTTTCTTACAAGTTTTTTTTATCATTTCTGGAAACTATAATTGCGTATTTGAAGAGTTTTACCACAATTACAGAGTGTTCCTACAGCTACATACTGAAATCCTCAGCATTTTAACTGATTCACACAGGAAACACCAGAGAAATTCGGCCTCCAATTGTAAACATAAACTGTATAGTCTTCACGTACAGTCTTTCTACACAAATTTTGAGCTGAATAAACCTGAATTCCTACTATTTGAAAGCGAACTCAAGTGAAAACTCACTCTAAACTAGATGGAGTTGTAAGTATTATCAGTTTTCTGGTCATTACCCAGATTTCCTGTGGTAACCTCCGTGATTGAAAACGGCTGGAAATGTAGTAAGAATCAAGTTACTTTTATTTCAAGTGTTTCTTACGAGTTATTTATCATTTCTGGAAACTATAATTGCGTCTTTGAAGAGTTTTACCACAATTACAGAGTGTTCCTACAACTACATACTGGAATCGTCAGCATTTTAACTGATTCACACAGGAAACACCAGAGAAATTCGGCCTCCAATTGTAAACATAAACACTATAGTCCTCACTTACAGTCTTTCTACACAAATTTTGAGCTGAATAAACCTGAATTCCTACTATTTGAAAGCGAACTCAAGTGAAAACTCACCCTAAACTAGACGGAGTTGTAAGTATTATCAGTTTTCTGGTCATGAACCAGCTTTCCACTGGTAAACTCCGTGATTGAAAACAGCTGGAAATGTAGTAAGAATAAATTTCCTTTCATTTCAAGTGTTTCTTACAAGTTTTTTATCATTTCTGGAAACTATAATTGCGTATTTGAAGAGTTTTACCACAGTTAGAGAGTGTTCCTACAACTAAATACTGGAATCGTCAGCATTTTAACTGATTCACACAGAAAACGCCAGAAAAATTAGGCCTCAATTTTAAACATAAACAGTATATTGCACACTTACAGTCTTTCTATACAAATTTTGAGCTGTATAAACCTGAATTCCTAATATTTGAAAGCCAATTCAAGTGAAAACTCTCCCTAAACTAGCCGGAGTTGTAAATATTATCAGTTTTCTGGCTATGTCCCACATTTCCACTGGTAACCTCCGTGATTGAAAATGGCTGGAAATGTAGTAAGAATCTATTTGCTTTTATGTCAAGTGTTGCTTACAAGTTTCTTTATCATTTCTGGAAAGTATAATTGCGTATTGAAGAGTTTTACCACAATTACAGAGTGTTCCTACAACTACATACTGGAATCGTCAGCATTTTAACTGATTCACACAGGAAACACCAGAGAAATTCGGCCTCCAATTGTAAACATAAACAGTATAGTCTTCACGTACAGTCTTTCTACACAAATTTTGAGCTGAATAAACCTGAATTCCTACTATTTGAAAGCGAACTCAAGTGAAAACTCACTCTAAACTAGATGGAGTTGTAAGTATTATCAGTTTTCTGGTCATTACCCAGATTTCCTGTGGTAACCTCCGTGATTGAAAACGGCTGGAAATGTAGTAAGAATCAAGTTACTTTTATTTCAAGTGTTTCTTACGAGTTATTTATCATTTCTGGAAACTATAATTGCGTCTTTGAAGAGTTTTACCACAATTACAGAGTGTTCCTACAACTACATACTGGAATCGTCAGCATTTTAACTGATTCACACAGGAAACACCAGAGAAATTCGGCCTCCAATTGTAAACATAAACAGTATAGTCCTCACTTACAGTCTTTCTACACAAATTTTGAGCTGTATAAACCTGAATTCCTAATATTTGAAAGCGAACTCAAGTGAAAACTCACTCTAAACTAGATGGAGTTGTAAGTATTATCAGTTTTCTGGTCATTACCCAGATTTCCTGTGGTAACCTCCGTGATTCAAAACGGCTGGAAATGTAGAAGAATCAAGTTCCTTTTATTTCAAGTGTTTCTTACAAGTTTTTTATCATTTCTGGAAACTATAATTGCGTATTTGAAGAGTTTTACCACAATTACAGAGTGTTCCTACAGCTACATACTGAAATCGTCAGCATTTTAACTGATTCACACAGGAAACACCAGAGAAATTCGGCCTCCAATTGTAAACATGAACTGTATAGTCTTCACGTACAGTCTTTCTACACAACTTTTGAGCTGAATAAACCTGAATTCCTACTATTTGAAAGCGAACTCAAGTGAAAACTCACCCTAAACTAGATGGAGTTGTAAGTATTATCAGTTTTCTGGTCATGACCCAGCTTTCCACTGGTAAACTCCGTGATTGAAAACGGCTGGAAATGTAGTAAGAATAAATTTCCGTTCATTTCAAGTGTTTCTTACAAGTTTTTTATCATTTCTGGAAACTATAATTGCGTATTTGAAGAGTTTTACCACAATTAGAGAGTGTTCCTACAACTATATACTGGAATCGGCAGCATTTTAACTGATTCACACAGAAAACACCAGAGAAATTCGGCTTCTAATTGTAAACATAAACTGTATAGTCTTCACTTAGAATCTTTCTACACAAATTTTGAGCTGTATAAACCTGAATTCCTAAAATTTGAAAGCGAACTCAAGTGAAAACTCACCCTAAACTAGACGCAGTTGTAAGTATTATCAGTTTTCTGGTCATGACCCGCTTTCCAGTGGTAACCTCCGTGATTGAAAACGCCCAGAAATGTAGTAAGAATAAATTTCCTTTCATTTCAAGTGTTTCTTACAAGTTTTTTTTATCATTTCTGTAAACTATAATTGCGTAATTGAAGAGTTTTACCACAATTAGAGAGTGTTCCTACAAATATATACTGGAATCGTCAGCATTTTAACTGATTCACACAGAAAACGCCAGAAAAATTAGGCCTCAATTTTAAACATAAACAGTATATTGCACACTTACAGTCTTTCTATACAAATTTTGAGCTGTATAAACCTGAAATCCTAATGTTTGAAAGCCAATTCAAGTGAAAACTCTCCCTAAACTAGCCGGAGTTGTAAATATTATCAGTTTTCTGGCTATGTCCCACCTTTCCACTGGTAAACTCCGTGATTGAAAACGGCTGGAAATGTAGTAAGAATCTATTTGCTTTTATTTCAAGTGTTTCTTATAAGTTTTTTATCATTACTGGAAACAATAATTGCGTATTTGAAGAGTTTTACCACAATTAGAGAGTGTTCCTACAACTACATACTGGAATCGTCAGCATTTTAACTGATTCACACAGGAAACACCAGAGAAATTCGGCCTCCAATTGTAAACATAAACAGTATAGTCCTCACTTACAGTCTTTCTACACAAATTTTGAGCTGTATAAACCTGAATTCCTAATATTTGAAAGCGAACTCAAGTGAAAACTCACTCTAAACTAGATGGAGTTGTAAGTATTATCAGTTTTCTGGTCATTACCCAGATTTCCTGTGGTAACCTCCGTGATTGAAAACGGCTGGAAATGTAGTAAGAATCTATTTGCTTTTATGTCAAGTGTTGCTTACAAGTTTCTTTATCATTTCTGGAAAGTATAATTGCGTATTGAAGAGTTTTACCACAATTACAGAGTGTTCCTACAACTACATACTGGAATCGTCAGCATTTTAACTGATTCACACAGGAAACACCAGAGAAATTCGGCCTCCAATTGTAAACATAAACAGTATAGTCTTCACGTACAGTCTTTCTACACAAATTTTGAGCTGAATAAACCTGAATTCCTACTATTTGAAAGCGAACTCAAGTGAAAACTCACCCTAAACTAGACGGAGTTGTAAGTATTATCAGTTTTCTGGTCATGACCCAGCTTTCCACTGGTAAACTCCGTGATTGAAAACAGCTGGAAATGTAGTAAGAATAAATTTCCTTTCATTTCAAGTGTTTCTTACAAGTTTTTTATCATTTCTGGAAACTATAATTGCGTATTTGAAGAGTTTTACCACAGTTAGAGAGTGTTCCTACAACTAAATACTGGAATCGTCAGCATTTTAACTGATTCACACAGAAAACGCCAGAAAAATTAGGCCTCAATTTTAAACATAAACAGTATATTGCACACTTACAGTCTTTCTATACAAATTTTGAGCTGTATAAACCTGAATACCTAATATTTGAAAGCGAACTCAAGTGAAAACTCACTCTAAACTAGATGGAGTTGTAAGTATTATCAGTTTTCTGGTCATTACCCAGATTTCCTGTGGTAACCTCCGTGATTGAAAACGGCTGGAAATGTAGTAAGAATCAAGTTACTTTTATTTCAAGTGTTTCTTACGAGTTATTGATCATTTCTGGAAACTATAATTGCGTCTTTGAAGAGTTTTACCACAATTACAGAGTGTTCCTACAACTACATACTGGAATCGTCAGCATTTTAACTGATTCACACAGGAAACACCAGAGAAATTCGGCCTCCAATTGTAAACATAAACAGTATAGTCCTCACTTACAGTCTTTCTACACAAATTTTGAGCTGTATAAACCTGAATTCCTAATATTTGAAAGCGAACTCAAGTGAAAACTCACTCTAAACTAGATGGAGTTGTAAGTATTATCAGTTTTCTGGTCATTACCCAGATTTCCTGTGGTAACCTCCGTGATTCAAAACGGCTGGAAATGTAGAAGAATCAAGTTCCTTTTATTTCAAGTGTTTCTTACAAGTTTTTTATCATTTCTGGAAACTATAATTGCGTATTTGAAGAGTTTTACCACAATTACAGAGTGTTCCTACAGCTACATACTGAAATCGTCAGCATTTTAACTGATTCACACAGGAAACACCAGAGAAATTCGGCCTCCAATTGTAAACATAAACTGTATAGTCTTCACGTACAGTCTTTCTACACAACTTTTGAGCTGAATAAACCTGAATTCCTACTATTTGAAAGCGAACTCAAGTGAAAACTCACCCTAAACTAGATGGAGTTGTAAGTATTATCAGTTTTCTGGTCATGACCCAGCTTTCCACTGGTAAACTCCGTGATTGAAAACGGCTGGAAATGTAGTAAGAATAAATTTCCGTTCATTTCAAGTGTTTCTTACAAGTTTTTTATCATTTCTGGAAACTATAATTGCGTATTTGAAGAGTTTTACCACAATTAGAGAGTGTTCCTACAACTATATACTGGAATCGGCAGCATTTTAACTGATTCACACAGAAAACACCAGAGAAATTCGGCTTCTAATTGTAAACATAAACTGTATAGTCTTCACTTAGAATCTTTCTACACAAATTTTGAGCTGTATAAACCTGAATTCCTAAAATTTGAAAGCGAACTCAAGTGAAAACTCACCCTAAACTAGACGGAGTTGTAAGTATTATCAGTTTTCTGGTCATGACCCGCTTTCCACTGGTAACCTCCGTGATTGAAAACGCCCAGAAATGTAGTAAGAATAAATTTCCTTTCATTTCAAGTGTTTCTTACAAGTTTTTTTTATCATTTCTGTAAACTATAATTGCGTAATTGAAGAGTTTTACCACAATTAGAGAGTGTTCCTACAAATATATACTGGAATCGTCAGCATTTTAACTGATTCACACAGAAAACGCCAGAAAAATTAGGCCTCAATTTTAAACATAAACAGTATATTGCACACTTACAGTCTTTCTATACAAATTTTGAGCTGTATAAACCTGAAATCCTAATGTTTGAAAGCCAATTCAAGTGAAAACTCTCCCTAAACTAGCCGGAGTTGTAAATATTATCAGTTTTCTGGCTATGTCCCACCTTTCCACTGGTAACCTCCGTGATTGAAAACGGCTGGAAATGTAGTAAGAATCTATTTGCTTTTATTTCAAGTGTTTCTTATAAGTTTTTTATCATTACTGGAAACAATAATTGCGTATTTGAAGAGTTTTACCACAATTAGAGAGTGTTCCTACAACTACATACTGGAATCGTCAGCATTTTAACTGATTCACACAGGAAACACCAGAGAAATTCGGCCTCCAATTGTAAACATAAACAGTATAGTCCTCACTTACAGTCTTTCTACACAAATTTTGAGCTGTATAAACCTGAATTCCTAACATTTGAAAGCGAACTCAAGTGAAAACTCACTCTAAACTAGATGGAGTTGTAAGTATTATCAGTTTTCTGGTCATTACCCAGATTTCCTGTGGTAACCTCCGTGATTGAAAACGGCTGGAAATGTAGTAAGAATCTATTTGCTTTTATGTCAAGTGTTGCTTACAAGTTTCTTTATCATTTCTGGAAAGTATAATTGCGTATTGAAGAGTTTTACCACAATTACAGAGTGTTCCTACAACTACATACTGGAATCGTCAGCATTTTAACTGATTCACACAGGAAACACCAGAGAAATTCGGCCTCCAATTGTAAACATAAACAGTATAGTCTTCACGTACAGTCTTTCTACACAAATTTTGAGCTGAATAAACCTGAATTCCTACTATTTGAAAGCGAACTCAAGTGAAAACTCACCCTAAACTAGACGGAGTTGTAAGTATTATCAGTTTTCTGGTCATGACCCAGCTTTCCACTGGTAAACTCCGTGATTGAAAACAGCTGGAAATGTAGTAAGAATAAATTTCCTTTCATTTCAAGTGTTTCTTACAAGTTTTTTATCATTTCTGGAAACTATAATTGCGTATTTGAAGAGTTTTACCACAGTTAGAGAGTGTTCCTACAACTAAATACTGGAATCGTCAGCATTTTAACTGATTCACACAGAAAACGCCAGAAAAATTAGGCCTCAATTTTAAACATAAACAGTATATTGCACACTTACAGTCTTTCTATACAAATTTTGAGCTGTATAAACCTGAATACCTAATATTTGAAAGCGAACTCAAGTGAAAACTCACTCTAAACTAGATGGAGTTGTAAGTATTATCAGTTTTCTGGTCATTACCCAGATTTCCTGTGGTAACCTCCGTGATTGAAAACGGCTGGAAATGTAGTAAGAATCAAGTTACTTTTATTTCAAGTGTTTCTTACGAGTTATTGATCATTTCTGGAAACTATAATTGCGTCTTTGAAGAGTTTTACCACAATTACAGAGTGTTCCTACAACTACATACTGGAATCGTCAGCATTTTAACTGATTCACACAGGAAACACCAGAGAAATTCGGCCTCCAATTGTAAACATAAACAGTATAGTCCTCACTTACAGTCTTTCTACACAAATTTTGAGCTGTATAAACCTGAATTCCTAATATTTGAAAGCGAACTCAAGTGAAAACTCACTCTAAACTAGATGGAGTTGTAAGTATTATCAGTTTTCTGGTCATTACCCAGATTTCCTGTGGTAACCTCCGTGATTCAAAATGGCTGGAAATGTAGAAGAATCAAGTTCCTTTTATTTCAAGTGTTTCTTACAAGTTTTTTATCATTTCTGGAAACTATAATTGCGTATTTGAAGAGTTTTACCACAATTACAGAGTGTTCCTACAGCTACATACTGAAATCGTCAGCATTTTAACTGATTCACACAGGAAACACCAGAGAAATTCGGCCTCCAATTGTAAACATAAACTGTATAGTCTTCACGTACAGTCTTTCTACACAACTTTTGAGCTGAATAAACCTGAATTCCTACTATTTGAAAGCGAACTCAAGTGAAAACTCACCCTAAACTAGATGGAGTTGTAAGTATTATCAGTTTTCTGGTCATGACCCAGCTTTCCACTGGTAAACTCCGTGATTGAAAACGGCTGGAAATGTAGTAAGAATAAATTTCCGTTCATTTCAAGTGTTTCTTACAAGTTTTTTATCATTTCTGGAAACTATAATTGCGTATTTGAAGAGTTTTACCACAATTAGAGAGTGTTCCTACAACTATATACTGGAATCGGCAGCATTTTAACTGATTCACACAGAAAACACCAGAGAAATTCGGCTTCTAATTGTAAACATAAACTGTATAGTCTTCACTTAGAATCTTTCTACACAAATTTTGAGCTGTATAAACCTGAATTCCTAAAATTTGAAAGCGAACTCAAGTGAAAACTCACCCTAAACTAGACGGAGTTGTAAGTATTATCAGTTTTCTGGTCATGACCCGCTTTCCACTGGTAACCTCCGTGATTGAAAACGCCCAGAAATGTAGTAAGAATAAATTTCCTTTCATTTCAAGTGTTTCTTACAAGTTTTTTTTATCATTTCTGTAAACTATAATTGCGTAATTGAAGAGTTTTACCACAATTAGAGAGTGTTCCTACAAATATATACTGGAATCGTCAGCATTTTAACTGATTCACACAGAAAACGCCAGAAAAATTAGGCCTCAATTTTAAACATAAACAGTATATTGCACACTTACAGTCTTTCTATACAAATTTTGAGCTGTATAAACCTGAAATCCTAATGTTTGAAAGCCAATTCAAGTGAAAACTCTCCCTAAACTAGCCGGAGTTGTAAATATTATCAGTTTTCTGGCTATGTCCCACCTTTCCACTGGTAACCTCCGTGATTGAAAACGGCTGGAAATGTAGTAAGAATCTATTTGCTTTTATTTCAAGTGTTTCTTATAAGTTTTTTATCATTACTGGAAACAATAATTGCGTATTTGAAGAGTTTTACCACAATTAGAGAGTGTTCCTACAACTACATACTGGAATCGTCAGCATTTTAACTGATTCACACAGGAAACACCAGAGAAATTCGGCCTCCAATTGTAAACATAAACAGTATAGTCCTCACTTACAGTCTTTCTACACAAATTTTGAGCTGTATAAACCTGAATTCCTAACATTTGAAAGCGAACTCAAGTGAAAACTCACTCTAAACTAGATGGAGTTGTAAGTATTATCAGTTTTCTGGTCATTACCCAGATTTCCTGTGGTAACCTCCGTGATTGAAAACGGCTGGAAATGTAGTAAGAATCTATTTGCTTTTATGTCAAGTGTTGCTTACAAGTTTCTTTATCATTTCTGGAAAGTATAATTGCGTATTGAAGAGTTTTACCACAATTACAGAGTGTTCCTACAACTACATACTGGAATCGTCAGCATTTTAACTGATTCACACAGGAAACACCAGAGAAATTCGGCCTCCAATTGTAAACATAAACAGTATAGTCTTCACGTACAGTCTTTCTACACAAATTTTGAGCTGAATAAACCTGAATTCCTACTATTTGAAAGCGAACTCAAGTGAAAACTCACCCTAAACTAGACGGAGTTGTAAGTATTATCAGTTTTCTGGTCATGACCCAGCTTTCCACTGGTAAACTCCGTGATTGAAAACAGCTGGAAATGTAGTAAGAATAAATTTCCTTTCATTTCAAGTGTTTCTTACAAGTTTTTTATCATTTCTGGAAACTATAATTGCGTATTTGAAGAGTTTTACCACAGTTAGAGAGTGTTCCTACAACTAAATACTGGAATCGTCAGCATTTTAACTGATTCACACAGAAAACGCCAGAAAAATTAGGCCTCAATTTTAAACATAAACAGTATATTGCACACTTACAGTCTTTCTATACAAATTTTGAGCTGTATAAACCTGAATACCTAATATTTGAAAGCGAACTCAAGTGAAAACTCACTCTAAACTAGATGGAGTTGTAAGTATTATCAGTTTTCTGGTCATTACCCAGATTTCCTGTGGTAACCTCCGTGATTGAAAACGGCTGGAAATGTAGTAAGAATCAAGTTACTTTTATTTCAAGTGTTTCTTACGAGTTATTTATCATTTCTGGAAACTATAATTGCGTCTTTGAAGAGTTTTACCACAATTACAGAGTGTTCCTACAACTACATACTGGAATCGTCAGCATTTTAACTGATTCACACAGGAAACACCAGAGAAATTCGGCCTCCAATTGTAAACATAAACAGTATAGTCCTCACTTACAGTCTTTCTACACAAATTTTGAGCTGTATAAACCTGAATTCCTAATATTTGAAAGCGAACTCAAGTGAAAACTCACTCTAAACTAGATGGAGTTGTAAGTATTATCAGTTTTCTGGTCATTACCCAGATTTCCTGTGGTAACCTCCGTGATTCAAAACGGCTGGAAATGTAGAAGAATCAAGTTCCTTTTATTTCAAGTGTTTCTTACAAGTTTTTTATCATTTCTGGAAACTATAATTGCGTATTTGAAGAGTTTTACCACAATTACAGAGTGTTCCTACAGCTACATACTGAAATCGTCAGCATTTTAACTGATTCACACAGGAAACACCAGAGAAATTCGGCCTCCAATTGTAAACATAAACTGTATAGTCTTCACGTACAGTCTTTCTACACAACTTTTGAGCTGAATAAACCTGAATTCCTACTATTTGAAAGCGAACTCAAGTGAAAACTCACCCTAAACTAGATGGAGTTGTAAGTATTATCAGTTTTCTGGTCATGACCCAGCTTTCCACTGGTAAACTCCGTGATTGAAAACGGCTGGAAATGTAGTAAGAATAAATTTCCGTTCATTTCAAGTGTTTCTTACAAGTTTTTTATCATTTCTGGAAACTATAATTGCGTATTTGAAGAGTTTTACCACAATTAGAGAGTGTTCCTACAACTATATACTGGAATCGGCAGCATTTTAACTGATTCACACAGAAAACACCAGAGAAATTCGGCTTCTAATTGTAAACATAAACTGTATAGTCTTCACTTAGAATCTTTCTACACAAATTTTGAGCTGTATAAACCTGAATTCCTAAAATTTGAAAGCGAACTCAAGTGAAAACTCACCCTAAACTAGACGGAGTTGTAAGTATTATCAGTTTTCTGGTCATGACCCGCTTTCCACTGGTAACCTCCGTGATTGAAAACGCCCAGAAATGTAGTAAGAATAAATTTCCTTTCATTTCAAGTGTTTCTTACAAGTTTTTTTTATCATTTCTGTAAACTATAATTGCGTAATTGAAGAGTTTTACCACAATTAGAGAGTGTTCCTACAAATATATACTGGAATCGTCAGCATTTTAACTGATTCACACAGAAAACGCCAGAAAAATTAGGCCTCAATTTTAAACATAAACAGTGTATTGCACACTTACAGTCTTTCTATACAAATTTTGAGCTGTATAAACCTGAAATCCTAATGTTTGAAAGCCAATTCAAGTGAAAACTCTCCCTAAACTAGCCGGAGTTGTAAATATTATCAGTTTTCTGGCTATGTCCCACCTTTCCACTGGTAACCTCCGTGATTGAAAACGGCTGGAAATGTAGTAAGAATCTATTTGCTTTTATTTCAAGTGTTTCTTATAAGTTTTTTATCATTACTGGAAACAATAATTGCGTATTTGAAGAGTTTTACCACAATTAGAGAGTGTTCCTACAACTACATACTGGAATCGTCAGCATTTTAACTGATTCACACAGGAAACACCAGAGAAATTCGGCCTCCAATTGTAAACATAAACAGTATAGTCCTCACTTACAGTCTTTCTACACAAATTTTGAGCTGTATAAACCTGAATTCCTAATATTTGAAAGCGAACTCAAGTGAAAACTCACTCTAAACTAGATGGAGTTGTAAGTATTATCAGTTTTCTGGTCATTACCCAGATTTCCTGTGGTAACCTCCGTGATTGAAAACGGCTGGAAATGTAGTAAGAATCAAGTTACTTTTATTTCAAGTGTTTCTTACGAGTTATTTATCATTTCTGGAAACTATAATTGCGTATTTGAAGAGTTTTACCACAATTAGAGAGTGTTCCTACAACTACATACTGGAATCGTCAGCATTTTAACTGATTCACACAGGAAACACCAGAGAAATTCGGCCTCCAATTGTAAACATAAACAGTATAGTCTTCACGTACAGTCTTTCTACACAAATTTTGAGCTGAATAAACCTGAATTCCTACTATTTGAAAGCGAACTCAAGTGAAAACTCACCCTAAACTAGACGGAGTTGTAAGTATTATCAGTTATCTGGTCATGACCCAGCTTTCCACTGGTAAACTCCGTGATTGAAAACGGCTTGAAATGTAGTAAGAATAAATTTCCTTTCATTTCAAGTGTTTCTTACAAGTTTTTTTTATCATTTCTGGAAACTATAATTGCGTATTTGAAGAGTTTTACCACAATTAGAGATTGTTCCTACAACTATATACTGGAATCGTCAGCATTTTAACTGATTCACACAGAAAACGCCAGAGAAATTCGGCCTCAATTTTAATAATAAACAATATATTGCACACTTACAGTCTTTCTATACAAATTTTGAGCTGTAAAAACCTGAAATCCTAATGTTTGAAAGCCAATTCAAGTGAAAACTCTCCCTAAACTAGCCGGAATTGTAAATATTATCAGTTTTCTGGCTATGTCCCACCTTTCCACTGGTAACCTCCGTGATTGAAAACGGCTGGAAATGTAGTAAGAATCTATTTGCTTTTATTTCAAGTGTTTCTTACAAGTTTCTTTATCATTTCTGGAAAGTATAATTGCGTATTTGAAGAGTTTTACCACAATTAGAGAGTGTTCCTACAACTACATACTGGAATCGTCAGCATTTTAACTGATTCACACAGGAAACACCAGAGAAATTCGGCCTCCAATTGTAAACATAAACAGTATAGTCCTCACTTACAGTCTTTCTACACAAATTTTGAGCTGTATAAACCTGAATTCCTAATATTTGAAAGCGAACTCAAGTGAAAACTCACTCTAAACTAGTTGGAGTTGTAAGTATTATCAGTTTTCTGGTCATTACCCAGATTTCCTGTGGTAACCTCCGTGATTGAAAACGGCTGGAAATGTAGTAAGAATCAAGTTCCTTTTATTTCAAGTGTTTCTTACAAGTTTTTTATCATTTCTGGAAACTATAATTGCGTATTTGAAGAGTTTTACCACAATTACAGAGTGTTCCTACAGCTACATACTGAAATCGTCAGCATTTTAACTGATTCACACAGGAAACACCAGAGAAATTCGGCCTCCAATTGTAAACATAAACAGTATAGTCCTCACTTACAGTCTTTCTACACAAATTTTGAGCTGAATAAACCTGAATTCCTACTATTTGAAAGCGAACTCAAGTGAAAACTCACCCTAAACTAGACGGAGTTGTAAGTATTATCAGTTTTCTGGTCATGACCCAGCTTCCCACTGGTAAACTCCGTGATTGAAAACGGCTTGAAATATAGTAAGAATAAATTTCCTTTCATTTCAAGAGTTTCTTACAAGTTTTTTTTATCATTTCTGGAAACTATAATTGCGTATTTGAAGAGTTTTACCACAATTACAGAGTGTTCCTACAGCTACATACTGAAATCCTCAGCATTTTAACTGATTCACACAGGAAACACCAGAGAAATTCGGCCTCCAATTGTAAACATAAACTGTATAGTCTTCACGTACAGTCTTTCTACACAAATTTTGAGCTGAATTAACCTGAATTCCTACTATTTGAAAGCGAACTCAAGTGAAAACTCACTCTAAACTAGATGGAGTTGTAAGTATTATCAGTTTTCTGGTCATTACCCAGATTTCCTGTGGTAACCTCCGTGATTGAAAACGGCTGGAAATGTAGTAAGAATCAAGTTACTTTTATTTCAAGTGTTTCTTACGAGTTATTTATCATTTCTGGAAACTATAATTGCGTCTTTGAAGAGTTTTACCACAATTACAGAGTGTTCCTACAACTACATACTGGAATCGTCAGCATTTTAACTGATTCACACAGGAAACACCAGAGAAATTCGGCCTCCAATTGTAAACATAAACAGTATAGTCCTCACTTACAGTCTTTCTATACAAATTTTGAGCTGAATAAACCTGAATTCCTACTATTTGAAAGCGAACTCAAGTGAAAACTCACCCTAAACTAGACGGAGTTGTAAGTATTATCAGTTTTCTGGTCATGAACCAGCTTTCCACTGGTAAACTCCGTGATTGAAAACAGCTGGAAATGTAGTAAGAATAAATTTCCTTTCATTTCAAGTGTTTCTTACAAGTTTTTTATCATTTCTGGAAACTATAATTGCGTATTTGAAGAGTTTTACCACAGTTAGAGAGTGTTCCTACAACTAAATACTGGAATCGTCAGCATTTTAACTGATTCACACAGAAAACGCCAGAAAAATTAGGCCTCAATTTTAAACATAAACAGTATATTGCACACTTACAGTCTTTCTATACAAATTTTGAGCTGTATAAACCTGAATTCCTAATATTTGAAAGCCAATTCAAGTGAAAACTCTCCCTAAACTAGCCGGAGTTGTAAATATTATCAGTTTTCTGGCTATGTCCCACATTTCCACTGGTAACCTCCGTGATTGAAAACGGCTGGAAATGTAGTAAGAATCTATTTGCTTTTATGTCAAGTGTTTCTTACAAGTTTCTTTATCATTTCTGGAAAGTATAATTGCGTATTGAAGAGTTTTACCACAATTAGAGACTATTCCTACAACTACATACTGGAATCGTCAGCATTTTAACTGATTCACACAGGAAACAACATAGAAATTCGGCCTCCAATTGTAAACATAAACTGTATAGTCCTCACTTACAGTCTTTCTACACAAATTTTGAGCTGTATAAACCTGAATTCCTAATATTTGAAAGCGAACTCAAGTGAAAACTCACTCTAAACTAGATGGAGTTGTAAGTATTATCAGTTTTCTGGTCATTACCCAGATTTCCTGTGGTAACCTCCGTGATTGAAAACGGCTGTAAATGTAGTAAGAATCAAGTTCCTTTTATTTCAAGTGTTTCTTACGAGTTATTTATCATTTCTGGAAACTATAATTGCGTCTTTGAAGAGTTTTACCACAATTACAGAGTGTTCCTACAGCTACATACTGGAATCGTCAGCATTTTAACTGATTCACACAGGAAACACCAGAGAAATTCGGCCTCCAATTGTAAACATAAACAGTATAATCCTCACTTACAGTCTTTCTACACAAATTTTGAGCTGTATAAACCTGAATTCCTAATATTTGAAAGCGAACTCAAGTGAAAACTCACTCTAAACTAGTTGGAGTTGTAAGTATTATCAGTTTTCTGGTCATTACCCAGATTTCCTGTGGTAACCTCCGTGATTGAAAACGGCTGGAAATGTAGAAGAATCAAGTTCCTTTTATTTCAAGTGTTTCTTACAAGTTTTTTATCATTACTGGAAACAATAATTGCGTATTTGAAGAGTTTTACCACAATTACAGAGTGTTCCTACAGCTACATACTGAAATCGTCAGCATTTTAACTGATTCACACAGGAAACACCAGAGAAATTCGGCCTCCAATTGTAAACATAAACTGTATAGTCTTCACGTACAGTCTTTCTACACAACTTTTGAGCTGAATAAACCTGAATTCCTACTATTTGAAAGCGAACTCAAGTGAAAACTCACCCTAAACTAGACGGAGTTGTAAGTATTATCAGTTATCTGGTCATGACCCAGCTTTCCACTGGTAAACTCCGTGATTGAAAACGGCTTGAAATGTAGTAAGAATAAATTTCCTTTCATTTCAAGTGTTTCTTACAAGTTTTTTATCATTTCTGGAAACTATAATTGCGTATTTGAAGAGTTTTACCACAATTAGAGATTGTTCCTACAACTATATACTGGAATCGGCAGCATTTTAACTGATTCACACAGAAAACACCAGAGAAATTCGGCTTCTAATTGTAAACATAAACTGTATAGTCTTCACTTAGAATCTTTCTACACAAATTTTGAGCTGTATAAACCTGAAATCCTAATGTTTGAAAGCCAATTCAAGTGAAAACTCTCCCTAAACTAGCCGGAGTTTTAAGTATTATCAGTTTTCTGGTCATGACCAGCTTTCCACTGGTAACCTCCGTGATTGAAAACGGCTGGAAATGTAGTAAGAATAAATTTCCTTTCATTTCAAGTGTTTCTTATAAGTTTTTTATCATTACTGGAAACAATAATTGCGTATTTGAAGAGTTTTACCACAATTAGAGAGTGTTCCTACAACTACATACTGGAATCGTCAGCATTTTAACTGATTCACACAGGAAACACCAGAGAAATTCGGCCTCCAATTGTAAACATAAACAGTATAGTCCTCACTTACAGTCTTTCTACACAAATTTTGAGCTGTATAAACCTGAATTCCTAATATTTGAAAGCGAACTCAAGTGAAAACTCACTCTAAACTAGATGGAGTTGTAAGTATTATCAGTTTTCTGGTCATTACCCAGATTTCCTGTGGTAACCTCCGTGATTGAAAACGGCTGGAAATGTAGTAAGAATCAAGTTACTTTTATTTCAAGTGTTTCTTACGAGTTATTTATCATTTCTGGAAACTATAATTGCGTATTTGAAGAGTTTTACCACAATTAGAGAGTGTTCCTACAACTACATACTGGAATCGTCAGCATTTTAACTGATTCACACAGGAAACACCAGAGAAATTCGGCCTCCAATTGTAAACATAAACAGTATAGTCTTCACGTACAGTCTTTCTACACAAATTTTGAGCTGAATAAACCTGAATTCCTACTATTTGAAAGCGAACTCAAGTGAAAACTCACCCTAAACTAGACGGAGTTGTAAGTATTATCAGTTATCTGGTCATGACCCAGCTTTCCACTGGTAAACTCCGTGATTGAAAACGGCTTGAAATGTAGTAAGAATAAATTTCCTTTCATTTCAAGTGTTTCTTACAAGTTTTTTTTATCATTTCTGGAAACTATAATTGCGTATTTGAAGAGTTTTACCACAATTAGAGATTGTTCCTACAACTATATACTGGAATCGTCAGCATTTTAACTGATTCACACAGAAAACGCCAGAGAAATTCGGCCTCAATTTTAATAATAAACAATATATTGCACACTTACAGTCTTTCTATACAAATTTTGAGCTGTAAACACCTGAAATCCTAATGTTTGAAAGCCAATTCAAGTGAAAACTCTCCCTAAACTAGCCGGAGTTGTAAATATTATCAGTTTTCTGGCTATGTCCCACCTTTCCACTGGTAACCTCCGTGATTGAAAACGGCTGGAAATGTACTAAGAATCAAGTTCCTTTTATTTCAAGTGTTTCTTACAAGTTTCTTTATCATTTCTGGAAAGTATAATTGCGTATTTGAAGAGTTTTACCACAATTAGAGAGTGTTCCTACAACTACATACTGGAATCGTCAGCATTTTAACTGATTCACACAGGAAACACCAGAGAAATTCGGCCTCCAATTGTAAACATAAACAGTATAGTCCTCACTTACAGTCTTTCTACACAAATTTTGAGCTGTATAAACCTGAATTCCTAATATTTGAAAGCGAACTCAAGTGAAAACTCACTCTAAACTAGTTGGAGTTGTAAGTATTATCAGTTTTCTGGTCATTACCCAGATTTCCTGTGGTAACCTCCGTGATTGAAAACGGCTGGAAATGTAGTAAGAATCAAGTTCCTTTTATTTCAAGTGTTTCTTACAAGTTTTTTATCATTTCTGGAAACTATAATTGCGTATTTGAAGAGTTTTACCACAATTACAGAGTGTTCCTCCAGCTACATACTGAAATCGTCAGCATTTTAACTGATTCACACAGGAAACACCAGAGAAATTCGGCCGCCAATTGTAAACATAAACAGTATAGTCCTCACTTACAGTCTTTCTACACAAATTTTGAGCTGAATAAACCTGAATTCCTACTATTTGAAAGCGAACTCAAGTGAAAACTCACCCTAAACTAGACGGAGTTGTAAGTATTATCAGTATTCTGGTCATGACCCAGCTTCCCACTGGTAAACTCCGTGATTGAAAACGGCTTGAAATATAGTAAGAATAAATTTCCTTTCATTTCAAGAGTTTCTTACAAGTTTTTTTTATCATTTCTGGAAACTATAATTGCGTATTTGAAGAGTTTTACCACAATTACAGAGTGTTCCTACAGCTACATACTGAAATCCTCAGCATTTTAACTGATTCACACAGGAAACACCAGAGAAATTCGGCCTCCAATTGTAAACATAAACTGTATAGTCTTCACGTACAGTCTTTCTACACAAATTTTGAGCTGAATAAACCTGAATTCCTACTATTTGAAAGCGAACTCAAGTGAAAACTCACTCTAAACTAGATGGAGTTGTAAGTATTATCAGTTTTCTGGTCATTACCCAGATTTCCTGTGGTAACCTCCGTGATTGAAAACGGCTGGAAATGTAGTAAGAATCAAGTTACTTTTATTTCAAGTGTTTCTTACGAGTTATTTATCATTTCTGGAAACTATAATTGCGTCTTTGAAGAGTTTTACCACAATTACAGAGTGTTCCTACAACTACATACTGGAATCGTCAGCATTTTAACTGATTCACACAGGAAACACCAGAGAAATTCGGCCTCCAATTGTAAACATAAACAGTATAGTCCTCACTTACAGTCTTTCTACACAAATTTTGAGCTGAATAAACCTGAATTCCTACTATTTGAAAGCGAACTCAAGTGAAAACTCACCCTAAACTAGACGGAGTTGTAAGTATTATCAGTTTTCTGGTCATGAACCAGCTTTCCACTGGTAAACTCCGTGATTGAAAACAGCTGGAAATGTAGTAAGAATAAATTTCCTTTCATTTCAAGTGTTTCTTACAAGTTTTTTATCATTTCTGGAAACTATAATTGCGTATTTGAAGAGTTTTACCACAGTTAGAGAGTGTTCCTACAACTAAATACTGGAATCGTCAGCATTTTAACTGATTCACACAGAAAACGCCAGAAAAATTAGGCCTCAATTTTAAACATAAACAGTATATTGCACACTTACAGTCTTTCTATACAAATTTTGAGCTGTATAAACCTGAATTCCTAATATTTGAAAGCCAATTCAAGTGAAAACTCTCCCTAAACTAGCCGGAGTTGTAAATATTATCAGTTTTCTGGCTATGTCCCACATTTCCACTGGTAACCTCCGTGATTGAAAACGGCTGGAAATGTAGTAAGAATCTATTTGCTTTTATGTCAAGTGTTTCTTACAAGTTTCTTTATCATTTCTGGAAAGTATAATTGCGTATTGAAGAGTTTTACCACAATTAGAGACTATTCCTACAACTACATACTGGAATCGTCAGCATTTTAACTGATTCACACAGGAAACACCATAGAAATTCGGCCTCCAATTGTAAAAATAAACTGTATAGTCCTCACTTACAGTCTTTCTACACAAATTTTGAGCTGTATAAACCTGAATTCCTAATATTTGAAAGCGAACTCAAGTGAAAACTCACTCTAAACTAGATGGAGTTGTAAGTATTATCAGTTTTCTGGTCATTACCCAGATTTCCTGTGGTAACCTCCGTGATTGAAAACGGCTGGAAATGTAGTAAGAATCAAGTTACTTTTATTTCAAGTGTTTCTTACGAGTTATTTATCATTTCTGGAAACTATAATTGCGTATTTGAAGAGTTTTACCACAATTAGAGAGTGTTCCTACAACTACATACTGGAATCGTCAGCATTTTAACTGATTCACACAGGAAACACCAGAGAAATTCGGCCTCCAATTGTAAACATAAACAGTATAGTCTTCACGTACAGTCTTTCTACACAAATTTTGAGCTGAATAAACCTGAATTCCTACTATTTTAAAGCGAACTCAAGTGAAAACTCACCCTAAACTAGTCGGAGTTGTAAGTATTATCAGTTATCTGGTCATGACCCAGCTTTCCACTGGTAAACTCCGTGATTGAAAACGGCTTGAAATGTAGTAAGAATAAATTTCCTTTCATTTCAAGTGTTTCTTACAAGTTTTTTTTATCATTTCTGGAAACTATAATTGCGTATTTGAAGAGTTTTACCACAATTAGAGATTGTTCCTACAACTATATACTGGAATCGTCAGCATTTTAACTGATTCACACAGAAAACGCCAGAGAAATTCGGCCTCAATTTTAATAATAAACAATATATTGCACACTTACAGTCTTTCTATACAAATTTTGAGCTGTAAAAACCTGAAATCCTAATGTTTGAAAGCCAATTCAAGTGAAAACTCTCCCTAAACTAGCCGGAGTTGTAAATATTATCAGTTTTCTGGCTATGTCCCACCTTTCCACTGGTAACCTCCGTGATTGAAAACGGCTGGAAATGTAGTAAGAATCAAGTTCCTTTTATTTCAAGTGTTTCTTACAAGTTTCTTTATCATTTCTGGAAAGTATAATTGCGTATTTGAAGAGTTTTACCACAATTAGAGAGTGTTCCTACAACTACATACTGGAATCGTCAGCATTTTAACTGATTCACACAGGAAACACCAGAGAAATTCGGCCTCCAATTGTAAACATAAACAGTATAGTCCTCACTTACAGTCTTTCTACACAAATTTTGAGCTGTATAAACCTGAATTCCTAATATTTGAAAGCGAACTCAAGTGAAAACTCACTCTAAACTAGTTGGAGTTGTAAGTATTATCAGTTTTCTGGTCATTACCCAGATTTCCTGTGGTAACCTCCGTGATTGAAAACGGCTGGAAATGTAGTAAGAATCAAGTTCCTTTTATTTCAAGTGTTTCTTACAAGTTTTTTATCATTTCTGGAAACTATAATTGCGTATTTGAAGAGTTTTACCACAATTACAGAGTGTTCCTACAGCTACATACTGAAATCGTCAGCATTTTAACTGATTCACACAGGAAACACCAGAGAAATTCGGCCTCCAATTGTAAACATAAACAGTATAGTCCTCACTTACAGTCTTTCTACACAAATTTTGAGCTGAATAAACCTGAATTCCTACTATTTGAAAGCGAACTCAAGTGAAAACTCACTCTAAACTAGACGGATTTGTAAGTATTATCAGTTTTCTGGTCATGACCCAGCTTCCCACTGGTAAACTCCGTGATTGAAAACGGCTTGAAATATAGTAAGAATAAATTTCCTTTCATTTCAAGAGTTTCTTACAAGTTTTTTTTATCATTTCTGGAAACTATAATTGCGTATTTGAAGAGTTTTACCACAATTACAGAGTGTTCCTACAGCTACATACTGAAATCCTCAGCATTTTAACTGATTCACACAGGAAACACCAGAGAAATTCGGCCTCCAATTGTAAACATAAACTGTATAGTCTTCACGTACAGTCTTTCTACACAAATTTTGAGCTGAATAAACCTGAATTCCTACTATTTGAAAGCGAACTCAAGTGAAAACTCACTCTAAACTAGATGGAGTTGTAAGTATTATCAGTTTTCTGGTCATTACCCAGATTTCCTGTGGTAACCTCCGTGATTGAAAACGGCTGGAAATGTAGTAAGAATCAAGTTACTTTTATTTCAAGTGTTTCTTACGAGTTATTTATCATTTCTGGAAACTATAATTGCGTCTTTGAAGAGTTTTACCACAATTACAGAGTGTTCCTACAACTACATACTGGAATCGTCAGCATTTTAACTGATTCACACAGGAAACACCAGAGAAATTCGGCCTCCAATTGTAAACATAAACAGTATAGTCCTCACTTACAGTCTTTCTACACAAATTTTGAGCTGTATAAACCTGAATTCCTAATATTTGAAAGCGAACTCAAGTGAAAACTCACTCTAAACTAGTTGGAGTTGTAAGTATTATCAGTTTTCTGGTCATTACCCAGATTTCCTGTGGTAACCTCCGTGATTGAAAACGGCTGGAAATGTAGAAGAATCAAGTTCCTTTTATTTCAAGTGTTTCTTACAAGTTTTTTATCATTACTGGAAACAATAATTGCGTATTTGAAGAGTTTTACCACAATTACAGAGTGTTCCTACAGCTACATACTGAAATCGTCAGCATTTTAACTGATTCACACAGGAAACACCAGAGAAATTCGGCCTCCAATTGTAAACATAAACTGTATAGTCTTCACGTACAGTCTTTCTACACAACTTTTGAGCTGAATAAACCTGAATTCCTACTATTTGAAAGCGAACTCAAGTGAAAACTCACCCTAAACTAGACGGAGTTGTAAGTATTATCAGTTATCTGGTCATGACCCAGCTTTCCACTGGTAAACTCCGTGATTGAAAACGGCTTGAAATGTAGTAAGAATAAATTTCCTTTCATTTCAAGTGTTTCTTACAAGTTTTTTATCATTTCTGGAAACTATAATTGCGTATTTGAAGAGTTTTACCACAATTAGAGATTGTTCCTACAACTATATACTGGAATCGGCAGCATTTTAACTGATTCACACAGAAAACACCAGAGAAATTCGGCTTCTAATTGTAAACATAAACTGTATAGTCTTCACTTAGAATCTTTCTACACAAATTTTGAGCTGTATAAACCTGAAATCCTAATGTTTGAAAGCCAATTCAAGTGAAAACTCTCCCTAAACTAGCCGGAGTTTTAAGTATTATCAGTTTTCTGGTCATGACCAGCTTTCCACTGGTAACCTCCGTGATTGAAAACGGCTGGAAATGTAGTAAGAATAAATTTCCTTTCATTTCAAGTGTTTCTTATAAGTTTTTTATCATTACTGGAAACAATAATTGCGTATTTGAAGAGTTTTACCACAATTAGAGAGTGTTCCTACAACTACATACTGGAATCGTCAGCATTTTAACTGATTCACACAGGAAACACCAGAGAAATTCGGCCTCCAATTGTAAACATAAACAGTATAGTCCTCACTTACAGTCTTTCTACACAAATTTTGAGCTGTATAAACCTGAATTCCTAATATTTGAAAGCGAACTCAAGTGAAAACTCACTCTAAACTAGATGGAGTTGTAAGTATTATCAGTTTTCTGGTCATTACCCAGATTTCCTGTGGTAACCTCCGTGATTGAAAACGGCTGGAAATGTAGTAAGAATCAAGTTACTTTTATTTCAAGTGTTTCTTACGAGTTATTTATCATTTCTGGAAACTATAATTGCGTATTTGAAGAGTTTTACCACAATTAGAGAGTGTTCCTACAACTACATACTGGAATCGTCAGCATTTTAACTGATTCACACAGGAAACACCAGAGAAATTCGGCCTCCAATTGTAAACATAAACAGTATAGTCTTCACGTACAGTCTTTCTACACAAATTTTGAGCTGAATAAACCTGAATTCCTACTATTTGAAAGCGAACTCAAGTGAAAACTCACCCTAAACTAGACGGAGTTGTAAGTATTATCAGTTATCTGGTCATGACCCAGCTTTCCACTGGTAAACTCCGTGATTGAAAACGGCTTGAAATGTAGTAAGAATAAATTTCCTTTCATTTCAAGTGTTTCTTACAAGTTTTTTTTATCATTTCTGGAAACTATAATTGCGTATTTGAAGAGTTTTACCACAATTAGAGATTGTTCCTACAACTATATACTGGAATCGTCAGCATTTTAACTGATTCACACAGAAAACGCCAGAGAAATTCGGCCTCAATTTTAATAATAAACAATATATTGCACACTTACAGTCTTTCTATACAAATTTTGAGCTGTAAAAACCTGAAATCCTAATGTTTGAAAGCCAATTCAAGTGAAAACTCTCCCTAAACTAGCCGGAGTTGTAAATATTATCAGTTTTCTGGCTATGTCCCACCTTTCCACTGGTAACCTCCGTGATTGAAAACGGCTGGAAATGTACTAAGAATCAAGTTCCTTTTATTTCAAGTGTTTCTTACAAGTTTCTTTATCATTTCTGGAAAGTATAATTGCGTATTTGAAGAGTTTTACCACAATTAGAGAGTGTTCCTACAACTACATACTGGAATCGTCAGCATTTTAACTGATTCACACAGGAAACACCAGAGAAATTCGGCCTCCAATTGTAAACATAAACAGTATAGTCCTCACTTACAGTCTTTCTACACAAATTTTGAGCTGTATAAACCTGAATTCCTAATATTTGAAAGCGAACTCAAGTGAAAACTCACTCTAAACTAGTTGGAGTTGTAAGTATTATCAGTTTTCTGGTCATTACCCAGATTTCCTGTGGTAACCTCCGTGATTGAAAACGGCTGGAAATGTAGTAAGAATCAAGTTCCTTTTATTTCAAGTGTTTCTTACAAGTTTTTTATCATTTCTGGAAACTATAATTGCGTATTTGAAGAGTTTTACCACAATTACAGAGTGTTCCTACAGCTACATACTGAAATCGTCAGCATTTTAACTGATTCACACAGGAAACACCAGAGAAATTCGGCCTCCAATTGTAAACATAAACAGTATAGTCCTCACTTACAGTCTTTCTACACAAATTTTGAGCTGAATAAACCTGAATTCCTACTATTTGAAAGCGAACTCAAGTGAAAACTCACCCTAAACTAGACGGAGTTGTAAGTATTATCAGTATTCTGGTCATGACCCAGCTTCCCACTGGTAAACTCCGTGATTGAAAACGGCTTGAAATATAGTAAGAATAAATTTCCTTTCATTTCAAGAGTTTCTTACAAGTTTTTTTTATCATTTCTGGAAACTATAATTGCGTATTTGAAGAGTTTTACCACAATTACAGAGTGTTCCTACAGCTACATACTGAAATCCTCAGCATTTTAACTGATTCACACAGGAAACACCAGAGAAATTCGGCCTCCAATTGTAAACATAAACTGTATAGTCTTCACGTACAGTCTTTCTACACAAATTTTGAGCTGAATAAACCTGAATTCCTACTATTTGAAAGCGAACTCAAGTGAAAACTCACTCTAAACTAGATGGAGTTGTAAGTATTATCAGTTTTCTGGTCATTACCCAGATTTCCTGTGGTAACCTCCGTGATTGAAAACGGCTGGAAATGTAGTAAGAATCAAGTTACTTTTATTTCAAGTGTTTCTTACGAGTTATTTATCATTTCTGGAAACTATAATTGCGTATTTGAAGAGTTTTACCACAATTACAGAGTGTTCCTACAACTACATACTGGAATCGTCAGCATTTTAACTGATTCACACAGGAAACACCAGAGAAATTCGGCCTCCAATTGTAAACATAAACAGTATAGTCCTCACTTACAGTCTTTCTACACAAATTTTGAGCTGAATAAACCTGAATTCCTACTATTTGAAAGCGAACTCAAGTGAAAACTCACCCTAAACTAGACGGAGTTGTAAGTATTATCAGTTTTCTGGTCATGAACCAGCTTTCCACTGGTAAACTCCGTGATTGAAAACAGCTGGAAATGTAGTAAGAATAAATTTCCTTTCATTTCAAGTGTTTCTTACAAGTTTTTTATCATTTCTGGAAACTATAATTGCGTATTTGAAGAGTTTTACCACAGTTAGAGAGTGTTCCTACAACTAAATACTGGAATCGTCAGCATTTTAACTGATTCACACAGAAAACGCCAGAAAAATTAGGCCTCAATTTTAAACATAAACAGTATATTGCACACTTACAGTCTTTCTATACAAATTTTGAGCTGTATAAACCTGAATTCCTAATATTTGAAAGCCAATTCAAGTGAAAACTCTCCCTAAACTAGCCGGAGTTGTAAATATTATCAGTTTTCTGGCGATGTCCCACATTTCCACTGGTAACCTCCGTGATTGAAAACGGCTGGAAATGTAGTAAGAATCTATTTGCTTTTATGTCAAGTGTTTCTTACAAGTTTCTTTATCATTTCTGGAAAGTATAATTGCGTATTGAAGAGTTTTACCACAATTAGAGACTATTCCTACAACTACATACTGGAATCGTCAGCATTTTAACTGATTCACACAGGAAACACCATAGAAATTCGGCCTCCAATTGTAAAAATAAACTGTATAGTCCTCACTTACAGTCTTTCTACACAAATTTTGAGCTGTATAAACCTGAATTCCTAATATTTGAAAGCGAACTCAAGTGAAAACTCACTCTAAACTAGATGGAGTTGTAAGTATTATCAGTTTTCTGGTCATTACCCAGATTTCCTGTGGTAACCTCCGTGATTGAAAACGGCTGGAAATGTAGTAAGAATCAAGTTACTTTTATTTCAAGTGTTTCTTACGAGTTATTTATCATTTCTGGAAACTATAATTGCGTATTTGAAGAGTTTTACCACAATTAGAGAGTGTTCCTACAATTACATACTGGAATCGTCAGCATTTTAACTGATTCACACAGGAAACACCAGAGAAATTCGGCCTCCAATTGTAAACATAAACAGTATAGTCTTCACGTACAGTCTTTCTACACAAATTTTGAGCTGAATAAACCTGAATTCCTACTATTTTAAAGCGAACTCAAGTGAAAACTCACCCTAAACTAGACGGAGTTGTAAGTATTATCAGTTATCTGGTCATGACCCAGCTTTCCACTGGTAAACTCCGTGATTGAAAACGGCTTGAAATGTAGTAAGAATAAATTTCCTTTCATTTCAAGTGTTTCTTACAAGTTTTTTTTATCATTTCTGGAAACTATAATTGCGTATTTGAAGAGTTTTACCACAATTAGAGATTGTTCCTACAACTATATACTGGAATCGTCAGCATTTTAACTGATTCACACAGAAAACGCCAGAGAAATTCGGCCTCAATTTTAATAATAAACAATATATTGCACACTTACAGTCTTTCTATACAAATTTTGAGCTGTAAAAACCTGAAATCCTAATGTTTGAAAGCCAATTCAAGTGAAAACTCTCCCTAAACTAGCCGGAGTTGTAAATATTATCAGTTTTCTGGCTATGTCCCACCTTTCCACTGGTAACCTCCGTGATTGAAAACGGCTGGAAATGTAGTAAGAATCAAGTTCCTTTTATTTCAAGTGTTTCTTACAAGTTTCTTTATCATTTCTGGAAAGTATAATTGCGTATTTGAAGAGTTTTACCACAATTAGAGAGTGTTCCTACAACTACATACTGGAATCGTCAGCATTTTAACTGATTCACACAGGAAACACCAGAGAAATTCGGCCTCCAATTGTAAACATAAACAGTATAGTCCTCACTTACAGTCTTTCTACACAAATTTTGAGCTGTATAAACCTGAATTCCTAATATTTGAAAGCGAACTCAAGTGAAAACTCACTCTAAACTAGTTGGAGTTGTAAGTATTATCAGTTTTCTGGTCATTACCCAGATTTCCTGTGGTAACCTCCGTGATTGAAAACGGCTGGAAATGTAGTAAGAATCAAGTTCCTTTTATTTCAAGTGTTTCTTACAAGTTTTTTATC
Source organism: Myotis daubentonii (assembly GCF_963259705.1). NCBI lineage: Eukaryota > Metazoa > Chordata > Mammalia > Chiroptera > Vespertilionidae > Myotis > Myotis daubentonii. The sequence continues at coordinate 75,943,771 of NC_081861.1, read as the reverse complement.
ATTTCTGGAAACTATAATTGCGTATTTGAAGAGTTTTACCACAATTACAGAGTGTTCCTACAGCTACATACTGAAATCGTCAGCATTTTAACTGATTCACACAGGAAACACCAGAGAAATTCGGCCTCCAATTGTAAACATAAACAGTATAGTCCTCACTTACAGTCTTTCTACACAAATTTTGAGCTGAATAAACCTGAATTCCTACTATTTGAAAGCGAACTCAAGTGAAAACTCACCCTAAACTAGACGGAGTTGTAAGTATTATCAGTTTTCTGGTCATGACCCAGCTTCCCACTGGTAAACTCCGTGATTGAAAACGGCTTGAAATATAGTAAGAATAAATTTCCTTTCATTTCAAGAGTTTCTTACAAGTTTTTTTTATCATTTCTGGAAACTATAATTGCGTATTTGAAGAGTTTTACCACAATTACAGAGTGTTCCTACAGCTACATACTGAAATCCTCAGCATTTTAACTGATTCACACAGGAAACACCAGAGAAATTCGGCCTCCAATTGTAAACATAAACTGTATAGTCTTCACGTACAGTCTTTCTACACAAATTTTGAGCTGAATAAACCTGAATTCCTACTATTTGAAAGCGAACTCAAGTGAAAACTCACTCTAAACTAGATGGAGTTGTAAGTATTATCAGTTTTCTGGTCATTACCCAGATTTCCTGTGGTAACCTCCGTGATTGAAAACGGCTGGAAATGTAGTAAGAATCAAGTTACTTTTATTTCAAGTGTTTCTTACGAGTTATTTATCATTTCTGGAAACTATAATTGCGTCTTTGAAGAGTTTTACCACAATTACAGAGTGTTCCTACAACTACATACTGGAATCGTAAGCATTTTAACTGATTCACACAGGAAACACCAGAGAAATTCGGCCTCCAATTGTAAACATAAACAGTATAGTCCTCACTTACAGTCTTTCTACACAAATTTTGAGCTGAATAAACCTGAATTCCTACTATTTGAAAGCGAACTCAAGTGAAAACTCACCCTAAACTAGACGGAGTTGTAAGTATTATCAGTTTTCTGGTCATGAACCAGCTTTCCACTGGTAAACTCCGTGATTGAAAACAGCTGGAAATGTAGTAAGAATAAATTTCCTTTCATTTCAAGTGTTTCTTACAAGTTTTTTATCATTTCTGGAAACTATAATTGCGTATTTGAAGAGTTTTACCACAGTTAGAGAGTGTTCCTACAACTAAATACTGGAATCGTCAGCATTTTAACTGATTCACACAGAAAACGCCAGAAAAATTAGGCCTCAATTTTAAACATAAACAGTATATTGCACACTTACAGTCTTTCTATACAAATTTTGAGCTGTATAAACCTGAATTCCTAATATTTGAAAGCCAATTCAAGTGAAAACTCTCCCTAAACTAGCCGGAGTTGTAAATATTATCAGTTTTCTGGCTATGTCCCACATTTCCACTGGTAACCTCCGTGATTGAAAACGGCTGGAAATGTAGTAAGAATCTATTTGCTTTTATGTCAAGTGTTTCTTACAAGTTTCTTTATCATTTCTGGAAAGTATAATTGCGTATTGAAGAGTTTTACCACAATTAGAGACTATTCCTACAACTACATACTGGAATCGTCAGCATTTTAACTGATTCACACAGGAAACACCATAGAAATTCGGCCTCCAATTGTAAAAATAAACTGTATAGTCCTCACTTACAGTCTTTCTACACAAATTTTGAGCTGTATAAACCTGAATTCCTAATATTTGAAAGCGAACTCAAGTGAAAACTCACTCTAAACTAGATGGAGTTGTAAGTATTATCAGTTTTCTGGTCATTACCCAGATTTCCTGTGGTAACCTCCGTGATTGAAAACGGCTGTAAATGTAGTAAGAATCAAGTTACTTTTATTTCAAGTGTTTCTTACGAGTTATTTATCATTTCTGGAAACTATAATTGCGTCTTTGTAGAGTTTAACCACAATTACAGAGTGTTCCTACAACTACATACTGGAATCGTCAGCATTTTAACTGATTCACACAGGAAACACCAGAGAAATTCGGCCTCCAATTGTAAACATAAACAGTATAGTCCTCACTTACAGTCTTTCTACACAAATTTTGAGCTGTATAAACCTGAATTCCTAATATTTGAAAGCGAACTCAAGTGAAAACTCACTCTAAACTAGTTGGAGTTGTAAGTATTATCAGTTTTCTGGTCATTACCCAGATTTCCTGTGGTAACCTCCGTGATTGAAAACGGCTGGAAATGTAGAAGAATCAAGTTCCTTTTATTTCAAGTGTTTCTTACAAGTTTTTTATCATTTCTGGAAACTATAATTGCGTATTTGAAGAGTTTTACCACAATTACAGAGTGTTCCTACAGCTACATACTGAAATCGTCAGCATTTTAACTGATTCACACAGGAAACACCAGAGAAATTCGGCCTCCAATTGTAAACATAAACTGTATAGTCTTCACGTACAGTCTTTCTACACAACTTTTGAGCTGAATAAACCTGAATTCCTACTATTTGAAAGCGAACTCAAGTGAAAACTCACCCTAAACTAGATGGAGTTGTAAGTATTATCAGTTTTCTGGTCATGACCCAGCTTTCCACTGGTAAACTCCGTGATTGAAAACGGCTGGAAATGTAGTAAGAATAAATTTCCGTTCATTTCAAGTGTTTCTTACAAGTTTTTTATCATTTCTGGAAGCTATAGTTGCGTATTTGAAGAGTTTTACCACAATTAGAGAGTGTTCCTACAACTATATACTGGAATCGGCAGCATTTTAACTGATTCACACAGAAAACACCAGAGAAATTCGGCTTCTAATTGTAAACATAAACTGTATAGTCTTCACTTAGAATCTTTCTACACAAATTTTGAGCTGTATAAACCTGAATTCCTAAAATTTGAAAGCGAACTCAAGTGAAAACTCACCCTAAAATAGACTGAGTTTTAAGTATTATCAGTTTTCTGGTCATGACCAGCTTTCCACTGGTAACCTCCGTGATTGAAAACGCCCAGAAATGTAGTAAGAATAAATTTCCTTTCATTTCAAGTGTTTCTTACAAGTTTTTTTTATCATTTCTGTAAACTATAATTGCGTAATTGAAGAGTTTTACCACAATTAGAGAGTGTTCCTACAAATATATACTGGAATCGTCAGCATTTTAACTGATTCACACAGAAAACGCCAGAAAAATTAGGCCTCAATTTTAAACATAAACAGTATATTGCACACTTACAGTCTTTCTATACAAATTTTGAGCTGTATAAACCTGAAATCCTAATGTTTGAAAGCCAATTCAAGTGAAAACTCTCCCTAAACTAGCCGGAGTTGTAAATATTATCAGTTTTCTGGCTATGTCCCACCTTTCCACTGGTAACCTCCGTGATTGAAAACGGCTGGAAATGTAGTAAGAATCTATTTGCTTTTATTTCAAGTGTTTCTTATAAGTTTTTTATCATTACTGGAAACAATAATTGCGTATTTGAAGAGTTTTACCACAATTAGAGAGTGTTCCTACAACTACATACTGGAATCGTCAGCATTTTAACTGATTCACACAGGAAACACCAGAGAAATTCGGCCTCCAATTGTAAACATAAACAGTATAGTCCTCACTTACAGTCTTTCTACACAAATTTTGAGCTGTATAAACCTGAATTCCTAATATTTGAAAGCGAACTCAAGTGAAAACTCACTCTAAACTAGATGGAGTTGTAAGTATTATCAGTTTTCTGGTCATTACCCAGATTTCCTGTGGTAAACTCCGTGATTGAAAACGGCTGGAAATGTAGTAAGAATCAAGTTACTTTTATTTCAAGTGTTTCTTACGAGTTATTTATCATTTCTGGAAACTATAATTGCGTATTTGAAGAGTTTTACCACAATTAGAGAGTGTTCCTACAACTACATACTGGAATCGTCAGCATTTTAACTGATTCACACAGGAAACACCATAGAAATTCGGCCTCCAATTGTAAACATAAACAGTATAGTCTTCACGTACAGTCTTTCTACACAAATTTTGAGCTGAATAAACCTGAATTCCTACTATTTGAAAGCGAACTCAAGTGAAAACTCACCCTAAACTAGACGGAGTTGTAAGTATTATCAGTTATCTGGTCATGACCCAGCTTTCCACTGGTAAACTCCGTGACTGAAAACGGCTTGAAATGTAGTAAGAATAAATTTCGTTTCATTTCAAGTGTTTCTTACAAGTTTTTTTTTATCATTTCTGGAAACTATAATTGCGTATTTGAAGAGTTTTACCACAATTAGAGATTGTTCCTACAACTATATACTGGAATCGTCAGCATTTTAACTGATTCACACAGAAAACGCCAGAGAAATTCGGCCTCAATTTTAAACATAAACAATATATTGCACACTTACAGTCTTTCTATACAAATTTTGAGCTGTATAAACCTGAAATCCTAATGTTTGAAAGCCAATTCAAGTGAAAACTCTCCCTAAACTAGCCGGAGTTGTAAATATTATCAGTTTTCTGGCTATGTCCCACCTTTCCACTGGTAACCTCCGTGATTGAAAACGGCTGGAAATGTAGTAAGAATCTATTTGCTTTTATTTCAAGTGTTTCTTATAAGTTTTTTATCATTACTGGAAACAATAATTGCGTATTTGAAGAGTTTTACCACAATTAGAGAGTGTTCCTACAACTACATACTGGAATCGTCAGCATTTTAACTGATTCACACAGGAAACACCAGAGAAATTCGGCCTCCAATTGTAAACATAAACAGTATAGTCCTCACTTACAGTATTTCTACACAAATTTTGAGCTGTATAAACCTGAATTCCTAATATTTGAAAGCGAACTCAAGTGAAAACTCACTCTAAACTAGATGGAGTTGTAAGTATTATCAGTTTTCTGGTCATTACCCAGATTTCCTGTGGTAACCTCCGTGATTGAAAACGGCTGGAAATGTAGTAAGAATCAAGTTACTTTTATTTCAAGTGTTTCTTACGAGTTATTTATCATTTCTGGAAACTATAATTGCGTATTTGAAGAGTTTTACCACAATTAGAGAGTGTTCCTACAACTACATACTGGAATCGTCAGCATTTTAACTGATTCACACAGGAAACACCAGAGAAATTCGGCCTCCAATTGTAAACATAAACAGTATAGTCTTCACGTACAGTCTTTCTACACAAATTTTGAGCTGAATAAACCTGAATTCCTACTATTTGAAAGCGAACTCAAGTGAAAACTCACCCTAAACTAGACGGAGTTGTAAGTATTATCAGTTATCTGGTCATGACCCAGCTTTCCACTGGTAAACTCCGTGATTGAAAACGGCTTGAAATGTAGTAAGAATAAATTTCCTTTCATTTCAAGTGTTTCTTACAAGTTTTTTTTTATCATTTCTGGAAACTATAATTGCGTATTTGAAGAGTTTTACCACAATTAGAGATTGTTCCTACAACTATATACTGGAATCGTCAGCATTTTAACTGATTCACACAGAAAACGCCAGAGAAATTCGGCCTCAATTTTAATAATAAACAATATATTGCACACTTACAGTCTTTCTATACAAATTTTGAGCTGTATAAACCTGAAATCCTAATGTTTGAAAGCCAATTCAAGTGAAAACTCTCCCTAAACTAGCCGGAGTTGTAAATATTATCAGTTTTCTGGCTATGTCCCACCTTTCCACTGGTAACCTCCGTGATTGAAAACGGCTGGAAATGTAGTAAGAATCTATTTGCTTTTATTTCAAGTGTTTCTTACAAGTTTCTTTATCATTTCTGGAAAGTATAATTGCGTATTTGAAGAGTTTTACCACAATTAGAGAGTGTTCCTACAACTACATACTGGAATCGTCAGCATTTTAACTGATTCACACAGGAAACACCAGAGAAATTCGGCCTCCAATTGTAAACATAAACAGTATAGTCCTCACTTACAGTCTTTCTACACAAATTTTGAGCTGTATAAACCTGAATTCCTAATATTTGAAAGCGAACTCAAGTGAAAACTCACTCTAAACTAGTTGGAGTTGTAAGTATTATCAGTTTTCTGGTCATTACCCAGATTTCCTGTGGTAACCTCCGTGATTGAAAACGGCTGGAAATGTAGTAAGAATCAAGTTCCTTTTATTTCAAGTGTTTCTTACAAGTTTTTTATCATTTCTGGAAACTATAATTGCGTATTTGAAGAGTTTTACCACAATTACAGAGTGTTCCTACAGCTACATACTGAAATCGTCTGCATTTTAACTGATTCACACAGGAAACACCAGAGAAATTCGGCCTCCAATTGTAAACATAAACAGTATAGTCCTCACTTACAGTCTTTCTACACAAATTTTGAGCTGAATAAACCTGAATTCCTACTATTTGAAAGCGAACTCAAGTGAAAACTCACCCTAAACTAGACGGAGTTGTAAGTATTATCAGTTTTCTGGTCATGACCCAGCTTCCCACTGGTAAACTCCGTGATTGAAAACGGCTTGAAATATAGTAAGAATAAATTTCCTTTCATTTCAAGAGTTTCTTACAAGTTTTTTTTATCATTTCTGGAAACTATAATTGCGTATTTGAAGAGTTTTACCACAATTACAGAGTGTTCCTACAGCTACATTCTGAAATCCTCAGCATTTTAACTGATTCACACAGGAAACACCAGAGAAATTCGGCCTCCAATTGTAAACATAAACTGTATAGTCTTCACGTACAGTCTTTCTACACAAATTTTGGGCTGAATAAACCTGAATTCCTACTATTTGAAAGCGAACTCAAGTGAAAACTCACTCTAAACTAGATGGAGTTGTAAGTATTATCAGTTTTCTGGTCATTACCCAGATTTCCTGTGGTAACCTCCGTGATTGAAAACGGCTGGAAATGTAGTAAGAATCAAGTTACTTTTATTTCAAGTGTTTCTTACGAGTTATTTATCATTTCTGGAAACTATAATTGCGTCTTTGAAGAGTTTTACCACAATTACAGAGTGTTCCTACAACTACATACTGGAATCGTCAGCATTTTAACTGATTCACACAGGAAACACCAGAGAAATTCGGCCTCCAATTGTAAACATAAACAGTATAGTCCTCACTTACAGTCTTTCTACACAAATTTTGAGCTGAATAAACCTGAATTCCTACTATTTGAAAGCGAACTCAAGTGAAAACTCACCCTAAACTAGACGGAGTTGTAAGTATTATCAGTTTTCTGGTCATGAACCAGATTTCCACTGGTAAACTCCGTGATTGAAAACAGCTGGAAATGTAGTAAGAATAAATTTCCTTTCATTTCAAGTGTTTCTTACAAGTTTTTTATCATTTCTGGAAACTATAATTGCGTATTTGAAGAGTTTTACCACAGTTAGAGAGTGTTCCTACAACTAAATACTGGAATCGTCAGCATTTTAACTGATTCACACAGAAAACGCCAGAAAAATTAGGCCTCAATTTTAAACATAAACAGTATATTGCACACTTACAGTCTTTCTATACAAATTTTGAGCTGTATAAACCTGAATTCCTAATATTTGAAAGCCAATTCAAGTGAAAACTCTCCCTAAACTAGCCGGAGTTGTAAATATTATCAGTTTTCTGGCTATGTCCCACATTTCCACTGGTAACCTCCGTGATTGAAAACGGCTGGAAATGTAGTAAGAATCTATTTGCTTTTATGTCAAGTGTTTCTTACAAGTTTCTTTATCATTTCTGGAATGTATAATTGCGTATTGAAGAGTTTTACCACAATTAGAGACTATTCCTACAACTACATACTGGAATCGTCAGCATTTTAACTGATTCACACAGGAAACACCATAGAAATTCGGCCTCCAATTGTAAACATAAACTGTATAGTCCTCACTTACAGTCTTTCTACACAAATTTTGAGCTGTATAAACCTGAATTCCTAATATTTGAAAGCGAACTCAAGTGAAAACTCACTCTAAACTAGATGGAGTTGTAAGTATTGTCAGTTTTCTGGTCATTACCCAGATTTCCTGTGGTAACCTCCGTGATTGAAAACGGCTGGAAATGTAGAAGAATCAAGTTCCTTTTATTTCAAGTGTTTCTTACAAGTTTTTTATCATTTCTGGAAACTATAATTGCGTATTTGAAGAGTTTTACCACAATTACAGAGTGTTCCTACAGCTACATACTGAAATCGTCAGCATTTTAACTGATTCACACAGGAAACACCAGAGAAATTCGGCCTCCAATTGTAAACATAAACTGTATAGTCTTCACGTACAGTCTTTCTACACAACTTTTGAGCTGAATAAACCTGAATTCCTACTATTTGAAAGCGAACTCAAGTGAAAACTCACCCTAAACTAGATGGAGTTGTAAGTATTATCAGTTTTCTGGTCATGACCCAGCTTTCCACTGGTAAACTCCGTGATTGAAAACGGCTGGAAATGTAGTAAGAATAAATTTCCGTTCATTTCAAGTGTTTCTTACAAGTTTTTTATCATTTCTGGAAGCTATAATTGCGTATTTGAAGAGTTTTACCACAATTAGAGAGTGTTCCTACAACTATATACTGGAATCGGCAGCATTTTAACTGATTCACACAGAAAACACCAGAGAAATTCGGCTTCTAATTGTAAACATAAACTGTATAGTCTTCACTTAGAATCTTTCTACACAAATTTTGAGCTGTATAAACCTGAATTCCTAAAATTTGAAAGCGAACTCAAGTGAAAACTCACCCTAATATAGACTGAGTTTTAAGTATTATCAGTTTTCTGGTCATGACCAGCTTTCCACTGGTAACCTCCGTGATTGAAAACGCCCAGAAATGTAGTAAGAATAAATTTCCTTTCATTTCAAGTGTTTCTTACAAGTTTTTTTTATCATTTCTGTAAACTATAATTGCGTAATTGAAGAGTTTTACCACAATTAGAGAGTGTTCCTACAAATATATACTGGAATCGTCAGCATTTTAACTGATTCACACAGAAAACGCCAGAAAAATTAGGCCTCAATTTTAAACATAAACAGTATATTGCACACTTACAGTCTTTCTATACAAATTTTGAGCTGTATAAACCTGAAATCCTAATGTTTGAAAGCCAATTCAAGTGAAAACTCTCCCTAAACTAGCCGGAGTTGTAAATATTATCAGTTTTCTGGCTATGTCCCACCTTTCCACTGGTAACCTCCGTGATTGAAAACGGCTGGAAATGTAGTAAGAATCTATTTGCTTTTATTTCAAGTGTTTCTTATAAGTTTTTTATCATTACTGGAAACAATAATTGCGTATTTGAAGAGTTTTACCACAATTAGAGAGTGTTCCTACAACTACATACTGGAATCATCAGCATTTTAACTGATTCACACAGGAAACACCAGAGAAATTCGGCCTCCAATTGTAAACATAAACAGTATAGTCCTCACTTACAGTCTTTCTACACAAATTTTGAGCTGTATAAACCTGAATTCCTAATATTTGAAAGCGAACTCAAGTGAAAACTCACTCTAAACTAGATGGAGTTGTAAGTATTATCAGTTTTCTGGTCATTACCCAGATTTCCTGTGGTAAACTCCGTGATTGAAAACGGCTGGAAATGTAGTAAGAATCAAGTTACTTTTATTTCAAGTGTTTCTTACGAGTTATTTATCATTTCTGGAAACTATAATTGCGTATTTGAAGAGTTTTACCACAATTAGAGAGTGTTCCTACAACTACATACTGGAATCGTCAGCATTTTAACTGATTCACACAGGAAACACCAGAGAAATTCGGCCTCCAATTGTAAACATAAACAGTATAGTCTTCACGTACAGTCTTTCTACACAAATTTTGAGCTGAATAAACCTGAATTCCTACTATTTGAAAGCGAACTCAAGTGAAAACTCACCCTAAACTAGACGGAGTTGTAAGTATTATCAGTTATCTGGTCATGACCCAGCTTTCCACTGGTAAACTCCGTGACTGAAAACGGCTTGAAATGTAGTAAGAATAAATTTCCTTTCATTTCAAGTGTTTCTTACCAGTTTTTTTTATCATTTCTGGAAACTATAATTGCGTATTTGAAGAGTTTTACCACAATTAGAGATTGTTCCTACAACTATATACTGGAATCGTCAGCATTTTAACTGATTCACACAGAAAACGCCAGAGAAATTCGGCCTCAATTTTAAACATAAACAATATATTGCACACTTACAGTCTTTCTATACAAATTTTGAGCTGTATAAACCTGAAATCCTAATGTTTGAAAGCCAATTCAAGTGAAAACACTCCCTAAACTAGCCGGAGTTGTAAATATTATCAGTTTTCTGGCTATGTCCCACCTTTCCACTGGTAACCTCCGTGATTGAAAACGGCTGGAAATGTAGTAAGAATCAAGTTCCTTTTATTTCAAGTGTTTCTTACAAGTTTCTTTATCATTTCTGGAAAGTATAATTGCGTATTTGAAGAGTTTTACCACAATTAGAGAGTGTTCCTACAACTACATACTGGAATCGTCAGCATTTTAACTGATTCACACAGGAAACACCAGAGAAATTCGGCCTCCAATTGTAAACATAAACAGTATAGTCCTCACTTACAGTCTTTCTACACAAATTTTGAGCTGTATAAACCTGAATTCCTAATATTTGAAAGCGAACTCAAGTGAAAACTCACTCTAAACTAGTTGGAGTTGTAAGTATTATCAGTTTTCTGGTCATTACCCAGATTTCCTGTGGTAACCTCCGTGATTGAAAACGGCTGGAAATGTAGTAAGAATCAAGTTCCTTTTATTTCAAGTGTTTCTTACAAGTTTTTTTATCATTTCTGGAAACTATAATTGCGTATTTGAAGAGTTTTACCACAATTACAGAGTGTTCCTACAGCTACATACTGAAATCGTCAGCATTTTAACTGATTCACACAGGAAACACCAGAGAAATTCGGCCTCCAATTGTAAACATAAACTGTATAGTCTTCACGTACAGTCTTTCTACACAACTTTTGAGCTGAATAAACCTGAATTCCTACTATTTGAAAGCGAACTCAAGTGAAAACTCACCCTAAACTAGATGGAGTTGTAAGTATTATCAGTTTTCTGGTCATGACCCAGCTTTCCACTGGTAAACTCCGTGATTGAAAACGGCTGGAAATGTAGTAAGAATAAATTTCCGTTCATTTCAAGTGTTTCTTACAAGTTTTTTATCATTTCTGGAAGCTATAATTGCGTATTTGAAGAGTTTTACCACAATTAGAGAGTGTTCCTACAACTATTTACTGGAATCGGCAGCATTTTAACTGATTCACACAGAAAACACCAGAGAAATTCGGCTTCTAATTGTAAACATAAACTGTATAGTCTTCACTTAGAATCTTTCTACACAAATTTTGAGCTGTATAAACCTGAATTCCTAATATTTGAAAGCGAACTCAAGTGAAAACTCACTCTAAACTAGTTGGAGTTGTAAGTATTATCAGTTTTCTGGTCATTACCCAGATTTCCTGTGGTAACCTCCGTGATTGAAAACGGCTGGAAATGTAGTAAGAATAAATTTCCGTTCATTTCAAGTGTTTCTTACAAGTTTTTTTTATCATTTCTGTAAACTATAATTGCGTAATTGAAGAGTTTTACCACAATTAGGGAGTGTTCCTACAAATATATACTGGAATCGTCAGCATTTTAACTGATTCACACAGAAAACGCCAGAGAAATTCGGCCTCCAATTGTAAACATAAACAGTATAGTCCTCACTTACAGTCTTTCTACACAAATTTTGAGCTGTATAAACCTGAATTCCTAATATTTGAAAGCGAACTCAAGTGAAAACTCACTCTAAACTAGATGGAGTTGTAAGTATTATCAGTTTTCTGGTCATTACCCAGATTTCCTGTGGTAACCTCCGTGATTGAAAACGGCTGGAAATGTAGTAAGAATCAAGTTACTTTTATTTCAAGTGTTTCTTACGAGTTATTTATCATTTCTGGAAACTATAATTGCGTATTTGAAGAGTTTTACCACAATTAGAGAGTGTTCCTACAACTACATACTGGAATCGTCAGCATTTTAACTGATTCACACAGGAAACACCAGAGAAATTCGGCCTCCAATTGTAAACATAAACAGTATAGTCCTCACTTACAGTCTTTCTACACAAATTTTGAGCTGTATAAACCTGAATTCCTAATATTTGAAAGCGAACTCAAGTGAAAACTCACTCTAAACTAGATGGAGTTGTAAGTATTATCAGTTTTCTGGTCATTACCCAGATTTCCTGTGGTAACCTCCGTGATTGAAAACGGCTGGAAATGTAGTAAGAATCAAGTTACTTTTATTTCAAGTGTTTCTTACGAGTTATTTATCATTTCTGGAAACTATAATTGCGTATTTGAAGAGTTTTACCACAATTAGAGAGTGTTCCTACAACTACATACTGGAATCGTCAGCATTTTAACTGATTCACACAGGAAACACCAGAGAAATTCGGCCTCCAATTGTAAACATAAACAGTATAGTCTTCACGTACAGTCTTTCTACACAAATTTTGAGCTGAATAAACCTGAATTCCTACTATTTGAAAGCGAACTCAAGTGAAAACTCACCCTAAACTAGACGGAGTTGTAAGTATTATCAGTTATCTGGTCATGACCCAGCTTTCCACTGGTAAACTCCGTGATTGAAAACGGCTTGAAATGTAGTAAGAATAAATTTCCTTTCATTTCAAGTGTTTCTTACAAGTTTTTTTTATCATTTCTGGAAACTATAATTGCGTATTTGAAGAGTTTTACCACAATTAGAGATTGTTCCTACAACTATATACTGGAATCGTCAGCATTTTAACTGATTCACACAGAAAATGCCAGAGAAATTCGGCCTCAATTTTAAACATAAACAATATATTGCACACTTACAGTCTTTCTATACAAATTTTGAGCTGTATAAACCTGAAATCCTAATGTTTGAAAGCCAATTCAAGTGAAAACTCTCCCTAAACTAGCCGGAGTTGTAAATATTATCAGTTTTCTGGCTATGTCCCACCTTTCCACTGGTAACCTCCGTGATTGAAAACGGCTGGAAATGTAGTAAGAATCTATTTGCTTTTATTTCAAGTGTTTCTTACAAGTTTCTTTATCATTTCTGGAAAGTATAATTGCGTATTTGAAGAGTTTTACCACAATTAGAGAGTGTTCCTACAACTACATACTGGAATCGTCAGCATTTTAACTGATTCACACAGGAAACACCAGAGAAATTCGGCCTCCAATTGTAAACATAAACAGTATAGTCCTCACTTACAGTCTTTCTACACAAATTTTGAGCTGTATAAACCTGAATTCCTAATATTTGAAAGCGAACTCAAGTGAAAACTCACTCTAAACTAGTTGGAGTTGTAAGTATTATCAGTTTTCTGGTCATTACCCAGATTTCCTGTGGTAACCTCCGTGATTGAAAACGGCTGGAAATGTAGTAAGAATCAAGTTCCTTTTATTTCAAGTGTTTCTTACAAGTTTTTTATCATTTCTGGAAACTATAATTGCGTATTTGAAGAGTTTTACCACAATTACAGAGTGTTCCTACAGCTACATACTGAAATCGTCAGCATTTTAACTGATTCACACAGGAAACACCAGAGAAATTCGGCCTCCAATTGTAAACATAAACTGTATAGTCTTCACGTACAGTCTTTCTACACAAATTTTGAGCTGAATAAACCTGAATTCCTACTATTTGAAAGCGAACTCAAGTGAAAACTCACCCTAAACTAGACAGAGTTGTAAGTATAATCAGTTTTCTGGTCATGACCCAGCTTCCCACTGGTAAACTCCGTGATTGAAAACAGCTGGAAATGTAGTAAGAATAAATTACCTTTCATTTCAAGTGTTTCTTACAAGTTTTTTATCATTTCTGGAAACTATAATTGCGTATTTGAAGAGTTTTACCACAATTAGAGAATGTTCCTACAACTACATACTGGAATCGTCAGCATTTTAACTGATTCACACAGAAAACACCACAGAAATTCGGCTTCCAATTGTAAACATAAACTGTATAGTTTTCACTTAGAATCTTTCTACACAAATTTTGAGCTGTATAAACCTGAATTCCTAAAATTTGAAAGCGAACTCAAGTGAAAACTCACCCTAAAATAGACTGAGTTTTAAGTATTATCAGTTTTCTGGTCATGACCAGCTTTCCACTGGTAACCTCCGTGATTGAAAACGCCCAGAAATGTAGTAAGAATAAATTTCCTTTCATTTCAAGTGTTTCTTACAAGTTTTTTTTATCATTTCTGTAAACTATAATTGCGTAATTGAAGAGTTTTACCACAATTAGAGAGTGTTCCTACAAATATATACTGGAATCGTCAGCATTTTAAATGATTCACACAGAAAACGCCAGAAAAATTAGGCCTCAATTTTAAACATAAACAGTATATTGCACACTTACAGTCTTTCTATACAAATTTTGAGCTGTATAAACCTGAAATCCTAATGTTTGAAAGCCAATTCAAGTGAAAACTCTCCCTAAACTAGCCGGAGTTGTAAATATTATCAGTTTTCTGGCTATGTCCCACCTTTCCACTGGTAACCTCCGTGATTGAAAACGGCTGGAAATGTAGTAAGAATCTATTTGCTTTTATTTCAAGTGTTTCTTATAAGTTTTTTATTATTACTGGAAACAATAATTGCGTATTTGAAGAGTTTTACCACAATTACAGAGTGTTCCTACAGTTACATACTGAAATCGTCAGCATTTTAACTGATTCACACAGGAAACACCAGAGAAATTCGGCCTCCAATTGTAAACATAAACTGTATAGTCTTCACGTACAGTCTTTCTACACAACTTTTGAGCTGAATAAACCTGAATTCCTACTATTTGAAAGCGAACTCAAGTGAAAACTCACCCTAAACTAGATGGAGTTGTAAGTATTATCAGTTTTCTGGTCATGACCCAGCTTTCCACTGGTAAACTCCGTGATTGAAAACGGCTGGAAATGTATTAAGAATAAATTTCCGTTCATTTCAAGTGTTTCTTACAAGTGTTTTATCATTTCTGGAAGCTATAATTGCGTATTTGAAGAGTTTTACCACAATTAGAGAGTGTTCCTACAACTATATACTGGAATCGGCAGCATTTTAACTGATTCACACAGAAAACACCAGAGAAATTCGGCTTCTAATTGTAAACATAAACTGTATAGTCTTCACTTAGAATCTTTCTACACAAATTTTGAGCTGTATAAACCTGAATTCCTAAAATTTGAAAGCGAACTCAAGTGAAAACTCACCCTAAAATAGTCTGAGTTTTAAGTATTATCAGTTTTCTGGTCATGACCAGCTTTCCACTGGTAACCTCCGTGATTGAAAACGCCCAGAAATGTAGTAAGAATAAATTTCCTTTCATTTCAAGTGTTTCTTACAAGTTTTTTTTATCATTTCTGTAAACTATAATTGCGTAATTGAAGAGTTTTACCACAATTAGAGAGTGTTCCTACAAATATATACTGGAATCGTCAGCATTTTAACTGATTCACACAGAAAACGCCAGAAAAATTAGGCCTCAATTTTAAACATAAACAGTATATTGCACACTTACAGTCTTTCTATACAAATTTTGAGCTGTATAAACCTGAAATCCTAATGTTTGAAATCCAATTCAAGTGAAAACTCTCCCTAAACTAGCCAGAGTTGTAAATATTATCAGTTTTCTGGCTATGTCCCACTTTTCCACTGGTAACTTCCGTGATTGAAAACGGCTGGAAATGTAGTAAGAATCTATTTGCTTTTATCTCAAGTGTTTCTTATAAGTTTTTTATCATTACTGGAAACAATAATTGCGTATTTGAAGAGTTTTACCACAATTAGAGAGTTTTCCTACAACTACATACTGGAATCGTCAGCATTTTAACTGATTCACACAGGAAACACCAGAGAAATTCGGCCTCCAATTGTAAACATAAACAGTATAGTCCTCACTTACAGTCTTTCTACACAAATTTTGAGCTGTATAAACCTGAATTCCTAATATTTGAAAGCGAACTCAAGTGAAAACTCACTCTAAACTAGATGGAGTTGTAAGTATTATCAGTTTTCTGGTCATTACCCAGATTTCCTGTGGTAACCTCCGTGATTGAAAACGGCTGGAAATGTAGTAAGAATCAAGTTACTTTTATTTCAAGTGTTTCTTACCAGTTATTTATCATTTCTGGAAACTATAATTGCGTATTTGAAGAGTTTTACCACAATTAGAGAGTGTTCCTACAACTACATACTGGAATCGTCAGTATTTTAACTGATTCACACAGGAAACACCAGAGAAATTCGGCCTCCAATTGTAAACATAAACAGTATAGTCTTCACGTACAGTCTTTCTACACAAATTTTGAGCTGAATAAACCTGAATTCCTACTATTTGAAAGCGAACTCAAGTGAAAACTCACCCTAAACTAGACGGAGTTGTAAGTATTATCAGTTATCTGGTCATGACCCAGCTTTCCACTGGTAAACTCCGTGATTGAAAACGGCTTGAAATGTAGTAAGAATAAATTTCCTTTCATTTCAAGTGTTTCTTACAAGTTTTTTTTATCATTTCTGGAAACTATAATTGCGTATTTGAAGAGTTTTACCACAATTAGAGATTGTTCCTACAACTATATACTGGAATCGTCAGCATTTTAACTGATTCGCACAGAAAACGCCAGAGAAATTCGGCCTCAATTTTAAACATAAACAATATATTGCACACTTACAGTCTTTCTATACAAATTTTGAGCTGTATAAACCTGAAATCCTAATGTTTGAAAGCCAATTCAAGTGAAAACTCTCCCTAAACTAGCCGGAGTTGTAAATATTATCAGTTTTCTGGCTATGTCCCACCTTTCCACTGGTAACCTCCGTGATTGAAAACGGCTGGAAATGTAGTAAGAATCTATTTGCTTTTATTTCAAGTGTTTCTTACAGGTTTCTTTATCATATCTGGAAAGTATAATTGCGTATTTGAAGAGTTTTACCACAATTAGAGAGTGTTCCTACAACTACATACTGGAATCGTCAGCATTTTAACTGATTCACACAGGAAACACCAGAGAAATTCGGCCTCCAATTGTAAACATAAACAGTATAGTCCTCACTTACAGTCTTTCTACACAAATTTTGAGTTGTATAAACCTGAATTCCTAATATTTGAAAGCGAACTCAAGTGAAAACTCACTCTAAACTAGTTGGAGTTGTAAGTATTATCAGTTTTCTGGTCATTACCCAGATTTCCTGTGGTAACCTCCGTGATTGAAAACGGCTGGAAATGTAGTAAGAGTCAAGTTCCTTTTATTTCAAGTGTTTCTTACAAGTTTTTTATCATTTCTGGAAACTATAATTGCGTATTTGAAGAGTTTTACCACAATTACAGAGTGTTCCTACAGCTACATACTGAAATCGTCAGCATTTTAACTGATTCACACAGGAAACACCAGAGAAATTCGGCCTCCAATTGTAAACATAAACTGTATAGTCTTCACGTACAGTCTTTCTACACAACTTTTAAGCTGAATAAACCTGAATTCCTACTATTTGAAAGCGAACTCAAGTGAAAACTCACCCTAAACTAGATGGAGTTGTAAGTATTATCAGTTTTCTGGTCATGACCCAGCTTTCCACTGGTAAACTCCGTGATTGAAAACGGCTGGAAATGTAGTAAGAATAAATTTCCGTTCATTTCAAGTGTTTCTTACAAGTTTTTTATCATTTCTGGAAGCTATAATTGCGTATTTGAAGAGTTTTACCACAATTAGAGAGTGTTCCTACAACTATTTACTGGAATCGGCAGCATTTTAACTGATTCACACAGAAAACACCAGAGAAATTCGGCTTCTAATTGTAAACATAAACTGTATAGTCTTCACTTAGAATCTTTCTACACAAATTTTGAGCTGTATAAACCTGAATTCCTAAAATTTGAAAGCGAACTCAGGTGAAAACTCACCCTAAAATAGACTGAGTTTTAAGTATTATCAGTTTTCTGGTCATGACCAGCTTTCCACTGGTAACCTCCGTGATTGAAAACGCCCAGAAATGTAGTAAGAATAAATTTCCTTTCATTTCAAGTGTTTCTTACAAGTTTTTTTTTATCATTTCTGTAAACTATAATTGCGTAATTGAAGAGTTTTACCACAATTAGGGAGTGTTCCTACAAATATATACTGGAATCGTCAGCATTTTAACTGATTCACACAGAAAACGCCAGAGAAATTCGGCCTCCAATTGTAAACATAAACAGTATAGTCTTCACTTACAGTCTTTCTACACAAATTTTGAGCTGTATAAACCTGAATTCCTAATATTTGAAAGCGAACTCAAGTGAAAACTCACTCTAAACTAGATGGAGTTGTAAGTATTATCAGTTTTCTGGTCATTACCCAGATTTCCTGTGGTAACCTCCGTGATTGAAAACGGCTGGAAATGTAGTAAGAATCAAGTTACTTTTATTTCAAGTGTTTCTTACGAGTTATTTATCATTTCTGGAAACTATAATTGCGTATTTGAAGAGTTTTACCACAATTAGAGAGTGTTCCTACAACTACATACTGGAATCGTCAGCATTTTAACTGATTCACACAGGAAACACCAGAGAAATTCGGCCTCCAATTGTAAACATAAACAGTATAGTCCTCACTTACAGTCTTTCTACACAAATTTTGAGCTGTATAAACCTGAATTCCTAATATTTGAAAGCGAACTCAAGTGAAAACTCACTCTAAACTAGATGGAGTTGTAAGTATTATCAGTTTTCTGGTCATTACCCAGATATCCTGTGTTAACCTCCGTGATTGAAAACGGCTGGAAATGTAGTAAGAATCAAGTTACTTTTATTTCAAGTGTTTCTTACGAGTTATTTATCATTTCTGGAAACTATAATTGCGTATTTGAAGAGTTTTACCACAATTAGAGAGTGTTCCTACAACTACATACTGGAATCGTCAGCATTTTAACTGATTCACACAGGAAACACCAGAGAAATTCGGCCTCCAATTGTAAACATAAACAGTATAGTCTTCACGTACAGACTTTCTACACAAATTTTGAGCTGAATAAACCTGAATTCCTACTATTTGAAAGCGAACTCAAGTGAAAACTCACCCTAAACTAGACGGAGTTGTAAGTATTATCAGTTATCTGGTCATGACCCAGCTTTCCACTGGTAAACTCCGTGATTGAAAACGGCTTGAAATGTAGTAAGAATAAATTTCCTTTCATTTCAAGTGTTTCTTACAAGTTTTTTTTATCATTTCTGGAAACTATAATTGCGTATTTGAAGAGTTTTACCACAATTAGAGATTGTTCCTACAACTATATACTGGAATCGTCAGCATTTTAACTGATTCGCACAGAAAACGCCAGAGAAATTCGGCCTCAATTTTAAACATAAACAATATATTGCACACTTACAGTCTTTCTATACAAATTTTGAGCTGTATAAACCTGAAATCCTAATGTTTGAAAGCCAATTCAAGTGAAAACTCTCCCTAAACTAGCCGGAGTTGTAAATATTATCAGTTTTCTGGCTATGTCCCACCTTTCCACTGGTAACCTCCGTGATTGAAAACGGCTGGAAATGTAGTAAGAATCTATTTGCTTTTATTTCAAGTGTTTCTTACAAGTTTCTTTATCATTTCTGGAAAGTATAATTGCGTATTTGAAGAGTTTTACCACAATTAGAGAGTGTTCCTACAACTACATACTGGAATCGTCAGCATTTTAACTGATTCACACAGGAAACACCAGAGAAATTCGGCCTCCAATTGTAAACATAAACAGTATAGTCCTCACTTACAGTCTTTCTACACAAATTTTGAGCTGTATAAACCTGAATTCCTAATATTTGAAAGCGAACTCAAGTGAAAACTCACTCTAAACTAGTTGGAGTTGTAAGTATTATCAGTTTTCTGGTCATTACCCAGATTTCCTGTGGTAACCTCCGTGATTGAAAACGGCTGGAAATGTAGTAAGAATCAAGTTCCTTTTATTTCAAGTGTTTCTTACAAGTTTTTTATCATTTCTGGAAACTATAATTGCGTATTTGAAGAGTTTTACCACAATTACAGAGTGTTCCTACAGCTACATACTGAAATCGTCAGCATTTTAACTGATTCACACAGGAAACACCAGAGAAATTCGGCCTCCAATTGTAAACATAAACTGTATAGTCTTCACGTACAGTCTTTCTACACAAATTTTGAGCTGAATAAACCTGAATTCCTACTATTTGAAAGCGAACTCAACTGAAAACTCACCCTAAACTAGATGGAGTTGTAAGTATTATCAGTTTTCTGGTCATGACCCAGCTTTCCACTGGTAAACTCCGTGATTGAAAACGGCTGGAAATGTAGTAAGAGTCAAGTTCCTTTTATTTCAAGTGTTTCTTACAAGTTTTTTATCATTTCTGGAAACTATAATTGCGTATTTGAAGAGTTTTACCACAATTACAGAGTGTTCCTACAGCTACATACTGAAATCGTCAGCATTTTAACTGATTCACACAGGAAACACCAGAGAAATTCGGCCTCCAATTGTAAACATAAACTGTATAGTCTTCACGTACAGTCTTTCTACAAAACTTTTGAGCTGAATAAACCTGAATTCCTACTATTTGAAAGCGAACTCAACTGAAAACTCACCCTAAACTAGATGGAGTTGTAAGTATTATCAGTTTTCTGGTCATGACCCAGCTTTCCACTGGTAAACTCCGTGATTGAAAACGGCTGGAAATGTAGTAAGAATAAATTTCCGTTCATTTCAAGTGTTTCTTACAAGTTTTTTATCATTTCTGGAAGCTATAATTGCGTATTTGAAGAGTTTTACCACAATTAGAGAGTGTTCCTACAACTATTTACTGGAATCGGCAGCATTTTAACTGATTCACACAGAAAACACCAGAGAAATTCGGCTTCTAATTGTAAACATAAACTGTATAGTCTTCACTTAGAATCTTTCTACACAAATTTTGAGCTGTATAAACCTGAATTCCTAAAATTTGAAAGCGAACTCAGGTGAAAACTCACCCTAAAATAGACTGAGTTTTAAGTATTATCAGTTTTCTGGTCATGACCAGCTTTCCACTGGTAACCTCCGTGATTGAAAACGCCCAGAAATGTAGTAAGAATAAATTTCCTTTCATTTCAAGTGATTCTTACAAGTTTTTTTTATCATTTCTGTAAACTATAATTGCGTAATTGAAGAGTTTTACCACAATTAGAGAGTGTTCCTACAAATATATACTGGAATCGTCAGCATTTTAACTGATTCACACAGAAAACGCCAGAAAAATTAGGCCTCAATTTTAAACATAAACAGTATATTGCACACTTACAGTCTTTCTATACAAATTTTGAGCTGTATAAACCTGAAATCCTAATGTTTGAAAGCCAATTCAAGTGAAAACTCTCCCTAAACTAGCCGGAGTTGTAAATATTATCAGTTTTCTGGCTATGTCCCACCTTTCCACTGGTAACCTCCGTGATTGAAAACGGCTGGAAATGTAGTAAGAATCTATTTGCTTTTATTTCAAGTGTTTCTTATAAGTTTTTTATCATTACTGGAAACAATAATTGCGTATTTGAAGAGTTTTACCACAATTAGAGAGTGTTTCTACAACTACATACTGGAATCGTCAGCAGTTTAACTGATTCACACAGGAAACACCAGAGAAATTCGGCCTCCAATTGTAAACATAAACAGTATAGTCCTCACTTACAGTCTTTCTACACAAATTTTGAGCTGTATAAACCTGAATTCCTAATATTTGAAAGCGAACTCAAGTGAAAACTCACTCTAAACTAGATGGAGTTGTAAGTATTATCAGTTTTCTGGTCATTACCCAGATTTCCTGTGGTAACCTCCGTGATTGAAAACGGCTGGAAATGTAGTAAGAATCAAGTTACTTTTATTTCAAGTGTTTCTTACGAGTTATTTATCATTTCTGGATACTATAATTGCGTATTTGAAGAGTTTTACCACAATTAGAGAGTGTTCCTACAACTACATACTGGAATCGTCAGCATTTTAACTGATTCACACAGGAAACACCAGAGAAATTCGGCCTCCAATTGTAAACATAAACTGTATAGTCTTCACGTACAGTCTTTCTACACAAATTTTGAGCTTAATAAACCTGAATTCCTACTATTTGAAAGCGAACTCAAGTGAAAACTCACCCTAAACTAGACGGAGTTGTAAGTATTATCAGTTTTCTGGTCATGACCCAGCTTCCCACTGGTAAACTCCGTGATTGAAAACGCCCAGAAATGTAGTAAGAATAAATTTCCTTTCATTTCAAGTGTTTCTTACAAGTTTTTTTTATCATTTCTGTAAACTATAATTGCGTAATTGAAGAGTTTTACCACAATTAGAGATTGTTCCTACAACTATATACTGGAATCGTCAGCATTTTAACTGATTCACACAGGAAACACCAGAGAAATTCGGCCTCCAATTGTTAACATAAACAGTATAGTCCTCACTTACAGTCTTTCTACACAAATTTTGAGCTGAATAAACCTGAATTCCTACTATTTGAAAGCGAACTCAAGTGAAAACTCACCCTAAACTAGACGGAGTTGTAAGTATTATCAGTTTTCTGGTCATGACCCAGCTTTCCACTGGTAAACTCCGTGATTGAAAACAGCTGGAAATGTAGTAAGAATAAATTTCCTTTCATTTCAAGTGTTTCTTACAAGTTTTTTATCATTTCTGGAAACTATAATTGCGTATTTGAAGAGTTTTACCACAATTAGAGAGTGTTCCTACAACTAAATACTGGAATCGTCAGCATTTTAACTGATTCACACAGAAAACGCCAGAAAAATTAGGCCTCAATTTTAAACAAAAACAGTATATTGCACACTTACAGTCTTTCTATACAAATTTTGAGCTGTATAAACCTGAAATCCTAATATTTGAAAGCCAATTCAAGTGAAAACTCTCCCTAAACTAGCCGGAGTTGTAAATATTATCAGTTTTCTGGCTATGTCCCACATTTCCACTGGTAACCTCCGTGATTGAAAACGGCTGGAAATGTAGTAAGAATCTATTTGCTTTTATGTCAAGTGTTTCTTACAAGTTTCTTTATCATTTCTGGAAAGTATAATTGCGTATTTTAAGAGTTTTACCACAATTAGAGAGTGTTCCTACAACTACATACTGGAATCGTCAGCATTTTAACTGATTCACACAGGAAACACCAGAGAAATTCGGCCTCCAATTGTTAACATAAACAGTATAGTCCTCACTTACAGTCTTTCTACACAAATTTTGAGCTGTATAAACCTGAATTCCTAATATTTGAAAGCGAACTCAAGTGAAAACTCACTCTAAACTAGATGGAGTTGTAAGTATTATCAGTTTTCTGGTCATTACCCAGATTTCCTGTGGTAACCTCCGTGATTGAAAACGGCTGGAAATGTAGTAAGAATCAAGTTACTTTTATTTCAAGTGTTTCTTACGAGTTATTTATCATTTCTGGAAACTATAATTGCGTATTTGAAGAGTTTTACCACAATTAGAGAGTGTTCCTACAACTACATACTGGAATCGTCAGCATTTTAACTGATTCACACAGGAAACACCAGAGAAATTCGGCCTCCAATTGTAAACATAAACAGTATAGTCTTCACGTACAGTCTTTCTACACAAATTTTGAGCTGAATAAACCTGAATTCCTACTATTTGAAAGCGAACTCAAGTGAAAACTCACCATAAACTAGACGGAGTTGTAAGTATTATCAGTTTTCTGGTCATGACCCAGCTTTCCACTGGTAAACTCCGTGATTGAAAACAGCTGGAAATGTAGTAAGAATAAATTTCCTTTCATTTCAAGTGTTTCTTACAAGTTTTTTATCATTTCTGGAAACTATAATTGCGTATTTGAAGAGTTTTACCACAATTAGAGAGTGTTCCTACAACTATATACTGGAATCGTCAGCATTTTAACTGATTCACACAGAAAACGCCAGAAAAATTAGGCCTCAATTTTAAACATAAACAGTATATTGCACACTTACAGTCTTTCTATACAAATTTTGAGCTGTATAAACCTGAAATCCTAATATTTGAAAGCCAATTCAAGTGAAAACTCTCCCTAAACTAGCCGGAGTTGTAAATATTATCAGTTTTCTGGCTATGTCCCACATTTCCACTGGTAACCTCCGTGATTGAAAATGGCTGGAAATGTAGTAAGAATCTATTTGCTTTTATGTCAAGTGTTTCTTACAAGTTTCTTTATCATTTCTGGAAACTATAATTGCGTATTTGAAGAGTTTTACCACAATTAGAGAGTGTTCCTACAACTACATACTGGAATCGTCAGCATTTTAACTGATTCACACAGGAAACACCAGAGAAATTCGGCCTCCAATTGTAAACATAAACAGTATAGTCTTCACGTACAGTCTTTCTACACAAATTTTGAGCTGAATAAACCTGAATTCCTACTATTTGAAGCGAACTCAAGTGAAAACTCACCCTAAACTAGACGGAGTTGTAAGTATTATCAGTTTTCTGGTCATGACCCAGCTTTCCACTGGTAAACTCCGTGATTGAAAACAGCTGGAAATGTAGTAAGAATAAATTTCCTTTCATTTCAAGTGTTTCTTACAAGTTTTTTATCATTTCTGGAAACTATAATTGCGTATTTGAAGAGTTTTACCACAATTAGAGAGTGTTCCTACAACTAAATACTGGAATCGTCAGCATTTTAACTGATTCACACAGAAAACGCCAGAAAAATTAGGCCTCAATTTTAAACAAAAACAGTATATTGCACACTTACAGTCTTTCTATACAAATTTTGAGCTGTATAAACCTGAAATCCTAATATTTGAAAGCCAATTCAAGTGAAAACTCTCCCTAAACTAGCCGGAGTTGTAAATATTATCAGTTTTCTGGCTATGTCCCACATTTCCACTGGTAACCTCCGTGATTGAAAACGGCTGGAAATGTAGTAAGAATCTATTTGCTTTTATGTCAAGTGTTTCTTACAAGTTTCTTTATCATTTCTGGAAAGTATAATTGCGTATTGAAGAGTTTTGCCACAATTAGAGACTGTTCCTACAACTACATACTGGAATCGTCAGCATTTTAACTGATTCACACAGGAAACACCAGAGAAATTCGGCCTCCAATTGTAAACATATACTGTATAGTCTTCACTTACAGTCTTTCTACACAAATTTTGAGCTGTATAAACCTGAATTCCTAATATTTGAAAGCGAACTCAAGTGAAAACTCACTCTAAACTAGATGGAGTTGTAAGTATTATCAGTTTTCTGGTCATTACCCAGATTTCCTGTGGTAACCTCCGTGATTGAAAACGGCTAGAAATGTAGTAAGAATCAAGTTCCTTTTATTTCAACTGTTTCTTACGAGTTATTTATCATTTCTGGAAACTATAATTGCGTATTTGAAGAGTTTTACCACAATTAGAGAGTGTTCCTACAACTACATACTGGAATCGTCAGCATTTTAACTGATTCACACAGGAAAAACCAGAGATATTCGGCCTCCAATTGTAAACATAAACAGTATAGTCCTCACTTACAGTCTTTCTACACAAATTTTGAGCTGTATAAACCTGAATTCCTAATATTTGAAAGCGAACTCAAGTGAAAACTCACTCTAAACTAGTTGGAGTTGTAAATATTATCAGTTTTCTGGCTATGTCCCACATTTCCACTGGTAACCTCCGTGATTGAAAATGGCTGGAAATGTAGTAAGAATCTATTTGCTTTTATGTCAAGTGTTTCTTACAAGTTTCTTTATCATTTCTGGAAAGTATAATTGCGTATTTGAAGAGTTTTACCACAATTAGAGAGTGTTCCTACAACTACATACTGGAATCGTCAGCATTTTAACTGATTCACACAGGAAACACCAGAGAAATTCGGCCTCCAATTGTAAACATAAACAGTATAGTCTTCACGTACAGTCTTTCTACACAAATTTTGAGTTGAATAAACCTGAATTCCTACTATTTGAAGCGAACTCAAGTGAAAACTCACCCTAAACTAGACGGAGTTGTAAGTATTATCAGTTTTCTGGTCATGACCCAGCTTTCCACTGGTAAACTCCGTGATTGAAAACAGCTGGAAATGTAGTAAGAATAAATTTCCTTTCATTTCAAGTGTTTCTTACAAGTTTTTTATCATTTCTGGAAACTATAATTGCGTATTTGAAGAGTTTTACCACAATTAGAGAGTGTTCCTACAACTAAATACTGGAATCGTCAGCATTTTAACTGATTCACACAGAAAACGCCAGAAAAATTAGGCCTCAATTTTAAACAAAAACAGTATATTGCACACTTACAGTCTTTCTATACAAATTTTGAGCTGTATAAACCTGAAATCCTAATTTTTGAAAGCCAATTCAAGTGAAAACTCTCCCTAAACTAGCCGGAGTTGTAAATATTATCAGTTTTCTGGCTATGTCCCACATTTCCACTGGTAACCTCCGTGATTGAAAACTGCTGGAAATGTAGTAAGAATCTATTTGCTTTTATGTCAAGTGTTTCTTACAAGTTTCTTTATCATTTCTGGAAAGTATAATTGCGTATTGAAGAGTTTTACCACAATTAGAGACTGTTCCTACAACTACATACTGGAATCGTCAGCATTTTAACTGATTCACACAGGAAACACCAGAGAAATTCGGCCTCCAATTGTAAACATAAACTGTATAGTCCTCACTTACAGTCTTTCTACACAAATTTTGAGCTGTATAAACCTGAATTCCTAATATTTGAAAGCGAACTCAAGTGAAAACTCACTCTAAACTAGATGGAGTTGTAAGTATTATCAGTTTTCTGGTCATTACCCAGATTTCCTGTGGTAACCTCCGTGATTGAAAACGGCTAGAAATGTAGTAAGAATCAAGTTCCTTTTATTTCAACTGTTTCTTACGAGTTATTTATCATTTCTGGAAACTATAATTGCGTATTTGAAGAGTTTTACCACAATTAGAGAGTGTTCCTACAACTACATACTGGAATCGTCAGCATTTTAACTGATTCACACAGGAAAAACCAGAGATATTCGGCCTCCAATTGTAAACATAAACAGTATAGTCCTCACTTACAGTCTTTCTACACAAATTTTGAGCTGTATAAACCTGAATTCCTAATATTTGAAAGCGAACTCAAGTGAAAACTCACTCTAAACTAGTTGGAGTTGTAAGTATTATCAGTTTTCTGGTCATGACCCAGCTTTCCACTGGTAAACTCCGTGATTGAAAACAGCTGGAAATGTAGTAAGAATAAATTACCTTTCATTTCAAGTGTTTCTTACAAGTTTTTTATCATTACTGGAAACAATAATTGCGTATTTGAAGAGTTTTACCACAATTAGAGAGTGTTCCTACAACTACATACTGGAATCGTCAGCATTTTAACTGATTCACACAGGAAACACCAGAGAAATTCGGCCTCCAATTGTAAACATAAACAGTATAGTCCTCACTTACAGTCTTTCTACACAAATTTTGAGCTGTATAATCCTGAATTCCTAATATTTGAAAGCGAACTCAAGTGAAAACTCACTCTAAACTAGATGGAGTTGTAAGTATTATCAGTTTTCTTGTCATTACCCAGATTTCCTGTGGTAACCTCCGTGATTGAAAACGGCTGGAAATGTAGTAAGAATCAAGGTACTTTTATTTCAAGTGTTTCTTACGAGTTATTTATCATTTCTGGAAACTATAATTGCGTATTTGAAGAGTTTTACCACAATTAGAGAGTGTTCCTACAACTACATACTGGAATCGTCAGCATTTTAACTGATTCACACAGGAAACACCAGAGAAATTCGGCCTCCAATTGTAAACATAAACAGTATAGTCTTCACGTACAGTCTTTCTACACAAATTTTGAGCTGAATAAACCTGAATTCCTACTATTTGAAAGCGAACTCAAGTGAAAACTCACCCTAAACTAGACGGAGTTGTAAGTATTATCAGTTATCTGGTCATGACCCAGCTTTCCACTGGTAAACTCCGTGATTGAAAACGGCTTGAAATGTAGTAAGAATAAATTTCCTTTCATTTCAAGTGTTTCTTACAAGTTTTTTTTATCATTTCTGGAAACTATAATTGCGTATTTGAAGAGTTTTACCACAATTAGAGATTGTTCCTACAACTATATACTGGAATCGTCAGCATTTTAACTGATTCACACAGAAAACGCCAGAGAAATTCGGCCTCAATTTTAAACATAAACAATATATTGCACACTTACAGTCTTTCTATACAAATTTTGAGCTGTATAAACCTGAAATCCTAATGTTTGAAAGCCAATTCAAGTGAAAACTCTCCCTAAACTAGCCGGAGTTGTAAATATTATCAGTTTTCTGGCTATGTCCCACCTTTCCACTGGTAACCTCCGTGATTGAAAACGGCTGGAAATGTAGTAAGAATCTATTTGCTTTTATTTCAAGTGTTTCTTACAAGTTTCTTTATCATTTCTGGAAAGTATAATTGCGTATTTGAAGAGTTTTACCACAATTAGAGAGTGTTCCTACAACTACATACTGGAATCGTCAGCATTTTAACTGATTCACACAGGAAACACCAGAGAAATTCGGCCTCCAATTGTAAACATAAACAGTATAGTCCTCACTTACAGTCTTTCTACACAAATTTTGAGCTGTATAAACCTGAATTCCTAATATTTGAAAGCGAACTCAAGTGAAAACTCACTCTAAACTAGTTGGAGTTTTGAGTATTATCAGTTTTCTGGTCATTACCCAGATTTCCTGTGGTAACCTCCGTGATTGAAAACGGCTGGAAATGTAGTAAGAATCAAGTTCCTTTTATTTCAAGTGTTTCTTACAAGTTTTTTAGAATTTCTGGAAACTATAATTGCGTATTTGAAGAGTTTTACCACAATTAGAGAGTGTTCCTACAACTAAATACTGGAATCGTCAGCATTTTAACTGATTCACACAGAAAACGCCAGAAAAATTAGCCCTCAATTTTAAACATAAACAGTATATTGCACACTTACAGTCTTTCTATACAAATTTTGAGCTGTATAAACCTGAAATCCTAATATTTGAAAGCCAATTCAAGTGAAAACTCTCCCTAAACTAGCCGGAGTTGTAAATATTATCAGTTTTCTGGCTATGTCCCACATTACCACTGGTAACCTCCGTGATTGAAAACGGCTGGAAATGTAGTAAGAATCTATTTGCTTTTATGTCAAGTGTTTCTTACAAGTTTCTTTATCATTTCTGGAAAGTATAATTGCGTATTGAAGAGTTTTACCACAATTAGAGACTATTCCTACAATTACATACTGGAATCATCAGCATTTTAACTGATTCACACAGGAAACACCAGTGAAATTCGGCCTCCAATTGTAAACATAAACTGTATAGTCCTCACTTACAGTCTTTCTACACAAATTTTGAGCTGTATAAACCTGAATTCCTAATATTTGAAAGCGAACTCAAGTGAAAACTCACTCTAAACTAGATGGAGTTGTAAGTATTATCAGTTTTCTGGTCATTACCCAGATTTCCTGTGGTAACCTCCGTGATTGAAAACGGCTGGAAATGTAGTAAGAATCAAGTTCCTTTTATTTCAAGTGTTTCCTACAAGTTTTTTATCATTTCTGGAAACTATAATTGCGTATTTGAAGAGTTTTACCACAATTACAGAGTGTTCCTACAGCTACATACTGAAATCGTCAGCATTTTAACTGATTCACACAGGAAACACCAGAGAAATTCGGCCTCCAATTGTAAACATAAACTGTATAGTCTTCACGTACAGTCTTTCTACACAAATTTTGAGCTGAATAAACCTGAATTCCTACTATTTGAAAGCGAACTCAAGTGAAAACTCACCCTAAACTAGACGGAGTTTTAAGTATTATCAGTTTTCTGGTCATGACCCAGCTTCCCACTGGTAAACTCCGTGATTGAAAACAGCTGGAAATGTAGTAAGAATAAATTACCTTTCATTTCAAGTGTTTCTTACAAGTTTTTTATCATTTCTGGAAACTATAATTGCGTATTTGAAGAGTTTTACCACAATTAGAGAGTGTTCCTACAACTAAATACTGGAATCGTCAGCATTTTAACTGATTCACACAGAAAACACCAGAGGAATTCGGCTTCCAATTGTAAACATAAACTGTATAGTTTTCACTTAGAATCTTTCTACACAAATTTTGAGCTGTATAAACCTGAATTCCTAAAATTTGAAAGCGAACTCAAGTGAAAACTCACTCTAAAATAGACTGAGTTTTAAGTATTATCAGTTTTCTGGTCATGACCAGCTTTCCACTGGTAACCTCCGTGATTGAAAACGCCCAGAAATGTAGTAAGAATAAATTTCCTTTCATTTCAAGTGTTTCTTACAAGTTTTTTTTTATCATTTCTGTAAACTATAATTGCGTAATTGAAGAGTTTTACCACAATTAGAGAGTGTTCCTACAAATATATACTGGAATCGTCAGCATTTTAACTGATTCACACAGAAAACGCCAGAAAAATTAGGCCTCAATTTTAAACATAAACAGTATATTGCACACTTACAGTCTTTCTATACAAATTTTGAGCTGTATAAACCTGAAATCCTAATGTTTGAATGCCAATTCAAGTGAAAACTCTCCCTAAACTAGCCGGAGTTGTAAATATTATCAGTTTTCTGGCTATGTCCCACCTTTCCACTGGTAACCTCCGTGATTGAAAACGGCTGGAAATGTAGTAAGAATCTATTTGCTTTTATTTCAAGTGTTTCTTATAAGTTTTTTATCATTACTGGAAACAATAATTGCGTATTTGAAGAGTTTTACCACAATTAGAGAGTGTTCCTACAACTACATACTGGAATCGTCAGCATTTTAACTGATTCACACAGGAAACACCAGAGAAATTCGGCCTCCAATTGTAAACATAAACAGTATAGTCCTCACTTACAGTCTTTCTACACAAATTTTGAGCTGTATAAACCTGAATTCCTAATATTTGAAAGCGAACTCAAGTGAAAACTCACTCTAAACTAGATGGAGTTGTAAGTATTATCAGTTTTCTGGTCATTACCCAGATTTCCTGTGGTAACCTCCGTGATTGAAAACGGCTGGAAATGTAGTAAGAATCAAGTTACTTTTATTTCAAGTGTTTCTTACGAGTTATTTATCATTTCTGGAAACTATAATTGCGTATTTGAAGAGTTTTACCACAATTAGAGAGTGTTCCTACAACTACATACTGGAATCGTCAGCATTTTAACTGATTCACACAGGAAACACCAGAGAAATTCGGCCTCCAATTGTAAACATAAACTGTATAGTCTTCACGTACAGTCTTTCTACACAAATTTTGAGCTGAATAAACCTGAATTCCTACTATTTGAAAGCGAACTCAAGTGAAAACTCACCCTAAACTAGACGGAGTTGTAAGTATTATCAGTTTTCTGGTCATGACCCAGCTTTCCACTGGTAAACTCCGTGATTGAAAACAGCTGTAAATGTAGTAAGAATAAATTTCCTTTCATTTCAAGTGTTTCTTACAAGTTTTTTTATCATTTCTGGAAACTATAATTGCGTATTTGAAGAGTTTTACCACAATTAGAGAGTGTTCCTACAACTATATACTGGAATCGTCAGCATTTTAACTGATTCACACAGAAAACGCCAGAAAAATTAGGCCTCAATTTTAAACATAAACAGTATATTGCACACTTACAGTCTTTCTATACAAATTTTGAGCTGTATAAACCTGAAATCCTAATATTTGAAAGCCAATTCAAGTGAAAACTCTCCCTAAACTAGCCGGAGTTGTAAATATTATCAGTTTTCTGGCTATGTCCCACATTTCCACTGGTAACCTCCGTGATTGAAAATGGCTGGAAATGTAGTAAGAATCTATTTGCTTTTATGTCAAGTGTTTCTTACAAGTTTCTTTATCATTTCTGCAAACTATAATTGCGTATTTGAAGAGTTTTACCACAATTAGAGAGTGTTCCTACAACTACATACTGGAATCGTCAGCATTTTAACTGATTCACACAGGAAACACCAGAGAAATTCGGCCTCCAATTGTAAACATAAACAGTATAGTCTTCACGTACAGTCTTTCTACACAAATTTTGAGCTGAATAAACCTGAATTCCTACTATTTGAAAGCGAACTCAAGTGAAAACTCACCCTAAACTATACGGAGTTGTAAGTATTATCAGTTTTCTGGTCATGACCCAGCTTTCCACTGGTAAACTCCGTGATTGAAAACAGCTGGAAATGTAGTAAGAATAAATTTCCTTTCATTTCAAGTGTTTCTTACGAGTTATTTATCATTTCTGGAAACTATAATTGCGTAATTGAAGAGTTTTACCACAATTAGAGAGTGTTCCTACAAATATATACTGGAATCGTCAGCATTTTAACTGATTCACACAGAAAACGCCAGAGAAATTCGGCCTCAATTTTAAACATAAACAGTATATTGCACACTTACAGTCTTTCTATACAAATTTTGAGCTGTATAAACCTGAAATCCTAATGTTTGAAAGCCAATTCAAGTGAAAACTCTCCCTAAACTAGCCGGAGTTGTAAATATTATCAGTTTTCTGGCTATGTCCCACATTTCCACTGGTAACCTCCGTGATTGAAAACGGCTGGAAATGTAGTAAGAATCTATTTGCTTTTATGTCAAGTGTTTCTTATAAGTTTTTTATCATTACTGGAAACAATAATTGCGTATTTCAAGAGTTTTACCACAATTAGAGAGTGTTCCTACAACTACATACTGGAATCGTCAGCATTTTAACTGATTCACACAGGAAACACCAGAGAAATTCGGCCTCCAATTGTAAACATAAACAGTATAGTCCTCACTTACAGTCTTTCTACACAAATTTTGAGCTGTATAAACCTGAATTCCTAATATTTGAAAGCGAACTCAAGTGAAGACTCACTCTAAACTACATGGAGTTGTAAGTATTATCAGTTTTCTGGTCATTACCCAGATTTCCTGTGGTAACCTCCGTGATTGAAAACGGCTGGAAATGTAGTAAGAATCAAGTTACTTTTATTTCAAGTGTTTCTTACGAGTTATTTATCATTACTGGAAACTATAATTGCGTATTTGAAGAGTTTTACCACAATTAGAGAGTGTTCCTACAACTACATACTGGAATCGTCAGCATTTTAACTGATTCACACAGGAAACACCAGAGAAATTCGGCCTCCAGTTGTAAACATAAACAGTATAGTCTTCACGTACAGTCTTTCTACACAAATTTTGAGCTGAATAAACCTGAATTCCTACTATTTGAAAGCGAACTCAAGTGAAAACTCACCCTAAACTAGACGGAGTTGTAAGTATTATCAGTTTTCTGGTCATGACCCAGCTTTCCACTGGTAAACTCCGTGATTGAAAACAGCTGGAAATGTAGTAAGAATAAATTTCCTTTCATTTCAAGTGTTTCTTCAAGTTTCTTTATCATTTCTGGAAAGTAAAATTGCGTATTTGAAGAGTTTTACCACAATTAGAGAGTGTTCCTACAACTACATACTGGAATCGTCAGCATTTTAACTGATTCACACAGGAAACACCAGAGAAATTCGGCCTCCAATTGTAAACATAAACAGTATAGTCTTCACGTACAGTCTTTCTACACAAATTTTGAGCTGAATAAACCTGAATTCCTACTATTTGAAAGCAAACTCAAGTGAAAACTCACCCTAAACTAGACGGAGTTGTAAGTATTATCAGTTTTCTGGGCATGACCCAGCTTTCCACTGGTAAACTCCGTGATTGAAAACAGCTGGAAATGTAGTAAGAATAAATTTCCTTTCATTTCAAGTGTTTCTTATAAGTTTTTTATCATTTCTGGAAAGTATAATTGCGTATTTGAAGAGTTTTACCAAAATTAGAGAGTGTTCCTACAACTAAATACTGGAATCGTCAGCATTTTAACTGATTCACACAGAAAACGCCAGAGAAATTAGGCCTCAATTTTAAACATAAACAGTATATTGCACACTTACAGTCTTTCTATACAAATTTTGAGCTGTATAAACCTGAAATCCTAATGTTTGAAAGCCAATTCAAGTGAAAACTCTCCCTAAACTAGCCGGAGTTGTAAATATTATCAGTTTTCTGGCTATGTCCCACATTTCCACTGGTAACCTCCGTGATTGAAAATGGCTGGAAATGTAGTAGAATCTATTTGCTTTTATGTCAAGTGTTTCTTACAAGTTTCTTTATCATTTCTGGAAAGTATAATTGCGTATTGAAGAGTTTTACCACAATTAGAGACTGTTCCTACAACTACATACTGGAATCGTCAGCATTTTAACTGATTCACACAGGAAACACCAGAGAAATTCGGCCTCCAATTGTAAACATAAACAGTATAGTCTTCACGTACAGTCTTTCTACACAAATTTTGAGCTGAATAAACCTGAATTCCTACTATTTGAAAGCGAACTCAAGTGAAAACTCACCCTAAACTAGACGGAGTTGTAAGTATTATCAGTTTTCTGGTCATGACCCAGCTTTCCACTGGTAAACTCCGTGATTGAAAACAGCTGGAAATGTAGTAAGAATAAATTACCTTTCATTTCAAGTGTTTCTTACAAGTTTTTTATCATTTCTGGAAACTATAATTGCGTATTTGAAGAGTTTTACCACAATTAGAGAGTGTTCCTACAACTAAATACTGGAATCGTCAGCATTTTAACTGATTCACACAGAAAACACCAGAGAAATTCGGCTTCCAATTGTAAACATAAACTGTATAGTTTTCACTTAGAATCTTTCTACACAAATTTTGAGCTGTATAAACCTGAATTCCTAAAATTTGAAAGCGAACTCAAGTGAAAACTCACCCTAAAATAGACTGAGTTTTAAGTATTATCAGTTTTCTGGTCATGACCAGCTTTCCACTGGTAACCTCCGTGATTGAAAACGCCCAGAAATGTAGTAAGAATAAATTTCCTTTCATTTCAAGTGTTTCTTACGAGTTATTTATCATTTCTGGAAACTATAATTGCGTAATTGAATAGTTTTACCACAATTAGAGAGTGTTCCTACAAATATATACTGGAATCGTCAGCATTTTAACTGATTCACACAGAAAACGCCAGAATAATTAGGCCTCAATTTTAAACATAAACAGTATATTGCACACTTACAGTCTTTCTATACAAATTTTGAGCTGTATAAACCTGAAATCCTAATGTTTGAAAGCCAATTCAAGTGAAAACTCTCCCTAAAGTAGCCGGAGTTGTAAATATTATCAGTTTTCTGGCTATGTCCCACCTTTCCACTGGTAACCTCCGTGATTGAAAACGGCTGGAAATGTAGTAAGAATCTATTTGCTTTTATTTCAAGTGTTTCTTACAAGTTTCTTTATCATTTCTGGAAAGTATAATTGCGTATTTGAAGAGTTTTACCACAATTAGAGAGTGTTCCTACAACTACATACTGGAATCGTCAGCATTTTAACTGATTCACACAGGAAACACCAGAGAAATTCGGCCTCCAATTGTAAACATAAACAGTATAGTCCTCACTTACAGTCTTTCTACACAAATTTTGAGCTGTATAAACCTGAATTCCTAATATTTGAAAGCGAACTCAAGTGAAAACTCACTCTAAACTAGATGGAGTTGTAAGTATTATCAGTTTTCTGGTCATTACCCAGATTTCCTGTGGTAACCTCCGTGATTGAAAACGGCTGGAAATGTAGTAAGAATCAAGTTCCTTTTATTTCAAGTGTTTCTTACGAGTTATTTATCATTTCTGGAAACTATAATTGCGTATTTGAAGAGTTTTACCACAATTACAGAGTGTTCCTACAACTACATACTGAAATCGTCAGCATTTTAACTGATTCACACAGGAAACACCAGAGAAATTCGGCCTCCAATTGTAAACATAAACAGTATAGTCTTCACGTACAGTCTTTCTACACAAATTTTGAGCTGAATAAACCTGAATTCCTACTATTTGAAAGCAAACTCAAGTGAAAACTCACCCTAAACTAGACGGAGTTGTAAGTATTATCAGTTTTCTGGTCATGACCCAGCTTTCCACTGGTAAACTCCGTGATTGAAAACAGCTGGAAATGTAGTAAGAATAAATTTCCTTTCATTTCAAGTGTTTCTTACAAGTTTTTTATCATTTCTGGAAACTATAATTGCGTATTTGAAGAGTTTTACCACAATTACAGAGTGTTCCTACAACTACATACTGGAATCGTCAGCATTTTAACTGATTCACACAGGAAACACCAGAGAAATTCGTCCTCCAATTGTAAACATAAACAGTATAGTCTTCACGTACAGTCTTTCTACACAACTTTTGAGCTGAATAAACCTGAAGTCCTAATATTTGAAAGCGAACTCAAGTGAAAACTCACCCTAAACTAGATGGAGTTGTAAGTATTATCAGTTTTCTGGTCATGACCCAGCTTTCCACTGGTAAACTCCGTGATTGAAAACGGCTGGAATTGTAGTAAGAATAAATTTCCTTTTATTTCAAGTGTTTCTTACAAGTTTTTTATCATTTCTGGAAGCTATAATTGCGTATTTGAAGAGTTTTACCACAATTAGAGAGTGTTCCTACAACTATATACTGGAATCGGCAGCATTTTAACTGATTCACACAGAAAACACCAGAGAAATTCGGCTTCCAATTGTAAACATAAACTGTATAGTCTTCACTTAGAATCTTTCTACACAAATTTTGAGCTGTATAAACCTGAATTCCTAAAATTTGAAAGCGAACTCAAGTGAAAACTCACCCTAAAATAGACTGAGTTTTAAGTATTATCAGTTTTCTGGTCATGACCAGCTTTCCACTGGTAACCTCCGTGATTGAAAACGCCCAGAAATGTAGTAAGAATAAATTTCCTTTCATTTCAAGTGTTTCTTACAAGTTTTTTTTATCATTTCTGGAAACTATAATTGCGTAATTGAAGAGTTTTACCACAATTAGAGAGTGTTCCTACAACTATATACTGGAATCGTCAGCATTTTAACTGATTCACACAGAAAACGCCAGAAAAATTAGGCCTCAATTTTAAACATAAACAGTATATTGCACACTTACAGTCTTTCTATACAAATTTTGAGCTGTATAAACCTGAAATCCTAATGTTTGAAAGCCAATTCAAGTGAAAACTCTCCCTAAACTAGCCGGAGTTGTAAATATTATCAGTTTTCTGGCTATGTCCCACCTTTCCACTGGTAACCTCCGTGATTGAAAACGGCTGGAAATGTAGTAAGAATCTATTTGCTTTTATTTCAAGTGTTTCTTATAAGTTTTTTATCATTACTGGAAACAATAATTGCGTATTTGAAGAGTTTTACCACAATTAGAGAGTGTTCCTACAACTACATACTGGAATCGTCAGCATTTTAACTGATTCACACAGGAAACGCCAGAGAAATTAGGCCTCAATTTTAAACATAAACAGTATATTGCACACTTACAGTCTTTCTATACAAATTTTGAGCTGTATAAACCTGAAATCCTAATGTTTGAAAGCCAATTCAAGTGAAAACTCTCCCTAAACTAGCCGGAGTTGTAAATATTATCAGTTTTCTGGCTATGTCCCACATTTCCACTGGTAACCTCCGTGATTGAAAATGGCTGGAAATGTAGTAAGAATCTATTTGCTTTTATGTCAAGTGTTTCTTACAAGTTTCTTTATCATTTCTGGAAAGTATAATTGCGTATTGAAGAGTTTTACCACAATTAGAGACTGTTCCTACAACTACATACTGGAATCGTCAGCATTTTAACTGATTCACACAGGAAACACCAGAGAAATTCGGCCTCCAATTGTAAACATAAACAGTATAGTCTTCACGTACAGTCTTTCTACACAAATTTTGAGCTGAATAAACCTGAATTCCTACTATTTGAAAGCGAACTCAAGTGAAAACTCACCCTAAACTAGACGGAGTTGTAAGTATTATCAGTTTTCTGGTCATGACCCAGCTTTCCACTGGTAAACTCCGTGATTGAAAACAGCTGGAAATGTAGTAAGAATAAATTACCTTTCATTTCAAGTGTTTCTTACAAGTTTTTTATCATTTCTGGAAACTATAATTGCGTATTTGAAGAGTTTTACCACAATTAGAGAGTGTTCCTACAACTAAATACTGGAATCGTCAGCATTTTAACTGATTCACACAGAAAACACCAGAGAAATTCGGCTTCCAATTGTAAACATAAACTGTATAGTTTTCACTTAGAATCTTTCTACACAAATTTTGAGCTGTATAAACCTGAATTCCTAAAATTTGAAAGCGAACTCAAGTGAAAACTCACCCTAAAATAGACTGAGTTTTAAGTATTATCAGTTTTCTGGTCATGACCAGCT
The DNA here is from genome assembly GCF_963259705.1 of Myotis daubentonii. Classification (NCBI taxonomy): domain Eukaryota; kingdom Metazoa; phylum Chordata; class Mammalia; order Chiroptera; family Vespertilionidae; genus Myotis; species Myotis daubentonii. The sequence continues at coordinate 75,905,449 of NC_081861.1, read as the reverse complement.
TTCCACTGGTAACCTCCGTGATTGAAAACGCCCAGAAATGTAGTAAGAATAAATTTCCTTTCATTTCAAGTGTTTCTTACGAGTTATTTATCATTTCTGGAAACTATAATTGCGTAATTGAATAGTTTTACCACAATTAGAGAGTGTTCCTACAAATATATACTGGAATCGTCAGCATTTTAACTGATTCACACAGAAAACGCCAGAATAATTAGGCCTCAATTTTAAACATAAACAGTATATTGCACACTTACAGTCTTTCTATACAAATTTTGAGCTGTATAAACCTGAAATCCTAATGTTTGAAAGCCAATTCAAGTGAAAACTCTCCCTAAAGTAGCCGGAGTTGTAAATATTATCAGTTTTCTGGCTATGTCCCACCTTTCCACTGGTAACCTCCGTGATTGAAAACGGCTGGAAATGTAGTAAGAATCTATTTGCTTTTATGTCAAGTGTTTCTTATAAGTTTTTTATCATTACTGGAAACAATAATTGCGTATTTGAAGAGTTTTACCACAATTAGAGAGTGTTCCTACAACTACATACTGGAATCGTCAGCATTTTAACTGATTCACACAGGAAACACCAGAGAAATTCGGCCTCCAATTGTAAACATAAACAGTATAGTCCTCACTTACAGTCTTTCTACACAAATTTTGAGCTGTATAAACCTGAATTCCTAATATTTGAAAGCGAACTCAAGTGAAAACTCACTCTAAACTAGATGGAGTTGTAAGTATTATCAGTTTTCTGGTCATTACCCAGATTTCCTGTGGTAACCTCCGTGATTGAAAACGGCTGGAAATGTAGTAAGAATCAAGTTACTTTTATTTCAAGTGTTTCTTATGAGTTATTTATCATTTCTGGAAACTATAATTGCGTATTTGAAGAGTTTTACCACAATTAGAGAGTGTTCCTACAACTACATACTGGAATCGTCAGCATTTTAACTGATTCACACAGGAAACACCAGAGAAATTCGGCCTCCAATTGTAAACATAAACAGTATAGTCTTCACGTACAGTCTTTCTACACAAATTTTGAGCTGAATAAACCTGAATTCCTACTATTTGAAAGCGAACTCAAGTGAAAACTCACCCTAAACTAGACGGAGTTGTAAGTATTATCAGTTTTCTGGTCATGACCCAGCTTTCCACTGGTAAACTCCGTGATTGAAAACGCCCAGAAATGTAGTAAGAATAAATTTCCTTTCATTTCAAGTGTTTCTTACAAGTTTTTTATCATTTCTGGAAACTATAATTGCGTATTTGAAGAGTTTTACCACAATTAGAGAGTGTTCCTACAACTAAATACTGGAATCGTCAGCATTTTAACTGATTAACACAGAACACACCAGAAAAATTAGGCCTCAATTTTAAACATAAACAGTATATTGCACACTTACAGTCTTTCTATACAAATTTTGAGCTGTATAAACCTGAAATCCTAATGTTTGAAAGCCAATTCAAGTGAAAACTCTCCCTAAAGTAGCCGGAGTTGTAAATATTATCAGTTTTCTGGCTATGTCCCACCTTTCCACTGGTAACCTCCGTGATTGAAAACGGCTGGAAATGTAGTAAGAATCTATTTGCTTTTATGTCAAGTGTTTCTTATAAGTTTTTTATCATTACTGGAAACAATAATTGCGTATTTGAAGAGTTTTACCACAATTAGAGAGTGTTCCTACAACTACATACTGGAATCGTCAGCATTTTAACTGATTCACACAGGAAACACCAGAGAAATTCGGCCTCCAATTGTAAACATAAACAGTATAGTCCTCACTTACAGTCTTTCTACACAAATTTTGAGCTGTATAAACCTGAATTCCTAATATTTGAAAGCGAACTCAAGTGAAAACTCACTCTAAACTAGATGGAGTTGTAAGTATTATCAGTTTTCTGGTCATTACCCAGATTTCCTGTGGTAACCTCCGTGATTGAAAACGGCTGGAAATGTAGTAAGAATCAAGTTCCTTTTATTTCAAGTGTTTCTTACGAGTTATTTATCATTTCTGGAAACTATAATTGCGTATTTGAAGAGTTTTACCACAATTACAGAGTGTTCCTACAACTACATACTGAAATCGTCAGCATTTTAACTGATTCACACAGGAAACACCAGAGAAATTCGGCCTCCAATTGTAAACATAAACAGTATAGTCTTCACGTACAGTCTTTCTACACAAATTTTGAGCTGAATAAACCTGAATTCCTACTATTTGAAAGCAAACTCAAGTGAAAACTCACCCTAAACTAGACGGAGTTGTAAGTATTATCAGTTTTCTGGTCATGACCCAGCTTTCCACTGGTAAACTCCGTGATTGAAAACAGCTGGAAATGTAGTAAGAATAAATTTCCTTTCATTTCAAGTGTTTCTTACAAGTTTTTTATCATTTCTGGAAACTATAATTGCGTATTTGAAGAGTTTTACCACAATTACAGAGTGTTCCTACAACTACATACTGGAATCGTCAGCATTTTAACTGATTCACACAGGAAACACCAGAGAAATTCGGCTTCCAATTGTAAACATAAACTGTATAGTCTTCACTTAGAATCTTTCTACACAAATTTTGAGCTGTATAAACCTGAATTCCTAAAATTTGAAAGCGAACTCAAGTGAAAACTCACCCTAAAATAGACTGAGTTTTAAGTATTATCAGTTTTCTGGTCATGACCAGCTTTCCACTGGTAACCTCCGTGATTGAAAACGCCCAGAAATGTAGTAAGAATAAATTTCCTTTCATTTCAAGTGTTTCTTACAAGTTTTTTTTATCATTTCTGTAAACTATAATTGCGTAATTGAAGAGTTTTACCACAATTAGAGAGTGTTCCTACAAATATATACTGGAATCGTCAGCATTTTAACTGATTCACACAGAAAACGCCAGAAAAATTAGGCCTCAATTTTAAACATAAACAGTATATTGCACACTTACAGTCTTTCTATACAAATTTTGAGCTGTATAAACCTGAAATCCTAATGTTTGAAAGCCAATTCAAGTGAAAACTCTCCCTAAACTAGCCGGAGTTGTAAATATTATCAGTTTTCTGGCTATGTCCCACCTTTCCACTGGTAACCTCCGTGATTGAAAACGGCTGGAAATGTAGTAAGAATCTATTTGCTTTTATTTCAAGTGTTTCTTATAAGTTTTTTATCATTACTGGAAACAATAATTGCGTATTTGAAGAGTTTTACCACAATTAGAGAGTGTTCCTACAACTACATACTGGAATCGTCAGCATTTTAACTGATTCACACAGGAAACACCAGAGAAATTCGGCCTCCAATTGTAAACATAAACAGTATAGTCCTCACTTACAGTCTTTCTACACAAATTTTGAGCTGTATAAACCTGAATTCCTAATATTTGAAAGCGAACTCAAGTGAAAACTCACTCTAAACTAGATGGAGTTGTAAGTATTATCAGTTTTCTGGTCATTACCCAGATTTCCTGTGGTAACCTCCGTGATTGAAAACGGCTGGAAATGTAGTAAGAATCAAGTTACTTTTATTTCAAGTGTTTCTTATGAGTTATTTATCATTTCTGGAAACTATAATTGCGTATTTGAAGAGTTTTACCACAATTAGAGAGTGTTCCTACAACTACATACTGGAATCGTCAGCATTTTAACTGATTCACACAGGAAACACCAGAGAAATTCGGCCTCCAATTGTAAACATAAACAGTATAGTCTTCACGTACAGTCTTTCTACACAAATTTTGAGCTGAATAAACCTGAATTCCTACTATTTGAAAGCGAACTCAAGTGAAAACTCACCCTAAACTAGACGGAGTTGTAAGTATTATCAGTTTTCTGGTCATGACCCAGCTTTCCACTGGTAAACTCCGTGATTGAAAACGCCCAGAAATGTAGTAAGAATAAATTTCCTTTCATTTCAAGTGTTTCTTACAAGTTTTTTATCATTTCTGGAAACTATAATTGCGTATTTGAAGAGTTTTACCACAATTAGAGAGTGTTCCTACAACTAAATACTGGAATCGTCAGCATTTTAACTGATTAACACAGAACACACCAGAAAAATTAGGCCTCAATTTTAAACATAAACAGTATATTGCACACTTACAGTCTTTCTATACAAATTTTGAGCTGTATAAACCTGAAATCCTAATATTTGAAAGCCAATTCAAGTGAAAACTCTCCCTAAACTACCCGGAGTTGTAAATATTATCAGTTTTCTGGCTATGTCCCACATTTCCACTGGTAACCTCCGTGATTGAAAACGGCTGGAAATGTAGTAAGAATCTATTTGCTTTTATTTCAAGTGTTTCTTACAAGTTTCTTTATCATTTCTGGAAAGTATAATTGCGTATTGAAGAGTTTTACCACAAGTAGAGACTGTTCCTACAACTACATACTGGAATCGTCAGCATTTTAACTGATTCACACAGGAAAAACCAGAGAAATTCGGCCTCCAATTGTAAACATAAACAGTATAGTCTTCACGTACAGTCTTTCTACACAAATTTTGAGCTGAATAAACCTGAATTCCTAATATTTGAAAGCGAACTCAAGTGAAAACTCACCCAAAACTAGACGGAGTTGTAAGTATTATCAGTTTTCTGGTCATGACCCAGCTTTCCACTGGTAAACTCCGTGATTGAAAACAGCTGGAAATGTAGTAAGAATAAATTTCCTTTCATTTCAAGTGTTTCTTACAAGTTTTTTTTATCATTTCTGGAAACTATAATTGCGTAATTGAAGAGTTTTACCACAATTAGAGAGTGTTCCTACAACTATATACTGGAATCGTCAGCATTTTAACTGATTCACACAGAAAAGGCCAGAAAAATTAGGCCTCAATTTTAAACATAAACAGTATATTGCACACTTACAGTCTTTCTATACAAATTTTGAGCTGTATAAACCTGAAATCCTAATGTTTGAAAGCCAATTCAAGTGAAAACTCTCCCTAAACTAGCCGGAGTTGTAAATATTATCAGTTTTCTGGCTATGTCCCACATTTCCACTGGTAACCTCCGTGATTGAAAACGGCTGGAAATGTAGTAAGAATCAAGTTACTTTTATTTCAAGTGTTTCTTACGAGTTATTTATCATTTCTGGAAACTATAATTGCGTATTTGAAGAGTTTTACCACAATTAGAGAGTGTTCCTACAACTACATACTGGAATCGTCAGCATTTTAACTGATTCACACAGGAAACACCAGAGAAATTCGGCCTCCAATTGTAAACATAAACAGTATAGTCTTCACGTACAGTCTTTCTACACGAATTTTGAGCTGAATAATCCTGAATTCCTACTATTTGAAAGCGAACTCAAGTGAAAACTCACCCTAAACTAGACGGAGTTGTAAGTATTATCAGTTTTCTGGTCATGACCCAGCTTTCCACTGGTAAACTCCGTGATTGAAAACAGCTGGAAATGTAGTAAGAATAAATTTCCTTTCAATTCAAGTGTTTCTTACAAGTTTTTTATCATTTCTGGAAACTATAATTGCGTATTTGAAGAGTTTTACCACAATTACAGAGTGTTCCTACAACTACATACTGGAATCGTCAGCATTTTAACTGATTCACACAGGAAACACCAGAGAAATTCGGCCTCCAATTGTAAACATAAACAGTATAGTCTTCACGTACAGTCTTTCTACACAAATTTTGAGCTGAATAAACCTGAATTCCTACTATTTGAAAGCAAACTCAAGTGAAAACTCACCCTAAACTAGACGGAGTTGTAAGTATTATCAGTTTTCTGGTCATGACCCAGCTTTCCACTGGTAAACTCCGTGATTGAAAACAGCTGGAAATGTAGTAAGAATAAATTTCCTTTCATTTCAAGTGTTTCTTACAAGTTTTTTATCATTTCTGGAAACTATAATTGCGTATTTGAAGAGTTTTACCACAATTACAGAGTGTTCCTACAACTACATACTGGAATCGTCAGCATTTTAACTGATTCACACAGGAAACACCAGAGAAATTCGTCCTCCAATTGTAAACATAAACAGTATAGTCTTCACGTACAGTCTTTCTACACAACTTTTGAGCTGAATAAACCTGAAGTCCTAATATTTGAAAGCGAACTCAAGTGAAAACTCACCCTAAACTAGATGGAGTTGTAAGTATTATCAGTTTTCTGGTCATGACCCAGCTTTCCACTGGTAAACTCCGTGATTGAAAACGGCTGGAATTGTAGTAAGAATAAATTTCCTTTTATTTCAAGTGTTTCTTACAAGTTTTTTATCATTTCTGGAAGCTATAATTGCGTATTTGAAGAGTTTTACCACAATTAGAGAGTGTTCCTACAACTATATACTGGAATCGGCAGCATTTTAACTGATTCACACAGAAAACACCAGAGAAATTCGGCTTCCAATTGTAAACATAAACTGTATAGTCTTCACTTAGAATCTTTCTACACAAATTTTGAGCTGTATAAACCTGAATTCCTAAAATTTGAAAGCGAACTCAAGTGAAAACTCACCCTAAAATAGACTGAGTTTTAAGTATTATCAGTTTTCTGGTCATGACCAGCTTTCCACTGGTAACCTCCGTGATTGAAAACGCCCAGAAATGTAGTAAGAATAAATTTCCTTTCATTTCAAGTGTTTCTTACAAGTTTTTTTTATCATTTCTGTAAACTATAATTGCGTAATTGAAGAGTTTTACCACAATTAGAGAGTGTTCCTACAAATATATACTGGAATCGTCAGCATTTTAACTGATTCACACAGAAAACGCCAGAAAAATTAGGCCTCAATTTTTTTTTTTTTTTTTTTTTTTTTTTTTTTTTTTTTTTAATATATTTTATTGATTTTTTACAGAGAGGAAGGGAGAGAGAGAGAGAGTCAGAAACATCGATGAGAGAGAAACATCGATCAGCCGCCTCCTGCACATCCCCCACCGGGGATGTGCCCGCAACCCAGGTACATGCCCTTGACCGGAATCGAACCCGGGACCTTTCAGTCCGCAGGCCGACGCTCTATCCACTGAGCCAAACCGGTTTCGGCATGGCCTCAATTTTAAACATAAACAGTATATTGCACACTTACAGTCTTTCTATACAAATTTTGAGCTGTATAAACCTGAAATCCTAATATTTGAAAGCCAATTCAAGTGAAAACTCTCCCTAAACTAGCCGGAGTTGTAAATATTATCAGTTTTCTGGCTATGTCCCACCTTTCCACTGGTAACCTCCGTGATTGAAAACGGCTGGAAATGTAGTAAGAATCTATTTGCTTTTATTTCAAGTGTTTCTTATAAGTTTTTTATCATTACTGGAAACAATAATTGCGTATTTGAAGAGTTTTACCACAATTAGAGAGTGTTCCTACAACTACATACTGGAATCGTCAGCATTTTAACTGATTCACACAGGAAACACCAGAGAAATTCGGCCTCCAATTGTAAACATAAACAGTATAGTCCTCACTTACAGTCTTTCTACACAAATTTTGAGCTGTATAAACCTGAATTCCTAATATTTGAAAGCGAACTCAAGTGAAAACTCACTCTAAACTAGATGGAGTTGTAAGTATTATCAGTTTTCTGGTCATTACCCAGATTTCCTGTGGTAACCTCCGTGATTGAAAACGGCTGGAAATGTAGTAAGAATCAAGTTACTTTTATTTCAAGTGTTTCATATGAGTTATTTATCATTTCTGGAAACTATAATTGCGTATTTGAAGAGTTTTACCACAATTAGAGAGTGTTCCTACAACTACATACTGGAATTGTCAGCATTTTAACTGATTCACACAGGAAACACCAGAGAAATTCGGCCTCCAATTGTAAACATAAACAGTATAGTCTTCACGTACAGTCTTTCTACACAAATTTTGAGCTGAATAAACCTGAATTCCTACTATTTGAAAGCAAACTCAAGTGAAAACTCACCCTAAACTAGACGGAGTTGTAAGTATTATCAGTTTTCTGGTCATGACCCAGCTTTCCACTGGTAAACTCCGTGATTGAAAACAGCTGGAAATGTAGTAAGAATAAATTTCCTTTCATTTCAAGTGTTTCTTACAAGTTTTTTATCATTTCTGGAAAGTATAATTGCGTATTTGAAGAGTTTTACCAAAATTAGAGAGTGTTCCTACAACTAAATACTGGAATCGTCAGCATTTTAACTGATTCACACAGAAAACGCCAGAGAAATTAGGCCTCAATTTTAAACATAAACAGTATATTGCACACTTACAGTCTTTCTATACAAATTTTGAGCTGTATAAACCTGAAATCCTAATGTTTGAAAGCCAATTCAAGTGAAAACTCTCCCTAAACTAGCCGGAGTTGTAAATATTATCAGTTTTCTGGCTATGTCCCACATTTCCACTGGTAACCTCCGTGATTGAAAATGGCTGGAAATGTAGTAAGAATCTATTTGCTTTTATGTCAAGTGTTTCTTACAAGTTTCTTTATCATTTCTGGAAAGTATAATTGCGTATTGAAGAGTTTTACCACAATTAGAGACTGTTCCTACAACTACATACTGGAATCGTCAGCATTTTAACTGATTCACACAGGAAACACCAGAGAAATTCGGCCTCCAATTGTAAACATAAACAGTATAGTCTTCACGTACAGTCTTTCTACACAAATTTTGAGCTGAATAAACCTGAATTCCTACTATTTGAAAGCGAACTCAAGTGAAAACTCACCCTAAACTAGACGGAGTTGTAAGTATTATCAGTTTTCTGGTCATGACCCAGCTTTCCACTGGTAAACTCCGTGATTGAAAACAGCTGGAAATGTAGTAAGAATAAATTACCTTTCATTTCAAGTGTTTCTTACAAGTTTTTTATCATTTCTGGAAACTATAATTGCGTATTTGAAGAGTTTTACCACAATTAGAGAGTGTTCCTACAACTAAATACTGGAATCGTCAGCATTTTAACTGATTCACACAGAAAACACCAGAGAAATTCGGCTTCCAATTGTAAACATAAACTGTATAGTTTTCACTTAGAATCTTTCTACACAAATTTTGAGCTGTATAAACCTGAATTCCTAAAATTTGAAAGCGAACTCAAGTGAAAACTCACCCTAAAATAGACTGAGTTTTAAGTATTATCAGTTTTCTGGTCATGACCAGCTTTCCACTGGTAACCTCCGTGATTGAAAACGCCCAGAAATGTAGTAAGAATAAATTTCCTTTCATTTCAAGTGTTTCTTACGAGTTATTTATCATTTCTGGAAACTATAATTGCGTAATTGAATAGTTTTACCACAATTAGAGAGTGTTCCTACAAATATATACTGGAATCGTCAGCATTTTAACTGATTCACACAGAAAACGCCAGAATAATTAGGCCTCAATTTTAAACATAAACAGTATATTGCACACTTACAGTCTTTCTATACAAATTTTGAGCTGTATAAACCTGAAATCCTAATGTTTGAAAGCCAATTCAAGTGAAAACTCTCCCTAAAGTAGCCGGAGTTGTAAATATTATCAGTTTTCTGGCTATGTCCCACCTTTCCACTGGTAACCTCCGTGATTGAAAACGGCTGGAAATGTAGTAAGAATCTATTTGCTTTTATGTCAAGTGTTTCTTATAAGTTTTTTATCATTACTGGAAACAATAATTGCGTATTTGAAGAGTTTTACCACAATTAGAGAGTGTTCCTACAACTACATACTGGAATCGTCAGCATTTTAACTGATTCACACAGGAAACACCAGAGAAATTCGGCCTCCAATTGTAAACATAAACAGTATAGTCCTCACTTACAGTCTTTCTACACAAATTTTGAGCTGTATAAACCTGAATTCCTAATATTTGAAAGCGAACTCAAGTGAAAACTCACTCTAAACTAGATGGAGTTGTAAGTATTATCAGTTTTCTGGTCATTACCCAGATTTCCTGTGGTAACCTCCGTGATTGAAAACGGCTGGAAATGTAGTAAGAATCAAGTTCCTTTTATTTCAAGTGTTTCTTACGAGTTATTTATCATTTCTGGAAACTATAATTGCGTATTTGAAGAGTTTTACCACAATTACAGAGTGTTCCTACAACTACATACTGAAATCGTCAGCATTTTAACTGATTCACACAGGAAACACCAGAGAAATTCGGCCTCCAATTGTAAACATAAACAGTATAGTCTTCACGTACAGTCTTTCTACACAAATTTTGAGCTGAATAAACCTGAATTCCTACTATTTGAAAGCAAACTCAAGTGAAAACTCACCCTAAACTAGACGGAGTTGTAAGTATTATCAGTTTTCTGGTCATGACCCAGCTTTCCACTGGTAAACTCCGTGATTGAAAACAGCTGGAAATGTAGTAAGAATAAATTTCCTTTCATTTCAAGTGTTTCTTACAAGTTTTTTATCATTTCTGGAAACTATAATTGCGTATTTGAAGAGTTTTACCACAATTACAGAGTGTTCCTACAACTACATACTGGAATCGTCAGCATTTTAACTGATTCACACAGGAAACACCAGAGAAATTCGGCCTCCAATTGTAAACATAAACAGTATAGTCTTCACGTACAGTCTTTCTACACAACTTTTGAGCTGAATAAACCTGAAGTCCTAATATTTGAAAGCGAACTCAAGTGAAAACTCACCCTAAACTAGATGGAGTTGTAAGTATTATCAGTTTTCTGGTCATGACCCAGCTTTCCACTGGTAAACTCCGTGATTGAAAACGGCTGGAATTGTAGTAAGAATAAATTTCCTTTTATTTCAAGTGTTTCTTACAAGTTTTTTATCATTTCTGGAAGCTATAATTGCGTATTTGAAGAGTTTTACCACAATTAGAGAGTGTTCCTACAACTATATACTGGAATCGGCAGCATTTTAACTGATTCACACAGAAAACACCAGAGAAATTCGGCTTCCAATTGTAAACATAAACTGTATAGTCTTCACTTAGAATCTTTCTACACAAATTTTGAGCTGTATAAACCTGAATTCCTAAAATTTGAAAGCGAACTCAAGTGAAAACTCACCCTAAAATAGACTGAGTTTTAAGTATTATCAGTTTTCTGGTCATGACCAGCTTTCCACTGGTAACCTCCGTGATTGAAAACGCCCAGAAATGTAGTAAGAATAAATTTCCTTTCATTTCAAGTGTTTCTTACAAGTTTTTTTTATCATTTCTGTAAACTATAATTGCGTATTTGAAGAGTTTTACCACAATTAGAGAGTGTTCCTACAAATATATACTGGAATCGTCAGCATTTTAACTGATTCACACAGAAAACGCCAGAAAAATTAGGCCTCAATTTTAAACATAAACAGTATATTGCACACTTACAGTCTTTCTATACAAATTTTGAGCTGTATAAACCTGAAATCCTAATGTTTGAAAGCCAATTCAAGTGAAAACTCTCCCTAAACTAGCCGGAGTTGTAAATATTATCAGTTTTCTGGCTATGTCCCACCTTTCCACTGGTAACCTCCGTGATTGAAAACGGCTGGAAATGTAGTAAGAATCTATTTGCTTTTATTTCAAGTGTTTCTTATAAGTTTTTTATCATTACTGGAAACAATAATTGCGTATTTGAAGAGTTTTACCACAATTAGAGAGTGTTCCTACAACTACATACTGGAATCGTCAGCATTTTAACTGATTCACACAGGAAACACCAGAGAAATTCGGCCTCCAATTGTAAACATAAACAGTATAGTCCTCACTTACAGTCTTTCTACACAAATTTTGAGCTGTATAAACCTGAATTCCTAATATTTGAAAGCGAACTCAAGTGAAAACTCACTCTAAACTAGATGGAGTTGTAAGTATTATCAGTTTTCTGGTCATTACCCAGATTTCCTGTGGTAACCTCCGTGATTGAAAACGGCTGGAAATGTAGTAAGAATCAAGTTACTTTTATTTCAAGTGTTTCTTATGAGTTATTTATCATTTCTGGAAACTATAATTGCGTATTTGAAGAGTTTTACCACAATTAGAGAGTGTTCCTACAACTACATACTGGAATCGTCAGCATTTTAACTGATTCACACAGGAAACACCAGAGAAATTCGGCCTCCAATTGTAAACATAAACAGTATAGTCTTCACGTACAGTCTTTCTACACAAATTTTGAGCTGAATAAACCTGAATTCCTACTATTTGAAAGCGAACTCAAGTGAAAACTCACCCTAAACTAGACGGAGTTGTAAGTATTATCAGTTTTCTGGTCATGACCCAGCTTTCCACTGGTAAACTCCGTGATTGAAAACGCCCAGAAATGTAGTAAGAATAAATTTCCTTTCATTTCAAGTGTTTCTTACAAGTTTTTTATCATTTCTGGAAACTATAATTGCGTATTTGAAGAGTTTTACCACAATTAGAGAGTGTTCCTACAACTAAATACTGGAATCGTCAGCATTTTAACTGATTAACACAGAACACACCAGAAAAATTAGGCCTCAATTTTAAACATAAACAGTATATTGCACACTTACAGTCTTTCTATACAAATTTTGAGCTGTATAAACCTGAAATCCTAATATTTGAAAGCCAATTCAAGTGAAAACTCTCCCTAAACTACCCGGAGTTGTAAATATTATCAGTTTTCTGGCTATGTCCCACATTTCCACTGGTAACCTCCGTGATTGAAAACGGCTGGAAATGTAGTAAGAATCTATTTGCTTTTATTTCAAGTGTTTCTTACAAGTTTCTTTATCATTTCTGGAAAGTATAATTGCGTATTGAAGAGTTTTACCACAAGTAGAGACTGTTCCTACAACTACATACTGGAATCGTCAGCATTTTAACTGATTCACACAGGAAAAACCAGAGAAATTCGGCCTCCAATTGTAAACATAAACAGTATAGTCTTCACGTACAGTCTTTCTACACAAATTTTGAGCTGAATAAACCTGAATTCCTAATATTTGAAAGCGAACTCAAGTGAAAACTCACCCAAAACTAGACGGAGTTGTAAGTATTATCAGTTTTCTGGTCATGACCCAGCTTTCCACTGGTAAACTCCGTGATTGAAAACAGCTGGAAATGTAGTAAGAATAAATTTCCTTTCATTTCAAGTGTTTCTTACAAGTTTTTTTTATCATTTCTGGAAACTATAATTGCGTAATTGAAGAGTTTTACCACAATTAGAGAGTGTTCCTACAACTATATACTGGAATCGTCAGCATTTTAACTGATTCACACAGAAAAGGCCAGAAAAATTAGGCCTCAATTTTAAACATAAACAGTATATTGCACACTTACAGTCTTTCTATACAAATTTTGAGCTGTATAAACCTGAAATCCTAATGTTTGAAAGCCAATTCAAGTGAAAACTCTCCCTAAACTAGCCGGAGTTGTAAATATTATCAGTTTTCTGGCTATGTCCCACATTTCCACTGGTAACCTCCGTGATTGAAAACGGCTGGAAATGTAGTAAGAATCAAGTTACTTTTATTTCAAGTGTTTCTTACGAGTTATTTATCATTTCTGGAAACTATAATTGCGTATTTGAAGAGTTTTACCACAATTAGAGAGTGTTCCTACAACTACATACTGGAATCGTCAGCATTTTAACTGATTCACACAGGAAACACCAGAGAAATTCGGCCTCCAATTGTAAACATAAACAGTATAGTCCTCACTTACAGTCTTTCTACACAAATTTTGAGCTGTATAAACCTGAATTCCTAATATTTGAAAGCGAACTCAAGTGAAAACTCACTCTAAACTAGATGGAGTTGTAAGTATTATCAGTTTTCTGGTCATTACCCAGATTTCCTGTGGTAACCTCCGTGATTGAAAACGGCTGGAAATGTAGTAAGAATCAAGTTACTTTTATTTCAAGTGTTTCTTATGAGTTATTTATCATTTCTGGAAACTATAATTGCGTATTTGAAGAGTTTTACCACAATTAGAGAGTGTTCCTACAACTACATACTGGAATCGTCAGCATTTTAACTGATTCACACAGGAAACACCAGAGAAATTCGGCCTCCAATTGTAAACATAAACAGTATAGTCTTCACGTACAGTCTTTCTACACAAATTTTGAGCTGAATAAACCTGAATTCCTACTATTTGAAAGCGAACTCAAGTGAAAACTCACCCTAAACTAGACGGAGTTGTAAGTATTATCAGTTTTCTGGTCATGACCCAGCTTTCCACTGGTAAACTCCGTGATTGAAAACGCCCAGAAATGTAGTAAGAATAAATTTCCTTTCATTTCAAGTGTTTCTTACAAGTTTTTTATCATTTCTGGAAACTATAATTGCGTATTTGAAGAGTTTTACCACAATTAGAGAGTGTTCCTACAACTAAATACTGGAATCGTCAGCATTTTAACTGATTAACACAGAACACACCAGAAAAATTAGGCCTCAATTTTAAACATAAACAGTATATTGCACACTTACAGTCTTTCTATACAAATTTTGAGCTGTATAAACCTGAAATCCTAATATTTGAAAGCCAATTCAAGTGAAAACTCTCCCTAAACTACCCGGAGTTGTAAATATTATCAGTTTTCTGGCTATGTCCCACATTTCCACTGGTAACCTCCGTGATTGAAAACGGCTGGAAATGTAGTAAGAATCTATTTGCTTTTATTTCAAGTGTTTCTTACAAGTTTCTTTATCATTTCTGGAAAGTATAATTGCGTATTGAAGAGTTTTACCACAAGTAGAGACTGTTCCTACAACTACATACTGGAATCGTCAGCATTTTAACTGATTCACACAGGAAAAACCAGAGAAATTCGGCCTCCAATTGTAAACATAAACAGTATAGTCTTCACGTACAGTCTTTATACACAAATTTTGAGCTGAATAAACCTGAATTCCTAATATTTGAAAGCGAACTCAAGTGAAAACTCACCCAAAACTAGACGGAGTTGTAAGTATTATCAGTTTTCTGGTCATGACCCAGCTTTCCACTGGTAAACTCCGTGATTGAAAACAGCTGGAAATGTAGTAAGAATAAATTTCCTTTCATTTCAAGTGTTTCTTACAAGTTTTTTTTATCATTTCTGGAAACTATAATTGCGTAATTGAAGAGTTTTACCACAATTAGAGAGTGTTCCTACAACTATATACTGGAATCGTCAGCATTTTAACTGATTCACACAGAAAAGGCCAGAAAAATTAGGCCTCAATTTTAAACATAAACAGTATATTGCACACTTACAGTCTTTCTATACAAATTTTGAGCTGTATAAACCTGAAATCCTAATGTTTGAAAGCCAATTCAAGTGAAAACTCTCCCTAAACTAGCCGGAGTTGTAAATATTATCAGTTTTCTGGCTATGTCCCACATTTCCACTGGTAACCTCCGTGATTGAAAACGGCTGGAAATGTAGTAAGAATCAAGTTACTTTTATTTCAAGTGTTTCTTACGAGTTATTTATCATTTCTGGAAACTATAATTGCGTATTTGAAGAGTTTTACCACAATTAGAGAGTGTTCCTACAACTACATACTGGAATCGTCAGCATTTTAACTGATTCACACAGGAAACACCAGAGAAATTCGGCCTCCAATTGTAAACATAAACAGTATAGTCTTCACGTACAGTCTTTCTACACGAATTTTGAGCTGAATAATCCTGAATTCCTACTATTTGAAAGCGAACTCAAGTGAAAACTCACCCTAAACTAGACGGAGTTGTAAGTATTATCAGTTTTCTGGTCATGACCCAGCTTTCCACTGGTAAACTCCGTGATTGAAAACAGCTGGAAATGTAGTAAGAATAAATTTCCTTTCAATTCAAGTGTTTCTTACAAGTTTTTTATCATTTCTGGAAACTATAATTGCGTATTTGAAGAGTTTTACCACAATTACAGAGTGTTCCTACAACTACATACTGGAATCGTCAGCATTTTAACTGATTCACACAGGAAACACCAGAGAAATTCGGCCTCCAATTGTAAACATCAACAGTATAGTCTTCACGTACAGTCTTTCTACACAAATTTTGAGCTGAATAAACCTGAATTCCTAATATTTGAAAGCGAACTCAAGTGAAAACTCACCCTAAACTAGACGGAGTTGTAAGTATTATCAGTTTTCTGGTCATGACCCAGCTTTCCACTGGTAAACTCCGTGATTGAAAACAGCTGGAAATGTAGTAAGAATAAATTTCCTTTCATTTCAAGTGTTTCTTACAAGTTTTTTTTATCATTTCTGGAAACTATAATTGCGTATTTGAAGAGTTTTACCACAATTAGAGATTGTTCCTACAACTATATACTGGAATCGGCAGCATTTTAACTGATTCACACAGAAAACGCCAGAGAAATTCGGCCTCAATTTTAAACATAAACAATATATTGCACACTTACAGTCTTTCTATACAAATTTTGAGCTGTATAAACCTGAAATCCTAATGTTTGAAAGCCAATTCAAGTGAAAACTCTCCCTAAACTAGCCGGAGTTGTAAATATTATCAGTTTTCTGGCTATGTCCCACCTTTCCACTGGTAACCTCCGTGATTGAAAACGGCTGGAAATGTAGTAAGAATCTATTTGCTTTTATGTCAAGTGTTTCTTATAAGTTTTTTATCATTACTGGAAACAATAATTGCGTATTTGAAGAGTTTTACCACAATTAGAGAGTGTTCCTACAACTAAATACTGGAATCGTCAGCATTTTAACTGATTCACACAGAAAACACCAGAGAAATTCGGCTTCCAATTGTAAACATAAACTGTATAGTTTTCACTTAGAATCTTTCTACACAAATTTTGAGCTGTATAAACCTGAATTCCTAAAATTTGAAAGCGAACTCAAGTGAAAACTCACCCTAAAATAGACTGAGTTTTAAGTATTATCAGTTTTCTGGTCATGACCAGCTTTCCACTGGTAACCTCCGTGATTGAAAACGCCCAGAAATGTAGTAAGAATAAATTTCCTTTCATTTCAAGTGTTTCTTACGAGTTATTTATCATTTCTGGAAACTATAATTGCGTAATTGAATAGTTTTACCACAATTAGAGAGTGTTCCTACAAATATATACTGGAATCGTCAGCATTTTAACTGATTCACACAGAAAACGCCAGAATAATTAGGCCTCAATTTTAAACATAAACAGTATATTGCACACTTACAGTCTTTCTATACAAATTTTGAGCTGTATAAACCTGAAATCCTAATGTTTGAAAGCCAATTCAAGTGAAAACTCTCCCTAAAGTAGCCGGAGTTGTAAATATTATCAGTTTTCTGGCTATGTCCCACCTTTCCACTGGTAACCTCCGTGATTGAAAACGGCTGGAAATGTAGTAAGAATCTATTTGCTTTTATGTCAAGTGTTTCTTATAAGTTTTTTATCATTACTGGAAACAATAATTGCGTATTTGAAGAGTTTTACCACAATTAGAGAGTGTTCCTACAACTACATACTGGAATCGTCAGCATTTTAACTGATTCACACAGGAAACACCAGAGAAATTCGGCCTCCAATTGTAAACATAAACAGTATAGTCCTCACTTACAGTCTTTCTACACAAATTTTGAGCTGTATAAACCTGAATTCCTAATATTTGAAAGCGAACTCAAGTGAAAACTCACTCTAAACTAGATGGAGTTGTAAGTATTATCAGTTTTCTGGTCATTACCCAGATTTCCTGTGGTAACCTCCGTGATTGAAAACGGCTGGAAATGTAGTAAGAATCAAGTTCCTTTTATTTCAAGTGTTTCTTACGAGTTATTTATCATTTCTGGAAACTATAATTGCGTATTTGAAGAGTTTTACCACAATTACAGAGTGTTCCTACAACTACATACTGAAATCGTCAGCATTTTAACTGATTCACACAGGAAACACCAGAGAAATTCGGCCTCCAATTGTAAACATAAACAGTATAGTCTTCACGTACAGTCTTTCTACACAAATTTTGAGCTGAATAAACCTGAATTCCTACTATTTGAAAGCAAACTCAAGTGAAAACTCACCCTAAACTAGACGGAGTTGTAAGTATTATCAGTTTTCTGGTCATGACCCAGCTTTCCACTGGTAAACTCCGTGATTGAAAACAGCTGGAAATGTAGTAAGAATAAATTTCCTTTCATTTCAAGTGTTTCTTACAAGTTTTTTATCATTTCTGGAAACTATAATTGCGTATTTGAAGAGTTTTACCACAATTACAGAGTGTTCCTACAACTACATACTGGAATCGTCAGCATTTTAACTGATTCACACAGGAAACACCAGAGAAATTCGGCCTCCAATTGTAAACATAAACAGTATAGTCTTCACGTACAGTCTTTCTACACAACTTTTGAGCTGAATAAACCTGAAGTCCTAATATTTGAAAGCGAACTCAAGTGAAAACTCACCCTAAACTAGATGGAGTTGTAAGTATTATCAGTTTTCTGGTCATGACCCAGCTTTCCACTGGTAAACTCCGTGATTGAAAACGGCTGGAATTGTAGTAAGAATAAATTTCCTTTTATTTCAAGTGTTTCTTACAAGTTTTTTATCATTTCTGGAAGCTATAATTGCGTATTTGAAGAGTTTTACCACAATTAGAGAGTGTTCCTACAACTATATACTGGAATCGGCAGCATTTTAACTGATTCACACAGAAAACACCAGAGAAATTCGGCTTCCAATTGTAAACATAAACTGTATAGTCTTCACTTAGAATCTTTCTACACAAATTTTGAGCTGTATAAACCTGAATTCCTAAAATTTGAAAGCGAACTCAAGTGAAAACTCACCCTAAAATAGACTGAGTTTTAAGTATTATCAGTTTTCTGGTCATGACCAGCTTTCCACTGGTAACCTCCGTGATTGAAAACGCCCAGAAATGTAGTAAGAATAAATTTCCTTTCATTTCAAGTGTTTCTTACAAGTTTTTTTTATCATTTCTGTAAACTATAATTGCGTAATTGAAGAGTTTTACCACAATTAGAGAGTGTTCCTACAAATATATACTGGAATCGTCAGCATTTTAACTGATTCACACAGAAAACGCCAGAAAAATTAGGCCTCAATTTTAAACATAAACAGTATATTGCACACTTACAGTCTTTCTATACAAATTTTGAGCTGTATAAACCTGAAATCCTAATGTTTGAAAGCCAATTCAAGTGAAAACTCTCCCTAAACTAGCCGGAGTTGTAAATATTATCAGTTTTCTGGCTATGTCCCACCTTTCCACTGGTAACCTCCGTGATTGAAAACGGCTGGAAATGTAGTAAGAATCTATTTGCTTTTATTTCAAGTGTTTCTTATAAGTTTTTTATCATTACTGGAAACAATAATTGCGTATTTGAAGAGTTTTACCACAATTAGAGAGTGTTCCTACAACTACATACTGGAATCGTCAGCATTTTAACTGATTCACACAGGAAACACCAGAGAAATTCGGCCTCCAATTGTAAACATAAACAGTATAGTCCTCACTTACAGTCTTTCTACACAAATTTTGAGCTGTATAAACCTGAATTCCTAATATTTGAAAGCGAACTCAAGTGAAAACTCACTCTAAACTAGATGGAGTTGTAAGTATTATCAGTTTTCTGGTCATTACCCAGATTTCCTGTGGTAACCTCCGTGATTGAAAACGGCTGGAAATGTAGTAAGAATCAAGTTACTTTTATTTCAAGTGTTTCTTATGAGTTATTTATCATTTCTGGAAACTATAATTGCGTATTTGAAGAGTTTTACCACAATTAGAGAGTGTTCCTACAACTACATACTGGAATCGTCAGCATTTTAACTGATTCACACAGGAAACACCAGAGAAATTCGGCCTCCAATTGTAAACATAAACAGTATAGTCTTCACGTACAGTCTTTCTACACAAATTTTGAGCTGAATAAACCTGAATTCCTACTATTTGAAAGCGAACTCAAGTGAAAACTCACCCTAAACTAGACGGAGTTGTAAGTATTATCAGTTTTCTGGTCATGACCCAGCTTTCCACTGGTAAACTCCGTGATTGAAAACGCCCAGAAATGTAGTAAGAATAAATTTCCTTTCATTTCAAGTGTTTCTTACAAGTTTTTTATCATTTCTGGAAACTATAATTGCGTATTTGAAGAGTTTTACCACAATTAGAGAGTGTTCCTACAACTAAATACTGGAATCGTCAGCATTTTAACTGATTAACACAGAACACACCAGAAAAATTAGGCCTCAATTTTAAACATAAACAGTATATTGCACACTTACAGTCTTTCTATACAAATTTTGAGCTGTATAAACCTGAAATCCTAATATTTGAAAGCCAATTCAAGTGAAAACTCTCCCTAAACTACCCGGAGTTGTAAATATTATCAGTTTTCTGGCTATGTCCCACATTTCCACTGGTAACCTCCGTGATTGAAAACGGCTGGAAATGTAGTAAGAATCTATTTGCTTTTATTTCAAGTGTTTCTTACAAGTTTCTTTATCATTTCTGGAAAGTATAATTGCGTATTGAAGAGTTTTACCACAAGTAGAGACTGTTCCTACAACTACATACTGGAATCGTCAGCATTTTAACTGATTCACACAGGAAAAACCAGAGAAATTCGGCCTCCAATTGTAAACATAAACAGTATAGTCTTCACGTACAGTCTTTCTACACAAATTTTGAGCTGAATAAACCTGAATTCCTAATATTTGAAAGCGAACTCAAGTGAAAACTCACCCAAAACTAGACGGAGTTGTAAGTATTATCAGTTTTCTGGTCATGACCCAGCTTTCCACTGGTAAACTCCGTGATTGAAAACAGCTGGAAATGTAGTAAGAATAAATTTCCTTTCATTTCAAGTGTTTCTTACAAGTTTTTTTTATCATTTCTGGAAACTATAATTGCGTAATTGAAGAGTTTTACCACAATTAGAGAGTGTTCCTACAACTATATACTGGAATCGTCAGCATTTTAACTGATTCACACAGAAAAGGCCAGAAAAATTAGGCCTCAATTTTAAACATAAACAGTATATTGCACACTTACAGTCTTTCTATACAAATTTTGAGCTGTATAAACCTGAAATCCTAATGTTTGAAAGCCAATTCAAGTGAAAACTCTCCCTAAACTAGCCGGAGTTGTAAATATTATCAGTTTTCTGGCTATGTCCCACATTTCCACTGGTAACCTCCGTGATTGAAAACGGCTGGAAATGTAGTAAGAATCAAGTTACTTTTATTTCAAGTGTTTCTTACGAGTTATTTATCATTTCTGGAAACTATAATTGCGTATTTGAAGAGTTTTACCACAATTAGAGAGTGTTCCTACAACTACATACTGGAATCGTCAGCATTTTAACTGATTCACACAGGAAACACCAGAGAAATTCGGCCTCCAATTGTAAACATAAACAGTATAGTCTTCACGTACAGTCTTTCTACACGAATTTTGAGCTGAATAATCCTGAATTCCTACTATTTGAAAGCGAACTCAAGTGAAAACTCACCCTAAACTAGACGGAGTTGTAAGTATTATCAGTTTTCTGGTCATGACCCAGCTTTCCACTGGTAAACTCCGTGATTGAAAACAGCTGGAAATGTAGTAAGAATAAATTTCCTTTCAATTCAAGTGTTTCTTACAAGTTTTTTATCATTTCTGGAAACTATAATTGCGTATTTGAAGAGTTTTACCACAATTACAGAGTGTTCCTACAACTACATACTGGAATCGTCAGCATTTTAACTGATTCACACAGGAAACACCAGAGAAATTCGGCCTCCAATTGTAAACATCAACAGTATAGTCTTCACGTACAGTCTTTCTACACAAATTTTGAGCTGAATAAACCTGAATTCCTAATATTTGAAAGCGAACTCAAGTGAAAACTCACCCTAAACTAGACGGAGTTGTAAGTATTATCAGTTTTCTGGTCATGACCCAGCTTTCCACTGGTAAACTCCGTGATTGAAAACAGCTGGAAATGTAGTAAGAATAAATTTCCTTTCATTTCAAGTGTTTCTTACAAGTTTTTTTTATCATTTCTGGAAACTATAATTGCGTATTTGAAGAGTTTTACCACAATTAGAGATTGTTCCTACAACTATATACTGGAATCGGCAGCATTTTAACTGATTCACACAGAAATCGCCAGAGAAATTCGGCCTCAATTTTAAACATAAACAATATATTGCACACTTACAGTCTTTCTATACAAATTTTGAGCTGTATAAACCTGAAATCCTAATGTTTGAAAGCCAATTCAAGTGAAAACTCTCCCTAAACTAGCCGGAGTGGTAAATATTATCAGTTTTCTGGCTATGTCCCACCTTTCCACTGGTAACCTCCGTGATTGAAAACGGCTGGAAATGTAGTAAGAATCTATTTGCTTTTATTTCAAGTGTTTCTTACAAGTTTCTTTATCATTTCTGGAAAGTATAATTGCGTATTTGAAGAGTTTTACCACAATTAGAGAGTGTTCCTACAACTACTTACTGGAATCGTCCGCATTTTAACTGATTCACACAGGAAACACCAGAGAAATTCGGCCTCCAATTGTAAACATAAACAGTATAGTCCTCACTTACAGTCTTTCTACACAAATTTTGAGCTGTATAAACCTGAATTCCTAATATTTGAAAGTGAACTCAAGTGAAAACTCACTCTAAACTAGTTGGAGTTGTAAGTATCATCAGTTTTCTGGTCATTACCCAGATTTCCTGTGGTAACCTCCGTGATTGAAAATGGCTGGAAATGTAGTAAGAATAAATTCCCTTTCATTTCAAGTGTTTCTTACAAGTTTTTATCATTTCTGGAAGCTATAATTGCATATTTAAGAGTTTTACCACAATTAGAGAGTGTTCCTACAACTATATACTGGAATCGGCAGCATTTTAACTGATTCACATAGGAAACACCAGAGAAATTCGGCCTCCAATTGTAAACATAAACTGTATAGTCTTCACTTAGAATCTTTCTACACAAATTTTGAGCTGTATAAACCTGAATTCCTAAAATTTGAAAGCGACCTCAAGTGAAAACTCACCCTAAAATAGACTGAGTTTTAAGTATTATTAGTTTTCTGGTCATGACCCAGCTTTCCACTGATAACCTCCGTGATTGAAAACGCCCAGAAATGTAGTAAGAATAAATTTCCTTTCATTTCAAGTGTTTCTTACAAGTTTTTTTTATCATTTCTGGAAACTATAATTGCGTATTTGAAGAGTTTTACCACAATTAGAGAGTGTTCCTACAACTATATACTGGAATCGTCAGCATTTTAACTGATTCACACAGAAAACGCCAGAGAAATTAGGCCTCAATTTTAAACATAAACAATATATTGCACACTTACAGTCTTTCTATACAAATTTTGAGCTGTATAAACCTGAAATCCGAATGTTTGAAAGCCAATTCAAGTGAAAACTCTCCCTAAACTAGCCGGAGTTGTAAATATTATCAGTTTTCTGGCTATGTCCCACCTTTCCACTGGTAACCTCCGTGATTGAAAACGGCTGGAAATGTAGTAAGAATCTATTTGCTTTTATTTCAAGTGTTTCTTACAAGTTTCTTTATCATTTCTGGAAAGTATAATTGCGTATTTGAAGAGTTTTACCACAATTAGAGAGTGTTCCTACAACTACTTACTGGAATCGTCAGCATTTTAACTGATTCACACAGGAAACACCAGAGAAATTCGGCCTCCAATTGTAAACATAAACAGTATAGTCCTCACTTACAGTCTTTCTACACAAATTTTGAGCTGTATAAACCTGAATTCCTAATATTTGAAAGCGAACTCAAGTGAAAACTCACTCTAAACTAGTTGGAGTTGTAAGTATTATCAGTTTTCTGGTCATTACCCAGATTTCCTGTGGTAACCTCCGTGATTGAAAACGGCTGGAAATGTAGTAAGAATCAAGTTCCTTTTATTTCAAGTGTTTCTTACAAGTTTTTTTATCATTTCTGGAAACTATAATTGCGTATTTGAAGAGTTTTACCACAATTACAGAGTGTTCCTACAGCTACATACTGAAAACGTCAGCATTTTAACTGATTCACACAGGAAACACCAGAGAAATTCGGCCTCCAATTGTAAACATAAACTGTATAGTCTTCACGTACAGTCTTTCTACACAACTTTTGAGCTGAATAAACCTGAATTCCTAATATTTGAAAGCGAACTCAAGTGAAAACTCACCCTAAACTAGATGGAGTTGTAAGTATTATCAGTTTTCTGGTCATGACCCAGCTTTCCACTGGTAAACTCCGTGATTGAAAACGGCTGGAAATGTAGTAAGAATAAATTTCCTTTCATTTCAAGTGTTTCTTACGAGTTTTTTATCATTTCTGGAAACTATAATTGCGTATTTGAAGAGTTTTACCACAATTGGAGAGTGTTCCTACAACTATATACTGGAATCGGCAGCATTTTAACTGATTCACACAGGAAACACCAGAGAAATTCGGCCTCCAATTGTAAACATAAACAGTATCGTCTTCACGTACAGTCTTTCTACACAACATTTGAGCTGAATAAACCTGAATTCCTAATATTTGAAAGCGAAATCAAGTGAAAACTCACCCTAAACTAGCCGGAGTTGTAAATATTATCAGTTTTCTGGCTATGTCCCACCTTTCCACTGGTAACCTCCGTGATTGAAAACGGCTGGAAATGTAGTAAGAATAAATTTCCTTTCATTTCAAGTGTTTCTTACGAGTTTTTTATCATTTCTGGAAACTATAATTGCGTATTTGAAGAGTTTTACCACAATTAGAGAGTGTTCCTACAACTATATACTGGAATCGGCAGCATTTTAACTGATTCACACAGGAAACACCAGAGAAATTCGGCCTCCAATTGTAAACATAAACTGTATAGTCTTCACTTAGAATCTTTCTACATAAATTTTGAGCTGTATAAACCTGAATTCCTAAAATTTGAAAGCGACCTCAAGTGAAAACTCACCCTAAAATAGACTGAGTTTTAAGTATTATTAGTTTTCTGGTCATGACCCAGCTTTCCACTGGTAACCTCCGTGATTGAAAACGCCCAGAAATGTAGTAAGAATAAGTTTCCTTTCATTTCAAGTGTTTCTTACAAGTTTTTTTTATCATTTCTGGAAACTATAATTGCGTATTTGAAGAGTTTTACCACAATTAGAGAGTGTTCCTACAACTATATACTGGAATCGTCAGCATTTTAACTGATTCACACAGAAAACGCCAGAAAAATTAGGCCTCAATTTTAAACATAAACAGTATATTGCACACTTACAGTCTTTCTATACAAATTTTGAGCTGTATAAACCTGAAATCCTAATGTTTGAAAGCCAATTCAAGTGAAAACTCTCCCTAAACTAGCCGGAGTTGTAAATATTATCAGTTTTCTGGCTATGTCCCACATTTCCACTGGTAACCTCCGTGATTGAAAACGGCTGGAAATGTAGTAAGAATCAAGTTACTTTTATTTCAAGTGTTTCTTACGAGTTATTTATCATTTCTGGAAACTATAATTGCGTATTTGAAGAGTTTTACCACAATTACAGAGTGTTCCTACAACTACATACTGGAATCGTCAGCATTTTAACTGATTCACACAGGAAACACCAGAGAAATTCGGCCTCCAATTGTAAACATAAACAGTATAGTCTTCACGTACAGTCTTTCTACACGAATTTTGAGCTGAATAAACCTGAATTCCTACTATTTGAAAGCGAACTCAAGTGAAAACTCACCCTAAACTAGACGGAGTTGTAAGTATTATCAGTTTTCTGGTCATGACCCAGCTTTCCACTGGTAAACTCCGTGATTGAAAACAGCTGGAAATGTAGTAAGAATAAATTTCCTTTCAATTCAAGTGTTTCTTACAAGTTTTTTATCATTTCTGGAAACTATAATTGCATATTTGAAGAGTTTTACCACAATTACAGAGTGTTCCTACAACTACATACTGGAATCGTCAGCATTTTAACTGATTCACACAGGAAACACCAGAGAAATTCGGCCTCCAATTGTAAACATCAACAGTATAGTCTTCACGTACAGTCTTTCTACACAAATTTTGAGCTGAATAAACCTGAATTCCTAATATTTGAAAGCGAACTCAAGTGAAAACTCACTCTAAACTAGTTGGAGTTGTAAGTATTATCAGTTTTCTGGTCATTACCCAGATTTCCTGTGGTAACCTCCGTGATTGAAAACGGCTGGAAATGTAGTAAGAATAAATTCCCTTTCATTTCAAGTGTTTCTTACAAGTTTTTATCATTTCTGGAAGCTATAATTGCATATTTAAGAGTTTTACCACAATTAGAGAGTGTTCCTACAACTATATACTGGAATCGGCAGCATTTTAACTGATTCACATAGGAAACACCAGAGAAATTCGGCCTCCAATTGTAAACATAAACTGTATAGTCTTCACTTAGAATCTTTCTACACAAATTTTGAGCTGTATAAACCTGAATTCCTAAAATTTGAAAGCGACCTCAAGTGAAAACTCACCCTAAAATAGACTGAGTTTTAAGTATTATTAGTTTTCTGGTCATGACCCAGCTTTCCACTGGTAACCTCCGTGATTGAAAACGCCCAGAAATGTAGTAAGAATAAATTTCCTTTCATTTCAAATGTTTCTTACAAGTTTTTTTTATCATTTCTGGAAACTATAATTGCGTATTTGAAGAGTTTTACCACAATTAGAGAGTGTTCCTACAACTATATACTGGAATCGTCAGCATTTTAACTGATTCACACAGAAAACGCCAGAGAAATTAGGCCTCAATTTTAAACATAAACAATATATTGCACACTTACAGTCTTTCTATACAAATTTTGAGCTGTATAAACCTGAAATCCGAATGTTTGAAAGCCAATTCAAGTGAAAACTCTCCCTAAACTAGCCGGAGTTGTAAATATTATCAGTTTTCTGGCTATGTCCCACCTTTCCACTGGTAACCTCCATGATTGAAAACGGCTGGAAATGTAGTAAGAATCTATTTGCTTTTATTTCAAGTGTTTCTTACAAGTTTCTTTATCATTTCTGGAAAGTATAATTGCGTATTTGAAGAGTTTTACCACAATTAGAGAGTGTTCCTACAACTACTTACTTCAATCGTCAGCATTTTAACTGATTCACACAGGAAACACCAGAGAAATTCGGCCTCCAATTGTAAACATAAACAGTATAGTCCTCACTTACAGTCTTTCTACACAAATTTTGAGCTGTATAAACCTGAATTCCTAATATTTGAAAGCGAACTCAAGTGAAAACTCACTCTAAACTAGTTGGAGTTGTAAGTATTATCAGTTTTCTGGACATTACCCAGATTTCCTGTGGTAACCTCCGTGATTGAAAATGGCTGGAAATGTAGTAAGAATCAAGTTCCTTTTATTTCAAGTGTTTCTTACAAGTTTTTTATCATTTCTGGAAACTATAATTGCGTATTTGAAGAGTTTTACCACAATTACAGAGTGTTCCTACAGCTACATACTGAAATCCTCAGCATTTTAACTGATTCACACAGGAAACACCAGAGAAATTCGGCCTCCAATTGTAAACATAAACTGTATAGTCTTCACGTACAGTCTTTCTACACAACTTTTGAGCTGAATAAACCTGAATTCCTAATATTTGAAAGCGAACTCTAGTGAAAACTCACCCTAAACTAGATGGAGTTGTAAGTATTATCAGTTTTCTGGTCATGACCCAGCTTTCCACTGGTAAACTCCGTGATTGAAAACGGCTGGAAATGTAGTAAGAATAAATTTCCTTTCATTTCAAGTGTTTCTTACGAGTTTATTATCATTTCTGGAAACTATAATTGCGTATTTGAAGAGTTTTACCACAATTGGAGAGTGTTCCTACAACTATATACTGGAATCGGCAGCATTTTAAGTGATTCACACAGGAAACACCAGAGAAATTCGGCCTCCAATTGTAAACATAAACAGTATCGTCTTCACTTACAGTCTTTCTACACAACATTTGAGCTGAATAAACCTGAATTCCTAATATTAGAAAGCGAAATCAAGTGAAAACTCACCCTAAACTAGCCGGAGTTGTAAATATTATCAGTTTTCTGGCTATGTCCCACCTTTCCACTGGTAACCTCCGTGATTGAAAACGGCTGGAAATGTAGTAAGAATAAATTTCCTTTCATTTCAAGTGTTTCTTACGAGTTTTTTATCATTTCTGGAAACTATAATTGCGTATTTGAAGAGTTTTACCACAATTAGAGAGTGTTCCTACAACTATATACTGGAATCGGCAGCATTTTAACTGATTCACACAGGAAACACCAGAGAAATTCGGCCTCCAATTGTAAACATAAACAGTATAGTCCTCACTTACAGTCTTTCTACACAAATTTTGAGCTGTATAAACCTGAATTCCTAATATTTGAAAGCGAACTCAAGTGAAAACTCACCCTAAACTAGATGGAGTTGTAAGTATTATCAGTTTTCTGGTCATTACCCAGATTTCCTGTGGTAACTTCCGTGATTGAAAACGGCTGGAAATGTAGTAAGAATAAATTTCCTTTCATTTCAAGTGTTTCTTACAAGTTTTTATCATTTCTGGAAGCTATAATTGCATATTTAAGAGTTTTACCACAATTAGAGAGTGTTCCTACAACTATATACTGGAATCGGCAGCATTTTAACTGATTCACACAGGAAACACCAGAGAAATTCGGCCTCCAATTGTAAACATAAACTGTATAGTCTTCACTTAGAATCTTTCTACACAAATTTTGAGCTGTATAAACCTGAATTCCTAAAATTTGAAAGCGACCTCAAGTGAAAACTCACCCTAAAATAGACTGAGTTTTAAGTATTATTAGTTTTCTGGTCATGACCCAGCTTTCCACTGGTAACCTCCGTGATTGAAAACGCCCAGAAATGTAGTAAGAATAAATTTCCTTTCATTTCAAGTGTTTCTTACAAGTTTTTTTTATAATTTCTGGAAACTATAATTGCGTATTTGAAGAGTTTTACCACAATTAGAGAGTGTTCCTACAACTATATACTGGAATCGTCAGCATTTTAACTGATTCACACAGAAAACGCCAGAGAAATTCGGCCTCAATTTTAAACATAAACAATATATTGCACACTTACAGTCTTTCTATACAAATTTTGAGCTGTATAAACCTGAAATCCTAATGTTTGAAATCCAATTCAAGTGAAAACTCTCCCTAAACTAGCCGGAGTTGTAAATATTATCAGTTTTCTGGCTATGTCCCACCTTTCCACTGGTAACCTCCGTGATTGAAAACGGCTGGAAATGTAGTAAGAATCTATTTGCTTTTATTTCAAGTGTTTCTTACAAGTTTCTTTATCATTTCTGGAAAGTATAATTGCGTATTTGAAGAGTTTTACCACAATTAGAGAGTGTTCCTACAACTACATACTGGAATCGTCAGCATTTTAACTGATTCACACAGGAAACACCAGAGAAATTCGGCCTCCAATTGTAAACATAAACAGTATAGTCCTCACTTACAGTCTTTCTACACAAATTTTGAGCTGTATAAACCTGAATTCCTAATATTTGAAAGCGAACTCAAGTGAAAACTCACTCTAAACTAGTTGGAGTTGTAAGTATTATCAGTTTTCTGGTCATTACCCAGATTTCCTGTGGTAACCTCCGTGATTGAAAATGGCTGGAAATGTAGTAAGAATCAAGTTCCTTTTATTTCAAGTGTTTCTTACAAGTTTTTTATCATTTCTGGAAACTATAATTGCGTATTTGAAGAGTTTTACCACAATTACAGACTGTTCCTACAGCTACATACTGAAATCGTCAGCATTTTAACTGATTCACACAGGAAACACCAGAGAAATTCGGCCTCCAATTGTAAACATAAACTGTATAGTCTTCACGTACAGTCTTTCTACACAACTTTTGAGCTGAATAAACCTGAATTCCTAATATTTGAAAGCGAACTCAAGTGAAAACTCACCCTAAACTAGATGGAGTTGTAAGTATTATCAGTTTTCTGGTCATAACCCAGCTTTCCACTGGTAAACTCCGTGATTGAAAACGGCTGGAAATGTAGTAAGAATAAATTTCCTTTCATTTCAAGTGTTTCTTACGAGTTTTTTATCATTTCTGGAAACTATAATTGCGTATTTGAAGAGTTTTACCACAATTAGAGAGTGTTCCTACAACTATATACTGGAATCGGCAGCATTTTAACTGATTCACACAGAAAACACCAGAGAAATTCGGCTTCCAATTGTAAACATAAACTGTATAGTCTTCACTTAGAATCTTTCTACACAAATTTTGAGCTGTATAAACCTGAATTCCTAAAATTTGAAAGCGACCTCAAGTGAAAACTCACCCTAAAATAGACTGAGTTTTAAGTATTATTAGTTTTCTGGTCATGACCCAGCTTTCCACTGGTAACCTCCGTGATTGAAAACGCCCAGAAATGTAGTAAGAATAAATTTCCTTTCATTTCAAGTGTTTCTTACAAGTTTTTTTTATCATTTCTGGAAACTATAATTGCGTATTTGAAGAGTTTTACCACAATTAGAGAGTGTTCCTACAACTATATACTGGAATTGTCAGCATTTTAACTGATTCACACAGAAAACGCCAGAGAAATTCGGCCTCAATTTTAAACATAAACAATATATTGCACACTTACAGTCTTTCTATACAAATTTTGAGCTGTATAAACCTGAAATCCTAATGTTTGAAAGCCAATTCAAGTGAAAACTCTCCCTAAACTAGCCGGAGTGGTAAATATTATCAGTTTTCTGGCTATGTCCCACCTTTCCACTGGTAACCTCCGTGATTGAAAACGGCTGGAAATGTAGTAAGAATCTATTTGCTTTTATTTCAAGTGTTTCTTACAAGTTTCTTTATCATTTCTGGAAAGTATAATTGCGTATTTGAAGAGTTTTACCACAATTAGAGAGTGTTCCTACAACTACTTACTGGAATCGTCAGCATTTTAACTGATTCACACAGGAAACACCAGAGAAATTCGGCCTCCAATTGTAAACATAAACAGTATAGTCCTCACTTACAGTCTTTCTACACAAATTTTGAGCTGTATAAACCTGAATTCCTAATATTTGAAAGCGAACTCAAGTGAAAACTCACTCTAAACTAGTTGGAGTTGTAAGTATTATCAGTTTTCTGGTCATTACCCAGATTTCCTGTGGTAACCTCCGTGATTGAAAATGGCTGGAAATGTAGTAAGAATAAATTCCCTTTCATTTCAAGTGTTTCTTACAAGTTTTTATCATTTCTGGAAGCTATAATTGCATATTTAAGAGTTTTACCACAATTAGAGAGTGTTCCTACAACTATATACTGGAATCGGCAGCATTTTAACTGATTCACATAGGAAACACCAGAGAAATTCGGCCTCCAATTGTAAACATAAACTGTATAGTCTTCACTTAGAATCTTTCTACACAAATTTTGAGCTGTATAAACCTGAATTCCTAAAATTTGAAAGCGACCTCAAGTGAAAACTCACCCTAAAATAGACTGAGTTTTAAGTATTATTAGTTTTCTGGTCATGACCCAGCTTTCCACTGGTAACCTCCGTGATTGAAAACGCCCAGAAATGTAGTAAGAATAAATTTCCTTTCATTTCAAGTGTTTCTTACAAGTTTTTTTTATCATTTCTGGAAACTATAATTGCGTATTTGAAGAGTTTTACCACAATTAGAGAGTGTTCCTACAACTATATACTGGAATCGTCAGCATTTTAACTGATTCACACAGAAAACGCCAGAGAAATTAGGCCTCAATTTTAAACATAAACAATATATTGCACACTTACAGTCTTTCTATACAAATTTTGAGCTGTATAAACCTGAAATCCGAATGTTTGAAAGCCAATTCAAGTGAAAACTCTCCCTAAACTAGCCGGAGTTGTAAATATTATCAGTTTTCTGGCTATGTCCCACCTTTCCACTGGTAACCTCCGTGATTGAAAACGGCTGGAAATGTAGTAAGAATCTATTTGCTTTTATTTCAAGTGTTTCTTACAAGTTTCTTTATCATTTCTGGAAAGTATAATTGCGTATTTGAAGAGTTTTACCACAATTAGAGAGTGTTCCTACAACTACTTACTGGAATCGTCAGCATTTTAACTGATTCACACAGGAAACACCAGAGAAATTCGGCCTCCAATTGTAAACATAAACAGTATAGTCCTCACTTACAGTCTTTCTACACAAATTTTGAGCTGTATAAACCTGAATTCCTAATATTTGAAAGCGAACTCAAGTGAAAACTCACTCTAAACTAGTTGGAGTTGTAAGTATTATCAGTTTTCTGGTCATTACCCAGATTTCCTGTGGTAACCTCCGTGATTGAAAACGGCTGGAAATGTAGTAAGAATGAAGTTCCTTTTATTTCAAGTGTTTCTTACAAGTTTTTTATCATTTCTGGAAACTATAATTGCGTATTTGAAGAGTTTTACCACAATTACAGAGTGTTCCTCCAGCTACATACTGAAATCGTCAGCATTTTAACTGATTCACACAGGAAACACCAGAGAAATTCGGCCGCCAATTGTAAACATAAACTGTATAGTCCTCACGTACAGTCTTTCTACACAACTTTTGAGCTGAATAAACCTGAATTCCTAATATTTGAAAGCGAACTCAAGTGAAAACTCACCCTAAACTAGATGGAGTTGTAAGTATTATCAGTTTTCTGGTCATGACCCAGCTTTCCACTGGTAAACTCCGTGATTGAAAACGGCTGGAAATGTAGTAAGAATAAATTTCCTTTCATTTCAAGTGTTTCTTACGAGTTTTTTATCATTTCTGGAAACTATAATTGCGTATTTGAAGAGTTTTACCACAATTAGAGAGTGTTCCTACAACTACATACTGGAATCGTCAGCATTTTAACTGATTCACACAGGAATCACCAGAGAAATTCGGCCTCCAATTGTAAACATAAACAGTATAGTCCTCACATACAGTCTTTCTACACAAATTTTGAGCTGTATAAACCTGAATTCCTAATATTTGAAAGCGAACTCAAGTGAAAACTCACCGTAAACTAGATGGAGTTGTAAGTATTATCAGTTTTCTGGTCATGACCCAGCTTTCCACTGGTAAACTCCGTGATTGAAAACAGCTGGAAATGTAGTAAGAATAAATTTCCTTTCAATTCAAGTGTTTCTTACAAGTTTTTTATCATTTCTGGAAACTATAATTGCATATTTGAAGAGTTTTACCACAATTACAGAGTGTTCCTACAACTACATACTGGAATCGTCAGCATTTTAACTGATTCACACAGGAAACACCAGAGAAATTCGGCCTCCAATTGTAAACATCAACAGTATAGTCTTCACGTACAGTCTTTCTACACAAATTTTGAGCTGAATAAACCTGAATTCCTAATATTTGAAAGCGAACTCAAGTGAAAACTCACTCTAAACTAGTTGGAGTTGTAAGTATTATCAGTTTTCTGGTCATTACCCAGATTTCCTGTGGTAACCTCCGTGATTGAAAACGGCTGGAAATGTAGTAAGAATAAATTCCCTTTCATTTCAAGTGTTTCTTACAAGTTTTTATCATTTCTGGAAGCTATAATTGCATATTTAAGAGTTTTACCACAATTAGAGAGTGTTCCTACAACTATATACTGGAATCGGCAGCATTTTAACTGATTCACATAGGAAACACCAGAGAAATTCGGCCTCCAATTGTAAACATAAACTGTATAGTCTTCACTTAGAATCTTTCTACACAAATTTTGAGCTGTATAAACCTGAATTCCTAAAATTTGAAAGCGACCTCAAGTGAAAACTCACCCTAAAATAGACTGAGTTTTAAGTATTATTAGTTTTCTGGTCATGACCCAGCTTTCCACTGGTAACCTCCGTGATTGAAAACGCCCAGAAATGTAGTAAGAATAAATTTCCTTTCATTTCAAGTGTTTCTTACAAGTTTTTTTTATCATTTCTGGAAACTATAATTGCGTATTTGAAGAGTTTTACCACAATTAGAGAGTGTTCCTACAACTATATACTGGAATCGTCAGCATTTTAACTGATTCACACAGAAAACGCCAGAGAAATTAGGCCTCAATTTTAAACATAAACAATATATTGCACACTTACAGTCTTTCTATACAAATTTTGAGCTGTATAAACCTGAAATCCGAATGTTTGAAAGCCAATTCAAGTGAAAACTCTCCCTAAACTAGCCGGAGTTGTAAATATTATCAGTTTTCTGGCTATGTCCCACCTTTCCACTGGTAACCTCCATGATTGAAAACGGCTGGAAATGTAGTAAGAATCTATTTGCTTTTATTTCAAGTGTTTCTTACAAGTTTCTTTATCATTTCTGGAAAGTATAATTGCGTATTTGAAGAGTTTTACCACAATTAGAGAGTGTTCCTACAACTACTTACTTCAATCGTCAGCATTTTAACTGATTCACACAGGAAACACCAGAGAAATTCGGCCTCCAATTGTAAACATAAACAGTATAGTCCTCACTTACAGTCTTTCTACACAAATTTTGAGCTGTATAAACCTGAATTCCTAATATTTGAAAGCGAACTCAAGTGAAAACTCACTCTAAACTAGTTGGAGTTGTAAGTATTATCAGTTTTCTGGACATTACCCAGATTTCCTGTGGTAACCTCCGTGATTGAAAACGGCTGGAAATGTAGTAAGAATCAAGTTCCTTTTATTTCAAGTGTTTCTTACAAGTTTTTTATCATTTCTGGAAACTATAATTGCGTATTTGAAGAGTTTTACCACAATTACAGAGTGTTCCTACAGCTACATACTGAAATCCTCAGCATTTTAACTGATTCACACAGGAAACACCAGAGAAATTCGGCCTCCAATTGTAAACATAAACTGTATAGTCTTCACGTACAGTCTTTCTACACAACTTTTGAGCTGAATAAACCTGAATTCCTAATATTTGAAAGCGAACTCAAGTGAAAACTCACCCTAAACTAGATGGAGTTGTAAGTATTATCAGTTTTCTGGTCATGACCCAGCTTTCCACTGGTAAACTCCGTGATTGAAAACGGCTGGAAATGTAGTAAGAATAAATTTCCTTTCATTTCAAGTGTTTCTTACGAGTTTTTTATCATTTCTGGAAACTATAATTGCGTATTTGAAGAGTTTTACCACAATTGGAGAGTGTTCCTACAACTATATACTGGAATCGGCAGCATTTTAACTGATTCACACAGGAAACACCAGAGAAATTCGGCCTCCAATTGTAAACATAAACAGTATCGTCTTCACGTACAGTCTTTCTACACAACATTTGAGCTGAATAAACCTGAATTCCTAATATTTGAAAGCGAAATCAAGTGAAAACTCACCCTAAACTAGCCGGAGTTGTAAATATTATCAGTTTTCTGGCTATGTCCCACCTTTCCACTGGTAACCTCCGTGATTGAAAACGGCTGGAAATGTAGTAAGAATAAATTTCCTTTCATTTCAAGTGTTTCTTACGAGTTTTTTATCATTTCTGGAAACTATAATTGCGTATTTGAAGAGTTTTACCACAATTAGAGAGTGTTCCTACAACTATATACTGGAATCGGCAGCATTTTAACTGATTCACACAGGAAACACCAGAGAAATTCGGCCTCCAATTGTAAACATAAACAGTATAGTCCTCACTTACAGTCTTTCTACACAAATTTTGAGCTGTATAAACCTGAATTCCTAATATTTGAAAGCGAACTCAAGTGAAAACTCACCCTAAACTAGATGGAGTTGTAAGTATTATCAGTTTTCTGGTCATTACCCAGATTTCCTGTGGTAACTTCCGTGATTGAAAACGGCTGGAAATGTAGTAAGAATAAATTTCCTTTCATTTCAAGTGTTTCTTACAAGTTTTTATCATTTCTGGAAGCTATAATTGCATATTTAAGAGTTTTACCACAATTAGAGAGTGTTCCTACAACTATATACTGGAATCGGCAGCATTTTAACTGATTCACACAGGAAACACCAGAGAAATTCGGCCTCCAATTGTAAACATAAACTGTATAGTCTTCACTTAGAATCTTTCTACACAAATTTTGAGCTGTATAAACCTGAATTCCTAAAATTTGAAAGCGACCTCAAGTGAAAACTCACCCTAAAATAGACTGAGTTTTAAGTATTATTAGTTTTCTGGTCATGACCCAGCTTTCCACTGGTAACCTCCGTGATTGAAAACGCCCAGAAATGTAGTAAGACTAAATTTCCTTTCATTTCAAGTGTTTCTTACAAGTTTTTTTTATCATTTCTGGAAACTATAATTGCGTATTTGAAGAGTTTTACCACAATTAGAGAGTGTTCCTACAACTATATACTGGAATCGTCAGCATTTTAACTGATTCACACAGAAAACGCCAGAGAAATTAGGCCTCAATTTTAAACATAAACAATATATTGCACACTTACAGTCTTTCTATACAAATTTTGAGCTGTATAAACCTGAAATCCGAATGTTTGAAAGCCAATTCAAGTGAAAACTCTCCCTAAACTAGCCGGAGTTGTAAATATTATCAGTTTTCTGGCTATGTCCCACCTTTCCACTGGTAACCTCCATGATTGAAAACGGCTGGAAATGTAGTAAGAATCTATTTGCTTTTATTTCAAGTGTTTCTTACAAGTTTCTTTATCATTTCTGGAAAGTATAATTGCGTATTTGAAGAGTTTTACCACAATTAGAGAGTGTTCCTACAACTACTTACTTCAATCGTCAGCATTTTAACTGATTCACACAGGAAACACCAGAGAAATTCGGCCTCCAATTGTAAACATAAACAGTATAGTCCTCACTTACAGTCTTTCTACACAAATTTTGAGCTGTATAAACCTGAATTCCTAATATTTGAAAGCGAACTCAAGTGAAAACTCACTCTAAACTAGTTGGAGTTGTAAGTATTATCAGTTTTCTGGACATTACCCAGATTTCCTGTGGTAACCTCCGTGATTGAAAACGGCTGGAAATGTAGTAAGAATCAAGTTCCTTTTATTTCAAGTGTTTCTTACAAGTTTTTTATCATTTCTGGAAACTATAATTGCGTATTTGAAGAGTTTTACCACAATTACAGAGTGTTCCTACAGCTACATACTGAAATCCTCAGCATTTTAACTGATTCACACAGGAAACACCAGAGAAATTCGGCCTCCAATTGTAAACATAAACTGTATAGTCTTCACGTACAGTCTTTCTACACAACTTTTGAGCTGAATAAACCTGAATTCCTAATATTTGAAAGCGAACTCAAGTGAAAACTCACCCTAAACTAGATGGAGTTGTAAGTATTATCAGTTTTCTGGTCATGACCCAGCTTTCCACTGGTAAACTCCGTGATTGAAAACGGCTGGAAATGTAGTAAGAATAAATTTCCTTTCATTTCAAGTGTTTCTTACGAGTTTTTTATCATTTCTGGAAACTATAATTGCGTATTTGAAGAGTTTTACCACAATTGGAGAGTGTTCCTACAACTATATACTGGAATCGGCAGCATTTTAACTGATTCACACAGGAAACACCAGAGAAATTCGGCCTCCAATTGTAAACATAAACAGTATCGTCTTCACGTACAGTCTTTCTACACAACATTTGAGCTGAATAAACCTGAATTCCTAATATTTGAAAGCGAAATCAAGTGAAAACTCACCCTAAACTAGCCGGAGTTGTAAATATTATCAGTTTTCTGGCTATGTCCCACCTTTCCACTGGTAACCTCCGTGATTGAAAACGGCTGGAAATGTAGTAAGAATAAATTTCCTTTCATTTCAAGTGTTTCTTACGAGTTTTTTATCATTTCTGGAAACTATAATTGCGTATTTGAAGAGTTTTACCACAATTAGAGAGTGTTCCTACAACTATATACTGGAATCGGCAGCATTTTAACTGATTCACACAGGAAACACCAGAGAAATTCGGCCTCCAATTGTAAACATAAACAGTATAGTCCTCACTTACAGTCTTTCTACACAAATTTTGAGCTGTATAAACCTGAATTCCTAATATTTGAAAGCGAACTCAAGTGAAAACTCACCCTAAACTAGATGGAGTTGTAAGTATTATCAGTTTTCTGGTCATTACCCAGATTTCCTGTGGTAACTTCCGTGATTGAAAACGGCTGGAAATGTAGTAAGAATAAATTTCCTTTCATTTCAAGTGTTTCTTACAAGTTTTTATCATTTCTGGAAGCTATAATTGCATATTTAAGAGTTTTACCACAATTAGAGAGTGTTCCTACAACTATATACTGGAATCGGCAGCATTTTAACTGATTCACACAGGAAACACCAGAGAAATTCGGCCTCCAATTGTAAACATAAACTGTATAGTCTTCACTTAGAATCTTTCTACACAAATTTTGAGCTGTATAAACCTGAATTCCTAAAATTTGAAAGCGACCTCAAGTGAAAACTCACCCTAAAATAGACTGAGTTTTAAGTATTATTAGTTTTCTGGTCATGACCCAGCTTTCCACTGGTAACCTCCGTGATTGAAAACGCCCAGAAATGTAGTAAGAATAAATTTCCTTTCATTTCAAGTGTTTCTTACAAGTTTTTTTTATCATTTCTGGAAACTATAATTGCGTATTTGAAGAGTTTTACCACAATTAGAGAGTGTTCCTACAACTATATACTGGAATCGTCAGCATTTTAACTGATTCACACAGAAAACGCCAGAGAAATTCGGCCTCAATTTTAAACATAAACAATATATTGCACACTTACAGTCTTTCTATACAAATTTTGAGCTGTATAAACCTGAAATCCTAATGTTTGAAATCCAATTCAAGTGAAAACTCTCCCTAAACTAGCCGGAGTTGTAAATATTATCAGTTTTCTGGCTATGTCCCACCTTTCCACTGGTAACCTCCGTGATTGAAAACGGCTGGAAATGTAGTAAGAATCTATTTGCTTTTATTTCAAGTGTTTCTTACAAGTTTCTTTATCATTTCTGGAAAGTATAATTGCGTATTTGAAGAGTTTTACCACAATTAGAGAGTGTTCCTACAACTACATACTGGAATCGTCAGCATTTTAACTGATTCACACAGGAAACACCAGAGAAATTCGGCCTCCAATTGTAAACATAAACAGTATAGTCCTCACTTACAGTCTTTCTACACAAATTTTGAGCTGTATAAACCTGAATTCCTAATATTTGAAAGCGAACTCAAGTGAAAACTCACTCTAAACTAGTTGGAGTTGTAAGTATTATCAGTTTTCTGGTCATTACCCAGATTTCCTGTGGTAACCTCCGTGATTGAAAACGGCTGGAAATGTAGTAAGAATCAAGTTCCTTTTATTTCAAGTGTTTCTTACAAGTTTTTTATCATTTCTGGAAACTATAATTGCGTATTTGAAGAGTTTTACCACAATTACAGACTGTTCCTACAGCTACATACTGAAATCGTCAGCATTTTAACTGATTCACACAGGAAACACCAGAGAAATTCGGCCTCCAATTGTAAACATAAACTGTATAGTCTTCACGTACAGTCTTTCTACACAACTTTTGAGCTGAATAAACCTGAATTCCTAATATTTGAAAGCGAACTCAAGTGAAAACTCACCCTAAACTAGATGGAGTTGTAAGTATTATCAGTTTTCTGGTCATAACCCAGCTTTCCACTGGTAAACTCCGTGATTGAAAACGGCTGGAAATGTAGTAAGAATAAATTTCCTTTCATTTCAAGTGTTTCTTACGAGTTTTTTATCATTTCTGGAAACTATAATTGCGTATTTGAAGAGTTTTACCACAATTAGAGAGTGTTCCTACAACTATATACTGGAATCGGCAGCATTTTAACTGATTCACACAGAAAACACCAGAGAAATTCGGCTTCCAATTGTAAACATAAACTGTATAGTCTTCACTTAGAATCTTTCTACACAAATTTTGAGCTGTATAAACCTGAATTCCTAAAATTTGAAAGCGACCTCAAGTGAAAACTCACCCTAAAATAGACTGAGTTTTAAGTATTATTAGTTTTCTGGTCATGACCCAGCTTTCCACTGGTAACCTCCGTGATTGAAAACGCCCAGAAATGTAGTAAGAATAAATTTCCTTTCATTTCAAGTGTTTCTTACAAGTTTTTTTTATAATTTCTGGAAACTATAATTGCGTATTTGAAGAGTTTTACCACAATTAGAGAGTGTTCCTACAACTATATACTGGAATCGTCAGCATTTTAACTGATTCACACAGAAAACGCCAGAGAAATTCGGCCTCAATTTTAAACATAAACAATATATTGCACACTTACAGTCTTTCTATACAAATTTTGAGCTGTATAAACCTGAAATCCTAATGTTTGAAATCCAATTCAAGTGAAAACTCTCCCTAAACTAGCCGGAGTTGTAAATATTATCAGTTTTCTGGCTATGTCCCACCTTTCCACTGGTAACCTCCGTGATTGAAAACGGCTGGAAATGTAGTAAGAATCTATTTGCTTTTATTTCAAGTGTTTCTTACAAGTTTCTTTATCATTTCTGGAAAGTATAATTGCGTATTTGAAGAGTTTTACCACAATTAGAGAGTGTTCCTACAACTACATACTGGAATCGTCAGCATTTTAACTGATTCACACAGGAAACACCAGAGAAATTCGGCCTCCAATTGTAAACATAAACAGTATAGTCCTCACTTACAGTCTTTCTACACAAATTTTGAGCTGTATAAACCTGAATTCCTAATATTTGAAAGCGAACTCAAGTGAAAACTCACTCTAAACTAGTTGGAGTTGTAAGTATTATCAGTTTTCTGGTCATTACCCAGATTTCCTGTGGTAACCTCCGTGATTGAAAACGGCTGGAAATGTAGTAAGAATCAAGTTCCTTTTATTTCAAGTGTTTCTTACAAGTTTTTTATCATTTCTGGAAACTATAATTGCGTATTTGAAGAGTTTTACCACAATTACAGACTGTTCCTACAGCTACATACTGAAATCGTCAGCATTTTAACTGATTCACACAGGAAACACCAGAGAAATTCGGCCTCCAATTGTAAACATAAACTGTATAGTCTTCACGTACAGTCTTTCTACACAACTTTTGAGCTGAATAAACCTGAATTCCTAATATTTGAAAGCGAACTCAAGTGAAAACTCACCCTAAACTAGATGGAGTTGTAAGTATTATCAGTTTTCTGGTCATAACCCAGCTTTCCACTGGTAAACTCCGTGATTGAAAACGGCTGGAAATGTAGTAAGAATAAATTTCCTTTCATTTCAAGTGTTTCTTACGAGTTTTTTATCATTTCTGGAAACTATAATTGCGTATTTGAAGAGTTTTACCACAATTAGAGAGTGTTCCTACAACTATATACTGGAATCGGCAGCATTTTAACTGATTCACACAGAAAACACCAGAGAAATTCGGCTTCCAATTGTAAACATAAACTGTATAGTCTTCACTTAGAATCTTTCTACACAAATTTTGAGCTGTATAAACCTGAATTCCTAAAATTTGAAAGCGACCTCAAGTGAAAACTCACCCTAAAATAGACTGAGTTTTAAGTATTATTAGTTTTCTGGTCATGACCCAGCTTTCCACTGGTAACCTCCGTGATTGAAAACGCCCAGAAATGTAGTAAGAATAAATTTCCTTTCATTTCAAGTGTTTCTTACAAGTTTTTTTTATCATTTCTGGAAACTATAATTGCGTATTTGAAGAGTTTTACCACAATTAGAGAGTGTTCCTACAACTATATACTGGAATTGTCAGCATTTTAACTGATTCACACAGAAAACGCCAGAGAAATTCGGCCTCAATTTTAAACATAAACAATATATTGCACACTTACAGTCTTTCTATACAAATTTTGAGCTGTATAAACCTGAAATCCTAATGTTTGAAAGCCAATTCAAGTGAAAACTCTCCCTAAACTAGCCGGAGTGGTAAATATTATCAGTTTTCTGGCTATGTCCCACCTTTCCACTGGTAACCTCCGTGATTCAAAACGGCTGGAAATGTAGTAAGAATCTATTTGCTTTTATTTCAAGTGTTTCTTACAAGTTTCTTTATCATTTCTGGAAAGTATAATTGCGTATTTGAAGAGTTTTACCACAATTAGAGAGTGTTCCTACAACTACTTACTGGAATCGTCAGCATTTTAACTGATTCACACAGGAAACACCAGAGAAATTCGGCCTCCAATTGTAAACATAAACAGTATAGTCCTCACTTACAGTCTTTCTACACAAATTTTGAGCTGTATAAACCTGAATTCCTAATATTTGAAAGCGAACTCAAGTGAAAACTCACTCTAAACTAGTTGGAGTTGTAAGTATTATCAGTTTTCTGGTCATTACCCAGATTTCCTGCGGTAACCTCCGTGATTGAAAATGGCTGGAAATGTAGTAAGAATAAATTCCCTTTCATTTCAAGTGTTTCTTACAAGTTTTTATCATTTCTGGAAGCTATAATTGCATATTTAAGAGTTTTACCACAATTAGAGAGTGTTCCTACAACTATATACTGGAATCGGCAGCATTTTAACTGATTCACATAGGAAACACCAGAGAAATTAGGCCTCCAATTGTAAACATAAACTGTATAGTCTTCACTTAGAATCTTTCTACACAAATTTTGAGCTGTATAAACCTGAATTCCTAAAATTTGAAAGCGACCTCAAGTGAAAACTCACCCTAAAATAGACTGAGTTTTAAGTATTATTAGTTTTCTGGTCATGACCCAGCTTTCCACTGGTAACCTCCGTGATTGAAAACGCCCAGAAATGTAGTAAGAATAAATTTCCTTTCATTTCAAGTGTTTCTTACAAGTTTTTTTTATCATTTCTGGAAACTATAATTGCGTATTTGAAGAGTTTTACCACAATTAGAGAGTGTTCCTACAACTATATACTGGAATCGTCAGCATTTTAACTGATTCACACAGAAAACGCCAGAGAAATTAGGCCTCAATTTTAAACATAAACAATATATTGCACACTTACAGTCTTTCTATACAAATTTTGAGCTGTATAAACCTGAAATCCGAATGTTTGAAAGCCAATTCAAGTGAAAACTCTCCCTAAACTAGCCGGAGTTGTAAATATTATCAGTTTTCTGGCTATGTCCCACCTTTCCACTGGTAACCTCCGTGATTGAAAACGGCTGGAAATGTAGTAAGAATCTATTTGCTTTTATTTCAAGTGTTTCTTACAAGTTTCTTTATCATTTCTGGAAAGTATAATTGCGTATTTGAAGAGTTTTACCACAATTAGAGAGTGTTCCTACAACTACTTACTGGAATCGTCAGCATTTTAACTGATTCACACAGGAAACACCAGAGAAATTCGGCCTCCAATTGTAAACATAAACAGTATAGTCCTCACTTACAGTCTTTCTACACAAATTTTGAGCTGTATAAACCTGAATTCCTAATATTTGAAAGCGAACTCAAGTGAAAACTCACTCTAAACTAGTTGGAGTTGTAAGTATTATCAGTTTTCTGGTCATTACCCAGATTTCCTGTGGTAACCTCCGTGATTGAAAACGGCTGGAAATGTAGTAAGAATCAAGTTCCTTTTATTTCAAGTGTTTCTTACAAGTTTTTTATCATTTCTGGAAACTATAATTGCGTATTTGAAGAGTTTTACCACAATTACAGAGTGTTCCTCCAGCTACATACTGAAATCGTCAGCATTTTAACTGATTCACACAGGAAACACCAGAGAAATTCGGCCGCCAATTGTAAACATAAACTGTATAGTCCTCACGTACAGTCTTTCTACACAACTTTTGAGCTGAATAAACCTGAATTCCTAATATTTGAAAGCGAACTCAAGTGAAAACTCACCCTAAACTAGATGGAGTCGTAAGTATTATCAGTTTTCTGGTCATGACCCAGCTTTCCACTGGTAAACTCCGTGATTGAAAACGGCTGGAAAT
This sequence comes from Myotis daubentonii, assembly GCF_963259705.1. Classification (NCBI taxonomy): domain Eukaryota; kingdom Metazoa; phylum Chordata; class Mammalia; order Chiroptera; family Vespertilionidae; genus Myotis; species Myotis daubentonii. Next base: position 75,861,754 of record NC_081861.1, on the reverse strand, counting down.
GTAGTAAGAATAAATTTCCTTTCATTTCAAGTGTTTCTTACGAGTTTTTTATCATTTCTGGAAACTATAATTGCGTATTTGAAGAGTTTTACCACAATTAGAGAGTGTTCCTACAACTACATACTGGAATCGTCAGCATTTTAACTGATTCACACAGGAATCACCAGAGAAATTCGGCCTCCAATTGTAAACATAAACAGTATAGTCCTCACATACAGTCTTTCTACACAAATTTTGAGCTGTATAAACCTGAATTCCTAATATTTGAAAGCGAACTCAAGTGAAAACTCACCCTAAACTAGATGGAGTTGTAAGTATTACCAGTTTTCTGGTCATTACCCAGATTTCCTGTGGTAACCTCCGTGATTGAAAACGGCTGGAAATGTAGTAAGAATAAATTTCCTTTTATTTCAAGTGTTTCTTACAAGTTTTTTATCATTTCTGGAAGCTATAATTGCCTATTTGAAGAGTTTTACCACAATTAGAGAGTGTTCCTACAACTATATACTGGAATCGGCAGCATTTTAACTGATTCACAAAGAAAACACCAGAGAAATTCGGCTTCCAATTGTAAACATAAACTGTATAGTCTTCACTTAGAATCTTTCTACACAAATTTTGAGCTGTATAAACCTGAATTCCTAAAATTTGAAAGCGACCTCAAGTGAAAACTCACCCTAAAATAGACTGAGTTTTAAGTATTATTAGTTTTCTGGTCATGACCCAGCTTTCCACTGGTAACCTCCGTGATTGAAAAAGCCCAGAAATGTAGTAAGAATAAATTTCCTTTCATTTCAAGTGTTTCTTACAAGTTTTTTTTATCATTTCTGGAAACTATAATTGCGTATTTGAAGAGTTTTACCACAATTAGAGAGTGTTCCTACAACTATATACTGGAATCGTCAGCATTTTAACTGATTCACACAGCAAACGCCAGAGAAATTAGGCCTCAATTTTAAACATAAACAGTATATTGCACACTTACAGTCTTTCTATACAAATTTTGAGCTGTATAAACCTGAAATCCTAATGTTTGAAAGCCAATTCAAGTGAAAACTCTCCCTAAACTAGCCGGAGTTTTAAATATTATCAGTTTTCTGGCTATGTCCCACCTTTCCACTGGTAACCTCCGTGATTGAAAACGGCTGGAAATGTAGTAAGAATAAATTTCCTTTCATTTCAAGTGTTTCTTACAAGTTTTTTATCATTTCTGGAAGCTATAATTGCCTATTTGAAGAGTTTTACCACAATTAGAGAGTGTTCCTACAACTATATACTGGAATCGGCAGCATTTTAACTGATTCACACAGAAAACACCAGAGAAATTCGGCTTCCAATTGTAAACATAAACTGTATAGTCTTCACTTAGAATCTTTCTACACAAATTTTGAGCTGTATAAACCTGAATTCCTAAAATTTGAAAGCGACCTCAAGTGAAAACTCACCCTAAAATAGACTGAGTTTTAAGTATTATTAGTTTTCTGGTCATGACCCAGCTTTCCACTGGTAACCTCCGTGATTGAAAACGCCCAGAAATGTAGTAAGAATAAATTTCCTTTCATTTCAAGTGTTTCTTACAAGTTTTTTTATCATTTCTGGAAACTATAATTGCGTATTTGAAGAGTTTTACCACAATTAGAGAGTGTTCCTACAACTATATACTGGAATCGTCAGCATTTTAACTGATTCACACAGAAAACGCCAGAGAAATTAGGCCTCAATTTTAAACATAAACAATATATTGCACACTTACAGTCTTTCTATACAAATTTTGAGCTGTATAAACCTGAAATCCTAATGTTTGAAAGCCAATTCAAGTGAAAACTCTCCCTAAACTAGCCGGAGTTGTAAATATTATCAGTTTTCTGGCTATGTCCCACCTTTCCACTGGTAACCTCCGTGATTGAAAACGGCTGGAAATGTAGTAAGAATCTATTTGCTTTTATTTCAAGTGTTTCTTACAAGTTTCTTTATCATTTCTGGAAAGTATAATTGCGTATTTGAAGAGTTTTACCACAATTAGAGAGTGTTCCTACAACTACATACTGGAATCGTCAGCATTTTAACTGATTCACACAGGAAACACCAGAGAAATTCGGCCTCCAATTGTAAACATAAACAGTATAGTCCTCACTTACAGTCTTTCTACACAAATTTTGAGCTGTATAAACCTGAATTCCTAATATTTGAAAGCGAACTCAAGTGAAAACTCACTCTAAACTAGTTGGAGTTGTAAGTATTATCAGTTTTCTGGTCATTACCCAGATTTCCTGTGGTAACCTCCGTGATTGAAAACGGCTGGAAATGTAGTAAGAATCAAGTTCCTTTTATTTCAAGTGTTTCTTACAAGTTTTTTATCATTTCTGGAAACTATAATTGCGTATTTGAAGAGTTTTACCACAATTACAGAGTGTTCCTCCAGCTACATACTGAAATCGTCAGCATTTTAACTGATTCACACAGGAAACACCAGAGAAATTCGGCCGCCAATTGTAAACATAAACTGTAGAGTCCTCACGTACAGTCTTTCTACACAACTTTTGAGCTGAATAAACCTGAATTCCTAATATTTGAAAGCGAACTCAAGTGAAAACTCACCCTAAACTAGATGGAGTTGTAAGTATTATCAGTTTTCTGGTCATGACCCAGCTTTCCACTGGTAAACTCCGTGATTGAAAACGGCTGGAAATGTAGTAAGAATAAATTTCCTTTCATTTCAAGTGTTTCTTACGAGTTTTTTATCATTTCTGGAAACTATAATTGCGTATTTGAAGAGTTTTACCACAATTAGAGAGTGTTCCTACAACTACATACTGGAATCGTCAGCATTTTAACTGATTCACACAGGAATCACCAGAGAAATTCGGCCTCCAATTGTAAACATAAACAGTATAGTCCTCACATACAGTCTTTCTACACAAATTTTGAGCTGTATAAACCTGAATTCCTAATATTTGAAAGCGAACTCAAGTGAAAACTCACCCTAAACTAGATGGAGTTGTAAGTATTACCAGTTTTCTGGTCATTACCCAGATTTCCTGTGGTAACCTCCGTGATTGAAAACGGCTGGAAATGTAGTAAGAATAAATTTCCTTTTATTTCAAGTGTTTCTTACAAGTTTTTTATCATTTCTGGAAGCTATAATTGCCTATTTGAAGAGTTTTACCACAATTAGAGAGTGTTCCTACAACTATATACTGGAATCGGCAGCATTTTAACTGATTCACAAAGAAAACACCAGAGAAATTCGGCTTCCAATTGTAAACATAAACTGTATAGTCTTCACTTAGAATCTTTCTACACAAATTTTGAGCTGTATAAACCTGAATTCCTAAAATTTGAAAGCGACCTCAAGTGAAAACTCACCCTAAAATAGACTGAGTTTTAAGTATTATTAGTTTTCTGGTCATGACCCAGCTTTCCACTGGTAACCTCCGTGATTGAAAAAGCCCAGAAATGTAGTAAGAATAAATTTCCTTTCATTTCAAGTGTTTCTTACAAGTTTTTTTTATCATTTCTGGAAACTATAATTGCGTATTTGAAGAGTTTTACCACAATTAGAGAGTGTTCCTACAACTATATACTGGAATCGTCAGCATTTTAACTGATTCACACAGCAAACGCCAGAGAAATTAGGCCTCAATTTTAAACATAAACAGTATATTGCACACTTACAGTCTTTCTATACAAATTTTGAGCTGTATAAACATGAAATCCTAATGTTTGAAAGCCAATTCAAGTGAAAACTCTCCCTAAACTAGCCGGAGTTTTAAATATTATCAGTTTTCTGGCTATGTCCCACCTTTCCACTGGTAACCTCCGTGATTGAAAACGGCTGGAAATGTAGTAAGAATAAATTTCCTTTCATTTCAAGTGTTTCTTACAAGTTTTTTATCATTTCTGGAAGCTATAATTGCCTATTTGAAGAGTTTTACCACAATTAGAGAGTGTTCCTACAACTATATACTGGAATCGGCAGCATTTTAACTGATTCACACAGAAAACACCAGAGAAATTCGGCTTCCAATTGTAAACATAAACTGTATAGTCTTCACTTAGAATCTTTCTACACAAATTTTGAGCTGTATAAACCTGAATTCCTAAAATTTGAAAGCGACCTCAAGTGAAAACTCACCCTAAAATAGACTGAGTTTTAAGTATTATTAGTTTTCTGGTCATGACCCAGCTTTCCACTGGTAACCTCCGTGATTGAAAACGCCCAGAAATGTAGTAAGAATAAATTTCCTTTCATTTCAAGTGTTTCTTACAAGTTTTTTTATCATTTCTGGAAACTATAATTGCGTATTTGAAGAGTTTTACCACAATTAGAGAGTGTTCCTACAACTATATACTGGAATCGTCAGCATTTTAACTGATTCACACAGAAAACGCCAGAGAAATTAGGCCTCAATTTTAAACATAAACAATATATTGCACACTTACAGTCTTTCTATACAAATTTTGAGCTGTATAAACCTGAAATCCTAATGTTTGAAAGCCAATTCAAGTGAAAACTCTCCCTAAACTAGCCGGAGTTGTAAATATTATCAGTTTTCTGGCTATGTCCCACCTTTCCACTGGTAACCTCCGTGATTGAAAACGGCTGGAAATGTAGTAAGAATCTATTTGCTTTTATTTCAAGTGTTTCTTACAAGTTTCTTTATCATTTCTGGAAAGTATAATTGCGTATTTGAAGAGTTTTACCACAATTAGAGAGTGTTCCTACAACTACATACTGGAATCGTCAGCATTTTAACTGATTCACACAGGAAACACCAGAGAAATTCGGCCTCCAATTGTAAACATAAACAGTATAGTCCTCACTTACAGTCTTTCTACACAAATTTTGAGCTGTATAAACCTGAATTCCTAATATTTGAAAGCGAACTCAAGTGAAAACTCACTCTAAACTAGTTGGAGTTGTAAGTATTATCAGTTTTCTGGTCATTACCCAGATTTCCTGTGGTAACCTCCGTGATTGAAAACGGCTGGAAATGTAGTAAGAATCAAGTTCCTTTTATTTCAAGTGTTTCTTACAAGTTTTTTATCATTTCTGGAAACTATAATTGCGTATTTGAAGAGTTTTACCACAATTACAGAGTGTTCCTCCAGCTACATACTGAAATCGTCAGCATTTTAACTGATTCACACAGGAAACACCAGAGAAATTCGGCCGCCAATTGTAAACATAAACTGTATAGTCCTCACGTACAGTCTTTCTACACAACTTTTGAGCTGAATAAACCTGAATTCCTAATATTTGAAAGCGAACTCAAGTGAAAACTCACCCTAAACTAGATGGAGTTGTAAGTATTATCAGTTTTCTGGTCATGACCCAGCTTTCCACTGGTAAACTCCGTGATTGAAAACGGCTGGAAATGTAGTAAGAATAAATTTCCTTTCATTTCAAGTGTTTCTTACGAGTTTTTTATCATTTCTGGAAACTATAATTGCGTATTTGAAGAGTTTTACCACAATTAGAGAGTGTTCCTACAACTACATACTGGAATCGTCAGCATTTTAACTGATTCACACAGGAATCACCAGAGAAATTCGGCCTCCAATTGTAAACATAAACAGTATAGTCCTCACATACAGTCTTTCTACACAAATTTTGAGCTGTATAAACCTGAATTCCTAATATTTGAAAGCGAACTCAAGTGAAAACTCACCCTAAACTAGATGGAGTTGTAAGTATTACCAGTTTTCTGGTCATTACCCAGATTTCCTGTGGTAACCTCCGTGATTGAAAACGGCTGGAAATGTAGTAAGAATAAATTTCCTTTTATTTCAAGTGTTTCTTACAAGTTTTTTATCATTTCTGGAAGCTATAATTGCCTATTTGAAGAGTTTTACCACAATTAGAGAGTGTTCCTACAACTATATACTGGAATCGGCAGCATTTTAACTGATTCACAAAGAAAACACCAGAGAAATTCGGCTTCCAATTGTAAACATAAACTGTATAGTCTTCACTTAGAATCTTTCTACACAAATTTTGAGCTGTATAAACCTGAATTCCTAAAATTTGAAAGCGACCTCAAGTGAAAACTCACCCTAAAATAGACTGAGTTTTAAGTATTATTAGTTTTCTGGTCATGACCCAGCTTTCCACTGGTAACCTCCGTGATTGAAAAAGCCCAGAAATGTAGTAAGAATAAATTTCCTTTCATTTCAAGTGTTTCTTACAAGTTTTTTTTATCATTTCTGGAAACTATAATTGCGTATTTGAAGAGTTTTACCACAATTAGAGAGTGTTCCTACAACTATATACTGGAATCGTCAGCATTTTAACTGATTCACACAGCAAACGCCAGAGAAATTAGGCCTCAATTTTAAACATAAACAGTATATTGCACACTTACAGTCTTTCTATACAAATTTTGAGCTGTATAAACCTGAAATCCTAATGTTTGAAAGCCAATTCAAGTGAAAACTCTCCCTAAACTAGCCGGAGTTTTAAATATTATCAGTTTTCTGGCTATGTCCCACCTTTCCACTGGTAACCTCCGTGATTGAAAACGGCTGGAAATGTAGTAAGAATAAATTTCCTTTCATTTCAAGTGTTTCTTACAAGTTTTTTATCATTTCTGGAAGCTATAATTGCCTATTTGAAGAGTTTTACCACAATTAGAGAGTGTTCCTACAACTATATACTGGAATCGGCAGCATTTTAACTGATTCACACAGAAAACACCAGAGAAATTCGGCTTCCAATTGTAAACATAAACTGTATAGTCTTCACTTAGAATCTTTCTACACAAATTTTGAGCTGTATAAACCTGAATTCCTAAAATTTGAAAGCGACCTCAAGTGAAAACTCACCCTAAAATAGACTGAGTTTTAAGTATTATTAGTTTTCTGGTCATGACCCAGCTTTCCACTGGTAACCTCCGTGATTGAAAACGCCCAGAAATGTAGTAAGAATAAATTTCCTTTCATTTCAAGTGTTTCTTACAAGTTTTTTTATCATTTCTGGAAACTATAATTGCGTATTTGAAGAGTTTTACCACAATTAGAGAGTGTTCCTACAACTATATACTGGAATCGTCAGCATTTTAACTGATTCACACAGAAAACGCCAGAGAAATTAGGCCTCAATTTTAAACATAAACAATATATTGCACACTTACAGTCTTTCTATACAAATTTTGAGCTGTATAAACCTGAAATCCTAATGTTTGAAAGCCAATTCAAGTGAAAACTCTCCCTAAACTAGCCGGAGTTGTAAATATTATCAGTTTTCTGGCTATGTCCCACCTTTCCACTGGTAACCTCCGTGATTGAAAACGGCTGGAAATGTAGTAAGAATCTATTTGCTTTTATTTCAAGTGTTTCTTACAAGTTTCTTTATCATTTCTGGAAAGTATAATTGCGTATTTGAAGAGTTTTACCACAATTAGAGAGTGTTCCTACAACTACATACTGGAATCGTCAGCATTTTAACTGATTCACACAGGAAACACCAGAGAAATTCGGCCTCCAATTGTAAACATAAACAGTATAGTCCTCACTTACAGTCTTTCTACACAAATTTTGAGCTGTATAAACCTGAATTCCTAATATTTGAAAGCGAACTCAAGTGAAAACTCACTCTAAACTAGTTGGAGTTGTAAGTATTATCAGTTTTCTGGTCATTACCCAGATTTCCTGTGGTAACCTCCGTGATTGAAAACGGCTGGAAATGTAGTAAGAATCAAGTTCCTTTTATTTCAAGTGTTTCTTACAAGTTTTTTATCATTTCTGGAAACTATAATTGCGTATTTGAAGAGTTTTACCACAATTACAGAGTGTTCCTCCAGCTACATACTGAAATCGTCAGCATTTTAACTGATTCACACAGGAAACACCAGAGAAATTCGGCCGCCAATTGTAAACATAAACTGTATAGTCCTCACGTACAGTCTTTCTACACAACTTTTGAGCTGAATAAACCTGAATTCCTAATATTTGAAAGCGAACTCAAGTGAAAACTCACCCTAAACTAGATGGAGTTGTAAGTATTATCAGTTTTCTGGTCATGACCCAGCTTTCCACTGGTAAACTCCGTGATTGAAAACGGCTGGAAATGTAGTAAGAATAAATTTCCTTTCATTTCAAGTGTTTCTTACGAGTTTTTTATCATTTCTGGAAACTATAATTGCGTATTTGAAGAGTTTTACCACAATTAGAGAGTGTTCCTACAACTACATACTGGAATCGTCAGCATTTTAACTGATTCACACAGGAATCACCAGAGAAATTCGGCCTCCAATTGTAAACATAAACAGTATAGTCCTCACATACAGTCTTTCTACACAAATTTTGAGCTGTATAAACCTGAATTCCTAATATTTGAAAGCGAACTCAAGTGAAAACTCACCCTAAACTAGATGGAGTTGTAAGTATTACCAGTTTTCTGGTCATTACCCAGATTTCCTGTGGTAACCTCCGTGATTGAAAACGGCTGGAAATGTAGTAAGAATAAATTTCCTTTTATTTCAAGTGTTTCTTACAAGTTTTTTATCATTTCTGGAAGCTATAATTGCCTATTTGAAGAGTTTTACCACAATTAGAGAGTGTTCCTACAACTATATACTGGAATCGGCAGCATTTTAACTGATTCACAAAGAAAACACCAGAGAAATTCGGCTTCCAATTGTAAACATAAACTGTATAGTCTTCACTTAGAATCTTTCTACACAAATTTTGAGCTGTATAAACCTGAATTCCTAAAATTTGAAAGCGACCTCAAGTGAAAACTCACCCTAAAATAGACTGAGTTTTAAGTATTATTAGTTTTCTGGTCATGACCCAGCTTTCCACTGGTAACCTCCGTGATTGAAAAAGCCCAGAAATGTAGTAAGAATAAATTTCCTTTCATTTCAAGTGTTTCTTACAAGTTTTTTTTATCATTTCTGGAAACTATAATTGCGTATTTGAAGAGTTTTACCACAATTAGAGAGTGTTCCTACAACTATATACTGGAATCGTCAGCATTTTAACTGATTCACACAGCAAACGCCAGAGAAATTAGGCCTCAATTTTAAACATAAACAGTATATTGCACACTTACAGTCTTTCTATACAAATTTTGAGCTGTATAAACCTGAAATCCTAATGTTTGAAAGCCAATTCAAGTGAAAACTCTCCCTAAACTAGCCGGAGTTTTAAATATTATCAGTTTTCTGGCTATGTCCCACCTTTCCACTGGTAACCTCCGTGATTGAAAACGGCTGGAAATGTAGTAAGAATAAATTTCCTTTCATTTCAAGTGTTTCTTACAAGTTTTTTATCATTTCTGGAAGCTATAATTGCCTATTTGAAGAGTTTTACCACAATTAGAGAGTGTTCCTACAACTATATACTGGAATCGGCAGCATTTTAACTGATTCACACAGAAAACACCAGAGAAATTCGGCTTCCAATTGTAAACATAAACTGTATAGTCTTCACTTAGAATCTTTCTACACAAATTTTGAGCTGTATAAACCTGAATTCCTAAAATTTGAAAGCGACCTCAAGTGAAAACTCACCCTAAAATAGACTGAGTTTTAAGTATTATTAGTTTTCTGGTCATGACCCAGCTTTCCACTGGTAACCTCCGTGATTGAAAACGCCCAGAAATGTAGTAAGAATAAATTTCCTTTCATTTCAAGTGTTTCTTACAAGTTTTTTTATCATTTCTGGAAACTATAATTGCGTATTTGAAGAGTTTTACCACAATTAGAGAGTGTTCCTACAACTATATACTGGAATCGTCAGCATTTTAACTGATTCACACAGAAAACGCCAGAGAAATTAGGCCTCAATTTTAAACATAAACAATATATTGCACACTTACAGTCTTTCTATACAAATTTTGAGCTGTATAAACCTGAAATCCTAATGTTTGAAAGCCAATTCAAGTGAAAACTCTCCCTAAACTAGCCGGAGTTGTAAATATTATCAGTTTTCTGGCTATGTCCCACCTTTCCACTGGTAACCTCCGTGATTGAAAACGGCTGGAAATGTAGTAAGAATCTATTTGCTTTTATTTCAAGTGTTTCTTACAAGTTTCTTTATCAGTTCTGGAAAGTATAATTGCGTATTTGAAGAGTTTTACCACAATTAGAGAGTGTTCCTACAACTACATACTGGAATCGTCAGCATTTTAACTGATTCACACAGGAAACACCAGAGAAATTCGGCCTCCAATTGTAAACATAAACAGTATAGTCCTCACTTACAGTCTTTCTACACAAATTTTGAGCTGTATAAACCTGAATTCCTAATATTTGAAAGCGAACTCAAGTGAAAACTCACTCTAAACTAGTTGGAGTTGTAAGTATTATCAGTTTTCTGGTCATTACCCAGATTTTCTGTGGTAACCTCCGTGATTGAAAACGGCTGGAAATGTAGTAAGAATCAAGTTCCTTTTATTTCAAGTGTTTCTTACAAGTTTTTTATCATTTCTGGAAACTATAATTGCGTATTTGAAGAGTTTTACCACAATTACAGAGTGTTCCTCCAGCTACATACTGAAATCGTCAGCATTTTAACTGATTCACACAGGAAACACCAGAGAAATTCGGCCGCCAATTGTAAACATAAACTGTATAGTCCTCACGTACAGTCTTTCTACACAACTTTTGAGCTGAATAAACCTGAATTCCTAATATTTGAAAGCGAACTCAAGTGAAAACTCACCCTAAACTAGATGGAGTTGTAAGTATTATCAGTTTTCTGGTCATGACCCAGCTTTCCACTGGTAAACTCCGTGATTGAAAACGGCTGGAAATGTAGTAAGAATAAATTTCCTTTCATTTCAAGTGTTTCTTACGAGTTTTTTATCATTTCTGGAAACTATAATTGCGTATTTGAAGAGTTTTACCACAATTAGAGAGTGTTCCTACAACTACATACTGGAATCGTCAGCATTTTAACTGATTCACACAGGAATCACCAGAGAAATTCGGCCTCCAATTGTAAACATAAACAGTATAGTCCTCACATACAGTCTTTCTACACAAATTTTGAGCTGTATAAACCTGAATTCCTAATATTTGAAAGCGAACTCAAGTGAAAACTCACCCTAAACTAGATGGAGTTGTAAGTATTACCAGTTTTCTGGTCATTACCCAGATTTCCTGTGGTAACCTCCGTGATTGAAAACGGCTGGAAATGTAGTAAGAATAAATTTCCTTTTATTTCAAGTGTTTCTTACAAGTTTTTTATCATTTCTGGAAGCTATAATTGCCTATTTGAAGAGTTTTACCACAATTAGAGAGTGTTCCTACAACTATATACTGGAATCGGCAGCATTTTAACTGATTCACAAAGAAAACACCAGAGAAATTCGGCTTCCAATTGTAAACATAAACTGTATAGTCTTCACTTAGAATCTTTCTACACAAATTTTGAGCTGTATAAACCTGAATTCCTAAAATTTGAAAGCGACCTCAAGTGAAAACTCACCCTAAAATAGACTGAGTTTTAAGTATTATTAGTTTTCTGGTCATGACCCAGCTTTCCACTGGTAACCTCCGTGATTGAAAAAGCCCAGAAATGTAGTAAGAATAAATTTCCTTTCATTTCAAGTGTTTCTTACAAGTTTTTTTTATCATTTCTGGAAACTATAATTGCGTATTTGAAGAGTTTTACCACAATTAGAGAGTGTTCCTACAACTATATACTGGAATCGTCAGCATTTTAACTGATTCACACAGCAAATGCCAGAGAAATTAGGCCTCAATTTTAAACATAAACAGTATATTGCACACTTACAGTCTTTCTATACAAATTTTGAGCTGTATAAACCTGAAATCCTAATGTTTGAAAGCCAATTCAAGTGAAAACTCTCCCTAAACTAGCCGGAGTTTTAAATATTATCAGTTTTCTGGCTATGTCCCACCTTTCCACTGGTAACCTCCGTGATTGAAAACGGCTGGAAATGTAGTAAGAATAAATTTCCTTTCATTTCAAGTGTTTCTTACAAGTTTTTTATCATTTCTGGAAGCTATAATTGCCTATTTGAAGAGTTTTACCACAATTAGAGAGTGTTCCTACAACTATATACTGGAATCGGCAGCATTTTAACTGATTCACACAGAAAACACCAGAGAAATTCGGCTTCCAATTGTAAACATAAACTGTATAGTCTTCACTTAGAATCTTTCTACACAAATTTTGAGCTGTATAAACCTGAATTCCTAAAATTTGAAAGCGACCTCAAGTGAAAACTCACCCTAAAATAGACTGAGTTTTAAGTATTATTAGTTTTCTGGTCATGACCCAGCTTTCCACTGGTAACCTCCGTGATTGAAAACGCCCAGAAATGTAGTAAGAATAAATTTCCTTTCATTTCAAGTGTTTCTTACAAGTTTTTTTATCATTTCTGGAAACTATAATTGCGTATTTGAAGAGTTTTACCACAATTAGAGAGTGTTCCTACAACTATATACTGGAATCGTCAGCATTTTAACTGATTCACACAGAAAACGCCAGAGAAATTAGGCCTCAATTTTAAACATAAACAATATATTGCACACTTACAGTCTTTCTATACAAATTTTGAGCTGTATAAACCTGAAATCCTAATGTTTGAAAGCCAATTCAAGTGAAAACTCTCCCTAAACTAGCCGGAGTTGTAAATATTATCAGTTTTCTGGCTATGTCCCACCTTTCCACTGGTAACCTCCGTGATTGAAAACGGCTGGAAATGTAGTAAGAATCTATTTGCTTTTATTTCAAGTGTTTCTTATAAGTTTCTTTATCATTTCTGGAAAGTATAATTGCGTATTTGAAGAGTTTTACCACAATTAGAGAGTGTTCCTACAACTACATACTGGAATCATAAGCATTTTAACTGATTCACACAGGAAACACCAGAGAAATTCGGCCTCCAATTGTAAACATAAACAGTATAGTCCTCACTTACAGTCTTTCTACACAAATTTTGAGCTGTATAAACCTGAATTCCTAATATTTGAAAGCGAACTCAAGTGAAAACTCACTCTAAACTAGTTGGAGTTGTAAGTATTATCAGTTTTCTGGTCATTACCCAGATTTCCTGTGGTAACCTCCGTGATTGAAAACGGCTGGAAATGTAGTAAGAATCAAGTTCCTTTTATTTCAAGTGTTTCTTACAAGTTTTTTATCATTTCTGGAAACTATAATTGCGTATTTGAAGAGTTTTACCACAATTACAGAGTGTTCCTCCAGCTACATACTGAAATCGTCAGCATTTTAACTGATTCACACAGGAAACACCAGAGAAATTCGGCCGCCAATTGTAAACATAAACTGTATAGTCCTCACGTACAGTCTTTCTACACAACTTTTGAGCTGAATAAACCTGAATTCCTAATATTTGAAAGCGAACTCAAGTGAAAACTCACCCTAAACTAGATGGAGTTGTAAGTATTATCAGTTTTCTGGTCATGACCCAGCTTTCCACTGGTAAACTCCGTGATTGAAAACGGCTGGAAATGTAGTAAGAATAAATTTCCTTTCATTTCAAGTGTTTCTTACGAGTTTTTTATCATTTCTGGAAACTATAATTGCGTATTTGAAGAGTTTTACCACAATTAGAGAGTGTTCCTACAACTACATACTGGAATCGTCAGCATTTTAACTGATTCACACAGGAATCACCAGAGAAATTCGGCCTCCAATTGTAAACATAAACAGTATAGTCCTCACATACAGTCTTTCTACACAAATTTTGAGCTGTATAAACCTGAATTCCTAATATTTGAAAGCGAACTCAAGTGAAAACTCACCCTAAACTAGATGGAGTTGTAAGTATTACCAGTTTTCTGGTCATTACCCAGATTTCCTGTGGTAACCTCCGTGATTGAAAACGGCTGGAAATGTAGTAAGAATAAATTTCCTTTTATTTCAAGTGTTTCTTACAAGTTTTTTATCATTTCTGGAAGCTATAATTGCCTATTTGAAGAGTTTTACCACAATTAGAGAGTGTTCCTACAACTATATACTGGAATCGGCAGCATTTTAACTGATTCACAAAGAAAACACCAGAGAAATTCGGCTTCCAATTGTAAACATAAACTGTATAGTCTTCACTTAGAATCTTTCTACACAAATTTTGAGCTGTATAAACCTGAATTCCTAAAATTTGAAAGCGACCTCAAGTGAAAACTCACCCTAAAATAGACTGAGTTTTAAGTATTATTAGTTTTCTGGTCATGACCCAGCTTTCCACTGGTAACCTCCGTGATTGAAAAAGCCCAGAAATGTAGTAAGAATAAATTTCCTTTCATTTCAAGTGTTTCTTACAAGTTTTTTTTATCATTTCTGGAAACTATAATTGCGTATTTGAAGAGTTTTACCACAATTAGAGAGTGTTCCTACAACTATATACTGGAATCGTCAGCATTTTAACTGATTCACACAGCAAACGCCAGAGAAATTAGGCCTCAATTTTAAACATAAACAGTATATTGCACACTTACAGTCTTTCTATACAAATTTTGAGCTGTATAAACCTGAAATCCTAATGTTTGAAAGCCAATTCAAGTGAAAACTCTCCCTAAACTAGCCGGAGTTTTAAATATTATCAGTTTTCTGGCTATGTCCCACCTTTCCACTGGTAACCTCCGTGATTGAAAACGGCTGGAAATGTAGTAAGAATCTATTTGCTTTTATTTCAAGTGTTTCCTACAAGTTTCTTTATCATTTCTGGAAAGTATAATTGCGTATTTGAAGAGTTTTACCACAATTAGAGAGTGTTCCTACAACTACATACTGGAATCGTCAGCATTTTAACTGATTCACACAGGAAACACCAGAGAAATTCGGCCTCCAATTGTAAACATAAACAGTATAGTCCTCACTTACAGTCTTTCTACACAAATTTTGAGCTGTATAAACCTGAATTCCTAATATTTGAAAGCGAACTCAAGTGAAAACTCACTCTAAACTAGTTGGAGTTGTAAGTATTATCAGTTTTCTGGTCATTACCCAGATTTCCTGTGGTAACCTCCGTGATTGAAAACGGCTGGAAATGTAGTAAGAATCAAGTTCCTTTTATTTCAAGTGTTTCTTACAAGTTTTTTATCATTTCTGGAAACTATAATTGCGTATTTGAAGAGTTTTACCACAATTACAGAGTGTTCCTACAGCTACATACTGAAATCGTCAGCATTTTAACTGATTCACACAGGAAACACCAGAGAAATTCGGCCTCCAATTGTAAACATAAACTGTATAGTCTTCACGTACAGTCTTTCTACACAACTTTTGAGCTGAATAAACCTGAATTCCTAATATTTGAAAGCGAACTCAAGTGAAAACTCACCCTAAACTAGCCGGAGTTGTAAATATTATCAGTTTTCTGGCTATGTCCCACCTTTCCACTGGTAACCTCCGTGATTGAAAACGGCTGGAAATGTAGTAAGAATCTATTTGCTTTTATTTCAAGTGTTTCTTACAAGTTTCTTTATCAGTTCTGGAAAGTATAATTGCGTATTTGAAGAGTTTTACCACAATTAGAGAGTGTTCCTACAACTACATACTGGAATCGTCAGCATTTTAACTGATTCACACAGGAAACACCAGAGAAATTCGGCCTCCAATTGTAAACATAAACAGTATAGTCCTCACTTACAGTCTTTCTACACAAATTTTGAGCTGTATAAACCTGAATTCCTAATATTTGAAAGCGAACTCAAGAGAAAACTCACTCTAAACTAGTTGGAGTTGTAAGTATTATCAGTTTTCTGGTCATTACCCAGATTTCCTGTGGTAACCTCCGTGATTGAAAACGGCTGGAAATGTAGTAAGAATCAAGTTCCTTTTATTTCAAGTGTTTCTTACAAGTTTTTTATCATTTCTGGAAGCTATAATTGCCTATTTGAAGAGTTTTACCACAATTAGAGAGTGTTCCTACAACTATATACTGGAATCGGCAGCATTTTAACTGATTCACACAGAAAACACCAGAGAAATTCGGCTTCCAATTGTAAACATAAACTGTATAGTCTTCACTTAGAATCTTTCTACACAAATTTTGAGCTGTATAAACCTGAATTCCTAAAATTTGAAAGCGACCTCAAGTGAAAACTCACCCTAAAATAGACTGAGTTTTAAGTATTATTAGTTTTCTGGTCATGACCCAGCTTTCCACTGGTAACCTCCGTGATTGAAAACGCCCAGAAATGTAGTAAGAATAAATTTCCTTTCATTTCAAGTGTTTCTTACAAGTTTTTTTTATCATTTCTGGAAAGTATAATTGCGTATTTGAAGAGTTTTACCACAATTAGAGAGTGTTCCTACAACTATATACTGGAATCGTCAGCATTTTAACTGATTCACACAGAAAACGCCAGAGAAATTAGGCCTCAATTTTAAACATAAACAATATATTGCACACTTACAGTCTTTCTATACAAATTTTGAGCTGTATAAACCTGAAATCCTAATGTTTGAAAGCCAATTCAAGTGAAAACTCTCCCTAAACTAGCCGGAGTTGTAAATATTATCAGTTTTCTGGCTATGTCCCACCTTTCCACTTGTAACCTCCGTGATTGAAAAAGGCTGGAAATGTAGTAAGAATCTATTTGCTTTTATTTCAAGTGTTTCTTACAAGTTTCTTTATCATTTCTGGAAAGTATAATTGCGTATTTGAAGAGTTTTACCACAATTAGAGAGTGTTACTACAACTACATACTGGAATCGTCAGCATTTTAACTGATTCACACAGGAAACACCAGAGAAATTCGGCCTCCAATTGTAAACATAAACAGTATAGTCCTCACTTACAGTCTTTCTACACAAATTTTGAGCTGTATAAACCTGAATTCCTAATATTTGAAAGCGAACTCAAGTGAAAACTCACTCTAAACTAGTTGGAGTTGTAAGTATTATCAGTTTTCTGGTCATTACCCAGATTTCCTGTGGTAACCTCCGTGATTGAAAACGGCTGGAAATGTAGTATGAATCAAGTTCCTTTTATTTCAAGTGTTTCTTACAAGTTTTTTATCATTTCTGGAAACTATAATTGCGTATTTGAAGAGTTTTACCACAATTACAGAGTGTTCCTACAGCTACATACTGAAATCGTCAGCATTTTAACTGATTCACACAGGAAACACCAGAGAAATTCGGCCTCCAATTGTAAACATAAACTGTATAGTCCTCACGTACAGTCTTTCTACACAACTTTTGAGCTGAATAAACCTGAATTCCTAATATTTGAAAGCGAACTCAAGTGAAAACTCACCCTAAACTAGATGGAGTTGTAAGTATTATCAGTTTTCTGGTCATGACCCAGCTTTCCACTGGTAAACTCCGTCATTGAAAACGGCTGGAAATGTAGTAAGAATAAATTTCCTTTCATTTCAAGTGTTTCTTACGAGTTTTTTATCATTTCTGGAAACTATAATTGCGTATTTGAAGAGTTTTACCACAATTAGAGAGTGTTCCTACAACTACATACTGGAATCGTCAGCATTTTAACTGATTCACACAGGAAACACCAGAGAAATTCGGCCTCCAATTGTAAACATAAACAGTATAGTCCTCACTTACAGTCTTTCTATACAAATTTTGAGCTGTATAAACCTGAATTCCTAATATTTGAAAGCGAACTCAAGTGAAAACTCACCCTAAACTAGATGGAGTTGTAAGTATTATCAGTTTTCTGGTCATTACCCAGATTTCCTGTGGTAACCTCCGTGATTGAAAATGGCTGGAAATGTAGTAAGAATAAATTTCCTTTCATTTCAAGTGTTTCTTACAAGTTTTTATCATTTCTGGAAGCTATAATTGCATATTTAAGAGTTTTACCACAACTAGAGAGTGTTCCTACAACTATATACTGGAATCGGCAGCATTTTAACTGATTCACACAGGAAACTCCAGAGAAATTCGGCCTCCAATTGTAAACATAAACTGTATAGTCTTCAGTTAGAATTTTTCTACACAAATTTTGAGCTGTATAAACCTGAATTCCTAAAATTTGAAACTGACCTCAAGTGAAAACTCACCCTAAAATAGACTGAGTTTTAAGTATTATTAGTTTTCTGGTCATGACCCAGCTTTCCACTGGTAACCTCCGTGATTGAAAACGCCCAGAAATGTAGTAAGAATAAATTTCCTTTCATTTCAAGTGTTTCTTACAAGTTTTTTTTATCATTTCTGGAAACTATAATTGCGTATTTGAAGAGTTTTACCACAATTAGAGAGTGTTCCTACAACTATATACTGGAATCGGCAGCATTTTAACTGATTCACACAGAAAACACCAGAGAAATTCGGCTTCCAATTGTAAACATAAACTGTATAGTCTTCACTTAGAATCTGTCTACACAAATTTTGAGCTGTATAAACCTGAATTCCTAAAATTTGAAAGCGACCTCAAGTGAAAACTCACCCTAAAATAGACTGAGTTTTAAGTATTATTAGTTTTCTGGTCATGACCCAGCTTTCCACTGGTAACCTCCGTGATTGAAAACGCCCAGAAATGTAGTAAGAATAAATTTCCTTTCATTTCAAGTGTTTTTTACAAGTTTTTTTTATCATTTCTGGAAACTATAATTGCGTATTTGAAGAGTTTTACCACAATTAGAGAGTGTTCCTACAACTATATACTGGAATTGTCAGCATTTTAACTGATTCACACAGCAAACACCAGAGAAATTAGGCCTCAATTTTAAACATAAACAGTATATTGCACACTTACAGTCTTTCTATACAAATTTTGAGCTGTATAAACCTGAAATCCTAATGTTTGAAAGCCAATTCAAGTGAAAACTCTCCCTAAACTAGCCGGAGTTGTAAATATTATCAGTTTTCTGGCTATGTCCCACCTTTCCACTGGTAACCTCCGTGATTGAAAACGGCTGGAAATGTAGTAAGAATCTATTTGCTTTTATTTCAAGTGTTTCCTACAAGTTTCTTTATCATTTCTGGAAAGTATAATTGCGTATTTGAAGAGTTTTACCACAATTAGAGAGTGTTCCTACAACTACATACTGGAATCGTCAGCATTTTAACTGATTCACACAGGAAACACCAGAGAAATTCGGCCTCCAATTGTAAACATAAACAGTATAGTCCTCACTTATAGTCTTTCTACACAAATTTTGAGCTGTATAAACCTGAATTCCTAATATTTGAAAGCGAACTCAAGTGAAAACTCACTCTAAACTAGTTGGAGTTGTAAGTATTATCAGTTTTCTGGTCATTACCCAGATTTCCTGTGGTAACCTCCGTGATTGAAAACGGCTGGAAATGTAGTAAGAATCAAGTTCCTTTTATTTCAAGTGTTTCTTACAAGTTTTTTATCATTTCTGGAAACTATAATTGCGTATTTGAAGAGTTTTACCACAATTACAGAGTGTTCCTACAGCTACATACTGAAATCGTCAGCATTTTAACTGATTCACACAGGAAACACCAGAGAAATTCGGCCTCCAATTGTAAACATAAACTGTATAGTCTTCACGTACAGTCTTTCTACACAACTTTTGAGCTGAATAAACCTGAATTCCTAATATTTGAAAGCGAACTCAAGTGAAAACTCACCCTAAACTAGCCGGAGTTGTAAATATTATCAGTTTTCTGGCTATGTCCCACCTTTCCACTGGTAACCTCCGTGATTGAAAACGGCTGGAAATGTAGTAAGAATCTATTTGCTTTTATTTCAAGTGTTTCTTACAAGTTTCTTTATCAGTTCTGGAAAGTATAATTGCGTATTTGAAGAGTTTTACCACAATTAGAGAGTGTTCCTACAACTACATACTGGAATCGTCAGCATTTTAACTGATTCACACAGGAAACACCAGAGAAATTCGGCCTCCAATTGTAAACATAAACAGTATAGTCCTCACTTACAGTCTTTCTACACAAATTTTGAGCTGTATAAACCTGAATTCCTAATATTTGAAAGCGAACTCAAGAGAAAACTCACTCTAAACTAGTTGGAGTTGTAAGTATTATCAGTTTTCTGGTCATTACCCAGATTTCCTGTGGTAACCTCCGTGATTGAAAACGGCTGGAAATGTAGTAAGAATCAAGTTCCTTTTATTTCAAGTGTTTCTTACAAGTTTTTTATCATTTCTGGAAGCTATAATTGCCTATTTGAAGAGTTTTACCACAATTAGAGAGTGTTCCTACAACTATATACTGGAATCGGCAGCATTTTAACTGATTCACACAGAAAACACCAGAGAAATTCGGCTTCCAATTGTAAACATAAACTGTATAGTCTTCACTTAGAATCTTTCTACACAAATTTTGAGCTGTATAAACCTGAATTCCTAAAATTTGAAAGCGACCTCAAGTGAAAACTCACCCTAAAATAGACTGAGTTTTAAGTATTATTAGTTTTCTGGTCATGACCCAGCTTTCCACTGGTAACCTCCGTGATTGAAAACGCCCAGAAATGTAGTAAGAATAAATTTCCTTTCATTTCAAGTGTTTCTTACAAGTTTTTTTTATCATTTCTGGAAACTATAATTGCGTATTTGAAGAGTTTTACCACAATTAGAGAGTGTTCCTACAACTATATACTGGAATCGTCAGCATTTTAACTGATTCACACAGAAAACGCCAGAGAAATTAGGCCTCAATTTTAAACATAAACAATATATTGCAGACTTACAGTCTTTCTATACAAATTTTGAGCTGTATAAACCTGAAATCCTAATGTTTGAAAGCCAATTCAAGTGAAAACTCTCCCTAAACTAGCCGGAGTTGTAAATATTATCAGTTTTCTGGCTATGTCCCACCTTTCCACTGGTAACCTCCGTGATTGAAAAAGGCTGGAAATGTAGTAAGAATCTATTTGCTTTTATTTCAAGTGTTTCTTACAAGTTTCTTTATCATTTCTGGAAAGTATAATTGCGTATTTGAAGAGTTTTACCACAATTAGAGAGTGTTCCTACAACTACATACTGGAATCGTCAGCATTTTAACTGATTCACACAGGAAACACCAGAGAAATTCGGCCTCCAATTGTAAACATAAACAGTATAGTCCTCACTTACAGTCTTTCTACACAAATTTTGAGCTGTATAAACCTGAATTCCTAATATTTGAAAGCGAACTCAAGTGAAAACTCACTCTAAACTAGTTGGAGTTGTAAGTATTATCAGTTTTCTGGTCATTACCCAGATTTCCTGTGGTAACCTCCGTGATTGAAAACGGCTGGAAATGTAGTATGAATCAAGTTCCTTTTATTTCAAGTGTTTCTTACAAGTTTTTTATCATTTCTGGAAACTATAATTGCGTATTTGAAGAGTTTTACCACAATTACAGAGTGTTCCTACAGCTACATACTGAAATCGTCAGCATTTTAACTGATTCACACAGGAAACACCAGAGAAATTCGGCCTCCAATTGTAAACATAAACTGTATAGTCCTCACGTACAGTCTTTCTACACAACTTTTGAGCTGAATAAACCTGAATTCCTAATATTTGAAAGCGAACTCAAGTGAAAACTCACCCTAAACTAGATGGAGTTGTAAGTATTATCAGTTTTCTGGTCATGACCCAGCTTTCCACTGGTAAACTCCGTCATTGAAAACGGCTGGAAATGTAGTAAGAATAAATTTCCTTTCATTTCAAGTGTTTCTTACGAGTTTTTTATCATTTCTGGAAACTATAATTGCGTATTTGAAGAGTTTTACCACAATTAGAGAGTGTTCCTACAACTACATACTGGAATCGTCAGCATTTTAACTGATTCACACAGGAAACACCAGAGAAATTCGGCCTCCAATTGTAAACATAAACAGTATAGTCCTCACTTACAGTCTTTCTACACAAATTTTGAGCTGTATAAACCTGAATTCCTAATATTTGAAAGCGAACTCAAGTGAAAACTCACTCTAAACTAGTTGGAGTTGTAAGTGTTATCAGTTTTCTGGTCATTACCCAGATTTCCTGTGGTAACCTCCGTGATTGAAAACGGCTGGAAATGTAGTAAGAATCAAGTTCCTTTTATTTCAAGTGTTTCGTACAAGTTTTTTATCATTTCTGGAAACTATAATTGCGTATTTGAAGAGTTTTACCACAATTACAGAGTGTTCCTACAACTACATACTGAAATCGTCAGCATTTTAACTGATTCACACAGGAAACACCAGAGAAATTCGGCCTCCAATTGTAAACATAAACAGTATAGTCCTCACTTACAGTCTTTCTACACAAATTTTGAGCTGTATAAACCTGAATTCCTAATATTTGAAAGCGAACTCAAGTGAAAACTCACCCTAAACTAGATGGAGTTGTAAGTATTATCAGTTTTCTGGTCATTACCCAGATTTCCTGTGGTAACCTCCGTGATTGAAAATGGCTGGAAATGTAGTAAGAATAAATTTCCTTTCATTTCAAGTGTTTCTTACAAGTTTTTATCATTTCTGGAAGCTATAATTGCATATTTAAGAGTTTTACCACAATTAGAGAGTGTTCCTACAACTATATTCTGGAATCGGCAGCATTTTAACTGATTCACACAGGAAACACCAGAGAAATTCGGCCTCCAATTGTAAACATAAACTGTATAGTCTTCAGTTAGAATTTTTCTACACAAATTTTGAGCTGTATAAACCTGAATTCCTAAAATTTGAAAGCGACCTCAAGTGAAAACTCACCCTAAAATAGACTGAGTTTTAAGTATTATTAGTTTTCTGGTCATGACCCAGCTTTCCACTGGTAACCTCCGTGATTGAAAACGCCCAGAAATGTAGTAAGAATAAATTTCCTTTCATTTCAAGTGTTTCTTACAAGTTTTTTTTATCATTTCTGGAAACTATAATTGCGTATTTGAAGAGTTTTACCACAATTAGAGAGTGTTCCTACAACTATATACTGGAATCGTCAGCATTTTAACTGATTCACACAGAAAACGCCAGAGAAATTAGGCCTCAATTTTAAACATAAACAATATATTGCACACTTACAGTCTTTCTATACAAATTTTGAGCTGTATAAACCTGAAATCCTAATGTTTGAAAGCCAATTCAAGTGAAAACTCTCCCTAAACTAGTCGGAGTTGTAAATATTATCAGTTTTCTGGCTATGTCCCACCTTTCCACTGGTAACCTCCGTGATTGAAAACGGCTGGAAATGTAGTAAGAATCTATTTGCTTTTATTTCAAGTGTTTCCTACAAGTTTCTTTATCATTTCTGGAAAGTATAATTGCGTATTTGAAGAGTTTTACCACAATTACAGAGTGTTCCTACAGCTACATACTGAAATCGTCAGCATTTTAACTGATTCACACAGGAAACACCAGAGAAATTCGGCCTCCAATTGTAAACATAAACAGTATAGTCCTCACTTACAGTCTTTCTACACAAATTTTGAGCTGTATAAACCTGAATTCCTAATATTTGAAAGCGAACTCAAGTGAAAACTCACCCTAAACTAGATGGAGTTGTAAGTATTATCAGTTTTCTGGTCATTACCCAGATTTCCTGTTGTAACCTCCGTGATTGAAAATGGCTGGAAATGTAGTAAGAATAAATTTCCTTTCATTTCAAGTGTTTCTTACAAGTTTTTATCATTTCTGGAAGCTATAATTGCATATTTAAGAGTTTTACCACAATTAGAGAGTGTTCCTACAACTATATTCTGGAATCGGCAGCATTTTAACTGATTCACACAGGAAACACCAGAGAAATTCGGCCTCCAATTGTAAACATAAACTGTATAGTCTTCAGTTAGAATTTTTCTACACAAATTTTGAGCTGTATAAACCTGAATTCCTAAAATTTGAAACTGACCTCAAGTGAAAACTCACCCTAAAATAGACTGAGTTTTAAGTATTATTAGTTTTCTGGTCATGACCCAGCTTTCCACTGGTAACCTCCGTGATTGAAAACGCCCAGAAATGTAGTAAGAATAAATTTCCTTTCATTTCAAGTGTTTCTTACAAGTTTTTTTTATCATTTCTGGAAACTATAATTGCGTATTTGAAGAGTTTTACCACAATTAGAGAGTGTTCCTACAACTATATACTGGAATCGGCAGCATTTTAACTGATTCACACAGAAAACACCAGAGAAATTCGGCTTCCAATTGTAAACATAAACTGTATAGTCTTCACTTAGAATCTGTCTACACAAATTTTGAGCTGTATAAACCTGAATTCCTAAAATTTGAAAGCGACCTCAAGTGAAAACTCACCCTAAAATAGACTGATTTTTAAGTATTATTAGTTTTCTGGTCATGACCCAGCTTTCCACTGGTAACCTCCGTGATTGAAAACGCCCAGAAATGTAGTAAGAATAAATTTCCTTTCATTTCAAGTGTTTTTTACAAGTTTTTTTTATCATTTCTGGAAACTATAATTGCGTATTTGAAGAGTTTTACCACAATTAGAGAGTGTTCCTACAACTATATACTGGAATTGTCAGCATTTTAACTGATTCACACAGCAAACGCCAGAGAAATTAGGCCTCAATTTTAAACATAAACAGTATATTGCACACTTACAGTCTTTCTATACAAATTTTGAGCTGTATAAACCTGAAATCCTAATGTTTGAAAGCCAATTCAAGTGAAAACTCTCCCTAAACTAGCCGGAGTTGTAAATATTATCAGTTTTCTGGCTATGTCCCACCTTTCCACTGGTAACCTCCGTGATTGAAAACGGCTGGAAATGTAGTAAGAATCTATTTGCTTTTATTTCAAGTGTTTCCTACAAGTTTCTTTATCATTTCTGGAAAGTATAATTGCGTATTTGAAGAGTTTTACCACAATTAGAGAGTGTTCCTACAATTACATACTGGAATCGTCAGCATTTTAACTGATTCACACAGGAAACACCAGAGAAATTCGGCCTCCAATTGTAAACATAAACAGTATAGTTCTCACTTATAGTCTTTCTACACAAATTTTGAGCTGTATAAACCTGAATTCCTAATATTTGAAAGCGAACTCAAGTGAAAACTCACTCTAAACTAGTTGGAGTTGTAAGTATTATCAGTTTTCTGGTCATTACCCAGATTTCCTGTGGTAACCTCCGTGATTGAAAACGGCTGGAAATGTAGTAAGAATCAAGTTCCTTTTATTTCAAGTGTTTCTTACAAGTTTTTTATCATTTCTGGAAACTATAATTGCGTATTTGAAGAGTTTTACCACAATTACAGAGTGTTCCTACAGCTACATACTGAAATCGTCAGCATTTTAACTGATTCACACAGGAAACACCAGAGAAATTCGGCCTCCAATTGTAAACATAAACTGTATAGTCTTCACGTACAGTCTTTCTACACAACTTTTGAGCTGAATAAACCTGAATTCCTAATATTTGAAAGCGAACTCAAGTGAAAACTCACCCTAAACTAGCCGGAGTTGTAAATATTATCAGTTTTCTGGCTATGTCCCACCTTTCCACTGGTAACCTCCGTGATTGAAAACGGCTGGAAATGTAGTAAGAATCTATTTGCTTTTATTTCAAGTGTTTCTTGCAAGTTTCTTTATCAGTTCTGGAAAGTATAATTGCGTATTTGAAGAGTTTTACCACAATTAGAGAGTGTTCCTACAACTACATACTGGAATCGTCAGCATTTTAACTGATTCACACAGGAAACACCAGAGAAATTCGGCCTCCAATTGTAAACATAAACAGTATAGTCCTCACTTACAGTCTTTCTACACACATTTTGAGCTGTATAAACCTGAATTCCTAATATTTGAAAGCGAACTCAAGAGAAAACTCACTCTAAACTAGTTGGAGTTGTAAGTATTATCAGTTTTCTGGTCATTACCCAGATTTCCTGTGGTAACCTCCGTGATTGAAAACGGCTGGAAATGTAGTAAGAATCAAGTTCCTTTTATTTCAAGTGTTTCTTACAAGTTTTTTATCATTTCTGGAAGCTATAATTGCCTATTTGAAGAGTTTTACCACAATTAGAGAGTGTTCCTACAACTATATACTGGAATCGGCAGCATTTTAACTGATTCACACAGAAAACACCAGAGAAATTCGGCTTCCAATTGTAAACATAAACTGTATAGTCTTCACTTAGAATCTTTCTACACAAATTTTGAGCTGTATAAACCTGAATTCCTAAAATTTGAAAGCGACCTCAAGTGAAAACTCACCCTAAAATAGACTGAGTTTTAAGTATTATTAGTTTTCTGGTCATGACCCAGCTTTCCACTGGTAACCTCATTGATTGAAAACGCCCAGAAATGTAGTAAGAATAAATTTCCTTTCATTTCAAGTGTTTCTTACAAGTTTTTTTTATCATTTCTGGAAACTATAATTGCGTATTTGAAGAGTTTTACCACAATTAGAGAGTGTTCCTACAACTATATACTGGAATCGTCAGCATTTTAACTGATTCACACAGAAAACGCCAGAGAAATTAGGCCTCAATTTTAAACATAAACAATATATTGCACACTTACAGTCTTTCTATACAAATTTTGAGCTGTATAAACCTGAAATCCTAATGTTTGAAAGCCAATTCAAGTGAAAACTCTCCCTAAACTAGTCGGAGTTGTAAATATTATCAGTTTTCTGGCTATGTCCCACCTTTCCACTGGTAACCTCCGTGATTGAAAAAGGCTGGAAATGTAGTAAGAATCTATTTGCTTTTATTTCAAGTGTTTCTTACAAGTTTTTTATCATTTCTGGAAACTATAATTGCGTATTTGAAGAGTTTTACCACAATTACAGAGTGTTCCTACAGCTACATACTGAAATCGTCAGCATTTTAACTGATTCACACAGGAAACACCAGAGAAATTCGGCCTCCAATTGTAAACATAAACTGTATAGTCCTCACGTACAGTCTTTCTACACAACTTTTGAGCTGAATAAACCTGAATTCCTAATATTTGAAAGCGAACTCAAGTGAAAACTCACCCTAAACTAGATGGAGTTGTAAGTATTATCAGTTTTCTGGTCATGACCCAGCTTTCCACTGGTAAACTCCGTCATTGAAAACGGCTGGAAATGTAGTAAGAATAAATTTCCTTTCATTTCAAGTGTTTCTTACGAGTTTTTTATCATTTCTGGAAACTATAATTGCGTATTTGAAGAGTTTTACCACAATTAGAGAGTGTTCCTACAACTACATACTGGAATCGTCAGCATTTTAACTGATTCACACAGGAAACACCAGAGAAATTCGGCCTCCAATTGTAAACATAAACAGTATAGTCCTCACTTAGAATCTTTCTACACAAATTTTGAGCTGTATAAACCTGAATTCCTAATATTTGAAAGCGAACTCAAGTGAAAACTCACTCTAAACTAGTTGGAGTTGTAAGTATTATCAGTTTTCTGGTCATTACCCAGATTTCCTGTGGTAACCTCCGTGATTGAAAACGGCTGTAAATGTAGTAAGAATCAAGTTCCTTTTATTTCAAGTGTTTCGTACAAGTTTTTTATCATTTCTGGAAACTATAATTGCGTATTTGAAGAGTTTTACCACAATTACAGAGTGTTCCTACAACTACATACTGAAATCGTCAGCATTTTCACTGATTCACACAGGAAACACCAGAGAAATTCGGCCTCCAATTGTAAACATAAACAGTATAGTCCTCACTTACAGTCTTTCTACACAAATTTTGAGCTGTATAAACCTGAATTCCTAATATTTGAAAGCGAACTCAAGTGAAAACTCACCCTAAACTAGATGGAGTTGTAAGTATTATCAGTTTTCTGGTCATTACCCAGATTTCCTGTGGTAACCTCCGTGATTGAAAATGGCTGGAAATGTAGTAAGAATAAATTTCCTTTCATTTCAAGTGTTTCTTACAAGTTTTTATCATTTCTGGAAGCTATAATTGCATATTTAAGAGTTTTACCACAATTAGAGAGTGTTCCTACAACTATATTCTGGAATCGGCAGCATTTTAACTGATTCACACAGGAAACACCAGAGAAATTCGGCCTCCAATTGTAAACATAAACTGTATAGTCTTCAGTTAGAATTTTTCTACACAAATTTTGAGCTGTATAAACCTGAATTCCTAAAATTTGAAAGCGACCTCAAGTGAAAACTCACCCTAAAATAGACTGAGTTTTAAGTATTATTAGTTTTCTGGTCATGACCCAGCTTTCCACTGGTAACCTCCGTGATTGAAAACGCCCAGAAATGTAGTAAGAATAAATTTCCTTTCATTTCAAGTGTTTCTTACAAGTTTTTTTATCATTTCTGGAAACTATAATTGCGTATTTGAAGAGTTTTACCACAATTAGAGAGTGTTCCTACAACTATATACTGGAATCGTCAGCATTTTAACTGATTCACACAGAAAACGCCAGAGAAATTAGGCCTCAATTTTAAACATAAACAATATATTGCACACTTACAGTCTTTCTATACAAATTTTGAGCTGTATAAACCTGAAATCCTAATGTTTGAAAGCCAATTCAAGTGAAAACTCTCCCTAAACTAGTCGGAGTTGTAAATATTATCAGTTTTCTGGCTATGTCCCACCTTTCCACTGGTAACCTCCGTGATTGAAAACGGCTGGAAATGTAGTAAGAATCTATTTGCTTTTATTTCAAGTGTTTCCTACAAGTTTCTTTATCATTTCTGGAAAGTATAATTGCGTATTTGAAGAGTTTTACCACAATTACAGAGTGTTCCTACAGCTACATACTGAAATCGTCAGCATTTTAACTGATTCACACAGGAAACACCAGAGAAATTCGGCCTCCAATTGTAAACATAAACAGTATAGTCCTCACTTACAGTCTTTCTACACAAATTTTGAGCTGTATAAACCTGAATTCCTAATATTTGAAAGCGAACTCAAGTGAAAACTCACCCTAAACTAGATGGAGTTGTAAGTATTATCAGTTTTCTGGTCATTACCCAGATTTCCTGTGGTAACCTCCGTGATTGAAAATGGCTGGAAATGTAGTAAGAATAAATTTCCTTTCATTTCAAGTGTTTCTTACAAGTTTTTATCATTTCTGGAAGCTATAATTGCATATTTAAGAGTTTTACCACAATTAGAGAGTGTTCCTACAACTATATTCTGGAATCGGCAGCATTTTAACTGATTCACACAGGAAACACCAGAGAAATTCGGCCTCCAGTTGTAAACATAAACTGTATAGTCTTCACTTAGAATCTTTCTACACAAATTTTGAGCTGTATAAACCTGAATTCCTAAAATTTGAAAGCGACCTCAAGTGAAAACTCACCCTAAAATAGACTGAGTTTTAAGTATTATTAGTTTTCTGGTCATGACCCAGCTTTCCACTGGTAACCTCCGTGATTGAAAACGCCCAGAAATGTAGTAAGAATAAATTTCCTTTCATTTCAAGTGTTTCTTACAAGTTTTTTTTATCATTTCTGGAAACTATAATTGCGTATTTGAAGAGTTTTACCACAATTAGAGAGTGTTCCTACAACTATATACTGGAATCGTCAGCATTTTAACTGATTCACACAGAAAACGCCAGAGAAATTAGGCCTCAATTTTAAACATAAACAATATATTGCACACTTACAGTCTTTCTATACAAATTTTGAGCTGTATAAACCTGAAATCCTAATGTTTGAAAGCCAATTCAAGTGAAAACTCTCCCTAAACTAGTCGGAGTTGTAAATATTATCAGTTTTCTGGCTATGTCCCACCTTTCCACTGGTAACCTCCGTGATTGAAAACGGCTGGAAATGTAGTAAGAATCTATTTGCTTTTATTTCAAGTGTTTCCTACAAGTTTCTTTATCATTTCTGGAAAGTATAATTGCGTATTTGAAGAGTTTTACCACAATTAGAGAGTGTTCCTACAACTACATACTGGAATCGTCAGCATTTTAACTGATTCACACAGGAAACACCAGAGAAATTCGGCCTCCAATTGTAAACATAAACAGTATAGTCCTCACTTACAGTCTTTCTACACAAATTTTGAGCTGTATAAACCTGAATTCCTAATATTTGAAAGCGAACTCAAGTGAAAACTCACTCTAAACTAGTTGGAGTTGTAAGTATTATCAGTTTTCTGGTCATTACCCAGATTTCCTGTGGTAACCTCCGTGATTGAAAACGGCTGGAAATGTAGTAAGAATCAAGTTCCTTTTATTTCAAGTGTTTCTTACAAGTTTTTTATCATTTCTGGAAACTATAATTGCGTATTTGAAGAGTTTTACCACAATTACAGAGTGTTCCTACAGCTACATACTGAAATCGTCAGCATTTTAACTGATTCACACAGGAAACACCAGAGAAATTCGGCCTCCAATTGTAAACATAAACTGTATAGTCTTCACGTACAGTCTTTCTACACAACTTTTGAGCTGAATAAACCTGAATTCCTAATATTTGAAAGCGAACTCAAGTGAAAACTCACCCTAAACTAGCCGGAGTTGTAAATATTATCAGTTTTCTGGCTATGTCCCACCTTTCCACTGGTAACCTCCGTGATTGAAAACGGCTGGAAATGTAGTAAGAATCTATTTGCTTTTATTTCAAGTGTTTCTTACAAGTTTCTTTATCAGTTCTGGAAAGTATAATTGCGTATTTGAAGAGTTTTACCACAATTAGAGAGTGTTCCTACAACTACATACTGGAATCGTCAGCATTTTAACTGATTCACACAGGAAACACCAGAGAAATTCGGCCTCCAATTGTAAACATAAACAGTATAGTCCTCACTTACAGTCTTTCTACACAAATTTTGAGCTGTATAAACCTGAATTCCTAATATTTGAAAGCGAACTCAAGAGAAAACTCACTCTAAACTAGTTGGAGTTGTAAGTATTATCAGTTTTCTGGTCATTACCCAGATTTCCTGTGGTAACCTCCGTGATTGAAAACGGCTGGAAATGTAGTAAGAATCAAGTTCCTTTTATTTCAAGTGTTTCTTACAAGTTTTTTATCATTTCTGGAAGCTATAATTGCCTATTTGAAGAGTTTTACCACAATTAGAGAGTGTTCCTACAACTATATACTGGAATCGGCAGCATTTTAACTGATTCACACAGAAAACACCAGAGAAATTCGGCTTCCAATTGTAAACATAAACTGTATAGTCTTCACTTAGAATCTTTCTACACAAATTTTGAGCTGTATAAACCTGAATTCCTAAAATTTGAAAGCGACCTCAAGTGAAAACTCACCCTAAAATAGACTGAGTTTTAAGTATTATTAGTTTTCTGGTCATGACCCAGCTTTCCACTGGTAACCTCCGTGATTGAAAACGCCCAGAAATGTAGTAAGAATAAATTTCCTTTCATTTCAAGTGTTTCTTACAAGTTTTTTATCATTTCTGGAAACTATAATTGCGTATTTGAAGAGTTTTACCACAATTAGAGAGTGTTCCTACAACTATATACTGGAATCGTCAGCATTTTAACTGATTCACACAGAAAACGCCAGAGAAATTAGGCCTCAATTTTAAACATAAACAATATATTGCACACTTACAGTCTTTCTATACAAATTTTGAGCTGTATAAACCTGAAATCCTAATGTTTGAAAGCCAATTCAAGTGAAAACTCTCCCTAAACTAGCCGGAGTTGTAAATATTATCAGTTTTCTGGCTATGTCCCACCTTTCCACTGGTAACCTCCGTGATTGAAAAAGGCTGGAAATGTAGTAAGAATCTATTTGCTTTTATTTCAAGTGTTTCTTACAAGTTTCTTTATCATTTCTGGAAAGTATAATTGCGTATTTGAAGAGTTTTACCACAATTAGAGAGTGTTCCTACAACTACATACTGGAATCGTCAGCATTTTAACTGATTCACACAGGAAACACCAGAGAAATTCGGCCTCCAATTGTAAACATAAACAGTATAGTCCTCACTTACAGTCTTTCTACACAAATTTTGAGCTGTATAAACCTGAATTCCTAATATTTGAAAGCGAACTCAAGTGAAAACTCACTCTAAACTAGTTGGAGTTGTAAGTATTATCAGTTGTCTGGTCATTACCCAGATTTCCTGTGGTAACCTCCGTGATTGAAAACGGCTGGAAATGTAGTAAGAATCAAGTTCCTTTTATTTCAAGTGTTTCTTACAAGTTTTTTATCATTTCTGGAAACTATAATTGCGTATTTGAAGAGTTTTACCACAATTACAGAGTGTTCCTACAGCTACATACTGAAATCGTCAGCATTTTAACTGATTCACACAGGAAACACCAGAGAAATTCGGCCTCCAATTGTAAACATAAACTGTATAGTCCTCACGTACAGTCTTTCTACACAACTTTTGAGCTGAATAAACCTGAATTCCTAATATTTGAAAGCGAACTCAAGTGAAAACTCACCCTAAACTAGATGGAGTTGTAAGTATTATCAGTTTTCTGGTCATGACCCAGCTTTCCACTGGTAAACTCCGTGATTGAAAACGGCTGGAAATGTAGTAAGAATAAATTTCATTTCATTTCAAGTGTTTCTTACGAGTTTTTTATCATTTCTGGAAATTATAATTGCGTATTTGAAGAGTTTTACCACAATTAGAGAGTGTTCCTACAACTATATACTGGAATCGGCAGCATTTTAACTGATTCACACAGGAAACACCAGAGAAATTCGGCCTCCAATTGTAAACATAAACAGATTAGTCTTCACGTACAGTCTTTCTACACAAATTTGAGCTGAATAAACCTGAATTCCTAATATTTGAAAGCGAACTCAAGTGAAAACTCACCCTAAACTAGCCGGAGTTGTAAATATTATCAGTTTTCTGGCTATGTCCCACCTTTCCACTGGTAACCTCCGTGATTGAAAACGGCTGGAAATGTAGTAAGAATCTATTTGCTTTTATTTCAAGTGTTTCTTACAAGTTTCTTTATCAGTTCTGGAAAGCATAATTGCGTATTTGAAGAGTTTTACCACAATTAGAGAGTGTTCCTACAACTACATACTGGAATCGTCAGCATTTTAACTGATTCACACAGGAAACACCAGAGAAATTCGGCCTCCAATTGTAAACATAAACAGTATAGTCCTCACTTACAGTCTTTCTACACAAATTTTGAGCTGTATAAACCTGAATTCCTAATATTTGAAAGCGAACTCAAGAGAAAACTCACTCTAAACTAGTTGGAGTGGTAAGTATTATCAGTTTTCTGGTCATTACCCAGATTTCCTGTGGTAACCTCCGTGATTGAAAACGGCTGGAAATGTAGTAAGAATCAAGTTCCTTTTATTTCAAGTGTTTCTTACAAGTTTTTTATCATTTCTGGAAACTATAATTGCGTATTTGAAGAGTTTTACCACAATTACAGAGTGTTCCTACAGCTACATACTGAAATCGTCAGCATTTTAACTGATTCACACAGGAAACACCAGAGAAATTCGACCTCCAATTGTAAACATAAACTGTACAGTCTTCACGTACAGTCTTTCTACACAACTTTTGAGCTGAATAAACCTGAATTCCTAATATTTGAAAGCGAACTCAAGTGAAAACTCACCCTAAACTAGATGGAGTTGTAAGTATTATCAGTTTTCTGGTCATGACCCAGCTTTCCACTGGTAAACTCCGTGATTGAAAACGGCTGGAAATGTAGTAAGAATAAATTTCCTTTCATTTCAAGTGTTTCTTACGAGTTTTTTATCATTTCTGGAAACTATAATTGCGTATTTGAAGAGTTTTACCACAATTAGAGAGTGTTCCTACAACTACATACTGGAATCGTCAGCATTTTAACTGATTCACACAGGAAACACCAGAGAAATTCGGCCTCCAATTGTAAACATAAACAGTATAGTCCTCACTTACAGTCTTTCTACACAAATTTTGAGCTGTATAAACCTGAATTCCTAATATTTGAAAGCGAACTCAAGTGAAAACTCACCCTAAACTAGATGGAGTTGTAAGTATTATCAGTTTTCTGGTCATTACCCAGATTTCCTGTGGTAACTTCCGTGATTGAAAACGGCTGGAAATGTAGTACGAATAAATTTCCTTTCATTTCAAGTGTTTCTTACAAGTTTTTATCATTTCTGGAAGCTATAATTGCATATTTAAGAGTTTTACCACAATTAGAGAGTGTTCCTACAACTATATACTGGAATCGGCAGCATTTTAACTGATTCACACAGGAAACACCAGAGAAATTCGGCCTCCAATTGTAAATATAAACTGTATAGTCTTCACTTAGAATCTTTCTACACAAATTTTGAGCTGTATAAACCTGAATTCCTAAAATTTGAAAGCGACCTCAAGTGAAAACTCACCCTAAAATAGACTGAGTTTTAAGTATTATTAGTTTTCTGGTCATGACCCAGCTTTCCACTGGTAACCTCCGTGATTGAAAACGCCCAGAAATGTAGTAAGAATAAATTTCCTTTCATTTCAAGTGTTTCTTACAAGTTTTTTTTATCATTTCTGGAAACTATAATTGCGTATTTGAAGAGTTTTACCACAATTAGAGAGTGTTCCTACAACTATATACTGGAATCGTCAGCATTTTAACTGATTCACACAGAAAACGCCAGAGAAATTAGGCCTCAATTTTAAACATAAACAATATATTGCACACTTACAGTCTTTCTATACAAATTTTGAGCTGTATAAACCTGAAATCCTAATGTTTGAAAGCCAATTCAAGTGAAAACTCTCCCTAAACTAGCCGGAGTTGTAAATATTATCAGTTTTCTGGCTATGTCCCACCTTTCCACTGGTAACCTCCGTGATTGAAAACGGCTGGAAATGTAGTAAAAATCTATTTGCTTTTATTTCAAGTGTTTCTTACAAGTTTCTTTATCATTTCTGGAAAGTATAATTGCGTATTTGAAGAGTTTTACCACAATTAGAGAGTGTTCCTACAACTACATACTGGAATCGTCAGCATTTTAACTGATTCACACAGGAAACACCAGAGAAATTCGGCCTCCAATTGTAAACATAAACAGTATAGTCCTCACTTACAGTCTTTCTACACAAATTTTGAGCTGTATAAACCTGAATTCCTAATATTTGAAAGCGAACTCAAGTGAAAACTCACTCTAAACTAGTTGGAGTTGTAAGTATTATCAGTTTTCTGGTCATTACCCAGATTTCCTCTGGTAACCTCCGTGATTGAAAACGGCTGGAAATGTAGTAAGAATCAAGTTCCTTTTATTTCAAGTGTTTCTTACAAGTTTTTTATCATTTCTGGAAACTATAATTGCGTATTTGAAGAGTTTTACCACAATTACAGAGTGTTCCTACAGCTACATACTGAAATCGCCAGCATTTTAACTGATTCACACAGGAAACACCAGAGAAATTCGGCCTCCAATTGTAAACATAAACTGTATAGTCTTCACGTACAGTCTTTCTACACAACTTTTGAGCTGAATAAACCTGAATTCCTAATATTTGAAAGCGAACTCAAGTGAAAACTCACCCTAAACTAGATGGAGTTTTAAGTATTATCAGTTTTCTGGTCATGACCCAGCTTTCCACTGGTAAACTCGGTGATTGAAAACGGCTGGAAATGTAGTAAGAATAAATTTCCTTTCATTTCAAGTGTTTCTTACGAGTTTTTTATCATTTCTGGAAACTATAATTGCGTATTTGAAGAGTTTTACCACAATTACAGAGTGTTCCTACAACTATATACTGGAATCGGCAGCATTTTAACTGATTCACACAGGAAACACCAGAGAAATTCGGCCTCCAATTGTAAACATAAACAGTATAGTCTTCACGTACAGTCTTTCTCCACAACATTTGAGCTGTATAAACCTGAATTCCTAAAATTTGAAAGCGACCTCAAGTGAAAACTCACCCTAAAATAGACTGAGTTTTAAGTATTATTAGTTTTCTGGTCATGACCCAGCTTTCCACTGGTAACCTCCGTGATTGAAAACGCCCAGAAATGTAGTAAGAATAAATTTCCTTTCATTTCAAGTGTTTCTTACAAGTTTTTTTTATCATTTCTGGAAACTATAATTGCGTATTTGAAGAGTTTTACCACAATTAGAGATTGTTCCTACAACTATATACTGGAATCGTCAGCATTTTAACTGATTCACACAGAAAACGCCAGAGAAATTCGGCCTCAATTTTAAACATAAACAATATATTGCACACTTACAGTCTTTCTATACAAATTTTGAGCTGTATAAACCTGAAATCCTAATGTTTGAAAGCCAATTCAAGTGAAAACTCTCCCTAAACTAGCCGGAGTTGTAAATATTATCAGTTTTCTGGCTATGTCCCACCTTTCCACTGGTAACCTCCGTGATTGAAAACGGCTGGAAATGTAGTAAGAATCTATTTGCTTTTATTTCAAGTGTTTCTTACAAGTTTCTTTATCATTTCTGGAAAGTATAATTGCGTATTTGAAGAGTTTTACCACAATTAGAGAGTGTTCCTACAACTACATACTGGAATCGTCAGCATTTTAACTGATTCACACAGGAAACACCAGAGAAATTCGGCCTCCAATTGTAAACATAAACAGTATAGTCCTCACTTACAGTCTTTCTACACAAATTTTGAGCTGTATAAACCTGAATTCCTAATATTTGAAAGCGAACTCAAGTGAAAACTCACTCTAAACTAGTTGGAGTTGTAAGTATTATCAGTTTTCTGGTCATTACCCAGATTTCCTGTGGTAACCTCCGTGATTGAAAACGGCTGGAAATGTAGTAAGAATCAAGTTCCTTTTATTTCAAGTGTTTCTTACAAGTTTTTTATCATTTCTGGAAACTATAATTGCGTATTTGAAGAGTTTTACCACAATTACAGAGTGTTCCTACAGCTACATACTGAAATCGTCAGCATTTTAACTGATTCACACAGGAAACACCAGAGAAATTCGACCTCCAATTGTAAACATAAACTGTACAGTCTTCACGTACAGTCTTTCTACACAACTTTTGAGCTGAATAAACCTGAATTCCTAATATTTGAAAGCGAACTCAAGTGAAAACTCACCCTAAACTAGATGGAGTTGTAAGTATTATCAGTTTTCTGGTCATGACCCAGCTTTCCACTGGTAAACTCCGTGATTGAAAACGGCTGGAAATGTAGTAAGAATAAATTTCCTTTCATTTCAAGTGTTTCTTACGAGTTTTTTATCATTTCTGGAAACTATAATTGCGTATTTGAAGAGTTTTACCACAATTAGAGAGTGTTCCTACAACTACATACTGGAATCGTCAGCATTTTAACTGATTCACACAGGAAACACCAGAGAAATTCGGCCTCCAATTGTAAACATAAACAGTATAGTCCTCACTTACAGTCTTTCTACACAAATTTTGAGCTGTATAAACCTGAATTCCTAATATTTGAAAGCGAACTCAAGTGAAAACTCACCCTAAACTAGATGGAGTTGTAAGTATTATCAGTTTTCTGGTCATTACCCAGATTTCCTGTGGTAACTTCCGTGATTGAAAACGGCTGGAAATGTAGTAAGAATAAATTTCCTTTCATTTCAAGTGTTTCTTACAAGTTTTTATCATTTCTGGAAGCTATAATTGCATATTTAAGAGTTTTACCACAATTAGAGAGTGTTCCTACAACTATATACTGGAATCGGCAGCATTTTAACTGATTCACACAGGAAACACCAGAGAAATTCGGCCTCCAATTGTAAACATAAACTGTATAGTCTTCACTTAGAATCTTTCTACACAAATTTTGAGCTGTATAAACCTGAATTCCTAAAATTTGAAAGCGACCTCAAGTGAAAACTCACCCTAAAATAGACTGAGTTTTAAGTATTATTAGTTTTCTGGTCATGACCCAGCTTTCCACTGGTAACCTCCGTGATTGAAAACGCCCAGAAATGTAGTAAGAATAAATTTCCTTTCATTTCAAGTGTTTCTTACAAGTTTTTTTTATCATTTCTGGAAACTATAATTGCGTATTTGAAGAGTTTTACCACAATTAGAGAGTGTTCCTACAACTATATACTGGAATCGTCAGCATTTTAACTGATTCACACAGAAAACGCCAGAGAAATTAGGCCTCAATTTTAAACATAAACAATATATTGCACACTTACAGTCTTTCTATACAAATTTTGAGCTGTATAAACCTGAAATCCTAATGTTTGAAAGCCAATTCAAGTGAAAACTCTCCCTAAACTAGCCGGAGTTGTAAATATTATCAGTTTTCTGGCTATGTCCCACCTTTCCACTGGTAACCTCCGTGATTGAAAACGGCTGGAAATGTAGTAAGAATCTATTTGCTTTTATTTCAAGTGTTTCTTACAAGTTTCTTTATCATTTCTGGAAAGTATAATTGCGTATTTGAAGAGTTTTACCACAATTAGAGAGTGTTCCTACAACTACATACTGGAATCGTCAGCATTTTAACTGATTCACACAGGAAACACCAGAGAAATTCGGCCTCCAATTGTAAACATAAACAGTATAGTCCTCACTTACAGTCTTTCTACACAAATTTTGAGCTGTATAAACCTGAATTCCTAATATTTGAAAGCGAACTCAAGTGAAAACTCACTCTAAACTAGTTGGAGTTGTAAGTATTATCAGTTTTCTGGTCATTACCCAGATTTCCTCTGGTAACCTCCGTGATTGAAAACGGCTGGAAATGTAGTAAGAATCAAGTTCCTTTTATTTCAAGTGTTTCTTACAAGTTTTTTATGATTTCTGGAAACTATAATTGCGTATTTGAAGAGTTTTACCACAATTACAGAGTGTTCCTACAGCTACATACTGAAATCGTCAGCATTTTAACTGATTCACACAGGAAACACCAGAGAAATTCGGCCTCCAATTGTAAACATAAACTGTATAGTCTTCACGTACAGTCTTTCTCCACAACTTTTGAGCTGAATAAACCTGAATTCCTAATATTTGAAAGCGAACTCAAGTGAAAACTCACCCTAAACTAGATGGAGTTGTAAGTATTATCAGTTTTCTGGTCATGACCCAGCTTTCCACTGGTAAACTCGGTGATTGAAAACGGCTGGAAATGTAGTAAGAATAAATTTCCTTTCATTTCAAGTGTTTCTTACGAGTTTTTTATCATTTCTGGAAACTATAATTGCGTATTTGAAGAGTTTTACCACAATTACAGAGTGTTCCTACAACTATATACTGGAATCGGCAGCATTTTAACTGATTCACACAGGAAACACCAGAGAAATTCGGCCTCCAATTGTAAACATAAACAGTATAGTCTTCACGTACAGTCTTTCTCCACAACATTTGAGCTGTATAAACCTGAATTCCTAAAATTTGAAAGCGACCTCAAGTGAAAACTCACCCTAAAATAGACTGAGTTTTAAGTATTATTAGTTTTCTGGTCATGACCCAGCTTTCCACTGGTAACCTCCGTGATTGAAAACGCCCAGAAATGTAGTAAGAATAAATTTCCTTTCATTTCAAGTGTTTCTTACAAGTTTTTTTTATCATTTCTGGAAACTATAATTGCGTATTTGAAGAGTTTTACCACAATTAGAGATTGTTCCTACAACTATATACTGGAATCGTCAGCATTTTAACTGATTCACACAGAAAACGCCAGAGAAATTCGGCCTCAATTTTAAACATAAACAATATATTGCACACTTACAGTCTTTCTATACAAATTTTGAGCTGTATAAACCTGAAATCCTAATGTTTGAAAGCCAATTCAAGTGAAAACTCTCCCTAAACTAGCCGGAGTTGTAAATATTATCAGTTTTCTGGCTATGTCCCACCTTTCCACTGGTAACCTCCGTGATTGAAAACGGCTGGAAATGTAGTAAGAATCTATTTGCTTTTATTTCAAGTGTTTCTTACAAGTTTCTTTATCATTTCTGGAAAGTATAATTGCGTATTTGAAGAGTTTTACCACAATTAGAGAGTGTTCCTACAACTACATACTGGAATCGTCAGCATTTTAACTGATTCACACAGGAAACACCAGAGAAATTCGGCCTCCAATTGTAAACATAAACAGTATAGTCCTCACTTACAGTCTTTCTACACAAATTTTGAGCTGTATAAACCTGAATTCCTAATATTTGAAAGCGAACTCAAGTGAAAACTCACTCTAAACTAGTTGGAGTTGTAAGTATTATCAGTTTTCTGGTCATTACCCAGATTTCCTGTGGTAACCTCCGTGATTGAAAACGGCTGGAAATGTAGTAAGAATCAAGTTCCTTTTATTTCAATTGTTTCTTTCGAGTTATTTATCATTTCTGGAAACTATAATTGCGTATTTGAAGAGTTTTACCACAATTACAGAGTGTTCCTACAGCTACATACTGAAATCGTCAGCATTTTAACTGATTCACACAGGAAACACCAGAGAAATTCGGCCTCCAATTGTAAACATAAACAGTATAGTCTTCACGTACAGTCTTTCTACACAACTTTTGAGCTGAATAAACCTGAATTCCTAATATTTGAAAGCGAACTCAAGTGAAAACTTACCCTAAACTAGATGGAGTTGTAAGTATTATCAGTTTTCTGGTCATGACCCAGCTTTCCACTGGTAAACTCCGTGATTGAAAACGGCTGGAAATGTAGTAAGAATAAATTTCCTTTCTTTCAAGTGTTTCTTACAAGTTTTTTATCATTTCTGGAAGCTATAATTGCGTATTTGAAGAGTTTTACCACAATTAGAGAGTGTTCCTACAACTATATACTGGAATCGGCAGCATTTTAACTGATTCACACAGAAAACACCAGAGAAATTCGGCTTCCAATTGTAAACATAAACTGTATAGTCTTCACTTAGAATCTTTCTACACAAATTTTGAGCTGTATAAACCTGAATTCCTAAAATTTGAAAGCGACCTCAAGTGAAAACTCACCCTAAAATAGACTGAGTTTTAAGTATTATTAGTTTTCTGGTCATGACCCAGCTTTCAACTGGTAACCTCCGTGATTGAAAACGCCCAGAAATGTAGTAAGAATAAATTTCCTTTCATTTCAAGTGTTTCTTACAAGATTTTTTTATCATTTCTGGAAACTATAATTGCGTTTTTGAAGAGTTTTACCACAATTAGAGATTGTTCCTACAACTATATACTGGAATCATCAGCATTTTAACTGATTCACACAGAAAACGCCAGAGAAATTCGGCCTCAATTTTAAACATAAACAATATATTGCACACTTACAGTCTTTCTATACAAATTTTGAGCTGTATAAACCTGAAATCCTAATGTTTGAAAGCCAATTCAAGTGAAAACTCTCCCTAAACTAGCCGGAGTTGTAAATATTATCAGTTTTCTGGCTATGTCCCACCTTTCCACTGGTAACCTCCGTGATTGAAAACGGCTGGAAATGTAGTAAGAATCTATTTGCTTTTATTTCAAGTGTTTCTTACAAGTTTCTTTATCAGTTCTGGAAAGTATAATTGCGTATTTGAAGAGTTTTACCACAATTAGAGAGTGTTCCTACAACTACATACTGGAATCGTCAACATTTTAACTGATTCACACAGGAAACACCAGAGAAATTCGGCCTCTAATTGTAAACATAAACAGTATAGTCCTCACTTACAGTCTTTCTACACAAATTTTGAGCTGTATAAACCTGAATTCCTAAAATTTGAAAGCGAACTCAAGTGAAAACTCACTCTAAACTAGTTGGAGTTGTAAGTATTATCAGTTTTCTGGTCATTACCCAGATTTCCTGTGGTAACCTCCGTGATTGAAAACGGCTGGAAATGTAGTAAGAATCAAGTTCCTTTTATTTCAAGTGTTTCTTACAAGTTTTTTATCATTTCTGGAAACTATAATTGCGTATTTGAAGAGTTTTACCACAATTACAGAGTGTTCCTACAGCTACATACTGAAATCGTCAGCATTTTAACTGATTCACACAGGAAACACCAGAGAAATTCGGCCTCCAATTGTAAACATAAACTGTATAGTCTTCACGTACAGTCTTTCTACACAACTTTTGAGCTGAATAAACCTGAATTCCTAATATTTGAAAGCGAACTCAAGTGAAAACTCACCCTAAACTAGATGGAGTTGTAAGTATTATCAGTTTTCTGGTCATGACCCAGCTTTCCACTGGTAAACTCCGTGATTGAAAACGGCTGGAAATGTAGTAAGAATAAATTTCCTTTCATTTCAAGTGTTTCTTTCGAGTTTTTTATCATTTCTGGAAACTATAATTGCGTATTCGAAGAGTTTTACCACAATTAGAGAGTGTTCCTACAACTATATACTGGAATCGGCAGCATTTTAACTGATTCACACAGGAAACACCAGAGAAATTCGGCCTCCAATTGTAAACATAAACAGATTAGTCTTCACGTACAGTCTTTCTACACAACATTTGAGCTGAATAAACCTGAATTCCTAATATTTGAAAGCGAACTCAAGTGAAAACTCACCCTAAACTAGCCGGAGTTGTAAATATTATCAGTTTTCTGGCTATGTCCCACATTTCCACTGGTAACCTCCGTGATTGAAAACGGCTGGAAATGTAGTAAGAATCTATTTGCTTTTATTTCAAGTGTTTCTTACAAGTTTCTTTATCATTTCTGGAAAGTATAATTGCGTATTTGAAGAGTTTTACCACAATTAGAGAGTGTTCCTACAACTACATACTGGAATCGTCAGCATTTTAACTGATTCACACAGAAAACACCAGAGAAATTCGGCATCCAATTGTAAACATAAACAGTATATTCCTCACTTACAGTCTTTCTACACAAATTTTGAGCTGTATAAACCTGAATTCCTAATATTTGAAAGCGAACTCAAGTGAAAACTCACTCTAAACTAGTTGGAGTTGTAAGTATTATCAGTTTTCTGGTCATTACCCAGATTTCCTGTGGTAACCTCCGTGATTGAAAACGGCTGGAAATGTAGTAAGAATCAAGTTCCTTTTATTTCAAGTGTTTCTTATGAGTTATTTATCATTTCTGGAACTATAATTGCGTATTTGAAGAGTTTTACCACAATTACAGAGTGTTCCTACAACTATATACTGGAATCGGCAACATTTTAACTGATTCACACAGAAAACACCAGAGAAATTCGGCTTCCAATTGTAAACATAAACTGTATAGTCTTCACTTAGAATCTTTCTACACAAATTTTGAGCTGTATAAACCTGAATTCCTAAAATTTGAAAGCGACCTCAAGTGAAAACTCACCCTAAAATAGACTGAGTTTTAAGTATTATTAGTTTTCTGGTCATGACCCAGCTTTCCACTGGTAACCTCCGTGATTGAAAACGCCCAGAAATGTAGTAAGAATAAATTTCCTTTCATTTCAAGTGTTTCTTACAAGTTTTTTTTATCATTTCTGGAAACTATAATTGCGTATTTGAAGAGTTTTACCACAATTAGAGAGTGTTCCTACAACTATATACTGGAATCGTCAGCATTTTAACTGATTCACACAGAAAACGCCAGAGAAATTAGGCCTCAATTTTAAACATAAACAATATATTGCACACTTACAGTCTTTCTATACAAATTTTGAGCTGTATAAACCTGAAATCCTAATGTTTGAAAGACAATTCAAGTGAAAACTCTCCCTAAACTAGCCGGAGTTGTAAATATTATCAGTTTTCTGGCTATGTCCCACCTTTCCACTGGTAACCTCCGTGATTGAAAACGGCTGGAAATGTAGTAAGAATCTATTTGCTTTTATTTCAAGTGTTTCTTACAAGTTTCTTTATCATTTCTGGAAAGTATAATTGCGTATTTGAAGAGTTTTACCACAATTAGAGAGTGTTCCTACAACTACATACTGGAATCGTCAGCATTTTAACTGATTCACACAGGAAACACCAGAGAAATTCGGCCTCCAATTGTAAACATAAACAGTATAGTCCTCACTTACAGTCTTTCTACACAAATTTTGAGCTGTATAAACCTGAATTCCTAATATTTGAAAGCGAACTCAAGTGAAAACTCACTCTAAACTAGTTGGAGTTGTAAGTATTATCAGTTTTCTGGTCATTACCCAGATTTCCTCTGGTAACCTCCGTGATTGAAAACGGCTGGAAATGTAGTAAGAATCAAGTTCCTTTTATTTCAAGTGTTTCTTACAAGTTTTTTATCATTTCTGGAAACTATAATTGCGTATTTGAAGAGTTTTACCACAATTACAGAGTGTTCCTACAGCTACATACTGAAATCGTCAGCATTTTAACTGATTCACACAGGAAACACCAGAGAAATTCGGCCTCCAATTGTAAACATAAACTGTATAGTCTTCACGTACAGTCTTTCTCCACAACTTTTGAGCTGAATAAACCTGAATTCCTAATATTTGAAAGCGAACTCAAGTGAAAACTCACCCTAAACTAGATGGAGTTGTAAGTATTATCAGTTTTCTGGTCATGACCCAGCTTTCCACTGGTAAACTCGGTGATTGAAAACGGCTGGAAATGTAGTAAGAATAAATTTCCTTTCATTTCAAGTGTTTCTTACGAGTTTTTTATCATTTCTGGAAACTATAATTGCGTATTTGAAGAGTTTTACCACAATTACAGAGTGTTCCTACAACTATATACTGGAATCGGCAGCATTTTAACTGATTCACACAGGAAACA
Organism: Myotis daubentonii; assembly: GCF_963259705.1. Lineage (NCBI taxonomy): Eukaryota > Metazoa > Chordata > Mammalia > Chiroptera > Vespertilionidae > Myotis > Myotis daubentonii. The sequence goes on along the minus strand of NC_081861.1, from coordinate 75,817,400 downwards.
CCAGAGAAATTCGGCCTCCAATTGTAAACATAAACAGTATAGTCTTCACGTACAGTCTTTCTCCACAACATTTGAGCTGTATAAACCTGAATTCCTAAAATTTGAAAGCGACCTCAAGTGAAAACTCACCCTAAAATAGACTGAGTTTTAAGTATTATTAGTTTTCTGGTCATGACCCAGCTTTCCACTGGTAACCTCCGTGATTGAAAACGCCCAGAAATGTAGTAAGAATAAATTTCCTTTCATTTCAAGTGTTTCTTACAAGTTTTTTTTATCATTTCTGGAAACTATAATTGCGTATTTGAAGAGTTTTACCACAATTAGAGATTGTTCCTACAACTATATACTGGAATCGTCAGCATTTTAACTGATTCACACAGAAAACGCCAGAGAAATTCGGCCTCAATTTTAAACATAAACAATATATTGCACACTTACAGTCTTTCTATACAAATTTTGAGCTGTATAAACCTGAAATCCTAATGTTTGAAAGCCAATTCAAGTGAAAACTCTCCCTAAACTAGCCGGAGTTGTAAATATTATCAGTTTTCTGGCTATGTCCCACCTTTCCACTGGTAACCTCCGTGATTGAAAACGGCTGGAAATGTAGTAAGAATCTATTTGCTTTTATTTCAAGTGTTTCTTACAAGTTTCTTTATCATTTCTGGAAAGTATAATTGCGTATTTGAAGAGTTTTACCACAATTAGAGAGTGTTCCTACAACTACATACTGGAATCGTCAGCATTTTAACTGATTCACACAGGAAACACCAGAGAAATTCGGCCTCCAATTGTAAACATAAACAGTATAGTCCTCACTTACAGTCTTTCTACACAAATTTTGAGCTGTATAAACCTGAATTCCTAATATTTGAAAGCGAACTCAAGTGAAAACTCACTCTAAACTAGTTGGAGTTGTAAGTATTATCAGTTTTCTGGTCATTACCCAGATTTCCTGTGGTAACCTCCGTGATTGAAAACGGCTGGAAATGTAGTAAGAATCAAGTTCCTTTTATTTCAATTGTTTCTTTCGAGTTATTTATCATTTCTGGAAACTATAATTGCGTATTTGAAGAGTTTTACCACAATTACAGAGTGTTCCTACAGCTACATACTGAAATCGTCAGCATTTTAACTGATTCACACAGGAAACACCAGAGAAATTCGGCCTCCAATTGTAAACATAAACAGTATAGTCTTCACGTACAGTCTTTCTACACAACTTTTGAGCTGAATAAACCTGAATTCCTAATATTTGAAAGCGAACTCAAGTGAAAACTTACCCTAAACTAGATGGAGTTGTAAGTATTATCAGTTTTCTGGTCATGACCCAGCTTTCCACTGGTAAACTCCGTGATTGAAAACGGCTGGAAATGTAGTAAGAATAAATTTCCTTTCTTTCAAGTGTTTCTTACAAGTTTTTTATCATTTCTGGAAGCTATAATTGCGTATTTGAAGAGTTTTACCACAATTAGAGAGTGTTCCTACAACTATATACTGGAATCGGCAGCATTTTAACTGATTCACACAGAAAACACCAGAGAAATTCGGCTTCCAATTGTAAACATAAACTGTATAGTCTTCACTTAGAATCTTTCTACACAAATTTTGAGCTGTATAAACCTGAATTCCTAAAATTTGAAAGCGACCTCAAGTGAAAACTCACCCTAAAATAGACTGAGTTTTAAGTATTATTAGTTTTCTGGTCATGACCCAGCTTTCAACTGGTAACCTCCGTGATTGAAAACGCCCAGAAATGTAGTAAGAATAAATTTCCTTTCATTTCAAGTGTTTCTTACAAGATTTTTTTATCATTTCTGGAAACTATAATTGCGTTTTTGAAGAGTTTTACCACAATTAGAGATTGTTCCTACAACTATATACTGGAATCATCAGCATTTTAACTGATTCACACAGAAAACGCCAGAGAAATTCGGCCTCAATTTTAAACATAAACAATATATTGCACACTTACAGTCTTTCTATACAAATTTTGAGCTGTATAAACCTGAAATCCTAATGTTTGAAAGCCAATTCAAGTGAAAACTCTCCCTAAACTAGCCGGAGTTGTAAATATTATCAGTTTTCTGGCTATGTCCCACCTTTCCACTGGTAACCTCCGTGATTGAAAACGGCTGGAAATGTAGTAAGAATCTATTTGCTTTTATTTCAAGTGTTTCTTACAAGTTTCTTTATCAGTTCTGGAAAGTATAATTGCGTATTTGAAGAGTTTTACCACAATTAGAGAGTGTTCCTACAACTACATACTGGAATCGTCAACATTTTAACTGATTCACACAGGAAACACCAGAGAAATTCGGCCTCTAATTGTAAACATAAACAGTATAGTCCTCACTTACAGTCTTTCTACACAAATTTTGAGCTGTATAAACCTGAATTCCTAAAATTTGAAAGCGAACTCAAGTGAAAACTCACTCTAAACTAGTTGGAGTTGTAAGTATTATCAGTTTTCTGGTCATTACCCAGATTTCCTGTGGTAACCTCCGTGATTGAAAACGGCTGGAAATGTAGTAAGAATCAAGTTCCTTTTATTTCAAGTGTTTCTTACAAGTTTTTTATCATTTCTGGAAACTATAATTGCGTATTTGAAGAGTTTTACCACAATTACAGAGTGTTCCTACAGCTACATACTGAAATCGTCAGCATTTTAACTGATTCACACAGGAAACACCAGAGAAATTCGGCCTCCAATTGTAAACATAAACTGTATAGTCTTCACGTACAGTCTTTCTACACAACTTTTGAGCTGAATAAACCTGAATTCCTAATATTTGAAAGCGAACTCAAGTGAAAACTCACCCTAAACTAGATGGAGTTGTAAGTATTATCAGTTTTCTGGTCATGACCCAGCTTTCCACTGGTAAACTCCGTGATTGAAAACGGCTGGAAATGTAGTAAGAATAAATTTCCTTTCATTTCAAGTGTTTCTTTCGAGTTTTTTATCATTTCTGGAAACTATAATTGCGTATTCGAAGAGTTTTACCACAATTAGAGAGTGTTCCTACAACTATATACTGGAATCGGCAGCATTTTAACTGATTCACACAGGAAACACCAGAGAAATTCGGCCTCCAATTGTAAACATAAACAGATTAGTCTTCACGTACAGTCTTTCTACACAACATTTGAGCTGAATAAACCTGAATTCCTAATATTTGAAAGCGAACTCAAGTGAAAACTCACCCTAAACTAGCCGGAGTTGTAAATATTATCAGTTTTCTGGCTATGTCCCACATTTCCACTGGTAACCTCCGTGATTGAAAACGGCTGGAAATGTAGTAAGAATCTATTTGCTTTTATTTCAAGTGTTTCTTACAAGTTTCTTTATCATTTCTGGAAAGTATAATTGCGTATTTGAAGAGTTTTACCACAATTAGAGAGTGTTCCTACAACTACATACTGGAATCGTCAGCATTTTAACTGATTCACACAGAAAACACCAGAGAAATTCGGCCTCCAATTGTAAACATAAACAGTATATTCCTCACTTACAGTCTTTCTACACAAATTTTGAGCTGTATAAACCTGAATTCCTAATATTTGAAAGCGAACTCAAGTGAAAACTCACTCTAAACTAGTTGGAGTTGTAAGTATTATCAGTTTTCTGGTCATTACCCAGATTTCCTGTGGTAACCTCCGTGATTGAAAACGGCTGGAAATGTAGTAAGAATCAAGTTCCTTTTATTTCAAGTGTTTCTTATGAGTTATTTATCATTTCTGGAACTATAATTGCGTATTTGAAGAGTTTTACCACAATTACAGAGTGTTCCTACAACTATATACTGGAATCGGCAACATTTTAACTGATTCACACAGAAAACACCAGAGAAATTCGGCTTCCAATTGTAAACATAAACTGTATAGTCTTCACTTAGAATCTTTCTACACAAATTTTGAGCTGTATAAACCTGAATTCCTAAAATTTGAAAGCGACCTCAAGTGAAAACTCACCCTAAAATAGACTGAGTTTTAAGTATTATTAGTTTTCTGGTCATGACCCAGCTTTCCACTGGTAACCTCCGTGATTGAAAACGCCCAGAAATGTAGTAAGAATAAATTTCCTTTCATTTCAAGTGTTTCTTACAAGTTTTTTTTATCATTTCTGGAAACTATAATTGCGTATTTGAAGAGTTTTACCACAATTAGAGATTGTTCCTACAACTATATACTGGAATCGTCAGCATTTTAACTGATTCACACAGAAAACGCCAGAGAAATTCGGCCTCAATTTTAAACATAAACAATATATTGCACACTTACAGTCTTTCTATACAAATTTTGAGCTGTATAAACCTGAAATCCTAATGTTTGAAAGCCAATTCAAGTGAAAACTCTCCCTAAACTAGCCGGAGTTGTAAATATTATCAGTTTTCTGGTCATGACCCAGCTTTCCACTGGTAAACTCCGTGATTGAAAACGGCTGGAAATGTAGTAAGAATAAATTTCCTTTCATTTCAAGTGTTTCTTACAAGTTTTTTATCATTTCTGGAAACTATAATTGCGTATTTGAAGAGTTTTACCACAATTACTGAGTGTTCCTACAACTACATACTGAAATCGTCAGCATTTTAACTGATTCACACAGGAAACACCAGAGAAATTCGGCCTCCAATTGTAAACATAAACAGTATAGTCTTCACGTACAGTCTTTCTACACAACTTTTGAGCTGAATAAACCTGAATTCCTAATATTTGAAAGCGAACTCAAGTGAAAACTCACCCTAAACTAGATGGAGTTGTAAGTATTATCAGTTTTCTGGTCATGACCCAGCTTTCCACTGGTAAACTCCATGATTGAAAACGGCTGGAAATGTAGTAAGAATAAATTTCCTTTCATTTCAAGTGTTTCTTACAAGTTTTTTATCATTTCTGGAGGCTATAATTGCGTATTTGAAGAGTTTTACCACAATTACAGAGTGTTCCTCCAACTATATACTGGAATCGGCAGCATTTTAACTGATTCACACAGAAAACACCAGAGAAATTCGGCTTCCAATTGTAAACATAAACTGTATAGTCTTCACTTAGAATCTTTCTACACAAATTTTGAGCTGTATAAACCTGAATTCCTAAAATCTGAAAGCGAACTCAAGTGAAAACTCACCCTAAAATAGACTGAGTTTTAAGTATTATCAGTTTTCTGGTCATGACCCAGCTTTCCACTGGTAACCTCCGTGATTGACAACGCACAGAAATGTAGTAAGAATAAATTTCCTTTCATTTCAAGTGTTTCTTACATTTTTTTTTATCATTTCTGGAGGCTATAATTGCGTATTTGAAGAGTTTTACCACAATTAGAGAGTGTTCCTACAACTACATACTGGAATCGTCAGCATTTTAACTGATTCACACAGGAAACACCAGAGAAATTCGGCCTCCAATTGTAAACATAAACAGTATAGTCTTCACGTACAGTCTTTCTACACAACTTTTGAGCTGAATAAACCTGAATTCCTAATATTTGAAAGCGAACTCAAGTGAAAACTCACCGTAAACTAGATGGAGTTGTAAGTATTATCAGTTTTCTGGTCATGACCCAGCTTTCCACTGGTAAACTCCGTGATTGAAAACGGCTGGAAATGTAGTAAGAATAAATTTCCTTTCATTTCAAGTGTTTCTTACAAGTTTTTTATCATTTCTGGAAGCTATAATTGAGTATTTGAAGAGTTTTACCACAATTAGAGAGTGTTCCTACAACTATATACTGGAATCGGCAGCATTTTAACTGATTCTCACAGAAAACACCAGAGAAATTCTTCTTCCAATTGTAAACATAAACTGTATAGTCTTCACTTAGAATCTTTCTACACAAATTTTGAGCTGTATAAACCTGAATTCCTAAAATTTGAAAGGGAACTCAAGTGAAAACTCACCCTAAAATAGACTGAATTTAAGTATTATCAGTTTTCTGGTCATGACCCAGCTTTCCACTGGTAACCTCCGTGATTGAAAACGCCCATAAATGTAGTAAGAATAAATTTCCTTTCATTTCAAGTGTTTCTTACAAGTTTTTTTTATCATTTCTGGAAACTATAATTGCGTATTTGAAGAGTTTTACCACAATTAGAGAGTGTTCCTACAACTATCTACTGGAAACGTTAGCATTTTAACTGATTCACAAGGAAACGCCAGAAAAATTAGGCCTCAATTTTAAACATAAACAGTATATTGCACACTTACAGTTTTTCTATACAAATTTTGAGCTGTATAAACCTGAAATCCTAATGTTTGAAAGCCAATTCAAGTGAAAACTCTCCCTAAACTAGCCGGAGTTGTAAATATTATCAGTTTTCTGGCTATGTCCCACCTTTCCACTAGTAACCTCAGTGATTGAAAACGGCTGGAAATGTAGTAAGAATCTATTTGCTTTTATTTCAAGTGTTTCTTATAAGTTTTTTATCATTACTAAAAACAATAATTGCGTATTTGAAGAGTTTTACCAGTATTAGAGAGTGTTCCTACAACTATATACTGGAATCGTCAGCATTTTAACTGATTCACACAGAAAACGCCAGAGAAATTCGGCCTCCAATTGTAAACATAAACAGTATAGTCCTCACTTACGGTCTTTCTACACAAATTTTGAGCTGTATAAACCTGAATTCCTAATATTTGAAAGTGAACTCAAGTGAAAACTCACTCTAAACTAGTTGGAGTTGTAAGTATTATCAGTTTTCTGGTCATTACCCAGATTTCCTGTGGTAACCTCCATGATTGAAAACGGCTGGAAATGTAGTAAGAATCAAGTTCCTTTTATTTCAAGTGTTTCTTACGAGTTTTTTATCATTTCTGGAAACTATAATTGCGTATTTGAAGAGTTTTACCACAATTACAGAGTGTTCCTACAACTACATACTGAAATCGTCAGCATTTTAACTGATTCACACAGGAAACACCAGAGAAATTCGGCCTCCAATTGTAAACATAAACAGTATAGTCTTCACGTACAGTCTTTCTACACAAATTTTCAGCTGAATAAACCTGAATTCCTACTATTTGAAAGCGAACTCAAGTGAAAACTCACCCTAAACTAGACGGAGTTGTAAGTATTATCAGTTTTCTGGTCATGACCCAGCTTTCCACTGGTAAACTCTGTGATTGAAAACGGCTGGAAATGTAGTAAGAATAAATTTCCTTTCATTTCACGTGTTTCTTACAAGTTTTTTTATCATTTCTGGAAGCTATAATTGCGTATTTGAAGAGTTTTACCACAATTAGAGTGTGTTCCTACAACTATATACTGGAATCGGCAGCATTTTAACTGATTCACACAGAAAACACCAGAGAAATTCGGCTTCCAATTGTAAACATAAACTGTATAGTCTTCACTTAGAATCTTTCTACACAAATTTTGAGCTGTATAAACCTGAATTCCTAAAATTTGAAAGCGAACTCAAGTGAAAACTCACCCTAAAATAGACTGAATTTAAGTATTATCAGTTTTCTGGTCATGACCCAGCTTTCCACTGGTAACCTCCGTGATTGAAAACGCCCATAAATGTAGTAAGAATAAATTTCCTTTCATTTCAAGTGTTTCTTACAAGTTTTTTTTATCATTTCTGGAAACTATAATTGCGTATTTGAAGAGTTTTACCACAATTAGAGAGTGTTCCTACAACTATCTACTGGAAACGTTAGCATTTTAACTGATTCACACAGAAAACGCCAGAAAAATTAGGCCTCAATTTTAAACATAAACAGTATATTGCACACTTACAGTTTTTCTATACAAATTTTGAGCTGTATAAACCTGAAATCCTAATGTTTGAAAGCCAAATCAAGTGAAAACTCTCCCTAAACTAGCCGGAGTTGTAAATATTATCAGTTTTCTGGCTATGTCCCACCTTTCCACTAGTAACCTCAGTGATTGAAAACGGCTGGAAATGTAGTAAGAATCTATTTGCTTTTATTTCAAGTGTTTCTTATAAGTTTTTTATCATTACTGGAAACAATAATTGCGTATTTGCAGAGTTTTACCAGAATTAGAGAGTGTTCCTACAACTATATACTGGAATCGTCAGCATTTTAACTGATTCACACAGAAAACGCCAGAGAAATTCGGCCTCCAATTGTAAACATAAACAGTATAGTACTCACTTACAGTCTTTCTACACAAATTTTGAGCTGTATAAACCTGAATTCCTAATATTTGAAAGTGAACTCAAGTGAAAACTCACTCTAAACTAGTTGGAGTTGTAAGTATTATCAGTTTTCTGGTCATTACCCAGATTTCCTGTGGTAACCTCCATGATTGAAAACGGCTGGAATTGTAGTAAGAATCAAGTTCCTTTTATTTCAAGTGTTTCTTACGAGTTATTTATCATTTTTGGAAACTATAATTGCGTATTGGAAGAGTTTTAACACAATTACAGAGTGTTCCTACAACTACATACTGGAATCGTCAGCATTTTAACTGATTCACACAGGAAACACCAGAGAAATTCGGCCTCCAATTGTAAACATAAACAGTATAGTCTTCACGTACAGTCTTTCTACACAAATTTTCAGCTGAATAAACCTGAATTCCTACTATTTGAAAGCGAACTCAAGTGAAAACTCACCCTAAACTAGACGGAGTTGTAAGTATTATCAGTTTTCTGGTCATGACCCAGCTTTCCACTGGTAAACTCCGTGATTGAAAACGGCTGGAAATGTAGTAAGAATAAATTTCCTTTCATTTCAAGTGTTTCTTACAAGTTTTTTATCATTCCTGGAAGCTATAATTGCGTATTTGAAGAGTTTTACCACAATTAGAGTGTGTTCCTACAACTATATACTGGAATCGGCAGCATTTTAACTGATTCACACAGAAAACACCAGAGATATTCTTCTTCCAATTGTAAACATAAACTGTATAGTCTTCACTTAGAATATTTCTACACAAATTTTGAGCTGTATAAACCTGAATTCCTAAAATTTGAAAGCGAACTCAAGTGAAAACTCACCCTAAAATAGACTGAATTTAAGTATTATCAGTTTTCTGGTCATGACCCAGCTTTCCACTGGTAACCTCCGTGATTGAAAACGCCCATAAATGTAGTAAGAATAAATTTCCTTTCATTTCAAGTGTTTCTTACAAGTTTTTTTTATCATTTCTGGAAACTATAATTGCGTATTTGAAGAGTTTTACCACAATTAGAGAGTGTTCCTACAACTATCTACTGGAAACGTTAGCATTTTAACTGATTCACACAGAAAACGCCAGAAAAATTAGGCCTCAATTTTAAACATAAACAGTATATTGCACACTTACAGTTTTTCTATACAAATTTTGAGCTGTATAAACCTGAAATCCTAATGTTTGAAAGGCAAATCAAGTGAAAACTCTCCCTAAACTAGCCGGAGTTGTAAATATTATCAGTTTTCTGGCTATGTCCCACCTTTCCACTAGTAACCTCAGTGATTGAAAACGGCTGGAAATGTAGTAAGAATCTATTTGCTTTTATTTCAAGTGTTTCTTATAAGTTTTTTATCATTACTAAAAACAATAATTGCGTATTTGAAGAGTTTTACCAGAATTAGAGAGTGTTCCTACAACTATATACTGGAATCGTCAGCATTTTAACTGATTCACACAGAAAACGCCAGAGAAATTCGGCCTCCAATTGTAAACATAAACAGTATAGTCCTCACTTACAGTCTTTCTACACAAATTTTGAGCTGTATAAACCTGAATTCCTAATATTTGAAAGTGAACTCAAGTGAAAACTCACTCTAAACTAGTTGGAGTTGTAAGTATTATCAGTTTTCTGGTCATTACCCAGATTTCCTGTGGTAACCTCCATGATTGAAAACGGCTGGAAATGTAGTAAGAATCAAGTTCCTTTTATTTCAAGTGTTTCTTACGAGTTTTTTTATCATTTCTGGAAACTATAATTGCGTATTTGAAGAGTTTTACCACAATTACAGAGTGTTCCTACAACTACATACTGAAATCGTCAGCATTTTAACTGATTCACACAGGAAACACCAGAGAAATTCGGCCTCCAATTGTAAACATAAACAGTATAGTCTTCACGTACAGTCTTTCTACACAACTTTTGAGCTGAATAAACCTGAATTCCTAATATTTGAAAGCGAACTCATGTGAAAACTCACCCTAAACTAGACGGAGTTGTAAGTATTATCAGTTTTCTGGTCATGACCCAGCTTTCCACTGGTAAACTCCGTGATTGAAAACGGCTGGAAATGTAGTAAGAATAAATTTCCTTTCATTTCAAGTGTTTCTTACAAGTTTTTTATCATTTCTGAAAGCTATAATTGCGTATTTGAAGAGTTTTACCACAATAAGAGTATGTTCCTACAACTATATACTGGAATCGGCAGCATTTTAACTGATTCACACAGAAAACACCAGAGAAATTCGGTTTCCAATTGTAAACATAAACTGTATAGTCTTCACTTAGAATCTTTCTACACAAATTTTGAGCTGTATAAACCTGAATTCCTAAAATTTGAAAGCGAACTCAAGTGAAAACTCACCCTAAAATAGACTGAATTTAAGTATTATCAGTTTTCTGGTCATGACCCAGCTTTCCACTGGTAACCTCCGTGATTGAAAACGCCCATAAATGTAGTAAGAATAAATTTCCTTTCATTTCAAGTGTTTCTTACAAGTTTTTTTTATCATTTCTGGAAACTGTAATTGCGTATTTGAAGAGTTTTACCACAATTAGAGAGTGTTCCTACAACTATCTACTGGAAACGTTAGCATTTTAACAGATTCACACAGAAAACGCCAGAAAAATTAGGCCTCAATTTTAAACATAAACAGTATATTGCACACTTACAGTTTTTCTATACAAATTTTGAGCTGTATAAACCTGAAATCCTAATGTTTGAAAGCCAAATCAAGTGAAAACTCTCCCTAAACTAGCCGGAGTTGTAAATATTATCAGTTTTCTGGCTATGTCCCACCTTTCCACTAGTAACCTCAGTGATTGAAAACGGCTGGAAATGTAGTAAGAATCTATTTGCTTTTATTTCAAGTGTTTCTTATAAGTTTTTTATCATTACTGGAAACAATAATTGCGTATTTGCAGAGTTTTACCAGAATTAGAGAGTGTTCCTACAACTATATACTGGAATCGTCAGCATTTTAACTGATTCACACAGAAAACGCCAGAGAAATTCGGCCTCCAATTGTAAACATAAACAGTATAGTCCTCACTTACAGTCTTTCTACACAAATTTTGAGCTGTATAAACCTGAATTCCTAATATTTGAAAGTGAACTCAAGTGAAAACTCACTCTAAACTAGTTGGAGTTGTAAGTATTATCAGTTTTCTGGTCATTACCCAGATTTCCTGTGGTAACCTCCATGATTGAAAACGGCTGGAATTGTAGTAAGAATCAAGTTCCTTTTATTTCAAGTGTTTCTTACGAGTTATTTATCATTTTTGGAAACTATAATTGCGTATTGGAAGAGTTTTAACACAATTACAGAGTGTTCCTACAACTACATACTGGAATCGTCAGCATTTTAACTGATTCACACAGGAAACACCAGAGAAATTCGGCCTCCAATTGTAAACATAAACAGTATAGTCTTCACGTACAGTCTTTCTACACAAATTTTCAGCTGAATAAACCTGAATTCCTACTATTTGAAAGCGAACTCAAGTGAAAACTCACCCTAAACTAGACGGAGTTGTAAGTATTATCAGTTTTCTGGTCATGACCCAGCTTTCCACTGGTAAACTCCGTGATTGAAAACGGCTGGAAATGTAGTAAGAATAAATTTCCTTTCATTTCAAGTGTTTCTTACAAGTTTTTTATCATTTCTGGAAGCTATAATTGCGTATTTGAAGAGTTTTACCACAATTAGAGTGTGTTCCTACAACTATATACTGGAATCGGCAGCATTTTAATTGATTCACACAGAAAACACCAGAGATATTCTTCTTCCAATTGTAAACATAAACTGTATAGTCTTCACTTAGAATCTTTCTACACAAATTTTGAGCTGTATAAACCTGAATTCCTAAAATTTGAAAGCGAACTCAAGTGAAAACTCACCCTAAAATAGACTGAATTTAAGTATTATCAGTTTTCTGGTCATGACCCAGCTTTCCACTGGTAACCTCCGTGATTGAAAACGCCCATAAATGTAGTAAGAATAAATTTCCTTTCATTTCAAGTGTTTCTTACAAGTTTTTTTTATCATTTCTGGAAACTATAATTGCGTATTTGAAGAGTTTTACCACAATTAGAGAGTGTTCCTACAACTATCTACTGGAAACGTTAGCATTTTAACTGATTCACACAGAAAACGCCAGAAAAATTAGGCCTCAATTTTAAACATAAACAGTATATTGCACACTTACAGTTTTTCTATACAAATTTTGAGCTGTATAAACCTGAAATCCTAATGTTTGAAAGCCAAATCAAGTGAAAACTCTCCCTAAACTAGCCGGAGGTGTAAATATTATCAGTTTTCTGGCTATGTCCCACCTTTCCACTAGTAACCTCAGTGATTGAAAACGGCTGGAAATGTAGTAAGAATCTATTTGCTTTTATTTCAAGTGTTTCTTATAAGTTTTTTATCATTACTGGAAACAATAATTGCGTATTTGCAGAGTTTTACCAGAATTAGAGAGTGTTCCTACAACTATATACTGGAATCGTCAGCATTTTAACTGATTCACACAGAAAACGCCAGAGAAATTCGGCCTCCAATTGTAAACATAAACAGTATAGTCCTCACTTACAGTCTTTCTACACAAATTTTGAGCTGTATAAACCTGAATTCCTACTATTTGAAAGCGAACTCAAGTGAAAACTCACCCTAAACTAGACGGAGTTGTAAGTATTATCAGTTTTCTGGTCATGACCCAGCTTTCCACTGGTAAACTCCGTGATTGAAAACGGCTGGAAATGTAGTAAGAATCAAGTTCCTTTTATTTCAAGTGTTTCTTACGAGTTTTTTATCATTTCTGGAAACTATAATTGCGTATTTGAAGAGTTTTACCACAATTACAGAGTGTTCCTACAACTACATACTGAAATCGTCAGCATTTTAACTGATTCACACAGGAAACACCAGAGAAATTCGGCCTCCTATTGTAAACATAAACAGTATAGTCTTCACGTACAGTCTTTCTACACAACTTTTGAGCTGAATAAACCTGAATTCCTAATATTTGAAAGCGAACTCATGTGAAAACTCACCCTAAACTAGACGGAGTTGTAAGTATTATCAGTTTTCTGGTCATGACCCAGCTTTCCACTGGTAAACTCCGTGATTGAAAACGGCTGGAAATGTAATAAGAATAAATTTCCTTTCATTTCAAGTGTTTCTTACAAGTTTTTTATCATTTCTGAAAGCTATAATTGCGTATTTGAAGAGTTTTACCACAATTAGAGTGTGTTCCTACAACTATATACTGGAATCAGCAGAATTTTAACTGATTCACAAAGAAAACAACAGAGAAATTCGGCTTCCAATTGTAAACATAAACTGTATAGTCTTCACTTAGAATCTTTCTACACAAATTTTGAGCTGTATAAACCTGAATTCCTAAAATTTGAAAGCGAACTCAAGTGAAAACTCACCCTAAAATAGACTGAATTTAAGTATTATCAGTTTTCTGGTCATGACCCAGCTTTCCACTGGTAACCTCTGTGATTGAAAACGCCCATAAATGTAGTAAGAATAAATTTCCTTTCATTTCAAGTGTTTCTTACATTTTTTTTTTATCATTTCTGGAAACTATAATTGCGTATTTGAAGAGTTTTACCACAATTAGAGAGTGTTCCTACAACTATATACTGGAATCGTTAGCATTTTAACTGATTCACACAGAAAACGCCAGAAAAATTAGGCCTCAATTTTAAACATAAACAGTATATTGCACACTTACAGTTTTTCTATACAAATTTTGAGCTGTATAAACCTGAAATCCTAATGTTTGAAAGCCAATTCAAGTGAAAACTGTCCCTAAACTAGCCGGAGTTGTAAATATTATCAGTTTTCTGGCTATGTGCCACCTTTCCACTGGTAACCTCCGTGATTGAAAACGGCTGGAAATGTAGTAAGAATCTATTTGCTTTTATTTCAAGTGTTTCTTATAAGTTTTTTATCATTACTGGAAACAATAATTGCGTATTTGAAGAGTTTTACCACAATTAGAGAGTGTTCCTACAACTATATACTGGAATCGTCAGCATTTTAACTGATTCACACAGAAAACGCCAGAGAAATTCGGCCTCCAATTGTAAACATAAACAGTATAGTCCTCACTTACAGTCTTTCTACACAAATTTTGAGCTGTATAAACCTGAATTCCTACTATTTGAAAGCGAACTCAAGTGAAAACTCACCCTAAACTAGACGGAGTTGTAAGTATTATCAGTTTTCTGGTCATGACCCAGCTTTCCACTGGTAAACTCCGTGATTGAAAACGGCTGGAAATGAAGTAAGAATCAAGTTCCTTTTATTTCAAGTGTTTCTTACGAGTTTTTTATCATTTCTGGAAACTATAATTGCGTATTTGAAGAGTTTTACCACAATTACAGAGTGTTCCTACAACTACATACTGAAATCGTCAGCATTTTAACTGATTCACACAGGAAACACCAGAGAAATTCGGCCTCCTATTGTAAACATAAACAGTATAGTCTTCACGTACAGTCTTTCTACACAACTTTTGAGCTGAATAAACCTGAATTCCTAATATTTGAAAGCGAACTCATGTGAAAACTCACCCTAAACTAGACGGAGTTGTAAGTATTATCAGTTTTCTGGTCATGACCCAGCTTTCCACTGGTAAACTCCGTGATTGAAAACGGCTGGAAATGTAGTAAGAATAAATTTCCTTTCATTTCAAGTGTTTCTTACAAGTTTTTTATCATTTCTGAAAGCTATAATTGCGTATTTGAAGAGTTTTACCACAATTAGAGTGTGTTCCTACAACTATATACTGGAATCAGCAGCATTTTAACTGATTCACACAGAAAACAACAGAGAAATTCGGCTTCCAATTGTAAACATAAACTGTATAGTCTTCACTTAGAATCTTTCTACACAAATTTTGAGCTGTATAAACCTGAATTCCTAAAATTTGAAAGCGAACTCAAGTGAAAACTCACCCTAAAATAGACTGAATTTAAGTATTATCAGTTTTCTGGTCATGACCCAGCTTTCCACTGGTAACCTCCGTGATTGAAAACGCCCATAAATGTAGTAAGAATAAATTTCCTTTCATTTCAAGTGTTTCTTACAAGTTTTTTTTATCATTTCTGGAAACTATAATTGCGTATTTGAAGAGTTTTACCACAATTAGAGAGTGTTCCTACAACTATCTACTGGAAACGTTAGCATTTTAACTGATTCACACAGAAAACGCCAGAAAAATTAGGCCTCAATTTTAAACATAAACAGTATATTGCACACTTACAGTTTTTCTATACAAATTTTGAGCTGTATAAACCTGAAATCCTAATGTTTGAAAGCCAAATCAAGTGAAAACTCTCCCTAAACTAGCCGGAGTTGTAAATATTATCAGTTTTCTGGCTATGTCCCACCTTTCCACTAGTAACCTCAGTGATTGAAAACGGCTGGAAATGTAGTAAGAATCTATTTGCTTTTATTTCAAGTGTTTCTTATAAGTTTTTTATCATTACTGGAAACAATAATTGCGTATTTGCAGAGTTTTACCAGAATTAGAGAGTGTTCCTACAACTATATACTGGAATCGTCAGCATTTTAACTGATTCACACAGAAAACGCCAGAGAAATTCGGCCTCCAATTGTAAACATAAACAGTATAGTCCTCACTTACAGTCTTTCTACACAAATTTTGAGCTGTATAAACCTGAATTCCTAATATTTGAAAGTGAACTCAAGTGAAAACTCACTCTAAACTAGTTGGAGTTGTAAGTATTATCAGTTTTCTGGTCATTACCCAGATTTCCTGTGGTAACCTCCATGATTGAAAACGGCTGGAATTGTAGTAAGAATCAAGTTCCTTTTATTTCAAGTGTTTCTTACGAGTTATTTATCATTTTTGGAAACTATAATTGCGTATTGGAAGAGTTTTAACACAATTACAGAGTGTTCCTACAACTACATACTGGAATCGTCAGCATTTTAACTGATTCACACAGGAAACACCAGAGAAATTCGGCCTCCAATTGTAAACATAAACAGTATAGTCTTCACGTACAGTCTTTCTACACAAATTTTCAGCTGAATAAACCTGAATTCCTACTATTTGAAAGCGAACTCAAGTGAAAACTCACCCTAAACTAGACGGAGTTGTAAGTATTATCAGTTTTCTGGTCATGACCCAGCTTTCCACTGGTAAACTCCGTGATTGAAAACGGCTGGAAATGTAGTAAGAATAAATTTCCTTTCATTTCAAGTGTTTCTTACAAGTTTTTTATCATTTCTGGAAGCTATAATTGCGTATTTGAAGAGTTTTACCACAATTAGAGTGTGTTCCTACAACTATATACTGGAATCGGCAGCATTTTAACTGATTCACACAGAAAACACCAGAGATATTCTTCTTCCAATTGTAAACATAAACTGTATAGTCTTCACTTAGAATCTTTCTACACAAATTTTGAGCTGTATAAACCTGAATTCCTAAAATTTGAAAGCGAACTCAAGTGAAAACTCACCCTAAAATAGACTGAATTTAAGTATTATCAGTTTTCTGGTCATGACCCAGCTTTCCACTGGTAACCTCCGTGATTGAAAACTCCCATAAATGTAGTAAGAATAAATTTCCTTTCATTTCAAGTGTTTCTTACAAGTTTTTTTTATCATTTCTGGAAACTATAATTGCGTATTTGAAGAGTTTTACCACAATTAGAGAGTGTTCCTACAACTATCTACTGGAAACGTTAGCATTTTAACTGATTCACACAGAAAACGCCAGAAAAATTAGGCCTCAATTTTAAACATAAACAGTATATTGCACACTTACAGTTTTTCTATACAAATTTTGAGCTGTATAAACCTGAAATCCTAATGTTTGAAAGCCAAATCAAGTGAAAACTCTCCCTAAACTAGCCGGAGTTGTAAATATTATCAGTTTTCTGGCTATGTCCCACCTTTCCACTAGTAACCTCAGTGATTGAAAACGGCTGGAAATGTAGTAAGAATCTATTTGCTTTTATTTCAAGTGTTTCTTATAAGTTTTTTATCATTACTGGAAACAATAATTGCGTATTTGCAGAGTTTTACCAAAATTAGAGAGTGTTCCTCCAACTATATACTGGAATCGTCAGCATTTTAACTGATTCACACAGAAAACGCCAGAGAAATTCGGCCTCCAATTGTAAACATAAACAGTATAGTCCTCACTTACAGTCTTTCTACACAAATTTTGAGCTGTATAAACCTGAATTCCTACTATTTGAAAGCGAACTCAAGTGAAAACTCACCCTAAACTAGACGGAGTTGTAAGTATTATCAGTTTTCTGGTCATGACCCAGCTTTCCACTGGTAAACTCCGTGATTGAAAACGGCTGGAAATGTAGTAAGAATCAAGTTCCTTTTATTTCAAGTGTTTCTTACGAGTTTTTTATCATTTCTGGAAACTATAATTGCGTATTTGAAGAGTTTTACCACAATTACAGAGTGTTCCTACAACTACATACTGAAATCGTCAGCATTTTAACTGATTCACACAGGAAACACCAGAGAAATTCGGCCTCCTATTGTAAACATAAACAGTATAGTCTTCACGTACAGTCTTTCTACACAACTTTTGAGCTGAATAAACCTGAATTCCTAATATTTGAAAGCGAACTCATGTGAAAACTCACCCTAAACTAGACGGAGTTGTAAGTATTATCAGTTTTCTGGTCATGACCCAGCTTTCCACTGGTAAACTCCGTGATTGAAAACGGCTGGAAATGTAGTAAGAATAAATTTCCTTTCATTTCAAGTGTTTCTTACAAGTTTTTTATCATTTCTGAAAGCTATAATTGCGTATTTGAAGAGTTTTACCACAATTAGAGTGTGTTCCTACAACTATATACTGGAATCAGCACCATTTTAACTGATTCACAAAGAAAACAACAGAGAAATTCGGCTTCCAATTGTAAACATAAACTGTATAGTCTTCACTTAGAATCTTTCTACACAAATTTTGAGCTGTATAAACCTGAATTCCTAAAATTTGAAAGCGAACTCAAGTGAAAACTCACCCTAAAATAGACTGAATTTAAGTATTATCAGTTTTCTGGTCATGACCCAGCTTTCCACTGGTAACCTCCGTGATTGAAAACGCCCATAAATGTAGTAAGAATAAATTTCCTTTCATTTCAAGTGTTTCTTACAAGTTTTTTTTATCATTTCTGGAAACTATAATTGCGTATTTGAAGAGTTTTACCACAATTAGAGAGTGTTCCTACAACTATATACTGGAATCGTTAGCATTTTAACTGATTCACACAGAAAACGCCAGAAAAATTAGGCCTCAATTTTAAACATAAACAGTATATTGCACACTTACAGTTTTTCTATACAAATTTTGAGCTGTATAAACCTGAAATCCTAATGTTTGAAAGCCAATTCAAGTGAAAACTGTCCCTAAACTAGCCGGAGTTGTAAATATTATCAGTTTTCTGGCTATGTGCCACCTTTCCACTGGTAACCTCCGTGATTGAAAACGGCTGGAAATGTAGTAAGAATCTATTTGCTTTTATTTCAAGTGTTTCTTATAAGTTTTTTATCATTACTGGAAACAATAATTGCGTATTTGAAGAGTTTTACCACAATTAGAGAGTGTTCCTACAACTATATACTGGAATCGTCAGCATTTTAACTGATTCACACAGAAAACGCCAGAGAAATTCGGCCTCCAATTGTAAACATAAACAGTATAGTCCTCACTTACAGTCTTTCTACACAAATTTTGAGCTGTATAAACCTGAATTCCTACTATTTGAAAGCGAACTCAAGTGAAAACTCACCCTAAACTAGACGGAGTTGTAAGTATTATCAGTTTTCTGGTCATGACCCAGCTTTCCACTGGTAAACTCCGTGATTGAAAACGGCTGGAAATGAAGTAAGAATCAAGTTCCTTTTATTTCAAGTGTTTCTTACGAGTTTTTTATCATTTCTGGAAACTATAATTGCGTATTTGAAGAGTTTTACCACAATTACAGAGTGTTCCTTCAACTACATACTGAAATCGTCAGCATTTTAACTGATTCACACAGGAAACACCAGAGAAATTCGGCCTCCTATTGTAAACATAAACAGTATAGTCTTCACGTACAGTCTTTCTACACAACTTTTGAGCTGAATAAACCTGAATTCCTAATATTTGAAAGCGAACTCATGTGAAAACTCACCCTAAACTAGACGGAGTTGTAAGTATTATCAGTTTTCTGGTCATGACCCAGCTTTCCACTGGTAAACTCCGTGATTGAAAACGGCTGGAAATGTAGTAAGAATAAATTTCCTTTCATTTCAAGTGTTTCTTACAAGTTTTTTATCATTTCTGAAAGCTATAATTGCGTATTTGAAGAGTTTTACCACAATTAGAGTGTGTTCCTACAACTATATACTGGAATCAGCAGCATTTTAACTGATTCACACAGAAAACAACAGAGAAATTCGGCTTCCAATTGTAAACATAAACTGTATAGTCTTCACTTAGAATCTTTCTACACAAATTTTGAGCTGTATAAACCTGAATTCCTAAAATTTGAAAGCGAACTCAAGTGAAAACTCACCCTAAAATAGACTGAATTTAAGTATTATCAGTTTTCTGGTCATGACCCAGCTTTCCACTGGTAACCTCTGTGATTGAAAACGCCCATAAATGTAGTAAGAATAAATTTCCTTTCATTTCAAGTGTTTCTTACAAGTTTTTTTTATCATTTCTGGAAACTATAATTGCGTATTTGAAGAGTTTTACCACAATTAGAGAGTGTTCCTACAACTATATACTGGAATCGTTAGCATTTTAACTGATTCACACAGAAAACGCCAGAAAAATTAGGCCTCAATTTTAAACATAAACAGTATATTGCACACTTACAGTTTTTCTATACAAATTTTGAGCTGTATAAACCTGAAATCCTAATGTTTGAAAGCCAATTCAAGTGAAAACTGTCCCTAAACTAGCCGGAGTTGTAAATATTATCAGTTTTCTGGCTATGTGCCACCTTTCCACTGGTAACCTCCGTGATTGAAAACGGCTGGAAATGTAGTAAGAATCTATTTGCTTTTATTTCAAGTGTTTCTTATAAGTTTTTTATCATTACTGGAAACAATAATTGCGTATTTGAAGAGTTTTACCACAATTAGAGAGTGTTCCTACAACTATATACTGGAATCGTCAGCATTTTAACTGATTCACACAGAAAACGCCAGAGAAATTCGGCCTCCAATTGTAAACATAAACAGTATAGTCCTCACTTACAGTCTTTCTACACAAATTTTGAGCTGTATAAACCTGAATTCCTAATATTTGAAAGTGAACTCAAGTGAAAACTCACTCTAAACTAGTTGGAGTCGTAAGTATTATCAGTTTTCTGGTCATTACCCAGATTTCCTGTGGTAACCTCCATGATTGAAAACGGCTGGAAATGTAGTAAGAATCAAGTTCCTTTTATTTCAAGTGTTTCTTACGAGTTTTTTATCATTTCTGGAAACTATAATTGCGTATTTGAAGAGTTTTACCACAATTACAGAGTGTTCCTACAACTACATACTGAAATCGTCAGCATTTTAACTGATTCACACAGGAAACACCAGAGAAATTCGGCCTCCAATTGTAAACATAAACAGTATAGTCTTCACGTACAGTCTTTCTACACAACTTTTGAGCTGAATAAACCTGAATTCCTAATATTTGAAAGCGAACTCATGTGAAAACTCACCCTAAACTAGACGGAGTTGTAAGTATTATCAGTTTTCTGGTCATGACCCAGCTTTCCACTGGTAAACTCCGTGATTGAAAACGGCTGGAAATGTAGTAAGAATAAATTTTCCTTTCATTTCAAGTGTTTCTTACAAGTTTTTTATCATTTCTGAAAGCTATAATTGCGTATTTGAAGAGTTTTACCACAATTAGAGTGTGTTCCTACAACTATATACTGGAATCGGCAGCATTTTAACTGATTCACACAGAAAACACCAGAGAAATTCGGCTTCTAATTGTAAACATAAACTGTATATTCTTCACTTAGAATCTTTCTACACAAATTATGAGCTGTATAAACCTGAATTCCTAAAATTTGAAAGCGAACTCAAGTGAAAACTCACCCTAAAATAGACTGAATTTAAGTATTATCAGTTTTCTGGTCATGACCCAGCTTTCCACTGGTAACCTCCGTGATTGAAAACGCCCATAAATGTAGTAAGAATAAATTTCCTTTCATTTCAAGTGTTTCTTACAAGTTTTTTTTATCATTTCTGGAAACTATAATTGCGTATTTGAAGAGTTTTACCACAATTAGAGAGTGTTCCTACAACTATCTACTGGAAACGTTAGCATTTTAACTGATTCACACAGAAAACGCCAGAAAAATTAGGCCTCAATTTTAAACATAAACAGTATATTGCACACTTACAGTTTTTCTATACAAATTTTGAGCTGTATAAACCTGAAATCCTAATGTTTGAAAGCTAATTCAAGTGAAAACTCTCCCTAAACTAGCCGGAGTTGTAAATATTATCAGTTTTCTGGCTATGTCCCACCTTTCCACTAGTAACCTCAGTGATTGAAAACGGCTGGAAATGTAGTAAGAATCTATTTGCTTTTATTTCAAGTGTTTCTTATAAGTTTTTTTATCATTACTGGAAACAATAATTGCGTATTTGAAGAGTTTTACCACAATTAGAGAGTGTTCCTACAACTATATACTGGAATCGTCAGCATTTTAACTGATTCACACAGAAAACGCCAGAGAAATTCGGCCTCAAATTGTAAACATAAACAGTATAGTCCTCACTTACAGTCTTTCTACACGAATTTTGAGCTGTATAAACCTGAATTCCTACTATTTGAAAGCGAACTCAAGTGAAAACTCACCCTAAAATAGACTGAGTTTTAAGTATTATCAGTTTTCTGGTCATGACCCAGCTTTCCACTGGTAACCTCCGTGATTGAAAACGCCCATAAATGTAGTAAGAATCAAGTTCCTTTTATTTCAAGTGTTTCTTACGAGTTATTTATCATTTCTGGAAACTATAATTGCGTATTTGAAGAGTTTTACCATAATTAGAGAGTGTTCCTACAACTATATACTGGAATCGTCAGCATTTTAACTGATTCACACAGAAAACGCCAGAGAAATTCGGCCTCTATTTTAAACATAAATAGTATATTGCACACTTACAGTCTTTCTATACAAATTTTGAGCTGTATAAACCTGAAATCCTAATATTTGAAAGCCAATTCATGTGAAAACTCTCCCTAAACTATCCGGAGTTGTAAATATTATCAGTTTTCTGGCTATGTCCCACCTTTCCACTGGTAACCTCCGTGATTGAAAACGGCTGGAAATGTAGTAAGAATCTATTTGCTTTTATTGCAAGTGTTTCTTATAAGTTTTTTATCATTACTGGCAACAATAATTACGTATTTGAAGAGTTTTACCACAATTAGAGAGTGTTCCTACAACTATATACTGGAATCGTCAGCATTTTAACTGATTCACACAGAAAACGCCAGAGAAATTCGGCCTCCAATTGTAAACATAAACAGTATAGTCCTCACTTACAGTCTTTCTACACAAATTTTGAGCTGTATATACCTGAATTCCTAATATTTGAAAGTGAACTCAAGTGAAAACTCACTCTAAACTAGTTGGAGTTGTAAGTATTATCAGTTTTCTGGTCATTACCAGATTTCCTGTGGTAACCTCCGTGATTGAAAACGGCTGGAAATGTAGTAAGAATCAAGTTCCTTTTATTTCAAGTGTTTCTTACGAGTTTTTTATCATTTCTGGGAACTATAATTGCGTATTTGAAGAGTTTTACCACAATTAAAGAGTGTTCCTACAACTACATACTGAAATCGTCAGCATTTTAACTGATTCACACAGGAAACACCAGAGAAATTCGGCATCCAATTGTTAACATAAACAGTATAGTCCTCATTTACAGTCTTTCTAAACAAATTTTGAGCTGTATAAACCTGAATTCCTAATATTTGAAAGCGAACTCAAGTGAAAACTCACCCTAAAATAGACTGAGTTTTAAGTATTGTCAGTTTTCTGGTCATGACCCAGCTTTCCACTGGTAACCTCCGTGATTGAAAACGCCCATAAATGTAGTAAGAATAAATTTCCTTTCATTTCAAGTGTTTTTTACAAGTTTTTTTTATCATTTCTGGAAACTATAATTGCGTATTTGAAGAGTTTTACCACAATTAGAGAGTGTTCCTACAACTATATAATGGAATCGTCAGCATTTTAACTGATTCACACAGAAAACGCCAGAGAAATTAGGCCTCAATTTTAAACATAAACAGTATATTGCACACTTACAGTCTTTGTATACAAATTTTGAGCTGTATAAACCTGAAATCCTAATATTTGAAAGCCAATTCAAGTGAAAACTCTCCCTAAACTAGCCGGAGTTGTAAATATTATCAGTTTTCTGGCTATGTCCCACCTTTCCACTGGTAACCTCCGTGATTGAAAATGGCTGGAAATCTAGTAAGAATCTATTTGCTTTTATTTCAAGTGTTTCTTACAAGTTTCTTTATCATTTCTGGAAAGTATAATTGCGTATTTGAAGAGTTTTACCACAATTAGAGAGTGTTCCTACAACTACATACTGGAATCGTCAGCATTTCAACTGATTCACACAGGAAACACCAGAGAAATTCGGCCTCCAATTGTAAACATAAACAGTATAGTCCTCACTTACAGTCTTTCTACACAAATTTTGAGCTGTATAAACCTGACTTCCTAATATTTGAAAGCGAAATCAAGTGAAAACTCACTCTAAACTAGATGGAGTTGTAAGTACTATCAGTTTTCTGGTCATTACCCAGATTTCCTGTGGTAACCAACGTGATTGAAAACGGCTGGAAATGTAGTAAGAATCAAGTTCCTTTTATTTCAAGTGTTTCTTACGAGTTATTTATCATTTCTGGAAACTATAATTGCGTATTTGAAGAGTTTTACCACAATTAGAGAGTGTTCCTACAACTATATACTGGAATCGTCAGCATTTTAACTGATTCACACAGAAAACGCCAGAGAAATTAGGCCTCAATTTTAAACATAAACAGTATATTGCACACTTACAGTCTTTCTATACAAATTTTGAGCTGTATAAACCTGAAATCCTAATATTTGAAAGCCAATTCAAGTGAAAACTCTCCCTAAACTAGCCGGAGTTGTAAATATTATCAGTTTTCTGGCTATGTCCCACCTTTCCACTGGTAACCTCCGTGATTGAAAACGGCTGGAAATCTAGTAAGAATCTATTTGCTTTTATTTCAAGTGTTTCTTACAAGTTTCTTTATCATTTCTGGAAAGTATAATTGCGTATTTGAAGAGTTTTACCACAATTAGAGAGTGTTCCTACAACTACATACTGGAATCGTCAGCATTTTAACTGATTCACACAGGAAACACCAGAGAAATTCGGCCTCCAATTGTAAACATAAACAGTATAGTCCTCATTTACAGTCTTTCTACACAAATTTTGAGCTGTATAAACCTGAATTCCTAATATTTGAAAGCGAACTCAAGTGAAAACTCACCCTAAAATAGACTGAGTTTTAAGTATTTTCAGTTTTCTGGTCATGACCCAGCTTTCCACTGGTAACCTCCGTGATTGAAAACGCCCATAAATGTAGTAAGAATCAAGTTCCTTTTATTTCAAGTGTTTCTTACGAGTTATTTATCATTTCTGGAAACTATAATTGCGTATTTGAAGAGTTTTACCACAATTACAGAGTCTTCCTACAACTATATACTGGAATCGTCACCATTTTAACTGATTCACACAGAAAACGCCAGAGAAATTAGGCCTCAATTTTAAACATAAATAGTATATTGCACACTTACAGTCTTTCTATACAAATTTTGAGCTGTATAAACCTGAAATCCTAATATTTGAAAGCCAATTCATGTGAAAACTCTCCCTAAACTAGCCGGAGTTTTAAATATTATCAGTTTTCTGGCTATGTCCCACCTTTCCACTGGTAACCTCCGTGATAGAAAACGGCTGGAAATCTAGTAAGAATCTATTTGCTTTATATTTCAAGTGTTTCTTACAAGTTTCTTTATCATTTCTGGAAAGTATAATTGCGTATTTGAAGAGTTTTACCACAATTAGAGAGTGTTCCTACAACTACATACTGGAATCGTCAGCATTTCAACTGATTCACACAGGAAACACCAGAGAAATTCGGCCTCCAATTGTAAACATAAACAGTATAGTCCTCACTTACAGTCTTTCTACACAAATTTTGAGCTGTATAAACCTGACTTCCTAATATTTGAAAGCGAACTCAAGTGAAAACTCACTCTAAACTAGATGGAGTTGTAAGTACTATCAGTTTTCTGGTCATTACCCAGATTTCCTGTGGTAACCAACGTGATTGAAAACGGCTGGAAATGTAGTAAGAATCAAGTTCCTTTTATTTCAAGTGTTTCTTACGAGTTATTTATCATTTCTGGAAACTATAATTGCGTATTTGAAGAGTTTTACCACAATTAGAGAGTGTTCCTACAACTATATACTGGAATCGTCAGCATTTTAACTGATTCACACAGAAAACGCCAGAGAAATTAGGCCTCAATTTTAAACATAAACAGTATATTGCACACTTACAGTCTTTCTATACAAATTTTGAGCTGTATAAACCTGAAATCCTAATATTTGAAAGCCAATTCAAGTGAAAACTCTCCCTAAACTAGCCGGAGTTGTAAATATTATCAGTTTTCTGGCTATGTCCCACCTTTCCACTGGTAACCTCCGTGATTGAAAACGGCTGGAAATCTAGTAAGAATCTATTTGCTTTTATTTCAAGTGTTTCTTACAAGTTTCTTTATCATTTCTGGAAAGTATAATTGCGTATTTGAAGAGTTTTACCACAATTAGAGAGTGTTCCTACAACTACATACTGGAATCGTCAGCATTTTAACTGATTCACACAGGAAACACCAGAGAAATTCGGCCTCCAATTGTAAACATAAACAGTATAGTCCTCATTTACAGTCTTTCTACACAAATTTTGAGCTGTATAAACCTGAATTCCTAATATTTGAAAGCGAACTCAAGTGAAAACTCACCCTAAAATAGACTGAGTTTTAAGTATTTTCAGTTTTCTGGTCATGACCCAGCTTTCCACTGGTAACCTCCGTGATTGAAAACGCCCATAAATGTAGTAAGAATCAAGTTCCTTTTATTTCAAGTGTTTCTTACGAGTTATTTATCATTTCTGGAAACTATAATTGCGTATTTGAAGAGTTTTACCACAATTACAGAGTCTTCCTACAACTATATACTGGAATCGTCAGCATTTTAACTGATTCACACAGAAAACGCCAGAGAAATTAGGCCTCAATTTTAAACATAAATAGTATATTGCACACTTACAGTCTTTCTATACAAATTTTGAGCTGTATAAACCTGAAATCCTAATATTAGAAAGCCAATTCATGTGAAAACTCTCCCTAAACTAGCCGGAGTTTTAAATATTATCAGTTTTCTGGCTATGTCCCACCTTTCCACTGGTAACCTCCGTGATAGAAAACGGCTGGAAATCTAGTAAGAATCTATTTGCTTTATATTTCAAGTGTTTCTTACAAGTTTCTTTATCATTTCTGGAAAGTATAATTGCGTATTTGAAGAGTTTTACCACAATTAGAGAGTGTTCCTACAACTACATACTGGAATCGTCAGCATTTTAACTGATTCACACAGGAAACACCAGAGAAATTCGGCCTCCAATTGTAAACATAAACAGTATATTGCACACTTACAGTCTTCCTACACAAATTTTCAGCTGTATAAACCTGAAATCCTAATATTTGAAAGGCAATTCAAGTGAAAACTCTCCCTAAACTAGCCGGAGTTGTCAATATTGTCAGTTTTCTGGTCATTTCGTAGCTTTACACTGAAAACTTCAGTGATTGAAAACGGCTGGAAATGCAGTATGAATCTATTTCTTTTAATTTCACGTGTTTCCTACGAGTTTTTAATCATTTCTGGAAACTATAATTGCGTATTTGAAAGTTTTACCACAATTAGAGAGTGTTCCTACAACTATATACCTGAATCGTCAGCATTTTAACTGATTCACATAGGAACACCATGGAAATTCGGCCTCCAATTGTAAACATAAACAGTATAGTCCTCACTTACAGTCTTTCAACACAAATTTTGAGCTGCATAAACCTGAATTCCTAATATTTGAATGCAAATTCAAGTGAAAACTCTTCTGAAACTAGCCGGAGTTGTAAGTATTATCAGTTTTCTGGTCATGACCCAGCTTTCCACTGGTGACCTCCGTGATTGAAAACGGCTGGAAATGTAGTAAGAATAAATTTACTTTCCTTTCAAGTGTTTCTTGCAAGTTTTTTATCATTTCTGGAAACTATAATTGCGTATTTGAAGAGTTTTACCACAATTAGAGAGTGTTCCTAAAACTATGTACTGGAATCGGCAGCATTTTAACTGATTCACACAGAAAACGCCAGAGAAATTAGGCCTCAATTTTAAACATAAACAGTATATTGCACACTT
This sequence comes from Myotis daubentonii, assembly GCF_963259705.1. Classification (NCBI taxonomy): domain Eukaryota; kingdom Metazoa; phylum Chordata; class Mammalia; order Chiroptera; family Vespertilionidae; genus Myotis; species Myotis daubentonii. Next base: position 75,789,694 of record NC_081861.1, on the reverse strand, counting down.
ATAGTCTTCCTACACAAATTTTGAGCTGTATAAACCTGAAATCCTAATATTTGAAAGCGAACTCAAGTGAAAACTCTCCCTAGACTAGCCGGAGTTGTAACTATTATCAGTTTTCTGGTCATGTCGTAGCTTTACACTGAAAACCTCCGTGATTGAAAACGGCTGGAAATGCAGTACGAATCTATTTTTTTTAATTTCCCGTGTTTCCTACAAGTTTTTATTCATTTCTCGAAACTATAATTGCGTATATGAAAGTTTTACCACAATTAGAGAGTGTTCCTACAACTACATACTGGAATTGTCAGCATTTTAACTGATTCACACAGGAAACACCAGAGAAATTTGGCTTCCAATTGTAAACATAAACAGTATAGTCTTCACTTACAGTCTTTCTACACAAATTTTGAGCTGTATAAACCTGAATTCCTAATATTTGAAAGCAAACTCAAGTGAAAACTAACCCAAAACTAGACGGAGTTGTAAGTATTATCACTTTTCTGGTAATGACCCAGCTTTCCACTGGTAAACTCCGTGATTGAAAACGGCTGGAAATGTAGTAAGAATCTATTTGCTTTTATTTCAAGTGTTTCTTAGAAGTATTTTTTATCATTTCTGGAAACTATAATTGCGTATTTGAAGAGTTTTACCACAATTAGAGAGTGTTCCTACAACTACATACTGGAATCGTCAGCATTTTAAATGATTCACACAGGAAACACCAGAGAAATTTGGCCTTCAATTGTAAACGTAAACAGTATAGTCCTCACTTACAGACTTTCTACACAAATTTTGAGCTGTATAAACCTCAATTCCTAATATTTGAAAGCCAATTCAAGTGAAAACTCTCCCTAAACTAGACGGAGTTGTAAGTATTATCAGTTTTCTGGTCATGACCCAGCTTTCCACTGGTAACCTCCGTGATTGAAAACGGCTGGAAATGTTGTAAGAATCAATTTCCTTTTATTTCAAGTGTTTCTTACAAGTTTTTTATCATTTCTGGAAACTATAATTGCGTATTTGAAGAGTTTTACCACATTTAGAGAGTGTTCCTACAACTATATACTGGAATCAGCAGCATTGTATCTGATTCACACAGAAAACGCCAGAGAAATTAGGCCTCAATTTTAAACATAAACAGTATAGTGCTCACATACAGTCTTTTTACAGAAATTTTGAGCTGTATAAACCTGAAATCGTAATATTTGAAAGCCAATTCCAGTGAAAACTGTCCCTAAAGTAGCCGGAGTTTAAATTTTAACAGTTTTCTGGTCATGTCCCAGCTTTCAGCTGGTAACCTCCGTGATTGCAAATGGTAGGAAATGTAGTAAGAATCTATTTCCTTTTATTACAAGTGTTTTGTACAAGTTTTTAATCAATTCTGGAAACTAAAATTCCGTATTTGAAGAGTTTTACCACAATTAGAGAGTGTTCCTACAACTATATACTGGAATCGTCACCATTTTAACTGATTCACACAGGAAACACCAGGGAAATTAGGCCTCAATTTTAAACATATCGTCTGCAAATAAGGACAGTTTTACTTCCTCTTTTCCAATTTGGATGCCTTTTATTTCTTCTTCTTGCTGAATTGCAATGGCTAACACTTCCAGTACTATGTTGAACAGGAGTGGTGAGAGGGGGCATCCCTGTCTTGTTCCTGTTCTTAGGGGAAATGCTGTTAGTTTTTGTCCGTTGAGTATGATGTTGGCTGTGGGCCTGTCATATATGGCTTTTATTATGTTGAGGTATGATCCTTCTACTCCCACCTTGCTGAGAGTTTTTATCAAAAATGGGTGTTGAATTTTTCAAATGCTTTTTCTGCATCAATTGATATGACCATGTGGTTTTTTTCTTTCAATTTGTTTATGTGATGTATCACGTTTATTGATTTGCGGATATTGTACCATCCTTGCATCCCTGGGATAAATCCAACTTGGTCATGGTGTATGATCTTTCTGATGTACTGCTGGATCCTATTTGCTAAGATTTTGTTGAGGATTTTGGCATCTATGTTCATGAGGGATATTGGCCTGTAATTCTCTTTCATTGTGTTGTCTTTACCTGGTTTTGGTATTAGGGTGATGCTGGCTTCATAGAATGAGCTTGGAAGTGTTCCTTCCTCTTGAATTTTTTTTAGTAGTCTGAGGAGGATAGGTTTTAGTTCTTCCTTGAATGTTTGGTAAAACTCCCCTGTGAAGCCATCTGGTCCTGGGCTTTTGTTTGATGGAAGCTTTTTGATGACTGCTTCAATTTCTTCCATAGTTATTGGCCTGTTGGGTGATATTATACATACAAAACCCTAGAGATTCCATCAAAAAGCTACTAGACTTAATACATGAATTTGGCAATGTAGCAGGATACAAAATTAACCCCAAGAAATCTGAGGCATTTCTATACACCAATAGTGAACTTTCAGAAAGAGAGATTATAAAAACAATCCCGTTTACCATTGCACCGAAAAAACTAAGCTACCTAGGAATAAACTTAACTAAAGAGGTAAAAGACCTCTACTCAGAAAACTACAGGACGTTGAAAAAAGACATAGAGGAAGACATAAACAGATGGAAGAACATACCGTGTTCATGGATTGGTAGAATCAACATCATTAAAATGTCCATACTACCCAAAGCAATCTATAAATTCAATGCACTTCCCATTAAAGTACCAACAGCATACTTCAGAGATCTAGAACGAACTTTCCAAAAATTCATCTGGAATAAAAGAAGACCCCGAATAGCTGCAGCAATCCTGAAAAAGAACAAAGTAGGTGGGATCTCAATACCAGATATCAAGTTGTATTACAAAGCCACTGTTCTCAAAACTGCCTGGTACTGGCACAAGAATAGGCATATAGATCAATGGAATAGAATAGAGAGCCCAGAAATCGGCCCAAACAAATATGCTCAATTAATATTTGACAAAGGAGGCAAGAATATACAATGGAGCCAAGATAGTCTCTTCAATAAATGGTGTTGGGAAAATTGGACAGATATATGCAAGAAAATGAAACTAGACCACCAACTTACACCATACACAAAAATAAACTCAAAATGGATAAAGGACTTAAATGTACGACAGGATACCATAAAAATTCTAGAAGAATCCAAAGGCAAGAAAATCTCAGACATATGCCGAAGCAATTTCTTCACTGATACAGCTCCTAGGGCACTTGAAACTAAAGAAAAAATGAACAAATGGGACTACATCAAAATAAAAAGCTTCTGCACAGCAAAAGAAACCATCAACAAAACAACGAGAAACCCCACTGTCTGGGAAAACATATTTGCCAATGACATATCTGATAAGGGCCTAATCTCCAAAATTTATAGGGAACTCATACAACTTAACAAAAGGAAGATAAACAATCCAATCAAAAAATGGGCAAAGGACCTAAATAGACACCTTTCAAAAGAGGACATTCAGAAAGCCAAGAGACATACGAAAACATGCTCAAAGTCACTAATCATCCGAGAGATGCAAATCAAAACAGCAATGAGGTACCACCTCACACCTGTCAGACTGGCTATCATCAACAAATCAACAAACGACAAGTGCTGGAGAGGATGTGGAGAAAAAGGAACACTTGTGCACTGCTGGTGGGAATGCAGACTGGTGCAGCCACTATGGAAGACAGTATGGAGTTTCCTTAAAAAACTGAAAAGGGAACTCCCATTTGACCCTGTGATCCCACTTCTAGGAATATATCCCAAGAAACCAGAAACACCAATCAGAAAGGATATATGCACCCCTATGTTCATAGCAGCACAATTCACCATAGCTAAGATCTGGAAACAGCCTAAGTGCCCATCAGTAGATGAATGGATTAGAAAACTGTGGTACATCTACACGATGGAATACTATGCTGCTGTAAAAAGGAAGGAACTCTTACCATTTGCAACGTCATGGATGGAACTGGAGAGCATTATGCTAAGTGAAATAAGCCAGTCAATAAAGGAAAGGTACCACATGATCTCACTCATTCGTGGACAATAGAGACCATTATAAACTTTTGAACAATAATAGATACAGAGGCAGAGCTGCCTCAAACAGATTGTCAAGCTGCAGCGGGAAGGCCGGGGAGGGTTGGGGGCAGGAGGTAGGGGGGTAAGAGATCAACGAAAGGACTTGTATGCATGCATATAAGCATAACCAATGGACATAAGACACTGGGTGATAGGGGAGACTAGGGGACTGTCTAGGGCGGGGGGATAAAATGGATACATAAGTAATACCCTTTGGAATACTTTAAGCAATAAAAAAAAAATTTAAACATAAACAGTATAGTTCTTACTTACAGTCATTTTACACAAATTTTGAGCTGTATAAACCTGAAATCCTAATATTTGAAAGCAAATTCAAGTGAAAACTCTCCCTAAACTAGCCGGAGTTGTAAATATTAACAGTTTTCTGGTCATGTCCCGGCTTTCTACTGGTAACCTCCGTGATTGCAAATGGCACGAAATGTAGTAAGGATCGATTTCTTTTTATTTCAAGTGTTTCGTAAAGGTTTTAATCATTTCTGGAATCTACAATTGCATAATTGAGGAGTTTTACCACAATTAGAGAGTGTTCCTAAACTATATACTGGAATCATCAGAATTTTTACAGATTCACAAAGGAAACACCAGAGAAATATGGCCTCCAATTGTAAACACAAACAGTATAGTCCTCACTTACAGTCTTTCTACGCAAATTTAGAGCTGAATAAACCTAAATTCCTAAAATTTGAAAGCAAATTCAAGTGAAAACTTTTCCTAAACTAGCCGGAGTTGTAAATACTACCGGTTTTCTGGTCATGTCCCAGCTTTCCACTGGTAACCTCCATGATTTAAAAAGGCTGGAAATGTAGTAAGAATCAATTTCCTTTTATTTCATGTGTTTCTTAAAAGTTTTTAATCATTTATGGAAACAATAATTGTTTATTTGAAGAGTTTTACCACAATTACTGAGTGCTCCTACAACTATATACAGGAATTGTCAGCATTTTAACTGATTCACAGAGAAAACGGCTGAGAAATTAGGCCTCAATTTTAAAAATAACCAATATAGTGCTCACGTACAGTCTTTTTACAGAAATTTTGAGCTGTATAAACCTGAAATCCTAATATTTAAATGCGAACTCAAGTGAAAACTCACCCTAAACTAGACGGAGTTGTAAGTATTATCAGTTTTCTGGTCATTACCCAGCTTTCCTGTGGTAACCTCCGTGATTGAAAACGGCTGGAAATGTAGTAAGAATCAAGTTCCTTTTATTTCAAGTGCTTCTTACAAGTTTTTAATCATTTCTGGAAAATATAGTTGCGTTTTTGAATAGTTTAACCACAATTAGAGAGTGTTCCTACAACTATATACTGGAATCGTCAGCATTTTAACTGATTGACACAGAAAACGCCAGAGAAATTATGCCTCAATTTTAAAAATAAACAATATAGTGCTCACGTACAGTCTTTTTACAGTAATTTTGAGCTGTATAAACCTGAATTCCTAACATGTGAAAGCCAATTCAAGTGAAAACTCTCCCTAAACTAGCTGGAGTTGTAAATATTATCAGTTTTCTGGTCCTGTCCCAGCATTCCACTGGTAACCTCCATGATTGAAAACGGCAGGGAATGTACTAAGAATCTATTTCCTTTTATTTCAAGTGTTTCCTACAAGGTTTTAATCATTTCTGGAAACTACAATTGCATATGTGAAGAATTTTACCACACTTAGAGAGTGTTCCTACAACTATATACTGGAATCGTCAGCATTTTAACTGATTCACAGAGAAAACGCCAGAGAAATTAGGCCTCAATTTTAAACATAAACAGGATAGTCCACACTTACAGTCTTTCTACACAAATTTTCAGCTGTATAACCCTGAAATCCTAATATTTGAAAGCCAATTAGAGTGAAAACTGTCCCTAAACTAGCCGGAGTTCTAAATATTATCAGTTTTCTGGTGTGTCCCAGCTTTCCACTGGTAAACTCCGTGATTGCAAAGGTAGGAAATGTAGTAAGAATCTATTTCCTTTTATTTCAAGTGTTTCGTACAAGTTTTTAATCATTTCTCGAAACTATAATTGCGTATTTGAAGAGTTTTACCAAAATTAGGGACTGTTCCTACAACTATATACTGAAATCGTCAGTATTTTAACTGATTAACACAGGAAAAACCAGAGAAATACGGCCACCAATTGTAACCTTAAACAGTATAGTGCTTACTTACAGTCTTTTTACACAAATTTTGAGCTGTATAAACCTGAAATACTAATATTTGAAAGCAAATTCAAGTGAAAACTCTCCCTAAACTAGCCGGAGTTGTAAATATTAACAGTTTTCTGGTCATGTCCCGGCTTTCCACTGGTAACCTCCGTGATTGCAAATGGCACGAAATGTAGTAAGGATCGATTTCTTTTTATTTCAAGTGTTTCGTAAAGGTTTTAATCATTTCTGGAAACTACAATTGCATAATTCAGGAGTTTTACCACAATTAGAGAGTGTTCCTAAACTATATACTGGAATCATCAGAATTTTTACAGATTCACACAGGAAACACCAGAGAAATTCGGCCTCCAATTGTAAACATAAACAGTATAGTCCTCACTTACAGTCTTTCTACACAAATTTAGAGCTGAATAAACCTAAATTCCTAATATTTGAAAGCAAATTCAAGTGAAAACTGTCCCTAAACTAGCCGGAGTTGTAAATACTACCGGTTTTCTGGTAATGTTCCAGCTTTCCACTGGTAACCTCCATGATTTAAAAAGGCTGGAAATGTAGTAAGAATCAATTTCCTTTTATTTCATGTGTTTCTTAAAAGTTTTTAATCATTTCTGGAAACAATAATTGTTTATTTGAAGAGTTTTACAACAATTATTGAGTGTTCCTACAACTATATACTGGAATCGTCAGCATTTTAACTGATTCACACAGGAAACACCAGAGAAATTCGGCCTCAATTTTAAAAATAAACAATATAGTGCTCACGTACAGTCTTTTTAAAGAAATTATGAGCTGTATAAACCTGAAATCCCAATATTTGAAAGCGAACTCAAGTGAAAACTCACCCTAAACTAGACGGAGTTGTAAGTATTATCAGTTTTCTGGTCATTACCCAGCTTTCCTGTGGTAACCTCCGTGATTGAAAACGGCTGGAAATGTAGTAAGAATCAAGTTCCTTTTATTTCAAGTGTTTCTTACAAGTTTTTAATCATTTCTGGAAAATATATTTGCATTTTTGAATAGTTTAACCACAATTAGAGAGTGTTCCTACAACTATATACTGGAATCGTCAACAATTTAACTGTTTCACACAGGAAACACCAGAGAAATTCGGCCTCCAATTGTAAACATAAACAGCATAGTCCACACTTACAGTCTTTCTACACAAATTTTGAGCTGTATAAACCTGAAATTCTAATATTTGAAAGACAATTCAAGTGAAAACTGTCCCTAACCTAGGCGGAGTTGTAAATATTATCAGTTCTCTGGTCATGTCCCAGCTTTCCACTGGTAACCTCCGTGTTTTAAAACGGCAGGAAATGTACTAAGAATCTATTTCCTTTTATTTCAAGTGTTTCCTACTAGTTTTTAATCATTTCTGGAAACTACAATTGCATATTTGAAGAGTTTTACCACACTTAGAGAGTGTTCCTACAACTATATACTGGAATCGTCAACATTTTAACTGATTCATAGAGAAAACGCCAGAGAAATTAGGCCTCAATTTTAAACATAAACAGGATAGTCCACACTTACAGTCTTTCTACACAAATTTTCAGCTGTATAACCCTGAAATCCTATTATTTGAAAGCCAAATAGAGTGAACACTGTCCCTAAACTAGCCGGAGTTCTAAATATTATCAGTTTTCTGGTGTGTCCCAGCTTTCCACTGGTAACCTCCATGATTGCAAAGGGCACGAAATGTAGTAAGGATCTATTTCCTTTTATTTCAAGTGTTTCTTACAAGTTTTTAATCATTTCTGGAAACTATAATTGCGTATTTGTAGAGTTTTACCACAATTACAGAGTGTTCCTACAACTACATACTGTATTCGTCAGCATTTCAACTGATTCACATAGCAAACACCAGAGAAATTTGGCCTCCAATTGTAAACATAAACAATATAGTCCTCACTTACAGTCTTTGTACACAAATTTTGATCTGAATAAACCTGAATTCCTAATATTTGAAAGGAAATTCAAGTGAAAACTTTCCCTAAACTAGCCAGAGTTGTAAATATTATCAATTTTCTGGTCATATCCCAGCTTTCCACTGGTAACTTCCGTGATTTCAAATGGCAGGAAATGTAGGAAGGATCTATTTCCTTTTATTTCAAGTGTTTCTTACGAGATTTTAATCATTTCTGGAAACTATAATTGTGTATTTGAGTAGTTTCACAACAATTGGAGAGTTTTCCTACAAATATATACTGGAATCGTCCACATGTTAACTGATTCACACAGAAAACGCCAGAGAATTTCGGCCTCAATTGCAAACATAAACAGTATAGTCTTCACGTACAGTTTTTCTACACAAATTTTGAGTTGTATAAACATGAATTCCTAATATTGGAAAGCAAGTTCAAGTGAAAACACTCCTTATATTAGCCGGAGTTTTAAATATTATCGGTTTTCTGGTCATGTCCCAGCTTTCCACTGGTCACCTCCAAGATTTAAAACGGCAGGTAATGTAATAAGAGTCTATTTCCTTTTATTTCAAGTGTTTCTAACAAGTTGTTAATCATTTCTGGAAATTATAATTGCTTATTTGAAGTGTTTTACCACAATTAGAGAGTGTTTCTACCACTATATACTGTATTTGTCTGCATTTTAACTGATTCACAGAGAAAATGCCAGAGAAATTAGGCCTCAATTTTATACATAAACTGTATAGTGCTCACTTACAGTCTTTCTACACAAATTTTGAGCTGTATAAACCTGATATCCTAATATTTGAAAGCCAATTCAAGTGAAATCTCTCCCTAAACTACCCGGAGTTGTAAATATTATCAGTTTTCGAGTCATGTCCCAGCATTCCACTGGTAACCTCTGTGATTGAAAATGGCAGGAAATTTACTAAGAATCTATTTCATTTTATTTCAAGTGTTTATTACAACTTTTTAATCATTTCTGGAATCTACAATTGCATAATTGAGGAGTTTTACCACAATTTGAGAGTGTTCCTAAACTATATATTGGAATCATCAGAATTTTTACAGATTCACACAGGAAACACCAGAGAAATTCGGCCTCCAATTGTAAACATAAACAGTATAGTCCTCACTTACAGTCTTTCTACACAAATTTAGAGCTGAATAAACCTAAATTCCTAATATTTGAAAGCAAATTCAAGTGAAAACTTTCCCTAAACTACCCGGAGTTGTAAATACTATCGGTTTTCTGGTAATGTCCCAGCTTTCCACTGGTAACCTCCATGATTTAAAAGGCTGGAAATGTAGTAAGAATCAATTTCCTTTTATTTCATGTGTTTCTTAAAAGTTTTTAATCATTTCTGGAAACAATAATTGTTTATTTGAAGAGTTTTACAACAATTAATGAGTGTTCCTACAACTATATACTGGAATCGTCAGCATTTTAACTGATTCACACAGAAAACGCCAGAGAAATTATGCCTCAATTTTAAAAATAAACAATATAGTGCTCACGTACAGTCTTTTTACAGAAATTTTGAGCTGTATAAACCTGAAATCCTAATATTTGAAAGCGAACTCAAGTGAAAACTCACCCTAAACTAGCTGGAGTTGTAAATATTATCAGTTTTCTGGTCCTGTCCCAGCATTCCACTGGTAACCTCCAAGATTGAAAACGGCTGGAAATGTAGTAAGAATCTATTTCCTTTTATTTCAAGTGTTTCCTACAAGTTTTTAATCATTTCTGGAAACTACAATTGCATATGTTAAGAGTTTTACCACACTTAGAGAGTGTTCCCACAACTATATACTGGAATCATCAGCATTTTAACTGATTCACAGAGAAAACGCCAGAGAAATTAGGCCTCAATTTTAAACATAAACAGAATAGTCCACACTTACAGTATTTCTACACAAATTTTCAGCTGTATAACCCTGAAATCCTAATATTTGAAAGCCAATTAGAGAGAAAACTGTCCCTAAACTAGCCGGAGTTCTAAATATTATCAGTTTTCTGGTATGTCCCAGCTTTCCACTGGTAACCTCCGTGATTGCAAAGGTAGGAAATGTAGTAAGAATCTATTTCTTTTTATTTCAAGTGTTTCGTAAAGGTTTTAAACATTTCTGGAATCTACAATTGCATAATTGAGGAGTTTTACCACAATTAGAGAGTGTTCCTAAACTATATACTGGAATCATCAGAATTTTTACAGATTCACACAGGAAACACCAGAGAAATTCGGCCTCCAATTGTAAACATAAACAGTATAGTCCTCACTTACAGTCTTTCTACACAAATTTAGAGCTGAATAAACCTAAATTCCTAATATTTGAAAGCAAATTCAAGTGAAAACTGTCCCTAAACTAGCCGGAGATGTAAATACTACCGGTTTTCTGGTAAGGTCCCAGCTTTCCACTGGTAACCTCCATGATTTAAAAAGGCTGGAAATGTAGTAAGAATCAATTTCTTTTTATTTCATGTGTTTCTTAAAAGTTTTTAATCATTTCTGGAAACTATAATTGCGTAATTGAAGAGTTTTACCACAATTAGAGAGTGTTCCTACAACTATATACGGGAATCGTCAGCATTTTAACTGATTCACACAGAAAACTCCAGAGAAATTAGGCCTCAGTTTTAAAAATAAACAATATAGTGCTCACGAACAGTCTTTTTACAGAAATTTTGAGCTGTATAAACTTGAATTCCTAACATGTGAAAGCCAATTCAAGTGAAAACTCTCCCTAAACTAGCTGGAGGTGTAAATATTATCAGTTTTCTGGTCCTGTCCCAGCATTCCACTGGTAACCTCCATGATTGAAAACGGCAGGGAATGTACTAAGAATCTATTTCCTTTTATTTCAAGTGTTTCCTACAAGTTTTTAATCATTTCTGGAAACTACAATTGCATATGTGAAGAGTTTTACCACACTTAGAGAGTGTTCCTACAACTATATACTGGAATCGTCAGCATTTTAACTGATTCACAGAGAAAACGCCAGAGAAATTAGGCCTCAATTTTAAACATAAACAGGATAGTCCACACTTACAGTCTTTCTACACAAATTTTCAGCTGTATAAACCTGAATTTCTAATATTTGAAAGGAAATTCAAGTGAAAACTCTCCCTAAACTAGCCGGAGTTGTAAGTATTATCAGTTTTCTGGTCATGTCCCAGCATTCCACTGGTAAACTCCATGATTGAAAACGGCAGGAAATGTAGTAAGAATCTATTTCCTTTCATGTCAAGTGTTTCTTACAAGTTTTTAATCATTTCTGGAAACTATAATTGCGTATTTGAAGAGTTTTACCAAAATTAGAGAGTGTTCCTACAACTATATACTGAAATCGTCAGTATTTTAACTGATTAACACAGGAAAAACCAGAGAAATTTGGCCACCAATTGTAAACTTAAAGAGAATAGTGCTTACTTACAGTCTTTTTACACAAATTTTGAGCTGTATAAACCTGAAATACTAATATTTGAAAGCAAATTCAAGTGAAAACTCTCCCTAAACTAGCCGGAGTTGTAAATATTATCAGTTTTCTGGTCATGTCCCAGCTTTCCACTGGTAACCTCCGTGATTGCAAATGGTAGGAAATGTAGTAAGAATCTATTTCCTTTTATTACAAGTGTTTTGTACAAGTTTTTAATCATTTCTGGAAACTAAAATTCCGTATTTGAAGAGTTTTACCACAATTAGAGAGTGTTCCTACAACTATATACTGGAATCGTCACCATTTTAATTGAGTCACACAAGAAACACAAGGGAAATTAGGCCTCAATTTTAAACATAAACAGTATAGTGCTTACTTACAGTCTTTTTACACAAATTTTGAGCTGTATAAACCTGAAATCCTAATATTTGAAAGCAAATTCAAGTGAAAACTCTCCCTAAACTAGCCGGAGTTGTAAGTATTATCAGTTTTCTGGTCATGTCCCAGCATTCCACTGGTAACCTCCGTGATTGCAAATGGCACGAAATGTAGTAAGGATCTATTTCTTTTTATTTCAAGTGTTTCGTATAAGATTTTAATCATTTCTGGAATCTACAATTGCATAATTCAGGAGTTTTATCACAATTAGAGAGTGTTCCTAAACTATATACTGGAATCGTCAGCATTTTAACAGATTCACATAGGAAACACCAGAGAAATATGGCCTCCAATTGTAAACATAAACAGTATAGTCCTCACTTACAGTCTTTCTACACAAATTTAGAGCTGAATAAACCTAAATTCCTAATATTTGAAAGCAAATTCAAGTGAAAACTTTCCCTAAACTAGCCGGAGTTGTAAATACTATCGGTTTTCTGGTCATGTCCCAGCTTTCCACTGGTAACCTCCATGATTTAAAAAGGCTGGAAATGTAGTAAGAATCAATTTCCTTTTATTTCATGTGTTTCTTAAAAGTTTTTAATCATTTCTGGAAACAATAATTGTTTATTTGAAGAGTTTTACCACAATTAGTGAGTGTTCCTACAACTATATACTGGAATCGTCAGCATTTTAACTGATTCTCACAGAAAACTCCAGAGAAATTAGGCCTCAATTTTAAAAATAAACAATATAGTGCTCACGTACAGTCTTTTTACAGAAATTTTGAGCTGTATAAACCTGAATTCCTAACATGTGAAAGCCAATTCAAGTGAAAACTCTCCCTAAACTAGCTGGAGGTGTAAATATTATCAGTTTTCTGGTCCTGTCCCAGCATTCCACTGGTAACCTCCATGATTGAAAACGGCAGGGAATGTACTAAGAATCTATTTCCTTTTATTTCAAGTGTTTCCTACAAGGTTTTAATCATTTCTGGAAACTACAATTGCATATGTGAAGAATTTTACCACACTTAGAGAGTGTTCCTACAACTATATACTGGAATCGTCAGCATTTTAACTGATTCACAGAGAAAACGCCAGAGAAATTAGGCCTCAATTTTAAACATAAACAGGATAGTCCACACTTACAGTCTTTCTACACAAATTTTCAGCTGTATAACCCTGAAATCCTAATATTTGAAAGCCAATTAGAGTGAAAACTGTCCCTAAACTAGCCGGAGTTCTAAATATTATCAGTTTTCTAGTGTGTCCCAGCTTTCCACTGGTAACCTCCGTGATTGCAAAGGTAGGAAATGTAGTAAGAATCTATTTCCTTTTATTTCAAGTGTTTCGTATAAGTTTTTAATCATTTCTCGAAACTATAATTGCGTATTTGAAGAGTTTTACTCTAATTAGAGAGTGTTCCTACAACTATATACTGGAATCATCTGCATTTTAACTGATTCACAGAGAAAACGCCAGAGAAATTAGGACTTAATTTTAAACATAAACAGGATAGTCCACACTTACTGTCTGTCTACACAAATTTTCAGCTGTATAAACCTGAATTTCTAATATTTGAAAGGAAATTCAAGTGAAAACTCTCCCTAAACTAGCCGGAGTTGTAAGTATTATCAGTTTTCTGGTCATGTCCCAGCATTCCACTGGTAAACTCCATTATTGAAAACGGCAGGAAATGTAGTAAGAATCTATTTCCTTTTATGTCAAGTGTTTCTTACAAGTTTTTAATCATTTCTGGAAACTATAATTGCGTATTTGAAGAGTTTTACCAAAATTAGAGAGTGTTCCTACAACTATATACTGAAATCGTCAGTATTTTAACTGATTAACACAGGAAAAACCAGAGAAATTTGGCCACCAATTGTAAACTTAAACAGTATAGTGCTTACTTACAGTCTTTTTACACAAATTTTGAGCTGTATAAACCTGAAATACTAATATTTGAAAGCAAATTCAAGTGAAAACTCTCCCTAAACTAGCCGGAGTTGTAAATATTATCAGTTTTCTGGTCATGTCCCAGCTTTCCACTGGTAACCTCCGTGATTGCAAATGGTAGGAAATGTAGTAAGAATCTATTTCCTTTTATTACAAGTGTTTTGTACAAGTTTTTAATCATTTCTGGAAACTAAAATTCCGTATTTGAAGAGTTTTACCACAATTAGAGAGTGTTCCTACAACTATATACTGGAATCGTCACCATTTTAATTGAGTCACACAAGAAACACAAGGGAAATTAGGCCTCAATTTTAAACATAAACAGTATAGTGCTTACTTACAGTCTTTTTACACAAATTTTGAGCTGTATAAACCTGAAATCCTAATATTTGAAAGCAAATTCAAGTGAAAACTCTCCCTAAACTAGCCGGAGTTGTAAATATTAAGAGTTTTCGGGTCATGTCCCGGCTTTCCACTGGTAACCTACGTGATTGCAAATGGCACGAAATGTAGTAAGGATCTATTTCTTTTTATTTCAAGTGTTTCGTACAAGATTTTAATCATTTCTGGAATCTACAATTGCATAATTCAGGAGTTTTATCACAATTAGAGAGTGTTCCTAAACTATATACTGGAATCGTCAGCATTTTAACAGATTCACATAGGAAACACCAGAGAAATATGGCCTCCAATTGTAAACATAAACAGTATAGTCCTCACTTACAGTCTTTCTACACAAATTTAGAGCTGAATAAACCTAAATTCCTAATATTTGAAAGCAAATTCAAGTGAAAACTTTCCCTAAACTAGCCGGAGTTGTAAATACTATCGGTTTTCTGGTCATGTCCCAGCTTTCCACTGGTAACCTCCATGATTTAAAAAGGCTGGAAATGTAGTAAGAATCAATTTCCTTTTATTTCATGTGTTTCTTAAAAGTTTTTAATCATTTCTGGAAACAATGATTGTTTATTTGAAGAGTTTTACCACAATTAGAGATTGTTCCTACAACTATATACTGGAATCGTCAGCATTTTAACTGATTCACACAGAAAACTCCAGAGCAATTAGGCCTCACTTTTAAACATAAACAGTATAGTGCTCATTTACAGTCTTCCTACACAAATTTGGAGCTGTATAAACCTGAATTCCTAATATGTGAAAGCCAATTCAAGTGAAAACTCTCCCTAAACTAGCCGGAGTTGTAAATATTATCAGTTTTCTGGTCCTGTCCCAGCATTCCACTGGTAACCTCCATGATTGAAAACGGCAGGAAATGTACTAAGAATCCATTTCCTTTTATTTCAAGTGTTTCTTACCAGTTTTAAACATTTCTGGAAAATATAGTTGCGTTTTTGAATAGTTTATCCACAATTAGAGAGTGTTCCTACAACTATATACTGGAATCCTCAACATTTTAACTGATTCACACAGGAAACACCAGAGAAATTCGGCCTCCAATTGTAAACATAAAAGCATAGTCCACACTTACAGTCTCTCTACACAAATTTTGAGCTGTATAAACCTGAAATTCTAATATTTGAAAGCCAATTCAAGTGAAAACTGTCCCTAAACTAGCCGGAGTTCTAAATATTATCAGTTTTCTAGTGTGTCCCAGCTTTCCACTGGTAACCTCCGTGATTGCAAAGGTAGGAAATGTAGTAAGAATCTATTTCCTTTTATTTCAAGTGTTTCGTATAAGTTTTTAATCATTTCTCGAAACTATAATTGCGTATTTGAAGAGTTTTACTCTAATTAGAGAGTGTTCCTACAACTATATACTGGAATCATCTGCATTTTAACTGATTCACAGAGAAAACGCCGGAGAAATTAGGCCTTAATTTTAAACATAAACAGGATAGTCCACACTTACTGTCTGTCTACACAAATTTTCAGCTGTATAAACCTGAATTTCTAATATTTGAAAGGAAATTCAAGTGAAAACTCTCCCTAAACTAGCCGGAGTTGTAAGTATTATCAGTTTTCTGGTCATGTCCCAGCATTCCACTGGTAAACTCCATTATTGAAAACGGCAGGAAATGTAGTAAGAATCTATTTCCTTTTATGTCAAGTGTTTCTTACAAGTTTTTAATCATTTCTGGAAACTATAATTGTGTATTTGAAGAGTTTTACCAAAATTAGAGAGTGTTCCTACAACTATATACTGAAATCGTCAGTATTTTAACTGATTAACACAGGAAAAACCAGAGAAATTTGGCCACCAATTGTAAACTTAAAGAGAATAGTGCTTACTTACAGTCTTTTTACACAAATTTTGAGCTGTATAAACCTGAAATACTAATATTTGAAAGCAAATTCAAGTGAAAACTCTCCCTAAACTAGCCGGAGTTGTAAATATTATCAGTTTTCTGGTCATGTCCCAGCTTTCCACTGGTAACCTCCGTGATTGCAAATGGTAGCAAATGTAGTAAGAATCTATTTCCTTTTATTACAAGTGTTTTGTACAAGTTTTTAATCATTTCTGGAAACTAAAATTCCGTATTTGAAGAGTTTTACCACAATTAGAGAGTGTTCCTACAACTATATACTGGAATCGTCACCATTTTAATTGAGTCACACAGGAAACACAAGGGAAATTAGGCCTCAATTTTAAACATAAATAGTATAGTGCTTACTTACAGTCTTTTTACACAAATTTTGAGCTGTATAAACCTGAAATCCTAATATTTGAAAGCAAATTCAAGTGAAAACTCTCCCTAAACTAGCCGGAGTTGTAAATATTAAGAGTTTTCGGGTCATTTCCCGGCTTTCCACTGGTAACCTACGTGATTGCAAATGGCACGAAATGTAGTAAGGATCTATTTCTTTTTATTTCAAGTGTTTCGTACAAGATTTTAATCATTTCTGGAATCTACAATTGCATAATTCAGGAGTTTTATCACAATTAGAGAGTGTTCCTAAACTATATACTGGAATCGTCAGCATTTTAACAGATTCACATAGGAAACACCAGAGAAATATGGCCTCCAATTGTAAACATAAACAGTATAGTCCTCACTTACAGTCTTTCTACACAAATTTAGAGCTGAATAAACCTAAATTCCTAATATTTGAAAGCAAATTCAAGTGAAAACTTTCCCTAAACTAGCCGGAGTTGTAAATACTATCGGTTTTCTGGTCATGTCCCAGCTTTCCACTGGTAACCTCCATGATTTAAAAAGGCTGGAAATGTAGTAAGAATCAATTTCCTTTTATTTCATGTGTTTCTTAAAAGTTTTTAATCATTTCTGGAAACAATGATTGTTTATTTGAAGAGTTTTACCACAATTAGAGATTGTTCCTACAACTATATACTGGAATCGTCAGCATTTTAACTGATTCACACAGAAAACTCCAGAGCAATTAGGCCTCACTTTTAAACATAAACAGTATAGTGCTCATTTACAGTCTTCCTACACAAATTTTGAGCTGTATAAACCTGAATTCCTAATATGTGAAAGCCAATTCAAGTGAAAACTCTCCCTAAACTAGCCGGAGTTGTAAATATTATCAGTTTTCTGGTCCTGTCCCAGCATTCCACTGGTAACCTCCATGATTGAAAACGGCAGGAAATGTACTAAGAATCCATTTCCTTTTATTTCAAGTGTTTCTTACCAGTTTTAAATATTTCTGGAAAATATAGTTGCGTTTTTGAATAGTTTATCCACAATTAGAGAGTGTTCCTACAACTATATACTGGAATCCTCAACATTTTAACTGATTCACACAGGAAACACCAGAGAAATTCGGCCTCCAATTGTAAACATAAAAGCATAGTCCACACTTACAGTCTCTCTACACAAATTTTGAGCTGTATAAACCTGAAATTCTAATATTTGAAAGCCAATTCAAGTGAAAACTGTCCCTAACATAGGCGGAGTTGTAAATATTATCAGTTTTCTGGTCATGTCCCAGCTTTCCACTGGTAACCTCTGTGATTGCAAATGGCAGGAAATGTAGTAAGGATCTATTTCCTTTTATTTCAAGGGTTTCTTACGATATTTTAATCATTTCTGGAAACTATAATTGTGTATTTGAGTAGTGTTACAACAATTAGGGAGTGTTCCTACAAATATATACTGGAATCATCCACATGTTAACTGATTCACACAGAAAACGCCAGAGAATTTCGGCCTCAATTGCAAACATAAACAGTATAGTCTTCACTTATAGTTTTTCTACACAAATTTTGAGTTGTATAAACATGAATTCCTAATATTGGAAAGCAAGTTCAAGTGAAAACACTCCTTATATTAGCCGGAGTTTTAAATATTATCGGTTTTCTGGTCATGTCCCAGCTTTCCACTGGTAGCCTCTGTGATTGAAAACGGCAGGAGATGTAGTAAGAGTCTATTTCCTTTTATTTCAAGTGTTTCTTACCAGTTTTTAATCATTTCTTGAAAATATAGTTGCGTTTTTGAATAGTTTATCCACAGTTACAGAGTGTTCCTACAACTATATACTGGAATCGTCAACATTTTAACTGATTCACACAGGAAACACCAGAGAAATTCGGCCTCCAATTGTAAACATAAACAGCATAGTCCACACTTACAGTCTTTCTACACAAATTTTGAGCTGTATAAACCTGAAATTCTAATATTGAAAGCCAATTCAAGTGAAAACTGTCCCTAACCTAGGCAGAGTTGTAAATATTATCAGTTTTCTGGTCATGTCCCAGCTTTCCACTGGTAACCTCCGTGTTTGAAAACGGCAGGAAATGTACTAAGAACCTATTTCCTTTTATTTCAAGTGTTTCTTACAAGTTCTTAATCATTTCGGGAAACTATAATTGCGTATTTGAAGAGTTTTACCATAATTAGAGATTGTTCCTACAACTATATACTGGATCCTCAGCATTGTAACTGATTCACACAGAAAACGCCTGAGAAATTAGGCCTCAATTTTAAACATGAACAGTATAGTGCTCATTTACAGTCTTTCTGCACAAATTTTGAGCTATATAAACCTGAATTCCTAATATGTGAAAGCTAATTCAAGTGAAAACTCTCCCTAAACTAGCCGGAGTTGTAAATATTATCAGTTTTCTGGTCCTGTCCCAGCATTCCACTGGTAACCTCCATGATTGAAAACGGCAGGAAATGTACTAAGAATCTATTTCCTTTTATTTCAAGTGTTTCCTATAAGTTTTTAATCATTTCTGGAAACTACAGTTGCATATTTGAAGAGTTTTACCAGACTTAGAAAGTGTTCCTACAACTATATACTGGAATCGTCAACATTTTAACTGATTCACAGAGAAAACGCCAGAGAAATTAGGCCTCAATTTTAAACATAAACAGGATAGTCCACACTTACAGTCTTTCTACACAAATTTTCAGCTGTATAACCCTGAAATCCTATTATTTGAAAGCCAAATAGAGTGAACACTGTCCCTAAACTAGCCGGAGTTCTAAATATTATCAGTTTTCTGGTGTGTCCCAGCTTTCCACTGGTAACCTCCATGATTACAAAGGGAACGAAATGTAGTAAGGATCTATTTCCTTTTATTTCCAGTGTTTCGTTCAAGTTTTTAATCATTTCTCGAAACTATAATTGCGTATTTGAAGAGTTTTACCCTAATTAGAGAGTATTCCTACAACTATATACTGGAATCGTCTGCATTTTAACTGATTCACAGAGAAAACGCCAGAGAAATTAGGCCTTAATTTTAAACATAAACAGGATAGTCCAAACTTACAGTCTTTCTACACAAATTTTTAGCTGTATAGACCTGAATTTCTAATATTTGAAAGCCAATTCAAGTGAAATCTCTCCCTAAACTAGCCGGAGTTGTAAATATTATCAGATTTCTGGTCATGTCCCAGCATTCCACTGGTAAACTCCATTATTGAAAACGGCAGGAAATGTAGTAAGAATCTATTTCCTTTTATGTCAAGTGTTTCTTACAAGTTTTTAATCATTTCTGGAAACTATAATTGCGTATTTGAATAGTTTTACCTCAATTAGAGAGTGTTCCTAAACTATATACTGGAATCGTCAGCATTTTAACAGATTCACACAGGAAACACCAGAGAAATATGGCCTCCAATTGTAAACATAAACAGAATAGTCCTCACTTACAGTCTTTCTACACAAATTTTGAGCTGCATAAACCTGAAATCCTAATATGTGATAGCAAATTCAAGTGAAAACTCTCCCTACACTAGCCGGAGTTGTAAATATTATCAGTTTTCTGGTTATGTCCCAGCTTTCCACTGGTAAACTCCATGATTGCAAAGTGCACGAAATTCAGTAAGGATCTATTTCCTTTTATTTCAAGTGTTTCTTACAAGTTTTTAATCATTTCTGGAAACTATAATTGCGTATTTGAAGAGTTTTACCACAATTACAGAGTGTTCCTACAACTACATACTGTATTCGTCAGCATTTCAACTGATTCACACAGCAAACACCAGAGAAATTTGGCCTCCAATTGTAAACATAAACAATATAGTCCTCACTTACTGTCTTTCTACACAAATTTTGAGCTGAATAAACCTGAATTCCTAATATTTGAAGGCAAATTCAAGTGAAAACTTTCCCTAAACTAGCCAGAGTTGTAAATATTATCAATTTTCTGGTCATGTCCCAGCTTTCCACTGGTAACCTCCGTGATTGCAAATGGCAGGAAATGTAGTAAGGATCTATTTCCTTTTATTTCAAGTGTTTCTTACGAGATTTTAATCATTTCTGGAAACTATAATTGTGTATTTGAGTAGTTTTACAACAATTAGAGAGTTTTCCTACAAATATATACTGGAATCGTCCACATGTTTACTGATTCACACAGAAAACGCCAGATAATTTCGGCCTCAATTGCAAACATAAACAGTATAGTCTTCACTTACAGTTTTTCTACACAAATTTTGAGTTCTATAAACATGAATTACTAATATTTGAAAGGAAGTTCAAGTGAAAACACTCCTTATATTAGTCGGAGTTTTAAATATTATCGGTTTTCTGGTCATGTCCCAGCTTTCCACTGGTCACCTCCAAGATTGAAAACGGCAGGTAATGTAATAAGAGTCTATTTCCTTTTATTTCAAGTGTTTCTAACAAGGTGTTAATCATATCTGGAAATTATAATTGCTTATTTGAAGTGTTTTACCACAATTAGAGAGTGTTCCTACCACTATATACTGGATTCGTCTGCATTTTAACTGATTCACAGAGAAAATGCCAGAGAAATTAGGCCTCAATTTTATACATAAACTGTATAGTGCTCACTTACAGTCTTTCTACACAAATTTTGAGGTGTATAAACCTGATATCCTAATATTTGAAAGCCAATTCAAGTGAAATCTCTCCCTAAACTACCCGGAGTTGTAAATATTATCAGTTTTCGGGTCATGTCCCAGCATTCCACTGGTAACCTCTGTGATTGAAAACGGCAGGAAATTTACTAAGAATCTATTTCGTTTTATTTCAAGTGTTTATTACAACTTTTTAATCATTTCTGGAAACTATAATTGCGTATTTAAAGAGTTTTACCAGAATTAGAGAGTGTTCCTGCAACTAAATACTGGAATCTTCAGCATGTTAACTGATTCACACAGAAAACGCCAGAGAATTTCGGCCGCAATTATAAGCATAAACAGTATAGTCTTCACTTACAGTTTTTCTACACAAATTTTGAGTTGTATAAACATGAATTCCTAATATTTGAAAGCAAGTTCAAGTGAAAACGCTCCCTATCATAGCCGGAGTTGTAAATACTATCGGTTTTCTGGTCATGTCCCAGCTTCCACTGGTAACCCCCGTGATTGAAAACGGCAGGAAATGTAGTAAGGATCTATTTCCTTGAATTTCAATTGTTTCTTACAAGTTTTTAATCATTAGTGGAAACTATAATTTTGTATTTGAAGAGCTTTCCCACAATTAGAGAGTTTTCCTACAAGTATATACTGGAATCATCAGCATTTTAACTGATTCACAAAGAAAACTTCAGAGAAATTCGGCCTCAATTGTAAACCTATACAGTATAGTCCTCATGTACAGTCTTTCTACATAAATTTTGAGCTGTATAAACATGAATTCCTAATATTTGAAATCAAATTCATGTTAAAACGCTCCCTGAGGTAGCCGGGGTTTTAAATATTATCAGTTTTCTGGTCATGTCCCAGCTTTCCACTGGTAACCTCTGTGATTGAAAACGGCAGGAAATGTAGTAAGGATCTATTTCCTTTTATTTCAAGTGTTTCTTACAAGTTTTTAATCATTTCTGGAAACGATAATTGCCTATTGGGAGACTTTTACAACAATTAGAGAGTTTTCATACAAGTATATACTGGAATCGTCAGCATGTTAACTGAAGTACACAGAAAACGCCAGAGAAATTTGACCTCAATTGTAAACATAAACAGTATAGTCAACACTTACAGTTTTTCTACATAAATTTTGAGCCGTATATACATGAATTCCCAATATTTGAAAGCAAATATCAGGAAAACGCTCCCTAAGTTAGGCGGGGTTGAAAATATTATCAGTTTTTTGGTCATGTCCCAGCTTTCCACTGGTAACCTACAAGATTGAAAATGGCAGGAAATTTAGTAAGGATCTATTTCCTTTCATTTAATGTGTTTCTTACGAGATTTTAATCATTTCTGGAAACTTTAATTGCGTATTTGAAGAGTTTTACCACAATTAGAGAGTGTTCCTACAACTAGATACAGGAATCGTCAGCATTTTAACTGATTCACACAGAAAACGCCAGAGAATTTTCCCCTCAATTTTAAACATAAACAGTATAGTCTTCACTTACAGTTTTTCTACACAAATTTTGAGTTGTATAAACATGAATTCCAAATATTTGAAATCAAGTTCTTGTGAAAACGCTCCCTAATGTTGCTGGAGTTGTAAATGTTTTCGGTTTTCTTGTCATGTCCGAGATTCCACTGGTAACCTCCAGGATTGATTATGGCAGGCAATGTAGTAAGGATCCACTTCCTTTTATTTCAAGTGTTTCTTACAAGTTTTTAATCATTTCTGGAAACTATAATTGTGTATTTGAAGATGTTTCCCACAATTAGAGAGTTTTCCTATAAGTATATACTGGAATCGTCAGCATTTTAACTGATTCACACAGATAACGCCAGAGAAATTCCACCAAAATTGTAAACCTAAACAGTATAGTCCTCACTTACAGTCTTTCTACATAAATTTTGAGCTGTATAAACATGAATTCCTAATATTTGAAATCAAATTCATGTTAAAACGCTCCCTAAGGTAGCCGGGGTTTAAAATATTATCAGTTTTCTGGTCATGTCCCAGCTTTCCACTGGTATCCTCCGTGATTGAAAACGGCAGGAAATGTAGTAAGAATCTATTTCCTTTTATTTCAAGTGTTTCTTACAAGTTTTTAATCATTTCTGGAAACGATAATTGCGTATTGGAAGAGTTTTACAACATTTAGAGAGTTTTCCTACAAGTATATACTGGAATCTTCAGCATGTTAACTGATTCACACAGAAAACACCATAGAAATTTGGCCTCAATTGTAAACATAAACAATATAGTTGTCTGGGCCAACCTGACAGGGTTGAGCCCGGATGAGGCTGGGAGGTGGGAATTGAGAAAAGAAAGAAAGAGAGGAAAGCATGGTCGGGAGGACCCCAGTTCTCTTGATTAACTGAAGTCAGTTTATTAGCTATACAATCCTATTTATACACAACACACTGAATCGGAGGTCTGTCAGAGGAATGTATTCTTTGTTCCTCTTAATCTCTAAGGGAGAGATACAGCAGAAGGACAAGTTCTCAGTACAGCATATCTCAGTAAATAGTTACAGACTTCTGGGCAAGCTATGAAAGGCTGTTCTCATTCTACAAATGTTACTCCCATTCTACTGATAATCGCCATCCAAACAAGTCTGGGAAAACTGTGTGGGTAAGGGTCCCAGCCTTGCTAGCCCCTTCAGGTGCAAGGACCTTGGCAGCTTACATCTGGCCCCCAACAGATCCCCCTTTGTTTTTTAGGCAAAGTTCATGTTTCAGTGTCCGACAGTTTTTTATGAGTACATGTCAGCAGTAATATTTCAGTTCTGGATGGTGGACAAATGGTGGCAATGCAGGTCCGACCCTCTCTGGTTTGGTCCTAGGCAACCTGCAGTGACGCACAGCTGCTGACTGCTAGCATGATAAGGCGTCTTCACCATCTTTATTTCTGGACTGCTTCTCTTCTCGTTGTCTCACGGGGCCACTGCTATTCTGTGGCTGGAGCAGTTCCGATAATTCCTCTCTGTTGCAGGAATCCACATGGTCTTGGAGTTGTTTTCTGAAAATATACAAATGTATTCTCGACCAAAGGTCAATAAAGGAACCATATCTATAATTTAGACTTGGGATTCTTTTAATTTTTGTCCAAACGATTTTCCTTTGGCTTATTTTGACACTACGTATATTTTCATGGGTGTCTTGCTATTAGCATTATAAATGAAAAAATTAATTTTCAAGTAAAAATATTAAAGCAATTAAGGCATTTACTTAACAGGTTATCATTTACTTAACAGGTTATTATTTCACTATCCCCCCTTTTCTATTTTTTAATATTAGGAGGTTTTTGGAAATTATATAATGCAGTCTAGATAACTTTAAATTTTAATTTTTGTATAAAAATCTGACTGCTTTACGTTTATAGTATGTTAAGCAATTTTTCCATGAAATGAAAATTTTGGTTAATACTTCTTGAGCTAGTTTTAATTAATCTGAAAACTTGACTATTATTTTACTGTTAAATTTAATAATCTAATAACAATTTAGTTTACACTGTAAATATTAATGGAAAGGATTATTTTGTATCCTTGAGAAGGCCCTGAGCATTCCTGGTGTTAAGCTAGATTTAGATATAGGGTAGTTGCTGTTAGCCAAGTCTCTGTTATCTGGGTACCGATTTCGGCTGGCCTAAGTCTCTTTCTGTTATTTGGGTCCCGATCTGAGCTGGGCATGGGAAGCGCAGCAGCCATGGGGGCTGGAGACCTCCCTCAGAAGGGGTGAGTGTTCAAGCCCCTGCACAATTGGGGGGGTGAGGATCTGTGCCCCACCTCTGTTGACCCCCAAGTTCTCCCCTGAGGCCCCCTGTGACTGTGCCTGTCTTAGATTGCCCCTCCCAGAGGGGTCTTACCCGTCATTGACTAACCAGCCATCCTCCCGGGCCAAGCAGGGTGATGTGAGGTTTAGTTTTGTCTCCTTGGTAGCGTATGCCCCTGTGGCCTCCATGCCCAGTAACTGCCTTTGGATCCCCTCACCTGCTGGTGGGGCCCCAGTATTGATCATGGGGAACCCAGATTTCTTCTCCAAAGAGGGCCCAGCTTACGCCATTGGGCAAGAGACAGATCCATGGTACCAGCCACCATGAGGCTTCAACCTCAGTATGAACAGAGAGCTTAGGTAACAGCTGTGGGCAATTGGAAGAGGGACCTTGGTAAAAAGGACAAGAGAGGTCAATATAGAATGCTTAAGTGCCTTCCCAGGGGGCCTTCCACACAGTGGAAGGGATAAAATCCTTTTATGTTCTATTAAATTCCTGCCAAATAATTAGTTTGTAAGCTTGTTTGGAATAAATGCTAATATGCTGTTGTAAAATATTAAAAATCATTAATGAGCTTTTGTTATATTAAATTATATCTTATAATTCTACTGCTGTATTTTAAGAAATATAAAATAAGATAACTTTTTTGCCCTTTCTTAGAGGCAAAAACTTAAAATATATATTTATTAATATTTATCTGATAAAGCTTTCTATGTGGTTTCAAGTATATTAAATTGGCTTTATTAAAAAATCCTTCAAGAAAAGAGAATAAACTTTTGAAAACATTTCAGGGTCCATGAAATGTCCTAAAGTCATTCCTTGATTATAGTTTTGAAATCTAACTTAAAAAACTATTAAATATATATGTGTATATATAATTTAAAGATTATATACCTTTTATAATAAGAGATATCAATTAAATTAAAACTGATCTTTGTATTTAAAAATTTTGGTTGGGATTATAGAATTTATCCTCTTTTTTCAATTAGATAAATATTGAAATTTTATTATAATTATATGATTTCTCCCAATTTATGTAACCAGAACTTTAAACTCTTAGCTGTCAAGTTAAATATTTAGTATTTCTTAATCAATAACATTTTAAGAATAAACTTTAAAAATACAAGACATAGTCAATAGATTTAATTCTGTCTTCTAGATTTTTCGTGAGGGACATTTAGATTAATATTTTAACATTTTGTTATTTCAGAATATCTAATTTAATTTAGTAAACTCCTAAACTTTGGGGTGCCATTAACTGAAAACAGGTAACCATTAAAATGTAAATTAGTTATATTCTTTCTACCAAGGATGGGAAACTGGGAAGCAAGCCTCTTTTTTAAAGTTGTCACTGGCAGGAAATTTTTGGCCTACCTGCTCTGTTGGGGGAAGGGAGGCTAGCTCTTCCTCTATTAAAAATTGCTTTCGGAAGCTAGCCTTAAATAGAGGGCGTAGCCGTCTTTTACCTGGGCTACTTAGATTTTTATAATTAGAATATTTTAATAATTCTTGAGATTTAAATCTAATTTATTATTTTAAGGCAATATTCTTTAGTAAATTCTTTTAACAGAGACACTTTTACTGAATTTTCTTTTTGGCCTTGAAATTAACTTTTTAATATTCTTTATTAGTATTTAAAAACTGTTCTTTATTATGGAAATGCCAATCCTGCTGCTAGAATCTAGCTAGCATCTTTTTTCCTTTGAGTTAAATTTTGCCATCTTTCTTAGGAAATAATCAGTCTTGGGTTTTATTTTGTATATTTGTAAAGAGATTTTAGCTTGAAACTCTATCTAAATGTCCAAAATCGGACAATGCGCGCCTTAGTTCCAAGCCAGCTTTCTCTTTACACGTGTACAGAAATCCCAGACGCATTTTTAAATTTCAGATCCGGTGGCATTTGCTGTAGCTGTATCGGAAATGCAAGGAAATCATCATTTCTTCTCTATGTGGGAGGTTTTAAATCTAATGATATTTTGTTTATTTCAGTAGGCAAGGGCAGCACCCAGGGCAGACAGAATGTCTTATTCCTATGGATCCAAGGTCCAGCCCAGCACTTCCGGGGGTTGCTCGGAATAGCTCTTGTATCTATTTTGCTCTCTGGGGCAGGCTGGGTGCTGTGTAGCCTGCTGGCCTTGAGACAGCACAGGGACAGGAGGGTAAATAGACAATGCTCCTGTTATTTGCCGTGGCTGGGCTGGCCCCTTTTGGTAGTTTCTTGACTGGTGTTGAGGCAAAGAATTTCCCTGGATATCTGTCTTAGATTTACACTCATTTGCCCAATGTTTTCCTTTTTTACATTTAGGGCATAGTCCAGGTTGTTTGGGACCTCTGCCATTTCCTTTATTAACCCCTTTATTAGAAGGACACTGTTTTGCCATGTGTCCTGTTCCTCCACAAGTGTAACACTTGTATGTTTGACTTTTCCCTGTGCTAAATTGTTGCTGAATAATTCCTTCAATGGTGGTTCCCTTTAATGCAGCCGCAATGGCAACTCCTTGTATATATGAGGGACCAGTATCTGCGCAAATGCCGATATAATCTGAGAGAGTCCCCTGTCTTTGATAGGGCCTCAGTGCAGCTTGACAGGCAGTTTTGGCGTTTTCATATGCCAACTGTTTAACTATCAACATGCCAGCCTCTCCATCCACCACTACTCGGCCAACAGCCTGTAATAGCCGAGAGACAAAATCCTGATACTTTTCATCTGGCCCTTGAATAATTTTTGAGAGCTCCTCTGTTTTCTGACCAGAGGTGGGTAACTTTTTCCAGGCTCTGATCCCAGCTCCATTAATCTGTCCATAAGCTTCCTGGGGGTATTGAATTTGATTGTGGGTATCAGCATAGACTCCTTCACCTACCAGCATTTCATAAGAAATATTAATCTGGGCAGCTCGATTACGAGAAGCTTGTTCCTTAGCTTTTTCATCATGTTCTGATTTCCACAAGAGATAATCCCCTCCTGATAAACAAGCCTTGGCAATAGCTCTCCAATCATTCGGTGGGAGAGCCTCTGAGGCCATAGTTTCCAAGATGGTTAAAGTATAAGGGGAAGTGGGCCCATACTGAGCACAGGCTGTTTTTAACTCTTTTAAAGTTTTAAAAGGAAGCGGGTCATGAGCACGCTCACGCTGTCCCGTGTGAGGATTCACGCGTTCCATAACAGGGAAGGCGTGAATGCCCAATTCCTCACCACACTTTCGTGCCTCCTGCAAGGCCATCTGGAGAGGGGAAAGTGGAACTGGTGTTGCACAAGGCAGCGGAGAGCGGCGGGAACGGCCCCCGCGGCTTCTCTTTTTCTTGCCAAGAAGTTTTAATGTTTCTAAAAAGGATTCCAACACATCCTCTATATCACTGCCCTCTTCAGTTCCAGCAGAAAAACATTCTTCCTGCTCTTTTGCCTGAACAATACCTGTATTATCATTATGACAAAGAGCAGCAGCTTTCTCAAAATCCTCCTCATCTTGAGGAGTTAAATTGTCTTTAAAAGTTACATTATTTCTTTTTAATATACTGTCTTTTTTAGACCTCTGTTTTGTGCTATCACGCTGCTTCTCCTTTTTTTCTGGCTTAAGAGACAGTTGATTGTGGTCATGCCTGGGATCTAAACAATCCCATATTAAATTCGATAAGGAAATGCAGACCTCCTGAATGAATTTTAAAATTTTTTCTACTTGCTTGTCATTAACCTCAGTTCCTCTACTATTGAACATAAACTTTAACATTTGCCCATAAAGGGCATTTTCTCTAGATTCTGATTGCCCCATGCTATACTCCCGATTATCAAAAAATTGCTCCACCCTTACCTTAACGAGTGCACTCTTTATCCAGAGGAGTTCCTCACCATCATCTCTCCAAGCCCAACAGAGTTCCTCACCGCCTTTTTCTCAGTTCCTCAGTCCCTTAGCTCGAGCACCAGATATGTCAGGGCCAACCTGACAGGGTTGAGCCGGGATGAGGCAGGGAGGTGGGAATTGAGAAAAGAAAGAAAGAGAGGAAAGCGTGGTCGGGAGGACCCCAGTTCTCTTGAAGAACTGAAGTCAGTTTATTAGATATACCATCCTATTTATACACAACACACTGAATCGGAGGTCTGTCAAGAGGAATGTATTCTTTGTTCCTCTTAATCTCTAAGGGAGAGATACAGCAGAAGGACAAGTTCTCAGTACAGCATATCTCAGTAAATAGTTACAGACTTCTGGGCAAGCTATGAAAGGCTGATCTCATTCTACAAATGTTACTCCCATTGTGCTGATAATCGCCATCCAAACAAGTCTGGGAAAACTGTGTGGGAAAGGGTCCCAGCCTTGCTAGCCCTTTCAGGTGCATGGACCTTGCCAGCTTACATCTGGCCCCCAACATATAGCCAACATTTATAGTTTTTCTACATAAATTTTGAGCTGTATAAACATGAATTCCCAATATTTGAAAGCAAATACAGGTGAAAACGCTCCATAAGGTAGGCGGGGTTGAAAATATTATCAGTTTTCTGGTCATGTCCCAGCTTTCCACTGGTAACCTCCATGATTGCAAATGGCAGGAAATGTAGTAAGGATCTATTTCCTTTTATTTCAAGTGTTCCTTAAAAGATTTTAATCATTTCTGGAAACTATAATTGCGTATTTGAAGAGTTTTACAACAATTAGAGAGTTTTCCTACAAGTATATACTGGAATCGTCAGCATGTTAACTGATTCACACAGAAAACGCCAGAGAATTTCGGCCTCAACTGTAAACATAAACAGTATAGTCTTCCTTACAGTTTTTGTACACAAATTTTGAGTTGTACAAACATGAATTCCAAATATTTGAAAGCAAGTTCAAGTGAAAACGCTCCCTAACGTAACCTGAATTGTAAATATTTTCAGTTTTCTGATCATGTCCCAGCTTCGACTGGTAACCTCCGGGATTGAAAATGGCAGGAAATGTAGTAAGGTTCTATTTCCTTTTATTTCAAGTATTTCTTACAAGATTTTAATCATTTCCAGAAACTATAATTGTGTATTTGAAGAGTTTTACCACAATTAGAGAGTTTTCCTACAAGTATATACTGGAATCGTCAGCATGTTAACTGATTCACACTGAAAACGCCAGAGAAATTTGGCCTCAATTATAAATATAAACAGAATAGTCTTCACTTACAGTTTTTGTACACAAATTTTGAGTTGTATAAACATGAATTCCTAATATTTGAAAGCAAGTTCAAGTGAAAACACTCCCTAATGTAGCCGGAGTTGTAAATATCGGTTTTCTGGTCATGTCCCAGCTTCCACTGGTAACCTCCGGGATAGAAAACGGCAGGGAATGTAGTAAGGATCTATTTCTTTTTATTTCAAGTGTTTCTAACAAGTTTTTAATCATTTCTGGAAACTATAATTGCGTACTTGAAGAGGTTTCCTACAATTAGAGAGTTTTCCTACAAGTGTATACTGGAATCATCAGCATTTAACTGATTCACACAGAAAATGCCAGAGAAATTCGGCCTCAATTGTAAACCTAAACAGTATAGTCCTCACTTACAGTCTTTCTACATAAATTTTGAGCTGTGTAAACATTAATTCCTAATATTTGGAAGCAAATTCTAGTGAAAAACGCTCTCTAAATTAGCCGGAGTTGTAATATTTTCACATTTCTGTTCATGTCCCAGCTTCCACTTGTAACCTCGGTGATTGAAAATGGCAGGAAATGTAGTAAAGATCTATTTCCTTTTGTTTCAAGTATTTCTTACAAGTTTTTAATCGTTTCTGGAAAATGTAATTGCGTATTTGAATAGGTTTACCACAATTAGAGAGTTTTCCTACAAGTAGATACTGGAATCGTCAGCATTTAAACTGGTTCACACAGAAAACGCCAGAGAAATTTGGCCTCAACTATAAACCTAAACAGTATAGCCCTCAGTTACAGTCTTTGTACATAAAGTTTGAGCTGTATAAACATGAATTCCTAATATTTGAAAGCAAATTCAGGTGAAAACGCTCCCTAAGGTAGCCAGGGTGGAAAATATTTTCAGTATTCTGATCATGTCCGAGCTTTCCACTGGTAACCTCTGTGATTGAAAAGGGCAGGAAATGTAGTAAGGATCTATTTCCTTTTACTTCAAGTGTTTCGTACAAGATTTTAATCATTTCTGGAAACTATAATTGCGCATTTGAAGAGTTTTACAACAATTAGAGAGTTTTCCTACCATTATATACTGGAATCGTCAGAATGTTAACTGATTCACCAGAAAACGCCAGAGAAATTTGAACTCAATTGTAAACATAAACAGTATAGTCCTCACTTACAGTTTTTGTACACAAATTTTGAGTTGTATAAACATGACTTCCTAATATTTGAAAGCAAGTTCAAGTGAAAACACTCCCTAATGTAGCCGGAGTTGTAAATATTATCGGTTTTCTGGTCATGTCCCAGCTTCCACTGGTAACATCCATGATTGAAAACGGCAGGAAATGTAGTAAGGATCTATTTCCTGTAATTTCTAGTGATTCTTACAAGTTTTTAATCATTTCTGGAAACGATAATTGCGTATTGGAAGAGTTTTAAAACAATTAGAGAGTTTTCATACAAGTATATAATTCTAGTGAAAACGCTCTCTAAATTAGCCGGAGTTGTAATATTTTCACATTTCTGTTCATGTCCCAGCTTCACTTGTAACCTCCGTGATTGAAAATGGCAGGAAATGTAGTAAAGATCTATTTCCTTTTGTTTCAAGTATTTCTTACAAGTTTTTAATCGTTTCTGGAAAATGTAATTGCGTATTTGAATAGGTTTACCACAATTAGAGAGTTTTCCTACAAGTATATACTGGAATCGTCAGCATGTTAACTGATTCACACAGAAAACGCCAGAGAAATTTGGCCTCAATTATAAACATAAACAGTATAGTCTTCACTTACAGTTTTTCTACACAAATTTTGAGTTGTATAAACATGACTTCCTAATATTTGAAAGCAAGTTCAAGTGAAAACACTCCCTAATGTAGCCGGAGTTGTAAATATTATCGGTTTTCTGGTCATGTCCCAGCTTCCACTGGTAACATCCATGATTGAAAACGGCAGGAAATGTAGTAAGGATCTATTTCCTTTAATTTCTAGTGATTCTTACAAGTTTTTAATCATTTCTGGAAACGATAATTGCGTATTGGAAGAGTTTTAAAACAATTAGAGAGTTTTCGTACAAGTATATACTGAAATGATCAGCATGTTAACTGATTCACAGAGAAAACGCCAGAGAATTTCGGCCTCAATTTTAAACATAAAAAGTATAGTCCTCACTTACATTTTCTCGACACAAATTTTGAGCTGTATAAACATGAATTCCAAATATTTTAAAGCAAATTCAACTGAAAATGCTCCCTAAAGTAGCCGGATTTGTAAATATTATCAGATTTCCGGTCATGTCCCAGCTTCCACTGGTAACATCCATGATTGAAAACGGCAGGAAATGTGATAAGGATCTATTTCCTTTAATTTCTAGTGATTCTTACAAGTTTTTAATCATTTCTGGAAACTATAATTGCGTATTTGAAGAGCTTTCCCACAATTAGAGTGTTTTCCTACAAGTATATACTGGAATCATCAGCATTTTAACTGATTCACAAAGAAAACGTCAGAGATATTCGGCCTCAATTTTAAACCGAAACAGTATAGTCCTCACTTACAGTCTTTCTACATAAATTTTGAGCTGTATAAACATGAATTCCTATTATTTGAAATCAAATTAATGTTAAAACGCTCCCTAAGGTAGGCGGGCTTGAAAATATTATCAGTATTCTGGTCATGTCCCAACTTTCCACTGGTAAACTCCGTGATTGCAAACGGCAGGAAATGTTGTAAGGATCTATTTCCTTTTATTTCAAGTGTTTCTTACAAATCTTTAGTCATTCTGGAAACGATAATTGCCTATTGGAAGAGTTTTACAAAAATTAGAGAGTTTTCCTACAAGTATATACTGGTATCGTCAGCATGTTAACTGATTCACACAGAAAACGCCAGAGAAATTTGGCATCAATTGTAAACATAAACAGTATAGTCTTCACTTACAGTTTTTGTACACAAATTTTGAGTTGTATAAACATGAATTCCTAATATTTGAAAGCAAGTACAATTGAAAACACTCCCTAATGTAGCCGGAGTGGTAAATATTATCGGTTTTCTGGTCATGTCCCAGCTTCCACTAATAACCTCCGGGATTGAAAACGGCAGGGAATGCAGTAAGGATCTATTTCCTTTTACTTCAAGTGTTTCGTACAAGATTTTAATCATTTCTGGAAACTATAATTGCGCATTTGAAGAGTTTTACAACAATTAGAGAGTTTTCCTACCATTATATACTGGAATCGTCAGAATGTTAACTGATTCACCAGAAAATGCCAGAGAAATTTGAACTCAATTGTAAACATAAACAGTATAGTCCTCACTTACAGTTTCTCGACACAAATTTTGAGCTGTATAAACATGAATTCCAAATATTTGAAAGCAAATTCAACTGAAAATGCTCCCTAAAGTAGCCGGATTTGTAAATATTATCAGATTTCCGGTAATGTCCCAGCTTCCACTGGTAACATCCATGATTGAAAACGGCAGGAAATGTGATAAGGATCTATTTCCTTTAATTTCTAGTGATTCTTACAAGTTTTTAATCATTTCTGGACACGATAATTGCGTATTGGAAGAGTTTTAAAACAATTAGAGAGTTTTCATACAAGTATATACTGAAATGATCAGCATGTTAACTGATTCACAGAGAAAACGCCAGAGAATTTCGGCCTCAATTTTAAACATAAAAAGTATAGTCCTCACTTACAGTTTCTCGACACAAATTTTGAGCTGTATAAACATGAATTCAAAATATTTGAAAGCAAATTCAACTGAAAATGCTCACTAAAATAGCCGGATTTGTAAATATTATCAGATTTCCGGTCATGACCCAGCTTCCACTGGTAACATCCATGATTGAAAACGGCAGGAAATGTGATAAGGATCTATTTCTTTTAATTTCTAGTGATTCTTACAAGTTTTTAATCATTGATGGAAACTACAATTGCGTATTTGAAGAGCTTTCCCACAATTAGAGAGTTTTCCTACAAGTATATACTGGAATCATCAGCATTTTAACTGATTCACAAAGAAAACGTCAGAGATATTCGGCCTCAATTTTAAACCGAAACAGTATAGTCCTCACTTACAGTCTTTCTACATAAATTTTGAGCTGTATAAACACAAATTCCTATTATTTAAAATCAAATTAATGTTAAAACGCTCCCTAAGGTAGCCGGGGTTGAAAATATTATCAGTATTCTGGTCATGTCCCAACTTTACACTGGTAAACTCCGTGATTGCAAACGGCAGGAAATGTAGTAACGATCTATTTACTTTTATTTCAAGTGTTCTTACAAGTTTTTAATCATTTCTGGAAAAGCTAATTGCGTATTTGAAGAGTTTTTTAACAATTAGAGAGTTTTCCTACAAGTATATACTGGAATCGTCAGCATGTTAACTGATTCACACAGAAAACGCCAGAGAATTTACGCCTCAACTGGAAACATAAACAGTATAGTCTTCACTTACAGGTTTTCTACACAAATTTTGAGTTGTACAAAAAATAAATTCCAAATATTTGAAAGCATGTTCAAGTGAAAACGCTCCCTATTGTAGCCAGAGCTGAAAATATTATCGGTTTTCTGTTCATGTCCCAGCTTCTACTGGTAACCCCCGTGATTGAAAACGGCAGGAAATGTAGTAAGGATCTATTTCCTTTAATTTCAAGTGTTTCTTACAAGTTTTTAATCATTTCTGGAAACTATAATTGCGTATTTGAAGAGCTTTCCCACATTTAGAGAGTTTTCCTACAAGTATATACTGGAATCATCAGCATTTTAACTGATTCACAAAGATAACATCAGAGATATTCGCCCTCAATTTTAAACCGCAACAGTATAGTCTTCACTTACAGTCTTTCTACATAAATTTTGAGCTGTATAAACATGAATTCCTATTATTTGAAATCAAATTAATGTTAAAACGCTCCCTAAGGTAGCCGGGGTTGAAAATATTATCAGTATTCTGGTCATGTCCCAGCTTTCCACTGGTAAACTCCATGATTGAAAACGGCAGGAAATGTAGTAAGGATCTATTTCCTTTTATTTCAAGTGTTTCTTACAAGTTTTTAGTCATTCTGGAAACGATAATTGCCTATTGGAAGATTTTCACAACAATTAGAGAGTTTTCCTACAAGTATATACTGGTATCGTCAGCATGTTAACTGATTCACACAGAAAACGCCATAAATATTTGGCCTCAATTGTAAACATAAACAGTACAGTCCACACTTACAGTTTTTCTACATAAATTTTGAGCTGTATAAACATGAATTCCCAATATTTGAAAGCAAATACAGTTGAAAACGCTCCCTCAGGTAGGCGGGGTTGAAAATATTATCAGTTTTCTGGTCATGTCCCAGCTTTCCACTGGTGACATCCATGATTGCAAATGGCAGGATATGTAATAAGGATCTATTTCCTTTTATTTCAAGTGTTTCTTATGAGATTTTAATCATTTCTGAAAACTATAATTGTGTCTTTGAAGAAGTTTCCCACAATTAGAGAGTTTTCCTACAAGTATATACTGGAATCGTCAGCATTTTACCTGATTCACACCGAAAACGCCAGAGAAATTCCGCCAAAATTGTAAACCTAAAAAGTATATTCCTCACTTACAGTCTTTCTACGTATATTTTCAGCTGTATAAACATGAAATCCTAATATTTGGAAGCAAATTCAAGTGAAAACCCTCCCTAAATTAGCCGGAGCTGTAATATTTTCAGTTTTCTGTTCATTCCCAGCTTCCACTTTGTAACCTCCGTGATTGAAAATGGCAGGAAATATAGTAAACATCTATTTCCTTTTGTTTCAAGTATTTCTTACAAGTTTTTAATCGTTTCTGGAAAATATAATTGGGTATTTAAATAGGTTTACAACAATTAGAGAGTTTTTCTACAAGTATATATTGGAATCGTCGGCATGTTAACTGATTCAATAGAAAACGCCAGAGAAATTCGACCTCAATTGTAAACAGAAACAGTATAGTCCTCACTTACAGTTTTTCTACACAAATTTTGAATTGTATAAAAATGAATTCCTAATATTTTAAAGCAAGTCCAAGTGAAAAAGCTCCTTAACGTTGCTAGAGTTGTAAATATTATCAGTTTTCTGATCATTTCCCAGTTTTCCAATGGGAACCTCCATGATTGAAAACAGCAGGAAATGTAGTAAGGATCTCTTTTCTTTTATTTCAAGTGTTTCTTACAAGTTTTTCATCATTTCTGGAAACTGTAATGGCATGTTTGAAGAGGTTTACCACAATTAGAGAGTTTTCCTACAAGAATTTAAAGGAATCATCAGCATTCTAAATGATTCACACTGAAAACGCCAGAGAAATTCGGCCTCAATTGTAAACATAAACAGTATAGTACTCACTTACAGTTTTTCTACACAAATTTTGAGCTGTATATACATGAATTACTAATATATGGAAGCAAATTCAAGTGAAAACGCTCTTTAAAGTAGCCGGAGTTTTAAGTATTTTCAGTTTTCTGGTCATGTCCCAGCTTGCCACTGGTAAAATCCATGATTGAAAAAACCAGAAAATGTAGTAAGAATCTATTTCATTTTATTTCAAGTGTTTCTTACAAGTTTTTCATCATTTCTGGATACTGTAATGG
Source organism: Myotis daubentonii (assembly GCF_963259705.1). Classification (NCBI taxonomy): domain Eukaryota; kingdom Metazoa; phylum Chordata; class Mammalia; order Chiroptera; family Vespertilionidae; genus Myotis; species Myotis daubentonii. The sequence goes on along the minus strand of NC_081861.1, from coordinate 75,753,043 downwards.
CGTATTTGAAGAGGTTTACCACAATTAGCGACTTTTCCTACAAGTATATACTGGAATCATGAGCATTTAAAATGATTCACAATGAAAACGCCAGAGGAATTCGGCCTCAATTGTAAACATAAACAGTATAGTCCTCACTTAGAGTTTTTCTACACAAATTTTGAGCTGTATAAACATGAATTCCTAATATTTGAAAGCAACTTAAAGTGAAAACGCTCCCTAATGTAGCGGGGGTTGAAAATATTATCAGTTTTCTGGCCATGTCCCAGCTTTCCACTGGTAACCTCCGTGATTGAAAACGGTAGGAAATATAGTAAGAATCTATTTCCTTTCATTTCTAGTATTTCTTACAAGTTTTTCATCGTTTCTGGAAAGTGTAATTGCGTATTTTAAGAGGTTTACCAGAATTAGAGAGTTTTCTTACAAGTATATACAGGAATCATCAGCATTTTAAATGATTCACAATGAAAACACCAGAGGAATTTGGCCTCAATTGTAAACATAAACAGTACAGTCCTCACTTACAGTTTTTCTACACAGATTTTGAGTTGTATAAAAATGAATTCCTAATATTTGAAAGCAAGTCCAAGTGAAAACGCTCCTTAATGTAGCTGGAGGTGTAAATATTATCAGTTTTCTGATCATTTCCCATTTTTCCATTGGGAACCTCCATGATTGAAAACAGCAGGAAATGTAGTAAGGATCTATTTTCTTTTATTCCAAGTGTTTCTTACAAGTTTTCAATCGTTTTTGGAAACTGTAATGGGGTATTTGAAGAGGTTTACCACAATTAGAGAGTTTTCCTACAGTATATACAGGAATCATCAGGATTCTAAATGATTCACACTGAAACCGCCAGAGGAATTCGTCCTCAATTGTAAACATAAACAGTATAGTCCTCACTTACAGTTTTTCTACACAAATTTTGAGTTGTATAAACATGAATTCCTAATATTGGAAAGCAACTTAAAGTGAAAACGCTCCCTAATGTAGCGGGGGTTGAAAATATTTTCAGTATTCTGGCCATGTCCCAGCTTTCCACTGGTAACCTCCGTGATTGAAAACGGTAGGAAATATAGTAAGAATCTATTTCCTTTTATTTCTAGTATTTCTTACAAGTTTTTCATCGTTTCTGGAAAGTGTAATTGCGTATTTTAAGAGGTTTACCACAATTAGAGAGTTTTCTTACAAGTATATACAGGAATCATCAGCATTTTAAATGATTCACAATGAAAACACTAGAGGAATTCGGCCTCAATTGTAAACATAAACAGTATAGTCCTCACTTACAGTTTTTCTACACAAATTTTGAGTTGTATAAACATGAATTCATAATATTTGAAAGCAACTTAAAGTGAAAACGCTCCCTAATGTAGCCGGGGTTGAAAATATTATCAGTTTTCTCGCCATGTCCCAGCTTTCCACTGGTAACCTCCGTGATTAAAAATGGCAGGAAATGTAGTAAGAATCTATTTCCTTTTTTTTCAAGTGTTTCGTACAAGTTTTTAATCATTTCTGGAAACTGTAATTGGGTATTTGAAGAGTTTTACAACAATAAGTGGGTTTTCCTACAAGTATATACTGGAATCGTCAGCATGTTAACTGATTCAATAGAAAACGCCAGAGAAATTCGGCCTCAATTGTAAACAGAAACAGTATAGTCCCCACTTACAGTTTTTCTACACAAATTTTGAGTTGTATAAAAATGAATTCCTAATATTTGAAAGCAAGTCCAAGTGAAAACGCTCCTTAACGTAGCTAGAGTTGTAAATATTATCAGTTTTCTGATCATTTCCCATTTTTCCAATGAGAACCTCCATGATTAAAAACGGCAGGGAATGTAGTAAGGATCTCTTTTCTTTTATTTCAAGTGTTTCTTACAAGTTTTTCATCGTTTCTGGAAACTTTAATGGCGTGTTTGAAGATGTTTACCACAATTAGAGAGTTTTCCTACAAGTATATACAGGAATCATCAGCATTCTCAATGATTCACACTGAAAACGCCAGAGAAATTCGGCCTCAATTGTAAACATAAACAGTATAGTACTCACTTACAGTTTTTCTACACAAATTTTGAGCTGTATATACATGAATTCCTAATATATGGAAGCAAATTCAAGTGAAAACGCTCTTTAAAGTAGCCGGAGTTTTAAATATTTTCAGTTTTCTGGTCATGTCCCAGCTTGCCACTGGTAAAATCCATGATTGAAAAAACCAGAAAATGTAGTAAGAATCTATTTTATTTTATTTCAAGTGTTTCTTACAAGTTTTTCATCGTTTCTGGATACTGTAATGGCGTATTTGAAGAGGTTTACCACAATTAGCGACTTTTCCTACAAGTATATACTGGAATCATCAGCATTTAAAATGATTCACAATGAAAACGCCAGAGGAATTCGGCCTCAATTGTAAACATAAAGAGTATAGTCCTCACTTAGAGTTTTTCTACACAAATTTTGAGTTGTATAAACATGAATTCCTAATATTTGAAAGCAACTTAAAGTGAAAACGCTCCCTAATGTAGCCGGGGTTGAAAATATTATCAGTTTTCTGGCCATGTCTCAGCTTTCCACTGGTAACATCCATGATTGAAAACGGCAGGAAATGTGATAAGGATCTATTTCCTTTAATTTCTAGTGATTCTTACAAGTTTTTAATCATTTCTGGACACGATAATTGCGTATTGGAAGAGTTTTAAAACAATTAGAGAGTTTTCATACAAGTATATACTGAAATGATCAGCATGTTAACTGATTCACAGAGAAAACGCCAGAGAATTTCGGCCTCAATTTTAAACATAAAAAGTATAGTCCTCACTTACAGTTTCTCGACACAAATTTTGAGCTGTATAAACATGAATTCAAAATATTTGAAAGCAAATTCAACTGAAAATGCTCACTAAAATAGCCGGATTTGTAAATATTATCAGATTTCCGGTCATGACCCAGCTTCCACTGGTAACATCCATGATTGAAAACGGCAGGAAATGTGATAAGGATCTATTTCCTTTAATTTCTAGTGATTCTTACAAGTTTTTAATCATTGATGGAAACTACAATTGCGTATTTGAAGAGCTTTCCCACAATTAGAGAGTTTTCCTACAAGTATATACTGGAATCATCAGCATTTTAACTGATTCACAAAGAAAACGTCAGAGATATTCGGCCTCAATTTTAAACCGAAACAGTATAGTCCTCACTTACAGTCTTTCTACATAAATTTTGAGCTGTATAAACACAAATTCCTATTATTTAAAATCAAATTAATGTTAAAACGCTCCCTAAGGTAGCTGGGGTTGAAAATATTATCAGTATTCTGGTCATGTCCCAACTTTACACTGGTAAACTCCGTGATTGCAAACGGCAGGAAATGTAGTAACGATCTATTTACTTTTATTTCAAGTGTTCTTACAAGTTTTTAATCATTTCTGGAAAAGCTAATTGCGTATTTGAAGAGTTTTTTAACAATTAGAGAGTTTTCCTACAAGTATATACTGGAATCGTCAGCATGTTAACTGATTCACACAGAAAACGCCAGAGAATTTACGCCTCAACTGGAAACATAAACAGTATAGTCTTCACTTACAGGTTTTCTACACAAATTTTGAGTTGTACAAAAAATAAATTCCAAATATTTGAAAGCATGTTCAAGTGAAAACGCTCCCTATTGTAGCCAGAGCTGAAAATATTATCGGTTTTCTGTTCATGTCCCAGCTTCTACTGGTAACCCCCGTGATTGAAAACGGCAGGAAATGTAGTAAGGATCTATTTCCTTTAATTTCAAGTGTTTCTTACAAGTTTTTAATCATTTCTGGAAACTATAATTGCGTATTTGAAGAGCTTTCCCACATTTAGAGAGTTTTCCTACAAGTATATACTGGAATCATCAGCATTTTAACTGATTCACAAAGATAACATCAGAGATATTCGCCCTCAATTTTAAACCGCAACAGTATAGTCTTCACTTACAGTCTTTCTACATAAATTTTGAGCTGTATAAACATGAATTCCTATTATTTGAAATCAAATTAATGTTAAAACGCTCCCTAAGGTAGCCGGGGTTGAAAATATTATCAGTATTCTGGTCATGTCCCAGCTTTCCACTGGTAAACTCCATGATTGAAAACGGCAGGAAATGTAGTAAGGATCTATTTCCTTTTATTTCAAGTGTTTCTTACAAGTTTTTAGTCATTCTGGAAACGATAATTGCCTATTGGAAGATTTTCACAACAATTAGAGAGTTTTCCTACAAGTATATACTGGTATCGTCAGCATGTTAACTGATTCACACAGAAAACGCCATAAATATTTGGCCTCAATTGTAAACATAAACAGTACAGTCCACACTTACAGTTTTTCTACATAAATTTTGAGCTGTATAAACATGAATTCCCAATATTTGAAAGCAAATACAGTTGAAAACGCTCCCTCAGGTAGGCAGGGTTGAAAATATTATCAGTTTTCTGGTCATGTCCCAGCTTTCCACTGGTGACATCCATGATTGCAAATGGCAGGATATGTAATAAGGATCTATTTCCTTTTATTTCAAGTGTTTCTTATGAGATTTTAATCATTTCTGAAAACTATAATTGTGTCTTTGAAGAAGTTTCCCACAATTAGAGAGTTTTCCTACAAGTATATACTGGAATCGTCAGCATTTTACCTGATTCACACCGAAAACGCCAGAGAAATTCCGCCAAAATTGTAAACCTAAAAAGTATATTCCTCACTTACAGTCTTTCTACGTATATTTTCAGCTGTATAAACATGAAATCCTAATATTTGGAAGCAAATTCAAGTGAAAACCCTCCCTAAATTAGCCGGAGCTGTAATATTTTCAGTTTTCTGTTCATTCCCAGCTTCCACTTTGTAACCTCCGTGATTGAAAATGGCAGGAAATATAGTAAACATCTATTTCCTTTTGTTTCAAGTATTTCTTACAAGTTTTTAATCGTTTCTGGAAAATATAATTGGGTATTTAAATAGGTTTACAACAATTAGAGAGTTTTTCTACAAGTATATATTGGAATCGTCGGCATGTTAACTGATTCAATAGAAAACGCCAGAGAAATTCGACCTCAATTGTAAACAGAAACAGTATAGTCCTCACTTACAGTTTTTCTACACAAATTTTGAGTTGTATAAACATGAATTCCTAATATTTGAAAGCAACTTAAAGTGAAAACGCTCCCTAATGTAGCGGGGGTTGAAAATATTATCAGTTCTCTGGCCATGTCCCAGCTTTCCACTGGTAACCTCCGTGATTGAAAACGGAAGGAAATATAGTATGAATCTATTTCCTTTTATTTCTAGTATTTCTTACAAGTTTTTCATCGTTTCTGGAAAGTGTAATTGCGTATTTTAAGAGGTTTACCACAATTAGAGAGTTTTCCTACAGTATATACAGGAATCATCAGCATTCTAAATGATTCACACTGAAAACGCCAGAGGAATTCAGCCTCAATTGTAAACATAAACAGTATAGCACTCACTTACAGTTTTTCTACACAAATTTTGAGTTGTATAAACATGAATTCCTAATATTTGAAAGCAACTTAAAGTGAAAACGCTGCCTAATATATCCGGGGTTGAAAATATTTTCAGTATTTTGGCCATGTCCCAGCTTTCCACTGGTAAACTCCGTGATTGAAAATGGCAGGAAATGTAGTAAGGATCTATTTTCTTTTATTTCAAGTGTTTCTTACAAATTTTTCATCGTTTCTGGAAACTGTAATGGCGTGTTTGAAGAGGTTTACCACAATTAGAGAGTTTTCCTACAAGTATATACAGGAATCATCAGCATTCTCAATGATTCACACTGAAAACGCCAGAGAAATTCGCCCTCAATTGTAAACATAAACAGTATAGTACTCACTTACAGTTTTTCTACACAAATTTTGAGCTGTAAATACATGAATTCCTAATATATGGAAGCAAATTCAAGTGAAAACGCTCTTTAAAGTAGCCAGAGTTGTAAATATTTTCAGTTTTCTGGTCATGTCCCAGCTTGCCACTGGTAAAATCCATGATTGAAAACAGCAGAAAATGTAGTAAGAATCTATTTCATTTTATTTCAAGTGTTTCTTACAAGTTTTTCTTCCTTTCTGGAAAGTGTAATTGCGTATTTGAAGAGGTTTACCACAATTAGAGAGTTTTCCTACAAGTATATACTGGAATCGTCAGCATTTTACCTGATTCACACCGAAAACGCCAGAGAAATTCCGCCAAAATTGTAAACCTAAAAAGTATATTCCTCACTTACAGTCTTTCTACGTATATTTTCAGCTGTATAAACATGAAATCCTAATATTTGGAAGCCAATTCAAGTGAAAACCCTCCCTAAATTAGCCGGAGCTGTAATATTTTCAGTTTTCTGTTCATTCCCAGCTTCCACTTTGTAACCTCCGTGATTGAAAATGGCAGGAAATATAGTAAACATCTATTTCCTTTTGTTTCAAGTATTTCTTACAAGTTTTTAATCGTTTCTGGAAAATATAATTGGGTATTTAAATAGGTTTACAACAATTAGAGAGTTTTTCTACAAGTATATATTGGAATCGTCGGCATGTTAACTGATTCAATAGAAAACGCCAGAGAAATTCGACCTCAATTGTAAACAGAAACAGTATAGTCCTCACTTACAGTTTTTCTACACAAATTTTGAATTGTATAAAAATGAATTCCTAATATTTTAAAGCAAGTCCAAGTGAAAAAGCTCCTTAACGTTGCTAGAGTTGTAAATATTATCAGTTTTCTGATCATTTCCCAGTTTTCCAATGGGAACCTCCATGATTGAAAACAGCAGGAAATGTAGTAAGGATCTCTTTTCTTTTATTTCAAGTGTTTCTTACAAGTTTTTCATCATTTCTGGAAACTGTAATGGCATGTTTGAAGAGGTTTACCACAATTAGAGAGTTTTCCTACAAGAATTTAAAGGAATCATCAGCATTCTAAATGATTCACACTGAAAACGCCAGAGAAATTCGGCCTCAATTGTAAACATAAACAGTATAGTACTCACTTACAGTTTTTCTACACAAATTTTGAGCTGTATATACATGAATTACTAATATATGGAAGCAAATTCAAGTGAAAACGCTCTTTAAAGTAGCCGGAGTTTTAAGTATTTTCAGTTTTCTGGTCATGTCCCAGCTTGCCACTGGTAAAATCCATGATTGAAAAAACCAGAAAATGTAGTAAGAATCTATTTCATTTTATTTCAAGTGTTTCTTACAAGTTTTTCATCATTTCTGGATACTGTAATGGCGTATTTGAAGAGGTTTACCACAATTAGCGACTTTTCCTACAAGTATATACTGGAATCATGAGCATTTAAAATGATTCACAATGAAAACGCCAGAGGAATTCGGCCTCAATTGTAAACATAAACAGTATAGTCCTCACTTAGAGTTTTTCTACACAAATTTTGAGTTGTATAAACATGAATTCCTAATATTTGAAAGCAACTTAAAGTGAAAACGCTCCCTAATGTAGCGGGGGTTGAAAATATTATCAGTTTTCTGGCCATGTCCCAGCTTTCCACTGGTAACCTCCGTGATTGAAAACGGTAGGAAATATAGTAAGAATCTATTTCCTTTCATTTCTAGTATTTCTTACAAGTTTTTCATCGTTTCTGGAAAGTGTAATTGCGTATTTTAAGAGGTTTACCAGAATTAGAGAGTTTTCTTACAAGTATATACAGGAATCATCAGCATTTTAAATGATTCACAATGAAAACACCAGAGGAATTTGGCCTCAATTGTAAACATAAACAGTACAGTCCTCACTTACAGTTTTTCTACACAGATTTTGAGTTGTATAAAAATGAATTCCTAATATTTGAAAGCAAGTCCAAGTGAAAACGCTCCTTAATGTAGCTGGAGGTGTAAATATTATCAGTTTTCTGATCATTTCCCATTTTTCCATTGGGAACCTCCATGATTGAAAACAGCAGGAAATGTAGTAAGGATCTATTTTCTTTTATTCCAAGTGTTTCCTACAAGTTTTCAATCGTTTTTGGAAACTGTAATGGGGTATTTGAAGAGGTTTACCACAATTAGAGAGTTTTCCTACAGTATATACAGGAATCATCAGGATTCTAAATGATTCACACTGAAACCGCCAGAGGAATTCATCCTCAATTGTAAACATAAACAGTATAGTCCTCACTTACAGTTTTTCTACACAAATTTTGAGTTGTATAAACATGAATTCCTAATATTGGAAAGCAACTTAAAGTGAAAACGCTCCCTAATGTAGCGGGGGTTGAAAATATTTTCAGTATTCTGGCCATGTCCCAGCTTTCCACTGGTAACCTCCGTGATTGAAAACGGTAGGAAATATAGTAAGAATCTATTTCCTTTTATTTCTAGTATTTCTTACAAGTTTTTCATCGTTTCTGGAAAGTGTAATTGCGTATTTTAAGAGGTTTACCACAATTAGAGAGTTTTCTTACAAGTATATACAGGAATCATCAGCATTTTAAATGATTCACAATGAAAACACTAGAGGAATTCGGCCTCAATTGTAAACATAAACAGTATAGTCCTCACTTACAGTTTTTCTACACAAATTTTGAGTTGTATAAACATGAATTCATAATATTTGAAAGCAACTTAAAGTGAAAACGCTCCCTAATGTAGCCGGGGTTGAAAATATTATCAGTTTTCTCGCCATGTCCCAGCTTTCCACTGGTAACCTCCGTGATTAAAAACGGCAGGAAATGTAGTAAGAATCTATTTCCTTTTTTTTCAAGTGTTTCGTACAAGTTTTTAATCATTTCTGGAAACTGTAATTGGGTATTTGAAGAGTTTTACAACAATAAGAGGGTTTTCCTACAAGTATATACTGGAATCGTCAGCATGTTAACTGATTCAATAGAAAACGCCAGAGAAATTCGGCCTCAATTGTAAACAGAAACAGTATAGTCCCCACTTACAGTTTTTCTACACAAATTTTGAGTTGTATAAAAATGAATTCCTAATATTTGAAAGCAAGTCCAAGTGAAAACGCTCCTTAACGTAGCTAGAGTTGTAAATATTATCAGTTTTCTGATCATTTCCCATTTTTCCAATGAGAACCTCCATGATTAAAAACGGCAGGGAATGTAGTAAGGATCTCTTTTCTTTTATTTCAAGTGTTTCTTACAAGTTTTTCATCGTTTCTGGAAACTTTAATGGCGTGTTTGAAGATGTTTACCACAATTAGAGAGTTTTCCTACAAGTATATACAGGAATCATCAGCATTCTCAATGATTCACACTGAAAACGCCAGAGAAATTCGGCCTCAATTGTAAACATAAACAGTATAGTACTCACTTACAGTTTTTCTACACAAATTTTGAGCTGTATATACATGAATTCCTAATATATGGAAGCAAATTCAAGTGAAAACGCTCTTTAAAGTAGCCGGAGTTTTAAATATTTTCAGTTTTCTGGTCATGTCCCAGCTTGCCACTGGTAAAATCCATGATTGAAAAAACCAGAAAATGTAGTAAGAATCTATTTTATTTTATTTCAAGTGTTTCTTACAAGTTTTTCATCGTTTCTGGATACTGTAATGGCGTATTTGAAGAGGTTTACCACAATTAGCGACTTTTCCTACAAGTATATACTGGAATCATCAGCATTTAAAATGATTCACAATGAAAACGCCAGAGGAATTCGGCCTCAATTGTAAACATAAAGAGTATAGTCCTCACTTAGAGTTTTTCTACACAAATTTTGAGTTGTATAAACATGAATTCCTAATATTTGAAAGCAACTTAAAGTGAAAACGCTCCCTAATGTAGCCGGGGTTGAAAATATTATCAGTTTTCTGGCCATGTCTCAGCTTTCCACTGGTAACCTCCGTGATTGAAAACGGTAGGAAATATAGTAAGAATCTATTTCCTTTTATTTCTAGTATTTCTTACAAGTTTTTCATCATTTCTGGAAAGTGTAATTGCGTATTTTAAGAGGTTTACCAGAATTAGAGAGTTTTCTTACAAGTATATACAGGAATCATCAGCATTTTTAATGATTCACAATGAAAACACCAGAGGAATTTGGCCTCAATTGTAAACATAAACAGTACAGTCCTCACTTACAGTTTTTCTACACAGATTTTGAGTTGTATAAAAATGAATTCCTAATATATGAAAGCAAGTCCAAGTGAAAACGCTCCTTAACGTAGCTTGAGTTGTAAATATTATCAGTTTTCTGATCATTTCCCATTTTTCCATTGGGAACCTCCATGATTGAAAACAGCAGGAAATGTAGTAATGATCTATTTTCTTTTATTTCAAGTGTTTCTTACAAGTTTTCCATCGTTTTTGGAAACTGTAATGGGGTATTTGAAGAGGTTTACCACAATTAGAGAGTTTTCCTACAGTATATACAGGAATCATCAGCATTCTAAATGATTCACACTGAAAACGCCAGAGGAATTCGTCCTCAATTGTAGACATAAACAGTATAGTCCTCACTTACAATTTTTCTACACAAATTTTGAGTTGTATAAACATGAATTCCTAATATTTGAAAGCAACTTAAAGTGAAAACGCTCCCTAATGCAGCGGGGGTTGAAAATATTATCAGTTCTCTGGCCATGTCCCAGCTTTCCACTGGTAACCTCTGTGATTGAAAACGGTAGGAAATATAGTAAGAATCTATTTCCTTTTATTTCTAGTATTTCTTACAAGTTTTTCATCGTTTCTGGAAAGTGTAATTGCGTATTTTAAGAGGTTTACCACAATTAGAGAGTTTTCCTACAGTATATACAGGAATCATCAGCATTCTAAATGATTCACACTGAAAACGCCAGAGGAATTCAGCCTCAATTGTAAACATAAACAGTATAGCACTCACTTACAGTTTTTCTACACAAATTTTGAGTTGTATAAACATGAATTCCTAATATTTGAAAGCAACTTAAAGTGAAAACGCTGCCTAATGTAGCCGGGGTTGAAAATATTTTCAGTATTCTGGCCATGTCCCAGCTTTCCACTGGTAACCTCCGTGATTGAAATCGGCAAGAAATGTAGTAAGGATCTATTTTCTTTTATTTCAAGTGTTTCTTACAAGTTTTTCATCGTTCCTGGAAACTGTAATGGCGTGTTTGAAGAGGTTTACCACAATTAGAGAGTTTTCCTAAAAGTATATACAAGAATCATCAGCATTCTCAATGATTCACACTGAAACCGCCAGAGGAATTCGGCCTCAATTGTAAACATAAACAGTATAGTCCTCACTTACAGTTTTTCTACACAAATTTTGAGTTGTATAAACATGAATTCCTAATATTTGAAAGCAACTTAAAGTGAAAACGCTCCCTAATGTAGCGGGGGTTGAAAATATTATCAGTTCTCTGGCCATGTCCCAGCTTTCCACTGGTAACCTCGGTGATTGAAAATGGTAGGAAATATAGTAAGAATCTATTTCCTTTTATTTCTAGTATTTCTTACAAGTTTTTCATCGTTTCTGGAAAGTGTAATTGCGTATTTTAAGAGGTTTACCACAATTAGAGAGTTTTCTTACAAGTATATACAGGAATCATCAGCATTCTAAATGATTCACACTGAAAACGCCAGAGAAATTCGGCCTCAATTGTAAACATAAACAGTATAGTACTCACTTACAGTTTTTCTACACAAATTTTGAGCTGTATATACATGAATTACTAATATATGGAAGCAAATTCAAGTGAAAACGCTCTTTAAAGTAGCCGGAGTTTTAAGTATTTTCAGTTTTCTGGTCATGTCCCAGCTTGCCACTGGTAAAATCCATGATTGAAAAAACCAGAAAATGTAGTAAGAATCTATTTCATTTTATTTCAAGTGTTTCTTACAAGTTTTTCATCATTTCTGGATACTGTAATGGCGTATTTGAAGAGGTTTACCACAATTAGCGACTTTTCCTACAAGTATATACTGGAATCATGAGCATTCTAAATGATTCACACTGAAAACGCCAGAGGAATTCGGCCTCAATTGTAAACATAAACAGTATAGTCCTCACTTACAGTTTTTCTACACAAATTTTGAGTTGTATAAACATGAATTCCTAATATTTGAAAGCAACTTAAAGTGAAAACGCTCCCTAATGTAGCGGGGGTTGAAAATATTATCAGTTCTCTGGCCATGTCCCAGCTTTCCACTGGTAACCTCCGTGATTGAAAACGGAAGGAAATATAGTATGAATCTATTTCCTTTTATTTCTAGTATTTCTTACAAGTTTTTCATCGTTTCTGGAAAGTGTAATTGCGTATTTTAAGAGGTTTACCACAATTAGAGAGTTTTCCTACAGTATATACAGGAATCATCAGCATTCTAAATGATTCACACTGAAAACGCCAGAGGAATTCAGCCTCAATTGTAAACATAAACAGTATAGCACTCACTTACAGTTTTTCTACACAAATTTTGAGTTGTATAAACATGAATTCCTAATATTTGAAAGCAACTTAAAGTGAAAACGCTGCCTAATATATCCGGGGTTGAAAATATTTTCAGTATTTTGGCCATGTCCCAGCTTTCCACTGGTAAACTCCGTGATTGAAAATGGCAGGAAATGTAGTAAGGATCTATTTTCTTTTATTTCAAGTGTTTCTTACAAATTTTTCATCGTTTCTGGAAACTGTAATGGCGTGTTTGAAGAGGTTTACCACAATTAGAGAGTTTTCCTACAAGTATATACAGGAATCATCAGCATTCTCAATGATTCACACTGAAAACGCCAGAGAAATTCGCCCTCAATTGTAAACATAAACAGTATAGTACTCACTTACAGTTTTTCTACACAAATTTTGAGCTGTAAATACATGAATTCCTAATATATGGAAGCAAATTCAAGTGAAAACGCTCTTTAAAGTAGCCAGAGTTGTAAATATTTTCAGTTTTCTGGTCATGTCCCAGCTTGCCACTGGTAAAATCCATGATTGAAAACAGCAGAAAATGTAGTAAGAATCTATTTCATTTTATTTCAAGTGTTTCTTACAAGTTTTTCTTCCTTTCTGGAAAGTGTAATTGCGTATTTGAAGAGGTTTACCACAATTAGAGAGTTTTCCTACAAGTATATACTGGAATCGTCAGCATTTTACCTGATTCACACCGAAAACGCCAGAGAAATTCCGCCAAAATTGTAAACCTAAAAAGTATATTCCTCACTTACAGTCTTTCTACGTATATTTTCAGCTGTATAAACATGAAATCCTAATATTTGGAAGCCAATTCAAGTGAAAACCCTCCCTAAATTAGCCGGAGCTGTAATATTTTCAGTTTTCTGTTCATTCCCAGCTTCCACTTTGTAACCTCCGTGATTGAAAATGGCAGGAAATATAGTAAACATCTATTTCCTTTTGTTTCAAGTATTTCTTACAAGTTTTTAATCGTTTCTGGAAAATATAATTGGGTATTTAAATAGGTTTACAACAATTAGAGAGTTTTTCTACAAGTATATATTGGAATCGTCGGCATGTTAACTGATTCAATAGAAAACGCCAGAGAAATTCGACCTCAATTGTAAACAGAAACAGTATAGTCCTCACTTACAGTTTTTCTACACAAATTTTGAATTGTATAAAAATGAATTCCTAATATTTTAAAGCAAGTCCAAGTGAAAAAGCTCCTTAACGTTGCTAGAGTTGTAAATATTATCAGTTTTCTGATCATTTCCCAGTTTTCCAATGGGAACCTCCATGATTGAAAACAGCAGGAAATGTAGTAAGGATCTCTTTTCTTTTATTTCAAGTGTTTCTTACAAGTTTTTCATCATTTCTGGAAACTGTAATGGCATGTTTGAAGAGGTTTACCACAATTAGAGAGTTTTCCTACAAGAATTTAAAGGAATCATCAGCATTCTAAATGATTCACACTGAAAACGCCAGAGAAATTCGGCCTCAATTGTAAACATAAACAGTATAGTACTCACTTACAGTTTTTCTACACAAATTTTGAGCTGTATATACATGAATTACTAATATATGGAAGCAAATTCAAGTGAAAACGCTCTTTAAAGTAGCCGGAGTTTTAAGTATTTTCAGTTTTCTGGTCATGTCCCAGCTTGCCACTGGTAAAATCCATGATTGAAAAAACCAGAAAATGTAGTAAGAATCTATTTCATTTTATTTCAAGTGTTTCTTACAAGTTTTTCATCATTTCTGGATACTGTAATGGCGTATTTGAAGAGGTTTACCACAATTAGCGACTTTTCCTACAAGTATATACTGGAATCATGAGCATTTAAAATGATTCACAATGAAAACGCCAGAGGAATTCGGCCTCAATTGTAAACATAAACAGTATAGTCCTCACTTAGAGTTTTTCTACACAAATTTTGAGTTGTATAAACATGAATTCCTAATATTTGAAAGCAACTTAAAGTGAAAACGCTCCCTAATGTAGCGGGGGTTGAAAATATTATCAGTTTTCTGGCCATGTCCCAGCTTTCCACTGGTAACCTCCGTGATTGAAAACGGTAGGAAATATAGTAAGAATCTATTTCCTTTCATTTCTAGTATTTCTTACAAGTTTTTCATCGTTTCTGGAAAGTGTAATTGCGTATTTTAAGAGGTTTACCAGAATTAGAGAGTTTTCTTACAAGTATATACAGGAATCATCAGCATTTAAAATGATTCACAATGAAAACACCAGAGGAATTTGGCCTCAATTGTAAACATAAACAGTACAGTCCTCACTTACAGTTTTTCTACACAGATTTTGAGTTGTATAAAAATGAATTCCTAATATTTGAAAGCAAGTCCAAGTGAAAACGCTCCTTAATGTAGCTGGAGGTGTAAATATTATCAGTTTTCTGATCATTTCCCATTTTTCCATTGGGAACCTCCATGATTGAAAACAGCAGGAAATGTAGTAAGGATCTATTTTCTTTTATTCCAAGTGTTTCTTACAAGTTTTCAATCGTTTTTGGAAACTGTAATGGGGTATTTGAAGAGGTTTACCACAATTAGAGAGTTTTCCTACAGTATATACAGGAATCATCAGGATTCTAAATGATTCACACTGAAACCACCAGAGGAATTCGTCCTCAATTGTAAACATAAACAGTATAGTCCTCACTTACAGTTTTTCTACACAAATTTTGAGTTGTATAAACATGAATTCCTAATATTGGAAAGCAACTTAAAGTGAAAACGCTCCCTAATGTAGCGGGGGTTGAAAATATTTTCAGTATTCTGGCCATGTCCCAGCTTTCCACTGGTAACCTCCGTGATTGAAAACGGTAGGAAATATAGTAAGAATCTATTTCCTTTTATTTCTAGTATTTCTTACAAGTTTTTCATCGTTTCTGGAAAGTGTAATTGCGTATTTTAAGAGGTTTACCACAATTAGAGAGTTTTCTTACAAGTATATACAGGAATCATCAGCATTTTAAATGATTCACAATGAAAACACTAGAGGAATTCGGCCTCAATTGTAAACATAAACAGTATAGTCCTCACTTACAGTTTTTCTACACAAATTTTGAGTTGTATAAACATGAATTCATAATATTTGAAAGCAACTTAAAGTGAAAACGCTCCCTAATGTAGCCGGGGTTGAAA
The DNA here is from genome assembly GCF_963259705.1 of Myotis daubentonii. Taxonomy (NCBI): domain Eukaryota; kingdom Metazoa; phylum Chordata; class Mammalia; order Chiroptera; family Vespertilionidae; genus Myotis; species Myotis daubentonii. The sequence goes on along the minus strand of NC_081861.1, from coordinate 75,737,504 downwards.
ATATTATCAGTTTTCTCGCCATGTCCCAGCTTTCCACTGGTAACCTCCGTGATTAAAAACGGCAGGAAATGTAGTAAGAATCTATTTCCTTTTTTTTCAAGTGTTTCGTACAAGTTTTTAATCATTTCTGGAAACTGTAATTGGGTATTTGAAGAGTTTTACAACAATAAGAGGGTTTTCCTACAAGTATATACTGGAATCGTCAGCATGTTAACTGATTCAATAGAAAACGCCAGAGAAATTCGGCCTCAATTGTAAACAGAAACAGTATAGTCCCCACTTACAGTTTTTCTACACAAATTTTGAGTTGTATAAAAATGAATTCCTAATATTTGAAAGCAAGTCCAAGTGAAAACGCTCCTTAACGTAGCTAGAGTTGTAAATATTATCAGTTTTCTGATCATTTCCCATTTTTCCAATGAGAACCTCCATGATTAAAAACGGCAGGGAATGTAGTAAGGATCTCTTTTCTTTTATTTCAAGTGTTTCTTACAAGTTTTTCATCGTTTCTGGAAACTTTAATGGCGTGTTTGAAGATGTTTACCACAATTAGAGAGTTTTCCTACAAGTATATACAGGAATCATCAGCATTCTCAATGATTCACACTGAAAACGCCAGAGAAATTCGGCCTCAATTGTAAACATAAACAGTATAGTACTCACTTACAGTTTTTCTACACAAATTTTGAGCTGTATATACATGAATTCCTAATATATGGAAGCAAATTCAAGTGAAAACGCTCTTTAAAGTAGCCGGAGTTTTAAATATTTTCAGTTTTCTGGTCATGTCCCAGCTTGCCACTGGTAAAATCCATGATTGAAAAAACCAGAAAATGTAGTAAGAATCTATTTTATTTTATTTCAAGTGTTTCTTACAAGTTTTTCATCGTTTCTGGATACTGTAATGGCGTATTTGAAGAGGTTTACCACAATTAGCGACTTTTCCTACAAGTATATACTGGAATCATCAGCATTTAAAATGATTCACAATGAAAACGCCAGAGGAATTCGGCCTCAATTGTAAACATAAAGAGTATAGTCCTCACTTAGAGTTTTTCTACACAAATTTTGAGTTGTATAAACATGAATTCCTAATATTTGAAAGCAACTTAAAGTGAAAACGCTACCTAATGTAGCCGGGGTTGAAAATATTATCAGTTTTCTGGCCATGTCTCAGCTTTCCACTGGTAACCTCCGTGATTGAAAACGGTAGGAAATATAGTAAGAATCTATTTCCTTTTATTTCTAGTATTTCTTACAAGTTTTTCATCATTTCTGGAAAGTGTAATTGCGTATTTTAAGAGGTTTACCAGAATTAGAGAGTTTTCTTACAAGTATATACAGGAATCATCAGCATTTTTAATGATTCACAATGAAAACACCAGAGGAATTTGGCCTCAATTGTAAACATAAACAGTACAGTCCTCACTTACAGTTTTTCTACACAGATTTTGAGTTGTATAAAAATGAATTCCTAATATATGAAAGCAAGTCCAAGTGAAAACGCTCCTTAACGTAGCTTGAGTTGTAAATATTATCAGTTTTCTGATCATTTCCCATTTTTCCATTGGGAACCTCCATGATTGAAAACAGCAGGAAATGTAGTAATGATCTATTTTCTTTTATTTCAAGTGTTTCTTACAAGTTTTCCATCGTTTTTGGAAACTGTAATGGGGTATTTGAAGAGGTTTACCACAATTAGAGAGTTTTCCTACAGTATATACAGGAATCATCAGCATTCTAAATGATTCACACTGAAAACGCCAGAGGAATTCGGCCTCAATTGTAGACATAAACAGTATAGTCCTCACTTACAATTTTTCTACACAAATTTTGAGTTGTATAAACATGAATTCCTAATATTTGAAAGCAACTTAAAGTGAAAACGCTCCCTAATGCAGCGGGGGTTGAAAATATTATCAGTTCTCTGGCCATGTCCCAGCTTTCCACTGGTAACCTCCGTGATTGAAAACGGTAGGAAATATAGTAAGAATCTATTTCCTTTTATTTCTAGTATTTCTTACAAGTTTTTCATCGTTTCTGGAAAGTGTAATTGCGTATTTTAAGAGGTTTACCACAATTAGAGAGTTTTCCTACAGTATATACAGGAATCATCAGCATTCTAAATGATTCACACTGAAAACGCCAGAGGAATTCAGCCTCAATTGTAAACATAAACAGTATAGCACTCACTTAGTTTTTCTACACAAATTTTGAGTTGTATAAACATGAATTCCTAATATTTGAAAGCAACTTAAAGTGAAAACGCTGCCTAATGTAGCCGGGGTTGAAAATATTTTCAGTATTCTGGCCATGTCCCAGCTTTCCACTGGTAACCTCCGTGATTGAAATCGGCAAGAAATGTAGTAAGGATCTATTTTCTTTTATTTCAAGTGTTTCTTACAAGTTTTTCATCGTTCCTGGAAACTGTAATGGCGTGTTTGAAGAGGTTTACCACAATTAGAGAGTTTTCCTAAAAGTATATACAAGAATCATCAGCATTCTCAATGATTCACACTGAAACCGCCAGAGGAATTCGGCCTCAATTGTAAACATAAACAGTATAGTCCTCACTTACAGTTTTTCTACACAAATTTTGAGTTGTATAAACATGAATTCCTAATATTTGAAAGCAACTTAAAGTGAAAACGCTCCCTAATGTAGCGGGGGTTGAAAATATTATCAGTTCTCTGGCCATGTCCCAGCTTTCCACTGGTAACCTCGGTGATTGAAAACGGTAGGAAATATAGTAAGAATCTATTTCCTTTTATTTCTAGTATTTCTTACAAGTTTTTCATCGTTTCTGGAAAGTGTAATTGCGTATTTTAAGAGGTTTACCACAATTAGAGAGTTTTCTTACAAGTATATACAGGAATCATCAGCATTCTAAATGATTCACACTGAAAACGCCAGAGAAATTCGGCCTCAATTGTAAACATAAACAGTATAGTACTCACTTACAGTTTTTCTACACAAATTTTGAGCTGTATATACATGAATTACTAATATATGGAAGCAAATTCAAGTGAAAACGCTCTTTAAAGTAGCCGGAGTTTTAAGTATTTTCAGTTTTCTGGTCATGTCCCAGCTTGCCACTGGTAAAATCCATGATTGAAAAAACCAGAAAATGTAGTAAGAATCTATTTCATTTTATTTCAAGTGTTTCTTACAAGTTTTTCATCATTTCTGGATACTGTAATGGCGTATTTGAAGAGGTTTACCACAATTAGCGACTTTTCCTACAAGTATATACTGGAATCATGAGCATTCTAAATGATTCACACTGAAAACGCCAGAGGAATTCGGCCTCAATTGTAAACATAAACAGTATAGTCCTCACTTACAGTTTTTCTACACAAATTTTGAGTTGTATAAACATGAATTCCTAATATTTGAAAGCAACTTAAAGTGAAAACGCTCCCTAATGTAGCGGGGGTTGAAAATATTATCAGTTCTCTGGCCATGTCCCAGCTTTCCACTGGTAACCTCCGTGATTGAAAACGGAAGGAAATATAGTATGAATCTATTTCCTTTTATTTCTAGTATTTCTTACAAGTTTTTCATCGTTTCTGGAAAGTGTAATTGCGTATTTTAAGAGGTTTACCACAATTAGAGTGTTTTCCTACAGTATATACAGGAATCATCAGCATTCTAAATGATTCACACTGAAAACGCCAGAGGAATTCAGCCTCAATTGTAAACATAAACAGTATAGCACTCACTTACAGTTTTTCTACACAAATTTTGAGTTGTATAAACATGAATTCCTAATATTTGAAAGCAACTTAAAGTGAAAACGCTGCCTAATATATCCGGGGTTGAAAATATTTTCAGTATTTTGGCCATGTCCCAGCTTTCCACTGGTAAACTCCGTGATTGAAAATGGCAGGAAATGTAGTAAGGATCTATTTTCTTTTATTTCAAGTGTTTCTTACAAATTTTTCATCGTTTCTGGAAACTGTAATGGCGTGTTTGAAGAGGTTTACCACAATTAGAGAGTTTTCCTACAAGTATATACAGGAATCATCAGCATTCTCAATGATTCACACTGAAAACGCCAGAGAAATTCGCCCTCAATTGTAAACATAAACAGTATAGTACTCACTTACAGTTTTTCTACACAAATTTTGAGCTGTAAATACATGAATTCCTAATATATGGAAGCAAATTCAAGTGAAAACGCTCTTTAAAGTAGCCAGAGTTGTAAATATTTTCAGTTTTCTGGTCATGTCCCAGCTTGCCACTGGTAAAATCCATGATTGAAAACAGCAGAAAATGTAGTAAGAATCTATTTCATTTTATTTCAAGTGTTTCTTACAAGTTTTTCTTCCTTTCTGGAAAGTGTAATTGCGTATTTGAAGAGGTTTACCACAATTAGAGACTTTTCCTACAAGTATATACTGGAATCATCAGCATTTAAAATGATTCACAATGAAAACGCCAGAGGAATTCGGCCTCAATTGTAAACATAAACAGTATAGTCCTCACTTACAGTTTTTCTACACAGATTTTGAGTTGTATAAAAATGAATTCCTAATATTTGAAAGCATGTCCAAGTGAAAACGCTCCTTAACGTAGCTGGAGTTGTAAATATTATCAGTTTTCTGATCATTTCCCAGTTTTCCAATGGGAACCTCCATGATTGAAAACAGCAGGAAATGTAGTAAGGTTCTATTTTCCTTTAATTCAAGTGTTTCTTACAAGTTTTTCATCGTTTCTGGAAACTGTAATGGCGTATTTGAAGAGGTGTACCACAATTAGAGAGTTTTCCTACAGTATATACAGGAATCATCAGCATTCTAAATGATTCACACTGAAAACGCCAGAGGAATTCAGCCTCAATTGTAAACATAAACAGTACAGCACTCACTGACAGTTTTTCTACACAAATTTTGAGTTGTATAAACATGAATTCCTAATATTTGAAAGCAACTTAAAGTGAAAACGCTGCCTAATGTAGCCGGGGTTGAAAATATTTTCAGTATTCTGTCCATGTCCCAGCTTTCCACTGGTAACCTCCGTGATTGAAATCAGCAAGAAATGTAGTAAGGATCTATTTTCTTTTATTTCAAGTGTTTCTTACAAGTTTTTCATCGTTTCTGGAAACTGTAATGGCGTGTTTGAAGAGGTTTACCACAATTAGAGAGTTTTCCTACAAGTATATACAAGAATCATCCGCATTCTCAATGATTCACACGGAAAACGCCAGAGAAATTCGGCCTCAATTGTAAACATAAACAGTATAGTACTCACTTACAGTTTTTCTACACAAATTTTGAGCTGTAAATACATGAATTCCTAATATATGGAAGCAAATTCAAGTGAAAACGCTCTTTAAAGTAGCCGGAGTTGTAAATATTTTCAGTTTTCTGGTCATGTCCCAGCTTGCCACTGGTAAAATCCATGATTGAAAACAGCAGAAAATGTAGTAAGAATCTATTTCATTTTATTTCAAGTGTTTCTTACAAGTTTTTCTTCCTTTCTGGAAAGTGTAATTGCGTATTTGAAGAGGTTTACCACAATTAGAGAGTTTTCTTACAAGTATATACAGGAATCATCAGCATTTTAAATGATTCACAATGAAAACACCAGAGGAATTTGGCCTCAATTGTAAACATAAACAGTACAGTCCTCACTTACAGTTTTTCTACACAGATTTTGAGTTGTATAAAAATGAATTCCTAATATATGAAAGCAAGTCCAAGTGAAAACGCTCCTTAACGTAGCTGGAGTTGTAAATATTATCAGTTTTCTGATCATTTCCCATTTTTCTATTGGGAACCTCCATGATTGAAAACAGCAGGAAATGTAGTAAGGATCTATTTTCTTTTATTTCAAGTGTTTCTTACAAGTTTTCCATCGTTTTTGGAAACTGTAATGGGGTATTTGAAGAGGTTTACCACAATTAGAGAGTTTTCCTACAGTATATACAGGAATCATCAGCATTCTAAATGATTCACACTGAAACCGCCAGAGGAATTCGGCCTCAATTGTAAACATAAACAGTATAGTCCTCACTTACAGTTTTTCTACCCAAATTTTGAGTTGTATAAACATGAATTCCTAATATTGGAAAGCTACTTAAAGTGAAAACGCTCCCCAATGTAGCGGGGGTTTAAAATATTATCAGTTTTCTGGCCATGTCCCAGCTTTCCACTGGTAACCTCCGTGATTGAAAACGGTAGGAAATATAGTAAGAATCTATTTCCTTTTATTTCTAGTATTTCTTACAAGTTTTTCATCGTTTCTGGAAAGTGTAATTGCGTATTTTAAGAGGTTTACCACAATTAGAGACTTTTCCTACAAGTATATACTGGAATCATCAGCATTTAAAATGATTCACAATGAAAACGCCAGAGGAATTCGGCCTCAATTGTAAACATAAACAATATAGTCCTCACTTACAGTTTTTCTACACAGATTTTGAGTTGTATAAAAATGAATTCCTAATATTTGAAAGCATGTCCAAGTGAAAACGCTCCTTAACGTAGCTGGAGTTGTAAATATTATCAGTATTCTGGCCATGTCCCAGCTTTCCACTGGTAACCTCCGTGATTGAAATCAGCAAGAAATGTAGTAAGGATCTATTTTCTTTTATTTCAAGTGTTTCTTACAAGTTTTTCATCGTTTCTGGAAACTGTAATGGCGTGTTTGAAGAGGTTTACGACAATTAGAGAGTTTTCCTACAAGTATATACAAGAATCATCAGCATTCTCAATGATTCACACGGAAAACGCCAGAGAAATTCGGCCTCAATTGTAAACATAAACAGTATACTACTCACTTACAGTTTTTCTACACAAATTTTGAGCTGTAAATACATGAATTCCTAATATATGGAAGCAAATTCAAGTGAAAACGCTCTTTAAAGTAGCCGGAGTTGTAAATATTTTCAGTTTTCTGGTCATGTCCCAGCTTGCCACTGGTAAAATCCATGATTGAAAACAGCAGAAAATGTAGTAAGAATCTATTTCATTTTATTTCAAGTGTTTCTTACAAGTTTTTCTTCCTTTCTGGAAAGTGTAATTGCGTATTTGAAGAGGTTTACCACAATGAGAGACTTTTCCTACAAGTATATACTGGAATCATCAGCATTTTAAATGATTCACAATGAAAACACCAGAGGTATTTGGCCTCTATTGTAAACATAAACAGTACAGTCCTCACTTACAGTTTTTCTACACAGATTTTGAGTTGTATAAACATGAATTCCTAATATTTGAAAGCAACTTAAAGTGAAAACGCTGCCTAATGTAGCCGGGGTTGAAAATATTTTCAGTATTCTGGCCATGTCCCAGCTTTCCACTGGTAACCTCCGTGATTGAAAACGGCAAGAAATGTAGTAAGGATCTATTTTCTTTTATTTCAAGTGTTTCTTACAAGTTTTTCATCATTTCTGGAAACTGTAATGGCGTGTTTGAAGAAGTTTACCACAATTAGAGAGTTTTCCTACAAGTATATACAGGAATCATCAGCATTCTCAATGATTCACACTGAAAACGCCAGAGAAATTCGGCCTCAATTGTAAACATAAACAGTATAGTACTCACTTACAGTTTTTCTACACAAATTTTGAGCTGTAAATACATGAATTCCTAATATATGGAAGCAAATTCAAGTGAAAACGCTCTTTAAAGTAGCCGGAGTTGTAAATATTTTCAGTTTTCTGGTCATGTCCCAGCTTGCCACTGGTAAAATCCATGATTGAAAACAGCAGAAAATGTAGTAAGAATCTATTTCATTTTATTTCAAGTGTTTCTTACAAGTTTTTCTTCCTTTCTGGAAAGTGTAATTGCGTATTTGAAGAGGTTTACCACAATTAGAGAGTTTTCTTACAAGTATATACAGGAATCATCAGCATTTTAAATGATTCACAATGAAAACACCAGAGGAATTTGGCCTCAATTGTAAACATAAACAGTACAGTCCTCACTTACAGTTTTTCTACACAGATTTTGAGTTGTATAAAAATGAATTCCTAATATATGAAAGCAAGTCCAAGTGAAAACGCTCCTTAACGTAGCTGGAGTTGTAAATATTATCAGTTTTCTGATCATTTCCCATTTTTCTATTGGGAACCTCCATGATTGAAAACAGCAGGAAATGTAGTAAGGATCTATTTTCTTTTATTTCAAGTGTTTCTTACAAGTTTTCCATCGTTTTTGGAAACTGTAATGGGGTATTTGAAGAGGTTTACCACAATTAGAGAGTTTTCCTACAGTATATACAGGAATCATCAGCATTCTAAATGATTCACACTGAAACCGCCAGAGGAATTCGGCCTCAATTGTAAACATAAACAGTATAGTCCTCACTTACAGTTTTTCTACCCAAATTTTGAGTTGTATAAACATGAATTCCTAATATTGGAAAGCTACTTAAAGTGAAAACGCTCCCCAATGTAGCGGGGGTTTAAAATATTATCAGTTTTCTGGCCATGTCCCAGCTTTCCACTGGTAACCTCCGTGATTGAAAACGGTAGGAAATATAGTAAGAATCTATTTCCTTTTATTTCTAGTATTTCTTACAAGTTTTTCATCGTTTCTGGAAAGTGTAATTGCGTATTTTAAGAGGTTTACCACAATTAGAGACTTTTCCTACAAGTATATACTGGAATCATCAGCATTTAAAATGATTCACAATGAAAACGCCAGAGGAATTCGGCCTCAATTGTAAACATAAACAATATAGTCCTCACTTACAGTTTTTCTACACAGATTTTGAGTTGTATAAAAATGAATTCCTAATATTTGAAAGCATGTCCAAGTGAAAACGCTCCTTAACGTAGCTGGAGTTGTAAATATTATCAGTATTCTGGCCATGTCCCAGCTTTCCACTGGTAACCTCCGTGATTGAAATCAGCAAGAAATGTAGTAAGGATCTATTTTCTTTTATTTCAAGTGTTTCTTACAAGTTTTTCATCGTTTCTGGAAACTGTAATGGCGTGTTTGAAGAGGTTTACGACAATTAGAGAGTTTTCCTACAAGTATATACAAGAATCATCAGCATTCTCAATGATTCACACGGAAAACGCCAGAGAAATTCGGCCTCAATTGTAAACATAAACAGTATACTACTCACTTACAGTTTTTCTACACAAATTTTGAGCTGTAAATACATGAATTCCTAATATATGGAAGCAAATTCAAGTGAAAACGCTCTTTAAAGTAGCCGGAGTTGTAAATATTTTCAGTTTTCTGGTCATGTCCCAGCTTGCCACTGGTAAAATCCATGATTGAAAACAGCAGAAAATGTAGTAAGAATCTATTTCATTTTATTTCAAGTGTTTCTTACAAGTTTTTCTTCCTTTCTGGAAAGTGTAATTGCGTATTTGAAGAGGTTTACCACAATGAGAGACTTTTCCTACAAGTATATACTGGAATCATCAGCATTTTAAATGATTCACAATGAAAACACCAGAGGTATTTGGCCTCTATTGTAAACATAAACAGTACAGTCCTCACTTACAGTTTTTCTACACAGATTTTGAGTTGTATAAACATGAATTCCTAATATTTGAAAGCAACTTAAAGTGAAAACGCTGCCTAATGTAGCCGGGGTTGAAAATATTTTCAGTATTCTGGCCATGTCCCAGCTTTCCACTGGTAACCTCCGTGATTGAAAACGGCAAGAAATGTAGTAAGGATCTATTTTCTTTTATTTCAAGTGTTTCTTACAAGTTTTTCATCATTTCTGGAAACTGTAATGGCGTGTTTGAAGAAGTTTACCACAATTAGAGAGTTTTCCTACAAGTATATACAGGAATCATCAGCATTCTCAATGATTCACACTGAAAACGCCAAAGAAATTCGGCCTCAATTGTAAACATAAACAGTATAGTACTCACTTTCAGTTTTTCTACACAAATTTTGAGCTGTAAATACATGAATTCTTAATATATGGAAGCAAATTCAAGTGAAAACGCTCTTTAAAGTAGCCGGAGTTGTAAATATTTTCAGTTTTCTGGTCATATCCCAGCTTGCCACTGGTAAAATCCATGATTGAAAACAGCAGAAAATGTAGTAAGAATCTATTTCATTTTATTTCAAGTGTTTCTTACAAGTTTTTCATCGTTTCTGGATACTGTAATGGCGTATTTGAAGAGGTTTACCACAATTAGCGACTTTTCCTACAAGTATATTCTGGAATCATCAGCATTCTAAATGATTCACACTGAAAACGCCAGAGGAATTCGGCCTCAATTGTAAACATAAACAGTATAGTCCTCACTTAGAGTTTTTCTACACAAATTTTGAGTTGTATAAACATGAATTCCTAATATTTGAAAGCAACTTAAAGTGAAAACGCTCCCTAATGTAGCGGGGGTTGAAAATATTATCAGTTCTCTGGCCATGTCCCAGCTTTCCACTGGTAACCTCCGTGATTGAAAACGGTAGGAAATATAGTAAGAATCTATTTCCTTTTATTTCTAGTATTTCTTACAAGTTTTTCATCGTTTCTGGAAAGTGTAATTGCGTATTTTAAGAGGTTTACCACTATTAAAGAGTTTTCTTACAAGTATATACAGGAATCATCAGCATTTTAAATGATTCACAATGAAAACACCAGAGGAATTTGGCCTCAATTGTAAACATAAACAGTACAGTCCTCACTTACAGTTTTTCTACACAGATTTTGAGTTGTATAAAAATGAATTCCTAATATTTGAAAGCAAGTCCAAGTGAAAACGCTCCTTAACGTAGCTGGAGTTGTAAATATTATCAGTTTTCTGATCATTTCCCATTTTTCCATTGGGAACCTCCATTATTGAAAACAGCAGGAAATGTAGTAAGGATCTATTTTCTTTTATTTCAAGTGTTTCTTACAAGTTTTCCATCGTTTTTGGAAACTGTAATGGCGTATTTGAAGAGTTTTACCACAATTAGAGAGTTTTCCTACAGTATATAAAGGAATCATCAGCATTCTAAATGATTCACACTGAAAACGCCAGAGGAATTCGGCCTCAATTGTAAACATAAACAGTATAGTCCTCACTTAGAGTTTTTCTACCCAAATTTTGAGTTGTATAAACATGAATTCCTAATATTGGAAAGCTACTTAAAGTGAAAACGCTCCCCAATGTAGCGGGGGTTTAAAATATTATCAGTTTTCTTGCCATGTCCCAGCTTTCCACTGGTAAACTCCGTGATTGAAAACGGTAGGAAATATAGTAAAAATATATTTCCTTTTATTTCTAGTATTTCTTACAAGTTTTTCATCGTTTCTGGAAAGTGTAATTGCGTATTTTAAGAGGTTTACCACAATTAGAGAGTTTTCTTACAAGTATATACAGGAATCATCAGCATTTTAAATGATTCACAATGAAAACACTAGAGGAATTCGGCCTCAATTGTAAACATAAACAGTATAGTCCTCACTTACAGTTTTTCTACACAAATTTTGAGTTGTATAAACATGAATTTATAATATTAGAAAGCAACTTAAAGTGAAAACGCTCCCTAATGTAGCCGGGGTTGAAAATATTATCAGTTTTCTGGCCATGTCCCAGCTTGCCACTGGTAAAATCCATGATTGAAAACAGCAGAAAATGTAGTAAGAATCTATTTCATTTTATTTCAAGTGTTTCTTACAAGTTTTTCTTCCTTTCTGGAAAGTGTAATTGCGTATTTGAAGAGGTTTTCCACAATTAGAGACTTTTCCTACAAGTATATACTGGAATCATCAGCATTTAAAATGATTCACAATGAAAACGCCAGAGGAATTCGGCCTCAATTGTAAACATAAACAATACAGTCCTCACTTACAGTTTTTCTACACAGATTTTGAGTTGTATAAAAATGAATTCCTAATATTTGAAAGCAAGTCCAAGTGAAAACGCTCCTTAACGTAGCTGGAGTTGTAAATATTATCAGTTTTCTGATCATTTCCCAGTTTTCCAATGGGAACCTCCATGATTGAAAACAGCAGGAAATGTAGTAAGGATCTATTTTCTTTTATTTCAAGTGTTTCTTACAAGTTTTTCATCGTTTCTGGAAACTGTAATGGCGTATTTGAAGAGTTTTACCACAATTAGAGAGTTTTCCTACAGTATATACAGGAATCATCAGCATTCTAAATGATTCACCCTGAAAACGCCAGAGGAATTCAACCTCAATTGTAAACATAAACAGTATAGCACTCACTTACAGTTTTTCTACACAAATTTTGAGTTGTATAAACATGAATTCCTAATATTTGAAAGCAACTTAAAGTGAAAACGCTGCCTAATGTAGCCGGGGTTGAAAATATTTTCAGTATTCTGGCCATGTCCCAGCTTTCCACTGGTAACCTCCGTGATTGAAAACGGCAAGAAATGTAGTAAGGATCTATTTTCTTTTATTTCAAGTGTTTCTTACATGTTTTCCATCGTTTTTGGAAACTGTAATGGCGTATTTGAAGAGTTTTACCACAATTAGAGAGTTTTCCTACAGTATATACAGGAATCATCAGCATTCTAAATGATTCACACTGAAAACGCCAGAGGAATTCGGCCTCAATTGTAAACATAAACAGTATAGTCCTCACTTAGAGTTTTTCTACCCAAATTTTGAGTTGTATAAACATGAATTCCTAATATTGGAAAGCTACTTAAAGTGAAAACGCTGCCTAATGTAGCCGGGGTTGAAAATATTTTCAGTATTCTGGCCATGTCCCAGCTTTCCACTGGTAACCTCCGTGATTGAAAACGGCAAGAAATGTAGTAAGGATCTATTTTCTTTTATTTCAAGTGTTTCTTACAAGTTTTTCATCATTTCTGGAAACTGTAATGGCGTGTTTGAAGAAGTTTACCACAATTAGAGAGTTTTCCTACAAGTATATACAGGAATCATCAGCATTCTCAATGATTCACACTGAAAACGCCAAAGAAATTCGGCCTCAATTGTAAACATAAACAGTATAGTACTCACTTTCAGTTTTTCTACACAAATTTTGAGCTGTAAATACATGAATTCTTAATATATGGAAGCAAATTCAAGTGAAAACGCTCTTTAAAGTAGCCGGAGTTGTAAATATTTTCAGTTTTCTGGTCATGTCCCAGCTTCCCACTGGTAAAATCCATGATTGAAAACAGCAGAAAATGTAGTAAGAATCTATTTCATTTTATTTCAAGTGTTTCTTACAAGTTTTTCATCGTTTCTGGATACTGTAATGGCGTATTTGAAGAGGTTTACCACAATTAGCGACTTTTCCTACAATATATTCTGGAATCATCAGCATTCTAAATGATTCACACTGAAAACGCCAGAGGAATTCGGCCTCAATTGTAAACATAAACAGTATAGTCCTCACTTAGAGTTTTTCTACACAAATTTTGAGTTGTATAAACATGAATTCCTAATATTTGAAAGCAACTTAAAGTGAAAACGCTCCCTAATGTAGCGGGGGTTGAAAATATTATCAGTTCTCTGGCCATGTCCCAGCTTTCCACTGGTAACCTCCGTGATTGAAAACGGTAGGAAATATAGTAAGAATCTATTTCCTTTTATTTCTAGTATTTCTTACAAGTTTTTCATCGTTTCTGGAAAGTGTAATTGCGTATTTTAAGAGGTTTACCACAATTAAAGAGTTTTCTTACAAGTATATACAGGAATCATCAGCATTTTAAATGATTCACAATGAAAACACCAGAGGAATTTGGCCTCAATTGTAAACATAAACAGTACAGTCCTCACTTACAGTTTTTCTACACAGATTTTGAGTTGTATAAAAATGAATTCCTAATATTTGAAAGCAAGTCCAAGTGAAAACGCTCCTTAACGTAGCTGGAGTTGTAAATATTATCAGTTTTCTGATCATTTCCCATTTTTCCATTGGGAACCTCCATTATTGAAAACAGCAGGAAATGTAGTAAGGATCTATTTTCTTTTATTTCAAGTGTTTCTTACAAGTTTTCCATCGTTTTTGGAAACTGTAATGGCGTATTTGAAGAGTTTTACCACAATTAGAGAGTTTTCCTACAGTATATACAGGACTCATCAGCATTCTAAATGATTCACACTGAAAACGCCAGAGGAATTCGGCCTCAATTGTAAACATAAACAGTATAGTCCTCACTTAGAGTTTTTCTACCCAAATTTTGAGTTGTATAAACATGAATTCCTAATATTTGAAAGCAACTTAAAGTGAAAACGCTGCCTAATGTAGCCGGGGTTGAAAATATTTTCAGTATTCTGGCCATGTCCCAGCTTTCCACTGGTAACCTCCGTGATTGAAAACGGCAAGAAATGTAGTAAGGATCTATTTTCTTTTATTTCAAGTGTTTCTTACAAGTTTTTCATCATTTCTGGAAACTGTAATGGCGTGTTTGAAGAGGTTTACCACAATTAGAGAGTTTTCCTACAAGTATATACAGGAATCATCAGCATTCTCAATGATTCACACTGAAAACGCCAAAGAAATTCGGCCTCAATTGTAAACATAAACAGTATAGTACTCACTTTCAGTTTTTCTACACAAATTTTGAGCTGTAAATACATGAATTCCTAATATATGGAAGCAAATTCAAGTGAAAACGCTCTTTAAAGTAGCCGGAGTTGTAAATATTTTCAGTTTTCTGGTCATGTCCCAGCTTGCCACTGGTAAAATCCATGATTGAAAAAACCAGAAAATGTAGTAAGAATCTATTTCATTTTATTTCAAGTGTTTCTTACAAGTTTTTCATCGTTTCTGGATACTGTAATGGCGTATTTGAAGAGGTTTACCACAATTAGCGACTTTTCCTACAAGTATATTCTGGAATCATCAGCATTCTAAATGATTCACACTGAAAACGCCAGAGGAATTCGGCCTCAATTGTAAACATAAACAGTATAGTCCTCACTTAGAGTTTTTCTACACAAATTTTGAGTTGTATAAACATGAATTCCTAATATTTGAAAGCAACTTAAAGTGAAAACGCTCCCTAATGTAGCGGGGGTTGAAAATATTATCAGTTCTCTGGCCATGTCCCAGCTTTCCACTGGTAACCTCGGTGATTGAAAACGGTAGGAAATATAGTAAGAATCTATTTCCTTTTATTTCTAGTATTTCTTACAAGTTTTTCATCGTTTCTGGAAAGTGTAATTGCGTATTTTAAGAGGTTTACCACAATTAAAGAGTTTTCTTACAAGTATATACAGGAATCATCAGCATTTTAAATGATTCACAATGAAAACACCAGAGGAATTTGGCCTCAATTGTAAACATAAACAGTACAGTCCTCACTTACAGTTTTTCTACACAGATTTTGAGTTGTATAAAAATGAATTCCTAATATTTGAAAGCAAGTCCAAGTGAAAACGCTCCTTAACGTAGCTGGAGTTGTAAATATTATCAGTTTTCTGATCATTTCCCATTTTTCCATTGGGAACCTCCATTATTGAAAACAGCAGGAAATGTAGTAAGGATCTATTTTCTTTTATTTCAAGTGTTTCTTACAAGTTTTCCATCGTTTTTGGAAACTGTAATGGCGTATTTGAGGAGTTTTACCACAATTAGAGAGTTTTCCTACAGTATATACAGGAATCATCAGCATTCTAAATGATTCACACTGAAAACGCCAGAGGAATTCGGCCTCAATTGTAAACATAAACAGTATAGTCCTCACTTAGAGTTTTTCTACCCAAATTTTGAGTTGTATAAACATGAATTCCTAATATTGGAAAGCTACTTAAAGTGAAAACGCTCCCCAATGTAGCGGGGGTTTAAAATATTATCAGTTTTCTTGCCATGTCCCAGCTTTCCACTGGTAACCTCCGTGATTGAAAACGGTAGGAAATATAGTAAAAATATATTTCCTTTTATTTCTAGTATTTCTTACAAGTTTTTCATCGTTTCTGGAAAGTGTAATTGCGTATTTTAAGAGGTTTACCACAATTAGAGAGTTTTCTTACAAGTATATACAGGAATCATCAGCATTTTAAATGATTCACAATGAAAACACTAGAGGAATTCGGCCTCAATTGTAAACATAAACAGTATAGTCCTCACTTACAGTTTTTCTACACAAATTTTGAGTTGTATAAACATGAATTTATAATATTTGAAAGCAACTTAAAGTGAAAACGCTCCCTAATGTAGCCGGGGTTGAAAATATTATCAGTTTTCTGGCCATGTCCCAGCTTGCCACTGGTAAAATCCATGATTGAAAACAGCAGAAAATGTAGTAAGAATCTATTTCATTTTATTTCAAGTGTTTCTTACAAGTTTTTCTTCCTTTCTGGAAAGTGTAATTGCGTATTTGAAGAGGTTTTCCACAATTAGAGACTTTTCCTACAAGTATATACTGGAATCATCAGCATTTAAAATGATTCACAATGAAAACGCCAGAGGAATTCGGCCTCAATTGTAAACATAAACAATATAGTCCTCACTTACAGTTTTTCTACACAGATTTTGAGTTGTATAAAAATGAATTCCTAATATTTGAAAGCAAGTCCAAGTGAAAACGCTCCTTAACGTAGCTGGAGTTGTAAATATTATCAGTTTTCTGATCATTTCCCAGTTTTCCAATGGGAACCTCCATGATTGAAAACAGCAGGAAATGTAGTAAGGATCTATTTTCTTTTATTTCAAGTGTTTCTTACAAGTTTTTCATCGTTTCTGGAAACTGTAATGGCGTATTTGAAGAGTTTTACCACAATTAGAGAGTTTTCCTACAGTATATACAGGAATCATCAGCATTCTAAATGATTCACACTGAAAACGCCAGAGGAATTCGGCCTCAATTGTAAACATAAACAGTATAGCACTCACTTACAGTTTTTCTACACAAATTTTGAGTTGTATAAACATGAATTCCTAATATTTGAAAGCAACTTAAAGTGAAAACGCTGCCTAATGTAGCCGGGGTTGAAAATATTTTCAGTATTCTGGCCATGTCCCAGCTTTCCACTGGTAACCTCCGTGATTGAAAACGGCAAGAAATGTAGTAAGGATCTATTTTCTTTTATTTCAAGTGTTTCTTACAAGTTTTCCATCGTTTTTGGAAACTGTAATGGCGTATTTGAAGAGTTTTACCACAATTAGAGAGTTTTCCTACAGTATATACAGGAATCATCAGCATTCTAAATGATTCACACTGAAAACGCCAGAGGAATTCGGCCTCAATTGTAAACATAAACAGTATAGTCCTCACTTAGAGTTTTTCTACCCAAATTTTGAGTTGTATAAACATGAATTCCTAATATTGGAAAGCTACTTAAAGTGAAAATGCTGCCTAATGTAGCCGGGGTTGAAAATATTTTCAGTATTCTGGCCATGTCCCAGCTTTCCACTGGTAACCTCCGTGATTGAAAACGGCAAGAAATGTAGTAAGGATCTATTTTCTTTTATTTCAAGTGTTTCTTACAAGTTTTTCATCATTTCTGGAAACTGTAATGGCGTGTTTGAAGAAGTTTACCACAATTAGAGAGTTTTCCTACAAGTATATACAGGAATCATCAGCATTCTCAATGATTCACACTGAAAACGCCAAAGAAATTCGGCCTCAATTGTAAACATAAACAGTATAGTACTCACTTTCAGTTTTTCTACACAAATTTTGAGCTGTAAATACATGAATTCTTAATATATGGAAGCAAATTCAAGTGAAAACGCTCTTTAAAGTAGCCGGAGTTGTAAATATTTTCAGTTTTCTGGTCATGTCCCAGCTTGCCACTGGTAAAATCCATGATTGAAAACAGCAGAAAATGTAGTAAGAATCTATTTCATTTTATTTCAAGTGTTTCTTACAAGTTTTTCATCGTTTCTGGATACTGTAATGGCGTATTTGAAGAGGTTTACCACAATTAGCGACTTTTCCTACAAGTATATACTGGAATCATGAGCATTCTAAATGATTCACACTGAAAACGCCAGAGGAATTCGGCCTCAATTGTAAACATAAACAGTATAGTCCTCACTTACAGTTTTTCTACACAAATTTTGAGTTGTATAAACATGAATTCCTAATATTTGAAAGCAACTTAAAGTGAAAACGCTCCCTAATGTAGCGGGGGTTGAAAATATTATCAGTTCTCTGGCCATGTCCCAGCTTTCCACTGGTAACCTCCGTGATTGAAAACGGAAGGAAATATAGTATGAATCTATTTCCTTTTATTTCTAGTATTTCTTACAAGTTTTTCATCGTTTCTGGAAAGTGTAATTGCGTATTTTAAGAGGTTTACCACAATTAGAGAGTTTTCCTACAGTATATACAGGAATCATCAGCATTCTAAATGATTCACACTGAAAACGCCAGAGGAATTCAGCCTCAATTGTAAACATAAACAGTATAGCACTCACTTACAGTTTTTCTACACAAATTTTGAGTTGTATAAACATGAATTCCTAATATTTGAAAGCAACTTAAAGTGAAAACGCTGCCTAATATATCCGGGGTTGAAAATATTTTCAGTATTTTGGCCATGTCCCAGCTTTCCACTGGTAAACTCCGTGATTGAAAATGGCAGGAAATGTAGTAAGGATCTATTTTCTTTTATTTCAAGTGTTTCTTACAAATTTTTCATCGTTTCTGGAAACTGTAATGGCGTGTTTGAAGAGGTTTACCACAATTAGAGAGTTTTCCTACAAGTATATACAGGAATCATCAGCATTCTCAATGATTCACACTGAAAACGCCAGAGAAATTCGCCCTCAATTGTAAACATAAACAGTATAGTACTCACTTACAGTTTTTCTACACAAATTTTGAGCTGTAAATACATGAATTCCTAATATATGGAAGCAAATTCAAGTGAAAACGCTCTTTAAAGTAGCCAGAGTTGTAAATATTTTCAGTTTTCTGGTCATGTCCCAGCTTGCCACTGGTAAAATCCATGATTGAAAACAGCAGAAAATGTAGTAAGAATCTATTTCATTTTATTTCAAGTGTTTCTTACAAGTTTTTCTTCCTTTCTAGAAAGTGTAATTGCGTATTTGAAGAGGTTTACCACAATTAGAGACTTTTCCTACAAGTATATACTGGAATCATCAGCATTTAAAATGATTCACAATGAAAACGCCAGAGGAATTCGGCCTCAATTGTAAACATAAACAGTATAGTCCTCACTTACAGTTTTTCTACACAGATTTTGAGTTGTATAAAAATGAATTCCTAATATTTGAAAGCATGTCCAAGTGAAAACGCTCCTTAACGTAGCTGGAGTTGTAAATATTATCAGTTTTCTGATCATTTCCCAGTTTTCCAATGGGAACCTCCATGATTGAAAACAGCAGGAAATGTAGTAAGGTTCTATTTTCTTTTATTTCAAGTGTTTCTTACAAGTTTTTCATCGTTTCTGGAAACTGTAATGGCGTATTTGAAGAGGTGTACCACAATTAGAGAGTTTTCCTACAGTATATACAGGAATCATCAGCATTCTAAATGATTCACACTGAAAACGCCAGAGGAATTCAGCCTCAATTGTAAACATAAACAGTACAGCACTCACTGACAGTTTTTCTACACAAATTTTGAGTTGTATAAACATGAATTCCTAATATTTGAAAGCAACTTAAAGTGAAAACGCTGCCTAATGTAGCCGGGGTTGAAAATATTTTCAGTATTCTGTCCATGTCCCAGCTTTCCACTGGTAACCTCCGTGATTGAAATCAGCAAGAAATGTAGTAAGGATCTATTTTCTTTTATTTCAAGTGTTTCTTACAAGTTTTTCATCGTTTCTGGAAACTGTAATGGCGTGTTTGAAGAGGTTTACCACAATTAGAGAGTTTTCCTACAAGTATATACAATAATCATCCGCATTCTCAATGATTCACAAGGAAAACGCCAGAGAAATTCGGCCTCAATTGTAAACATAAACAGTATAGTACTCACTTACAGTTTTTCTACACAAATTTTGAGCTGTAAATACATGAATTCCTAATATATGGAAGCAAATTCAAGTGAAAACGCTCTTTAAAGTAGCCGGAGTTGTAAATATTTTCAGTTTTCTGGTCATGTCCCAGCTTGCCACTGGTAAAATCCATGATTGAAAACAGCAGAAAATGTAGTAAGAATCTATTTCATTTTATTTCAAGTGTTTCTTACAAGTTTTTCTTCCTTTCTGGAAAGTGTAATTGCGTATTTGAAGAGGTTTACCACAATTAGAGAGTTTTCTTACAAGTATATACAGGAATCATCAGCATTTTAAATGATTCACAATGAAAACACCAGAGGAATTTGGCCTCAATTGTAAACATAAACAGTACAGTCCTCACTTACAGTTTTTCTACACAGATTTTGAGTTGTATAAAAATGAATTCCTAATATATGAAAGCAAGTCCAAGTGAAAACGCTCCTTAACGTAGCTGGAGTTGTAAATATTATCAGTTTTCTGATCATTTCCCATTTTTCCATTGGGAACCTCCATGATTGAAAACAGCAGGAAATGTAGTAAGGATCTATTTTCTTTTATTTCAAGTGTTTCTTACAAGTTTTCCATCGTTTTTGGAAACTGTAATGGGGTATTTGAAGAGTTTTACCACAATTAGAGAGTTTTCCTACAGTATATACAGGAATCATCAGCATTCTAAATGATTCACACTGAAACCGCCAGAGGAATTCGGCCTCAATTGTAAACATAAACAGTATAGTCCTCACTTACAGTTTTTCTACCCAAATTTTGAGTTGTATAAACATGAATTCCTAATATTGGAAAGCTACTTAAAGTGAAAACGCTCCCCAATGTAGCGGGGGTTTAAAATATTATCAGTTTTCTGGCCATGTCCCAGCTTTCCACTGGTAACCTCCGTGATTGAAAACGGTAGGAAATATAGTAAGAATCTATTTCCTTTTATTTCTAGTATTTCTTACAAGTTTTTCATCGTTTCTGGAAAGTGTAATTGCGTATTTTAAGAGGTTTACCACAATTAGAGACTTTTCCTACAAGTATATACTGGAATCATCAGCATTTAAAATGATTCACAATGAAAACGCCAGAGGAATTCGGCCTCAATTGTAAACATAAACAATATAGTCCTCACTTACAGTTTTTCTACACAGATTTTGAGTTGTATAAAAATGAATTCCTAATATTTGAAAGCATGTCCAAGTGAAAATGCTCCTTAACGTAGCTGGAGTTGTAAATATTATCAGTATTCTGGCCATGTCCCAGCTTTCCACTGGTAACCTCCGTGATTGAAATCAGCAAGAAATGTAGTAAGGATCTATTTTCTTTTATTTCAAGTGTTTCTTACAAGTTTTTCATCGTTTCTGGATACTGTAATGGCGTATTTGAAGAGGTTTACCACAATTAGCGACTTTTCCTACAAGTATATACTGGAATCATGAGCATTCTAAATGATTCACACTGAAAACGCCAGAGGAATTCGGCCTCAATTGTAAACATAAACAGTATAGTCCTCACTTACAGTTTTTCTACACAAATTTTGAGTTGTATAAACATGAATTCCTAATATTTGAAAGCAACTTAAAGTGAAAACGCTCCCTAATGTAGCGGGGGTTGAAAATATTATCAGTTCTCTGGCCATGTCCCAGCTTTCCACTGGTAACCTCCGTGATTGAAAACGGAAGGAAATATAGTATGAATCTATTTCCTTTTATTTCTAGTATTTCTTACAAGTTTTTCATCGTTTCTGGAAAGTGTAATTGCGTATTTTAAGAGGTTTACCACAATTAGAGAGTTTTCCTACAGTATATACAGGAATCATCAGCATTCTAAATGATTCACACTGAAAACGCCAGAGGAATTCAGCCTCAATTGTAAACATAAACAGTATAGCACTCACTTACAGTTTTTCTACACAAATTTTGAGTTGTATAAACATGAATTCCTAATATTTGAAAGCAACTTAAAGTGAAAACGCTGCCTAATATATCCGGGGTTGAAAATATTTTCAGTATTTTGGCCATGTCCCAGCTTTCCACTGGTAAACTCCGTGATTGAAAATGGCAGGAAATGTAGTAAGGATCTATTTTCTTTTATTTCAAGTGTTTCTTACAAATTTTTCATCGTTTCTGGAAACTGTAATGGCGTGTTTGAAGAGGTTTACCACAATTAGAGAGTTTTCCTACAAGTATATACAGGAATCATCAGCATTCTCAATGATTCACACTGAAAACGCCAGAGAAATTCGCCCTCAATTGTAAACATAAACAGTATAGTACTCACTTACAGTTTTTCTACACAAATTTTGAGCTGTAAATACATGAATTCCTAATATATGGAAGCAAATTCAAGTGAAAACGCTCTTTAAAGTAGCCAGAGTTGTAAATATTTTCAGTTTTCTGGTCATGTCCCAGCTTGCCACTGGTAAAATCCATGATTGAAAACAGCAGAAAATGTAGTAAGAATCTATTTCATTTTATTTCAAGTGTTTCTTACAAGTTTTTCTTCCTTTCTAGAAAGTGTAATTGCGTATTTGAAGAGGTTTACCACAATTAGAGACTTTTCCTACAAGTATATACTGGAATCATCAGCATTTAAAATGATTCACAATGAAAACGCCAGAGGAATTCGGCCTCAATTGTAAACATAAACAGTATAGTCCTCACTTACAGTTTTTCTACACAGATTTTGAGTTGTATAAAAATGAATTCCTAATATTTGAAAGCATGTCCAAGTGAAAACGCTCCTTAACGTAGCTGGAGTTGTAAATATTATCAGTTTTCTGATCATTTCCCAGTTTTCCAATGGGAACCTCCATGATTGAAAACAGCAGGAAATGTAGTAAGGTTCTATTTTCTTTTATTTCAAGTGTTTCTTACAAGTTTTTCATCGTTTCTGGAAACTGTAATGGCGTATTTGAAGAGGTGTACCACAATTAGAGAGTTTTCCTACAGTATATACAGGAATCATCAGCATTCTAAATGATTCACACTGAAAACGCCAGAGGAATTCAGCCTCAATTGTAAACATAAACAGTACAGCACTCACTGACAGTTTTTCTACACAAATTTTGAGTTGTATAAACATGAATTCCTAATATTTGAAAGCAACTTAAAGTGAAAACGCTGCCTAATGTAGCCGGGGTTGAAAATATTTTCAGTATTCTGTCCATGTCCCAGCTTTCCACTGGTAACCTCCGTGATTGAAATCAGCAAGAAATGTAGTAAGGATCTATTTTCTTTTATTTCAAGTGTTTCTTACAAGTTTTTCATCGTTTCTGGAAACTGTAATGGCGTGTTTGAAGAGGTTTACCACAATTAGAGAGTTTTCCTACAAGTATATACAAGAATCATCCGCATTCTCAATGATTCACAAGGAAAACGCCAGAGAAATTCGGCCTCAATTGTAAACATAAACAGTATAGTACTCACTTACAGTTTTTCTACACAAATTTTGAGCTGTAAATACATGAATTCCTAATATATGGAAGCAAATTCAAGTGAAAACGCTCTTTAAAGTAGCCGGAGTTGTAAATATTTTCAGTTTTCTGGTCATGTCCCAGCTTGCCACTGGTAAAATCCATGATTGAAAACAGCAGAAAATGTAGTAAGAATCTATTTCATTTTATTTCAAGTGTTTCTTACAAGTTTTTCTTCCTTTCTGGAAAGTGTAATTGCGTATTTGAAGAGGTTTACCACAATTAGAGAGTTTTCTTACAAGTATATACAGGAATCATCAGCATTTTAAATGATTCACAATGAAAACACCAGAGGAATTTGGCCTCAATTGTAAACATAAACAGTACAGTCCTCACTTACAGTTTTTCTACACAGATTTTGAGTTGTATAAAAATGAATTCCTAATATATGAAAGCAAGTCCAAGTGAAAACGCTCCTTAACGTAGCTGGAGTTGTAAATATTATCAGTTTTCTGATCATTTCCCATTTTTCCATTGGGAACCTCCATGATTGAAAACAGCAGGAAATGTAGTAAGGATCTATTTTCTTTTATTTCAAGTGTTTCTTACAAGTTTTCCATCGTTTTTGGAAACTGTAATGGGGTATTTGAAGAGTTTTACCACAATTAGAGAGTTTTCCTACAGTATATACAGGAATCATCAGCATTCTAAATGATTCACACTGAAACCGCCAGAGGAATTCGGCCTCAATTGTAAACATAAACAGTATAGTCCTCACTTACAGTTTTTCTACCCAAATTTTGAGTTGTATAAACATGAATTCCTAATATTGGAAAGCTACTTAAAGTGAAAACGCTCCCCAATGTAGCGGGGGTTTAAAATATTATCAGTTTTCTGGCCATGTCCCAGCTTTCCACTGGTAACCTCCGTGATTGAAAACGGTAGGAAATATAGTAAGAATCTATTTCCTTTTATTTCTAGTATTTCTTACAAGTTTTTCATCGTTTCTGGAAAGTGTAATTGCGTATTTTAAGAGGTTTACCACAATTAGAGACTTTTCCTACAAGTATATACTGGAATCATCAGCATTTAAAATGATTCACAATGAAAACGCCAGAGGAATTCGGCCTCAATTGTAAACATAAACAATATAGTCCTCACTTACAGTTTTTCTACACAGATTTTGAGTTGTATAAAAATGAATTCCTAATATTTGAAAGCATGTCCAAGTGAAAATGCTCCTTAACGTAGCTGGAGTTGTAAATATTATCAGTATTCTGGCCATGTCCCAGCTTTCCACTGGTAACCTCCGTGATTGAAATCAGCAAGAAATGTAGTAAGGATCTATTTTCTTTTATTTCAAGTGTTTCTTACAAGTTTTTCATCGTTTCTGGATACTGTAATGGCGTATTTGAAGAGGTTTACCACAATTAGCGACTTTTCCTACAAGTATATACTGGAATCATGAGCATTCTAAATGATTCACACTGAAAACGCCAGAGGAATTCGGCCTCAATTGTAAACATAAACAGTATAGTCCTCACTTACAGTTTTTCTACACAAATTTTGAGTTGTATAAACATGAATTCCTAATATTTGAAAGCAACTTAAAGTGAAAACGCTCCCTAATGTAGCGGGGGTTGAAAATATTATCAGTTCTCTGGCCATGTCCCAGCTTTCCACTGGTAACCTCCGTGATTGAAAACGGAAGGAAATATAGTATGAATCTATTTCCTTTTATTTCTAGTATTTCTTACAAGTTTTTCATCGTTTCTGGAAAGTGTAATTGCGTATTTTAAGAGGTTTACCACAATTAGAGAGTTTTCCTACAGTATATACAGGAATCATCAGCATTCTAAATGATTCACACTGAAAACGCCAGAGGAATTCAGCCTCAATTGTAAACATAAACAGTATAGCACTCACTTACAGTTTTTCTACACAAATTTTGAGTTGTATAAACATGAATTCCTAATATTTGAAAGCAACTTAAAGTGAAAACGCTGCCTAATATATCCGGGGTTGAAAATATTTTCAGTATTTTGGCCATGTCCCAGCTTTCCACTGGTAAACTCCGTGATTGAAAATGGCAGGAAATGTAGTAAGGATCTATTTTCTTTTATTTCAAGTGTTTCTTACAAATTTTTCATCGTTTCTGGAAACTGTAATGGCGTGTTTGAAGAGGTTTACCACAATTAGAGAGTTTTCCTACAAGTATATACAGGAATCATCAGCATTCTCAATGATTCACACTGAAAACGCCAGAGAAATTCGCCCTCAATTGTAAACATAAACAGTATAGTACTCACTTACAGTTTTTCTACACAAATTTTGAGCTGTAAATACATGAATTCCTAATATATGGAAGCAAATTCAAGTGAAAACGCTCTTTAAAGTAGCCAGAGTTGTAAATATTTTCAGTTTTCTGGTCATGTCCCAGCTTGCCACTGGTAAAATCCATGATTGAAAACAGCAGAAAATGTAGTAAGAATCTATTTCATTTTATTTCAAGTGTTTCTTACAAGTTTTTCTTCCTTTCTAGAAAGTGTAATTGCGTATTTGAAGAGGTTTACCACAATTAGAGACTTTTCCTACAAGTATATACTGGAATCATCAGCATTTAAAATGATTCACAATGAAAACGCCAGAGGAATTCGGCCTCAATTGTAAACATAAACAGTATAGTCCTCACTTACAGTTTTTCTACACAGATTTTGAGTTGTATAAAAATGAATTCCTAATATTTGAAAGCATGTCCAAGTGAAAACGCTCCTTAACGTAGCTGGAGTTGTAAATATTATCAGTTTTCTGATCATTTCCCAGTTTTCCAATGGGAACCTCCATGATTGAAAACAGCAGGAAATGTAGTAAGGTTCTATTTTCTTTTATTTCAAGTGTTTCTTACAAGTTTTTCATCGTTTCTGGAAACTGTAATGGCGTATTTGAAGAGGTGTACCACAATTAGAGAGTTTTCCTACAGTATATACAGGAATCATCAGCATTCTAAATGATTCACACTGAAAACGCCAGAGGAATTCAGCCTCAATTGTAAACATAAACAGTACAGCACTCACTGACAGTTTTTCTACACAAATTTTGAGTTGTATAAACATGAATTCCTAATATTTGAAAGCAACTTAAAGTGAAAACGCTGCCTAATGTAGCCGGGGTTGAAAATATTTTCAGTATTCTGTCCATGTCCCAGCTTTCCACTGGTAACCTCCGTGATTGAAATCAGCAAGAAATGTAGTAAGGATCTATTTTCTTTTATTTCAAGTGTTTCTTACAAGTTTTTCATCGTTTCTGGAAACTGTAATGGCGTGTTTGAAGAGGTTTACCACAATTAGAGAGTTTTCCTACAAGTATATACAAGAATCATCCGCATTCTCAATGATTCACAAGGAAAACGCCAGAGAAATTCGGCCTCAATTGTAAACATAAACAGTATAGTACTCACTTACAGTTTTTCTACACAAATTTTGAGCTGTAAATACATGAATTCCTAATATATGGAAGCAAATTCAAGTGAAAACGCTCTTTAAAGTAGCCGGAGTTGTAAATATTTTCAGTTTTCTGGTCATGTCCCAGCTTGCCACTGGTAAAATCCATGATTGAAAACAGCAGAAAATGTAGTAAGAATCTATTTCATTTTATTTCAAGTGTTTCTTACAAGTTTTTCTTCCTTTCTGGAAAGTGTAATTGCGTATTTGAAGAGGTTTACCACAATTAGAGAGTTTTCTTACAAGTATATACAGGAATCATCAGCATTTTAAATGATTCACAATGAAAACACCAGAGGAATTTGGCCTCAATTGTAAACATAAACAGTACAGTCCTCACTTACAGTTTTTCTACACAGATTTTGAGTTGTATAAAAATGAATTCCTAATATATGAAAGCAAGTCCAAGTGAAAACGCTCCTTAACGTAGCTGGAGTTGTAAATATTATCAGTTTTCTGATCATTTCCCATTTTTCCATTGGGAACCTCCATGATTGAAAACAGCAGGAAATGTAGTAAGGATCTATTTTCTTTTATTTCAAGTGTTTCTTACAAGTTTTCCATCGTTTTTGGAAACTGTAATGGGGTATTTGAAGAGTTTTACCACAATTAGAGAGTTTTCCTACAGTATATACAGGAATCATCAGCATTCTAAATGATTCACACTGAAACCGCCAGAGGAATTCGGCCTCAATTGTAAACATAAACAGTATAGTCCTCACTTACAGTTTTTCTACCCAAATTTTGAGTTGTATAAACATGAATTCCTAATATTGGAAAGCTACTTAAAGTGAAAACGCTCCCCAATGTAGCGGGGGTTTAAAATATTATCAGTTTTCTGGCCATGTCCCAGCTTTCCACTGGTAACCTCCGTGATTGAAAACGGTAGGAAATATAGTAAGAATCTATTTCCTTTTATTTCTAGTATTTCTTACAAGTTTTTCATCGTTTCTGGAAAGTGTAATTGCGTATTTTAAGAGGTTTACCACAATTAGAGACTTTTCCTACAAGTATATACTGGAATCATCAGCATTTAAAATGATTCACAATGAAAACGCCAGAGGAATTCGGCCTCAATTGTAAACATAAACAATATAGTCCTCACTTACAGTTTTTCTACACAGATTTTGAGTTGTATAAAAATGAATTCCTAATATTTGAAAGCATGTCCAAGTGAAAATGCTCCTTAACGTAGCTGGAGTTGTAAATATTATCAGTATTCTGGCCATGTCCCAGCTTTCCACTGGTAACCTCCGTGATTGAAATCAGCAAGAAATGTAGTAAGGATCTATTTTCTTTTATTTCAAGTGTTTCTTACAAGTTTTTCATCGTTTCTGGAAACTGTAATGGCGTGTTTGAAGAGGTTTACGACAATTAGAGAGTTTTCCTACAAGTATATACAAGAATCATCAGCATTCTCAATGATTCACACGGAAAACGCCAGAGAAATTCGGCCTCAATTGTAAACATAAACAGTATACTACTCACTTACAGTTTTTCTACACAAATTTTGAGCTGTAAATACATGAATTCCTAATATATGGAAGCAAATTCAAGTGAAAACGCTCTTTAAAGTAGCCGGAGTTGTAAATATTTTCAGTTTTCTGGTCATGTCCCAGCTTGCCACTGGTAAAATCCATGATTGAAAACAGCAGAAAATGTAGTAAGAATCTATTTCACTTTATTTCAAGTGTTTCTTACAAGTTTTTCTTCCTTTCTGGAAAGTGTAATTGCGTATTTGAAGAGGTTTACCACAATGAGAGACTTTTCCTACAAGTATATACTGGAATCATCAGCATTTTAAATGATTCACAATGAAAACACCAGAGGAATTTGGCCTCTATTGTAAACATAAACAGTACAGTCCTCACTTACAGTTTTTCTACACAGATTTTGAGTTCTATAAAAATGAATTCCTAATATATGAAAGCAAGTCCAAGTGAAAACGCTCCTTAACGTAGCTGGAGTTGTAAATATTATCAGTTTTCTGATCATTTTCCATTTTTCCATTGGGAACCTCCATGATTGAAAACAGCAGGAAATGTAGTAATGATCTATTTTCTTTTATTTCAAGTGTTTCTTACAAGTTTTCCATCGTTTTTGGAAACTGTAATGGGGTATTTGAAGAGGTTTACCACAATTAGAGAGTTTTCCTACAGTATATACAGGAATCATCAGCATTCTAAATGATTCACACTGAAACCGCCAGAGGAATTCGGCCTCAATTGTAAACATAAACAGTATAGTCCTCACTTAGAGTTTTTCTACACAAATTTTGAGTTGTATAAACATGAATTCCTAATATTTGAAAGCAACTTAAAGTGAAAACGCTCCCTAATGTAGCCGGGGTTGAAAATATTTTCAGTATTCTGGCCATGTCCCAGCTTTCCACTGGTAACCTCCGTGATTGAAAACGGCAAGAAATGTAGTAAGGATCTATTTTCTTTTATTTCAAGTGTTTCTTACAAGTTTTTCATCATTTCTGGAAACTGTAATGGCGTGTTTGAAGAGGTTTACCACAATTAGAGAGTTTTCCTACAAGTATATACAGGAATCATCAGCATTCTCAATGATTCACACTGAAAACGCCAAAGAAATTCGGCCTCAATTGTAAACATAAACAGTATAGTCCTCACTTTCAGTTTTTCTACACAAATTTTGAGCTGTAAATACATGAATTCCTAATATATGGAAGCAAATTCAAGTGAAAACGCTCTTTAAAGTAGCCGGAGTTGTAAATATTTTCAGTTTTCTGGTCATGTCCCAGCTTGCCACTGGTAAAATCCATGATTGAAAAAACCAGAAAATGTAGTAAGAATCTATTTCATTTTATTTCAAGTGTTTCTTACAAGTTTTTCATCGTTTCTGGATACTGTAATGGCGTATTTGAAGAGGTTTACCACAATTAGCGACTTTTCCTACAAGTATATTCTGGAATCATCAGCATTCTAAATGATTCACACTGAAAACGCCAGAGGAATTCGGCCTCAATTGTAAACATAAACAGTATAGTCCTCACTTAGAGTTTTTCTACACAAATTTTGAGTTGTATAAACATGAATTCCTAATATTTGAAAGCAACTTAAAGTGAAAACGCTCCCTAATGTAGCGGGGGTTGAAAATATTATCAGTTCTCTGGCCATGTCCCAGCTTTCCACTGGTAACCTCGGTGATTGAAAACGGTAGGAAATATAGTAAGAATCTATTTCCTTTTATTTCTAGTATTTCTTACAAGTTTTTCATCGTTTCTGGAAAGTGTAATTGCGTATTTTAAGAGGTTTACCACAATTAAAGAGTTTTCTTACAAGTATATACAGGAATCATCAGCATTTTAAATGATTCACAATGAAAACACCAGAGGAATTTGGCCTCAATTGTAAACATAAACAGTACAGTCCTCACTTACAGTTTTTCTACACAGATTTTGAGTTGTATAAAAATGAATTCCTAATATTTGAAAGCAAGTCCAAGTGAAAACGCTCCTTAACGTAGCTGGAGTTGTAAATATTATCAGTTTTCTGATCATTTCCCATTTTTCCATTGGGAACCTCCATTATTGAAAACAGCAGGAAATGTAGTAAGGATCTATTTTCTTTTATTTCAAGTGTTTCTTACAAGTTTTCCATCGTTTTTGGAAACTGTAATGGCGTATTTGAGGAGTTTTACCACAATTAGAGAGTTTTCCTACAGTATATACAGGAATCATCAGCATTCTAAATGATTCACACTGAAAACGCCAGAGGAATTCGGCCTCAATTGTAAACATAAACAGTATAGTCCTCACTTAGAGTTTTTCTACCCAAATTTTGAGTTGTATAAACATGAATTCCTAATATTGGAAAGCTACTTAAAGTGAAAACGCTCCCCAATGTAGCGGGGGTTTAAAATATTATCAGTTTTCTTGCCATGTCCCAGCTTTCCACTGGTAACCTCCGTGATTGAAAACGGTAGGAAATATAGTAAAAATATATTTCCTTTTATTTCTAGTATTTCTTACAAGTTTTTCATCGTTTCTGGAAAGTGTAATTGCGTATTTTAAGAGGTTTACCACAATTAGAGAGTTTTCTTACAAGTATATACAGGAATCATCAGCATTTTAAATGATTCACAATGAAAACACTAGAGGAATTCGGCCTCAATTGTAAACATAAACAGTATAGTCCTCACTTACAGTTTTTCTACACAAATTTTGAGTTGTATAAACATGAATTTATAATATTTGAAAGCAACTTAAAGTGAAAACGCTCCCTAATGTAGCCGGGGTTGAAAATATTATCAGTTTTCTGGCCATGTCCCAGCTTGCCACTGGTAAAATCCATGATTGAAAACAGCAGAAAATGTAGTAAGAATCTATTTCATTTTATTTCAAGTGTTTCTTACAAGTTTTTCTTCCTTTCTGGAAAGTGTAATTGCGTATTTGAAGAGGTTTTCCACAATTAGAGACTTTTCCTACAAGTATATACTGGAATCATCAGCATTTAAAATGATTCACAATGAAAACGCCAGAGGAATTCGGCCTCAATTGTAAACATAAACAATATAGTCCTCACTTACAGTTTTTCTACACAGATTTTGAGTTGTATAAAAATGAATTCCTAATATTTGAAAGCAAGTCCAAGTGAAAACGCTCCTTAACGTAGCTGGAGTTGTAAATATTATCAGTTTTCTGATCATTTCCCAGTTTTCCAATGGGAACCTCCATGATTGAAAACAGCAGGAAATGTAGTAAGGATCTATTTTCTTTTATTTCAAGTGTTTCTTACAAGTTTTTCATCGTTTCTGGAAACTGTAATGGCGTATTTGAAGAGTTTTACCACAATTAGAGAGTTTTCCTACAGTATATACAGGAATCATCAGCATTCTAAATGATTCACACTGAAAACGCCAGAGGAATTCAACCTCAATTGTAAACATAAACAGTATAGCACTCACTTACAGTTTTTCTACACAAATTTTGAGTTGTATAAACATGAATTCCTAATATTTGAAAGCAACTTAAAGTGAAAACGCTGCCTAATGTAGCCGGGGTTGAAAATATTTTCAGTATTCTGGCCATGTCCCAGCTTTCCACTGGTAACCTCCGTGATTGAAAACGGCAAGAAATGTAGTAAGGATCTATTTTCTTTTATTTCAAGTGTTTCTTACAAGTTTTCCATCGTTTTTGGAAACTGTAATGGCGTATTTGAAGAGGTTTACCACAATTAGCGACTTTTCCTACAATATATTCTGGAATCATCAGCATTCTAAATGATTCACACTGAAAACGCCAGAGGAATTCGGCCTCAATTGTAAACATAAACAGTATAGTCCTCACTTAGAGTTTTTCTACACAAATTTTGAGTTGTATAAACATGAATTCCTAATATTTGAAAGCAACTTAAAGTGAAAACGCTCCCTAATGTAGCGGGGGTTGAAAATATTATCAGTTCTCTGGCCATGTCCCAGCTTTCCACTGGTAACCTCCGTGATTGAAAACGGTAGGAAATATAGTAAGAATCTATTTCCTTTTATTTCTAGTATTTCTTACAAGTTTTTCATCGTTTCTGGAAAGTGTAATTGCGTATTTTAAGAGGTTTACCACAATTAAAGAGTTTTCTTACAAGTATATACAGGAATCATCAGCATTTTAAATGATTCACAATGAAAACACCAGAGGAATTTGGCCTCAATTGTAAACATAAACAGTACAGTCCTCACTTACAGTTTTTCTACACAGATTTTGAGTTGTATAAAAATGAATTCCTAATATTTGAAAGCAAGTCCAAGTGAAAACGCTCTTTAACGTAGCTGGAGTTGTAAATATTATCAGTTTTCTGATCATTTCCCATTTTTCCATTGGGAACCTCCATTATTGAAAACAGCAGGAAATGTAGTAAGGATCTATTTTCTTTTATTTCAAGTGTTTCTTACAAGTTTTCCATCGTTTTTGGAAACTGTAATGGCGTATTTGAAGAGTTTTACCACAATTAGAGAGTTTTCCTACAGTATATACAGGACTCATCAGCATTCTAAATGATTCACACTGAAAACGCCAGAGGAATTCGGCCTCAATTGTAAACATAAACAGTATAGTCCTCACTTAGAGTTTTTCTACCCAAATTTTGAGTTGTATAAACATGAATTCCTAATATTTGAAAGCAACTTAAAGTGAAAACGCTGCCTAATGTAGCCGGGGTTGAAAATATTTTCAGTATTCTGGCCATGTCCCAGCTTTCCACTGGTAACCTCCGTGATTGAAAACGGCAAGAAATGTAGTAAGGATCTATTTTCTTTTATTTCAAGTGTTTCTTACAAGTTTTTCATCATTTCTGGAAACTGTAATGGCGTGTTTGAAGAGGTTTACCACAATTAGAGAGTTTTCCTACAAGTATATACAGGAATCATCAGCATTCTCAATGATTCACACTGAAAACGCCAAAGAAATTCGGCCTCAATTGTAAACATAAACAGTATAGTACTCACTTTCAGTTTTTCTACACAAATTTTGAGCTGTAAATACATGAATTCCTAATATATGGAAGCAAATTCAAGTGAAAACGCTCTTTAAAGTAGCCGGAGTTGTAAATATTTTCAGTTTTCTGGTCATGTCCCAGCTTGCCACTGGTAAAATCCATGATTGAAAAAACCAGAAAATGTAGTAAGAATCTATTTCATTTTATTTCAAGTGTTTCTTACAAGTTTTTCATCGTTTCTGGATACTGTAATGGCGTATTTGAAGAGGTTTACCACAATTAGCGACTTTTCCTACAATATATTCTGGAATCATCAGCATTCTAAATGATTCACACTGAAAACGCCAGAGGAATTCGGCCTCAATTGTAAACATAAACAGTATAGTCCTCACTTAGAGTTTTTCTACACAAATTTTGAGTTGTATAAACATGAATTCCTAATATTTGAAAGCAACTTAAAGTGAAAACGCTCCCTAATGTAGCGGGGGTTGAAAATATTATCAGTTCTCTGGCCATGTCCCAGCTTTCCACTGGTAACCTCCGTGATTGAAAATGGTAGGAAATATAGTAAGAATCTATTTCCTTTTATTTCTAGTATTTCTTACAAGTTTTTCATCGTTTCTGGAAAGTGTAATTGCGTATTTTAAGAGGTTTACCACAATTAGAGAGTTTTCTTACAAGTATATACAGGAATCATCAGCATTTTAAATGATTCACAATGAAAACACTAGAGGAATTCGGCCTCAATTGTAAACATAAACAGTATAGTCCTCACTTACAGTTTTTCTACACAAATTTTGAGTTGTATAAACATGAATTTATAATATTTGAAAGCAACTTAAAGTGAAAACGCTCCCTAATGTAGCCGGGGTTGAAAATATTTTCAGTATTCTGGCCATGTCCCAGCTTTCCACTGGTAACCTCCGTGATTGAAAACGGCAAGAAATGTAGTAAGGATCTATTTCATTTTATTTCAAGTGTTTCTTACAAGTTTTCCATCGTTTTTGGAAACTGTAATGGCGTATTTGAAGAGTTTTACCACAATTAGAGAGTTTTCCTACAGTATATACAGGAATCATCAGCATTCTAAATGATTCACACTGAAAACGCCAGAGGAATTCGGCCTCAATTGTAAACATAAACAGTATAGTCCTCACTTAGAGTTTTTCTACCCAAATTTTGAGTTGTATAAACATGAATTCCTAATATTGGAAAGCTACTTAAAGTGAAAACGCTGCCTAATGTAGCCGGGGTTGAAAATATTTTCAGTATTCTGGCCATGTCCCAGCTTTCCACTGGTAACCTCCGTGATTGAAAACGGCAAGAAATGTAGTAAGGATCTATTTTCTTTTATTTCAAGTGTTTCTTACAAGTTTTTCATCATTTCTGGAAACTGTAATGGCGTGTTTGAAGAAGTTTACCACAATTAGAGAGTTTTCCTACAAGTATATACAGGAATCATCAGCATTCTCAATGATTCACACTGAAAACGCCAAAGAAATTCGGCCTCAATTGTAAACATAAACAGTATAGTACTCACTTTCAGTTTTTCTACACAAATTTTGAGCTGTAAATACATGAATTCTTAATATATGGAAGCAAATTCAAGTGAAAACGCTCTTTAAAGTAGCCGGAGTTGTAAATATTTTCAGTTTTCTGGTCATGTCCCAGCTTGCCACTGGTAAAATCCATGATTGAAAACAGCAGAAAATGTAGTAAGAATCTATTTCATTTTATTTCAAGTGTTTCTTACAAGTTTTTCATCGTTTCTGGATACTGTAATGGCGTATTTGAAGAGGTTTACCACAATTAGCGACTTTTCCTACAATATATTCTGGAATCATCAGCATTCTAAATGATTCACACTGAAAACGCCAGAGGAATTCGGCCTCAATTGTAAACATAAACAGTATAGTCCTCACTTAGAGTTTTTCTACACAAATTTTGAGTTGTATAAACATGAATTCCTAATATTTGAAAGCAACTTAAAGTGAAAACGCTCCCTAATGTAGCGGGGGTTGAAAATATTATCAGTTCTCTGGCCATGTCCCAGCTTTCCACTGGTAACCTCCGTGATTGAAAACGGTAGGAAATATAGTAAGAATCTATTTCCTTTTATTTCTAGTATTTCTTACAAGTTTTTCATCGTTTCTGGAAAGTGTAATTGCGTATTTTAAGAGGTTTACCACAATTAAAGAGTTTTCTTACAAGTATATACAGGAATCATCAGCATTTTAAATGATTCACAATGAAAACACCAGAGGAATTTGGCCTCAATTGTAAACATAAACAGTACAGTCCTCACTTACAGTTTTTCTACACAGATTTTGAGTTGTATAAAAATGAATTCCTAATATTTGAAAGCAAGTCCAAGTGAAAACGCTCCTTAACGTAGCTGGAGTTGTAAATATTATCAGTTTTCTGATCATTTCCCATTTTTCCATTGGGAACCTCCATTATTGAAAACAGCAGGAAATGTAGTAAGGATCTATTTTCTTTTATTTCAAGTGTTTCTTACAAGTTTTCCATCGTTTTTGGAAACTGTAATGGCGTATTTGAAGAGTTTTACCACAATTAGAGAGTTTTCCTATAGTATATACTGGAATCATCAGCATTCTAAATGATTCACACTGAAAACGCCAGAGGAATTCGGCCTCAATTGTAAACATAAATAGTATAGTCCTCACTTAGAGTTTTTCTACCCAAATTTTGAGTTGTATAAACATGAATTCCTAATATTGGAAAGCTACTTAAAGTGAAAACGCTCCCCAATGTAGCGGGGGTTTAAAATATTATCAGTTTTCTTGCCATGTCCCAGCTTTCCACTGGTAACCTCCGTGATTGAAAACGGTAGGAAATATAGTAAAAATATATTTCCTTTTATTTCTAGTATTTCTTACAAGTTTTTCATCGTTTCTGGAAAGTGTAATTGCGTATTTTAAGAGGTTTACCACAATTAGAGAGTTTTCTTACAAGTATATACAGGAATCATCAGCATTTTAAATGATTCACAATGAAAACACTAGAGGAATTCGGCCTCAATTGTAAACATAAACAGTATAGTCCTCACTTACAGTTTTTCTACACAAATTTTGAGTTGTATAAACATGAATTTATAATATTTGAAAGCAACTTAAAGTGAAAACGCTCCCTAATGTAGCCGGGGTTGAAAATATTATCAGTTTTCTGGCCATGTCCCAGCTTGCCACTGGTAAAATCCATGATTGAAAACAGCAGAAAATGTAGTAAGAATCTATTTCATTTTATTTCAAGTGTTTCTTACAAGTTTTTCTTCCTTTCTGGAAAGTGTAATTGCGTATTTGAAGAGGTTTTCCACAATTAGAGACTTTTCCTACAAGTATATACTGGAATCATCAGCATTTAAAATGATTCACAATGAAAACGCCAGAGGAATTCGGCCTCAATTGTAAACATAAACAATACAGTCCTCACTTACAGTTTTTCTACACAGATTTTGAGTTGTATAAAAATGAATTCCTAATATTTGAAAGCAAGTCCAAGTGAAAACGCTCCTTAACGTAGCTGGAGTTGTAAATATTATCAGTTTTCTGATCATTTCCCAGTTTTCCAATGGGAACCTCCATGATTGAAAACAGCAGGAAATGTAGTAAGGATCTATTTTCTTTTATTTCAAGTGTTTCTTACAAGTTTTTCATCGTTTCTGGAAACTGTAATGGCGTATTTGAAGAGTTTTACCACAATTAGAGAGTTTTCCTACAGTATATACAGGAATCATCAGCATTCTAAATGATTCACACTGAAAACGCCAGAGGAATTCAACCTCAATTGTAAACATAAACAGTATAGCACTCACTTACAGTTTTTCTACACAAATTTTGAGTTGTATAAACATGAATTCCTAATATTTGAAAGCAACTTAAAGTGAAAACGCTGCCTAATGTAGCCGGGGTTGAAAATATTTTCAGTATTCTGGCCATGTCCCAGCTTTCCACTGGTAACCTCCGTGATTGAAAACGGCAAGAAATGTAGTAAGGATCTATTTTCTTTTATTTCAAGTGTTTCTTACAAGTTTTTCATCGTTTCTGGAAACTGTAATGGCGTATTTGAAGAGTTTTACCACAATTAGAGAGTTTTCCTACAGTATATACAGGAATCATCAGCATTCTAAATGATTCACACTGAAAACGCCAGAGGAATTCAACCTCAATTGTAAACATAAACAGTATAGCACTCACTTACAGTTTTTCTACACAAATTTTGAGTTGTATAAACATGAATTCCTAATATTTGAAAGCAACTTAAAGTGAAAACGCTGCCTAATGTAGCCGGGGTTGAAAATATTTTCAGTATTCTGGCCATGTCCCAGCTTTCCACTGGTAACCTCCGTGATTGAAAACGGCAAGAAATGTAGTAAGGATCTATTTTCTTTTATTTCAAGTGTTTCTTACAAGTTTTTCATCATTTCTGGAAACTGTAATGGCGTGTTTGAAGAGGTTTACCACAATTAGAGAGTTTTCCTACAAGTATATACAGGAATCATCAGCATTCTCAAAGATTCACACTGAAAACGCCAAAGAAATTCGGCCTCAATTGTAAACATAAACAGTATAGTACTCACTTTCAGTTTTTCTACACAAATTTTGAGCTGTAAATACATGAATTCCTAATATATGGAAGCAAATTCAAGTGAAAACGCTCTTTAAAGTAGCCGGAGTTGTAAATATTTTCAGTTTTCTGGTCATGTCCCAGCTTGCCACTGGTAAAATCCATGATTGAAAACAGCAGAAAATGTAGTAAGAATCTATTTCATTTTATTTCAAGTGTTTCTTACAAGTTTTTCTTCCTTTCTGGAAAGTGTAATTGCGTATTTGAAGAGGTTTACCACAATTAGAGACTTTTCCTACAAGTATATACTGGAATCATCAGAATTTAAAATGATTCAAAATGAAAACGCCAGAGGAATTCGTCCTCAATTGTAAACATAAACAGTATAGTCCTCACTTACAGTTTTTCTACACAGATTTTGAGTTGTATAAACATGAATTCCTAAGATTTGAAAGCAACTTAAAGTGAAAACGCTCCCTAATGTAGCCGGGGTTGAAAATATTATCAGTTTTCTGGCCATGTCCCAGCTTTCCACTGGTAACCTCCGTGATTGAAAACGGTAGGAAATATAGTAAGAATTTATTTCCTTTTATTTCAAGTATTTCTTACAAGTTTTTCATCGTTTCTGGCAACTGTAATTGCGTATTTGAAGTGGTTTACCACAATTAGAGAGTTTTCCTACAAGTATATACTGGAATCATCAGCATTTTAAATGGTTCACAATGAAAACGCCAGAGGAATTCGGCCTCAATTATAAACATAAACAATATAGTCCTCACTTATAGTTTTTCTACACAGATTTTGAGTTGTATAAAAATGAATTCCTAATATTTGAAAGCAAGTCCAAGTGAAAACGCTCCTTAATGTAGCTGGAGTTGTAAATATTATCAGTTTTCTGATCATTTCCCAGTTTTCTAATGGGAACCTCCATGATTGAAAACAGCAGGAAATGTAGTAAGGATCTATTTTCTTTTATATCAAGTGTTTCTTACAAGTTTTTAATCATTTCTGGAGAGTGTAATTGCATATTTGAAGAGTTTTACAACAAGAAGAGAGTTTTCCTACAAGTATGTACTGGAATCCTCAGCATGTTAACTGATTCAACAGAAAACGCCAGAGAAATTCGGCCTCAATTATAAAAAGAAACAGTATAGTCCTCACTTACAGTTTTTCTACACAAATTTTGAGTTGTATAAAAATGAATTCCTAATATTTGAAAGCAAGTCCAAGTGAAAACGCTCCTTAACGTAGCTGGAGTTGTAAATATTATCAGTTTTCTGATCATTTCCTAGCTTTCCCAATGGAACCTCCATGATTGAAAACGACAGCAAATGTAGTAAGGATCTATTTTCTTTTATATCAAGTGTTTCTTACAAGTTTTTCATCATTTCTGGAAACTGTAATTGGGTATTTGAAGAGGTTTACCACAATTAGAGAGTTTTCCTACAAGTATATACAGGAATCATCAGCATTCTAAATGATTCACACTGAAAACGTCAGAGAAATTCGGCCTCAATTGTAAACATAAACAGTATAGTCCTCACTGACAGTTTTTCTACACAAATTTTGAACTGTATATACCTGAATTCCTAATATATGGAAGCAAATTCAAGTGAAAACGCTCTATAAAGTAGCCGGAGTTGTAAATATTTTCAGTTTTCTGGTCATGTCCCAGCTTTCCACTGGTAACATCCATGAATGAAAACGGCAGGAAATGTAGTAAGAATCTATTTCCTTTTATTTCAAGTGTTTCTTACAAGTTTTTAATTATTTCTGGAAACTATAATTGCGTATTTGAGGAGTTTTACCACAATTAGAGAGTTTTCGTACAACTATAT
Organism: Myotis daubentonii; assembly: GCF_963259705.1. Lineage (NCBI taxonomy): Eukaryota > Metazoa > Chordata > Mammalia > Chiroptera > Vespertilionidae > Myotis > Myotis daubentonii. The sequence continues at coordinate 75,697,901 of NC_081861.1, read as the reverse complement.
ACTGGAATCATCAGCATTTTAACTGATTCACACATAAAAAGCTAGAGATATTCGGCCTCCAATTGTAAACATAAAGAGTATAGTCTTCACTTACAGTCTTTCTACATAAATTTTGAGCTGTATAAGCATGAATTCCTGATATTTGAAAGCAACTTAAAGTGAAAACACTCTCTAATGTAGCCGGGGTTGAAAATATTATCAGTTTTCTGGCCATGTCTCAGCTCTCCACTGGTAACCTCCTTGTTTGAAAACGGCAGGAAATGTAGTAAGAATCAATCCTTTTTTTTCAAGTGTTTCTTACAAGTTTTTAATCATTTCTCAAAACTGTAATTCTGTATTTGAAGAGTTTTACAACAAATAGAGAGTTTTCCTACAAGTATATACTGGAATCGTCAGCATGTTAACTGATTCAACAGAAAACACCAGAGGAATTCGGCCTCAATTGTAAACATAAACAGTATAGTCCTCAATTACAGTCTTTCTACATAAATTTTGAGCTGTATAAACATGAATTGCTAATATGTGATATCAAATTCAGGTGAAAACGCTACCTAAAGTAGCCCGAGGTGTAACTATTATCAGTTTTCTTGTCATGTCCCAGCATTCCACTGGTAACCTCCGTGATTGAAAATTTCAGGAAATGTAGCAAGAATCTATTTCCTTTAATTTCTAGTGTTTCTTACAAGTTTTTAATCATTTCTGGTAACTATAATTGCATTCTTGAAGAGGTTTACAACAATTAGAGAGTTTGCCCACAAGTATATACTGGAATCATCAGCATTTTAAATGATTCACACTGAAAACGCCAGAGAAATTCGGCCTCAATTGTAAACACAAACTGTAGATTCCTCACTTACAGTTTTTCTACACAAATTTTGAGGTGTATAAACATGAATTCCTAATATTTGAAAGCAACTTCAAGTGAAAACACTCCCTAACGCAACTGGAGTTTTAAATTTTATCAGTTTTCCGATCATGTCCCAGGTTCCACTGGTAATCTCCATGATTGAAAATACCAAGAAATGTTGTAAGAATATACTTCCTTTTATTTCTAGTGTTTCTTAAAAGTTTTTAATCATTTCTGGAAACTATAATGGCGTATTTGAAGATTTTTACCACAATTAGTGAGTTTTCTTTCAAGTATATATTGGAATCGTCAGCATGTTAACTGATTCACACAGAAAACGCCAGAGAAATTCAGACTCAATTGAAAACATAAATAGTATAGTCCACACTTAGAGTTTTTCTACACAAATTTTGACCTGTATATACATGAATTCCTAATATTTGAAAGTATATTCAGGTGAAAACGCTCCCTAAGGTAGCCGGAGTTGTAAATATTATCAGTTTTCTGGTCATGTCCCAGCTTTCCACTGGTAAGCTCCGATATTGATAATGGCAGGAAATGTAATAAGAATCTATTTCCTTTAATTTCAAGTGTTTCTTACAAGTTTTTAATCATTTCTGGAAACTATAATTGCATATTTAAGAGGTTTACCACAATTAGAGAGTTTACCTACAAGTATATACTGGAATCATCAGCATGTTAATTGATTCACACAGAAAACGCCAGAGAAATTCGGCGTTGTAAACATAAACAGTATATTCCTCACTTACGGTTTTTCTACACGAATTTTGATTTGTAGAAACATGAATTCCTAATATTTGAAAGCAAATTCAAGTCAAAATGCTCCCTAACGTAGCCGGAGTTGTGAATGTTATCAGTTTTCTGGTCATGTCCCAGCTTCCATGGTAACGACCGTGATTGCAAATGGAAGGAAATGTAGTAAGGATCTATTTCCTTTTATTTCAAGTGTTTCTTACAAGTTTTTAATCATTTCTGGAAACTATAATTGCATATTTAACAGGTTTACCACAATTAGAGAGTTTTCCTACAAGTAAATACTGGAATCGTCAGCATTTTAACTGATTCACACAGAAATCGCCAGAGAAATTCGGACGCAATTGTAAACATAAATAGTATAGTCCATACTTACAGTTTTTCTACACAAATTTTGAACTGTATATACATGAATTCCTAACATTTGGAAGCAAATTCAAGTGAAAATGCTCTCTAAAGTAGCCGGAGTTGTAAATATTTTCAGTTTTCTGGTCATGTCCCAGCTTTCCACTGGTAACATCCATGATTGAAAACGGCAGGAAATGTAGTAAGAATCTATTTCCTTTTATTTCAAGTGTTTCTTACAAGTTTTTAACCATTTCTGGAAGCTATAATTGCATATTTGAGGAGTTTTACCACAATTAGAGAGTTTTCGTACAACTATATACTGGAATCATCAGCATTTTAACTGATTCACATAGAAAAAGCTAGAGAAATTCAGCCTCCAGTTGTAAACATAAACATTATATTCATCACTTATAGTTTTTCTACACAAATTTTGAGTTATATAAACATGAATTCCTACTATTTGAAAGCAACTTCAAGTGAAAACGCTCCCTAACTGTTGAGTGTTTCCTTCCACGACTCGCGTGTAGTAGGGTACGGTATCTGAAAGAGGAGCCTCACAACATATGAGAGAAAAAGACAGGAGATAATTTTGCAATATTGGGGGACCAGGTGGCAAGTCCTGAAGGACTTCTTCTCTGTGCTCAGGCCTCGGCAAGCTTTTATTGATCTGGGATGCACCCATAGCATAGCCCTTAGGCAGGTGACCCCCTGCAACAGGCAGACTAGCCCATCAGCAAGGATTTACATAATAATAAATGTGGGAGTAGTTTCACCTACCACTGTCTGGACAAACAGAGGTGGCCCCTAGCTCCAACCTTTGGGAGGGCTTCAAAGGCACCCAGCATTCCGGGGTTCTCTGTCTATGCTTATCAGATAGTGAAGGCAATAAACAGTTTCCCACACCTAACATAGCCAGAGTTGTGAATGTTATCAGTTTTCTGGTCATGTCGCAGCTTCCACAGGTAAACTCCTTGATTGAAAACGGCAGGAAATGTAGTAAGGATCTATTTCCTTTTATTTCAAGTGTTTCTTACAAATTTTTATTCATTTCTGGAAATTATAAATGCGTCTTTGAAGAGGTTTACCACAATTAGAGAGTTTTCCTACAAGTAAATACTGGAATCGTCAGCATTTTAACTGATTGACACAGAAAACACAAGAGAAATTTTGCCTCGGTTGTAAACATAAACAGTATAGTCCACACTTACAGTTTTTCTACACAAATTTTGAGTTGTATAAACATGAATTTCTAATATTTGAATGCAAATTCAGGTGAAAACGCTCCCTGAAGTAGCCGAAGTTGTAAATATTGTCAGTTTTCTGGTCATGTCCCAGCTTTCCACTGGTAACCTGGGTGATTGAAAACGGCAGGAAATGTAGTAATAATCTATTTCCTTTTTTTTTAAGTGTTTCTTACAAGTTTTTAATCATTTCGGGAAACTATAATTGTATATTTGAGGAGTTTTACAACAATAAGGGAGTTTTCTTACAAGTATATACTGGAATCGTCAGCATGTTAACTGATTCACACAAAAAAAAACACCAGAGAAATTTGGCCTCAATTGTAAACATAAATAGTATAGTCCTCACTTACAGTTTTTCTACACCAATTTTGAGCTGTATATACATGAATTCCCAATATTTCAAAGTAAATTCAGGTGAAAACGCTCCCTAAGTTAGCCAGAGTTCTAAATATTATCAGTTTTCAGATCATGTGCAGCTTTCCAATGGTAACCTCCATGATTGAAAATAGGAGGAAATGTAGTAAGAATCTATTTACTTTTATTTCTAGTGTTTCTTTCTAGTTTTGAATCATTTCTGGAAACTATCATTGCGTATTTGAAGAGTTTTACCACAATTAGTGAGTTTTCCTTCAAGTATATACTGGAATCGTCAGCATGTTAACTGATTCACACAGAAAACGCCAGAGAAATTCGTCGTTGTCAACATAAACAGTATAGTCCTCACTTACAGTTTTTCTACACAAATTTTGAGGTGTATAAACATGAATTCCTAATATCTGAAAGCAAGTTCAAGTAAAAACGCTCCGTAACGTAGCCAGATTTCTAAATATTATCAGTTTTCTGTTCATGTCCCAGGTTCCACTGGTAACCTCTGTGATTGCGAATGGCAGGAAATGTAGTAAGAATTTATTTCCTTTTATTTCAAGTGTTTCTTACAATTTTTTAATCATTTCTGAAAATTATAATTGCGTATTTGAAGAGGTTCACCACAATTAGAGAGCTTTCCAACAAGTATATACTGGAATCGTCAGCATGTTAACTGAATCACACAGAAAATGCCAGAGAAAATCGGACGCAATTGTAAAAATAAATAATATAGTCGCCACTTACAGTTTTTCTACACAAATTTTGAGCTCTATATACATGAATTCCTAATATTTGGAAGCAATTCTAGTGAAAACGCTCCCTACCTTAGCCAGAGTTGTGAATGTTATCTGTTTTCTGGTCATGTCCCAGCTTCCACAGGTAACCTCCGTGATTGAAAACGGCAGGAAATGTAGTAAGGATCTATTTCCTTTTATTTCAAGTGTTTCTTACAGATTTTTAATCATTCCTGGAAACTATAATTGCGTATTTGAAGAGGTTTACCACAATTAGAGAGTTTTCCTACAAGTATTTACTGGAATCGTCAGCATGTTTACTGATTCACACAGAAAATGCCAGAGAAATTTGGCCTCAATTGTAAACATAAACAGTATAGTCCTCACAGGTTTTCTACACCAATTTTGAGCTGTATATACATGAATTCCTAATATTTGAAAGTAAATTCAGGTGAAAACGCTCCCTAAGGTATCCGGGGTTGAAAATATTATCAGTTTTGTGGTCATGTCCCACCTTTCCACTTGTAACCTCCATGATTGTAAATGGCAGGAAATGTAGTAAGAATATATTTCCTTTTATTTCTAGTGTTTCTTAAAAGTTTTTAATCATTTCTGGAAACTATAATTGGGTATTTGAAGAGTTTTACCACAATTAGTGAGTTTTCCTTCTAGTATATACTGGAATCGTCAGCATGTTAACTGATTCACACAGAAAACGCCAGAGAAATTTGGCGTTGTCAACATAAACAGTATAGTCTTCACTTACAGTTTTTCTACACAAATTTTGAGGTGTATAAACATGAATTCCTAATATTTGAAAGCAACTTCAAGTTAAAACGCTCCCTAACGTAGCCAGAGTTCTAAATATTATCAGTTTTCTGGTCATGTCCCAGCTTTCCACTGGTAACCTCCGTGATTGAAAACGGCAGGAAATGTAGTAATAACCTATTTACTTTTTTTCCAAGTGTTTCTTACAAGTTTTTAATCATTTCTGGAAATCATCATTGTGTGTTTGAAGAGTTTTACCACAATTAGTCAGTTTTCCTTCAAGTATATACTGGATTCATCAGCATGTTAACTGATTCACACAGAAAAGGCCAGAGAAATTCGGCGTTGTCAACATAAACAGCATAGTCCTCACTTACAGTTTTTCTACACAAATTTTGAGGTGTATAAACATGAATTCCTAATATATGAAAGCAAGTTCAAGTGAAAACGCTCCGTAACGTAGCCAGATTTCTAAATATTTTCAGTTTTCTGTTCATGTCCCAGGTTCAACTGGGAACCTCCGTGATTGCGAATGGCAGGAAATGTAGTAAGAATTTATTTTTCCTGCATTTCAAGTGTTTCTTACAATTTTTTAATCATTTCTGAAAAGTGTAATTGCGTATTTGAAGAGGTTCACCACAATTAGAGAGCTTTCCAACAAGTATATACTGGAATCGTCAGCATGTTAACTGATTCACACAGAAAATGCCAGAGAAAATCGGACGCAATTGTAAAAATAAATAGTATAGTCCCCACTTACAGTTTTTCTACACAAATTTTGAGCTCTATATACATGAATTCCTAATATTTGGAAGCAATTCAAGTGAAAACGCTCCCTAACGTAGCCAGAGTTGTGAATGTTATCAGTTTCCCTGTCATGTCCCAGCTTCCACAGGTAACCTACGTGATTGAAAATGGCAGGAAATATATTAAGGATCTATTTCCTTTTATTTCAAGTGTTTCTTACAAATTTTTAATCATTTCTGGAAGCTATCATTGCATATTTGAAGAGGTTTACCACATTTAGTGAGTTTTCCTTAAAGTATATACTGGACTAGTCAGCATGTTAACTGATTCACACAGAAAACACCAGAGAAATTTGGCCTCAATTGTAAACATAAACGGTATAGTCCTCACTTAGAGGTTGTCTACACCAATTTTGAGCTGTATATACATGAATTCCTAATATTTGAAAGTAAATTCAGGTGAAAAGCTCCCTAAGGTAGCCCGGGTAGAAAATATTATCAGTTTTCGGGTCATGTCCCACCTTTCCACTTGTAACCTACATGATTGAAAATGGCAGGTAATGTAGTAAAATATATTTCCTTTTATTTCTAGTGTTTCTTAAAAGTTTTTAATCATTTCTGGAAACTATAATTGCGTATTTGAAGAGTTTTATCACAATTAGTCAGTTTTCCTTCAAGTATATACTGGAATCGTCAGCATGTTAACTGATTCACAAAGAAAACGCCAGAGAAATTCAGCGTTGTCAACATAAACAGTACAATCCTCACTTACAGTTTTTCTACACAAATTTTGAGGTGTATAAACATGAATTCCTAATATTTGAAAGCAAGTTCAAGTGAAAACACTCCCTATGGTAGCCGGGGTTGAAAATATTATCAGTTTTCTGGTCATGTTCCACCTTTCCACTTGTAACGTCCATGATTGAAAATGGCAGGAAATGTACTAAGAATCTATTTACTTTTATTTCTAGTGTTTCTTACAAGTTTTCAATCATTTCTGGAAACTATCATTGCGTATTTGAAGAGTTTTACCACAATTAGTGAGTTTTCCTTCAAGTATATACTGGAATCGTCAGCATGTTAACTGATTCACACAGAAAACGCCAGAGAAATTCGGCGTTGTCAACATAAACATTATAGTCCTCAGTACAGTTTTTCTACACAAATTTTGAGGTGTATAAACAAGAATACCTAATATTTGAAAGCAAGTTCAAGTGAAAACGCTTCCTAACGTAGCCAGAGTTCTAAATATTATCAGTTTTCTGGTCATGTCCCAGCTTCCATTGGTAACCTCTGTGATTGCAAATGGCAGGAAATGTAGTAAGGATCTATTTCCTTTTATTTCAAGGATTTATTACAGGTTTTTCTTCGTTTCTGGAAAGTGTAATTGCGTATCCGAAGGGGTTTACCACAATTAGAGAGTTTTCCTACAAGTATATACTGGAATCATCAGCATTTTAAATGATTCACACTGAAAACGCCAGATAAATTCGGCCTCAATTATAAACATAAACAGTATAGTCCTCACTTCCAGTTTTTCTACACAAATTTTGAGTTGTATAAACATGAATTCCTAATATTTGAAAGCAACTTCAAGTGAAAACGCTCCCTAACGTAGCCGGAGTTGTAAATGTTATCAGTTTTCTGGTCATGTCCCAGCTTCCACTGGTAACCTCCGTTATTGAAAATGGCAGGCAATGTAGTAAGGATCTATTTCCTTTTATTTCAAGTGTTTCTTACAAGTTTTTAATCATTTATGGAAACTATAATTGCGTTTCTGAAGAGGTTTACCACAATTAGAGAGTTTGCCTACAAGTATATACTGGAATCATCAGCATTTTAACTCATTCACACAGAAAACGCCAGAGAAATTCGGACTCAATTGTAAACATAAATAGTATAGTCCACACCTACAGTTTTTCTACAAAAATTTTGAGCTGTATATACATGAATTCCTGATATTTGCAAGCAAATTCAAGTGAAAACGCTCTCTAAAGTAGCCAAAGTTGTAAATATTTTCAGTTTTCTGGTCATGACCCAGCTTTCCACTGTTGACATCCATTATTGAAAATGGCAGGAAATGTAGTAAGAATCTATTTCCTTTTATTTCAAGTGTTTCTTAAAAGTTTTTAATCATTTCTGGAAACTATAATTGCGTATTTGAAGAGTTTTACCACAATTAGAGAGTTTTCCTACTAGTATATACTGGAATCGTCAGCATTTTAACTGATTCTCCCAGAAAAAGCCAGAGAAATTCGGCCTCCAATTGTAAACATAAACAGTATAGTCCTCACTTACAGTCTTTCTACATAAATTTTGAGCTGTATAAACATGAATTGCTAATATTTGAAATCAAATTCATGTGAAAACGATCCCTAAGTTAGTCGGGGTTGAAAATATCAGTTTTCTGTTCATGTCCTACCTTTCCACTTATAACCTCCATGACTGAAAATGGCAGGAAATGTAGTAAGAATATATTTCCTTTTATTTCTAGTGCTTCTTAAAAGTTTTTAATCATTTCTGGAAACTATAATTGCGTATTTGAGGAATTTTACCACATTTAGAGAGTTTGCGTACAACTCTATACTGGAATCATCAGCATTTGAACTGATTCACACAGAAAAAGCTAGAGAAAATGGGCCTCCAATTGTAAACATAAACAGTATAGTCCTCACTTACAGTCTTTCTACATAAATTTTGAGCTGTATAAACATGAACTGCTAATATTTGAAATCAAATTCAGGTGAAAAGGCTCCCTAAGGCAGCCGGGGTTGAAAATATTATCAGTTTTCTGGTCATGTCCCACCTTTCCACTTGTAACCTCCATGATTGAAATTGGCAGGAAATGTAGTAAGAATATATTTCCTTTTATTTCTAGTGTTTCTTTAAAGTTTTTAATCATTTCTGGAAACTATTATTGCGTATTTAAAGAGATTTACCACAATTAGTGATTTTTCCTTCTAGCATATACTGGAATATTCAGCATGTTAACTGATTCACACAGAAAACGCTAGAGAAATTCGGACTCAATTGTAAACATAAACAGTATAGTCCTCACTTACAGTTTTTCTACACAAATTTTGAGGTGTATAAACATGAATTCCTAATATTTGTAAGCAAGTTCAAGTGAAAATGCTCCCTAACGTGCCAGAGTTGTAAATATGATCAGTTTTCTGGTCATGTCCCAGCTTCCACTGGTAACCTCCGTGATTTCAAATGGCCGGAAACGTAGTATGGATCTATTTCCTTTTATTTCAAGGATTTATTACAGGTTTTTCTTCGTTTCTGGAAAGTGTAATTGCGTATTCGAAGGGGTTTACCACAATTAGAGAGTTTTCCTACAAGTATATACTGGAATCATCAGCATTTTAAATGATTCACACTGAAAACCCCAGATAAATTCGGCCTCAATTGTAAACATAAACAGTATAGTCCTCACTTCCAGTTTTTCTACACAAATTTTGAGTTGTATAAACATGAATTCCTAATATTTGAAAGCAACTTCAAGTGAAAACGCTCCCTAACGTAGCCGGAGTTGTAAATGTTATCAGTTTTCTGGTCATGACCCAGCTTTCCTCTGGTGACATCCATTATTGAAAATGGCAGGAAATGTAGTAAGAATCTATTTCCTTTTATTTCAAGTGTTTCTTAAAAGTTTTTAATCATTTCTGGAAACTATAATTGCGTATTTGAAGAGTTTTACCACAATTAGAGAGTTTCCTTCAACTATATACTGGAATAGTCAGCAGGTTAACTGATTCACACAGAAAACGCCAGAGAAATTTGGCGTTGTAAACATAAACAGTATAGTACTCACTTACAGTTTTTCTACTCAAATTTTGAGGTGTATAAACATTAATTCCTAATATTTGAAAGCAAATTCAAGTGAAAACGCTCTCTAAAGTAGCCAGAGTTGTAAATATTTTCAGTTTTCTGGTCATGTCCCAGCTTTCCACTGGTAAAATCCATTATTGAAAATGGCAGGAAATGTAGTAAGAATCTATTTCCCTTTATTTCAAGTATTTCTTACAAGTTTTTCATCATTTCTGGAAACTATAATTGCGTATTTGAGGAATATTACCACAATTAGAGAGTTTTCGTACAACTCTATACTGGAATCATCAGCATTTGAACTGATTCACACAGAAAAAGCTAGAGAAAATGGGCCTCCAATTGTAAACATAAACAGTATAGTCCTCACTTACAGTCTTTCTACATAAATTTTGAGCTGTATAAACATGAACTGCTAATATTTGAAATCAAATTCAGGTGAAAACGCTCCCTAAGGCAGCCGGGGTTGAAAATATTATCAGTTTTCTGGTCATGTCCCACCTTTCCACTTGTAACCTCCATGATTGAAATTGGCAGGAAATGTAGTAAGAATATATTTCCTTTTATTTCTAGTGTTTCTTAAAAGTTTTTAATCATTTCTGGAAACTATTATTGCGTATTTAAAGAGATTTACCACAATTAGTGATTTTTCCTTCTAGCATATACTGGAATCTTCAGCATGTTAACTGATTCACACAGAAAACGACAGAGATATTCGGCGTTGTAAACATAAACAGTATAGTCCTCACTTACACTTTTTGTACACAAATTTTGAGGTGTATAAACATGAATTCCTAATATTTGAAAGCAAGTTTAAGTGAAAATGCTCCCTAACGTGCCAGAGTTGTAAATATGATCAGTTTTCTGGTCATGTCCCAGCTTCCACTGGTAACCTCCGTGATTTCAAATGGCCGGAAACGTAGTATGGATCTATTTCCTTTTATTTCAAGGATTTATTACAGGTTTTTCTTCGTTTTTGGAAAGTGTAATTGCGTATTCGAAGAGGTTTACCATAATTAGAGAGTTTTCCTACAAGTATATACTGGAATCATCAGCATTTTAAATGATTCACACTGAAAACGACAGAGACATTCGGCCTCAATTGTAAACATAAACAGTATAGTCCTCACTTACAGTTTTTCTACACAGATTTTGAGTTGTATCAACATGGATTCCTAATATTTGAAAGCAACTTCAAGTGAAAACGCTCCCTAACTTAGCCGGAGTTATAAATGTTATCAGTTTCCTGGTCATGTCCCAGCTTCCACTGGTAACCTCCGTGATAGAAAACGGCGGGAAATGTAGTAAGGATCTATTTCCTTTTATTTCAAGTGTTTCTTACAAGTTTTTCATCATTTACGGAAACTATAATTGCGTATTTGAAGAGGTTTACCACAATTAGTGAGTTTTCCTTCTAGTATATACTGGAATCGTCATCAGGTTAACTGATTACAACAGAAAACGCCAGAGAAATTCGAGGTTGTAAACATATACAGTGTAGTCCTCACTTACAGTTTTTCTACACAACTTTTGAGGTGTAAAAACATGAATTCCTAATATTTGAAAGCAAGTTGAAGTGAAAACGCTCCCTTATGTAGCCAGAGTTCTAAGTGTTATCTTTTTTCTGGTCATGTCCCAGCTTTCACTGGTAACATCCATTATTGAAAATTGCAGGAAATGTAGTTAGAATCTATTTCCTTTTATTTCAAGTGTTTCTTACAAGTTTATAATCATTTCTGGAAACTATAATTGCGTATTTGAGGAATTTTTCCACAATTAGAGAGGTTTCATAACATTGTATACTGGAATCATCAGCATTTTAACTGATTCACACAGAAAAAGCCAAAGAAATTCGGCCTCCAATTGTATACATAAACAGTATAGTCCTCACTTACAGTCTTTCTACATAAATTTTGCGCTGTATAAACATGAATTGCTAATATTTGAAATCAAATTCAGGTGAAAAGGCTCCCTAAGGTAGCCGGGGTTGAAAATATCAGTTTTCTGGTCATGTCCCACCTTTCCACTTGTAACCTCCATGACTGTAAACGGCAGGAAATGTAGTAAGGATCTATTTCCTTTTATTTCAAGTGTTTCTTACAAGGTTTTACTCATTTCTGGAAACTATAATTGCGTTTTTGAAGAGCTTTACAACAATAAGGGAGTTTTTATACAAGTATATACTGGAATCGTCACCATGTTAACTGATTAACACAGAAAACGCCAAAGAAATTTGGCGTCAATTGTATACATAAACAGTATAGTCCTCACTTACAGTTTTTTTACACAAATTTTGAGCTGTATATACATGAATTCCTAATATTTGGAAGGAAATGCAAGTGAAAATGCTCTCTAAAGTATCCGGAGTTGTAAATATTATCAGTTTTCTGGTCATGTCCCAGCGTCTACTGGTAACCTCCGTGATTGAAAACAGCAGGAAATGTAGTAAGGATCTATTTCATATTATTTCAAGTGTTTCTTACAAGTTTTCAATCATTTCTGGAAACTATAATTGCATATTTGAAGAGGTTTACCACAATTAGAGAGTTTGCCTACAAGTAAATACTGGAACCGTCAGCATTTTAACTGATTCAAACAAAAAATGCTAGAGAAATTCTGCCTCAATTGTAAACATAAACAGTATAGTCCTAACTTACAGTTTTTCTACCCAAATTTTGAGTTGTATAAATGAATTCCTAATATTTGAAAGCAACTTCATGTAAAAACGCTCCGTAACGTAGCCTAAGTTGTAAATGTTATCAGGTTTCTGGTCATGACCCAGCTTCCACTGGTAAACTCCGTGATTGAAAACGGCAGGAAATGTGGTAAGGATCTATTTCCTTTTATTTCAAGTGTTTCTTACAAGATTTAATCATTTCTGGAAACTATAATTGCGTATTTGAAGAGGTTTACCACAATTAGAGAGTTTGCCTACAAGTATATACTGGAATCATCAGCATTTTAAATGATTCACACTGAAAACGCCAGGGAAATTCGGCCTCAATTGTAAACATAAACAGTATAGTCCTCACTTACAGTTTTTCTACACAAATTTTGAGTTGTATAAACATGAATTCCTAATATTTGAAAGCAACTTCATATAAAAACGCACCCTAACGTAGCTGGATTTGTAAATGTTATAAGTTTTCTGATCATTTCCCAGCTTCCACTGGAAACCTCCGTGATTGAAAACGGCAAGAAATGTGGTAAGGATCTATTTCCTTTTATTTCAAGTGTTTCTTACAACTTTTCAATCATTTCTGGAAACTATAATTGCGTATTTGAAGAGGTTTACCACAATTAGAGAGTTTTCCTACAAGTAAATACTGGAACCATCAGCATTTTAACTGATTCACACAGAAAACGCTAGAGAAATTCGGACTCAATTGTAAACATAAATAGTATAGTCCACACTTACAGTTTTTCTACAAAAATTTTGAGCTATATAAACAAGAATTGCTAATATTTGAATGCAAATTCAGGTGAAAACGCTCCCTAAAGTAGCCGGATCTGTAACTATTATCAGTTTTCTTGTTATGTCCCAGCATTCCACTGGTAACATCCGTGATTGAAAACGGCAGGAAATGTAGTAAGGATCTATTTCCTTTTTTTTCAAGTGTTTCTTACAAGTTTTTACTCATTTCTGGAAACTATGATTGCGTTTTTGAAGAACTTTACAACAATAAGGGAGTTTTAATACAAGTATATACTGGCATCGTCACCATGTTAACTGATTCACACAGAAAACGCCAGAGAAATTTAGCCTCAATTGTAAACATAAACAGTATAGTCCTCACTTACAGTTTTTTTACACAAATTTTGAGCTGTATATACCTGAATTCCAAATATTTGGAAGGAAATTCAAGTGAAAACGCTCTCTAAAGTAGCTGGAGTTGTAAATATTATCAGTTTACTGGTCATGTCCCAGCTTCTACTGGTAACCTCCGTGATTGAAAACAGCAGGAAATGTAGTAAGGATCTATTTCATATTATTTCAAGTGTTTCTTACAAGTTTTCAATCATTTCTGGAAACTATAATTGCGTATTTGAAGAGGTTTACCACAATTAGAGAGTTTGCCTACAAGTAAATACTGGAACCGTCAGCATTTTAACTGATTCAAACAAAAAACGCTAGAGAAATTCGGCCTCAATTGTAAACATAAACAGTATAGTCCTCACTTACAGTTTTTCTACACAAATTTTGAGTTGTATATACATGAATTCCTAATATTTGAAAGCAACTTCAAGTGAAAACGCTAACTAACGTAGCCAGAGTTGTGAATGTTATCAGTTTTCTTTTCATGTCCCAGATTCCACTGGTAACTTCCGTGATTGAAAACGGCAGGAAATGTAGAAAGGATCTATTTCCTTTTATTTCAAGTGTTTCTTACAAGTTTTTACTCATTTCTGGAAACTATGATTGCGTTTTTGAAGAGATTTACAACAATAAGGGAGTATTAATACAAGTATATACTGGAATCGTCACCATGTTAACTGATTCACACAGAAAACGCCAGAGAAATTTAGCCTCAATTGTAAACATAAACAGTATAGTCCTCACTTACAGTTTTTTTACACAAATTTTGAGCTGTATATACCTGAATTCCAAATATTTGGAAGGAAATTCAAGTGAAAACGCTCTCTAAAGTAGCCGGAGTTGTAAATATTATCAGTTTTCTGGTCATGTCCCAGCTTCTACTGGTAACCTCCGTGATTGAAAACAGCAGGAAATGTAGTAAGGATCTATTTCATATTATTTCAAGTGTTTCTTACAAGTTTTCAATCATTTCTGGAAACTATAATTGCGTATTTGAAGAGGTTTACCACAATTAGAGAGTTTTCCTACAAGTAAATACTGGAACCATCAGCATTTTAACTGATTCACACAGAAAACGCTAGAGAAATTCGGACTCAATTGTAAACATAAATAGTATAGTCCACACATACAGTTTTTCTACACAAATTTTGAGCTATATAAACAAGAATTGCTAATATTTGAATGCAAATTCAGGTGAAAACGCTCCCTAAAGTAGCCGGATCTGTAACTATTATCAGTTTTCTTGTTATGTCCCAGCATTCCACTGGTAACATCCGTGATTGAAAACGGCAGGAAATGTAGTAAGAATCTATTTCCTTTTTTTTCAAGTGTTTCTTACAAGTTTTTAATCATTTCTGGAAACTATAATTGCGTTTTTGAAGAGCTTTACAACAATAAGGGAGTTTTTATACAAGTATATACTGGAATCGTCACCATGTTAACTGATTAACACAGAAAACGCCAAAGAAATTTGGCGTCAATTGTATACATAAACAGTATAGTCCTCACTTACAGTTTTTTTACACAAATTTTGAGCTGTATATACATGAATTCCTAATATTTGGAAGGAAATTCAAGTGAAAACGCTCTCTAAAGTAGCCGGAGTTGTAAATATTATCAGTTTTCTGGTCATGTCCCAGCTTCTACTGGTAACCTCCGTGATTGAAAACAGCAGGAAATGTAGTAAGGATCTATTTCATATTATTTCAAGTGTTTCTTACAAGTTTTCAATCATTTCTGGAAACTATAATTGCGTATTTGAAGAGGTTTACCACAATTAGTGAGTTTTCCTACAAGTAAATACTGGAACCATCAGCATTTTAACTGATTCACACAGAAAACGCTAGAGAAATTCGGACTCAATTGTAAACATAAATAGTATAGTCCACACTTACAGTTTTTCTACACAAATTTTGAGCTATATAAACAAGAATTGCTAATATTTGAATGCAAATTCAGGTGAAAACGCTCCCTAAAGTAGCCGGATCTGTAACTATTATCAGTTTTCTTGTTATGTCCCAGCATTCCACTGGTAACATCCGTGATTGAAAACGGCAGGAAATGTAGTAAGAATCTATTTCCTTTTTTTTCAAGTGTTTCTTACAAGTTTTTAATCATTTCTGGAAACTATAATTGCGTTTTTGAAGAGCTTTACAACAATAAGGGAGTTTTTATACAAGTATATACTGGAATCGTCACCATGTTAACTGATTAACACAGAAAACGCCAAAGAAATTTGGCGTCAATTGTATACATAAACAGTATAGTCCTCACTTACAGTTTTTTTACACAAATTTTGAGCTGTATATACATGAATTCCTAATATTTGGAAGGAAATTCAAGTGAAAACGCTCTCTAAAGTAGCCGGAGTTGTAAATATTATCAGTTTTCTGGTCATGTCCCAGCATTCCACTGGTAACCTCCGTGATTGAAAACAGCAGGAAATGTAGTAAGGATCTATTTCATATTATTTCAAGTGTTTCTTACAAGTTTTCAATCATTTCTGGAAACTATAATTTCGTATTTGAAGAGGTTTACCACAATTAGTGAGTTTTCCTACAAGTAAATACTGGAACCATCAGCATTTTAACTGATTCACACAGAAAACGCTAGAGAAATTCGGACTCAATTGTAAACATAAATAGTATAGTCCACACTTACAGTTTTTCTACACAAATTTTGAGCTATATAAACAAGAATTGCTAATATTTGAATGCAAATTCAGGTGAAAACGCTCCCTAAAGTAGCCGGATCTGTAACTATTATCAGTTTTCTTGTTATGTCCCAGCATTCCACTGGTAACATCCGTGATTGAAAACGGCAGGAAATGTAGTAAGGATCTATTTCCTTTTATTTCAAGTGTTTCTTACAAGTTTTTACTCATTTCTGGAAACTATGATTGCGTTTTTGAAGAACTTTACAACAATAAGGGAGTTTTAATACAAGTATATACTGGAATCGTCACCATGTTAACTGATTCACACAGAAAACGCCAGAGCAATTTAGCCTCAATTGTAAACATAAACAGTATAGTCCTCACTTACAGTTTTTTTACACAAATTTTGAGCTGTATATACCTGAATTCCAAATATTTGGAAGGAAATTCAAGTGAAAACGCTCTCTAAAGTAGCTGGAGTTGTAAATATTATCAGTTTTCTGGCCATGTCCCAGCTTCTACTGGTAACCTCCGTGATTGAAAACAGCAGGAAATGTAGTAAGGATCTATTTCATATTATTTCAAGTGTTTCTTACAAGTTTTCAATCATTTCTGGAAACTATAATTGCGTATTTGAAGAGGTTTACCACAATTAGAGAGTTTGCCTACAAGTAAATACTGGAACCGTCAGCATTTTAACTGATTCAAACAAAAAATGCTAGAGAAATTCTGCCTCAATTGTAAACATAAACAGTATAGTCCTAACTTACAGTTTTTCTACGCATATTTTGAGTTGTATAAATGAATTCCTAATATTTGAAAGCAACTTCATGTAAAAACGCTCCGTAACGTAGCCTAAGTTGTAAATGTTATCAGGTTTCTGGTCATGTCCCAGCTTCCACTGGTAACCTCCGTGATTGAAAACGGCAGGAAATGTGGTAAGGATCTATTTCCTTTTATTTCAAGTGTTTCTTACAAGATTTAATCATTTCTGGAAACTATAATTGCGTATTTGAAGAGGTTTACCACAATTAGAGAGTTTGCCTACAAGTATATACTGGAATCATCAGCATTTTAAATGATTCACACTGAAAACGCCAGGGAAATTCGGCCTCAATTGTAAACATAAACAGTATAGTCCTCACTTACAGTTTTTCTACACTAATTTTGAGTTGTATAAACATGAATTCCTAATATTTGAAAGCAACTTCATATAAAAACGCACCCTAACGTAGCTGGATTTGTAAATGTTATAAGTTTTCTGATCATTTCCCAGCTTCCACTGGAAACCTCCGTGATTGAAAACGGCAAGAAATGTGGTAAGGATCTATTTCCTTTTATTTCAAGTGTTTCTTACAACTTTTCAATCATTTCTGGAAACTATAATTGCGTATTTGAAGAGGTTTACCACAATTAGAGAGTTTTCCTACAAGTAAATACTGGAACCATCAGCATTTTAACTGATTCACACAGAAAACGCTAGAGAAATTCGGACTCAATTGTAAACATAAATAGTATAGTCCACACTTACAGTTTTTCTACAAAAATTTTGAGCTATATAAACAAGAATTGCTAATATTTGAATGCAAATTCAGGTGAAAACGCTCCCTAAAGTAGCCGGATCTGTAACTATTATCAGTTTTCTTGTTATGTCCCAGCATTCCACTGGTAACATCCGTGATTGAAAACGGCAGGAAATGTAGTAAGGATCTATTTCCTTTTATTTCAAGTGTTTCTTACAAGTTTTTACTCATTTCTGGAAACTATGATTGCGTTTTTGAAGAACTTTACAACAATAAGGGAGTTTTAATACAAGTATATACTGGAATCGTCACCATGTTAACTGATTCACACAGAAAACGCCAGAGAAATTTAGCCTCAATTGTAAACATAAACAGTATAGTCCTCACTTACAGTTTTTTTACACAAATTTTGAGCTGTATATACCTGAATTCCAAATATTTGGAAGGAAATTCAAGTGAAAACGCTCTCTAAAGTAGCTGGAGTTGTAAATATTATCAGTTTTCTGGTCATGTCCCAGCTTCTACTGGTAACCTCCGTGATTGAAAACAGCAGGAAATGTAGTAAGGATCTATTTCATATTATTTCAAGTGTTTCTTACAAGTTTTCAATCATTTCTGGAAACTATAATTGCGTATTTGAAGAGGTTTACCACAATTAGAGAGTTTGCCTACAAGTAAATACTGGAACCGTCAGCATTTTAACTGATTCAAACAAAAAACGCTAGAGAAATTTGGCCTCAATTGTAAACATAAACAGTATAGTCCTCACTTACAGTTTTTCTACACAAATTTTGAGTTGTATATACATGAATTCCTAATATTTGAAAGCAACTTCAAGTGAAAACGCTAACTAACGTAGCCAGAGTTGTGAATGTTATCAGTTTTCTTTTCATGTCCCAGATTCCACTGGTAACTTCCGTGATTGAAAACGGCAGGAAATGTAGTAAGGATCTATTTCCTTTTATTTCAAGTGTTTCTTACAAGTTTTTACTCATTTCTGGAAACTATGATTGCGTTTTTGAAGAGATTTACAACAATAAGGGAGTATTAATACAAGTATATACTGGAATCGTCACCATGTTAACTGATTCACACAGAAAACGCCAGAGAAATTTAGCCTCAATTGTAAACATAAACAGTATAGTCCTCACTTACAGTTTTTTTACACAAATTTTGAGCTGTATATACCTGAATTCCAAATATTTGGAAGGAAATTCAAGTGAAAACGCTCTCTAAAGTAGCCGGAGTTGTAAATATTATCAGTTTTCTGGTCATGTCCCAGCTTCTACTGGTAACCTCCGTGATTGAAAACAGCAGGAAATGTAGTAAGGATCTATTTCATATTATTTCAAGTGTTTCTTACAAGTTTTCAATCATTTCTGGAAACTATAATTGCGTATTTGAAGAGGTTTACCACAATTAGTGAGTTTTCCTACAAGTAAATACTGGAACCATCAGCATTTTAACTGATTCACACAGAAAACGCTAGAGAAATTCGGACTCAATTGTAAACATAAATAGTATAGTCCACACTTACAGTTTTTCTACACAAATTTTGAGCTATATAAACAAGAATTGCTAATATTTGAATGCAAATTCAGGTGAAAACGCTCCCTAAAGTAGCCGGATCTGTAACTATTATCAGTTTTCTTGTTATGTCCCAGCATTCCACTGGTAACATCCGTGATTGAAAACGGCAGGAAATGTAGTAAGAATCTATTTCCTTTTTTTTCAAGTGTTTCTTACAAGTTTTTAATCATTTCTGGAAACTATAATTGCGTTTTTGAAGAGCTTTACAACAATAAGGGAGTTTTTATACAAGTATATACTGGAATCGTCACCATGTTAACTGATTAACACAGAAAACGCCAAAGAAATTTGGCGTCAATTGTATACATAAACAGTATAGTCCTCACATACAGTTTTTTTACACAAATTTTGAGCTGTATATACATGAATTCCTAATATTTGGAAGGAAATTCAAGTGAAAACGCTCTCTAAAGTAGCCGGAGTTGTAAATATTATCAGTTTTCTGGTCATGTCCCAGCTTCTACTGGTAACCTCCGTGATTGAAAACAGCAGGAAATGTAGTAAGGATCTATTTCATATTATTTCAAGTGTTTCTTACAAGTTTTCAATCATTTCTGGAAACTATAATTGCGTATTTGAAGAGGTTTACCACAATTAGTGAGTTTTCCTACAAGTAAATACTGGAACCATCAGCATTTTAACTGATTCACACAGAAAACGCTAGAGAAATTCGGACTCAATTGTAAACATAAATAGTATAGTCCACACTTACAGTTTTTCTACACAAATTTTGAGCTATATAAACAAGAATTGCTAATATTTGAATGCAAATTCAGGTGAAAACGCTCCCTAAAGTAGCCGGATCTGTAACTATTATCAGTTTTCTTGTTATGTCCCAGCATTCCACTGGTAACATCCGTGATTGAAAACGGCAGGAAATGTAGTAAGGATCTATTTCCTTTTATTTCAAGTGTTTCTTACAAGTTTTTACTCATTTCTGGAAACTATGATTGCGTTTTTGAAGAACTTTACAACAATAAGGGAGTTTTAATACAAGTATATACTGGAATCGTCACCATGTTAACTGATTCACACAGAAAACGCCAGAGCAATTTAGCCTCAATTGTAAACATAAACAGGATAGTCCTCACTTACAGTTTTTTTACACAAATTTTGAGCTGTATATACCTGAATTCCAAATATTTGGAAGGAAATTCAAGTGAAAACGCTCTCTAAAGTAGCTGGAGTTGTAAATATTATCAGTTTTCTGGCCATGTCCCAGCTTCTACTGGTAACCTCCGTGATTGAAAACAGCAGGAAATGTAGTAAGGATCTATTTCATATTATTTCAAGTGTTTCTTACAAGTTTTCAATCATTTCTGGAAACTATAATTGCGTATTTGAAGAGGTTTACCACAATTAGAGAGTTTGCCTACAAGTAAATACTGGAACCGTCAGCATTTTAACTGATTCAAACAAAAAATGCTAGAGAAATTCTGCCTCAATTGTAAACATAAACAGTATAGTCCTAACTTACAGTTTTTCTACGCATATTTTGAGTTGTATAAATGAATTCCTAATATTTGAAAGCAACTTCATGTAAAAACGCTCCGTAACGTAGCCTAAGTTGTAAATGTTATCAGGTTTCTGGTCATGTCCCAGCTTCCACTGGTAACCTCCGTGATTGAAAACGGCAGGAAATGTGGTAAGGATCTATTTCCTTTTATTTCAAGTGTTTCTTACAAGATTTAATCATTTCTGGAAACTATAATTGCGTATTTGAAGAGGTTTACCACAATTAGAGAGTTTGCCTACAAGTATATACTGGAATCATCAGCATTTTAAATGATTCACACTGAAAACGCCAGGGAAATTCGGCCTCAATTGTAAACATAAACAGTATAGTCCTCACTTACAGTTTTTCTACACTAATTTTGAGTTGTATAAACATGAATTCCTAATATTTGAAAGCAACTTCATATAAAAACGCACCCTAACGTAGCTGGATTTGTAAATGTTATAAGTTTTCTGATCATTTCCCAGCTTCCACTGGAAACCTCCGTGATTGAAAACGGCAAGAAATGTGGTAAGGATCTATTTCCTTTTATTTCAAGTGTTTCTTACAACTTTTCAATCATTTCTGGAAACTATAATTGCGTATTTGAAGAGGTTTACCACAATTAGAGAGTTTTCCTACAAGTAAATACTGGAACCATCAGCATTTTAACTGATTCACACAGAAAACGCTAGAGAAATTCGGACTCAATTGTAAACATAAATAGTATAGTCCACACTTACAGTTTTTCTACAAAAATTTTGAGCTATATAAACAAGAATTGCTAATTTTTGAATGCAAATTCAGGTGAAAACGCTCCCTAAAGTAGCCGGATCTGTAACTATTATCAGTTTTCTTGTTATGTCCCAGCATTCCACTGGTAACATCCGTGATTGAAAACGGCAGGAAATGTAGTAAGGATCTATTTCCTTTTATTTCAAGTGTTTCTTACAAGTTTTTACTCATTTCTGGAAACTATGATTGCGTTTTTGAAGAACTTTACAACAATAAGGGAGTTTTAATACAAGTATATACTGGAATCGTCACCATGTTAACTGATTCACACAGAAAACGCCAGAGAAATTTAGCCTCAATTGTAAACATAAACAGTATAGTCCTCACTTACAGTTTTTTTACACAAATTTTGAGCTGTATATACCTGAATTCCAAATATTTGGAAGGAAATTCAAGTGAAAACGCTCTCTAAAGTAGCTGGAGTTGTAAATATTATCAGTTTTCTGGTCATGTCCCAGCATTCCACTGGTAACCTCCGTGATTGAAAACAGCAGGAAATGTAGTAAGGATCTATTTCATATTATTTCAAGTGTTTCTTACAAGTTTTCAATCATTTCTGGAAACTATAATTTCGTATTTGAAGAGGTTTACCACAATTAGTGAGTTTTCCTACAAGTAAATACTGGAACCATCAGCATTTTAACTGATTCACACAGAAAACGCTAGAGAAATTCGGACTCAATTGTAAACATAAATAGTATAGTCCACACTTACAGTTTTTCTACACAAATTTTGAGCTATATAAACAAGAATTGCTAATATTTGAATGCAAATTCAGGTGAAAACGCTCCCTAAAGTAGCCGGATCTGTAACTATTATCAGTTTTCTTGTTATGTCCCAGCATTCCACTGGTAACATCCGTGATTGAAAACGGCAGGAAATGTAGTAAGGATCTATTTCCTTTTATTTCAAGTGTTTCTTACAAGTTTTTACTCATTTCTGGAAACTATGATTGCGTTTTTGAAGAACTTTACAACAATAAGGGAGTTTTAATACAAGTATATACTGGAATCGTCACCATGTTAACTGATTCACACAGAAAACGCCAGAGCAATTTAGCCTCAATTGTAAACATAAACAGTATAGTCCTCACTTACAGTTTTTTTACACAAATTTTGAGCTGTATATACCTGAATTCCAAATATTTGGAAGGAAATTCAAGTGAAAACGCTCTCTAAAGTAGCTGGAGTTGTAAATATTATCAGTTTTCTGGCCATGTCCCAGCTTCTACTGGTAACCTCCGTGATTGAAAACAGCAGGAAATGTAGTAAGGATCTATTTCATATTATTTCAAGTGTTTCTTACAAGTTTTCAATCATTTCTGGAAACTATAATTGCGTATTTGAAGAGGTTTACCACAATTAGAGAGTTTGCCTACAAGTAAATACTGGAACCGTCAGCATTTTAACTGATTCAAACAAAAAATGCTAGAGAAATTCTGCCTCAATTGTAAACATAAACAGTATAGTCCTAACTTACAGTTTTTCTACGCATATTTTGAGTTGTATAAATGAATTCCTAATATTTGAAAGCAACTTCATGTAAAAACGCTCCGTAACGTAGCCTAAGTTGTAAATGTTATCAGGTTTCTGGTCATGTCCCAGCTTCCACTGGTAACCTCCGTGATTGAAAACGGCAGGAAATGTGGTAAGGATCTATTTCCTTTTATTTCAAGTGTTTCTTACAAGATTTAATCATTTCTGGAAACTATAATTGCGTATTTGAAGAGGTTTACCACAATTAGAGAGTTTGCCTACAAGTATATACTGGAATCATCAGCATTTTAAATGATTCACACTGAAAACGCCAGGGAAATTCGGCCTCAATTGTAAACATAAACAGTATAGTCCTCACTTACAGTTTTTCTACACTAATTTTGAGTTGTATAAACATGAATTCCTAATATTTGAAAGCAACTTCATATAAAAACGCACCCTAACGTAGCTGGATTTGTAAATGTTATAAGTTTTCTGATCATTTCCCAGCTTCCACTGGAAACCTCCGTGATTGAAAACGGCAAGAAATGTGGTAAGGATCTATTTCCTTTTATTTCAAGTGTTTCTTACAAGTTTTTAATCATTTCTGGAAACTATAATTGTGTATTTGAAGAGGTTTACCACAATTAGAGAGTTTTCCTACAAGTAAATACTGGAACCATCAGCATTTTAACTGATTCACACAGAAAACGCTAGAGAAATTCGGACTCAATTGTAAACATAAATAGTATAGTCCACACTTACAGTTTTTCTACAAAAATTTTGAGCTATATAAACAAGAATTGCTAATATTTGAATGCAAATTCAGGTGAAAACGCTCCCTAAAGTAGCCGGATCTGTAACTATTATCAGTTTTCTTGTTATGTCCCAGCATTCCACTGGTAACATCCGTGATTGAAAACGGCAGGAAATGTAGTAAGGATCTATTTCCTTTTATTTCAAGTGTTTCTTACAAGTTTTTACTCATTTCTGGAAACTATGATTGCGTTTTTGAAGAACTTTACAACAATAAGGGAGTTTTAATACAAGTATATACTGGAATCGTCACCATGTTAACTGATTCACACAGAAAACGCCAGAGAAATTTAGCCTCAATTGTAAACATAAACAGTATAGTCCTCACTTACAGTTTTTTTACACAAATTTTGAGCTGTATATACCTGAATTCCAAATATTTGGAAGGAAATTCAAGTGAAAACGCTCTCTAAAGTAGCTGGAGTTGTAAATATTATCAGTTTTCTGGTCATGTCCCAGCTTCTACTGGTAACCTCCGTGATTGAAAACAGCAGGAAATGTAGTAAGGATCTATTTCATATTATTTCAAGTGTTTCTTACAAGTTTTCAATCATTTCTGGAAACTATAATTGCGTATTTGAAGAGGTTTACCACAATTAGAGAGTTTGCCTACAAGTAAATACTGGAACCGTCAGCATTTTAACTGATTCAAACAAAAAACGCTAGAGAAATTTGGCCTCAATTGTAAACATAAACAGTATAGTCCTCACTTACAGTTTTTCTACACAAATTTTGAGTTGTATATACATGAATTCCTAATATTTGAAAGCAACTTCAAGTGAAAACGCTAACTAACGTAGCCAGAGTTGTGAATGTTATCAGTTTTCTTTTCATGTCCCAGATTCCACTGGTAACTTCCGTGATTGAAAACGGCAGGAAATGTAGTAAGGATCTATTTCCTTTTATTTCAAGTGTTTCTTACAAGTTTTTACTCATTTCTGGAAACTATGATTGCGTTTTTGAAGAGATTTACAACAATAAGGGAGTATTAATACAAGTATATACTGGAATCGTCACCATGTTAACTGATTCACACAGAAAACGCCAGAGAAATTTAGCCTCAATTGTAAACATAAACAGTATAGTCCTCACTTACAGTTTTTTTACACAAATTTTGAGCTGTATATACCTGAATTCCAAATATTTGGAAGGAAATTCAAGTGAAAACGCTCTCTAAAGTAGCCGGAGTTGTAAATATTATCAGTTTTCTGGTCATGTCCCAGCTTCTACTGGTAACCTCCGTGATTGAAAACAGCAGGAAATGTAGTAAGGATCTATTTCATATTATTTCAAGTGTTTCTTACAAGTTTTCAATCATTTCTGGAAACTATAATTGCGTATTTGAAGAGGTTTACCACAATTAGTGAGTTTTCCTACAAGTAAATACTGGAACCATCAGCATTTTAACTGATTCACACAGAAAACGCTAGAGAAATTCGGACTCAATTGTAAACATAAATAGTATAGTCCACACTTACAGTTTTTCTACACAAATTTTGAGCTATATAAACAAGAATTGCTAATATTTGAATGCAAATTCAGGTGAAAACGCTCCCTAAAGTAGCCGGATCTGTAACTATTATCAGTTTTCTTGTTATGTCCCAGCATTCCACTGGTAACATCCGTGATTGAAAACGGCAGGAAATGTAGTAAGAATCTATTTCCTTTTTTTTCAAGTGTTTCTTACAAGTTTTTAATCATTTCTGGAAACTATAATTGCGTTTTTGAAGAGCTTTACAACAATAAGGGAGTTTTTATACAAGTATATACTGGAATCGTCACCATGTTAACTGATTAACACAGAAAACGCCAAAGAAATTTGGCGTCAATTGTATACATAAACAGTATAGTCCTCACATACAGTTTTTTTACACAAATTTTGAGCTGTATATACATGAATTCCTAATATTTGGAAGGAAATTCAAGTGAAAACGCTCTCTAAAGTAGCCGGAGTTGTAAATATTATCAGTTTTCTGGTCATGTCCCAGCTTCTACTGGTAACCTCCGTGATTGAAAACAGCAGGAAATGTAGTAAGGATCTATTTCATATTATTTCAAGTGTTTCTTACAAGTTTTCAATCATTTCTGGAAACTATAATTGCGTATTTGAAGAGGTTTACCACAATTAGTGAGTTTTCCTACAAGTAAATACTGGAACCATCAGCATTTTAACTGATTCACACAGAAAACGATAGAGAAATTCGGACTCAATTGTAAACATAAATAGTATAGTCCACACTTACAGTTTTTCTACACAAATTTTGAGCTATATAAACAAGAATTGCTAATATTTGAATGCAAATTCAGGTGAAAACGCTCCCTAAAGTAGCCGGATCTGTAACTATTATCAGTTTTCTTGTTATGTCCCAGCATTCCACTGGTAACATCCGTGATTGAAAACGGCAGGAAATGTAGTAAGGATCTATTTCCTTTTATTTCAAGTGTTTCTTACAAGTTTTTACTCATTTCTGGAAACTATGATTGCGTTTTTGAAGAACTTTACAACAATAAGGGAGTTTTAATACAAGTATATACTGGAATCGTCACCATGTTAACTGATTCACACAGAAAACGCCAGAGCAATTTAGCCTCAATTGTAAACATAAACAGTATAGTCCTCACTTACAGTTTTTTTACACAAATTTTGAGCTGTATATACCTGAATTCCAAATATTTGGAAGGAAATTCAAGTGAAAACGCTCTCTAAAGTAGCTGGAGTTGTAAATATTATCAGTTTTCTGGCCATGTCCCAGCTTCTACTGGTAACCTCCGTGATTGAAAACAGCAGGAAATGTAGTAAGGATCTATTTCATATTATTTCAAGTGTTTCTTACAAGTTTTCAATCATTTCTGGAAACTATAATTGCGTATTTGAAGAGGTTTACCACAATTAGAGAGTTTGCCTACAAGTAAATACTGGAACCGTCAGCATTTTAACTGATTCAAACAAAAAATGCTAGAGAAATTCTGCCTCAATTGTAAACATAAACAGTATAGTCCTAACTTACAGTTTTTCTACGCATATTTTGAGTTGTATAAATGAATTCCTAATATTTGAAAGCAACTTCATGTAAAAACGCTCCGTAACGTAGCCTAAGTTGTAAATGTTATCAGGTTTCTGGTCATGTCCCAGCTTCCACTGGTAACCTCCGTGATTGAAAACGGCAGGAAATGTGGTAAGGATCTATTTCCTTTTATTTCAAGTGTTTCTTACAAGATTTAATCATTTCTGGAAACTATAATTGCGTATTTGAAGAGGTTTACCACAATTAGAGAGTTTGCCTACAAGTATATACTGGAATCATCAGCATTTTAAATGATTCACACTGAAAACGCCAGGGAAATTCGGCCTCAATTGTAAACATAAACAGTATAGTCCTCACTTACAGTTTTTCTACACTAATTTTGAGTTGTATAAACATGAATTCCTAATATTTGAAAGCAACTTCATATAAAAACGCACCCTAACGTAGCTGGATTTGTAAATGTTATAAGTTTTCTGATCATTTCCCAGCTTCCACTGGAAACCTCCGTGATTGAAAACGGCAAGAAATGTGGTAAGGATCTATTTCCTTTTATTTCAAGTGTTTCTTACAACTTTTCAATCATTTCTGGAAACTATAATTGCGTATTTGAAGAGGTTTACCACAATTAGAGAGTTTTCCTACAAGTAAATACTGGAACCATCAGCATTTTAACTGATTCACACAGAAAACGCTAGAGAAATTCGGACTCAATTGTAAACATAAATAGTATAGTCCACACTTACAGTTTTTCTACAAAAATTTTGAGCTATATAAACAAGAATTGCTAATTTTTGAATGCAAATTCAGGTGAAAACGCTCCCTAAAGTAGCCGGATCTGTAACTATTATCAGTTTTCTTGTTATGTCCCAGCATTCCACTGGTAACATCCGTGATTGAAAACGGCAGGAAATGTAGTAAGGATCTATTTCCTTTTATTTCAAGTGTTTCTTACAAGTTTTTACTCATTTCTGGAAACTATGATTGCGTTTTTGAAGAACTTTACAACAATAAGGGAGTTTTAATACAAGTATATACTGGAATCGTCACCATGTTAACTGATTCACACAGAAAACGCCAGAGAAATTTAGCCTCAATTGTAAACATAAACAGTATAGTCCTCACTTACAGTTTTTTTACACAAATTTTGAGCTGTATATACCTGAATTCCAAATATTTGGAAGGAAATTCAAGTGAAAACGCTCTCTAAAGTAGCTGGAGTTGTAAATATTATCAGTTTTCTGGTCATGTCCCAGCTTCTACTGGTAACCTCCGTGATTGAAAACAGCAGGAAATGTAGTAAGGATCTATTTCATATTATTTCAAGTGTTTCTTACAAGTTTTCAATCATTTCTGGAAACTATAATTGCGTATTTGAAGAGGTTTACCACAATTAGAGAGTTTGCCTACAAGTAAATACTGGAACCGTCAGCATTTTAACTGATTCAAACAAAAAACGCTAGAGAAATTTGGCCTCAATTGTAAACATAAACAGTATAGTCCTCACTTACAGTTTTTCTACACAAATTTTGAGTTGTATATACATGAATTCCTAATATTTGAAAGCAACTTCAAGTGAAAACGCTAACTAACGTAGCCAGAGTTGTGAATGTTATCAGTTTTCTTTTCATGTCCCAGATTCCACTTGTAACTTCCGTGATTGAAAACGGCAGGAAATGTAGTAAGGATCTATTTCCTTTTATTTCAAGTGTTTCTTACAAGTTTTTACTCATTTCTGGAAACTATGATTGCGTTTTTGAAGAGATTTACAACAATAAGGGAGTATTAATACAAGTATATACTGGAATCGTCACCATGTTAACTGATTCACACAGAAAACGCCAGAGAAATTTAGCCTCAATTGTAAACATAAACAGTATAGTCCTCACTTACAGTTTTTTTACACAAATTTTGAGCTGTATATACCTGAATTCCAAATATTTGGAAGGAAATTCAAGTGAAAACGCTCTCTAAAGTAGCCGGAGTTGTAAATATTATCAGTTTTCTGGTCATGTCCCAGCTTCTACTGGTAACCTCCGTGATTGAAAACAGCAGGAAATGTAGTAAGGATCTATTTCATATTATTTCAAGTGTTTCTTACAAGTTTTCAATCATTTCTGGAAACTATAATTGCGTATTTGAAGAGGTTTACCACAATTAGAGAGTTTTCCTACAAGTAAATACTGGAACCATCAGCATTTTAACTGATTCACACAGAAAACGCTAGAGAAATTCGGACTCAATTGTAAACATAAATAGTATAGTCCACACATACAGTTTTTCTACACAAATTTTGAGCTATATAAACAAGAATTGCTAATATTTGAATGCAAATTCAGGTGAAAACGCTCCCTAAAGTAGCCGGATCTGTAACTATTATCAGTTTTCTTGTTATGTCCCAGCATTCCACTGGTAACATCCGTGATTGAAAACGGCAGGAAATGTAGTAAGGATCTATTTCCTTTTATTTCAAGTGTTTCTTACAAGTTTTTACTCATTTCTGGAAACTATGATTGCGTTTTTGAAGAACTTTACTACAATAAGGGAGTTTTAATACAAGTATATACTGGAATCGTCACCATGTTAACTGATTCACACAGAAAACGCCAGAGAAATTTAGCCTCAATTGTAAACATAAACAGTATAGTCCTCACTTACAGTTTTTTTACACAAATTTTGAGCTGTATATACCTGAATTCCAAATATTTGGAAGGAAATTCAAGTGAAAACGCTCTCTAAAGTAGCTGGAGTTGTAAATATTATCAGTTTTCTGGTCATGTCCCAGCTTCTACTGGTAACCTCCGTGATTGAAAACAGCAGGAAATGTAGTAAGGATCTATTTCATATTATTTCAAGTGTTTCTTACAAGTTTTCAATCATTTCTGGAAACTATAATTGCGTATTTGAAGAGGTTTACCACAATTAGAGAGTTTGCCTACAAGTAAATACTGGAACCGTCAGCATTTTAACTGATTCAAACAAAAAATGCTAGAGAAATTCTGCCTCAATTGTAAACATAAACAGTATAGTCCTAACTTACAGTTTTTCTACGCATATTTTGAGTTGTATAAATGAATTCCTAATATTTGAAAGCAACTTCATGTAAAAACGCTCCGTAACGTAGCCTAAGTTGTAAATGTTATCAGGTTTCTGGTCATGTCCCAGCTTCCACTGGTAACCTCCGTGATTGAAAACGGCAGGAAATGTGGTAAGGATCTATTTCCTTTTATTTCAAGTGTTTCTTACAAGATTTAATCATTTCTGGAAACTATAATTGCGTATTTGAAGAGGTTTACCACAATTAGAGAGTTTGCCTACAAGTATATACTGGAATCATCAGCATTTTAAATGATTCACACTGAAAACGCCAGGGAAATTCGGCCTCAATTGTAAACATAAACAGTATAGTCCTCACTTACAGTTTTTCTACACAAATTTTGAGTTGTATATACATGAATTCCTAATATTTGAAAGCAACTTCAAGTGAAAACGCTAACTAACGTAGCCAGAGTTGTGAATGTTATCAGTTTTCTTTTCATGTCCCAGATTCCACTGGTAACTTCCGTGATTGAAAACGGCAGGAAATGTAGTAAGGATCTATTTCCTTTTATTTCAAGTGTTTCTTACAAGTTTTTACTCATTTCTGGAAACTATGATTGCGTTTTTGAAGAGCTTTACAACAATAAGGGAGTTTTAATACAAGTATATACTGGAATCGTCACCATGTTAACTGATTCACACAGAAAACGCCAGAGAAATTTAGCCTCAATTGTAAACATAAACAGTATAGTCCTCACTTACAGTTTTTTTACACAAATTTTGAGCTGTATATAACTTAATTCCAAATATTTGGAAGGAAATTCAAGTGAAAACGCTCTCTAAAGTAGCCGGAGTTGTAAATATTATCAGTTTTCTGGTCATGTCCCAGCGTCTACTGGTAACCTCCGTGATTGAAAACAGCAGGGAATGTAGTAAGGATCTATTTCATATTATTTCAAGTGTTTCTTACAAGTTTTCAATCATTTCTGGAAACTATAATTGCGTATTTGAAGAGGTTTACCACAATTAGTGAGTTTTCCTACAAGTAAATACTGGAACCATCAGCATTTTAACTGATTCACACAGAAAACGCTAGAGAAATTCGGACTCAATTGTAAACATAAATAGTATAGTCCACACTTACAGTTTTTCTACACAAATTTTGAGCTATATAAACAAGAATTGCTAATATTTGAATGCAAATTCAGGTGAAAACGCTCCCTAAAGTAGCCGGATCTGTAACTATTATCAGTTTTCTTGTTATGTCCCAGCATTCCACTGGTAACATCCGTGATTGAAAACGGCAGGAAATGTAGTAAGGATCTATTTCCTTTTATTTCAAGTGTTTCTTACAAGTTTTTACTCATTTCTGGAAACTATGATTGCGTTTTTGAAGAACTTTACAACAATAAGGGAGTTTTAATACAAGTATATACTGGAATCGTCACCATGTTAACTGATTCACACAGACAACGCCAGAGAAATTTAGCCTCAATCGTAAACATAAACAGTATAGACCTCACTTACAGTTTTTTTACACAAATTTTGAGCTGTATATACCTGAATTCCAAATATTTGGAAGGAAATTCAAGTGAAAACGCTCTCTAAAGTAGCTGGAGTTGTAAATATTATCAGTTTTCTGGTCATGTCCCAGCCTCTACTGGTAACCTCCGTGATTGAAAACAGCAGGAAATGTAGTAAGGATCTATTTCATATTATTTCAAGTGTTTCTTACAAGTTTTCAATCATTTCTGGAAACTATAATTGCGTATTTGAAGAGGTTTACCACAATTAGAGAGTTTGCCTACAAGTAAATACTGGAACCGTCAGCATTTTAACTGATTCAAACAAAAAATGCTAGAGAAATTCTTCCTCAATTGTAAACATAAACAGTATAGTCCTAACTTACAGTTTTTCTACGCATATTTTGAGTTGTATAAATGAATTCCTAATATTTGAAAGCAACTTCATGTAAAAACGCTCCGTAACGTAGCCTAAGTTGTAAATGTTATCAGGTTTCTGGTCATGTCCCAGCTTCCACTGGTAACCTCCGTGATTGAAAACGGCAGGAAATGTGGTAAGGATCTATTTCCTTTTATTTCAAGTGTTTCTTACAAGATTTAATCATTTCTGGAAACTATAATTGCGTATTTGAAGAGGTTTACCACAATTAGAGAGTTTGCCTACAAGTATATACTGGAATCATCAGCATTTTAAATGATTCACACTGAAAACGCCAGGGAAATTCGGCCTCAATTGTAAACATAAACAGTATAGTCCTCACTTACAGTTTTTCTACACAAATTTTGAGTTGTATATACATGAATTCCTAATATTTGAAAGCAACTTCAAGTGAAAACGCTAACTAACGTAGCCAGAGTTGTGAATGTTATCAGTTTTCTTTTCATGTCCCAGATTCCACTGGTAACTTCCGTGATTGAAAACGGCAGGAAATGTAGTAAGGATCTATTTCCTTTTATTTCAAGTGTTTCTTACAAGTTTTTACTCATTTCTGGAAACTATGATTGCGTTTTTGAAGAGCTTTACAACAATAAGGGAGTTTTAATACAAGTATATACTGGAATCGTCACCATGTTAACTGATTCACACAGAAAACGCCAGAGAAATTTAGCCTCAATTGTAAACATAAACAGTATAGTCCTCACTTACAGTTTTTTTACACAAATTTTGAGCTGTATATACCTTAATTCCAAATATTTGGAAGGAAATTCAAGTGAAAACGCTCTCTAAAGTAGCCGGAGTTGTAAATATTATCAGTTTTCTGGTCATGTCCCAGCGTCTACTGGTAACCTCCGTGATTGAAAACAGCAGGGAATGTAGTAAGGATCTATTTCATATTATTTCAAGTGTTTCTTACAAGTTTTCAATCATTTCTGGAAACTATAATTGCGTATTTGAAGAGGTTTACCACAATTAGTGAGTTTTCCTACAAGTAAATACTGGAACCATCAGCATTTTAACTGATTCACACAGAAAACGCTAGAGAAATTCGGACTCAATTGTAAACATAAATAGTATAGTCCACACTTACAGTTTTTCTACACAAATTTTGAGCTATATAAACAAGAATTGCTAATATTTGAATGCAAATTCAGGTGAAAACGCTCCCTAAAGTAGCCGGATCTGTAACTATTATCAGTTTTCTTGTTATGTCCCAGCATTCCACTGGTAACATCCGTGATTGAAAACGGCAGGAAATGTAGTAAGGATCTATTTCCTTTTATTTCAAGTGTTTCTTACAAGTTTTTACTCATTTCTGGAAACTATGATTGCGTTTTTGAAGAACTTTACAACAATAAGGGAGTTTTAATACAAGTATATACTGGAATCGTCACCATGTTAACTGATTCACACAGACAACGCCAGAGAAATTTAGCCTCAATCGTAAACATAAACAGTATAGACCTCACTTACAGTTTTTTTACACAAATTTTGAGCTGTATATACCTGAATTCCAAATATTTGGAAGGAAATTCAAGTGAAAACGCTCTCTAAAGTAGCTGGAGTTGTAAATATTATCAGTTTTCTGGTCATGTCCCAGCCTCTACTGGTAACCTCCGTGATTGAAAACAGCAGGAAATGTAGTAAGGATCTATTTCATATTATTTCAAGTGTTTCTTACAAGTTTTCAATCATTTCTGGAAACTATAATTGCGTATTTGAAGAGGTTTACCACAATTAGAGAGTTTGCCTACAAGTAAATACTGGAACCGTCAGCATTTTAACTGATTCAAACAAAAAATGCTAGAGAAATTCTTCCTCAATTGTAAACATAAACAGTATAGTCCTAACTTACAGTTTTTCTACGCATATTTTGAGTTGTATAAATGAATTCCTAATATTTGAAAGCAACTTCATGTAAAAACGCTCCGTAACGTAGCCTAAGTTGTAAATGTTATCAGGTTTCTGGTCATGTCCCAGCTTCCACTGGTAACCTCCGTGATTGAAAACGGCAGGAAATGTGGTAAGGATCTATTTCCTTTTATTTCAAGTGTTTCTTACAAGATTTAATCATTTCTGGAAACTATAATTGCGTATTTGAAGAGGTTTACCACAATTAGAGAGTTTGCCTACAAGTATATACTGGAATCATCAGCATTTTAAATGATTCACACTGAAAACGCCAGGGAAATTCGGCCTCAATTGTAAACATAAACAGTATAGTCCTCACTTACAGTTTTTCTACACAAATTTTGAGTTGTATATACATGAATTCCTAATATTTGAAAGCAACTTCAAGTGAAAACGCTAACTAACGTAGCCAGAGTTGTGAATGTTATCAGTTTTCTTTTCATGTCCCAGATTCCACTGGTATCTTCCGTGATTGAAAACGGCAGGAAATGTAGTAAGGATCTATTTCCTTTTATTTCAAGTGTTTCTTACAAGTTTTTACTCATTTCTGGAAACTATGATTGCGTTTTTGAAGAGCTTTACAACAATAAGGGAGTTTTAATACAAGTATATACTGGAATCGTCACCATGTTAACTGATTCACACAGAAAACGCCAGAGAAATTTAGCCTCAATCGTAAACATAAACAGTATAGTCCTCACTTACAGTTTTTTTACACAAATTTTGAGCTGTATATACCTGAATTCCAAATATTTGGAAGGAAATTCAAGTGAAAACGCTCTCTAAAGTAGCTGGAGTTGTAAATATTATCAGTTTTCTGGTCATGTCCCAGCTTCTACTGGTAACCTCCGTGATTGAAAACAGCAGGAAATGTAGTAAGGATCTATTTCATATTATTTCAAGTGTTTCTTACAAGTTTTCAATCATTTCTGGAAACTATAATTGCGTATTTGAAGAGGTTTACCACAATTAGAGAGTTTGCCTACAAGTAAATACTGGAACCGTCAGCATTTTAACTGATTCAAACAAAAAACGCTAGAGAAATTCGGCCTCAATTGTAAACATAAACAGTATAGTCCTCACTTACAGTTTTTCTACACAAATTTTGAGTTGTATATACATGAATTCCTAATATTTGAAAGCAACTTCAAGTGAAAACGCTAACTAACGTAGCCAGAGTTGTGAATGTTATCAGTTTTCTTTTCATGTCCCAGATTCCACTGGTAACTTCCGTGATTGAAAACGGCAGGAAATGTAGTAAGGATCTATTTCCTTTTATTTCAAGTGTTTCTTACAAGTTTTTACTCATTTCTGGAAACTATGATTGCGTTTTTGAAGAGCTTTACAACAATAAGGGAGTTTTTATACAAGTATATACTGGGATCGTCACCATGTTAACTGATTAACACAGAAAACGCCAAAGAAATTTGGCGTCAATTGTATACATAAACAGTATAGTCCTCACTTACAGTTTTTTTACACAAATTTTGAGCTGTATATACATGAATTCCTAATATTTGGAAGGAAATTCAAGTGAAAACGCTCTCTAAAGTATCCGGAGTTGTAAATATTATCAGTTTTCTGGTCATGTCCCAGCGTCTACTGGTAACCTCCGTGATTGAAAACAGCAGGAAATGTAGTAAGGATCTATTTCATATTATTTCAAGTGTTTCTTACAAGTTTTCAATCATTTCTGGAAACTATAATTGCGTATTTGAAGAGGTTTACCACAATTAGAGAGTTTGCCTACAAGTAAATACTGGAACCGTCAGCATTTTAACTGATTCAAAGAAAAAATGCTAGAGAAATTCTTCCTCAATTGTAAACATAAACAGTATAGTCCTAACTTACAGTTTTTCTACGCAAATTTTGAGTTGTATAAATGAATTCCTAATATTTGAAAACAACTTCATGTAAAAACGCTCCGTAACGTAGCCTAAGTTGTAAATGTTATCAGGTTTCTGGTCATGTCCCAGCTTCCACTGGTAACCTCCGTGATTGAAAACGGCAGGAAATGTGGTAAGGATCTATTTCCTTTTATTTCAAGTGTTTCTTACAAGATTTAATCATTTCTGGAAACTATAATTGCGAATTTGAAGAGGTTTACCACAATTAGAGAGTTTGCCTACAAGTATATACTGGAATCATCAGCATTTTAAATGATTCACACTGAAAACGCCAGGGAAATTCGGCCCCAATTGTAAACATAAACAGTATAGTCCTCACTTACAGTTTTTCTACACAAATTTTGAGTTGTATATACATGAATTCCTAATATTTGAAAGCAACTTCAAGTGAAAACGCTAACTAACGTAGCCAGAGTTGTGAATGTTATCAGTTTTCTTTTCATGTCCCAGATTCCACTGGTAACTTCCGTGATTGAAAACGTCAGGAAATGTAGTAAGGATCTATTTCCTTTTATTTCAAGTGTTTCTTACAAGTTTTTACTCATTTCGGAAACTATGATTGCGTTTTTGAAGAGCTTTACAACAATACGGGAGTTTTAATACAAGTATATACTGGAATCGTCACCATGTTAACTGATTCACACAGAAAACGCCAGAGAAATTTAGCCTCAATTGTAAACATAAACAGTATAGTCCTCACTTACAGTTTTTTTACACAAATTTTGAGCTGTATATACCTGAATTCCAAATATTTGGAAGGAAATTCAAGTGAAAACGCTCTCTAAAGTAGCCGGAGTTGTAAATATTATCAGTTTTCTGGTCATGTCCCAGCGTCTACTGGTAACCTCCGTGATTGAAAACAGCAGGAAATGTAGTAAGGATCTATTTCATATTATTTTGAAAGAATAAAAGAATGTTACAAACTGCACAGGCCCAGCTGCCAGGCCTAGCTGCCTGTTTTATCTCAACTCCCTAGGCTTCCCCCACTAGAGATAGGAACAGAGGGAATGATGCCCTCCCCAAGGCTATTACAGGAGATAGCCCCAACAAAGGATGGGTTGAGTAAACCCAGCTTCAATCAACCTTGAGAGGAACAGACTGTAAGGAGTGCCTTATCCCTATCAAGACACAAACCAGACCCTTTTGGCCTCTTACCCTCCTGCATGCAACCCCTCCCTGATGTGTGATTTTAGCATATAATTAGCTGAAAAACCCCTTGCTGGGCGCACAACTCCTCTGCTCTTGTGTGAGTACGGGTTGGGCCCCAGCGCGCTGGAATAAAGAATAAAGCCTCTTGCGTTTTGCATCAAGTGACGTCTCCTGCGGTTGATTGGGGTCGCCGTCAATCTGTGGGACAGAGTGAGGGTCCCGCTTTGGGGGTCTCACATTTGGGGGCTCGTCCGGGATTAGACGACCACCCCTCATCCGCGGAGCCGACCTTGGAGGTAAGAAGGGGTACCCCGAGTTGTTTGTCTCTGTCTTGTGTTTGTCAAGCGGTCTGGATTTGAGTGTGCGCTTTCAGTTTGGCAGCCGTTCGGCAACTCGTGAGAGTGGCCAAACAGTGGTCGGTAGACGTGCCTGGAGGACCACAGGTTGCAGCCCTGGGGGACGCCCCAAGGGTAGAGGAGGAGTCAAGGGACGCCTTGAGCCCCCATCTGGGGGGGTGTAAAAGCCCCCATCTGGCGGGGTGTAAAAGCCCCCATTTGCTTTGTTTTCAGTTTTTCTTCCGCGGGGTCGGAAGGCTGTTTTTAGGTGTCTTTGTTTGTTTGGTGTCTGTGTTCTTTTGTTTGATTTTGTGGACTCACTGGACGGACGCTATGGGACAGACTCAAACTACTCCTTTAAGCATTATGGTCGTTTTAAAGTCAAGGGCTGGGTCAAACCTGCTTGCCAGCCTCAGGTGTGATTTTCCAGAACTGCTGAGAACTTGGGACCTTGAAGCTTACTGAATTCAAATGATAAAAACTTATGTCTTGCGTTTTTGAAGGTTATTCTTAAAAATGTTACTGATTGAGAAAAACTGTGTGTTGTGATAGCTAAATGCCTTTGCTGAATGAATGTCTGGTGAAAGTGTGCATGTGTGGAGGGAGGGGGCCTGCCCTCTCCTCTCCTTTGTGTGGCTCCAAAACTTTGGTCAGGCGGGTACCTGAGAAAAAATCTAGGAGGGAGAGCAGCTGAGGAAATGGTTAATACAGAAAAGAGGGGGGCCGTCGGCAGGGAAAGCAGACCAGAAGTTTTGTTGATTTTTACTTATCTGCTGGACTCAAGGCCGCAAGCTGCTAAGCTCAGTAAGTTTCTCTCTGCCCCGTTTTGTTCTCTTTAACCCTTTCAAGACTAAATTAGACGAATACAGTATACTTGAAATTGCATAAGGAAGGAAGCACCTGGTCTTAGTAATCTAAGAAATACTGGCTGTTTACTTTATGGTAATCATTAAAGGATTGAGGTTTCTAAGAATAAGGAATTACTGAGTAGAAG
This sequence comes from Myotis daubentonii, assembly GCF_963259705.1. Lineage (NCBI taxonomy): Eukaryota > Metazoa > Chordata > Mammalia > Chiroptera > Vespertilionidae > Myotis > Myotis daubentonii. The sequence goes on along the minus strand of NC_081861.1, from coordinate 75,659,756 downwards.
GTCTGAGGCATGGTAATGCATTTTTTTAAGGACATAGAAAGAAGGTTTAAAGGATAATTTGAAAGTATGAAATTTAAAAAGGTTGTGTATGTGATAAGAAGGAGAAGAGAAATGTTGAAAGGAAATTAATCAAATGATACAGGCCAGTAGGTCAGAAAGAGTAAATAACTTACATTCTGCCTCCCTAAACAGAGGGTAAATAGTTATGCCAAAGTACTTAGGAAGAATGATAAAAGAAATCTAAAATCAGAAGATGTTAAGGCAGGTCAGTGGCTTTTTCTCCTTATGTAATTCCTCCAAAATTTGGCAATGCTTAATAAGTCATGGCAATACATTTCTTTGCATAAATTCAATAAGACTAGTTTCCAGTAGTGGTTTTATTTAATGAAAACTTTGACTGGAGTATCATGTTTTAAAGAAACCTGTCTGAGCTCTGAAGACTTGAAGCCAAAAAAAGGTGCTACAGGAAAAGCCTGGTATCCTGCTTGGGAGCCCTGAAGATGGCTGGCGCTGGAGCGTCAGGCCCATGCCCTACCATCACTGGCGGTTGGTAAGAGTAGAAGGGGAGCAATAAGGATGCCTCTGCATCCCTGCGAAACCCCCACACACTCTGGGCCACAACGAGTAGGAGGGCTACTGAGATGGGCCTTAAAACCTAGAGCGTGGGCTCAGGTGGAGTTGCTACAGGTGAGGGATTCACCTAACGCAGCAGATACAGCAGGCAGGCCTGATGGCAGCTGGATGGCTTGGCTTCCTGGCCCTACGGGGCACATTAAGATTCAATCATGAAATTCCAGCACAGGTAGTCAGTTACCATTCTTGTTGTATTTATGCAAACATCAGGCCAAATTGAATACAGCAGATAAATTGGTCTTGATTTGGCTTTTGGATAGCCATAGAGGAGTTTTAAGGAGAAAAATCCTATTTCAACAGAGGTTATTAAAACTGAAATGTTTTCTTTCCCTCCCACCAGACCATTTGTTACAGTTTGTCTCTGCCAGGTCACAAGCCCACCTCCTTCTGTGCCCAGGCCTCATCGTCCCTCTGACAGATAGCAAGGATCTCTTGGCTCTGAGAGAAACTTCTGTCCTTCCTCAGCACGAAGCAGCTACAGAAGAGAATTCAACGCCCATTTTCCCTGAAAGAATTCAGAGCCAGGATCCTTGAGGTAATATAATAAGCAGTTAGACAGACATGAGCAGAGCAAGGACGATGGGTCAACTGGCACTGACTCCCCAGAAGCAGGAGGGAACTAGGCTGCAGACAAAGCAGCCCAGGAGGCTGCCCTAAAACCAGTGGGGCCTTTACAGATTCTAGTGACTCTTCCAGACCCTGTACTACTCATCTCACCAGTTTACTCAAGTTCTTTCAGGTTTTACAGTCTACCCAGCAAGCAGACCAGAAGCACGTCCAAGATGATCTGCCTGTATCCGGTTCATCCCTTCCAACCTGGTGACACTGTTTGGGTAAAGAAATTTGCCACCCAAGGACTGAAAGGACCACCCCCACGGCGGTCAGGTCGACGGGATCCCGACGTGGCTTCATCACACCTGGCTTAAGACAGCCCAGGCAAAATAGAGAAGTCTAGGACTCAGTGGACCCTCATATCCACCCTTATGGGTCCTCTTATTATATTGCTTTTAATTCTTACTTTTGGGCCCTGTATCTTAAACCGACTGGTCACCTTTATCAGAGAAGGAATAAGCGCTGTGCAGGTACTAGTGCTCAGGCAGCAATACCAGTCTCTCCACCAGAGAGATAGTTTCGAAGAGGAATGTCTAGAGACAGAAGTTCCATGATTAGAACTTACCAAAAAGCAAATGGGGGAATGAAAGAATAAAATAATGTTACAAACTGCACAGGCCCAGCTGCCAGGCCTAGCTGCCTGTTTTATCTCAACTCCCTAGGCTTCCCCCACTAGAGATAGGAACAGAGGGAATGATGCCCTCCCCAAGGCTATTACAGGAGATAGCCCCAACAAAGGATGGGTTGAGTAAACCCAGCTTCAATCAACCTTGAGAGGAACAGACTGTAAGGAGTGCCTTATCCCTATCAAGACACAAACCAGACCCTTTTGGCCTCTTACCCTCCTGCATGCAACCCCTCCCTGATGTGTGATTTTAGCATATAATTAGCTGAAAAACCCCTTGCTGGGCGCACAACTCCTCTGCTCTTGTGTGAGTACGGGTTGGGCCCCAGCGCGCTGGAATAAAGAATAAAGCCTCTTGCGTTTTGCATCAAGTGACGTCTCCTGCGGTTGATTGGGGTCGCCGTCAATCTGTGGGACAGAGTGAGGGTCCCGCTTCGGGGGTCTCACAATTTCAAGTGTTTCTTACAAGTTTTCAATCATTTCTGGAAACTATAATTGCGTATTTGAAGAGGTTTACCACAATTAGAGAGTTTTCCTACAAGTAAATACTGGAACCATCAGCATTTTAACTGATTCACACAGAAAACGCTAGAGAAATTCGGACTCAATTGTAAACATAAATAGTATAGTCCACACATACAGTTTTTCTACACAAATTTTGAGCTATATAAACAAGAATTGCTAATATTTGAATGCAAATTCAGGTGAAAACGCTCCCTAAAGTAGCCGGATCTGTAACTATTATCAGTTTTCTTGTTATGTCCCAGCATTCCACTGGTAACATCCGTGATTGAAAACGGCAGGAAATGTAGTAAGGATCTATTTCCTTTTATTTCAAGTGTTTCTTACAAGTTTTTACTCATTTCTGGAAACTATGATTGCGTTTTTGAAGAACTTTACAACAATAAGGGAGTTTTAATACAAGTATATACTGGAATCGTCACCATGTTAACTGATTCACACAGAAAACGCCAGAGAAATTTAGCCTCAATTGTAAACATAAACAGTATAGTCCTCACTTACAGTTTTTTTACACAAATTTTGAGCTGTATATACCTGAATTCCAAATATTTGGAAGGAAATTCAAGTGAAAACGCTCTCTAAAGTATCCGGAGTTGTAAATATTATCAGTTTTCCGGTCATGTCCCAGCGTCTACTGGTAACCTCCGTGATTGAAAACAGCAGGAAATGTAGTAAGGATCTATTTCATATTATTTCAAGTGTTTCTTACAAGTTTTCAATCATTTCTGGAAACTATAATTGCGTATTTGAAGAGGTTTACCACAATTAGAGAGTTTGCCTACAAGTAAATACTGGAACCGTCAGCATTTTAACTGATTCAAACAAAAAATGCTAGAGAAATTCTGCCTCAATTGTAAACATAAACAGTATAGTCCTAACTTACAGTTTTTATACGCAAATTTTGAGTTGTATAAATGAATTCCTAATATTTGAAAGCAACTTCATGTAAAAACGCTCCGTAACTTAGCATAAGTTGTAAATGTTATCAGGTTTCTGGTCATGTCCCAGCTTCCACTGGTAACCTCCGTGATTGAAAACGGCAGGAAATGTGGTAAGGATCTATTTCCTTTTATTTCAAGTGTTTCTTACAAGATTTAATCATTTCTGGAAACTATAATTGCGTATTTGAAGAGGTTTACCACAATTAGAGAGTTTGCCTACAAGTATATACTGGAATCATCAGCATTTTAAATGATTCACACTGAAAACGCCAGGGAAATTCGGCCTCAATTGTAAACATAAACAGTATAGTCCTCACTTACAGTTTTTCTACACAAATTTTGAGTTGTATATACATGAATTCCTAATATTTGAAAGCAACTTCAAGTGAAAACGCTAACTAACGTAGCCAGAGTTGTGAATGTTATCAGTTTTCTTTTCATGTCCCAGATTCCACTGGTAACTTCCGTGATTGAAAACGGCAGGAAATGTAGTAAGGATCTATTTCCTTTTATTTCAAGTGTTTCTTACAAGTTTTTACTCATTTCTGGAAACTATGATTGCGTTTTTGAAGAGCTTTACAACAATAAGGGAGTTTTAATACAAGTATATACTGGAATCGTCACCATGTTAACTGATTCACACAGAAAACGCCAGAGAAATTTAGCCTCAATTGTAAACATAAACAGTATAGTCCTCACTTACAGTTTTTTTACACAAATTTTGAGCTGTATATACCTGAATTCCAAATATTTGGAAGGAAATTCAAGTGAAAACGCTCTCTAAAGTAGCCGGAGTTGTAAATATTATCAGTTTTCTGGTCATGTCCCAGCGTCTACTGGTAACCTCCGTGATTGAAAACAGCAGGGAATGTAGTAAGGATCTATTTCATATTATTTCAAGTGTTTCTTACAAGTTTTCAATCATTTCTGGAAACTATAATTGCGTATTTGAAGAGGTTTACCACAATTAGTGAGTTTTCCTACAAGTAAATACTGGAACCATCAGCATTTTAACTGATTCACACAGAAAACGCTAGAGAAATTCGGACTCAATTGTAAACATAAATAGTATAGTCCACACTTACAGTTTTTCTACACAAATATTGAGCTATATAAACAAGAATTGCTAATATTTGAATGCAAATTCAGGTGAAAACGCTCCCTAAAGTAGCCGGATCTGTAACTATTATCAGTTTTCTTGTTATGTCCCAGCATTCCACTGGTAACATCCGTGATTGAAAACGGCAGGAAATGTAGTAAGGATCTATTTCCTTTTATTTCAAGTGTTTCTTACAAGTTTTTACTCATTTCTGGAAACTATGATTGCGTTTTTGAAGAACTTTACAACAATAAGGGAGTTTTAATACAAGTATATACTGGAATCGTCACCATGTTAACTGATTCACACAGAAAACGCCAGAGAAATTTAGCCTCAATCGTAAACATAAACAGTATAGTCCTCACTTACAGTTTTTTTACACAAATTTTGAGCTGTATATACCTGAATTCCAAATATTTGGAAGGAAATTCCAGTGAAAACGCTCTCTAAAGTAGCTGGAGTTGTAAATATTATCAGTTTTCTGGTCATGTCCCAGCTTCTACTGGTAACCTCCGTGATTGAAAACAGCAGGAAATGTAGTAAGGATCTATTTCATATTATTTCAAGTGTTTCTTACAAGTTTTCAATCATTTCTGGAAACTATAATTGCGTATTTGAAGAGGTTTACCACAATTAGAGAGTTTGCCTACAAGTAAATACTGGAACCGTCAGCATTTTAACTGATTCAAACAAAAAACGCTAGAGAAATTCGGCCTCAATTGTAAACATAAACAGTATAGTCCTCACTTACAGTTTTTCTACACAAATTTTGAGTTGTATATACATGAATTCCTAATATTTGAAAGCAACTTCAAGTGAAAACGCTAACTAACGTAGCCAGAGTTGTGAATGTTATCAGTTTTCTTTTCATGTCCCAGATTCCACTGGTAACTTCCGTGATTGAAAACGGCAGGAAATGTAGTAAGGATCTATTTCCTTTTATTTCAAGTGTTTCTTACAAGTTTTTACTCATTTCTGGAAACTATGATTGCGTTTTTGAAGAGCTTTACAACAATAAGGGAGTTTTAATACAAGTATATACTGGAATCGTCACCATGTTAACTGATTCACACAGAAAACGCCAGAGAAATTTAGCCTCAATTGTAAACATAAACAGTATAGTCCTCACTTACAGTTTTTTTACACAAATTTTGAGCTGTATATACCTGAATTCCAAATATTTGGAAGGAAATTCAAGTGAAAACGCTCTCTAAAGTAGCCGGAGTTGTAAATATTATCAGTTTTCTGGTCATGTCCCAGCTTCTACTGGTAACCTCCGTGATTGAAAACAGCAGGAAATGTAGTAAGGATCTATTTCATATTATTTCAAGTGTTTCTTACAAGTTTTCAATCATTTCTGGAAACTATAATTGCGTATTTGAAGAGGTTTACCACAATTAGAGAGTTTTCCTACAAGTAAATACTGGAACCATCAGCATTTTAACTGATTCACACAGAAAACGCTAGAGAAATTCGGACTCAATTGTAAACATAAATAGTATAGTCCACACATACAGTTTTTCTACACAAATTTTGAGCTATATAAACAAGAATTGCTAATATTTGAATGCAAATTCAGGTGAAAACGCTCCCTAAAGTAGCCGGATCTGTAACTATTATCAGTTTTCTTGTTATGTCCCAGCATTCCACTGGTAACATCCGTGATTGAAAACGGCAGGAAATGTAGTAAGAATCTATTTCCTTTTTTTTCAAGTGTTTCTTACAAGTTTTTAATCATTTCTGGAAACTATAATTGCGTTTTTGAAGAGCTTTACAACAATAAGGGAGTTTTTATACAAGTATATACTGGAATCGTCAGCATTTTAACTGATTAACACAGAAAACGCCAAAGAAATTTGGCGTCAATTGTATACATAAACAGTATAGTCCTCACTTACAGTTTTTTTACACAAATTTTGAGCTGTATATACATGAATTCCTAATATTTGGAAGGAAATTCAAGTGAAAACGCTCCCTAAAGTAGCCGGATCTGTAAATATTATCAGTTTTCCGGTCATGTCCCAGCGTCTACTGGTAACCTCCGTGATTGAAAACAGCAGGAAATGTAGTAAGGATCTATTTCATATTATTTCAAGTGTTTCTTACAAGTTTTCAATCATTTCTGGAAACTATAATTGCGTATTTGAAGAGGTTTACCACAATTAGAGAGTTTGCCTACAAGTAAATACTGGAACCGTCAGCATTTTAACTGATTCAAACAAAAAATGCTAGAGAAATTCTGCCTCAATTGTAAACATAAACAGTATAGTCCTAACTTACAGTTTTTATACGCAAATTTTGAGTTGTATAAATGAATTCCTAATATTTGAAAGCAACTTCATGTAAAAACGCTCCGTAACGTAGCCTAAGTTGTAAATGTTATCAGGTTTCTGGTCATGTCCCAGTTTCCACTGGTAACCTCCGTGATTGAAAATGGCAGGAAATGTGGTAACGATCTATTTCCTTTTATTTCAAGTGTTTCTTACAAGATTTAATCATTTCTGGAAACTATAATTGCGTATTTGAAGAGGTTTACCACAATTAGAGAGTTTTCCTACAAGTAAATACTGGAACCATCAGCATTTTAACTGATTCACACAGAAAACGCTAGAGAAATTCGGACTCAATTGTAAACATAAATAGTATAGTCCACACTTACAGTTTTTCTACACAAATTTTGAGCTATATAAACAAGAATTGCTAATATTTGAATGCAAATTCAGGTGAAAACGCTCCCTAAAGTAGCCGGATCTGTAACTATTATCAGTTTTCTTGTTATGTCCCAGCATTCCACTGGTAACATCCGTGATTGAAAACGGCAGGAAATGTAGTAAGGATCTATTTCCTTTTATTTCAAGTGTTTCTTACAAGTTTTTACTCATTTCTGGAAACTATGATTGCGTTTTTGAAGAACTTTACAACAATAAGGGAGTTTTAATACAAGTATATACTGGAATCGTCACCATGTTAACTGATTCACACAGAAAACGCCAGAGAAATTTAGCCTCAATTGTAAACATAAACAGTATAGTCCTCACTTACAGTTTTTTTACACAAATTTTGAGCTGTATATACCTGAATTCCAAATATTTGGAAGGAAATTCAAGTGAAAACGCTCTCTAAAGTAGCTGGAGTTGTAAATATTATCAGTTTTCTGGTCATGTCCCAGCTTCTACTGGTAACCTCCGTGATTGAAAACAGCAGGAAATGTAGTAAGGATCTATTTCATATTATTTCAAGTGTTTCTTACAAGTTTTCAATCATTTCTGGAAACTATAATTGCGTATTTGAAGAGGTTTACCACAATTAGAGAGTTTGCCTACAAGTAAATACTGGAACCGTCAGCATTTTAACTGATTCAAACAAAAAACGCTAGAGAAATTCGGCCTCAATTGTAAACATAAACAGTATAGTCCTCACTTACAGTTTTTCTACATAAATTTTTAGTTGTATATACATGAATTCCTAATATTTGAAAGCAACTTCAAGTGAAAACGCTAACTAACGTAGCCAGAGTTGTGAATGTTATCAGTTTTCTTTTCATGTCCCAGATTCCACTGGTAACTTCCGTGATTGAAAACGGCAGGAAATGTAGTAAGGATCTATTTCCTTTTATTTCAAGTGTTTCTTACAAGTTTTTACTCATTTCTGGAAACTATGATTGCGTTTTTGAAGAGCTTTACAACAATAAGGGAGTTTTAATACAAGTATATTCTGGAATCGTCACCATGTTAACTGATTCACACAGAAAACGCCAGAGAAATTTAGCCTCAATTGTAAACATAAACAGTATAGTCCTCACTTACAGTTTTTTTACACAAATTTTGAGCTGTATATACCTGAATTCCAAATATTTGGAAGGAAATTCAAGTGAAAACGCTCTCTAAAGTAGCCGGAGTTGTAAATATTATCAGTTTTCTGGTCATGTCCCAGCTTCTACTGGTAACCTCCGTGATTGAAAACAGCAGGAAATGTAGTAAGGATCTATTTCATATTATTTCAAGTGTTTCTTACAAGTTTTCAATCATTTCTGGAAACTATAATTGCGTATTTGAAGAGGTTTACCACAATTAGAGAGTTTTCCTACAAGTAAATACTGGAACCATCAGCATTTTAACTGATTCACACAGAAAACGCTAGAGAAATTCGGACTCAATTGTAAACATAAATAGTATAGTCCACACATACAGTTTTTCTACACAAATTTTGAGCTATATAAACAAGAATTGCTAATATTTGAATGCAAATTCAGGTGAAAACGCTCCCTAAAGTAGCCGGATCTGTAACTATTATCAGTTTTCTTGTTATGTCCCAGCATTCCACTGGTAACATCCGTGATTGAAAACGGCAGGAAATGTAGTAAGAATCTATTTCCTTTTTTTTCAAGTGTTTCTTACAAGTTTTTAATCATTTCTGGAAACTATAATTGCGTTTTTGAAGAGCTTTACAACAATAAGGGAGTTTTTATACAAGTATATACTGGAATCGTCACCATGTTAACTGATTAACACAGAGAACGCCAAAGAAATTTGGCGTCAATTGTATACATAAACAGTATAGTCCTCACTTACAGTTTTTTTACACAAATTTTGAGCTGTATATACATGAATTCCTAATATTTGGAAGGAAATTCAAGTGAAAACGCTCTCTAAAGTATCCGGAGTTGTAAATATTATCAGTTTTCCGGTCATGTCCCAGCGTCTACTGGTAACCTCCGTGATTGAAAACAGCAGGAAATGTAGTAAGGATCTATTTCATATTATTTCAAGTGTTTCTCACAAGTTTTCAATCATTTCTGGAAACTATAATTGCGTATTTGAAGAGGTTTACCACAATTAGAGAGTTTGCCTACAAGTAAATACTGGAACCGTCAGAATTTTAACTGATTCAAACAAAAAATGCTAGAGAAATTCTGCCTCAATTGTAAACATAAACAGTATAGTCCTAACTTACAGTTTTTATACGCAAATTTTGAGTTGTATAAATGAATTCCTAATATTTGAAAGCAACTTCATGTAAAAACGCTCCGTAACGTAGCCTAAGTTGTAAATATTATCAGTTTTCTGGTCATGTCCCAGCTTCTACTGGTAACCTCCGTGATTGAAAACAGCAGGAAATGTGGTAACGATCTATTTCCTTTTATTTCAAGTGTTTCTTACAAGTTTTCAATCATTTCTGGAAACTATAATTGCGTATTTGAAGAGGTTTACCACAATTAGAGAGTTTTCCTACAAGTAAATACTGGAACCATCAGCATTTTAACTGATTCACACAGAAAACGCTAGAGAAATTCGGACTCAATTGTAAACATAAATAGTATAGTCCACACATACAGTTTTTCTACACAAATTTTGAGCTATATAAACAAGAATTGCTAATATTTGAATGCAAATTCAGGTGAAAACGCTCCCTAAAGTAGCCGGATCTGTAACTATTATCAGTTTTCTTGTTATGTCCCAGCATTCCACTGGTAACATCCGTGATTGAAAACGGCAGGAAATGTAGTAAGAATCTATTTCCTTTTTTTTCAAGTGTTTCTTACAAGTTTTTAATCATTTCTGGAAACTATAATTGCGTTTTTGAAGAGCTTTACAACAATAAGGGAGTTTTTATACAAGTATATACTGGAATCGTCACCATGTTAACTGATTAACACAGAGAACGCCAAAGAAATTTGGCGTCAATTGTATACATAAACAGTATAGTCCTCACTTACAGTTTTTTTACACAAATTTTGAGCTGTATATACATGAATTCCTAATATTTGGAAGGAAATTCAAGTGAAAACGCTCCCTAAAGTAGCCGGATCTGTAAATATTATCAGTTTTCCGGTCATGTCCCAGCGTCTACTGGTAACCTCCGTGATTGAAAACAGCAGGAAATGTAGTAAGGATCTATTTCATATTATTTCAAGTGTTTCTTACAAGTTTTCAATCATTTCTGGAAACTATAATTGCGTATTTGAAGAGGTTTACCACAATTAGAGAGTTTGCCTACAAGTAAATACTGGAACCGTCAGCATTTTAACTGATTCAAACAAAAAATGCTAGAGAAATTCTGCCTCAATTGTAAACATAAACAGTATAGTCCTAACTTACAGTTTTTATACGCAAATTTTGAGTTGTATAAATGAATTCCTAATATTTGAAAGCAACTTCATGTAAAAACGCTCCGTAACGTAGCCTAAGTTGTAAATGTTATCAGGTTTCTGGTCATGTCCCAGTTTCCACTGGTAACCTCCGTGATTGAAAATGGCAGGAAATGTGGTAACGATCTATTTCCTTTTATTTCAAGTGTTTCTTACAAGATTTAATCATTTCTGGAAACTATAATTGCGTATTTGAAGAGGTTTACCACAATTAGAGAGTTTTCCTACAAGTAAATACTGGAACCATCAGCATTTTAACTGATTCACACAGAAAACGCTAGAGAAATTCGGACTCAATTGTAAACATAAATAGTATAGTCCACACTTACAGTTTTTCTACACAAATTTTGAGCTATATAAACAAGAATTGCTAATATTTGAATGCAAATTCAGGTGAAAACGCTCCCTAAAGTAGCCGGATCTGTAACTATTATCAGTTTTCTTGTTATGTCCCAGCATTCCACTGGTAACATCCGTGATTGAAAACGGCAGGAAATGTAGTAAGGATCTATTTCCTTTTATTTCAAGTGTTTCTTACAAGTTTTTACTCATTTCTGGAAACTATGATTGCGTTTTTGAAGAACTTTACAACAATAAGGGAGTTTTAATACAAGTATATACTGGAATCGTCACCATGTTAACTGATTCACACAGAAAACGCCAGAGAAATTTAGCCTCAATTGTAAACATAAACAGTATAGTCCTCACTTACAGTTTTTTTACACAAATTTTGAGCTGTATATACCTGAATTCCAAATATTTGGAAGGAAATTCAAGTGAAAACGCTCTCTAAAGTAGCTGGAGTTGTAAATATTATCAGTTTTCTGGTCATGTCCCAGCTTCTACTGGTAACCTCCGTGATTGAAAACAGCAGGAAATGTAGTAAGGATCTATTTCATATTATTTCAAGTGTTTCTTACAAGTTTTCAATCATTTCTGGAAACTATAATTGCGTATTTGAAGAGGTTTACCACAATTAGAGAGTTTGCCTACAAGTAAATACTGGAACCGTCAGCATTTTAACTGATTCAAACAAAAAACGCTAGAGAAATTCGGCCTCAATTGTAAACATAAACAGTATAGTCCTCACTTACAGTTTTTCTACATAAATTTTTAGTTGTATATACATGAATTCCTAATATTTGAAAGCAACTTCAAGTGAAAACGCTAACTAACGTAGCCAGAGTTGTGAATGTTATCAGTTTTCTTTTCATGTCCCAGATTCCACTGGTAACTTCCGTGATTGAAAACGGCAGGAAATGTAGTAAGGATCTATTTCCTTTTATTTCAAGTGTTTCTTACAAGTTTTTACTCATTTCTGGAAACTATGATTGCGTTTTTGAAGAGCTTTACAACAATAAGGGAGTTTTAATACAAGTATATTCTGGAATCGTCACCATGTTAACTGATTCACACAGAAAACGCCAGAGAAATTTAGCCTCAATTGTAAACATAAACAGTATAGTCCTCACTTACAGTTTTTTTACACAAATTTTGAGCTGTATATACCTGAATTCCAAATATTTGGAAGGAAATTCAAGTGAAAACGCTCTCTAAAGTAGCCGGAGTTGTAAATATTATCAGTTTTCTGGTCATGTCCCAGCTTCTACTGGTAACCTCCGTGATTGAAAACAGCAGGAAATGTAGTAAGGATCTATTTCATATTATTTCAAGTGTTTCTTACAAGTTTTCAATCATTTCTGGAAACTATAATTGCGTATTTGAAGAGGTTTACCACAATTAGAGAGTTTTCCTACAAGTAAATACTGGAACCATCAGCATTTTAACTGATTCACACAGAAAACGCTAGAGAAATTCGGACTCAATTGTAAACATAAATAGTATAGTCCACACATACAGTTTTTCTACACAAATTTTGAGCTATATAAACAAGAATTGCTAATATTTGAATGCAAATTCAGGTGAAAACGCTCCCTAAAGTAGCCGGATCTGTAACTATTATCAGTTTTCTTGTTATGTCCCAGCATTCCACTGGTAACATCCGTGATTGAAAACGGCAGGAAATGTAGTAAGAATCTATTTCCTTTTTTTTCAAGTGTTTCTTACAAGTTTTTAATCATTTCTGGAAACTATAATTGCGTTTTTGAAGAGCTTTACAACAATAAGGGAGTTTTTATACAAGTATATACTGGAATCGTCACCATGTTAACTGATTAACACAGAGAACGCCAAAGAAATTTGGCGTCAATTGTATACATAAACAGTATAGTCCTCACTTACAGTTTTTTTACACAAATTTTGAGCTGTATATACATGAATTCCTAATATTTGGAAGGAAATTCAAGTGAAAACGCTCTCTAAAGTATCCGGAGTTGTAAATATTATCAGTTTTCCGGTCATGTCCCAGCGTCTACTGGTAACCTCCGTGATTGAAAACAGCAGGAAATGTAGTAAGGATCTATTTCATATTATTTCAAGTGTTTCTCACAAGTTTTCAATCATTTCTGGAAACTATAATTGCGTATTTGAAGAGGTTTACCACAATTAGAGAGTTTGCCTACAAGTAAATACTGGAACCGTCAGAATTTTAACTGATTCAAACAAAAAATGCTAGAGAAATTCTGCCTCAATTGTAAACATAAACAGTATAGTCCTAACTTACAGTTTTTATACGCAAATTTTGAGTTGTATAAATGAATTCCTAATATTTGAAAGCAACTTCATGTAAAAACGCTCCGTAACGTAGCCTAAGTTGTAAATGTTATCAGGTTTCTGGTCATGTCCCAGTTTCCACTGGTAACCTCCGTGATTGAAAACGGCAGGAAATGTGGTAAGGATCTATTTCCTTTTATTTCAAGTGTTTCTTACAAGATTTAATCATTTCTGGTAACTATAATTGCGTATTTGAAGAGGTTTACCACAATTAGAGAGTTTGCCTACAAGTATATACTGGAATCATCAGCATTTTGAATGATTCACACTGAAAACGCCAGGGAAATTCGGCCTCAATTGTAAACATAAACAGTATAGTCCTCACTTACAGTTTTTCTACACAAATTTTGAGTTGTATAAACATGAATTCCTAATATTTGAAAGCAACTTCATATAAAAACGCACCCTAACGTAGCTGGATTTGTAAATGTTATAAGTTTTCTGATCATTTCCCAGCTTCCACTGGAAACCTCCGTGATTGAAAACGGCAAGAAATGTGGTAAGGATCTATTTCCTTTTATTTCAAGTGTTTCTTACAAGTTTTCAATCATTTCTGGAAACTATAATTGCGTATTTGAAGAGGTTTACCACAATTAGAGAGTTTTCCTACAAGTAAATACTGGAACCATCAGCATTTTAACTGATTCACACAGAAAACGCTAGAGAAATTCGGACTCAATTGTAAACATAAATAGTATAGTCCACACTTACAGTTTTTCTACACAAATTTTGAGCTATATAAACAAGAATTGCTAATATTTGAATGCAAATTCAGGTGAAAACGCTCCCTAAAGTAGCCGGATCTGTAACTATTATCAGTTTTCTTGTTATGTCCCAGCATTCCACTGGTAACATCCGTGATTGAAAACGGCAGGAAATGTAGTAAGGATCTATTTCCTTTTATTTCAAGTGTTTCTTACAAGTTTTTACTCATTTCTGGAAACTATGATTGCGTTTTTGAAGAACTTTACAACAATAAGGGAGTTTTAATACAAGTATATACTGGAATCGTCACCATGTTAACTGATTCACACAGAAAACGCCAGAGAAATTTAGCCTCAATTGTAAACATAAACAGTATAGTCCTCACTTACAGTTTTTTTACACAAATTTTGAGCTGTATATACCTGAATTCCAAATATTTGGAAGGAAATTCAAGTGAAAACGCTCTCTAAAGTATCCGGAGTTGTAAATATTATCAGTATTCCGGTCATGTCCCAGCGTCTACTGGTAACCTCCGTGATTGAAAACAGCAGGAAATGTAGTAAGGATCTATTTCATATTATTTCAAGTGTTTCTTACAAGTTTTCAATCATTTCTGGAAACTATAATTGCGTATTTGAAGAGGTTTACCACAATTAGAGAGTTTGCCTACAAGTAAATACTGGAACCGTCAGCATTTTAACTGATTCAAACAAAAAATGCTAGAGAAATTCTGCCTCAATTGTAAACATAAACAGTATAGTCCTAACTTACAGTTTTTATACGCAAATTTTGAGTTGTATAAATGAATTCCTAATATTTGAAAGCAACTTCATGTAAAAACGCTCCGTAACGTAGCCTAAGTTGTAAATGTTATCAGGTTTCTGGTCATGTCCCAGCTTCCACTGGTAACCTCCGTGATTGAAAACGGCAGGAAATGTGGTAAGGATCTATTTCCTTTTATTTCAAGTGTTTCTTACAAGATTTAATCATTTCTGGAAACTATAATTGCGTATTTGAAGAGGTTTACCACAATTAGAGAGTTTTCCTACAAGTAAATACTGGAACCATCAGCATTTTAACTGATTCACACAGAAAACGCTAGAGAAATTCGGACTCAATTGTAAACATAAATAGTATAGTCCACACTTACAGTTTTTCTACACAAATTTTGAGCTATATAAACAAGAATTGCTAATATTTGAATGCAAATTCAGGTGAAAACGCTCCCTAAAGAAGCCGGATCTGTAACTATTATCAGTTTTCTTGTTATGTCCCAGCATTCCACTGGTAACATCCGTGATTGAAAACGGCAGGAAATGTAGTAAGGATCTATTTCCTTTTATTTCAAGTGTTTCTTACAAGTTTTTACTCATTTCTGGAAACTATGATTGCGTTTTTGAAGAACTTTACAACAATAAGAGAGTTTTAATACAAGTATATACTGGAATCGTCACCATGTTAACTGATTCACACAGAAAACGCCAGAGAAATTTAGCCTCAATTGTAAACATAAACAGTATAGTCCTCACTTACAGTTTTTTTACACAAATTTTGAGCTGTATATACCTGAATTCCAAATATTTGGAAGGAAATTCAAGTGAAAACGCTCTCTAAAGTAGCTGGAGTTGTAAATATTATCAGTTTTCTGGTCATGTCCCAGCTTCTACTGGTAACCTCCGTGATTGAAAACAGCAGGAAATGTAGTAAGGATCTATTTCATATTATTTCAAGTGTTTCTTACAAGTTTTCAATCATTTCTGGAAACTATAATTGCGTATTTGAAGAGGTTTACCACAATTAGAGAGTTTGCCTACAAGTAAATACTGGAACCGTCAGCATTTTAACTGATTCAAACAAAAAACGCTAGAGAAATTCGGCCTCAATTGTAAACATAAACAGTATAGTCCTCACTTACAGTTTTTCTACACAAATTTTGAGTTGTATATACATGAATTCCTAATATTTGAAAGCAACTTCAAGTGAAAACGCTAACTAACGTAGCCAGAGTTGTAAATGTTATCAGTTTTCTTTTCATGTCCCAGATTCCACTGGTAACTTCCGTGATTGAAAACGGCAGGAAATGTAGTAAGGATCTATTTCCTTTTATTTCAAGTGTTTCTTACAAGTTTTTACTCATTTCTGGAAACTATGATTGCGTTTTTGAAGAGCTTTACAACAATAAGGGAGTTTTAATACAAGTATATACTGGAATCGTCACCATGTTAACTGATTCACACAGAAAACGCCAGAGAAATTTAGCCTCAATTGTAAACATAAACAGTATAGTCCTCACTTACAGTTTTTTTACACAAATTTTGAGCTGTATATACCTGAATTCCAAATATTTGGAAGGAAATTCAAGTGAAAACGCTCTCTAAAGTAGCCGGAGTTGTAAATATTATCAGTTTTCTGGTCATGTCCCAGCTTCTACTGGTAACCTCCGTGATTGAAAACAGCAGGAAATGTAGTAAGGATCTATTTCATATTATTTCAAGTGTTTCTTACAAGTTTTCAATCATTTCTGGAAACTATAATTGCGTATTTGAAGAGGTTTACCACAATTAGAGAGTTTTCCTACAAGTAAATACTGGAACCATCAGCATTTTAACTGATTCACACAGAAAACGCTAGAGAAATTCGGACTCAATTGTAAACATAAATAGTATAGTCCACACATACAGTTTTTCTACACAAATTTTGAGCTATATAAACAAGAATTGCTAATATTTGAATGCAAATTCAGGTGAAAACGCTCCCTAAAGTAGCCGGATCTGTAACTATTATCAGTTTTCTTGTTATGTCCCAGCATTCCACTGGTAACATCCGTGATTGAAAACGGCAGGAAATGTAGTAAGAATCTATTTCCTTTTTTTTCAAGTGTTTCTTACAAGTTTTTAATCATTTCTGGAAACTATAATTGCGTTTTTGAAGAGCTTTACAACAATAAGGGAGTTTTTATACAAGTATATACTGGAATCGTCAGCATTTTAACTGATTCACACAGAAAACGCCAAAGAAATTTGGCGTCAATTGTATACATAAACAGTATAGTCCTCACTTACAGTTTTTTTACACAAATTTTGAGCTGTATATACATGAATTCCTAATATTTGGAAGGAAATTCAAGTGAAAACGCTCTCTAAAGTATCCGGAGTTGTAAATATTATCAGTTTTCTGGTCATGTCCCAGCGTCTACTGGTAACCTCCGTGATTGAAAACAGCAGGAAATGTAGTAAGGATCTATTTCATATTATTTCAAGTGTTTCTTACAAGTTTTCAATCATTTCTGGAAACTATAATTGCGTATTTGAAGAGGTTTACCACAATTAGAGAGTTTGCCTACAAGTAAATACTGGAACCGTCAGCATTTTAACTGATTCAAACAAAAAATGCTAGAGAAATTCTGCCTCAATTGTAAACATAAACAGTATAGTCCTAACTTACAGTTTTTCTACGCAAATTTTGAGTTGTATAAATGAATTCCTAATATTTGAAAGCAACTTCATGTAAAAACGCTCCGTAACGTAGCCTAAGTTGTAAATGTTATCAGGTTTCTGGTCATGTCCCAGTTTCCACTGGTAACCTCCGTGATTGAAAACGGCAGGAAATGTGGTAAGGATCTATTTCCTTTTATTTCAAGTGTTTCTTACAAGATTTAATCATTTCTGGAAACTATAATTGCGTATTTGAAGAGGTTTACCACAATTAGAGAGTTTGCCTACAAGTAAATACTGGAACCGTCAGCATTTTAACTGATTCAAACAAAAAATGCTAGAGAAATTCTGCCTCAATTGTAAACATAAACAGTATAGTCCTAACTTACAGTTTTTCTACGCAAATTTTGAGTTGTATAAATGAATTCCTAATATTTGAAAGCAACTTCATGTAAAAACGCTCCGTAACGTAGCCTAAGTTGTAAATGTTATCAGGTTTCTGGTCATGTCCCAGTTTCCACTGGTAACCTCCGTGATTGAAAACGGCAGGAAATGTGGTAAGGATCTATTTCCTTTTATTTCAAGTGTTTCTTACAAGATTTAATCATTTCTGGAAACTATAATTGCGTATTTGAAGAGGTTTACCACAATTAGAGAGTTTGCCTACAAGTATATACTGGAATCATCAGCATTTTGAATGATTCACACTGAAAACGCCAGGGAAATTCGGCCTCAATTGTAAACATAAACAGTATAGTCCTCACTTACAGTTTTTCTACACAAATTTTGAGTTGTATAAACATGAATTCCTAATATTTGAAAGCAACTTCATATAAAAACGCACCCTAACGTAGCTGGATTTGTAAATGTTATAAGTTTTCTGATCATTTCCCAGCTTCCACTGGAAACCTCCGTGATTGAAAACGGCAAGAAATGTGATATGGATCTATTTCCTTTTATTTCAAGTGTTTCTTACAAGTTTTCAATCATTTCTGGAAACTATAATTGCGTATTTGAAGAGGTTTACCACAATGAGAGAGTTTTCCTACAAGTAAATACTGGAACCATCAGCATTTTAACTGATTCACACAGAAAACGCTAGAGAAATTCGGACTCAATTGTAAACATAAATAGTATAGTCCACACTTACAGTTTTTCTACACAAATTTTGAGCTATATAAACAAGAATTGCTAATATTTGAATGCAAATTCAGGTGAAAACGCTCCCTAAAGTAGCCGGATCTGTAACTATTATCAGTTTTCTTGTTATGTCCCAGCATTCCACTGGTAACATCCGTGATTGAAAACGGCAGGAAATGTAGTAAGGATCTATTTCCTTTTATTTCAAGTGTTTCTTACAAGTTTTTACTCATTTCTGGAAACTATGATTGCGTTTTTGAAGAACTTTACAACAATAAGGGAGTTTTAATACAAGTATATACTGGAATCGTCACCATGTTAACTGATTCACACAGAAAACGCCAGAGAAATTTAGCCTCAATTGTAAACATAAACAGTATAGTCCTCACTTACAGTTTTTTTACACAAATTTTGAGCTGTATATACCTGAATTCCAAATATTTGGAAGGAAATTCAAGTGAAAACGCTCTCTAAAGTAGCTGGAGTTGTAAATATTATCAGTTTTCTGGTCATGTCCCAGCTTCTACTGGTAACCTCCGTGATTGAAAACAGCAGGAAATGTAGTAAGGATCTATTTCATATTATTTCAAGTGTTTCTTACAAGTTTTCAATCATTTCTGGAAACTATAATTGCGTATTTGAAGAGGTTTACCACAATTAGAGAGTTTGCCTACAAGTAAATACTGGAACCGTCAGCATTTTAACTGATTCAAACAAAAAACGCTAGAGAAATTCGGCCTCAATTGTAAACATAAACAGTATAGTCCTCACTTACAGTTTTTCTACACAAATTTTGAGTTGTATATACATGAATTCCTAATATTTGAAAGCAACTTCAAGTGAAAACGCTAACTAACGTAGCCAGAGTTGTGAATGTTATCAGTTTTCTTTTCATGTCCCAGATTCCACTGGTAACTTCCGTGATTGAAAACGGCAGGAAATGTAGTAAGGATCTATTTCCTTTTATTTCAAGTGTTTCTTACAAGTTTTTACTCATTTCTGGAAACTATGATTGCGTTTTTGAAGAGCTTTACAACAATAAGGGAGTTTTAATACAAGTATATACTGGAATCGTCACCATGTTAACTGATTCACACAGAAAACGCCAGAGAAATTTAGCCTCAATTGTAAACATAAACAGTATAGTCCTCACTTACAGTTTTTTTACACAAATTTTGAGCTGTATATACCTGAATTCCAAATATTTGGAAGGAAATTCAAGTGAAAACGCTCTCTAAAGTAGCCGGAGTTGTAAATATTATCAGTTTTCTGGTCATGTCCCAGCTTCTACTGGTAACCTCCGTGATTGAAAACAGCAGGAAATGTAGTAAGGATCTATTTCATATTATTTCAAGTGTTTCTTACAAGTTTTCAATCATTTCTGGAAACTATAATTGCGTATTTGAAGAGGTTTACCACAATTAGAGAGTTTTCCTACAAGTAAATACTGGAACCATCAGCATTTTAACTGATTCACACAGAAAACGCTAGAGAAATTCGGACTCAATTGTAAACATAAATAGTATAGTCCACACATACAGTTTTTCTACACAAATTTTGAGCTATATAAACAAGAATTGCTAATATTTGAATGCAAATTCAGGTGAAAACGCTCCCTAAAGTAGCCGGATCTGTAACTATTATCAGTTTTCTTGTTATGTCCCAGCATTCCACTGGTAACATCCGTGATTTAAAACGGCAGGAAATGTAGTAAGAATCTATTTCCTTTTTTTTCAAGTGTTTCTTACAAGTTTTTAATCATTTCTGGAAACTATAATTGCGTTTTTGAAGAGCTTTACAACAATAAGGGAGTTTTTATACAAGTATATACTGGAATCGTCACCATGTTAACTGATTAACACAGAAAACGCCAAAGAAATTTGGCGTCAATTGTATACATAAACAGTATAGTCCTCACTTACAGTTTTTTTACACAAATTTTGAGCTGTATATACATGAATTCCTAATATTTGGAAGGAAATTCAAGTGAAAAAGCTCTCTAAAGTAACCGGAGTTGTAAATATTATCAATTTTCTGGTCATGTCCCAGCGTCTACTGGTAACCTCCGTGATTGAAAACAGCAGGAAATGTAGTAAGGATCTATTTCATATTATTTCAAGTGTTTCTTACAAGTTTTCAATCATTTCTGGAAACTATAATTGCGTATTTGAAGAGGTTTACCACAATTAGAGAGTTTGCCTACAAGTAAATACTGGAACCGTCAGCATTTTAACTGATTCAAACAAAAAATGCTAGAGAAATTCTGCCTCAATTGTAAACATAAACAGTATAGTCCTAACTTACAGTTTTTCTACGCAAATTTTGAGTTGTATAAATGAATTCCTAATATTTGAAAGCAAATTCATGTAAAAACGCTCCGTAACGTAGCCTAAGTTGTAAATGTTATCAGGTTTCTGGTCATGTCCCAGTTTCCACTGGTAACCTCCGTGATTGAAAACGGCAGGAAATGTGGTAAGGATCTATTTCCTTTTATTTCAAGTGTTTCTTACAAGATTTAATCATTTCTGGAAACTATAATTGCGTATTTGAAGAGGTTTACCACAATTAGAGAGTTTGCCTACAAGTATATACTGGAATCATCAGCATTTTGAATGATTCACACTGAAAACGCCAGGGAAATTCGGCCTCAATTGTAAACATAAACAGTATAGTCCTCACTTACAGTTTTTCTACACAAATTTTGAGTTGTATAAACATGAATTCCTAATATTTGAAAGCAACTTCATATAAAAACGCACCCTAACGTAGCTGGATTTGTAAATGTTATAAGTTTTCTGATCATTTCCCAGCTTCCACTGGAAACCTCCGTGATTGAAAACGGCAAGAAATGTGGTAAGGATCTATTTCCTTTTATTTCAAGTGTTTCTTACAAGTTTTCAATCATTTCTGGAAACTATAATTGCGTATTTGAAGAGGTTTACCACAATTAGAGAGTTTTCCTACAAGTAAATACTGGAACCATCAGCATTTTAACTGATTCACACAGAAAACGCTAGAGAAATTCGGACTCAATTGTAAACATAAATAGTATAGTCCACACTTACAGTTTTTCTACACAAATTTTGAGCTATATAAACAAGAATTGCTAATATTTGAATGCAAATTCAGGTGAAAACGCTCCCTAAAGTAGCCGGATCTGTAACTATTATCAGTTTTCTTGTTATGTCCCAGCATTCCACTGGTAACATCCGTGATTGAAAACGGCAGGAAATGTAGTAAGGATCTATTTCCTTTTATTTCAAGTGTTTCTTACAAGTTTTTACTCATTTCTGGAAACTATGATTGCGTTTTTGAAGAACTTTACAACAATAAGGGAGTTTTAATACAAGTATATACTGGAATCGTCACCATGTTAACTGATTCACACAGAAAACGCCAGAGAAATTTAGCCTCAATTGTAAACATAAACAGTATAGTCCTCACTTACAGTTTTTTTACACAAATTTTGAGCTGTATATACCTGAATTCCAAATATTTGGAAGGAAATTCAAGTGAAAACGCTCTCTAAAGTAGCTGGAGTTGTAAATATTATCAGTTTTCTGGTTATGTCCCAGCTTCTACTGGTAACCTCCGTGATTGAAAACAGCAGGAAATGTAGTAAGGATCTATTTCATATTATTTCAAGTGTTTCTTACAAGTTTTCAATCATTTCTGGAAACTATAATTGCGTATTTGAAGAGGTTTACCACAATTAGAGAGTTTGCCTACAAGTAAATACTGGAACCGTCAGCATTTTAACTGATTCAAACAAAAAACGCTAGAGAAATTTGGCCTCAATTGTAAACATAAACAGTATAGTCCTCACTTACAGTTTTTCTACACAAATTTTGAGTTGTATATACATGAATTCCTAATATTTGAAAGCAACTTCAAGTGAAAACGCTAACTAACGTAGCCAGAGTTGTGAATGTTATCAGTTTTCTTTTCATGTCCCAGATTCCACTGGTAACTTCCGTGATTGAAAACGGCAGGAAATGTAGTAAGGATCTATTTCCTTTTATTTCAAGTGTTTCTTACAAGTTTTTACTCATTTCTGGAAACTATGATTGCGTTTTTGAAGAGCTTTACAACAATAAGGGAGTTTTAATACAAGTATATACTGGAATCGTCACCATGTTAACTGATTCACACAGAAAACGCCAGAGAAATTTAGCCTCAATTGTAAACATAAACAGTATAGTCCTCACTTACAGTTTTTTTAAACAAATTTTGAGCTGTATATACCTGAATTCCAAATATTTGGAAGGAAATTCAAGTGAAAACGCTCTCTAAAGTAGCCGGAGTTGTAAATATTATCAGTTTTCTGGTCATGTCCCAGCTTCTACTGGTAACCTCCGTGATTGAAAACAGCAGGAAATGTAGTAAGGATCTATTTCATATTATTTCAAGTGTTTCTTACAAGTTTTCAATCATTTCTGGAAACTATAATTGCGTATTTGAAGAGGTTTACCACAATTAGAGAGTTTTCCTACAAGTAAATACTGGAACCATCAGCATTTTAACTGATTCACACAGAAAACGCTAGAGAAATTCGGACTCAATTGTAAACATAAATAGTATAATCCACACATACAGTTTTTCTACACAAATTTTGAGCTATATAAACAAGAATTGCTAATATTTGAATGCAAATTCAGGTGAAAACGCTCCCTAAAGTAGCCGGATCTGTAACTATTATCAGTTTTCTTGTTATGTCCCAGCATTCCACTGGTAACATCCGTGATTGAAAACGGCAGGAAATGTAGTAAGAATCTATTTCCTTTTTTTTCAAGTGTTTCTTACAAGTTTTTAATCATTTCTGGAAACTATAATTGCGTTTTTGAAGAGCTTTACAACAATAAGGGAGTTTTTATACAAGTATATACTGGAATCGTCACCATGTTAACTGATTAACACAGAAAACGCCAAAGAAATTTGGGGTCAATTGTATACATAAACAGTATAGTCCTCACTTACAGTTTTTTTACACAAATTTTGAGCTGTATATACATGAATTCCTAATATTTGGAAGGAAATTCAAGTGAAAACGCTCTCTAAAGTATCCGGAGTTGTAAATATTACCAGTTTTCTGGTCATGTCCCAGCGTCTACTGGTAACCTCCGTGATTGAAAACAGCAGGAAATGTAGTAAGGGTCTATTTCATATTATTTCAAGTGTTTCTTACAAGTTTTCAATCATTTCTGGAAACTATAATTGCGTATTTGAAGAGGTTTACCACAATTAGAGAGTTTGCCTACAAGTAAATACTGGAACCGTCAGCATTTTAACTGATTCAAACAAAAAATGCTAGAGAAATTCTGCCTCAATTGTAAACATAAACAGTATAGTCCTAACTTACAGTTTTTCTACGCAAATTTTGAGTTGTATAAATGAATTCCTAATATTTGAAAGCAACTTCATGTAAAAACGCTCCGTAACGTAGCCTAAGTTGTAAATGTTATCAGGTTTCTGGTCATGTCCCAGTTTCCACTGGTAACCTCCGTGATTGAAAACGGCAGGAAATGTGGTAAGGATCTATTTCCTTTTATTTCAAGTGTTTCTTACAAGATTTAATCATTTCTGGAAACTATAATTGCGTATTTGAAGAGGTTTACCACAATTAGAGAGTTTGCCTACAAGTATATACTGGAATCATCAGCATTTTGAATGATTCACACTGAAAACGCCAGGGAAATTCGGCCTCAATTGTAAACATAAACAGTATAGTCCTCACTTACAGTTTTTCTACACAAATTTTGAGTTGTATAAACATGAATTCCTAATATTTGAAAGCAACTTCATATAAAAACGCACCCTAACGTAGCTGGATTTGTAAATGTTATAAGTTTTCTGATCATTTCCCAGCTTCCACTGGAAACCTCCGTGATTGAAAACGGCAAGAAATGTGGTAAGGATCTATTTCCTTTTATTTCAAGTGTTTCTTACAAGTTTTCAATCATTTCTGGAAACTATAATTGCGTATTTGAAGAGGTTTACCACAATTAGAGAGTTTTCCTACAAGTAAATACTGGAACCATCAGCATTTTAACTGATTCACACAGAAAACGCTAGAGAAATTCGGACTCAATTGTAAACATAAATAGTATAGTCCACACTTACAGTTTTTCTACACAAATTTTGAGCTATATAAACAAGAATTGCTAATATTTGAATGCAAATTCAGGTGAAAACGCTCCCTAAAGTAGCCGGATCTGTAACTATTATCAGTTTTCTTGTTATGTCCCAGCATTCCACTGGTAACATCCGTGATTGAAAACGGCAGGAAATGTAGTAAGGATCTATTTCCTTTTATTTCAAGTGTTTCTTACAAGTTTTTACTCATTTCTGGAAACTATGATTGCGTTTTTGAAGAACTTTACAACAATAAGGGAGTTTTAATACAAGTATATACTGGAATCGTCACCATGTTAACTGATTCACACAGAAAACGCCAGAGAAATTTAGCCTCAATTGTAAACATAAACAGTATAGTCCTCACTTACAGTTTTTTTACACAAATTTTGAGCTGTATATACCTGAATTCCAAATATTTGGAAGGAAATTCAAGTGAAAACGCTCTCTAAAGTAGCTGGAGTTGTAAATATTATCAGTTTTCTGGTTATGTCCCAGCTTCTACTGGTAACCTCCGTGATTGAAAACAGCAGGAAATGTAGTAAGGATCTATTTCATATTATTTCAAGTGTTTCTTACAAGTTTTCAATCATTTCTGGAAACTATAATTGCGTATTTGAAGAGGTTTACCACAATTAGAGAGTTTGCCTACAAGTAAATACTGGAACCGTCAGCATTTTAACTGATTCAAACAAAAAACGCTAGAGAAATTTGGCCTCAATTGTAAACATAAACAGTATAGTCCTCACTTACAGTTTTTCTACACAAATTTTGAGTTGTATATACATGAATTCCTAATATTTGAAAGCAACTTCAAGTGAAAACGCTAACTAACGTAGCCAGAGTTGTGAATGTTATCAGTTTTCTTTTCATGTCCCAGATTCCACTGGTAACTTCCGTGATTGAAAACGGCAGGAAATGTAGTAAGGATCTATTTCCTTTTATTTCAAGTGTTTCTTACAAGTTTTTACTCATTTCTGGAAACTATGATTGCGTTTTTGAAGAGCTTTACAACAATAAGGGAGTTTTAATACAAGTATATACTGGAATCGTCACCATGTTAACTGATTCACACAGAAAACGCCAGAGAAATTTAGCCTCAATTGTAAACATAAACAGTATAGTCCTCACTTACAGTTTTTTTAAACAAATTTTGAGCTGTATATACCTGAATTCCAAATATTTGGAAGGAAATTCAAGTGAAAACGCTCTCTAAAGTAGCCGGAGTTGTAAATATTATCAGTTTTCTGGTCATGTCCCAGCTTCTACTGGTAACCTCCGTGATTGAAAACAGCAGGAAATGTAGTAAGGATCTATTTCATATTATTTCAAGTGTTTCTTACAAGTTTTCAATCATTTCTGGAAACTATAATTGCGTATTTGAAGAGGTTTACCACAATTAGAGAGTTTTCCTACAAGTAAATACTGGAACCATCAGCATTTTAACTGATTCACACAGAAAACGCTAGAGAAATTCGGACTCAATTGTAAACATAAATAGTATAATCCACACATACAGTTTTTCTACACAAATTTTGAGCTATATAAACAAGAATTGCTAATATTTGAATGCAAATTCAGGTGAAAACGCTCCCTAAAGTAGCCGGATCTGTAACTATTATCAGTTTTCTTGTTATGTCCCAGCATTCCACTGGTAACATCCGTGATTGAAAACGGCAGGAAATGTAGTAAGAATCTATTTCCTTTTTTTTCAAGTGTTTCTTACAAGTTTTTAATCATTTCTGGAAACTATAATTGCGTTTTTGAAGAGCTTTACAACAATAAGGGAGTTTTTATACAAGTATATACTGGAATCGTCACCATGTTAACTGATTAACACAGAAAACGCCAAAGAAATTTGGGGTCAATTGTATACATAAACAGTATAGTCCTCACTTACAGTTTTTTTACACAAATTTTGAGCTGTATATACATGAATTCCTAATATTTGGAAGGAAATTCAAGTGAAAACGCTCTCTAAAGTATCCGGAGTTGTAAATATTACCAGTTTTCTGGTCATGTCCCAGCGTCTACTGGTAACCTCCGTGATTGAAAACAGCAGGAAATGTAGTAAGGGTCTATTTCATATTATTTCAAGTGTTTCTTACAAGTTTTCAATCATTTCTGGAAACTATAATTGCGTATTTGAAGAGGTTTACCACAATTAGAGAGTTTGCCTACAAGTAAATACTGGAACCGTCAGCATTTTAACTGATTCAAACAAAAAATGCTAGAGAAATTCTGCCTCAATTGTAAACATAAACAGTATAGTCCTAACTTACAGTTTTTCTACGCAAATTTTGAGTTGTATAAATGAATTCCTAATATTTGAAAGCAACTTCATGTAAAAACGCTCCGTAACGTAGCCTAAGTTGTAAATGTTATCAGGTTTCTGGTCATGTCCCAGTTTCCACTGGTAACCTCCGTGATTGAAAACGGCAGGAAATGTGGTAAGGATCTATTTCCTTTTATTTCAAGTGTTTCTTACAAGATTTAATCATTTCTGGAAACTATAATTGCGTATTTGAAGAGGTTTACCACAATTAGAGAGTTTGCCTACAAGTATATACTGGAATCATCAGCATTTTGAATGATTCACACTGAAAACGCCAGGGAAATTCGGCCTCAATTGTAAACATAAACAGTATAGTCCTCACTTACAGTTTTTCTACACAAATTTTGAGTTGTATAAACATGAATTCCTAATATTTGAAAGCAACTTCATATAAAAACGCACCCTAACGTAGCTGGATTTGTAAATGTTATAAGTTTTCTGATCATTTCCCAGCTTCCACTGGAAACCTCCGTGATTGAAAACGGCAAGAAATGTGGTAAGGATCTATTTCCTTTTATTTCAAGTGTTTCTTACAAGTTTTCAATCATTTCTGGAAACTATAATTGCGTATTTGAAGAGGTTTACCACAATTAGAGAGTTTTCCTACAAGTAAATACTGGAACCATCAGCATTTTAACTGATTCACACAGAAAACGCTAGAGAAATTCGGACTCAATTGTAAACATAAATAGTATAGTCCACACTTACAGTTTTTCTACACAAATTTTGAGCTATATAAACAAGAATTGCTAATATTTGAATGCAAATTCAGGTGAAAACGCTCCCTAAAGTAGCCGGATCTGTAACTATTATCAGTTTTCTTGTTATGTCCCAGCATTCCACTGGTAACATCCGTGATTGAAAACGGCAGGAAATGTAGTAAGGATCTATTTCCTTTTATTTCAAGTGTTTCTTACAAGTTTTTACTCATTTCTGGAAACTATGATTGCGTTTTTGAAGAACTTTACAACAATAAGGGAGTTTTAATACAAGTATATACTGGAATCGTCACCATGTTAACTGATTCACACAGAAAACGCCAGAGAAATTTAGCCTCAATTGTAAACATAAACAGTATAGTCCTCACTTACAGTTTTTTTACACAAATTTTGAGCTGTATATACCTGAATTCCAAATATTTGGAAGGAAATTCAAGTGAAAACGCTCTCTAAAGTAGCTGGAGTTGTAAATATTATCAGTTTTCTGGTCATGTCCCAGCTTCTACTGGTAACCTCCGTGATTGAAAACAGCAGGAAATGTAGTAAGGATCTATTTCATATTATTTCAAGTGTTTCTTACAAGTTTTCAATCATTTCTGGAAACTATAATTGCGTATTTGAAGAGGTTTACCACAATTAGAGAGTTTGCCTACAAGTAAATACTGGAACCGTCAGCATTTTAACTGATTCAAACAAAAAACGCTAGAGAAATTCGGACTCAATTGTAAACATAAACAGTATAGTCCTCACTTACAGTTTTTCTACACAAATTTTGAGTTGTATATACATGAATTCCTAATATTTGAAAGCAACTTCAAGTGAAAACGCTAACTAACGTAGCCAGAGTTGTGAATGTTATCAGTTTTCTTTTCATGTCCCAGATTCCACTGGTAACTTCCGTGATTGAAAACGGCAGGAAATGTAGTAAGGATCTATTTCCTTTTATTTCAAGTGTTTCTTACAAGTTTTTACTCATTTCTGGAAACTATGATTGCGTTTTTGAAGAGCTTTACAACAATAAGGGAGTTTTAATACAAGTATATACTGGAATCGTCACCATGTTAACTGATTCACACAGAAAAC
Source organism: Myotis daubentonii (assembly GCF_963259705.1). NCBI lineage: Eukaryota > Metazoa > Chordata > Mammalia > Chiroptera > Vespertilionidae > Myotis > Myotis daubentonii. The sequence goes on along the minus strand of NC_081861.1, from coordinate 75,630,955 downwards.
GCCAGAGAAATTTAGCCTCAATTGTAAACATAAACAGTATAGTCCTCACTTACAGTTTTTTTACACAAATTTTGAGCTGTATATACCTGAATTCCAAATATTTGGAAGGAAATTCAAGTGAAAACACTCTCTAAAGTAGCCGGAGTTGTAAATATTATCAGTTTTCTGGTCATGTCCCAGCTTCTACTGGTAACCTCCGTGATTGAAAACAGCAGGAAATGTAGTAAGGATCTATTTCATATTATTTCAAGTGTTTCTTACAAGTTTTCAATCATTTCTGGAAACTATAATTGCGTATTTGAAGAGGTTTACCACAATTAGAGAGTTTTCCTACAAGTAAATACTGGAACCATCAGCATTTTAACTGATTCACACAGAAAACGCTAGAGAAATTCGGACTCAATTGTAAACATAAATAGTATAGTCCACACATACAGTTTTTCTACACAAATTTTGAGCTATATAAACAAGAATTGCTAATATTTGAATGCAAATTCAGGTGAAAACGCTCCCTAAAGTAGCCGGATCTGTAACTATTATCAGTTTTCTTGTTATGTCCCAGCATTCCACTGGTAACATCCGTGATTGAAAACGGCAGGAAATGTAGTAAGAATCTATTTCCTTTTTTTTTGCAAGTGTTTCTTACAAGTTTTTAATCATTTCTGGAAACTATAATTGCGTTTTTGAAGAGCTTTACCACAATAAGGGAGTTTTTATACAAGTATATACTGGAATCGTCACCATGTTAACTGATTAACACAGAAAACGCCAAAGAAATTTGGCGTCAATTGTATACATAAACAGTATAGTCCTCACTTACAGTTTTTTTACACAAATTTTGAGCTGTATATACATGAATTCCTAATATTTGGAAGGAAATTCAAGTGAAAACGCTCTCTAAAGTATCCGGAGTTGTAAATATTATCAGTTTTCTGGTCATGTCCCAGCGTCTACTGGTAACCTCCGTGATTGAAAACAGCAGGAAATGTAGTAAGGATCTATTTCATATTATTTCAAGTGTTTCTTACAAGTTTTCAATCATTTCTGGAAACTATAATTGCGTATTTGAAGAGGTTTACCACAATTAGAGAGTTTGCCTACAAGTAAATACTGGAACCGTCAGCATTTTAACTGATTCAAACAAAAAATGCTAGAGAAATTCTGCCTCAATTGTAAACATAAACAGTATAGTCCTAACTTACAGTTTTTCTACGCAAATTTTGAGTTGTATATACATGAATTCCTAATATTTGAAAGCAACTTCATGTAAAAACGCTCCGTAACGTAGCCTAAGTTGTAAATGTTATCAGGTTTCTGGTCATGTCCCAGCTTCCACTGGTAACCTCCGTGATTGAAAACGGCAGGAAATGTGGTAAGGATCTATTTCCTTTTATTTCAAGTGTTTCTTACAAGATTTAATCATTTCTGGAAACTATAATTGCGTATTTGAAGAGGTTTACCACAATTAGAGAGTTTGCCTACAAGTATATACTGGAATCATCAGCATTTTAAATGATTCACACTGAAAACGCCAGGGAAATTCGGCCTCAATTGTAAACATAAACAGTATAGTCCTCACTTACAGTTTTTCTACACAAATTTTGAGTTGTATAAACATGAATTCCTAATATTTGAAAGCAACTTCATATAAAAACGCACCCTAACGTAGCTGGATTTGTAAATGTTATAAGTTTTCTGATCATTTCCCAGCTTCCACTGGAAACCTCCGTGATTGAAAACGGCAAGAAATGTGGTAAGGATCTATTTCCTTTTATTTCAAGTGTTTCTTACAAGTTTTTAATCATTTCTGGAAACTATAATTGTGTATTTGAAGAGGTTTACCACAATTAGAGAGTTTTCCTACAAGTAAATACTAGAATCGTCAGCATTTTAACTGATTCACACAGAAAACCCCAGAGAAATTTGGCCTCAATTGTAAACATAAACAGTGTAGTCCTCAGTTACAGTTTTTCTACACAAATTTTGAGCTGTATATACATGAATTCCTAATATTTGAAAGCAAATTCAAGTGAAAACGCTCCCTAATGTAGCCGGAGTTGTGAATGTTATCAGTTTTCTTTTCATGTCCCAGATTCCACTGGTAACTTCCGTGATTGAAAACGGCAGGAAATGTAGTAAGGATCTATTTCCTTTTATTTCAAGTGTTTCTTACAAGTTTTTACTCATTTCTGGAAACTATGATTGCGTTTTTGAAGAGCTTTACAACAATAAGGGAGTTTTAATACAAGTATATACTGGAATCGTCACCATGTTAACTGATTCACAAAGAAAACGCCAGAGAAATTTAGCCTCAATTGTAAACATAAACAGTATAGTCCTCACTTACAGTTTTTTTACACAAATTTTGAGCTGTATATACATGAATTCCAAATATTTGGAAGGAAATTCAAGTGAAAACGCTCTCTAAAGTAGCCGGAGTTGTAAATATTATCAGTTTTTTGGTCATGTCCCAGCTTCTACTGGTAACCTCCATGATATAAAACAGCAGGAAATGTAGTAAGGATCTATTTCATATTATTTCAAGTGTTTCTTACAAGTTTTCAATCATTTCTGGAAACTATAATTGCGTATTTGAAGAGGTTTACCACAATTAGAGAGTTTGCCTACAAGTAAATACTGGAACCGTCAGCATTTTAACTGATTCACACAGAAAACGCTAGAGAAATTCGGACTCAATTGTAAACATAAATAGTATAGTCCACACTTACAGTTTTTCTACACAAATTTTGAGCTATATAAACAAGAATTGCTAATATTTGAATGCAAATTCAGGTGAAAACGCTCCCTAAAGTAGCCGGATCTGTAACTATTATCAGTTTTCTTGTTATGTCCCAGCATTCCACTGGTAACATCCGTGATTGAAAACGGCATGAAATGTAGTAAGAATCTATTTTCTTTTTTTTCAAGTGATTCTTACAAGTTTTTAATCATTTCTGAAAACTGTAATTGCGTTTTTAAAGAGGTTTACCACAATTAGAGAGTTTGCCTACAAGTATATACTGGAATCGTCAGCATTTTAACTGATTCACACAGAAAACGCTAGAGAAATTCGGAATCAATTGTAAACATAAATTGTATAGTCCACACTTACATTTTTTCTACACAAATTTTGAGCTGTATAAACATGAATTGCTAATATTTGAATGCAAATTCACGTGAAACCCCGCCCTAAACTAGCCGGAGTTGTAAATATTATCAGTTTCCTGGTCATGTCCCAGCTTTCCACTGGTAACCTCCGTGATTGAAAACGGCAGGAAATGTAGTAAGAACTTATTTCCTTTTTTTTCAAGAGTTTCTTACAAGTTTTAATCATTTCTGGAAACTATAATTGCGTATTTGAAGAGCTTTACAACAATAAGGGAGTTTTCCTACAACTATATACTGGAATCGTCAGCATTTTAAAAGATTCACACTGAAAACGCCAGAGAAATTCGGCCTCAATTGTAAAGATAAACAGTATAGTCCTCACTTACAGTTTTTCTACACAAATTTTGAGTTGTATAAACATGAATTCCTAATATTTGAAAGCAACTTCAAGTGAAAACGCTCCCTAACGTAGCCAGAGTTGTGAATGTTATCAGTTTTCTTTTCAGGTCCCAGATTCCACTGGTAACCTCAGTGATTGGAAACGGCAGGAAATGTAGTTAGGATCTATTTCCTTTTATTTCAAGTGTTTCTTACAAGTTTTTAATCATTTCTGGAAACTATAATTGCGTATTTGAAGAAGTTTACCACAATTAGAGAGTTTTCCTACATGTAAATACTGGAATCATCAGCATTTTAACTGATTCACACAGAAAACGCTAGAGAAATTCGGACTCAATTGTAATCATAAATAGTATAGTCCACACTTACAGTTTCTCTACACAAATTTTGAGCTATATAAACAAGAATTGCTAATATTTGAATGCAAATTCATGTGAAAACGCTCCCTAAAGTAGCCAGAGTTGTAACTATTATCAGTTTTCTTGTCATGTCCCAGCATTCCACTGGTAACCTCCGTGATTGAAAATGGCAGGAAATGTAGTAAGAATCTATTTCCTTTTTTTTTCAAGAGTTTCTTACAAGTTTTTACTCATTTCTGGAAACTATGATTGCGTTTTTGAAGAACTTTACAACAATAAGGGAGTTTTAATACAAGTATATACTGGAATCGTCACCATGTTAACTGATTCACACAGAAAACGCCAGAGCAATTTAGCCTCAATTGTAAACATAAACAGTATAGTCCTCACTTACAGTTTTTTTACACAAATTTTGAGCTGTATATACCTGAATTCCAAATATTTGGAAGGAAATTCAAGTGAAAACGCTAACTAACGTAGCCAGAGTTGTGAATGTTATCAGTTTTCTTTTCATGTCCCAGATTCCACTGGTAACTTCCGTGATTGAAAACGGCAGGAAATGTAGTAAGGATCTATTTCCTTTTATTTCAAGTGTTTCTTACAAGTTTTTACTCATTTCTGGAAACTATGATTGCGTTTTTGAAGAGCTTTACAACAATAAGGGAGTTTTAATACAAGTATATACTGGAATCGTCACCATGTTAACTGATTCACACAGAAAACGCCAGAGAAATTTAGCCTCAATTGTAAACATAAACAGTATAGTCCTCACTTACAGTTTTTTTACACAAATTTTGAGCTGTATATACCTGAATTCCAAATATTTGGAAGGAAATTCAAGTGAAAACGCTCTCTAAAGTAGCCGGAGTTGTAAATATTATCAGTTTTCTGGTCATGTCCCAGCTTCTACTGGTAACCTCCGTCATTGAAAACAGCAGGAAATGTAGTAAGGATCTATTTCATATTATTTCAAGTGTTTCTTACAAGTTTTCAATCATTTCTGGAAACTATAATTGCGTATTTGAAGAGGTTTACCACAATTAGAGAGTTTGCCTACAAGTAAATACTGGAACCGTCAGCATTTTAACTGATTCAAACAAAAAATGCTAGAGAAATTCTGCCTCAATTGTAAACATAAACAGTATAGTCCTAACTTACAGTTTTTCTACGCAAATTTTGAGTTGTATAAATGAATTCCTAATATTTGAAAGCAACTTCATGTAAAAACGCTCCCTAACGTAGCCTAAGTTGTAAATGTTATCAGGTTTCTGGTCATGTCCCAGCTTCCACTGGTAACCTCCGTGATTGAAAACGGCAGGAAATGTGGTAAGGATCTATTTCCTTTTATTTCAAGTGTTTCTTACAAGATTTAATCATTTCTGGAAACTATAATTGCGTATTTGAAGAGGTTTACCACAATTAGAGAGTTTGCCTACAAGTATATACTGGAATCATCAGCATTTTAAATGATTCACACTGAAAACGCCAGGGAAATTCGGCCTCAATTGTAAACATAAACAGTATAGTCCTCACTTACAGTTTTTCTACACAAATTTTGAGCTGTATAAACATGAATTGCTAATATTTGAATGCAAATTCACGTGAAACCCCGCCCTAAACTAGCCGGAGTTGTAAATATTATCAGTTTCCTGGTCATGTCCCAGCTTTCCACTGGTAACCTCCGTGATTGAAAACGGCAGGAAATGTAGTAAGAACTTATTTCCTTTTTTTTCAAGAGTTTCTTACAAGTTTTAATCATTTCTGGAAACTATAATTGCGTATTTGAAGAGCTTTACAACAATAAGGGAGTTTTCCTACAACTATATACTGGAATCGTCAGCATTTTAAAAGATTCACACTGAAAACGCCAGAGAAATTCGGCCTCAATTGTAAAGATAAACAGTATAGTCCTCACTTACAGTTTTTCTACACAAATTTTGAGTTGTATAAACATGAATTCCTAATATTTGAAAGCAACTTCAAGTGAAAACGCTCCCTAACGTAGCCAGAGTTGTGAATGTTATCAGTTTTCTTTTCAGGTCCCAGATTCCACTGGTAACCTCAGTGATTGGAAACGGCAGGAAATGTAGTTAGGATCTATTTCCTTTTATTTCAAGTGTTTCTTAAAAGTTTTTAATCATTTCTGGAAACTATAATTGCGTATTTGAAGAAGTTTACCACAATTAGAGAGTTTTCCTACATGTAAATACTGGAATCATCAGCATTTTAACTGATTCACACAGAAAACGCTAGAGAAATTCGGACTCAATTGTAATCATAAATAGTATAGTCCACACTTACAGTTTCTCTACACAAATTTTGAGCTATATAAACAAGAATTGCTAATATTTGAATGCAAATTCATGTGAAAACGCTCCCTAAAGTAGCCAGAGTTGTAACTATTATCATTTTTCTTGTCATGTCCCAGCATTCCACTGGTAACCTCCGTGATTGAAAATGGCAGGAAATGTAGTAAGAATCTATTTCCTTTTTTTTTCAAGAGTTTCTTACAAGTTTTTACTCATTTCTGGAAACTATGATTGCGTTTTTGAAGAACTTTACAACAATAAGGGAGTTTTAATACAAGTATATACTGGAATCGTCACCATGTTAACTGATTCACACAGAAAACGCCAGAGCAATTTAGCCTCAATTGTAAACATAAACAGTATAGTCCTCACTTACAGTTTTTTTACACAAATTTTGAGCTGTATATACCTGAATTCCAAATATTTGGAAGGAAATTCAAGTGAAAACGCTAACTAACGTAGCCAGAGTTGTGAATGTTATCAGTTTTCTTTTCATGTCCCAGATTCCACTGGTAACTTCCGTGATTGAAAACGGCAGGAAATGTAGTAAGGATCTATTTCCTTTTATTTCAAGTGTTTCTTACAAGTTTTTACTCATTTCTGGAAACTATGATTGCGTTTTTGAAGAGCTTTACAACAATAAGGGAGTTTTAATACAAGTATATACTGGAATCGTCACCATGTTAACTGATTCACACAGAAAACGCCAGAGAAATTTAGCCTCAATTGTAAACATAAACAGTATAGTCCTCACTTACAGTTTTTTTACACAAATTTTGAGCTGTATATACCTGAATTCCAAATATTTGGAAGGAAATTCAAGTGAAAACGCTCTCTAAAGTAGCCGGAGTTGTAAATATTATCAGTTTTCTGGTCATGTCCCAGCTTCTACTGGTAACCTCCGTCATTGAAAACAGCAGGAAATGTAGTAAGGATCTATTTCATATTATTTCAAGTGTTTCTTACAAGTTTTCAATCATTTCTGGAAACTATAATTGCGTATTTGAAGAGGTTTACCACAATTAGAGAGTTTGCCTACAAGTAAATACTGGAACCGTCAGCATTTTAACTGATTCAAACAAAAAATGCTAGAGAAATTCTGCCTCAATTGTAAACATAAACAGTATAGTCCTAACTTACAGTTTTTCTACGCAAATTTTGAGTTGTATAAATGAATTCCTAATATTTGAAAGCAACTTCATGTAAAAACGCTCCGTAACGTAGCCTAAGTTGTAAATGTTATCAGGTTTCTGGTCATGTCCCAGCTTCCACTGGTAACCTCCGTGATTGAAAACGGCAGGAAATGTGGTAAGGATCTATTTCCTTTTATTTCAAGTGTTTCTTACAAGATTTAATCATTTCTGGAAACTATAATTGCGTATTTGAAGAGGTTTACCACAATTAGAGAGTTTGCCTACAAGTATATACTGGAATCATCAGCATTTTAAATGATTCACACTGAAAACGCCAGGGAAATTCGGCCTCAATTGTAAACATAAACAGTATAGTCCTCACTTACAGTTTTTCTACACAAATTTTGAGTTGTATAAACATGAATTCCTAATATTTGAAAGCAACTTCAAGTGAAAACGCTCCCTAACGTAGCCAGAGTTGTGAATGTTATCAGTTTTCTTTTCAGGTCCCAGATTCCACTGGTAACCTCAGTGATTGGAAACGGCAGGAAATGTAGTTAGGATCTATTTCCTTTTATTTCAAGTGTTTCTTACAAGTTTTTAATCATTTCTGGAAACTATAATTGCGTATTTGAAGAAGTTTACCACAATTAGAGAGTTTTCCTACATGTAAATACTGGAATCATCAGCATTTTAACTGATTCACACAGAAAACGCTAGAGAAATTCGGACTCAATTGTAATCATAAATAGTATAGTCCACACTTACAGTTTCTCTACACAAATTTTGAGCTATATAAACAAGAATTGCTAATATTTGAATGCAAATTCATGTGAAAACGCTCCCTAAAGTAGCCAGAGTTGTAACTATTATCAGTTTTCTTGTCATGTCCCAGCATTCCACTGGTAACCTCCGTGATTGAAAATGGCAGGAAATGTAGTAAGAATCTATTTCCTTTTTTTTTCAAGAGTTTCTTACAAGTTTTTACTCATTTCTGGAAACTATGATTGCGTTTTTGAAGAACTTTACAACAATAAGGGAGTTTTAATACAAGTATATACTGGAATCGTCACCATGTTAACTGATTCACACAGAAAACGCCAGAGCAATTTAGCCTCAATTGTAAACATAAACAGTATAGTCCTCACTTACAGTTTTTTTACACAAATTTTGAGCTGTATATACCTGAATTCCAAATATTTGGAAGGAAATTCAAGTGAAAACGCTAACTAACGTAGCCAGAGTTGTGAATGTTATCAGTTTTCTTTTCATGTCCCAGATTCCACTGGTAACTTCCGTGATTGAAAACGGCAGGAAATGTAGTAAGGATCTATTTCCTTTTATTTCAAGTGTTTCTTACAAGTTTTTACTCATTTCTGGAAACTATGATTGCGTTTTTGAAGAGCTTTACAACAATAAGGGAGTTTTAATACAAGTATATACTGGAATCGTCACCATGTTAACTGATTCACACAGAAAACGCCAGAGAAATTTAGCCTCAATTGTAAACATAAACAGTATAGTCCTCACTTACAGTTTTTTTACACAAATTTTGAGCTGTATATACCTGAATTCCAAATATTTGGAAGGAAATTCAAGTTAAAACGCTCTCTAAAGTAGCCGGAGTTGTAAATATTATCAGTTTTCTGGTCATGTCCCAGCTTCTACTGGTAACCTCCGTCATTGAAAACAGCAGGAAATGTAGTAAGGATCTATTTCATATTATTTCAAGTGTTTCTTACAAGTTTTCAATCATTTCTGGAAACTATAATTGCGTATTTGAAGAGGTTTACCACAATTAGAGAGTTTGCCTACAAGTAAATACTGGAACCGTCAGCATTTTAACTGATTCAAACAAAAAATGCTAGAGAAATTCTGCCTCAATTGTAAACATAAACAGTATAGTCCTAACTTACAGTTTTTCTACGCAAATTTTGAGTTGTATAAATGAATTCCTAATATTTGAAAGCAACTTCATGTAAAAACGCTCCCTAACGTAGCCTAAGTTGTAAATGTTATCAGGTTTCTGGTCATGTCCCAGCTTCCACTGGTAACCTCCGTGATTGAAAACGGCAGGAAATGTGGTAAGGATCTATTTCCTTTTATTTCAAGTGTTTCTTACAAGATTTAATCATTTCTGGAAACTATAATTGCGTATTTGAAGAGGTTTACCACAATTAGAGAGTTTGCCTACAAGTATATACTGGAATCATCAGCATTTTAAATGATTCACACTGAAAACGCCAGGGAAATTCGGCCTCAATTGTAAACATAAACAGTATAGTCCTCACTTACAGTTTTTCTACACAAATTTTGAGCTGTATAAACATGAATTGCTAATATTTGAATGCAAATTCACGTGAAACCCCGCCCTAAACTAGCCGGAGTTGTAAATATTATCAGTTTCCTGGTCATGTCCCAGCTTTCCACTGGTAACCTCCGTGATTGAAAACGGCAGGAAATGTAGTAAGAACTTATTTCCTTTTTTTTCAAGAGTTTCTTACAAGTTTTAATCATTTCTGGAAACTATAATTGCGTATTTGAAGAGCTTTACAACAATAAGGGAGTTTTCCTACAACTATATACTGGAATCGTCAGCATTTTAAAAGATTCACACTGAAAACGCCAGAGAAATTCGGCCTCAATTGTAAAGATAAACAGTATAGTCCTCACTTACAGTTTTTCTACACAAATTTTGAGTTGTATAAACATGAATTCCTAATATTTGAAAGCAACTTCAAGTGAAAACGCTCCCTAACGTAGCCAGAGTTGTGAATGTTATCAGTTTTCTTTTCAGGTCCCAGATTCCACTGGTAACCTCAGTGATTGGAAACGGCAGGAAATGTAGTTAGGATCTATTTCCTTTTATTTCAAGTGTTTCTTACAAGTTTTTAATCATTTCTGGAAACTATAATTGCGTATTTGAAGAAGTTTACCACAATTAGAGAGTTTTCCTACATGTAAATACTGGAATCATCAGCATTTTAACTGATTCACACAGAAAACGCTAGAGAAATTCGGACTCAATTGTAATCATAAATAGTATAGTCCACACTTACAGTTTCTCTACACAAATTTTGAGCTATATAAACAAGAATTGCTAATATTTGAATGCAAATTCATGTGAAAACGCTCCCTAAAGTAGCCAGAGTTGTAACTATTGTCAGTTTTCTTGTCATGTCCCAGCATTCCACTGGTAACCTCCGTGATTGAAAATGGCAGGAAATGTAGTAAGAATCTATTTCCTTTTTTTTTCAAGAGTTTCTTACAAGTTTTTACTCATTTCTGGAAACTATGATTGCGTTTTTGAAGAACTTTACAACAATAAGGGAGTTTTAATACAAGTATATACTGGAATCGTCACCATGTTAACTGATTCACACAGAAAACGCCAGAGCAATTTAGCCTCAATTGTAAACATAAACAGTATAGTCCTCACTTACAGTTTTTTTACACAAATTTTGAGCTGTATATACCTGAATTCCAAATATTTGGAAGGAAATTCAAGTGAAAACGCTAACTAACGTAGCCAGAGTTGTGAATGTTATCAGTTTTCTTTTCATGTCCCAGATTCCACTGGTAACTTCCGTGATTGAAAACGGCAGGAAATGTAGTAAGGATCTATTTCCTTTTATTTCAAGTGTTTCTTACAAGTTTTTACTCATTTCTGGAAACTATGATTGCGTTTTTGAAGAGCTTTACAACAATAAGGGAGTTTTAATACAAGTATATACTGGAATCGTCACCATGTTAACTGATTCACACAGAAAACGCCAGAGAAATTTAGCCTCAATTGTAAACATAAACAGTATAGTCCTCACTTACAGTTTTTCTACACAAATTTTGAGCTGTATAAACATGAATTGCTAATATTTGAATGCAAATTCACGTGAAACCCCGCCCTAAACTAGCCGGAGTTGTAAATATTATCAGTTTCCTGGTCATGTCCCAGCTTTCCACTGGTAACCTCCGTGATTGAAAACGGCAGGAAATGTAGTAAGAACTTATTTCCTTTTTTTTCAAGAGTTTCTTACAAGTTTTAATCATTTCTGGAAACTATAATTGCGTATTTGAAGAGCTTTACAACAATAAGGGAGTTTTCCTACAACTATATACTGGAATCGTCAGCATTTTAAAAGATTCACACTGAAAACGCCAGAGAAATTCGGCCTCAATTGTAAAGATAAACAGTATAGTCCTCACTTACAGTTTTTCTACACAAATTTTGAGTTGTATAAACATGAATTCCTAATATTTGAAAGCAACTTCAAGTGAAAACGCTCCCTAACGTAGCCAGAGTTGTGAATGTTATCAGTTTTCTTTTCAGGTCCCAGATTCCACTGGTAACCTCAGTGATTGGAAACGGCAGGAAATGTAGTTAGGATCTATTTCCTTTTATTTCAAGTGTTTCTTACAAGTTTTTAATCATTTCTGGAAACTATAATTGCGTATTTGAAGAAGTTTACCACAATTAGAGAGTTTTCCTACATGTAAATACTGGAATCATCAGCATTTTAACTGATTCACACAGAAAACGCTAGAGAAATTCGGACTCAATTGTAATCATAAATAGTATAGTCCACACTTACAGTTTCTCTACACAAATTTTGAGCTATATAAACAAGAATTGCTAATATTTGAATGCAAATTCATGTGAAAACGCTCCCTAAAGTAGCCAGAGTTGTAACTATTATCAGTTTTCTTGTCATGTCCCAGCATTCCACTGGTAACCTCCGTGATTGAAAATGGCAGGAAATGTAGTAAGAATCTATTTCCTTTTTTTTTCAAGAGTTTCTTACAAGTTTTTACTCATTTCTGGAAACTATGATTGCGTTTTTGAAGAACTTTACAACAATAAGGGAGTTTTAATACAAGTATATACTGGAATCGTCACCATGTTAACTGATTCACACAGAAAACGCCAGAGCAATTTAGCCTCAATTGTAAACATAAACAGTATAGTCCTCACTTACAGTTTTTTTACACAAATTTTGAGCTGTATATACCTGAATTCCAAATATTTGGAAGGAAATTCAAGTGAAAACGCTAACTAACGTAGCCAGAGTTGTGAATGTTATCAGTTTTCTTTTCATGTCCCAGATTCCACTGGTAACTTCCGTGATTGAAAACGGCAGGAAATGTAGTAAGGATCTATTTCCTTTTATTTCAAGTGTTTCTTACAAGTTTTTACTCATTTCTGGAAACTATGATTGCGTTTTTGAAGAGCTTTACAACAATAAGGGAGTTTTAATACAAGTATATACTGGAATCGTCACCATGTTAACTGATTCACACAGAAAACGCCAGAGAAATTTAGCCTCAATTGTAAACATAAACAGTATAGTCCTCACTTACAGTTTTTCTACACAAATTTTGAGCTGTATAAACATGAATTGCTAATATTTGAATGCAAATTCACGTGAAACCCCGCCCTAAACTAGCCGGAGTTGTAAATATTATCAGTTTCCTGGTCATGTCCCAGCTTTCCACTGGTAACCTCCGTGATTGAAAACGGCAGGAAATGTAGTAAGAACTTATTTCCTTTTTTTTCAAGAGTTTCTTACAAGTTTTAATCATTTCTGGAAACTATAATTGCGTATTTGAAGAGCTTTACAACAATAAGGGAGTTTTCCTACAACTATATACTGGAATCGTCAGCATTTTAAAAGATTCACACTGAAAACGCCAGAGAAATTCGGCCTCAATTGTAAAGATAAACAGTATAGTCCTCACTTACAGTTTTTCTACACAAATTTTGAGTTGTATAAACATGAATTCCTAATATTTGAAAGCAACTTCAAGTGAAAACGCTCCCTAACGTAGCCAGAGTTGTGAATGTTATCAGTTTTCTTTTCAGGTCCCAGATTCCACTGGTAACCTCAGTGATTGGAAACGGCAGGAAATGTAGTTAGGATCTATTTCCTTTTATTTCAAGTGTTTCTTACAAGTTTTTAATCATTTCTGGAAACTATAATTGCGTATTTGAAGAAGTTTACCACAATTAGAGAGTTTTCCTACATGTAAATACTGGAATCATCAGCATTTTAACTGATTCACACAGAAAACGCTAGAGAAATTCGGACTCAATTGTAATCATAAATAGTATAGTCCACACTTACAGTTTCTCTACACAAATTTTGAGCTATATAAACAAGAATTGCTAATATTTGAATGCAAATTCATGTGAAAACGCTCCCTAAAGTAGCCAGAGTTGTAACTATTATCAGTTTTCTTGTCATGTCCCAGCATTCCACTGGTAACCTCCGTGATTGAAAATGGCAGGAAATGTAGTAAGAATCTATTTCCTTTTTTTTTCAAGAGTTTCTTACAAGTTTTTACTCATTTCTGGAAACTATGATTGCGTTTTTGAAGAACTTTACAACAATAAGGGAGTTTTAATACAAGTATATACTGGAATCGTCACCATGTTAACTGATTCACACAGAAAACGCCAGAGCAATTTAGCCTCAATTGTAAACATAAACAGTATAGTCCTCACTTACAGTTTTTTTACACAAATTTTGAGCTGTATATACCTGAATTCCAAATATTTGGAAGGAAATTCAAGTGAAAACGCTAACTAACGTAGCCAGAGTTGTGAATGTTATCAGTTTTCTTTTCATGTCCCAGATTCCACTGGTAACTTCCGTGATTGAAAACGGCAGGAAATGTAGTAAGGATCTATTTCCTTTTATTTCAAGTGTTTCTTACAAGTTTTTACTCATTTCTGGAAACTATGATTGCGTTTTTGAAGAGCTTTACAACAATAAGGGAGTTTTAATACAAGTATATACTGGAATCGTCACCATGTTAACTGATTCACACAGAAAACGCCAGAGAAATTTAGCCTCAATTGTAAACATAAACAGTATAGTCCTCACTTACAGTTTTTCTACACAAATTTTGAGCTGTATAAACATGAATTGCTAATATTTGAATGCAAATTCACGTGAAACCCCGCCCTAAACTAGCCGGAGTTGTAAATATTATCAGTTTCCTGGTCATGTCCCAGCTTTCCACTGGTAACCTCCGTGATTGAAAACGGCAGGAAATGTAGTAAGAACTTATTTCCTTTTTTTTCAAGAGTTTCTTACAAGTTTTAATCATTTCTGGAAACTATAATTGCGTATTTGAAGAGCTTTACAACAATAAGGGAGTTTTCCTACAACTATATACTGGAATCGTCAGCATTTTAAAAGATTCACACTGAAAACGCCAGAGAAATTCGGCCTCAATTGTAAAGATAAACAGTATAGTCCTCACTTACAGTTTTTCTACACAAATTTTGAGTTGTATAAACATGAATTCCTAATATTTGAAAGCAACTTCAAGTGAAAACGCTCCCTAACGTAGCCAGAGTTGTGAATGTTATCAGTTTTCTTTTCAGGTCCCAGATTCCACTGGTAACCTCAGTGATTGGAAACGGCAGGAAATGTAGTTAGGATCTATTTCCTTTTATTTCAAGTGTTTCTTACAAGTTTTTAATCATTTCTGGAAACTATAATTGCGTATTTGAAGAAGTTTACCACAATTAGAGAGTTTTCCTACATGTAAATACTGGAATCATCAGCATTTTAACTGATTCACACAGAAAACGCTAGAGAAATTCGGACTCAATTGTAATCATAAATAGTATAGTCCACACTTACAGTTTCTCTACACAAATTTTGAGCTATATAAACAAGAATTGCTAATATTTGAATGCAAATTCATGTGAAAACGCTCCCTAAAGTAGCCAGAGTTGTAACTATTATCAGTTTTCTTGTCATGTCCCAGCATTCCACTGGTAACCTCCGTGATTGAAAATGGCAGGAAATGTAGTAAGAATCTATTTCCTTTTTTTTTCAAGAGTTTCTTACAAGTTTTTACTCATTTCTGGAAACTATGATTGCGTTTTTGAAGAACTTTACAACAATAAGGGAGTTTTAATACAAGTATATACTGGAATCGTCACCATGTTAACTGATTCACACAGAAAACGCCAGAGCAATTTAGCCTCAATTGTAAACATAAACAGTATAGTCCTCACTTACAGTTTTTTTACACAAATTTTGAGCTGTATATACCTGAATTCCAAATATTTGGAAGGAAATTCAAGTGAAAACGCTAACTAACGTAGCCAGAGTTGTGAATGTTATCAGTTTTCTTTTCATGTCCCAGATTCCACTGGTAACTTCCGTGATTGAAAACGGCAGGAAATGTAGTAAGGATCTATTTCCTTTTATTTCAAGTGTTTCTTACAAGTTTTTACTCATTTCTGGAAACTATGATTGCGTTTTTGAAGAGCTTTACAACAATAAGGGAGTTTTAATACAAGTATATACTGGAATCGTCACCATGTTAACTGATTCACACAGAAAACGCCAGAGAAATTTAGCCTCAATTGTAAACATAAACAGTATAGTCCTCACTTACAGTTTTTCTACACAAATTTTGAGCTGTATAAACATGAATTGCTAATATTTGAATGCAAATTCACGTGAAACCCCGCCCTAAACTAGCCGGAGTTGTAAATATTATCAGTTTCCTGGTCATGTCCCAGCTTTCCACTGGTAACCTCCGTGATTGAAAACGGCAGGAAATGTAGTAAGAACTTATTTCCTTTTTTTTCAAGAGTTTCTTACAAGTTTTAATCATTTCTGGAAACTATAATTGCGTATTTGAAGAGCTTTACAACAATAAGGGAGTTTTCCTACAACTATATACTGGAATCGTCAGCATTTTAAAAGATTCACACTGAAAACGCCAGAGAAATTCGGCCTCAATTGTAAAGATAAACAGTATAGTCCTCACTTACAGTTTTTCTACACAAATTTTGAGTTGTATAAACATGAATTCCTAATATTTGAAAGCAACTTCAAGTGAAAACGCTCCCTAACGTAGCCAGAGTTGTGAATGTTATCAGTTTTCTTTTCAGGTCCCAGATTCCACTGGTAACCTCAGTGATTGGAAACGGCAGGAAATGTAGTTAGGATCTATTTCCTTTTATTTCAAGTGTTTCTTACAAGTTTTTAATCATTTCTGGAAACTATAATTGCGTATTTGAAGAAGTTTACCACAATTAGAGAGTTTTCCTACATGTAAATACTGGAATCATCAGCATTTTAACTGATTCACACAGAAAACGCTAGAGAAATTCGGACTCAATTGTAATCATAAATAGTATAGTCCACACTTACAGTTTCTCTACACAAATTTTGAGCTATATAAACAAGAATTGCTAATATTTGAATGCAAATTCATGTGAAAACGCTCCCTAAAGTAGCCAGAGTTGTAACTATTATCAGTTTTCTTGTCATGTCCCAGCATTCCACTGGTAACCTCCGTGATTGAAAATGGCAGGAAATGTAGTAAGAATCTATTTCCTTTTTTTTTCAAGAGTTTCTTACAAGTTTTTACTCATTTCTGGAAACTATGATTGCGTTTTTGAAGAACTTTACAACAATAAGGGAGTTTTAATACAAGTATATACTGGAATCGTCACCATGTTAACTGATTCACACAGAAAACGCCAGAGCAATTTAGCCTCAATTGTAAACATAAACAGTATAGTCCTCACTTACAGTTTTTTTACACAAATTTTGAGCTGTATATACCTGAATTCCAAATATTTGGAAGGAAATTCAAGTGAAAACGCTAACTAACGTAGCCAGAGTTGTGAATGTTATCAGTTTTCTTTTCATGTCCCAGATTCCACTGGTAACTTCCGTGATTGAAAACGGCAGGAAATGTAGTAAGGATCTATTTCCTTTTATTTCAAGTGTTTCTTACAAGTTTTTACTCATTTCTGGAAACTATGATTGCGTTTTTGAAGAGCTTTACAACAATAAGGGAGTTTTAATACAAGTATATACTGGAATCGTCACCATGTTAACTGATTCACACAGAAAACGCCAGAGAAATTTAGCCTCAATTGTAAACATAAACAGTATAGTCCTCACTTACAGTTTTTTTACACAAATTTTGAGCTGTATATACCTGAATTCCAAATATTTGGAAGGAAATTCAAGTGAAAACGCTCTCTAAAGTAGCCGGAGTTGTAAATATTATCAGTTTTCTGGTCATGTCCCAGCTTCTACTGGTAACCTCCGTCATTGAAAACAGCAGGAAATGTAGTAAGGATCTATTTCATATTATTTCAAGTGTTTCTTACAAGTTTTCAATCATTTCTGGAAACTATAATTGCGTATTTGAAGAGGTTTACCACAATTAGAGAGTTTGCCTACAAGTAAATACTGGAACCGTCAGCATTTTAACTGATTCAAACAAAAAATGCTAGAGAAATTCTGCCTCAATTGTAAACATAAACAGTATAGTCCTAACTTACAGTTTTTCTACGCAAATTTTGAGTTGTATAAATGAATTCCTAATATTTGAAAGCAACTTCATGTAAAAACGCTCCGTAACGTAGCCTAAGTTGTAAATGTTATCAGGTTTCTGGTCATGTCCCAGCTTCCACTGGTAACCTCCGTGATTGAAAACGGCAGGAAATGTGGTAAGGATCTATTTCCTTTTATTTCAAGTGTTTCTTACAAGATTTAATCATTTCTGGAAACTATAATTGCGTATTTGAAGAGGTTTACCACAATTAGAGAGTTTGCCTACAAGTATATACTGGAATCATCAGCATTTTAAATGATTCACACTGAAAACGCCAGGGAAATTCGGCCTCAATTGTAAACATAAACAGTATAGTCCTCACTTACAGTTTTTCTACACAAATTTTGAGTTGTATAAACATGAATTCCTAATATTTGAAAGCAACTTCATATAAAAACGCACCCTAACGTAGCTGGATTTGTAAATGTTATAAGTTTTCTGATCATTTCCCAGCTTCCACTGGAAACCTCCGTGATTGAAAACGGCAAGAAATGTGGTAAGGATCTATTTCCTTTTATTTCAAGTGTTTCTTACAAGTTTTTAATCATTTCTGGAAACTATAATTGTGTATTTGAAGAGGTTTACCACAATTAGAGAGTTTTCCTACAAGTAAATACTAGAATCGTCAGCATTTTAACTGATTCACACAGAAAACCCCAGAGAAATTTGGCCTCAATTGTAAACATAAACAGTGTAGTCCTCACTTACAGTTTTTCTACACAAATTTTGAGCTGTATATACATGAATTCCTAATATTTGAAAGCAAATTCAAGTGAAAACGCTCCCTAATGTAGCCGGAGTTGTGAATGTTATCAGTTTTCTTTTCATGTCCCAGATTCCACTGGTAACTTCCGTGATTGAAAACGGCAGGAAATGTAGTAAGGATCTATTTCCTTTTATTTCAAGTGTTTCTTACAAGTTTTTACTCATTTCTGGAAACTATGATTGCGTTTTTGAAGAGCTTTACAACAATAAGGGAGTTTTAATACAAGTATATACTGGAATCGTCACCATGTTAACTGATTCACACAGAAAACGCCAGAGAAATTTAGCCTCAATTGTAAACATAAACAGTATAGTCCTCACTTACAGTTTTTTTACACAAATTTTGAGCTGTATATACCTGAATTCCAAATATTTGGAAGGAAATTCAAGTGAAAACGCTCTCTAAAGTAGCCGGAGTTGTAAATATTATCAGTTTTCTGGTCATGTCCCAGCTTCTACTGGTAACCTCCGTGATTGAAAACAGCAGGAAATGTAGTAAGGATCTATTTCATATTATTTCAAGTGTTTCTTACAAGTTTTCAATCATTTCTGGAAACTATAATTGCGTATTTGAAGAGGTTTACCACAATTAGAGAGTTTTCCTACAAGTAAATACTGGAACCATCAGCATTTTAACTGATTCACACAGAAAACGCTAGAGAAATTCAGACTCAATTGTAAACATAAATAGTATGGTCCACACATACAGTTTTTCTACACAAATTTTGAGCTATATAAACAAGAATTGCTAATATTTGAATGCAAATTCAGGTGAAAACGCTCCCTAAAGTAGCCGGATCTGTAACTATTATCAGTTTTCTTGTTATGTCCCAGCATTCCACTGGTAACATCCGTGATTGAAAACGGCAGGAAATGTAGTAAGAATCTATTTCCTTTTTTTTCAAGTGTTTCTTACAAGTTTTTAATCATTTCTGGAAACTATAATTGCGTTTTTGAAGAGCTTTACAACAATAAGGGAGTTTTTATACAAGTATATACTGGAATCGTCACCATGTTAACTGATTAACACAGAAAACGCCAAAGAAATTTGGCGTCAATTGTATACATAAACAGTATAGTCCTCACTTACAGTTTTTTTACACAAATTTTGAGCTGTATATACATGAATTCCTAATATTTGGAAGGAAATTCAAGTGAAAACGCTCTCTAAAGTATCCGGAGTTGTAAATATTATCAGTTTTCTGGTCATGTCCCAGCGTCTACTGGTAACCTCCGTGATTGAAAACAGCAGGAAATGTAGTAAGGATCTATTTCATATTATTTCAAGTGTTTCTTACAAGTTTTCAATCATTTCTGGAAACTATAATTGCGTATTTGAAGAGGTTTACCACAATTAGAGAGTTTGCCTACAAGTAAATACTGGAACCGTCAGCATTTTAACTGATTCAAACAAAAAATGCTAGAGAAATTCTGCCTCAATTGTAAACATAAACAGTATAGTCCTAACTTACAGTTTTTCTACGCAAATTTTGAGTTGTATAAATGAATTCCTAATATTTGAAAGCAACTTCATGTAAAAACGCTCCGTAACGTAGCCTAAGTTGTAAATGTTATCAGGTTTCTGGTCATGTCCCAGTTTCCACTGGTAACCTCCGTGATTGAAAACGGCAGGAAATGTGGTAAGGATCTATTTCCCTTTATTCCAAGTGTTTCTTACAAGATTTAATCATTTCTGGAAACTATAATTGCGTATTTGAAGAGGTTTACCACAATTAGAGAGTTTGCCTACAAGTATATACTGGAATCATCAGCATTTTGAATGATTCACACTGAAAACGCCAGGGAAATTCGGCCTCAATTGTAAACATAAACAGTATAGTCCTCACTTACAGTTTTTCTACACAAATTTTGAGTTGTATAAACATGAATTCCTAATATTTGAAAGCAACTTCATATAAAAACGCACCCTAACGTAGCTGGATTTGTAAATGTTATAAGTTTTCTGATCATTTCCCAGCTTCCACTGGAAACCTCCGTGATTGAAAACGGCAAGAAATGTGGTAAGGATCTATTTCCTTTTATTTCAAGTGTTTCTTACAAGTTTTCAATCATTTCTGGAAACTATAATTGCGTATTTGAAGAGGTTTACCACAATTAGAGAGTTTTCCTACAAGTAAATACTGGAACCATCAGCATTTTAACTGATTCACACAGAAAACGCTAGAGAAATTCGGACTCAATTGTAAACATAAATAGTATAGTCCACACTTACAGTTTTTCTACACAAATTTTGAGCTATATAAACAAGAATTGCTAATATTTGAATGCAAATTCAGGTGAAAACGCTCCCTAAAGTAGCCGGATCTGTAACTATTATCAGTTTTCTTGTTATGTCCCAGCATTCCACTGGTAACATCCGTGATTGAAAACGGCAGGAAATGTAGTAAGGATCTATTTCCTTTTATTTCAAGTGTTTCTTACAAGTTTTTACTCATTTCTGGAAACTATGATTGCGTTTTTGAAGAACTTTACAACAATAAGGGAGTTTTAATACAAGTATATACTGGAATCGTCACCATGTTAACTGATTCACACAGAAAACGCCAGAGAAATTTAGCCTCAATTGTAAACATAAACAGTATAGTCCTCACTTACAGTTTTTTTACACAAATTTTGAGCTGTATATACCTGAATTCCAAATATTTGGAAGGAAATTCAAGTGAAAACGCTCTCTAAAGTATCCGGAGTTGTAAATATTATCAGTATTCCGGTCATGTCCCAGCGTCTACTGGTAACCTCCGTGATTGAAAACAGCAGGAAATGTAGTAAGGATCTATTTCATATTATTTCAAGTGTTTCTTACAAGTTTTCAATCATTTCTGGAAACTATAATTGCGTATTTGAAGAGGTTTACCACAATTAGAGAGTTTGCCTACAAGTAAATACTGGAACCGTCAGCATTTTAACTGATTCAAACAAAAAATGCTAGAGAAATTCTGCCTCAATTGTAAACATAAACAGTATAGTCCTAACTTACAGTTTTTATACGCAAATTTTGAGTTGTATAAATGAATTCCTAATATTTGAAAGCAACTTCATGTAAAAACGCTCCGTAACGTAGCCTAAGTTGTAAATGTTATCAGGTTTCTGGTCATGTCCCAGCTTCCACTGGTAACCTCCGTGATTGAAAACGGCAGGAAATGTGGTAAGGATCTATTTCCTTTTATTTCAAGTGTTTCTTACAAGATTTAATCATTTCTGGAAACTATAATTGCGTATTTGAAGAGGTTTACCACAATTAGAGAGTTTTCCTACAAGTAAATACTGGAACCATCAGCATTTTAACTGATTCACACAGAAAACGCTAGAGAAATTCGGACTCAATTGTAAACATAAATAGTATAGTCCACACTTACAGTTTTTCTACACAAATTTTGAGCTATATAAACAAGAATTGCTAATATTTGAATGCAAATTCAGGTGAAAACGCTCCCTAAAGAAGCCGGATCTGTAACTATTATCAGTTTTCTTGTTATGTCCCAGCATTCCACTGGTAACATCCGTGATTGAAAACGGCAGGAAATGTAGTAAGGATCTATTTCCTTTTATTTCAAGTGTTTCTTACAAGTTTTTACTCATTTCTGGAAACTATGATTGCGTTTTTGAAGAGCTTTACAACAATAAGGGAGTTTTAATACAAGTATATACTGGAATCGTCACCATGTTAACTGATTCACACAGAAAACGCCAGAGAAATTTAGCCTCAATTGTAAACATAAACAGTATAGTCCTCACTTACAGTTTTTTTACACAAATTTTGAGCTGTATATACCTGAATTCCAAATATTTGGAAGGAAATTCAAGTGAAAACGCTCTCTAAAGTAGCCCGAGTTGTAAATATTATCAGTTTTCTGGTCATGTCCCAGCTTCTACTGGTAACCTCCGTCATTGAAAACAGCAGGAAATGTAGTAAGGATCTATTTCATATTATTTCAAGTGTTTCTTACAAGTTTTCAATCATTTCTGGAAACTATAATTGCGTATTTGAAGAGGTTTACCACAATTAGAGAGTTTGCCTACAAGTAAATACTGGAACCGTCAGCATTTTAACTGATTCAAACAAAAAATGCTAGAGAAATTCTGCCTCAATTGTAAACATAAACAGTATAGTCCTAACTTACAGTTTTTCTACGCAAATTTTGAGTTGTATAAATGAATTCCTAATATTTGAAAGCAACTTCATGTAAAAACGCTCCGTAACGTAGCCTAAGTTGTAAATGTTATCAGGTTTCTGGTCATGTCCCAGCTTCCACTGGTAACCTCCGTGATTGAAAACGGCAGGAAATGTGGTAAGGATCTATTTCCTTTTATTTCAAGTGTTTCTTACAAGATTTAATCATTTCTGGAAACTATAATTGCGTATTTGAAGAGGTTTACCACAATTAGAGAGTTTGCCTACAAGTATATACTGGAATCATCAGCATTTTAAATGATTCACACTGAAAACGCCAGGGAAATTCGGCCTCAATTGTAAACATAAACAGTATAGTCCTCACTTACAGTTTTTCTACACAAATTTTGAGTTGTATAAACATGAATTCCTAATATTTGAAAGCAACTTCATATAAAAACGCACCCTAACGTAGCTGGATTTGTAAATGTTATAAGTTTTCTGATCATTTCCCAGCTTCCACTGGAAACCTCCGTGATTGAAAACGGCAAGAAATGTGGTAAGGATCTATTTCCTTTTATTTCAAGTGTTTCTTACAAGTTTTTAATCATTTCTGGAAACTATAATTGTGTATTTGAAGAGGTTTACCACAATTAGAGAGTTTTCCTACAAGTAAATACTAGAATCGTCAGCATTTTAACTGATTCACACAGAAAACCCCAGAGAAATTTGGCCTCAATTGTAAACATAAACAGTGTAGTCCTCACTTACAGTTTTTCTACACAAATTTTGAGCTGTATATACATGAATTCCTAATATTTGAAAGCAAATTCAAGTGAAAACGCTCCCTAATGTAGCCGGAGTTGTGAATGTTATCAGTTTTCTTTTCATGTCCCAGATTCCACTGGTAACTTCCGTGATTGAAAACGGCAGGAAATGTAGTAAGGATCTATTTCCTTTTATTTCAAGTGTTTCTTACAAGTTTTTACTCATTTCTGGAAACTATGATTGCGTTTTTGAAGAGCTTTACAACAATAAGGGAGTTTTAATACAAGTATATACTGGAATCGTCACCATGTTAACTGATTCACACAGAAAACGCAAGAGAAATTTAGCCTCAATTGTAAACATAAACAGTATAGTCCTCACTTACAGTTTTTTTACACAAATTTTGAGCTGTATATACCTGAATTCCAAATATTTGGAAGGAAATTCAAGTGAAAACGCTCTCTAAAGTAGCCGGAGTTGTAAATATTATCAGTTTTCTGGTCATGTCCCAGCTTCTACTGGTAACCTCCGTGATTGAAAACAGCAGGAAATGTAGTAAGGATCTATTTCATATTATTTCAAGTGTTTCTTACAAGTTTTCAATCATTTCTGGAAACTATAATTGCGTATTTGAAGAGGTTTACCACAATTAGAGAGTTTTCCTACAAGTAAATACTGGAACCATCAGCATTTTAACTGATTCACACAGAAAACGCTAGAGAAATTCAGACTCAATTGTAAACATAAATAGTATAGTCCACACATACAGTTTTTCTACACAAATTTTGAGCCATATAAACAAGAATTGCTAATATTTGAATGCAAATTCAGGTGAAAACGCTCCCTAAAGTAGCCGGATCTGTAACTATTATCAGTTTTCTTGTTATGTCCCAGCATTCCACTGGTAACATCCGTGATTGAAAACGGCAGGAAATGTAGTAAGAATCTATTTCCTTTTTTTTCAAGTGTTTCTTACAAGTTTTTAATCATTTCTGGAAACTATAATTGCGTTTTTGAAGAGCTTTACAACAATAAGGGAGTTTTTATACAAGTATATACTGGAATCGTCACCATGTTAACTGATTAACACAGAAAACGCCAAAGAAATTTGGCGTCAATTGTATACATAAACAGTATAGTCCTCACTTACAGTTTTTTTACACAAATTTTGAGCTGTATATACATGAATTCCTAATATTTGGAAGGAAATTCAAGTGAAAACGCTCTCTAAAGTATCCGGAGTTGTAAATATTATCAGTTTTCTGGTCATGTCCCAGCGTCTACTGGTAACCTCCGTGATTGAAAACAGCAGGAAATGTAGTAAGGATCTATTTCATATTATTTCAAGTGTTTCTTACAAGTTTTCAATCATTTCTGGAAACTATAATTGCGTATTTGAAGAGGTTTACCACAATTAGAGAGTTTGCCTACAAGTAAATACTGGAACCGTCAGCATTTTAACTGATTCAAACAAAAAATGCTAGAGAAATTCTGCCTCAATTGTAAACATAAACAGTATAGTCCTAACTTACAGTTTTTCTACGCAAATTTTGAGTTGTATAAATGAATTCCTAATATTTGAAAGCAACTTCATGTAAAAACGCTCCGTAACGTAGCCTAAGTTGTAAATGTTATCAGGTTTCTGGTCATGTCCCAGTTTCCACTGGTAACCTCCGTGATTGAAAACGGCAGGAAATGTGGTAAGGATCTATTTCCTTTTATTTCAAGTGTTTCTTACAAGATTTAATCATTTCTGGAAACTATAATTGCGTATTTGAAGAGGTTTACCACAATTAGAGAGTTTGCCTACAAGTATATACTGGAATCATCAGCATTTTGAATGATTCACACTGAAAACGCCAGGGAAATTCGGCCTCAATTGTAAACATAAACAGTATAGTCCTCACTTACAGTTTTTCTACACAAATTTTGAGTTGTATAAACATGAATTCCTAATATTTGAAAGCAACTTCATATAAAAACGCACCCTAACGTAGCTGGATTTGTAAATGTTATAAGTTTTCTGATCATTTCCCAGCTTCCACTGGAAACCTCCGTGATTGAAAACGGCAAGAAATGTGGTAAGGATCTATTTCCTTTTATTTCAAGTGTTTCTTACAAGTTTTCAATCATTTCTGGAAACTATAATTGCGTATTTGAAGAGGTTTACCACAATTAGAGAGTTTTCCTACAAGTAAATACTGGAACCATCAGCATTTTAACTGATTCACACAGAAAACGCTAGAGAAATTCGGACTCAATTGTAAACATAAATAGTATAGTCCACACTTACAGTTTTTCTACACAAATTTTGAGCTATATAAACAAGAATTGCTAATATTTGAATGCAAATTCAGGTGAAAACGCTCCCTAAAGTAGCCGGATCTGTAACTATTATCAGTTTTCTTGTTATGTCCCAGCATTCCACTGGTAACATCCGTGATTGAAAACGGCAGGAAATGTAGTAAGGATCTATTTCCTTTTATTTCAAGTGTTTCTTACAAGTTTTTACTCATTTCTGGAAACTATGATTGCGTTTTTGAAGAACTTTACAACAATAAGGGAGTTTTAATACAAGTATATACTGGAATCGTCACCATGTTAACTGATTCACACAGAAAACGCCAGAGAAATTTAGCCTCAATTGTAAACATAAACAGTATAGTCCTCACTTACAGTTTTTTTACACAAATTTTGAGCTGTATATACCTGAATTCCAAATATTTGGAAGGAAATTCAAGTGAAAACGCTCTCTAAAGTATCCGGAGTTGTAAATATTATCAGTATTCCGGTCATGTCCCAGCGTCTACTGGTAACCTCCGTGATTGAAAACAGCAGGAAATGTAGTAAGGATCTATTTCATATTATTTCAAGTGTTTCTTACAAGTTTTCAATCATTTCTGGAAACTATAATTGCGTATTTGAAGAGGTTTACCACAATTAGAGAGTTTGCCTACAAGTAAATACTGGAACCGTCAGCATTTTAACTGATTCAAACAAAAAATGCTAGAGAAATTCTGCCTCAATTGTAAACATAAACAGTATAGTCCTAACTTACAGTTTTTATACGCAAATTTTGAGTTGTATAAATGAATTCCTAATATTTGAAAGCAACTTCATGTAAAAACGCTCCGTAACGTAGCCTAAGTTGTAAATGTTATCAGGTTTCTGGTCATGTCCCAGCTTCCACTGGTAACCTCCGTGATTGAAAACGGCAGGAAATGTGGTAAGGATCTATTTCCTTTTATTTCAAGTGTTTCTTACAAGATTTAATCATTTCTGGAAACTATAATTGCGTATTTGAAGAGGTTTACCACAATTAGAGAGTTTTCCTACAAGTAAATACTGGAACCATCAGCATTTTAACTGATTCACACAGAAAACGCTAGAGAAATTCGGACTCAATTGTAAACATAAATAGTATAGTCCACACTTACAGTTTTTCTACACAAATTTTGAGCTATATAAACAAGAATTGCTAATATTTGAATGCAAATTCAGGTGAAAACGCTCCCTAAAGAAGCCGGATCTGTAACTATTATCAGTTTTCTTGTTATGTCCCAGCATTCCACTGGTAACATCCGTGATTGAAAATGGCAGGAAATGTAGTAAGGATCTATTTCCTTTTATTTCAAGTGTTTCTTACAAGTTTTTACTCATTTCTGGAAACTATGATTGCGTTTTTGAAGAACTTTACAACAATAAGAGAGTTTTAATACAAGTATATACTGGAATCGTCACCATGTTAACTGATTCACACAGAAAACGCCAGAGAAATTTAGCCTCAATTGTAAACATAAACAGTATAGTCCTCACTTACAGTTTTTTTACACAAATTTTGAGCTGTATATACCTGAATTCCAAATATTTGGAAGGAAATTCAAGTGAAAACGCTCTCTAAAGTAGCTGGAGTTGTAAATATTATCAGTTTTCTGGTCATGTCCCAGCTTCTACTGGTAACCTCCGTGATTGAAAACAGCAGGAAATGTAGTAAGGATCTATTTCATATTATTTCAAGTGTTTCTTACAAGTTTTCAATCATTTCTGGAAACTATAATTGCGTATTTGAAGAGGTTTACCACAATTAGAGAGTTTGCCTACAAGTAAATACTGGAACCGTCAGCATTTTAACTGATTCAAACAAAAAACGCTAGAGAAATTCGGCCTCAATTGTAAACATAAACAGTATAGTCCTCACTTACAGTTTTTCTACACAAATTTTGAGTTGTATATACATGAATTCCTAATATTTGAAAGCAACTTCAAGTGAAAACGCTAACTAACGTAGCCAGAGTTGTGAATGTTATCAGTTTTCTTTTCATGTCCCAGATTCCACTGGTAACTTCCGTGATTGAAAACGGCAGGAAATGTAGTAAGGATCTATTTCCTTTTATTTCAAGTGTTTCTTACAAGTTTTTACTCATTTCTGGAAACTATGATTGCGTTTTTGAAGAGCTTTACAACAATAAGGGAGTTTTAATACAAGTATATACTGGAATCGTCAACATGTTAACTGATTCACACAGAAAACGCAAGAGAAATTTAGCCTCAATTGTAAACATAAACAGTATAGTCCTCACTTACAGTTTTTTTACACAAATTTTGAGCTGTATATACCTGAATTCCAAATATTTGGAAGGAAATTCAAGTGAAAACGCTCTCTAAAGTAGCCGGAGTTGTAAATATTATCAGTTTTCTGTTCATGTCCCAGCTTCTACTGGTAACCTCCGTGATTGAAAACAGCAGGAAATGTAGTAAGGATCTATTTCATATTATTTCAAGTGTTTCTTACAAGTTTTCAATCATTTCTGGAAACTATAATTGCGTATTTGAAGAGGTTTACCACAATTAGAGAGTTTGCCTACAAGTAAATACTGGAACCGTCAGCATTTTAACTGATTCAAACAAAAAATGCTAGAGAAATTCTGCCTCAATTGTAAACATAAACAGTATAGTCCTAACTTACAGTTTTTATACGCAAATTTTGAGTTGTATAAATGAATTCCTAATATTTGAAAGCAACTTCATGTAAAAACGCTCCGTAACGTAGCCTAAGTTGTAAATGTTATCAGGTTTCTGGTCATGTCCCAGCTTCCACTGGTAACCTCCGTGATTGAAAACGGCAGGAAATGTGGTAAGGATCTATTTCCTTTTATTTCAAGTGTTTCTTACAAGATTTAATCATTTCTGGAAACTATAATTGCGTATTTGAAGAGGTTTACCACAATTAGAGAGTTTGCCTACAAGTATATACTGGAATCATCAGCATTTTAAATGATTCACACTGAAAATGCCAGGGAAATTCGGCCTCAATTGTAAACATAAACAGTATAGTCCTCACTTACAGTTTTTCTACACAAATTTTGAGTTGTATAAACATGAATTCCTAATATTTGAAAGCAACTTCATATAAAAACGCACCCTAACGTAGCTGGATTTGTAAATGTTATAAGTTTTCTGATCATTTCCCAGCTTCCACTGGAAACCTCCGTGATTGAAAACGGCAAGAAATGTGGTAAGGATCTATTTCCTTTTATTTCAAGTGTTTCTTACAAGTTTTTAATCATTTCTGGAAACTATAATTGTGTATTTGAAGAGGTTTACCACAATTAGAGAGTTTTCCTACAAGTAAATACTAGAATCGTCAGCATTTTAACTGATTCACACAGAAAACCCCAGAGAAATTTGGCCTCAATTGTAAACATAAACAGTGTAGTCCTCACTTACAGTTTTTCTACACAAATTTTGAGCTGTATATACATGAATTCCTAATATTTGAAAGCAAATTCAAGTGAAAACGCTCCCTAATGTAGCCGGAGTTGTGAATGTTATCAGTTTTCTTTTCATGTCCCAGATTCCACTGGTAACTTCCGTGATTGAAAACGGCAGGAAATGTAGTAAGGATCTATTTCCTTTTATTTCAAGTGTTTCTTAGAAGTTTTTACTCATTTCTGGAAACTATGATTGCGTTTTTGAAGAGCTTTACAACAATAAGGGAGTTTTAATACAAGTATATACTGGAATCGTCACCATGTTAACTGATTCACACAGAAAACGCCAGAGAAATTTAGCCTCAATTGTAAACATAAACAGTATAGTCCTCACTTACAGTTTTTTTACACAAATTTTGAGCTGTATATACCTGAATTCCAAATATTTGGAAGGAAATTCAAGTGAAAACGCTCTCTAAAGTAGCCGGAGTTGTAAATATTATCAGTTTTCTGGTCATGTCCCAGCTTCTACTGGTAACCTCCGTGATTGAAAACAGCAGGAAATGTAGTAAGGATCTATTTCATATTATTTCAAGTGTTTCTTACAAGTTTTCAATCATTTCTGGAAACTATAATTGCGTATTTGAAGAGGTTTACCACAATTAGAGAGTTTTCCTACAAGTAAATACTGGAACCATCAGCATTTTAACTGATTCACACAGAAAACGCTAGAGAAATTCGGACTCAATTGTAAACATAAATAGTATAGTCCACACATACAGTTTTTCTATACAAATTTTGAGCTATATAAACAAGAATTGCTAATATTTGAATGCAAATTCAGGTGAAAACGCTCCCTAAAGTAGCCGGATCTGTAACTATTATCAGTTTTCTTGTTATGTCCCAGCATTCCACTGGTAACATCCGTGATTGAAAACGGCAGGAAATGTAGTAAGAATCTATTTCCTTTTTTTTCAAGTGTTTCTTACAAGTTTTTAATCATTTTTGGAAACTATAATTGCGTTTTTGAAGAGCTTTACAACAATAAGGGAGTTTTTATACAAGTATATACTGGAATCGTCACCATGTTAACTGATTAACACAGAAAACGCCAAAGAAATTTGGCGTCAATTGTATACATAAACAGTATAGTCCTCACTTACAGTTTTTTTACACAAATTTTGAGCTGTATATACATGAATTCCTAATATTTGGAAGGAAATTCAAGTGAAAACGCTCTCTAAAGTATCCGGAGTTGTAAATATTATCAGTTTTCCGGTCATGTCCCAGCGTCTACTGGTAACCTCCGTGATTGAAAACAGCAGGAAATGTAGTAAGGATCTATTTCATATTATTTCAAGTGTTTCTTACAAGTTTTCAATCATTTCTGGAAACTATAATTGCGTATTTGAAGAGGTTTACCACAATTAGAGAGTTTGCCTACAAGTAAATACTGGAACCGTCAGCATTTTAACTGATTCAAACAAAAAATGCTAGAGAAATTCTGCCTCAATTGTAAACATAAACAGTATAGTCCTAACTTACAGTTTTTCTACGCAAATTTTGAGTTGTATAAATGAATTCCTAATATTTGAAAGCAAATTCATGTAAAAACGCTCCGTAACGTAGCCTAAGTTGTAAATGTTATCAGGTTTCTGGTCATGTCCCAGTTTCCACTGGTAACCTCCGTGATTGAAAACGGCAGGAAATGTGGTAAGGATCTATTTCCTTTTATTTCAAGTGTTTCTTACAACATTTAATCATTTCTGGAAACTATAATTGCGTATTTGAAGAGGTTTACCACAATTAGAGAGTTTGCCTACAAGTATATACTGGAATCATCAGCATTTTGAATGATTCACACTGAAAACGCCAGGGAAATTCGGCCTCAATTGTAAACATAAACAGTATAGTCCTCACTTACAGTTTTTCTACACAAATTTTGAGTTGTATAAACATGAATTCCTAATATTTGAAAGCAACTTCATATAAAAACGCACCCTAACGTAGCTGGATTTGTAAATGTTATAAGTTTTCTGATCATTTCCCAGCTTCCACTGGAAACCTCCGTGATTGAAAACGGCAAGAAATGTGGTAAGGATCTATTTCCTTTTATTTCAAGTGTTTCTTACAAGTTTTCAATCATTTCTGGAAACTATAATTGCGTATTTGAAGAGGTTTACCACAATTAGAGAGTTTTCCTACAAGTAAATACTGGAACCATCAGCATTTTAACTGATTCACACAGAAAACGCTAGAGAAATTCGGACTCAATTGTAAACATAAATAGTATAGTCCACACTTACAGTTTTTCTACACAAATTTTGAGCTATATAAACAAGAATTGCTAATATTTGAATGCAAATTCAGGTGAAAACGCTCCCTAAAGTAGCCGGATCTGTAACTATTATCAGTTTTCTTGTTATGTCCCAGCATTCCACTGGTAACATCCGTGATTGAAAACGGCAGGAAATGTAGTAAGGATCTATTTCCTTTTATTTCAAGTGTTTCTTACAAGTTTTTACTCATTTCTGGAAACTATGATTGCGTTTTTGAAGAACTTTACAACAATAAGGGAGTTTTAATACAAGTATATACTGGAATCGTCACCATGTTAACTGATTCACACAGAAAACGCCAGAGAAATTTAGCCTCAATTGTAAACATAAACAGTATAGTCCTCACTTACAGTTTTTTTACACAAATTTTGAGCTGTATATACCTGAATTCCAAATATTTGGAAGGAAATTCAAGTGAAAACGCTCTCTAAAGTAGCTGGAGTTGTAAATATTATCAGTTTTCTGGTCATGTCCCAGCTTCTACTGGTAACCTCCGTGATTGAAAACAGCAGGAAATGTAGTAAGGATCTATTTCATATTATTTCAAGTGTTTCTTACAAGTTTTCAATCATTTCTGGAAACTATAATTGCGTATTTGAAGAGGTTTACCACAATTAGAGAGTTTGCCTACAAGTAAATACTGGAACCGTCAGCATTTTAACTGATTCAAACAAAAAACGCTAGAGAAATTTGGCCTCAATTGTAAACATAAACAGTATAGTCCTCACTTACAGTTTTTCTACACAAATTTTGAGTTGTATATACATGAATTCCTAATATTTGAAAGCAACTTCAAGTGAAAACGCTAACTAACGTAGCCAGAGTTGTGAATGTTATCAGTTTTCTTTTCATGTCCCAGATTCCACTGGTAACTTCCGTGATTGAAAACGGCAGGAAATGTAGTAAGGATCTATTTCCTTTTATCTCAAGTGTTTCTTACAAGTTTTTACTCATTTCTGGAAACTATGATTGCGTTTTTGAAGAGCTTTACAACAATAAGGGAGTTTTAATACAAGTATATACTGGAATCGTCACCATGTTAACTGATTCACACAGAAAACGCCAGAGTAATTTAGCCTCAATTGTAAACATAAACAGTATAGTCCTCACTTACAGTTTTTTTACACAAATTTTGAGCTGTATATACCTGAATTCCAAATATTTGGAAGGAAATTCAAGTGAAAACGCTCTCTAAAGTAGCCGGAGTTGTAAATATTATCAGTTTTCTGGTCATGTCCCAGCTTCTACTGGTAACCTCCGTGATTGAAAACAGCAGGAAATGTAGTAAGGATCTATTTCATATTATTTCAAGTGTTTCTTACAAGTTTTCAATCATTTCTGGAAACTATAATTGCGTATTTGAAGAGGTTTACCACAATTAGAGAGTTTTCCTACAAGTAAATACTGGAACCATCAGCATTTTAACTGATTCACACAGAAAACGCTAGAGAAATTCGGACTCAATTGTAAACATAAATAGTATAGTCCACACATACAGTTTTTCTACACAAATTTTGAGCTATATAAACAAGAATTGCTAATATTTGAATGCAAATTCAGGTGAAAACGCTCCCTAAAGTAGCCGGATCTGTAACTATTATCAGTTTTCTTGTTATGTCCCAGCATTCCACTGGTAACATCCGTGATTGAAAACGGCAGGAAATGTAGTAAGAATCTATTTCCTTTTTTTTCAAGTGTTTCTTACAAGTTTTTAATCATTTCTGGAAACTATAATTGCGTTTTTGAAGAGCTTTACAACAATAAGGGAGTTTTTATACAAGTATATACTGGAATCGTCACCATGTTAACTGATTAACACAGAAAACGCCAAAGAAATTTGGGGTCAATTGTATACATAAACAGTATAGTCCTCACTTACAGTTTTTTTACACAAATTTTGAGCTGTATATACATGAATTCCTAATATTTGGAAGGAAATTCAAGTGAAAACGCTCTCTAAAGTATCCGGAGTTGTAAATATTACCAGTTTTCTGGTCATGTCCCAGCGTCTACTGGTAACCTCCGTGATTGAAAACAGCAGGAAATGTAGTAAGGATCTATTTCATATTATTTCAAGTGTTTCTTACAAGTTTTCAATCATTTCTGGAAACTATAATTGCGTATTTGAAGAGGTTTACCACAATTAGAGAGTTTGCCTACAAGTAAATACTGGAACCGTCAGCATTTTAACTGATTCAAACAAAAAATGCTAGAGAAATTCTGCCTCAATTGTAAACATAAACAGTATAGTCCTAACTTACAGTTTTTCTACGCAAATTTTGAGTTGTATAAATGAATTCCTAATATTTGAAAGCAAATTCATGTAAAAACGCTCCGTAACGTAGCCTAAGTTGTAAATGTTATCAGGTTTCTGGTCATGTCTCAGTTTCCACTGGTAACCTCCGTGATTGAAAACGGCAGGAAATGTGGTAAGGATCTATTTCCTTTTATTTCAAGTGTTTCTTACAAGATTTAATCATTTCTGGAAACTATAATTGCGTATTTGAAGAGGTTTACCACAATTAGAGAGTTTGCCTACAAGTATATACTGGAATCATCAGCATTTTGAATGATTCACACTGAAAACGCCAGGGAAATTCGGCCTCAATTGTAAACATAAACAGTATAGTCCTCACTTACAGTTTTTCTACACAAATTTTGAGTTGTATAAACATGAATTCCTAATATTTGAAAGCAACTTCATATAAAAACGCACCCTAACGTAGCTGGATTTGTAAATGTTATAAGTTTTCTGATCATTTCCCAGCTTCCACTGGAAACCTCCGTGATTGAAAACGGCAAGAAATGTGGTAAGGATCTATTTCCTTTTATTTCAAGTGTTTCTTACAAGTTTTCAATCATTTCTGGAAACTATAATTGCGTATTTGAAGAGGTTTACCACAATTAGAGAGTTTTCCTACAAGTAAATACTGGAACCATCAGCATTTTAACTGATTCACACAGAAAACGCTAGAGAAATTCGGACTCAATTGTAAACATAAATAGTATAGTCCACACTTACAGTTTTTCTACACAAATTTTGAGCTATATAAACAAGAATTGCTAATATTTGAATGCAAATTCAGGTGAAAACGCTCCCTAAAGTAGCCGGATCTGTAACTATTATCAGTTTTCTTGTTATGTCCCAGCATTCCACTGGTAACATCCGTGATTGAAAACGGCAGGAAATGTAGTAAGGATCTATTTCCTTTTATTTCAAGTGTTTCTTACAAGTTTTTACTCATTTCTGGAAACTATGATTGCGTTTTTGAAGAACTTTACAACAATAAGGGAGTTTTAATACAAGTATATACTGGAATCGTCACCATGTTAACTGATTCACACAGAAAACGCCAGAGAAATTTAGCCTCAATTGTAAACATAAACAGTATAGTCCTCACTTAGTTTTTTTACACAAATTTTGAGCTGTATATACCTGAATTCCAAATATTTGGAAGGAAATTCAAGTGAAATCGCTCTCTAAAGTAGCTGGAGTTGTAAATATTATCAGTTTTCTGGTCATGTCCCAGCTTCTACTGGTAACCTCCGTGATTGAAAACAGCAGGAAATGTAGTAAGGATCTATTTCATATTATTTCAAGTGTTTCTTACAAGTTTTCAATCATTTCTGGAAACTATAATTGCGTATTTGAAGAGGTTTACCACAATTAGAGAGTTTGCCTACAAGTAAATACTGGAACCGTCAGCATTTTAACTGATTCAAACAAAAAACGCTAGAGAAATTAGGCCTCAATTGTAAACATAAACAGTATAGTCCTCACTTACAGTTTTTCTACACAAATTTTGAGTTGTATATACATGAATTCCTAATATTTGAAAGCAACTTCAAGTGAAAACGCTAACTAACGTAGCCAGAGTTGTGAATGTTATCAGTTTTCTTTTCATGTCCCAGATTCCACTGGTAACTTCCGTGATTGAAAACGGCAGGAAATGTAGTAAGGATCTATTTCCTTTTATTTCAAGTGTTTCTTACAAGTTTTTACTCATTTCTGGAAACTATGATTGCGTTTTTGAAGAGCTTTACAACAATAAGGGAGTTTTAATACAAGTATATACTGGAATCGTCACCATGTTAACTGATTCACACAGAAAACGCCAGAGAAATTTAGCCTCAATTGTAAACATAAACAGTATAGTCCTCACTTACAGTTTTTTTACACAAATTTTGAGCTGTATATACCTGAATTCCAAATATTTGGAAGGAAATTCAAGTGAAAACGCTCTCTAAAGTAGCCGGAGTTGTAAATATTATCAGTTTTCTGGTCATGTCCCAGCTTCTACTGGTAACCTCCGTGATTGAAAACAGCAGGAAATGTAGTAAGGATCTATTTCATATTATTTCAAGTGTTTCTTACAAGTTTTCAATCATTTCTGGAAACTATAATTGCGTATTTGAAGAGGTTTACCACAATTAGAGAGTTTTCCTACAAGTAAATACTGGAACCATCAGCATTTTAACTGATTCACACAGAAAACGCTAGAGAAATTCGGACTCAATTGTAAACATAAATAGTATAGTCCACACATACAGTTTTTCTACACAAATTTTGAGCTATATAAACAAGAATTGCTAATATTTGAACGCAAATTCAGGTGAAAACGCTCCCTAAAGTAGCCGGATCTGTAACTATTATCAGTTTTCTTGTTATGTCCCAGCATTCCACTGGTAACATCCGTGATTGAAAACGGCAGGAAATGTAGTAAGAATCTATTTCCTTTTTTTTCAAGTGTTTCTTACAAGTTTTTAATCATTTCTGGAAACTATAATTGCGTTTTTGAAGAGCTTTACAACAATAAGGGAGTTTTTATACAAGTATATACTGGAATCGTCACCATGTTAACTGATTAACACAGAAAACGCCAAAGAAATTTGGGGTCAATTGTATACATAAACAGTATAGTCCTCACTTACAGTTTTTTTACACAAATTTTGAGCTGTATATACATGAATTCCTAATATTTGGAAGGAAATTCAAGTGAAAACGCTCTCTAAAGTATCCGGAGTTGTAAATATTACCAGTTTTCTGGTCATGTCCCAGCGTCTACTGGTAACCTCCGTGATTGAAAACAGCAGGAAATGTAGTAAGGATCTATTTCATATTATTTCAAGTGTTTCTTACAAGTTTTCAATCATTTCTGGAAACTATAATTGCGTATTTGAAGAGGTTTACCACAATTAGAGAGTTTGCCTACAAGTAAATACTGGAACCGTCAGCATTTTAACTGATTCAAACAAAAAATGCTAGAGAAATTCTGCCTCAATTGTAAACATAAACAGTATAGTCCTAACTTACAGTTTTTCTACGCAAATTTTGAGTTGTATAAATGAATTCCTAATATTTGAAAGCAAATTCATGTAAAAACGCTCCGTAACGTAGCCTAAGTTGTAAATGTTATCAGGTTTCTGGTCATGTCCCAGTTTCCACTGGTAACCTCCGTGATTGAAAACGGCAGGAAATGTGGTAAGGATCTATTTCCTTTTATTTCAAGTGTTTCTTACAACATTTAATCATTTCTGGAAACTATAATTGCGTATTTGAAGAGGTTTACCACAATTAGAGAGTTTGCCTACAAGTATATACTGGAATCATCAGCATTTTGAATGATTCACACTGAAAACGCCAGGGAAATTCGGCCTCAATTGTAAACATAAACAGTATAGTCCTCACTTACAGTTTTTCTACACAAATTTTGAGTTGTATAAACATGAATTCCTAATATTTGAAAGCAACTTCATATAAAAACGCACCCTAACGTAGCTGGATTTGTAAATGTTATAAGTTTTCTGATCATTTCCCAGCTTCCACTGGAAACCTCCGTGATTGAAAACGGCAAGAAATGTGGTAAGGATCTATTTCCTTTTATTTCAAGTGTTTCTTACAAGTTTTCAATCATTTCTGGAAACTATAATTGCGTATTTGAAGAGGTTTACCACAATTAGAGAGTTTTCCTACAAGTAAATACTGGAACCATCAGCATTTTAACTGATTCACACAGAAAACGCTAGAGAAATTCGGACTCAATTGTAAACATAAATAGTATAGTCCACACTTACAGTTTTTCTACACAAATTTTGAGCTATATAAACAAGAATTGCTAATATTTGAGTGCAAATTCAGGTGAAAACGCTCCCTAAAGTAGCCGGATCTGTAACTATTATCAGTTTTCTTGTTATGTCCCAGCATTCCACTGGTAACATCCGTGATTGAAAACGGCAGGAAATGTAGTAAGGATCTATTTCCTTTTATTTCAAGTGTTTCTTACAAGTTTTTACTCATTTCTGGAAACTATGATTGCGTTTTTGAAGAACTTTACAACAATAAGGGAGTTTTAATACAAGTATATACTGGAATCGTCACCATGTTAACTGATTCACACAGAAAACGCCAGAGAAATTTAGCCTCAATTGTAAACATAAACAGTATAGTCCTCACTTACAGTTTTTTTACACAAATTTTGAGCTGTATATACCTGAATTCCAAATATTTGGAAGGAAATTCAAGTGAAAACGCTCTCTAAAGTAGCTGGAGTTGTAAATATTATCAGTTTTCTGGTCATGTCCCAGCTTCTACTGGTAACCCCCGTGATTGAAAACAGCAGGAAATGTAGTAAGGATCTATTTCATATTATTTCAAGTGTTTCTTACAAGTTTTCAATCATTTCTGGAAACTATAATTGCGTATTTGAAGAGGTTTACCACAATTAGAGAGTTTGCCTACAAGTAAATACTGGAACCGTCAGCATTTTAACTGATTCAAACAAAAAACGCTAGAGAAATTTGGCCTCAATTGTAAACATAAACAGTATAGTCCTCACTTACAGTTTTTCTACGCAAATTTTGAGTTGTATATACATGAATTCCTAATATTTGAAAGCAACTTCATGTAAAAACGCTCCGTAACGTAGCCTAAGTTGTAAATGTTATCAGGTTTCTGGTCATGTCCCAGCTTCCACTGGTAACCTCCGTGATTGAAAACGGCAGGAAATGTGGTAAGGATCTATTTCCTTTTATTTCAAGTGTTTCTTACAAGATTTAATCATTTCTGGAAACTATAATTGCGTATTTGAAGAGGTTTACCACAATTAGAGAGTTTGCCTACAAGTATATACTGGAATCATCAGCATTTTAAATGATTCACACTGAAAACGCCAGAGCAATTTAGCCTCAATTGTAAACATAAACAGTATAGTCCTCACTTACAGTTTTTTTACACAAATTTTGAGCTGTATATACCTGAATTCCAAATATTTGGAAGGAAATTCAAGTGAAAACGCTCACTAAAGTAGCTGGAGTTGTAAATATTATCAGATTTCTGGTCATGTCCCAGCTTCTACTGGTAACCTCCGTGATTGAAAACAGCAGGAAATGTAGTAAGGATCTATTTCATATTATTTCAAGTGTTTCTTACAAGTTTTCAATCATTTCTGGAAACTATAATTGCGTATTTGAAGAGGTTTACCACAATTAGAGAGTTTGCCTACAAGTAAATACTGGAACCGTCAGCATTTTAACTGATTCAAACAAAAAACGCTAGAGAAATTCGACCTCAATTGTAAACATAAACAGTATAGTCCACACTTACAGTTTTTCTACACAAATTTTGAGCTGTATATACCTGAATTCCAAATATTTGGAAGGAAATTCAAGTGAAAACGCTCTCTAAAGTAGCCGGAGTTGTAAATATTATCAGTTTTCTGGTCATGTCCCAGCTTCTACTGGTAACCTCCGTGATTGAAAACAGCAGGAAATGTAGTAAGGATCTATTTCATATTATTTCAAGTGTTTCTTACAAGTTTTCAATCATTTCTGGAAACTATAATTGCGTATTTGAAGAGGTTTACCACAATTAGAGAGTTTGCCTACAAGTAAATACTGGAACCGTCAGCATTTTAACTGATTCAAACAAAAAATGCTAGAGAAATTCTGCCTCAATTGTAAACATAAACAGTATAGTCCTAACTTACAGTTTTTCTACGCAAATTTTGAGTTGTATAAATGAATTCCTAATATTTGAAAGCAACTTCATGTAAAAACGCTCCGTAACGTAGCCTAAGTTGTAAATGTTATCAGGTTTCTGGTCATGTCCCAGCTTCCACTGGTAACCTCCCTGATTGAAAACGGCAGGAAATGTGGTAAGGATCTATTTCCTTTTATTTCAAGTGTTTCTTACAAGATTTAATCATTTCTGGAAACTATAATTGCGTATTTGAAGAGGTTTACCACAATTAGAGAGTTTGCCTACAAGTATATACTGGAATCATCAGCATTTTAAATGATTCACACTGAAAACGCCAGGGAAATTCGGCCTCAATTGTAAACATAAACAGTATAGTCCTCACTTACAGTTTTTCTACACAAATTTTGAGTTGTATAAACATGAATTCCTAATATTTGAAAGCAACTTCATATAAAAACGCACCCTAACGTAGCTGGATTTGTAAATGTTATAAGTTTTCTGATCATTTCCCAGCATCCACTGGAAACCTCCGTGATTGAAAACGGCAAGAAATGTGGTAAGGATCTATTTCCTTTTATTTCAAGTGTTTCTTACAAGTTTTTAATCATTTCTGGAAACTATAATTGTGTATTTGAAGAGGTTTACCACAATTAGAGAGTTTTCCTACAAGTAAATACTAGAATCGTCAGCATTTTAACTGATTCACACAGAAAACCCCAGAGAAATTTGGCCTCAATTGTAAACATAAACAGTGTAGTCCTCACTTACAGTTTTTCTACACAAATTTTGAGCTGTATATACATGAATTCCTAATATTTGAAAGCAAATTCAAGTGAAAACGCTCCCTAATGTAGCCGGAGTTGTGAATGTTATCAGTTTTCTTTTCATGTCCCAGATTCCACTGGTAACTTCCGTGATTGAAAACGGCAGGAAATGTAGTAAGGATCTATTTCCTTTTATTTCAAGTGTTTCTTACAAGTTTTTACTCATTTCTGGAAACTATGATTGCGTTTTTGAAGAGCTTTACAACAATAAGGGAGTTTTAATACAAGTATATACTGGAATCGTCACCATGTTAACTGATTCACAAAGAAAACGCCAGAGAAATTTAGCCTCAATTGTAAACATAAACAGTATAGTCCTCACTTACAGTTTTTTTACACAAATTTTGAGCTGTATATACATGAATTCCAAATATTTGGAAGGAAATTCAAGTGAAAACGCTCTCTAAAGTAGCCGGAGTTGTAAATATTATCAGTTTTTTGGTCATGTCCCAGCTTCTACTGGTAACCTCCATGATATAAAACAGCAGGAAATGTAGTAAGGATCTATTTCATATTATTTCAAGTGTTTCTTACAAGTTTTCAATCATTTCTGGAAACTATAATTGCGTATTTGAAGAGGTTTACCACAATTAGAGAGTTTGCCTACAAGTAAATACTGGAACCGTCAGCATTTTAACTGATTCACACAGAAAACGCTAGAGAAATTCGGACTCAATTGTAAACATAAATAGTATAGTCCACACTTCCAGTTTTTCTACACAAATTTTGAGCTATATAAACAAGAATTGCTAATATTTGAATGCAAATTCAGGTGAAAACGCTCCCTAAAGTAGCCGGATCTGTAACTATTATTAGTTTTCTTGTTATGTCCCAGCATTCCACTGGTAACATCCGTGATTGAAAACGGCAGGAAATGTAGTAAGAATCTATTTTCTTTTTTTTCAAGTGATTCTTACAAGTTTTTAATCATTTCTGAAAACTGTAAT
This sequence comes from Myotis daubentonii, assembly GCF_963259705.1. NCBI lineage: Eukaryota > Metazoa > Chordata > Mammalia > Chiroptera > Vespertilionidae > Myotis > Myotis daubentonii. The sequence continues at coordinate 75,589,803 of NC_081861.1, read as the reverse complement.
TGCGTTTTTAAAGAGGTTTACCACAATTAGAGAGTTTGCCTACAAGTATATACTGGAATCGTCAGCATTTTAACTGATTCACACAGAAAACGCTAGAGAAATTCGGAATCAATTGTAAACATAAATTGTATAGTCCACACTTACATTTTTTCTACAAAAATTTTGAGCTGTATAAACATGAATTGCTAATATTTGAATGCAAATTCACGTGAAACCCCGCCCTAAACTAGCCGGAGTTGTAAATATTATCAGTTTCCTGGTCATGTCCCAGCTTTCCACTGGTAACCTCCGTGATTGAAAACGGCAGGAAATGTAGTAAGAACCTATTTCCTTTTTTTTCAAGAGTTTCTTACAAGTTTTAATCATTTCTGGAAACTATAATTGCGTATTTGAAGAGCTTTACAACAATAAGGGAGTTTTCCTACAACTATATACTGGAATCGTCAGCATTTTAAAAGATTCACACTGAAAACGCCAGAGAAATTCGGCCTCAATTGTAAAGATAAACAGTATAGTCCTCACTTACAGTTTTTCTACACAAATTTTGAGTTGTATAAACATGAATTCCTAATATTTGAAAGCAACTTCAAGTGAAAACGCTCCCTAACGTAGCCAGAGTTGTGAATGTTATCAGTTTTCTTTTCAGGTCCCAGATTCCACTGGTAACCTCAGTGATTGGAAACGGCAGGAAATGTAGTTAGGATCTATTTCCTTTTATTTCAAGTGTTTCTTACAAGTTTTTAATCATTTCTGGAAACTATAATTGCGTATTTGAAGAAGTTTACCACAATTAGAGAGTTTTCCTACATGTAAATACTGGAATCATCAGCATTTTAACTGATTCACACAGAAAACGCTAGAGAAATTCGGACTCAATTGTAATCATAAATAGTATAGTCCACACTTACAGTTTTTCTACACAAATTTTGAGCTATATAAACAAGAATTGCTAATATTTGAATGCAAATTCATGTGAAAACGCTCCCTAAAGTAGCCAGAGTTGTAACTATTATCAGTTTTCTTGTCATGTCCCAGCATTCCACTGGTAACCTCCGTGATTGAAAATGGCAGGAAATGTAGTAAGAATCTATTTCCTTTTTTTTTCAAGAGTTTCTTACAAGTTTTTACTCATTTCTGGAAACTATGATTGCGTTTTTGAAGAACTTTACAACAATAAGGGAGTTTTAATACAAGTATATACTGGAATCGTCACCATGTTAACTGATTCACACAGAAAACGCCAGAGAAATTTAGCCTCAATTGTAAACATAAACAGTATAGTCCTCACTTACAGTTTTTTTACACAAATTTTGAGCTGTATATACCTGAATTCCAAATATTTGGAAGGAAATTCAAGTGAAAACGCTCACTAAAGTAGCTGGAGTTGTAAATATTATCAGATTTCTGGTCATGTCCCAGCTTCTACTGGTAACCTCCGTGATTGAAAACAGCAGGAAATGTAGTAAGGATCTATTTCATATTATTTCAAGTGTTTCTTACAAGTTTTCAATCATTTCTGGAAACTATAATTGCGTATTTGAAGAGGTTTACCACAATTAGAGAGTTTGCCTACAAGTAAATACTGGAACCGTCAGCATTTTAACTGATTCAAACAAAAAACGCTAGAGAAATTCGGCCTCAATTGTAAACATAAACAGTATAGTCCACACTTACAGTTTTTCTACACAAATTTTGAGTTGTATATACATGAATTCCTAATATTTGAAAGCAACTTCAAGTGAAAACGCTAACTAACGTAGCCAGAGTTGTGAATGTTATCAGTTTTCTTTTCATGTCCCAGATTCCACTGGTAACTTCCGTGATTGAAAACGGCAGGAAATGTAGTAAGGATCTATTTCCTTTTATTTCAAGTGTTTCTTACAAGTTTTTACTCATTTCTGGAAACTATGATTGCGTTTTTGAAGAGCTTTACAACAAAGGGGAGTTTTAATACAAGTATATACTGGAATCGTCACCATGTTAACTGATTCACACAGAAAACGCCAGAGAAATTTAGCCTCAATTGTAAACATAAACAGTATAGTCCTCACTTACAGTTTTTTTACACAAATTTTGAGCTGTATATACCTGAATTCCAAATATTTGGAAGGAAATTCAAGTGAAAACGCTCTCTAAAGTAGCCGGAGTTGTAAATATTATCAGTTTTCTGGTCATGTCCCAGCTTCTACTGGTAACCTCCGTGATTGAAAACAGCAGGAAATGTAGTAAGGATCTATTTCATATTATTTCAAGTGTTTCTTACAAGTTTTCAATCATTTCTGGAAACTATAATTGCATATTTGAAGAGGTTTACCACAATTAGAGAGTTTTCCTACAAGTAAATACTGGAACCATCAGCATTTTAACTGATTCAAACAAAAAACGCTAGAGAAATTCGGCCTCAATTGTAAACATAAACAGTATAGTCCTCACTTACAGTTTTTCTACACAAATTTTGAGTTGTATATACATGAATTCCTAATATTTGAAAGCAACTTCAAGTGAAAACGCTAACTAACGTAGCCAGAGTTGTGAATGTTATCAGTTTTCTTTTCATGTCCCAGATTCCACTGGTAACTTCCGTGATTGAAAACGGCAGGAAATGTAGTAAGGATCTATTTCCGTTTTTTTCAAGTGTTTCTTACAAGTTTTTACTCATTTCTGGAAACTATGATTGCGTTTTTGAAGAGCTTTACAACAATAAGGGAGTTTTAATACAAGTATATACTGGAATCGTCACCATGTTAACTGATTCACACAGAAAACGCCAGAGAAATTTAGCCTCAATTGTAAACATAAACAGTATAGTCCTCACTTACAGTTTTTTTACACAAATTTTGAGCTGTATATACCTGAATTCCAAATATTTGGAAGGAAATTCAAGTGAAAACGCTCTCTAAAGTAGCCGGAGTTGTAAATATTATCAGTTTTCTGGTCATGTCCCAGCTTCTACTGGTAACCTCCGTGATTGAAAACAGCAGGAAATGTAGTAAGGATCTATTTCATATTATTTCAAGTGTTTCTTACAAGTTTTCAATCATTTCTGGAAACTATAATTGCGTATTTGAAGAGGTTTACCACAATTAGAGAGTTTGCCTACAAGTAAATACTGGAACCGTCAGCATTTTAACTGATTCAAACAAAAAATGCTAGAGAAATTCTGCCTCAATTGTAAACATAAACAGTATAGTCCTAACTTACAGTTTTTCTACGCAAATTTTGAGTTGTATAAATGAATTCCTAATATTTGAAAGCAACTTCATGTAAAAACGCTCCGTAACGTAGCCTAAGTTGTAAATGTTATCAGGTTTCTGGTCATGTCCCAGCTTCCACTGGTAACCTCCGTGATTGAAAACGGCAGGAAATGTGGTAAGGATCTATTTCCTTTTATTTCAAGTGTTTCTTACAAGATTTAATCATTTCTGGAAACTATAATTGCGTATTTGAAGAGGTTTACCACAATTAGAGAGTTTGCCTACAAGTATATACTGGAATCATCAGCATTTTAAATGATTCACACTGAAAACGCCAGGGAAATTCGGCCTCAATTGTAAACATAAACAGTATAGTCCTCACTTACAGTTTTTCTACACAAATTTTGAGTTGTATAAACATGAATTCCTAATATTTGAAAGCAACTTCATATAAAAACGCACCCTAACGTAGCTGGATTTGTAAATGTTATAAGTTTTCTGATCATTTCCCAGCTTCCACTGGAAACCTCCGTGATTGAAAACGGCAAGAAATGTGGTAAGGATCTATTTCCTTTTATTTCAAGTGTTTCTTACAAGTTTTTAATCATTTCTGGAAACTATAATTGTGTATTTGAAGAGGTTTACCACAATTAGAGAGTTTTCCTACAAGTAAATACTAGAATCATCAGCATTTTAACTGATTCACACAGAAAACCCCAGAGAAATTTGGCCTCAATTGTAAACATAAACAGTGTAGTCCTCACTTACAGTTTTTCTACACAAATTTTGAGCTGTATATACATGAATTCCTAATATTTGAAAGCAAATTCAAGTGAAAACGCTCCCTAATGTAGCCGGAGTTGTGAATGTTATCAGTTTTCTTTTCATGTCCCAGATTCCACTGGTAACTTCCGTGATTGAAAACGGCAGGAAATGTAGTAAGGATCTATTTCCTTTTATTTCAAGTGTTTCTTACAAGTTTTTACTCATTTCTGGAAACTATGATTGCGTTTTTGAAGAGCTTTACAACAATAAGGGAGTTTTAATACAAGTATATACTGGAATCGTCACCATGTTAACTGATTCACAAAGAAAACGCCAGAGAAATTTAGCCTCAATTGTAAACATAAACAGTATAGTCCTCACTTACAGTTTTTTTACACAAATTTTGAGCTGTATATACATGAATTCCAAATATTTGGAAGGAAATTCAAGTGAAAACGCTCTCTAAAGTAGCCGGAGTTGTAAATATTATCAGTTTTTTGGTCATGTCCCAGCTTCTACTGGTAACCTCCATGATATAAAACAGCAGGAAATGTAGTAAGGATCTATTTCATATTATTTCAAGTGTTTCTTACAAGTTTTCAATCATTTCTGGAAACTATAATTGCGTATTTGAAGAGGTTTACCACAATTAGAGAGTTTGCCTACAAGTAAATACTGGAACCGTCAGCATTTTAACTGATTCACACAGAAAACGCTAGAGAAATTCGGACTCAATTGTAAACATAAATAGTATAGTCCACACTTCCAGTTTTTCTACACAAATTTTGAGCTATATAAACAAGAATTGCTAATATTTGAATGCAAATTCAGGTGAAAACGCTCCCTAAAGTAGCCGGATCTGTAACTATTATTAGTTTTCTTGTTATGTCCCAGCATTCCACTGGTAACATCCGTGATTGAAAACGGCAGGAAATGTAGTAAGAATCTATTTTCTTTTTTTTCAAGTGATTCTTACAAGTTTTTAATCATTTCTGAAAACTGTAATTGCGTTTTTAAAGAGGTTTACCACAATTAGAGAGTTTGCCTACAAGTATATACTGGAATCGTCAGCATTTTAACTGATTCACACAGAAAACGCTAGAGAAATTCGGAATCAATTGTAAACATAAATTGTATAGTCCACACTTACATTTTTTCTACACAAATTTTGAGCTGTATAAACATGAATTGCTAATATTTGAATGCAAATTCACGTGAAACCCCGCCCTAAACTAGCCGGAGTTGTAAATATTATCAGTTTCCTGGTCATGTCCCAGCTTTCCACTGGTAACCTCCGTGATTGAAAACGGCAGGAAATGTAGTAAGAACCTATTTCCTTTTTTTTCAAGAGTTTCTTACAAGTTTTAATCATTTCTGGAAACTATAATTGCGTATTTGAAGAGCTTTACAACAATAAGGGAGTTTTCCTACAATTATATACTGGAATCGTCAGCATTTTAAAAGATTCACACTGAAAACGCCAGAGAAATTCGGCCTCAATTGTAAAGATAAACAGTATAGTCCTCACTTACAGTTTTTCTACACAAATTTTGAGTTGTATAAACATGAATTCCTAATATTTGAAAGCAACTTCAAGTGAAAACGCTCCCTAACGTAGCCAGAGTTGTGAATGTTATCAGTTTTCTTTTCAGGTCCCAGATTCCACTGGTAACCTCAGTGATTGGAAACGGCAGGAAATGTAGTTAGGATCTATTTCCTTTTATTTCAAGTGTTTCTTACAAGTTTTTAATCATTTCTGGAAACTATAATTGCGTATTTGAAGAAGTTTACCACAATTAGAGAGTTTTCCTACATGTAAATACTGGAATCATCAGCATTTTAACTGATTCACACAGAAAACGCTAGAGAAATTCGGACTCAATTGTAATCATAAATAGTATAGTCCACACTTACAGTTTTTCTACACAAATTTTGAGCTATATAAACAAGAATTGCTAATATTTGAATGCAAATTCATGTGAAAACGCTCCCTAAAGTAGCCAGAGTTGTAACTATTATCAGTTTTCTTGTCATGTCCCAGCATTCCACTGGTAACCTCCGTGATTGAAAATGGCAGGAAATGTAGTAAGAATCTATTTCCTTTTTTTTTCAAGAGTTTCTTACAAGTTTTTACTCATTTCTGGAAACTATGATTGCGTTTTTGAAGAACTTTACAACAATAAGGGAGTTTTAATACAAGTATATACTGGAATCGTCACCATGTTAACTGATTCACACAGAAAACGCCAGAGCAATTTAGCCTCAATTGTAAACATAAACAGTATAGTCCTCACTTACAGTTATTTTACACAAATTTTGAGCTGTATATACCTGAATTCCAAATATTTGGAAGGAAATTCAAGTGAAAACGCTCTCTAAAGTAGCTGGAGTTGTAAATATTATCAGTTTTCTGGTCATGTCCCAGCTTCTACTGGTAACCTCCGTGATTGAAAACAGCAGGAAATGTAGTAAGGATCTATTTCATATTATTTCAAGTGTTTCTTACAAGTTTTCAATCATTTCTGGAAACTATAATTGCATATTTGAAGAGGTTTACCACAATTAGAGAGTTTTCCTACAAGTAAATACTGGAACCATCAGCATTTTAACTGATTCAAACAAAAAACGCTAGAGAAATTCGGCCTCAATTGTAAACATAAACAGTATAGTCCTCACTTACAGTTTTTCTACACAAATTTTGAGTTGTATATACATGAATTCCTAATATTTGAAAGCAACTTCAAGTGAAAACGCTAACTAACGTAGCCAGAGTTGTGAATGTTATCAGTTTTCTTTTCATGTCCCAGATTCCACTGGTAACTTCCGTGATTGAAAACGGCAGGAAATGTAGTAAGGATCTATTTCCGTTTTTTTCAAGTGTTTCTTACAAGTTTTTACTCATTTCTGGAAACTAT